>NC_136065.1:626735774-628016264 GCF_964261635.1 Lissotriton helveticus | reverse complement strand
TGCGTTCTCCTGCATCACTCTTAAATCCTCCCAAGTGTCTACAGTCTCTAGCATCATACTTAATTCTGTTTTTTCCTCAGCACCATCTATTTCCACTTTTGAAAAAGAATAATCTTGTTCCGCACAATAGCGTGCGACCTCATCAGCGTACCTGTTGCCTTGTGATACAAAATCTGTATTCTTAGTATGAGCTACACATTTCACTATTGCTATGGCAACTGGACCTTGTAGTGCTTCTAACAATAATCGCACAAATTCTCCATTTTGAATGGGCGAACCAGAGGAGGTCATGTAACCTCTCTGAGACCACAACTGCCCGAAATCGTGAACCACACCGAAACCATATTGGCTGTCAGTGTAGATGGTGACTCTCTTTCCGTTTCCTGCTATGCAGGCACGAGTTAGGGCAATGATTTCTGCTACCTGTGCGGAATGTACTCCTTCCAGGCAAGCGGCTTCCACAACTCCAGTAATGGTACAAACAGCATAAGCTGCTCTCAACCGACCAGTATCGTCTCTTAAACACGAGCCATCGACAAAGTAAATCTCATCAGGGTCAGACAATGGCTCATCCACAATATCTGGTCTGGGTTTCGTGCATAGTTCAGTCACATCAAGGCAATCGTGGTCTTCACATCCTTCGCCTTCTATTACAGTAGGTAATGGCATCAAAGTAGCAGGATTCAAGACAGAGCATCTCCTGAGGGTCACGTTCTCCGCGGCAAGAATAACTTGCTCGTAGCGCGTGAGCCTGCTATTAGTCAGATGCTGCGTCTTCGTCCTGGTCATTAACAATTCTACAGAATGCGGTACATACACCACTAACGAATGTCCCATCACAATACTCTCGCTCCTCTCAATGCTGACACCCGTTGCAGCAACGGATTTGAGACATCCGGGCAACGCTGCGGCTACCGGATCTAATGTAGCCGAAAAGTAGGCAACTGGTCTACGGGCATTTCCGTGGGTCTGTGCCAAGACTGACAAAGCACAACCCTCCCTCTCACAACAATAAAGTGAAAATGATTTCTCGTAATCTGGCATCTCCAGAGCCGGAGCACGACACAAATCGTCTCTCAGCTGCAAGAACGCCACTAGGCATTCGTCATCCCATGGTACCGGATCACTCACCTCCTTGTGCGTCAGTTTCTGTAAGGGTTTTGCTTTCAGTGAAAAGTTAACTATCCACTGTCGACAATAACCAACCATTCCTAGAAACATCCGAACCTCTCTCTGTGTCGTAGGCGCATTCATCTTCATTATTGCCTCAATCCTCTCTGGGGACACCTTGCGTTTTCCCTTTTCTAACCGGTGCCCCAAATACTGTACCTCTGTCAAACAGTACTGCAACTTGCTCGGAGATACCTTATGTCCATTTTCAGCTAAATGGTTCAATAAGGCAATGGAATCTACTTTACAAGCTTCCTCAGTCTCTGACGCAACAAGTAGGTCATCTATGTACTGGACCAGAACCGAATTCTGCGGCAGTACTAGATTTTCGAGATTCTTCTTCAACAACTGGTTGAAGATGGGCTGTCTGTGAATCCTTGTGGGATTCGACACCATGTTAAAACGCGATCTTCCATTTTAAAAGCGAAAAGATACCTGCTCTCTTCATCCAATGGGATTGAAAAGAAAGCCTGGCAAAGATCTATCACTGTGAACCATTCTGCTTGACATGGTATTTGAAACAGTATCACTGATGGATTCGGTACCACGGGACAACATGAAACGACTATACTGTTAATTTTTCGTAAATCCTGAACTATCCTGAACTTCCCGCTAGGTTTCTGCAAACCCATAATCGGGGAGTTACAGGGACTACCCACGATTTCTTTCAGTATTCCCTGTTGAATCATTGACTCGATCACAGGTTTTATTCCTGCAATCGTTTCCTGGGACAATTTGTATTGAGGCGTTCTTGGAAACTCGGCATTTGGCTTTACCATTATTCTTACTGGTTCTACCCCTTTAATCAATCCTATTTCTTCTCCTGTGAAATCCCATACCTCTGACGCTACTGCATCTCGTAAGTCTTGGGGAAGATCCTCTACTGTCAGAGTAGGATATAGCTCTACACAGGATTTTGAATTGGCTACCTTGAAAGTAGCATCATCGTCTGTAGTCTGTACCTCCACTCCTTGCGGGGTGCAGTATATTGTGCAGTTCAATTTGCACAACAAATCCCTTCCTAACAGACATACAGGACTCGAATCACAAACCACAAACTGATGTTCGTTCATATGGTTTCCTATCTTCACAGACACTGGTTCTGTCAATGGACTAGTCAGCCTTTTGTTTGCGACTCCTACCACCTGAATTGTTTCCCCTGACATCGGCAAATCTGGAACCACTGCTGACCTCAGAGTTGATCGAGTAGCTCCAGTATCCACTAAGAACGTTGTAGGACACCCTGCCACTTCTGCCTCAACAAACAGTCCTCTCTGATCCACCTCTAGGACTGCCCCGAGGGTACAGTCCTCTTCACTACTCACACGTTGTCCTGTCAATGGATCAATATAATAACACTTTTCTTCCTCGATAAAGAGAGGCATTTGTTTAAAGACCTTTCCCCCTGTCGCTATTTTCGGTGGCTGTGGGAACTGGGCTCGTGGAGCCGAAGTCCCCCCTTTGGCCACCTTGCTTCCTGGAACTGTCACCTTTTGAGCTGGAACTTCCTGAACCTGCTCTTCTACTTCTAGCTCTCCATTTTTAGGGTTAAAGGGACACTCGCGTCGCCAATGTCCCACCTGGTGACACAAATGGCACTTTGTCGTTTTCTTTAAAGTGGCAAAATCTACCCTAGGTCTCTGCCCTTCTTCATTATCTTTGTTCTGCCCATTTGGTTTTCGTCCCATCCCCTGCTTCTGCTGTCCACCCTTCCCTGCTGACTGCATCTGCACTACCATCAACTTCTCCTTTAGATTCTTTGCTTTAGAATCTATTTCGTCACTGCAGTATCTCGCATTTCGCAAGATCTCATCTAGAGGTTTGTTCTGCCAACAGATTAAATGTTGCTGTATCATCAAACAAATATCAGGTCTCAACCCCAAGACAAACTTTGACACAAACTGCCCTATATCTTTGGGATCCATTACATCGAGTCCACTGTATTGCTTGAATGTTTTCAACAACCTCTCATAAAACTCATGAACTGTCTCCTTGGGTTCCTGCCTCGTTCGGTCTATTTTTACCCAATCTATATCTTGTGGAGGCACTTTATCTTTCAGCCAAGCTATTACCCTTTCATACTTTTGCATGACAATCTTGGACGGTCCATTAGTCCGAGCATCCCTCACTGGTTCAGTATTCGGCCATTCAACACTAGTCTTGCATGGTGTCCATAAGTCAGATGGAACCACGATGTCAAACAACGTGTTCAAATCAATCCACAATACCTTCGAGATCTTTACAAACCTTTCTACCTGCTTATACCACTCTACTGGATTGTCCCTTAACTTCGGAAATGAGTTGGTAAACGCAGCTAAGTCCCCTCTACTCCAGGGCACATGTACATAATTTTCGTTCGATATTTCTCGCAAAGGGAATGCCTCCATCTGCATTACCCTTCCCTCCGGGGTCATCACACTTGTACTCCGTCTAACAGTGCCCTTTTTCGACCACCTCTCTTCCCATTTGTCCAGTTCTCTCCACACTCTTATTCCTGATACCAACTCTCTTATGTGTGTCTTTAATCCAGTAGTTCTCTTCTCATCTAGGTCTTGGTCTGCGTACTGCAATCTGTGGTTACTCTGCAATGCCCTTGTCCTAGATAAATCTACGGCATATCTGTCTGCCAAATTGGTCAGTTTCTCATGAAACGCTCTAGCTTTCCTAGTAATATCCTTTGCCATGAACAACAGCTCATCCTGTTCATACAATTCTATCCTTTCTAAAGGCAGTGTACCATCAATTATTTCATCGACATCTGATTTTAAACTGGTGACATCAAGTCTCTTTGCCTTAATTTCAGCTTTCAACACACTAAATTTGGTTATTCCATCCGCATCTCTCCCCTCCCAGCTCCGAGATCTACGTTTAGGCACTGGTGAGTTATAGGGAGTCCTCCCCTGTTCCCATCTCTCTAGGTCCCATGCCTTTCCATCTTCTCGGGGTGGATGGTGAAACACTCCTTCACGCCTCATAGCCCCACGTTCCCCATCCTGTCTAGTTTCACGGGATGCATGGTAAGATATTCCGTTACTCCCTCTCTCCTCACTATTTCCCTGTGATTCCTGATTACTCGAGGCATGGCGGGACCTATCACTGTTCTCCTTTCTCCAATGTTGGACGTCTTCTCCGAGTACATGATGAAGGCACCTAAACCTATTCTGAAAAGCATGTACCATTTGGTCTCCACCTTTCTCCCAGAGACGGGACATCTCCTCACACTCTACACTCCTACTATTTTGCTCCTGTTGTTCCCTCTCATCCGTAGGACGTGTAACTCCTCTATTCTCCTGACTTTGGCCTTCCCGCCCCTGACTGCTTTCGCTGGCCCCACAATGAGATACAGTCCCGTTATCTCTGCTTTCCCATTCTGGTTCTGTTCTTGACCTGTTACTCGGGGTTACTGCGGACCCATCCCATTCCCTCAAATCAGCTCTTAATTCTGTATAGGGCTTTGGCCGCGGTCCCCTTAGGTCCATCGGTCCTCTCTGACCTCCCTGTCCTGTGTTGGGACCTACAGTTGTATCTAATGGGGTGTTCCACGTTACCGAACCTGGCAATTGCTTCCATGCATTTGTCACGTTATTCCTCCTTTCCATCTCGATCCTTTCTCTATCCAATTGCCTCTGTTCTTCCTCTCTATCTCTCTCAGGGTTATAGATCGATACTATAGGTCCTATGGTAACAGGCACTTGAAGAGCATCTGGCAATCCAAAAGACTCAACCCTTTCGGTGGCTGGCGTTTTCTGCACCACAAACCTTCCCACTGCACTCTGTACTGTACTAGGTTGAGGTGTCTCCCCACCTTTGATAGGTGTCCATTCCGATATAGGGAGTGGTGTATACCCCTCTAAGGCATTCCCATCTTCCCTTGCGAGCCCTCTATCTTCAATTTCCTCAACTCTCGGAGGTGGTCTGTCCATCAATAATCTATTTATCACATTGTCCTCCGACTCGCTCTCCTCATCCTCTTCCATGAGGTTCCTCCCACCTACCACCTCCCTCATTGGATACATCTTCTCCACCTCAATAGCCTGTACCCTCCATCTCTTTGCCTCCTCGTCCCATTTGGAATCTCGCACTGCTCTTACCGATCGCGTCAATCTTTGTTGACGCCTGTCCAAATTTCTATCGTGTGCCGCCCTAATCCATGCATTAAGGGCCTCAAACTGTGTTGGTCTAGGTGAAGGTTTCAATGAGGACATGGTTGCTTTTAGCCGATGTAACACCTCTAGCTTAAACGTTCCGTACTTTGGGAACTGCATTTCCTCATTTCCTTCCGTAAGCTTATTCCAAGCCCCAATCCATAATATCGTATGCAGCCCCACATTCGCTGCCATATAATGAGCTGGTGTACCCTCCGGCGGTGCCTCTTCCCCGTAATAATGTTCACTTCTTTTTCTTTTAAAAATCTCTTTCAAACACTTAAAGCACTTCATGATTTCTCTTTTCTCCGTGTTTGTTTACTTCCTAATGACAATCTACCAATCGCCGTGCTGTTTCCGCTAACTGGCCTATCCGATCGCGACTTTTCACTGACGTCGCACCAGCCGCCCAATCGCGTCGCGGCTCTTGCCGACGTCACACCAACCGTCCTATCGCGTCGCGGCTCTTCACTCCCCACCCTATCTCAGCGCGGCTCTTTTCTGACGTCACTCGTCCCCCTTTGCAGCAGTTCCCCTCCTTTTTCAGCTCGTCTCCTCGGTCACGCATGCATCTCATTCATACTCTGAAAAATGATTACTTCCGTCCAAGCGATCACCTTTCTTGACTGTACGCCCACAGTCTTTTCTGTAGTTGTCACCTTAACTTGACGAAATGTCTTTCCGTTTACGTCCAGACAATCGCCTTCTCTGATAGGTTGCTCACACACAGTAACTTTCGACCAGCGTCCGTTACTCATACGCTCACTCTTACACTCCCCCTATCTCGGTCCCACGGCGGTCAATGGTACCTCGTGACCTCCGTACTATGGTCGACAACTACTCTGGATGTTCGATACACCCAAAACCACTTAAGCTCTGGCCTGAACTTAAGATTTGCCAGTTCACCCGTTTACCAGGTAACCGGTTCACCAGGTTGCGCGCGCTCACAACCTTCTCTCATTCACACTACAGGCATTCAACTCCGCAAGACATTACAATACAAATACAACACAAAACACCGCAATCTGTTCACGCATGACCCTTGTTATACTCACTCTCCTCCGATACTGCTGCTTTTCTCGCACCGTCTGCACCTTCGGCGCACGATTCTTCCGCTGTTCGTCTCTCGATGTCTAGGGGCCTTGGGGTAAACTAACCTCTCTAGATTACCTTCCTCAAGAAGATAACCATCCTACTCTGCTACCAACTGTTAACGCGGGATTACTGGTTACTAGTTACCTTACCATATCCCAAACCAAGTCGACTGGATCGTTGGTACCTGTCATTGAGTAAAAGGCAATCTAACAATAGGTCAATCAATTAAGAACTTACACCACTCTAAATGACCACTGACCAGGATTAAGTTTTGAAGATTTAATATAAAACCAAAGATAACTGAAGATACAAACTTCTTAAGATGAGATTCAAAAGATAAACTGGTATCACTATGAACATAAATTCTTTGAATAATCTGAGTCTACAAAACAGAATAATGAGTACAAGTTCGAAGATCATCAGGGTTGCAAGTATTGATATGAGTTGCAACTTAAGAGTCATTACAGAAAAGAAAATTCAAGTTAGTCTGTCCCTACTCTAGACTAAGTGACATCCCTACTTAACAAGATCTTTACCCCAAAAGGTGTCAGCCGTGGTGACTTCCTAAGAAGATCACGCACTTCTCTTTGTTTCTTCTCTGATAATGGGTCTCTCCTGATCAGCCTATCTGCCTACCCATCCACTTCCTTAGGCTCCCAAAATCATCTGCTCTGCTCTCCTCCCGGGTCGCTTTCCCTAATACCAATTCACATTTCCGATAGGAACGCCCCTTGGGACGTCCCTCACGTGGTACATCTTTGCGCGGTAAACTCCATGATGGTACTCTTCAAGACCCTCGTTAAAGTTGACATTGGTTCCCAGACTTCTTCTCCAGTGCGCCGATACCCCCTGAAATTCCTGAAGACTCCTACAGGCCTGCGCCAAGCGCCACTGAACAAAGCTCCATTCATTTCGACTGATTAGGACCCCTCGCACCTGCATACAGGCCATCCTACAGTGGGCCTCAAATTCCAGGCTCCCCCATATCTATAGGTCATAAAGCATATGGAAAGCACAGTACTTGGCACCTCTCGACTTCTCCTCTAACGAGCACATTTCAGTTCAAAGGAACATCCCTATCAGTTCGAGCCTACTTGATTTACATGAAGCGAGTCCCTGCACTCTGAAAACATTAAACGTGATTTAAACAGCATTCTTAACTAACATACGTTTCTTAAAGCACACATCTATAAAGCATATATTTCAAACTAAATTCGATAATACATTTTGGAAGAACCATGTTAACCCCACCTCACATTATTTTAGCAGCACGTTTAGATTTTCTGTGAATTGCCATGAGGCCTACACAATATAACTGGTTTTGTAAAGTTCCACTTAACTCTTACATGATTCCTTTAACATGAGAACGTGAGGTTTTCATATTCATTCCAACATTTCTACATTGTCTCACACTGTTATGATTATTGTTACCCTACTTGAACACTCTATACGTTTCACTACTAAATATAAGACACTCTGGTGCAAGGTATATGTTAACTAACTACGTGCTTGTAAATATGATGCACTTATACATTTTTTTCTCAGACTAGTGCTCTCTCACTTTTGACTTTATAAGGCTTGTTCGCTGTGTCACTATTTTCCTGTCTTTCTCTTCTGCGTTAATTTCTCCTTTTCTGCCTTTCGTTCTCTTGCCCTTAGTCAAAGTCTGATGATGTAAAATAGACCTAAGTGCACTGTTGTCCATGTAAACTATGTTCTTGCTATGTAAAAAATGAAATAAATAAAAATACCATCCATCCGGGTACTCTGGACCTCTGTCTATTAATCACCTTGTAAATTTGAGACAGATTATTCGCAAGGATGTTCTCAGTTGTGAATAAAATGTATTTTAATGGGAGTAAAGTTCATGTTTAAGACTACACATAGTCTTCAGATGCAATATTTATCTTACTTCTGTGTATCGTTGACAGTTTTATAAACGATATGTGTCTCCAAATGCATATAGAGCTGACAACATGCTATGCTTGATACATTCTGCATGTGGTACAAACCCGTCAAATAAGATGATGTAAAGTTTCCTTTCTCTGAACCGTAAACGTTTCAAATCAATATAATTTCTCTCATATGCCTATATTTATCCATCCCCGGTTTCATTGGAATGACACATAGTCTTCTGATGCAGAGGTGGTTTCTCGCCATCAATTACTTGACAATGTTCATCAGCTCAGACTCAAAGCAGTTTAAAAGCGTATGCCCAACTCTTGTCAACATTTGTGCAGGAACTCGTTCGAGGCAATGCCGCTCATCGCAAAGATAGCGTCTATTTACTTATCAATGTAAAGGCGCATGTCTGTGGCCCTAAACTGCAGTGCTTCATCAAGCACAAGTGCACAGGTTAGTAAGTAATAGCTGTAATATGATTTTGTGTTGACCTGGTTTTATTACCATGATACCCCAGGGGAGACAGTAGAGCCTTATACACAAACCAAACATGAACATTAGTAAGTGTTGGTCCAAGTGTCTATTTACTCATTCTTTCTCCAGTCAATATGAACATTTGCACCATTCTCTACTCTGCTATTACTTGAGTGCAGTGCTTAATTTAAGCTGGTGGTTTCCAGTGCTCGGCACTGGCAGTTAATTGTCAACATCAGCGCTTGTGACCATCTGCCACAAGGTTGCGCTGTCTAGCAAATTTAGAGATCAGCACAATAGTTAATTATTAATTTAATATACAATAAAAATGACTAATACCTGCCGCCCAACCCAATCTGATAGCTTTTGGGGGTCTAGAACAGTCTGAATTAGCACACTTTAGAAGTGTGATGGTTAGTAGCTGTGCTGTTGCGATTGCAAGGGCAATGTGAGGTGCAAACTGCAGTGGCCTCCTGACGAGAGACCTGACACTTATTTTTCTTTTTACAAATTAAACACTGCTTGAGTCCACAATCAAACTTATTCAAAAAGTACTTTTACACTCAAACTGTACAGTCTATTAGATTAATTGTTATCATAAATTGTAGGTTCCAATATCCATTGAGATAAATGCTGTTTGGACACGTATCGGGTCGGTTGTGCACCTGATTACTTATTTTTTCTCAAGCATTGGTGAACACTTTGCCGGAAGGCTCTTTGTGACTAGTGTTACTGCACAGTATTCCGCATAACGCACTGTTTTGTAGTCACAAATTCCTCTTGGTATTTCCTGTGGATAATTATGTATAGAAAATTAACGAGACCAACTGGGCACGCAGAGTGAGGCTGGTAGTCCATGGAATTTTGTATTAGATTACATACTATAAATCAGTGGTTCTAAACCTTTTGACTGGGGACATCCACTTAATCATTTCTGGAATCTGGAGACCCCCTACTAAATCATTATTTGGTTCTGGGGACCCTCACTGTGTCATTACTGAAAACCGGGGTCCCCAGTTAACATTTTTGATGATCTGAACCACAAAACAATACATACAAAATACACAAACAAGCATTCAACAAACAAATACACAAATGTTTAAATATTTAATTTAATGCACAAAGAAATACAAAAAACCCAAAAATGTTATTTTATTAGGAAGGCAAGAGCTTTTCTAAATTCAATTGAGGCCACCCATAGTCCATATTATATTCCGTTTGAGACACCAACACTGCTCCCACAACTCAATCTGTGGTTACTAAATTAATTTTTAGCCTCCTATTTAAAATTCATTCTCATTTACAGACCATTAAAAACATTTCTACGTCCATGCTTATATGCACTTTATTAATCTGTTAATATTATTTAACTGCCTAAGCAGCTTTGGGCCCCTGAGTAGGCTTTGCTGACCCCCAGGGTTCTCCAGACCGCTGGTTAAGAAACACTGCTGCTGAATAAATGCTCAAAGCTTTTTTATTATTTACATGTAATTTGAGGTATTTTTGTTGTACAGAACAGACCAAGTTACAAGGACATCGTAGTGATTTTGATAGCAAACGGGTAATGTCCCTTTGCTTAAGCATTCCTTAAGCACAGGTCGAAAATTCAGACTTGTTTGCTCATGCAAGACAGGGCTGAGAGGGAAGGAGGAGGAAGCTGGACTCAGTAATGGTAAATAGCATGTGGAGAAGTTAGTGGGGGTATGGAGCACGAAGGAGTTTTTCCGGGTTGGAGTGGGTCAGAAAATAGCCCCCGACATCCACATGAAAGAGACCTACGGTAGCGAATCAGATAGATTAAATAAAACAGTGGCCCACATTTGCAAATCAGGGCAGTTTTAAACTTGTAAAGACACACTGTATAAGTGTTTTTCACTGTATAGCTGTCTGCAAGCTGCAGACAATGTACATGGTAATATCAGGGAAATCAACAGTAACCACAGGCTACCGGACCATAATACATGCCCACAAAGTGCCACAAAATAGCTAACTCACTGGCCTGTCAGAACAGCCTTTATGGCACTGCCAGGTTACCCTATAGACCAGTCTGATCATGGTTTTGGCCCTCACTGAGGGTGGTTTATAGGAACAGTGTCCATTTTATAGGGAAGGGTCACTGAAATCAATTTTGCAAAAGCCCCAGCTTTTGAAAAATTCTCATCATCAGTTTACCACATGCAGACTTGATGACTTATATTTGATTTCGACTGGGGGATACATTACTTTTCTGACAAGGGCCATAGTACCTGAAGTCATGCCTTTCCGATACACTGCTGAAAAATGTTATCAGAAGGGTATCAAAAGGAGCAAAGTTTATATTTCTTTTCCAAAATCGATGACAACATTTAAATCAGGTTTTGTCTTGCTGTCTGAAATATTATTCAGTATTGATCAACACAGTGAGTGCAAAAATGCATAATTGTTTTGAGAGGATAGGAAGCTCTGGGACAGAGCATAGAGATGAATTCAGTGTCCAAATATTCCTACATGATCTCATGTAATAGGTGTAACTGCAACACGTTGAAATGCCCCTTTGCACTTAAATAATTCAAGCAATTATGGGTGGGCATGAAAATGGTTATGGAGATGGATATAACTGACATGTTTTTCAAAGAGGAGGTTCCGTGTGCCATAAAATAAGCATTGTGAGTTAGGCTCGCATTGTCTATGATTTCAGGAAATCTCTTCCCAACTACATGAAATTACAAAAAGCAATATCTGTCATCAAGCCGCCCTCCCCATGCCATCTTCAGTATGATTGTCTTCTTCCCATGCATTAAAAAAATATATTACATGGATATCCACCCTCCTACTCAAATAACTATAACTAAAATAACTGGTGCCCTGCCAATCATCCCTCACTCTCTGTATGAACCTCCCTACCCTGAGCATCCCAATAGTACAAATAAAAATACCATATGTCCTCCCACCCAATCTCACAAACTCGTGACTTCCATTAACTCTCTCGCTCCTTCCAAAGCTGTATTATCAAGAGGAAAGCCACTGTGCCGACAGACGTTATCTGAGATCCGACAATAGTTCTGTGTCAGCATAGATCAATGCAGATCTACGTTTGGAAGGTGTTAGACCTGTCATCCTTAGGGTGGTCTTTCCCCCAACATTTTGCCATTTGCCTCCTATTTTTGCTGTTTCTTTTTATTGCCCTCAGGACTGTTAGCCAGTGCTAAGTGCTTGTGTTTCTCCCCTAAACATGATGATGTTCATGTATACTTGTTTGGCATATATGTTGAACTGGTACATCCCTTGTAAAGTGGTATGCCATATACCCAGGGCCTGTACCTCAAATGCCACTAGTGGGCCTGCAGCACTCATTGTGCCACCCACAGAAGTAGCCTTTCAAACCTGTCTCAGGCCTGCCACTGCAGTGACTGTGCATGCAGTTTACTGCCACTTTGACTTGGCATTTAAAACTACTTGCCAAGTCTTAAACTCTCATATTCGTACATATAAGTGACCCCTAAGGTAGGCATTAAGTAACCCTAAGGGCAGAGTGCTATGTAAGTGAAAGGTAAAACATAAACACTTATAATTTGCATGTCCGTGTAGTGACAAACAGCCTATTTTGTTTTTCACTACTGTGACGCCTACCCCTGTCATTGGCCAGCATTGGGAATTCCTTAATATACTTGTATGCTGAAATTCCTGATAGGAGAGGAGTAGCTTGTTCATGCTTGATATGTTCGGAATGATAATGATAAATCCTCCTTACTGGTGAAGTTGGATTTAACATTAGTGTTTTAGAAATACCACTTTGAGAAAGTGGACATTTATCTGTACTTACTGCTGTTTGTGCCTGACTAGCTGTCTCAAATACACTTTTGGGTATAAGTACTGGGTCTGTGAACCCTTAAAATCAGACACTTCTGGATCTTGAACTAAACCTCTGTCAGGAGGACTGCTGTGCTGCCTAAAGGACTCAACTTGTTTGCTTCTGTAGACAAACTGCTTTGCTGCTTGTTGTCCTGATGCTTCCTGACACTGATGGAATGACTCTGCCTTCCCTCCAAGTAATCTCAAAGGGCTTGCTGCATTGCCTCCTGTTTTCGTTTGTGTGGGACACAAAAGTCTTCCTACAGTTCTTCTGGTGGTGCTGGTCTCTGCCTTCTGTGAGTCCTACCCTTGCCTGAGGTGTCCCCTTCAAGTTTTGGGTGTCAGAAGTGGGTTCAGCAGTTGTTTTCACCTCATCAAAAGCTGACACATTGCATCAACTGCATGAGAAATTCTGTTGCATCACCTTTTGAATCTGACGCAGAGGCTGGCCGAATACAGCAGTTCCACAGTATGCACGGCTCAATGACTACAATCCATACGGCTTGACAATAACACATTTCATTCACGTCAGTGGAGCTTGACAGCGTTGGGGAATCCCTTTTGCGTGGCTTGACGATGATACAGTAGACTCTTGAAGTTTACAAAAGCTCTATCCAAGGAATTTCTTCATGGGGACCTGTCTGGGTCCTGTAGCCGGCCTGTCCTCAATGGCGATTACCCTGAACTTTGGATTTTTAAGTAACCTTTTGACCACCAGTGACTTCTAAGCACTATTTTTGGGGAAACGTCGTTTACAACTCGGTGTTTACACCGCACGACCTTTTCCCCGCAGCTATTACAACGCAAGTCGTTACTACGACTTGCGCTGGATGGCGCTGTGGGATAAGGAATGTTTTAATTTTATAGTCCAACACCTTCCCTACTGTTACGGGGACTGGTGTTGGAATATAAAATTTAAAAATTCCTAAATCCGCGCCCTCCAACGCAAGTCGTTGTAACGACTTGCGTTGTAAAACCTGGGATGTCAAGTACCGCGATCTAAAAGATCGCGTTGTACTGACATACATCCCTATTTTTGCATTTATTCTAAAAAAATCATAACGCTACTTCTACTTATTGAATTTTTGTTGTTTTGGTCTTATTTTGCTCAGATAAATAGTCTCTATTTTCTAAATCGAACTGATGTCTTGTTGTGGTGTATTCATTGTGTCACTCTTTATGTGTGTTGCACAAATACTTTACACATTGCCTTTGTAGAGAAGTCTAACTGCTCTGTGCCAAGCTACCAGAGGGTGACCACAGGTTGTCTTATTGTGTATCTAGCTTTCCTTGACTAGAGTGTTGCTTCCCTCCTGATTTGGGTGCATACCTCAACCAACCATGAATCTCATTTCAAGCAACAGGTGAGATGGTGGTTATTCTGCAAAGACAAAAGAAGAGTGTCAGGAGTCAGACAAGATATAGGACAATTATCCGTCATTCCCCCTCCACCCTTCAGGTCTCTGGAGGCCTTAGGCGAGGCTGGGAAAAATACAGAAGTGAGTGCACCACCATGGCGAGACAGTATTAAAAGTGCATTGAAACTGCTGTGATGCACGGGCAGTAAATAACTGCATTTTTACACCCAGTATTCATGCTTCATACAGCCCATCCCAAGGATATTGAAGCACAAATAATTACACTCATTTTTTGATGTCTGTAGAATGAAAGTCTGAGTCTATCCTGCGGACGTTCCTTCCATTGACCAGTATTCCTCAGCCAGTTCTTCCAAGTGGACGTCATCCAGTGAGCTAGCCTACTCGATGCATAGGCATGCATGTGATACATGGCATACAGGTGTAGCAGGATGATGTAATGTCTGTAGTCTCCTGATTAAAAAAAACGATTTTTTTTATCACTGTTCCTCTGGGGAATACTGACCTAGAGAATGTTAGGCAAACTGAATTCCTCAACTAAAATAAGAAGGCTATGATTCCAGTACCTCTACTATAATGAGTGCCTGAACGAATGAGTATGTCTAACTTGTTTGCGACATATTATCCCGAGTGAGAGATGATAATCCAAATGGGCAGGCAACTAGATAGAAGACTGGAAGAAGGGAATATGTGGCAAGCAGTACCTACAGGAGCTCTCACCCCTTCTTGGTATAAATCACTATACGACCGTCCTGCCCTGAGCAACCAATGAAGGGCTACCTTCCAGTGACACTTGTGTTGCTACATCACAGTCCCTGTGACCAAACTGAAGCATAAAATAATCTGGACTAAACCCAAACCAGCTAGTAAAATCTTCTCAATGCTGCTAACAGGCTTCAGTGGAAGCAAATCAGATTTTCTATTTACATGTATGTTCTACTTACTAGAATGTCTGGAGTTTGAGGCTAAGGCTCAAATCGTTTTTCAGAGGCATTTGCGCTCTATTTCGAGCTTTTCAGAACTACTGAAGATTTTACTTCATTCTGTTGTCATTCCAGAGATGAATCGACATGTGCGTGTTTTAAAAACAAAGTTTATATCTTCTTTACAAATAAGATTCATGCACACTCTCTGTGTTATAAAAAGGCTCATCTTTCCCTTTCAAGGAAACTCCATCACTAGCCTCAAAAACAGTTACTGTATGCTTGGACTGTTAGTGTATAAGAAGGCACTTCAACCATAATTTAGGTGAAACATTTTTAGAAAGACATTTTTATATGGTTTTTGCCCTTTCCACCAGATCTCATTCTCATTAATGTATGAAAATCCTTCAAAATGTTTCTTACATATTGTACCCCATATAGAAGCTAACATAGCTTACGGTGTCTATCACAAAAATATCCTAGTTTCTACAATTCTCGCACATCTCAGATCCAGATGTCTGAATAAAAGCTACCTTGCTGTTATGAATTTCTCTCAATGAGAGCCCCTATTGTCAGTACCAAATTCTAAATCTGTTTATTCACTACACTGGCACAGCAATAGAGGGAAACACAAGTTGTTAGGTCATAAATGAATCGCAGGCTGCTCTGAAAGTGATTAACAGGGATTTTTTCCACCTCAGGGTTCTGAGTGGCAGCATAAACTGGCGGCGTTTCCATCTATTTATGCCACTCAGAACCACTCAGTGAAAAAAAAATCCTCTTTGTTCGCTGTTAGCTTACAATTCTTTATCATTTTAGAGATTAGTTGCAGTTAATATATGTAATTTCACATCACAAAACCCGGATCCACTGAAGTTAAACACCCAAATGTTGTCAACATTCAAATCTAGTTCACCACTATTCCTGCTCTCTCTCCACTCAAGTTCCTGCTTCTGAGTTGTCTGTCGATGTCTATGCTCTGTAGGGCTTCTTGTGGGCGTTTATGTTTCATATTTGTTTATGTCACCCTGTGCTCGTGTTTCTGTGGCAATTGGTACCTGGCTGTCTGTGGCACGTCTCTAGCAGTCTTCCATGTGTACTATCTCTACATCATGCCTTTACTTCTCATAGTGTTTTGACCCTTCTCCTTGATTTATAACTCCTACCACATAAGGTCCTCACATGTAGCCTGTTTTTCTTCTGATTCCTTCTTAGACCATTCTCTTAAGGTTGGCCACTATCACTGGGTTTTGGGGAAGATGGTTCCTTTCACAAGGCTCCTTCGTTATTCCCTCTATTTTTCAATCCTTTCTGCTCTACTATAACATCTAGTATTTAAAGCAATCATTACACCATAACGAAGTGCTATACAAGCAAACACAATAACCCGATTCGTACATGAGTCACTGCGTTTCAGGTGTTTTATGTTCACAGTTGAATGTAGGTCTGCATGGATCTGGGAGTGTGGGTTGTTTAAATGGAATGGTGTGTGTGTGTGTGTTTGTGTGCATGGATGTCTGCAGGAATGCTGCACTGTCTCCAAGTACAGGCCTTATGCCAAGAGGATGGGTCTGTGGGTTAAATGATCTGAATTGACATTTTTAGTGATCTGCAGACCAGTAGTTTACATCCTGGTAACATTAACTCAACCTTCCGTCCAAGGTCAGCCAGCGCATTTAATACCACTTCATTGGGTAATAGTACATCCCGTTATTTATAGCACTATACATTGCACAATTGTAGTGTGACACACTAAATAAAGAATAAGTTATTATTTAGGTCATTTTTTTGTCCTGTCCAAATATTCTATCTGTGCCTATGAATGATACAAAAGCAAGACTTATTGACTTTGCCAGTGCTTGTTGTATCCAGGAGCTGTGACTGTTTGAGGTCGCTGTTAATAAAAGCCTGCCACCAAATTTTGGGGCAGGCACATCTTTTTTGGCTTTGTCTCTGAGAATAGGCCTAAGATGCGAACACATCTTCTGATATGTCTCTGACACCCAAGTGTACTTGAGACTGAAAATGAAGAAATGAAATCCTGCTGAGGAGTTTCCTTTAGATGTCAAGACCCTTGCAGTATCTCAGTGGATGAGGGAAATGTGCTTCTGGCAGCTGAGCTAAAAACCCGTCTTTTATCTCACTGAAGTCTGCACTGAAGAAGCTTCGAGAACAGGTAGTTACAGCAGGGCCGCTTGATTAACTGCTGAGCTCCTTAGACCGCCATGATCAGACATTGAAACACTGTAAGCAAGATTCATGATATTAGAATAAAAGACAGCAGACAGGAAAAGAAAGAGAGAAAGGGTTTATCGCTCCAGGGAAATGAGCATCCCAGGTGGGAAAGCAACATAGTAAACAAAGAGGGAAGACGGGGACGGTAATGTGAGGTGAGTTAAAAAAAATGTAGACAGTCACACGGATCTCTACTTATGTAGTAATAATTAGGCTCTGACGTACCTTACAAAAGATAGAGCAATTGCGCGGAAAATACAGTCTTTCAAGAAGAAGAGTGTGTAATGCTTTGTAGTATCAAATGTATGT
The DNA here is from genome assembly GCF_964261635.1 of Lissotriton helveticus. Classification (NCBI taxonomy): domain Eukaryota; kingdom Metazoa; phylum Chordata; class Amphibia; order Caudata; family Salamandridae; genus Lissotriton; species Lissotriton helveticus. The sequence goes on along the minus strand of NC_136065.1, from coordinate 627,998,804 downwards.
GGAGAAGGCAAAAAGAAGGCTTCCAAACAGGAAACATGATTGTCCCTGTACATTATATAAGTGATTGGGAATCGTTGTCCCTGTATTTTATATGCAAGGTAATGGCTGTCCTTTGTTTTGTTTTTGCAAGAAAAGAAGGCATATTATCCTGTGTGTCTCAATTGCCGGTTTGTCTGGGCTGGTGTTTGGCATACTGAGAGTGAATGACGTAATGAAGTGTTGGCATGTGGTGTGGAGTGGAAGATATTCATAGGGACAATTAGAGGGAGAATGGACCCCTAACAGGGCTTAACTGCTATTGCTGTAACCTATGGGTCTAACATGTAATAAAGCACATACCGTCTACCTGAGTGTCTCCAGACTTTTGTGTGAAAACCCACTAATCGTCAAAGCGTACCAAAGGCCCCCGCAGTCCAAGCGGTGCGGGGACCCCCAAACTCCATGGAGCCGCTCAGCCCTGACCTGAGAGTTCCTGAGGGTGGTCGGAGAGACCCCATGTACTTTGACCCCTCAAGTTGAGTTACGCCACTGCCAATCGTACCATTTCCCCTTGGCACCACAGTCAGTCGTCCTTTTATTGAAAGTCACTTTTCTGCCAGAGATGGCGGGCGCACAAACACACTCTAATGATTCACATAAGCAACCGCATGTCCCTGATACCTATTCAACTCTGTCATCATGAATCGTTTCACAACCTTGGCAGAGGTAATTGTGAATTTCAGTTAAGGGTTTTAGCAGCATGCTTCCCGAAGAGATCCCTAAGCCTTGAAACTCTCAGAATGTTGCTGATTTCTTCTTTCCCACAGTGTTGTCACTGTTGGCACCTAGTGCAAATTTGGTTGCATTCTACCATGATGGTAGCTTCTTCCTCATATTGTTTCTGAAATATCTTTATAGCGTTACCAATTACCTGTATCTTGAGGTCTATCAGTAACAGGCCATACCATCAGCCATTAATGCTCACCATATAACTTGTGAAGGCCTTGGACCACTCTATTGGCATGATACAAGTGAAAATACAGGAGGCAGAGTGTCAGTGTAGATTCTGAACTGGCAATGACCACAACACTCACCGCTATTTGCAATGAACTTAAGCTGCTTAGAAGTAACAAGCATTTGCATTGCAATCGGTCTTGCTTTTGTGAAAGTTAGAGCTATTGGCGTAGTAAATGATAATGTTTTTTATTTCTTTTTTTTTGTCCGCAGTGGAGTTATTATTTAGAAACCGAGAGTTAGAGCTATTGGCATTGTAAATGTCAATATTTTTTACTTATGTGTTGTTGAGTGGATGTATGTGGTATGCAGTGGAATTATGTGGATAGTAATTATGTGGTAGTTATTGTATTGGAATAATGTGGAGGGGGATTATGTGTTATGAGAGCAATTGTGTGGTATGGTATTTTGTGTTGTGGATTGTTATGTAGTGGACTTTAATTATGTTCTGTGCTGCTGAAGTTTGTGGTGTGAAATTATGTGGTGTGGATTGTATGTATGCGGTGTGCTATGTAATTGTGTTGTTGATTTGTATTATGTGGTTTCTTGTTGAATTATGTGGTGTGGAATGAAAACGTGTTGAGTTGATTTGTGTGGAGCTATGTGACATTGAATAAACCTATGCTGATTGGAATTACGTTACAAAAGGGGATGATGGACGGAGCGTTTGAGCAAATCAAACACTCACCCCCAGACAACTGATCTGGGTTTAATCCATCACCATTCTTTAGCTCACTCGGCCACTCCAGTTCAGACATGGCTATATGCAAATCAGTCTGACCCTGTGCCTCATGGGAACAGTCCAGCCCGAACTGCCAAGCCATGTCTTCCCTGGACCGGAATCAAGCATCCTGGGACCGGTTTCGGATTCATAATCCTCATCAGCCAGGCTATCTTGAATCCAGTGGCCAAGTGAGCAAGGGACTCACGTCTGAGCATACCCTGCCACACTTAGGGCGAACAAAGCGATACAAAAGGGGATGATGGACAGGGCGTTTCAGCAAATCAAACACTCACCCCCAGTCAACTGATCTGGGTTTAATCCATCACCATTCTTTAGCTCACTCGGCCACCCCAGTTCAGACATGGCTATATGCAAATCAGTCTGACCCTGTGCCTCATGGGAACAGTCCAGCCCGAACTGCCAAGCCATGTCTTCCCTGGACCGGAAACAAGCATCCTGGGACCGGTTTCGGATTCATAATCCTCATCAGCCAGGCTATCTTGAATCCAGTGGCCAAGTGACCAAGGGACTCACGTCTGAGCATACCCTGCCACACTTAGGTCGAACAAAGCGATACAAAAGGGGATGATGGACGGAGCGTTTGAGCAAATCAAACACTCACCCCCAGTCAACTGATCTGGGTTTAATCCATCACCATTCTTTAGCTCACTCGGCCACCCCAGTTCAGACATGGCTATATGCAAATCAGTCTGACCCTGTGCCTCATGGGAACAGTCCAGCCCGAACTGCCAAGCTATGTCTTCCCTGGACCGGAAACAAGCATCCTGGGACCGGTTTCGGATTCATAATCCTCATCAGCCAGGCTATCTTGAATCCAGTGGCCAAGTGAGCAAGGGACTCACGTCTGAGCATACCCTGCCACACTTAGGGCAAACAAAGCGATACAAAAGGGGATGATGGACGGAGCGTTTGAGCAAATCAAACACTCACCCCCAGTCAACTGATCTGGGTTTAATCCATCACCATTCTTTAGCTCACTCTGCCACCCCAGTTCAGACATGGCTATATGCAAATCAGTCTGACCCTGTGCCTCATGGGAACAGTCCAGCCCGAACTGCCAAGCCATGTCTTCCCTGGACCGGAAACAAGCATCCTGGGACCGGTTTCAGATTCATAATCCTCATCAGCCAGGCTATCTTGAATCCAGTGGCCGAGTGAGCAAGGGACTCACGTCTGAGCATACCCTGCCACACTTAGGGCGAACAAAGCGATACAAAAGGGGATGATGGACGGAGCGTTTGAGCAAATCAAACACTCACCCCCAGTCAACTGATCTGGGTTTAATCCATCACCATTCTTTAGCTCACTCGGCCACCCCAGTTCAGACATGGCTATATGCAAATCAGTCTGACCCTGTGCCTCATGGGAACAGTCCAGCCCGAACTGCTAAGCCATGTCTTCCCTGGACCGCAAACAAGCATCCTGGGACCGGTTTCGGATTCATAATCCTCATCAGCCAGGCTATCTTGAATCCAGTGGCCAAGTGAGCAAGGGACTCACGTCTGAGCATACCCTGCCACACTTAGGGCGAACAAAGCGATACAAAAGGGGATGATGGATGGATCGTTTGAGTAAATCAAATACTCACCCCCAGTCAACTGATCTGGGTTTAATCCATCACCATTCTTTAGCTCACTCGGCAACCCCAGTTCAGACATGGCTATAAGAAAATCAGTCTGACCCTGTGCCTCATCCGAAACCGGTCCCAGGATTCTTTTAGGATCTAGTTTATACTAAAAAAAATTGCATTCATTACTACGGTTCTACTAATAGGATTTTTGTCAATTTGGTGTAAAATAATTTAATAAATTACTCTATTTTTCTTAATTAGTGTGGGATTTTTCTGGTGTTGTGTTTTCACTTTATTATCGTTTGTGTGCTGCATAAATACTGTGCACATCGCCTCCAAGTTACGCCTGCCTGCTTTTGTACCAAGCTGCCAGATGGTTAGGTTAATTTAGCAAATTTCTGTGGTTCACCCTGTCAAGGATTATGCCTGTTGCTTGATTAGGGTTACATCTCACTAATCCAACAATCCAATTCTCACAAATACCCTTTCCACATCCTATGATAGACAGTGCACACTTACCTCTACATCATGTTGTGAGGCTGTGTGTCACCCAAGGCAGCCTATCTTTGCACCAGTCCAAAGCATGACACCAGCAGCAGGCCAGCCTTTGTTGGTATAGCGATGCCCTGAGTTTTCTTCATTGCCAATGTAGAACATGTAGATTATGTTCTTATTTGCATTTAACGTTAGTAAGCCTACATATCCAGGTTGCAATAGTAGAAATATGTTTTCCTGCGATTTGTATTGCAACTTGCAAGAGGATTTACACCTGATGTAATGTTTATTCATATATTTTAATTTACAATGTTTAGTGTGCTGCAGAACCTGCACTAAACAGTAACTGTGTTGTGCTGATAGAGGGGTCCTGGTGCACTCACAGTATATTTTGATGATATGGTGGTTCCATAGTGCTGGTATAATGACACACATGTGATGCCCTCCAGGAAAGTTTGGCAGTTGCATGTGAAAGCATCAAGAAGATCCGAGCAGACATGGGAGGCACAAACATCCTGTCCCCTTTGAACTGGATCATCCGGCAGCCAGTGCGCAGGGGATTCCCACGGCTGCTGTTCCTACTGACAGATGGAGCTGTCAGCAACACAGGGAAAGTTATTGAACTCATCCGGCATCACTCGTTCTCTACCAGGTAAGACTAATTTGTGCACTTTTCTAACTACCCAATAAGGGGTATTCACCAAGTGACCCAATCGGGGTCCACAGCTAACTGCACGTCAGGCACAAAGGGCATGGGCGGATGTATGACGTTACATCGCAGGCTATTACAATGCCTGCCTTACAACGCGGTTTTTACATCGCAAACCTTTACAACGCATAGCGCTTAGAGGTGCTGGATAGTGATAAGTTTAATTTTCTATTCCAACTCCAGTCCCCGTGGACACTAGGGAAGGTGTTGGATAGAAAATTAAACTTATTCCCTATCCTAGAGCGCCCCCCAGCGCAATGCGTAGTAATGGTTTGCGTTGTAATGACCGCATTGTAATGGTAGTGCGTTGTAAAAGTTTCGTTGTAAAGGTTGTTCACCGGCATGGGCTCATGCATCTGATAGAGCTTCCAATAAATGCACACCCCAGTGGACAACTACTTATTGAACCAATCAGGGACATTTACTTATTTCACTCAAGAATAGCCATTCAAAGAACCAATCTGTGCAACTAATCAGAGAAATATAACCGACTGTACAGTTTATCGGACATACACTGATAAAATTGCTTCAGGAAACTCCATCAAATGCCACTGCAAAGAGCTCACTTAGTGAATTCATGTCCTTCACTTACTATTTCTGTGCACCAATATCTAACATCCATATATGGCACCAAACAAGGGGGCCGATTAGGATGGCGGACGGATCGCCACCACCATGCAGGCGGTGGCGATCTGTCCCCCATCTGTGCCTGTCCGCCACCAATTTCCCCCCGCCATATTACAATGGCGGGAGGGACCGCGGCGGACAGAAACACCGTCCGCCGCTTTTCCGCCCCGGTCGCCTTGCGGCCGGGGCGAAAAAGGGTTCATATGGCTGGCGGTGTCTTGCAGATGCCTTTCCGTGGCGGCAATGCCGCCATGGAAAGGCATACGGGCTTTGCTTTGGGGACCCGTTGCGGGTCCCCAGGGTGAAGGGGGGAGTGGGGGGTGCACATGGGGGGTACCTATGGTACCCCCCTCTGTTTCACAGTACAACATGGCAGGCACCGCGCGGTGCCTGTCATGTTGTGCTGTGAAACGCACATCATGCATTTTTGACATTGCGGTGGACAGTGCTTTCAGCACCGTCGGCCGCAATGTTAAAAATGCGGGATGCACCCGCCACTGTGGCAGGTGCATCCTAATTTGGGGCACGGTACCTCTGCCCTTGTAGTGGACGGTCCCTGCCGTCCGCCATCCTAATCGACCACAAGGTAACTTCACTCCATAGCCGCAGCGTACTCAGCTCAAGGCATCAGCTAAAGATCTGGTCTTATGCACATTCATAGGGAATTCAAATAGAATTCTCACAACTGAATCTTAAATAATACATTGACACAGTGACCTCCACTTATGTACCTGTCAGTCTTATGTACCAATTATGCACCTCCAACCCATGCACCTGCATAATGATAACAACTGCCTCTGCCTGAGAAACACCAAAACTCTCCACCCAGTTCATCTTGCTGAGTCCACGTCTTTCTGCAAATACCCATTGATGTCCATCTGCTCATCTGCTTTGCAGCCTCTTGATCAATTTTTCAAGTTTTTCAAGGTTTTTATTGGCCAGAATGATGACCTCTGCATATGTATTCAATACGCTTAACCGACGTAGGTATATTCATTACCAGAAACCTTCAATGATCCAATATTTGATATACCTACCTCAGTATATCCCATATTCCATCTGTACATTCAACATACTCATTAATTGAGGATCATCATTCCTTAGAAGCAATTCAATTCCCATCCACCCATCCCAAACATCTACATGAATCATCCTATAAGAGACCCAAGTGATGAGGCACTAACCGGGCGCGTCTACTTAGTATACACATATTCTTATTCCTATTTCAGAACCCCCTAGATGCAACTTTGGATGGGTTGCACTACTTCCTTGTGTAACCATTCGCGGAGACAAATGGCATATTTAAATTAAGTGCCTGGGCTTGGAAACATTTACGGGTGACAGCTTTGTTCTGGGTATCTTGCAGTAAAAGATGTTTACCTCTTACTCACAAGCATCTACCATTAACATTTCACTGGTTTCTTCTGTTTTTCTTCCAATATGCAGGTGCTACAGTTTTGGGATTGGGCAGAATGCCTGCAGAAGGCTTGTGCAGGGCCTTGCATCGGTCTCAAAAGGAAGTGCAGAATTTCTGGTTGAGGGTGAGAGACTACAACCAAAGGTAAGTCCATCAGTCCAATGATTTTAATGACTTTTTCTCTGAAACACCCAAGAAACTCAAGTATTACCTCTAAAGTATACAGAGACTGCGAATGTCTCCATCCCCCACACTTGCTGGGGGCCAGCCTTCACATTATCCTCTCCCAACACTCCCGCGACCTCCATCAAGAAGACTCCCAATGGAGGTAGAATCCAACCCTGAGAATGCCAAGGCATCCAGCCCTGAGACTGAGATTGTCAAGGCCTCTCTATTCCTGAGATTATATTGTCCCTAGCTCTGAGACTGCGGAGGCAATACCATTAGCCTTGAAATTGCCAACTCAGTATCCCCACCTATCGGGATATTTATCCCTCATGCTGCTGCACAGAGGGTCCGTAGACTCCCCAAAGTAGAGAGATTGAAGGGCTCCTGCTTACACACTCCTAAGGCCTCCCTCCCTGAGACTTTCAAGGCCTAATATTACCACGCCTTCTTGCCACCAAGAGCTTAAGTCCTCTGTCCCTGAATCTTCATGCCACCCTTCACACATCTATAGTCTCTGGATCTTGCCGCTCCCAACAGCCGCATCCATATGACTAGCAAGGCACCAAGCCGGAGGCTCACAAGGCCTCAGAAAGAAATCCTGTGGTCCTCTTACCTTGTGACACCTAGGTCCATGCACCCCAAAACTACCAGGGCCTTCAAGCCTAATACTCCAAACAACCCTCATCTCTTGTGCTCCTGCTCCTAACTCCTTAGGTTACATCCCGGTACACTTAAGGCCTCCAGTCCTGAAAATTGACAACCTCTATCTCCCATTCTCATGGCCCCAGGCTTGATAAATTCACGTTTTTCTAGCCAGGAGACTCCCAAAGCCACCACTTTAAGACTCATCTGTCAACTTTTAAACCCCGGAGGGACTCAAACACGAGTATCTCTCTCTGACTCAAAAAGTTCCCACAGGAACAACTGTTTATAGACTGCTATACGTATGCTTACATACGAACAAACACCCAGACCACAGACATACAGAAACAATGTGACTATGATATGCAAATCTCCCACCTTGAGACTGAAAAGCTTCTAGCCTTGAGATTCTCAGGTCACTTGCCCCTCAGACTACTAATTCCTCAGGATTGAGGTGTGGGGCAAGGAGAGCCGTGCCACTCCTAAGTCCAATAGCTTCATTAATGCTAAATCATTTCCCGTTGTTAAATACTGGAAGGATATTTATGAGTGGTTAAAAAAAAGCCCATCTATGCAGGTTATACAATCTAACTTGTAAGCAGGTATATTGCCCTGTTTTTACAATTTTGAATTGAATATTGGCAATGGATTATTTTTATACCAGTCAATTGTTACTGTCAAACAAGAAGTTCTGCAGCATTGGATAGATGCAATCTTATGCAATTACAGGTGAGCTATATAATATATTAAAGTATTACAAAAATGAATGTAATACAAATAACATGTATTAAGTTGGAACATAAAGTACATATAAATGGATGGTCCACTTACAGAAATGCTGACGTATTCAGCCACGGCTAATGGGCTTTTGGACTCTGACCTTGCCTGTACTTGATTGTTGGTATGATAGATTGATGCTGGTGGAGTATGTAAGGTAAACGAAATTATATGAGAGAGTAGAAACGGCTATTGATTTCGGAAGGTTAAGTTTCGTACATGTAATTAAGAGTTTTCCCCTATAGAGTAGCAAGTTTAAAATGGTATACAGTGACAGTAGGCCTTTTTCTTCTTCGTTGTTGAGATTAGTTTTATATGATTTGCCTCGGTCTTTGGGTAAATGCTGAATAATTAAAATAGATATGATCACCACAAAGATCTTTTTCTTTTTCTAGTTCATAATTTTGTGAAAATTAGCTTACTGATACTGGAAAACTTTATTACCCTTTATTTGAGGTTTGTTTAAAATCTAATTTCATAACCTGCTTGGATTCACACCTAGGGTATCATCAATGAGGAACTGAAATAAATTAAGGTCTGTTGGAAGTGCGACTTTCATATAAGTTTGAGTAATATTTAAAATAAGTCAAAAAATGTATAGCAGGAGGACTGTATATCAGTTGGTAGTTTCACGAAATGACTTTTAAATATAATTAATGTATGAGTAATGAAATATCAATACATTTAAAAAGAAGCATTTTAAAACATTTTGTGACTCGCGCAAGCACTGGGCAAGTATAGGGCTGAGTTGACTCAATAAGCAAAACACCCTAACTCCTGTGGTCAGGTGTTCAGATAGCCATGTGATCACACCACATTGCCTATCCTGGAAGTTTGACTTCTCTTTGGGATAAAGAGAGGAGATGAGCTGTCCCGAGAAGGACACTTTGTGTGCCAACTGCAGGAGAAAGTGCTCGAGGTATTAAGGCACAGCGAACCTCATGCTCAGTCCCGGCTCAGTATTTTTTGTCTCAATATATTCCAGAAGACTAGAACATGATTGAGGCAAAATATTTCACTTAGGCAAAAGCCAGTTTTAGAATTGCTTCCAGAGTGAGGCACTCTCCAGGCAGATTTACATATTTTCTGGATCTCTAGCTGCCAATACATCATGCATTTTGGTGGGTCCATTAGGCTAAACACTAGAATCTCTTCAGCAAGCTCTATTTCCTCCTTCTGAGGATAGCTACCTCAGTGAGCCATTCACATGGGTCTTCAAATGGAGGTTCTCTGAGATTCTCCCTCTAGGTAGAACCACTGTTCTTTTGTTCTTTAGCCAGCTCATCAGATTATGCCTTGGTTGGCACATGCCATAGCTGACTTGATCAGGTTGTATCCTTCAACAAGATCAAGGCATGCACCCATTAGTTCTTTCAAGCTACATGTTCAACAATGCTAATGGGCGTCTTTTCTCTGTTGTCAGTGATTTCCTTACATGTATTATTTTTCTTGGCCAGCTACTGTTCTAGGTCTAAGAAATAATGTCTGCCTAACAAGTGCAACTGTCAAGGCAAGCTAGACCTGTCATCCTACACCTAATTTCCCATACACGGTGTAACAGAGTTAGGGTCCCACACCCAGATCCTTGAACTAATGTGCCACCACAGGTGCCACTCTCCCTGTCCGTTACACTTACTGCCCTTTTCCCTATTTCCCCCATGCTGTGTCTCATGCCTAGTGCTCCACACCATGAATCCCACCCTCATGTTTTTCTGCTAAGAATTCTTCCATTCGTTGACTCATAGCAAGCTTCTCTACTCTTCTCTCCTACATAGATGATGAAGTCTTTAAAGAAGGCTATGGCTCCAGTTCTCAGTGATGTCACAGTGGAGTGGGTCTTTCCAGAATCAACAGAGGTTCTGATCTCCCCAGTGAGTGCCAGCTACCTCTTCCCTGGAGACAGGCTGGTGGGCTATGGAGTTGTGTGCGATACCTCTCGCTTTGTCACCAATGCAAGATCAGTAAGTGTCTGCACTAACCCGTCTCTACAATGTCCTGCATTTCACATCTCATTTGCAAAGTGTGCAGGCATCCCAAAGTATGGACATATCTTTAAACCTTATTTGTGTTCCCACTCTACCTGAAGCATGTACTCTCTTTCATCTGTCAATCATTGTGTTCTCAGATACATAAAGGAGTGCACCATTTTATCCTTATCTTACTCACAGTCTTTGCACTCATTTTTGAGCGCTCCATCTTTCAACTTTCTCACACTAGCCCTCGGAGGCCCATTTGGATAGCTACTTGCCCTATAAATCTCCTAGAATAGAATGGAATAGTGTTTACACTTTCCCTGGACTACGTTATCTCCTCTAAATCTCCCTCAGTGTATGCCTTTATTAATTTTCAAACCTCACTGATTGTGTTAACATTCATTCTAGGAGGGAACTATCCCTTCCATACATGCAACCTGGGTGTGTGTTTCTCATGACTACTCTTCTACAGTATCAAGGTGTTAGAAGCGGCTGTCTCTAGTTGGCAGAGGTATACACTTCTGACAAATAGGGACACACCTTTTCTAGTCAGGGCAAGGGGATCACACACTTAGATAACCCCTGCTCACCCGGTTGGTAGCTTGGCAAAGCAGACAGGCTTATCTCAGAGGCTGTGTGTTAAGCATTTATGACCACATACAGTAATAAAGTGAATACACTACAAATGGACAGGACACAGTAGTATTATAAAAAAAAGGATGTTTATATAAGGCTTAGCACAAGACCAAATAACGACAAAAATATACCACAATCTTAATAAATACTCTTGAAAGGAAAAATAATAGTTCAAGTGTAGTTTCTTCTTAGCACAAAGTCTTTAGTAACAAAAGCAGCTCTTCTTCTTTAAATCAAAGTTCTTGGCAACAATGTAACCCACACTGGAGTCACACGACGTCAAGGCAAAGTTAATCCAAAGGTTCGGCGTCGACTGCGAGGAGCGCTACGTCGAGCCCGGAGTCGCAACAGACCCCCACAACACAGTACCTTGGAAAAGCGAAGCACACGATGATCAGCGGCGTCGAGATGTCCGGCGTCGCGTCTTCGGCGTCGATCGGGTCTCGGAGTCGCGGCGATCCGCAGCGGCGTCGACAGATGTCAGGCAGGAGCAGCGCTCACGAGGCGAAGCAGGATACGGCGTCGTCGTCGATGTCGATGGTGATGTTGCAAGAGTGAGCAGCGCTCACGGCGTCGAGAGGGCTCGGTGTCGAGGCGTCGGTAGCGGCTTCGCTACTAGCGCCGATCGGGCCCGGCGGCCGGCGTCGAAGGTGCGGGACACGGGAGCTGCACTCACGATGTTGAGATGGATTCGGCGGCATCCGTCGGCGTCGAGATTGCTGGATTCTTCAGAGGTGCTGGATTTTCAGGTTCCAGCAATAGGCACTTTTAGCAAATGATAAAGTCCTTTAACCCTGTGACCTCAACAGGAGGCTGGCACTCTTCCAGCCCTTGGAGATTTCCTAGGCAAAGCTTGAGAGTACACACGCAGTTCCTCTCTCCTGGTTCCTTGGCAAAAATAAAGAAGTAACTGCAGGATTCCCCCAACAAACAGCACACTGGCAGAAGGGATAGGCAAGTCCTTGGATCAGCAGGCTTCTTGTCCTTGGTTCAGGTTTCCTTGTCAGAAGTGATCTAAATTCTCAGTTCAGGGGTCCTTCTCTTATACCCCTTTTTGGCTTTGATCCCTTTGTCCATGCAGGGGAATTTCCCCCCATCCTGGGTTTGTTGGGGGTGTTGCCAGACCGAGGCACCTGGCCTATTCACTGTGCAGGGCAGAGTCTTCAGCCGCCCAGCAGGAAGTGGAGCCAGCATTGTCACTGGCAGGGGCAGGGCCATCAGTCGCCCGGTAGGAGGTGGGGCCAGGATTGTCCCTGGCAGGCACAGAGCCATCAGTCGCCTGGCAGGAGGTGGAGCCAGCATTGTGTCAGGCAGGGCAGGCTATCAGGAGCTATTCTTCCCCTACTCTCAATGCAAATGCCCCACTCACCCCACACTGACTCATTCAGACCTCTGGAGCCACCCAGCTCCTGTCACATGCACACCAAACCAGCAGAGACCAGTAGACAGTCAGACAAGAAAATAGCCACTTTCTAAAAGTGCTATTTTCAAACACAGAGTCCAAAAACCATCCACCCAAACGGATGCGTTATTAAACCCTGAGTTCAGGGATACCAAACTCGACATTGCACCATGCTCCCCGAGCCCGCTAGGAGTATACCACTTAATAATCCGGGCAGCCCATGCTAACTTATGGAGAGCAGGTTACCTTACAATAGTGAAAAACGAATATGGCTGTAATTCACTATTAGGACATGCCAACCTCATCAGGCTTGTCCTACCTTATGCTTACAATGCACCCTGCCCTTGGGCCTACCATAGGGGTGACTAACATGAAGTTAAGGGAAGGTTTAGGGACTGGCAAGTAGGTGTACTTGCGCAGCCCGCGTGACAGTACCAGACTGCACCTAGGTCTAGCAATGGCAGACCTTTAGACATATTTTACTAGGCTGCTTCTGTGGGTGGCACAACACGTGCTGCAAGCCCAACAGCAGCATTTGTATTTACAAGCCCTGGCACTCCTGGTGCACTCTACTAGGGACTGACAGTAAACCAAATAAGCCAAACATGGAATCCAATCAATATCAATTTCACATAGGGAGCACTTGCACTGTGGCACTGATCAGCAGTGGCACAGGGCCCCAAGCAATATACCAGCAAAAACATCGTAAACAGAGGAGGCAAACAGAAAACAATTGAGGAGAGACTCATGCCAATGATGCCAGGTCTAACACAAGGTGATGTAAGAAATTAGGTTACTAGCTGAGGGGGGTGAAGCCCTTCTCAAGCAGCAACCACAATTCTTCTCATGGTGATGTCACAAGCAAACTCTAACTTAACCTGTGCTCAGCACTTGGGTAGCTTGGTACAGAGCATTCAGAATTAACTCAGAGGCAATGTGTAAAGTATTTGTGCAACACTTCAAACCGAAAAACAACGAAAACACACCACAAAAGGATTCCACAAAAGATTTAGAAACATAGAGTAATTTTAAATCAATAAAACAAGGCCAAACGTCAAAAATCCAATTAGTAGAACCGGAAATATGTGAATTAAAGATTTTAGTGAAAATAATGCCAAAAAGCACAAAGCTGTGGATATCTGATTGCGCCGGGCCAAGACAAAGTCAAAAGTTCAAGCCAACTGCAGTGGAGACCAGGCTTGCTACAGGGACTAAGTTAGGCACACTGAACAAAGTACTTTCAATCCTGGTTTGCAGATAATATAATAGGGGGCTTGAAACACGTCAGCATTTCCAACCATTTGGGAAACATTGCAATGGGAATAGGATCAGCTCTAAGGGACTGATTGTAATCTCAAAACTTTAGTTGCGTGAATGTTTGTTCCCAATGGGCGGCATCATTAAAAAGGACTGTTTAAATTGTTCAAGTAAATCATGAGTAGGGTTGCTGCATTTATGAAATCATTGACTGGCTTAACACTGTGATGTATTGTTCACTTATTCATTTTGTATTGCTTTGTCACGTGTTATGTATCCGAGTTGTTTTGTAAAACATTTTGAAACATAAAGTGTTTTCCCTGTTTCTGATACTTTACGGTAAAAGAAAAAAGAAAAATATGGATTAATGGTTGAATAAATAACCAGGGGGGTGTGGCCAAGATGGCGAAGTGAGCAGACGTGTTGCTCTGTCGCTCCCGCCGAAACCCAATACAGCACCGGCTTTTTGCCATTTTCAGCCACAGACTGTCCACGCCCCTGAGCTGGCTTGAGAGCGGGCGTCGAGGAGGCTACATACCGGTGTGCAGCTGACTGCCGGAGCTTGCTGTTCCGCTGTGCAGGGTGCACTGTCGGAGTTGCGGCTGCACCACGAGGAGGTGTGGCGCGGAACGGCAGCATCCAGCAGCAGAGATCTGAGGCCTGACGATTGAGGCGCGAACCTGGGAGAGACCGGCTGGAGGTACGGCCTGAAGCAGGGACCCCCTTTTCCGAAGAGGCAGCTGTCCTTGTCCGCAAGGTGGATGCCAAAGGGGAGCTGCACCTGCCCGCCATCTTGCGGAGCTGGTTGAGGGCCCGTAGCAGAAACCGCAGCGACCCAGCGGGGAAGGAGACCGCGAGGTCGGGTGGCAGCTGGCTGCCGGGGCAGCGCAGCCCTATGCGGGGAGGACTGGGGCCAACCCGCCTGCTTACTGACAGCTTGCAATGGGAGAGAGACGGAGGAGGGGCCTTAGAACGCCGACCTGTCCGAACAGCTCCTGCCGCAGATTGCTCCTTGGTGGCGGAGTCACTATTCCCCCGGTGTGGAGGAAACCGGAGAAAAAGGTGGAGGGGCACCCATCCACCATCTTTGAGTCCCTTGCGATGACGCGGTGGGTCCCTCGGTCTTACCAGGACTCTCCCACCCCAACAGCGACAGGCAAGTGTCCTCTCTGGAGAGCCGCTGCGCAGTGTGGGAGGACAGAGGGGAAGTGCACAGAGCAGGGTTGCGGTCAGCCTCAAGAACCATGGGACCGTCGCAGAGCCGCATGGAGGCAAGCGACTAGCCTAGTGCCGTCTGCCAGGAGTGAGCACCCTCACCTATGCACCGCATTCATCCGTACCGCAGCTCATATACAAGTAGAGAAAAGAGGCACGACATGCCGCTTTGTGACATGGCCCACCAGTGACTGGCGGTCCTAAAGGCCATACTTGCAGCATCAAGCAGTCGGCGGCAGTGAGGTTGACATCAAGGAGGTGAGGGGAGGAGTGTCGAGGGGCCTGTAGCGCCTGGGGATCAACGGGAAGACTCTCCTTCACTATGCCTACTTAGACATTATTGTTGTCCAGCTACCCTCGCTTACCAGTGGGCAGCCCAGCTGAGTGGCGCAGCATAAGAAGGAGGAGGTGCAGGGTCGCACAGTGTCTGGCCCGGACATTGACTGCGGCACGATATGTCCTCTTCCCGGGGGCACAAGGACAGAACTCTTAAAGACTTATTTGCAAAGGCGCAGACCGATCAGCACGCCGGCAACATGGCGACGGGCCCTGGGCATTCCGCACCCGCGAGGGGCGACAGTGGTGAACCGATCACCAAAGCCTTGATAGAGTCCCTGTTTGTCGCACTACGGGAAGATCTGCAGACCCTCAAGTGAGACCTAACAGCAGAGATAAAAGACATCCGCAGAGAGATGGACTGCATCGAGTAGAGGGTCGCTGAGCTGGAGGAGAAGAGCAATGGGAGCGACACGGAGATGGCAGCACTTCAACAAGAGGTCCTTGGGATCCATGATCAGCAAGTAGATCTGTAGTCGCACCTTGAGGACCTGGAGAACCGCTCTCACCACCACAACGTTCAGATTCGAGGAGTGAAGGCGGATGAGAACACAGGTGACCTCTTCAAATACACCAGGGAGCTCTTCAATCATATTCTGGGCGGACCACTGGACAGTGACCTTCTCCTGGACAGAGTACACAGAGTGGGCCCGCTGCGTGCTGCGATGGCCCCACCCTCTGATATCTGGTGTGCGTACAGGACTTCCGTACTAAATAAGGAATCCTCCAAAAAGCGCAAATAATGCACCCCCTGTCGTTTCGAGGTCAGACCCCTGTTCTATTCCAAGATTTGGCAGCACTCACCTTACAAAAATGGAGAACTTTCAAGCCTATCACAACCTATCTTCGGTGAGGCAACATCTCCTACAGCTGGGGTCACCCATTCCGGCTGGTGTTCCGCATGCACAGCAAACTGTATCAGCTGCGTTCCCTTTCAGAGGCATGTCGTCTGCTCTGAGTACATCGCCCAGCGGAAGAGAGTGGAGATGATGGTCCTAAATTGGACATGGATGATGAAGAACCCCGCAGGCGCCAACAGGGCGGGAGACGCCGTCCCAAAAGACCTCCTCCTGCTGAAGTTTCACAGGGCCAGAGGTCGGCCCTTGAGATCCTTTGGACAGAATTGGCTAAGTCACAGCCTGGATGACGTGCATGGCCCGACTGTTCGGACTGATCGACTCATGTTGTGCTCTGGGCTGTTGGTGGGGGGCCGCCCTTGACCACAAAGTTTTCCCCATGTTAACTTTCTTCCAACCATCGAGAGATGACGGACTACGAGTTTATTTTTCCTTTTCCTTTTCTTCAATGTTATGTTATGCAGAATGACGCTCAATAGGCATTTGGTTGGGGTTATTGTTTTTTTGGGGACTTTGGGGTTCCATGTCCACCGTTTTTAATCCACTGCAAGCTCTTGTTTAGATAGTGACTCCCTGAACAACAGTGGCCATGTACACACAGTGTAAGGGAAACTGGATCACGTCTACAGCCAGGCACCTCATTTTAAAATACTCACCCTAAATGTGCGGGGACTAAACAACCCCGATAGGCGTAAAGCGGTGCTGTCTTGTCTGGAACACACAGGAGCAGACATATGCCTACTACAGGAACACACTTATTACTTAAAGACTGCCCCGCCTCAAATCACCCAGGTTCCCGACCCAGCTATTTTCCTCTGGTCACACTAAATCACCAGGGTAGCCATTTTGGTTGCGCAGCGGTTCCGTGGAGAAATTCTCCATAAAGAGGCTGAAATTAAAGGGCGGCTTCTTACCTGCCGATTCGCCCTAGGAGGCCTCACATTCACCATTGGCTCAATATACGGCCCCAATGAAGGTCAAGAGCAGTTCTTGCACACAGCACTCACTGAGGCGATGGCCACAACAGAGCGCAGGCTTCTTCTGGGGGGGGGCCTAAACTTAGTCTTCACTAACATAGCAGATAGATCCTGCCAGTGTACTAACCAGACAGGTGCACTATTCGCAACCTGTCTGACCCACCTACACGACTTAGATTTCCATGACCTTTGGCGCTGCGCGCATCCCCACAGCTGCAAATTTGCCTACTACTCCAATGCGCACAAAACATATGCTAGGTTAGATTACCTGCTGACATCCACCCCTCTAAAGGCCATGGCTGCGAATGTGGAGATAGGTGTGGCCTGTCTGTCGGACCATGCACCAGTCATTGCTACCTTCACACTTTCCTCCGCACAGCGCTCCCCAAGGGTTTGGCGCCTCTGCGAGACCTACCCTGCACCACTGTGGTAGAGCAGATACAGCGCTCCATAAAAGAGTGCCTCTCTCACAATGCGAACACCGACACCTCATATTCCACGCAATGGGCGGCGCTTAAGGCAGTCATTCCAGGGGAAATAATAGCCATTTCGACCGCGGGGAACATAGAGCGCAAGTGCAAGAGGGATAACCTTTCCCAGAAAATGAAAGAATTGGAGCAGATACATCAGCATACGGGAGCGCCTCGGGTCTGGCGCTAGCTCAAAGCCATGAGAAAACAGTTAGCGGCTCTACACCAGGACAGAGCGGAGTATGCAGCCCTCCAGCTGCGGCACACTTACTATGTAGAAGGAGACAGATGTGGCCGCCTCCTTGCCCAGAAGTTGAGAGAGACCCGCCAAAAACAGGGGGTCAGGTAGATCCAACAGGAGGACAGACGGCGAGTCTCCACTGACTCAGAGATTGCTGAGACATTCCAGGATTTTCTATGCCCGTCTCTACTCCAGCTCCCCCCTCTCCATCATGGGCGGTGCCGTTTATCTTGCCCTAGATGGCTTGTCCAGCCTGTCGAAGGCTCAGGCAGATCACTTAGACCGCGACATAAAGATAGAGGAGATCATTGCGGCCATTTCGCGGCTTAAATTCGCCAAAGCTTGGACAAGATGGCTTTTCTGCCATATTTTACAAAACGTTTTGCACAGTGCTGGCACACAAAGCTTTTTAACTTGTTCGCCGAACCTGGTGCGATACCGACGGAAATGCTGAAGGCCTCCATAGTGGTCATACCGAAACCGGGAAATGACAGGACAGTCTGTGGGGCATATCGCCCCATCTCCCTCCTTAACGTTGATCTCAAGCTCTACACTGGGATATTAGCGGCTCGTCTCTCACCTTATATGCCTGAGCTCATTGACCCGGACCAGGCAGGATTTATCCTCCAACGGCATACAAGCGACAACACTAAACGGGTATTACGCCTTATTGAAAAAGACTCTCGGACGCGAGGGGAATATATGTTTCTTACCGTCGGCTCTGAAAAGGCCTTCGACCGTGTCCTCTGACCATATCTGGAACAGGTTCTTACTCGGACGGGATTGGGGGAGAAATTTTGAATGCTCATCCTTAACTGCTACAAATTTCTATCTGCAATAGTACTGGTCAACGGCCATACGTCATCCCGTTTCCAAATAGAGAAGGGGAAAATGCCAAGGACGGCCCTTGTCGCCGCTCCTTTTTGCCATCTACATGGAGCCACTGGCCCACCACCTCCGTACCCACCCTAAGATCACAGGAATCCGGTTCGGGGGCTACACTCACACAGTCAGCTTGTACGCCAACCACGTCCTGATCTCCTTATCGGACCCTCTCCGCACATTATCGATATGCCTAGCAGAGCTAGACACCTTTGCATTGCCATCGGGGTTCAGAGTGAACATGGACAAATCGGTTGCATTTGATCTCTCCCTCACACCCCTCACCTGCACATGCCTCCAAGATCACCATCCCATTCAATGGGCATCCGATGCAATCCTGTACCTGGGGATTCAACTGACCTCCTCCCTGGCAGATATAGTGCACATCAATTACACAAGCTTGCAGCAGAAGATTCGCAAAGAGCTGAGCCAATGGAAGCAATACACGCTTTCCTGGCCTGGTAAAATAGCGGTGATTAAGATGACCATTTTGCCTCAAATTGTATACATATTTCACACCTTACCTCTCCCACCCCCCGCGGGCTGGATCAAATAGACCCAATCTGAACTTGCACGTTTTAGCTGGAACGGCTGCAAACCCCGATGAAGCACGCCTTGATGATGCTCCCCCCGGAAGAAGGGGGCCTTGGAGTTCCCGACCTCCTTCTATATTTTCAAGTGGCACAGCTATGACACTTAGTGGAGTGAAGCCACCTAGAATCAGAGAAACATTGGCTTTTCCAAGATAAGGCAATAGCCGCCAAACCATTACAGGGTCTCCCCTTCCTACGTAAGAAACACAGGCCGCCCTCTCTTTATGTGTTCTACATTACCTGGGTCTTACTAGACACATGGGATCATTCTAATCTAAAACACAATCTCACTACCTTCCCTTCGCCACTTACTCCGCTGTTTGAGAATCCGGATTTCCAACCGGGAATGTACGCGACGGTCGCCACTCGATGGAGGTCCTCCGGCTGCCGCTCGGCGGGCCATCTATTTGACTTGGACGGAATCATACTGTTTCACCAGCTTAAACTAGACTACGGACTCCCCGAATCTGAGCGATTCCGTTATGGTCAGATTCGACACTGGGTCCTCCATTCCCAGATGCAGCCCTGCGTCAGCAGGCTCCTGACTGTACATGAAAACTGGCTTGTTACTAGCACATCTGAGAAGCAGCTCTCGTCCAACCTCAATAAAATGCTCCTTGCCTGGAATACACACATGTGCAGTGCCAGCCACGCGAGGTGGGAGAGGGACCTAGGCAGAACACTCACTCACAAGGAATGGGAAGGGGTATATTACAGAGCTCGTCATTCGGCATACCACACGGGATTGACAGAAACTATCACCAAACTCGATACTTATTGGTACTATACCGCTGAAAGACTTCACTCTATGGACCCCTCTCCGGGTGTCACCTGCTGGTGGGGATGCGGTAGGTGGGCATATTGGTACATTTGCTTTGGGACTGCACGCACATTCAGGGGTACTGGACTCAAATCTTGGATGAAATAGACACGCACCTAGACACGCAGATACCGCGCTCCCTGGCCCGTGTCCTTTTGGGCCTTCCATATCCCGTCACCTTTCGGCAGTTCAAAATATTTTGGCACACTGGCGCACATCCCAGATCCCTACCCTTACAGGTTGGCTACATCGGTTATGGTTTATCCTGGAGATGGAGAAATTGATGTTGACGTTGGCGGGGAAGCGCTCCTCGTTTGTGGAGTTGTGGAAACCGTTTTTGTCCCTTCTCTCTTCTGAGTTCAGGGAAATTACCTGCTCAAGGTAACTCCGCCTGTTCTAGATATCTGAATCCCAGGGAGACAGGGGGTGAGACTCGAACTCCAAATGCGAGATTCTAACACTGAATATTTTCTTTTCCTTAGGTGGACAAGAAACGGGGGGAGGGAGGGGAGGGTGGGATCAGTTTCCCATACAGTATGGGCTTTGCTCTGTTTTTTATGCGCTCCGTATTTGTTACAGCATTTCACTAAAGACTGCAGTAAATCGCACGAGGGCTGTGTCCCAGCCCGACACTGTGGGACTTATTGTTTGTTGATAAAACCCAATAAAAGATTTAAACCATAAATAAATAACCAGGACCAATAAAATCTGTTATTGGTCCTAGTCTGTTTAAGTAGATAACAGAAGTGCAAGTTGGCAGCCAGGGTTTATGTTGTGTAACTTTCTAAAAGTAGCATTTTCAAAATTCGAATATAAAATCCGACTTTACCATAAACTAGGTTTTTTTATTACAATTCAAAAGACATAAAACAAGAGCTGGTGACCTGGTCCCATTTGGAAATTACAGCCCATTAAATGTAATAAGGTAACTCTAATGTTATCCTGTAAGTGAGTCAGGCCTTGCAGTAGTGAAAAACGAATTTGAGATGTTTTTATTCCCAGGACATCTAAAACTAAAACATATATGTCCACCTTTTTAAATACACAGCATTCTTCCAACTGGGCTGTCCAATGCCTACCCTAGAGGCGCCTTATATGTATAAAAAGGAAATTTGGGTCCGGCAAAAAGTTTATTTTTCCAGGTTGAGGCATACATTAAAACTGCATATATAGGCTGCAATGGCAGGCCTGAGACATGTTTTCAGGGCTTCAAGTGTGTGGCACAATAAGTGGTGCAAGCCCGGTAGTAGCATTTAACTTAAAGGCCTGAGGCACATTTAGTACCACTTTTCTAGGGGCTTACAAGTAAATTAAACATGGCATTTGGGTATAAGCCAACTCTACCATGTTTTAAGGAGAGAGCACAAGCACTTTAGCACTGGTTAGCAGTGGTAAAGTGCACAGAGTCCTAAGGCCAGGAAAAACAAGGTCAGCAAAAAACAAAAGAGGAAGGCAAAAAGTTTAAGGAAGAGCACCCCAAGGATGACAAATCTAATAGGTGACCTTCCAGAGGTCCTCCGTTTTACACTTTGGGAAGTGCTTATGAGATCCTCATCATTGCCTGGGGAAGCTATTCTAAGTCACGGATAGAAGCCTAGGCAGGGTTTTTCACGGTGAACCACTAGTCAATGACCCAGTCTATCTCCAACTAGTCATCACATCCTATTTCAGAAGGACTGGGTGGTATTGCCTTTGTGCAGCACAAGGAGACTCCATTCAGAGAAGGGTTATTTATATTGACCTGCTTAGTTAACCTACCCATAATACCACCCGTATTGCTCTTCAATATTCCCCCTGAGTTCATGACTTCCAAAAAAAATCTGGTCAGTCGATCGATCATTCAGCATCACATTTTTGGTATCTCCTACTAATCACTGAGGACGATTATAATGTTAATATCCTTACTAAAAAGCCACATAACAGTCATTGTTTTTAGGACTGGTAGAAATTATAAAGGAAATAACTGAAAATCTACGAAAGTATTCAATGACTCCCCTTGCACAGCCTCATTGTCATCATCTTGAAGCCAAATACTTTAACTCAGTTGTGCATTGATTCCTGCCAGTTAAACAAAGCCACCAACAATCAAGCTTATCACACAAGGAACAAGAACAAGCTCAAAATACGATTATACAAACATATATCTATGCCTTGGACTTGATCTGGGGCTCTTGCTTTTGTGGGTCTACTTTTCACCATAACCCTGACGTTTTGTGCTAGATTTGACTGTCTAATTCTCACAATTAAAGTTGAGGAATGCGGCAGCGGGATTAGGCATTCTGTAGTTGTCAGAGTAAATGTATGCTGTCGGTCTGAGTTTTACTCATCTGTTGTCTGTGTTGAGGTGCTGATAACAAATAGGTTGTTCTGATTGTTGGAAATTCTTCATGGGCAATTGAACTTAATTTGTTTCATCAAGTGCACATGCATCTTTCAAATGGATTCTGCACGTTACAAAGTTAATAGTTCAGGGGTGGAATCATCATTCATAGCCCTTGGCTAACATGTACTGTAACATCTCACAGGGCTTCAGCATCTGCTGATTATTTTCCACCTCTTTACTTGGGTGTATTAATCTATTCATTTTTTTTTGGTTTTGCTTTTGTTGAAATCCATAATGTTTGTACAATACATATAGGGTTATGCACATACAAATTCATTCATATAAAAATCCATTATAATTCCTATTTACATCTCCAAAAACTATCGATTATCAAAAAAGGTGCATTACTAACAATAATGAACCTATGCTGACACAACTGTCAATATATCGTATTTCAAAAGGCCAAACAACCGTGGTCCGCAATGGCCTTGAATGCCCTTAGACTAGCGTGCAATAATTTGTCCACATGCCAGTTTGGGCAGTGAGGAGGGAAATGTCGCTCTTTAAGCAAATAAACGGAAGAGCATGCGCTGAATTCATTGTGTAATGTCTGCTTCATTGCTCACCGTGTGTGTCTATCACAGTGCTAAAGGTATGAAAGGGAGACGGTCTCTCTTTCACTTGTACTGAGATGAATGAAATTTCAGACAAAAGAGTTGGCAAACAGAGATAAAAATAGCAGCGTCGGCATTTTCTTTCTTTAGTCTACGGCAGTTATGTTTTAGAACATTTAATACTAGTTTTCAGTGAAGTATTAACAAGGCGATAAAAGCTCTGAATTAAAACTGCGTAAATATGCAAATTGCAGAGTTCCGGCTACTATTTGCATAGGTTTACATATATCATTGAAATGTAAACATTGTAAATCTTAGGCGTATTCCCTGTACGCCATGTGAACTTCAGTGGATTGTCAACATGGATCTACAAATGCATATTTTTTCTGTTAATAGTTTTATGTACAAGGAAGAAATGTATTCCTGTGTAAAATTCCCTTTCCCTGTGTCATAAACTTTAAATTCCAATCCTAGAAATTAAGCTACTCTTGCACTTTAAATGTATTAATGGCTTTGCAGTTCTAGAGTTGGAAACAAACGCCCTGCAAACTATTTTTGAAAACACACTTTGCATGGCGTCGCATCTGGACCGGAATCTCCGCTTTCTTACCTCGTCCTTCCAGTTTTGGCTGGGAACAAATCTCTCATACAGTAAGATTGATCACATTCGTTAATGCAGTTTTCGAGAGGAATGCCACTGACCTTGATTCTGTGAATCACAATGAGGGATTTTTTGTGGATGGAACTTCCATGTATGTGCAAAAAATCTTTGTTACTCCTTTTCATGGTGATTTGCCCAAGAACATGCGATGCGTAAGCTGGGAAATCAGGGTTAGATGCCATTAGAAACATTAGACAGTAGGGAAACTTAGCCACCATCGAATCTTTCCTTTGTCTTCGTATATCCCCCTTTCCCTCCTTTCTTCTTCAATCATTCATTTCTTCTTCTTTTTATTTTCTGAACCCCTTCCTCTATTTGTAATTTTTTCCATGACCCTTCTCTTATTTCTTCAAAGCCTGAGCTTCCCGCTTCCCTCTAAAATCTTCTTTTATCAGTCTTTCTACCCATGCCTCTTTATTTCTCATTTTTTTTCCTTCGACATAATTCCATCCTATCCTTGCCTTTCTTTCTACCTGATGTTCCTTTCTTGCTTCCCTTCTCCCCTTCCCCATTATTGCTTCTTTTCTTTCTTCTTCATGTCTCTTCCGCCAAACCCAAACACTTATTGTATGCCACCTTGAATCTCTTCTACACCCTATGTTATAGTGTCCCTCCACAGGTCAATGTGAGGTCTCTAGTTCCTTTAATTGCATGTTAAAACGTATATTCTGAGGGTGTGGCCTGGGTGCCGACCCGTGAAGATGTGTCCCGCTAGAGCTCTGTAATATGAGCTCGCGCCAGTGCATCCAAAAGCATCACTAGTAAGTCACAGAAAGGTCCCCTGCGTGAGGGACTCCTGTGAGGCGACAGGAGCTTTCTCGAGCTCTCATGGAGGTGCTGCTCAGCTATAATTCACTTGCAAAGTTTGCGGGCGGCTCCCCAGGTTAATCAAGGATGGTGGCCACCAGCCGGACCATGCAACCATCCCAGCTTGGGCGCAATGCCTCATTGGAAAGGCAAGTCACTAAATGGCTCCAGGTTGCAGTGGCACCCCGGCAGACCAGTAGCATCCTAGATAAATGAAGGTAGGCACATCCTGGGCCACATTTACTTCAGCTGTACTTGAGGACCAGGTTGGAGGGGCCACTGCCACTGCACGCTTTGGGATCCAAGGGCCTACCCATCAGGGACAAGCAGAATCTGCCCACATACAATATAGAAGAGTGTTAACCCAGTTCTCCCTACCAAGACTCTATTTTCTACTGCTTTGCAGTGGGACCTGACTCCTGCCTATGAGCACGCTCACTTACTATTACACCTCCCCACGAACAGACCCACACCTGTAGTTGAACCCAGGCAGTTGCAACCTCGATCTAACAGTCATACTCATCCCCCCTATTTCTCTTCAACACAGCAGGGCAGCTGTGGAAATGAAAGCAATCAAAGCAACAACTATTCGCAACATGCTACATTCCCAATGAGCTGAAATTGGCCAGATTCAGGAGCCAATGGGCACATTTAGCTCAAGTCACTCCACCAACACCCCCAACTTCACACTGCAAGTACCAGCCACCAAATGAAATATCCAAGCCCTTTTGGCTGAATTCTGCAAGGACGTGGTGGTGTGGCGCCAAGATATTAATAGAGCCATCACGGACCTGGATCATTCCATCCAGCAGACAGAGTTGCTCTTTATCAAGTGGAAATAAAATGCCACAGTAACCTCTTGTGAGCAGGACGAAATTACCCACATTTAGCTACCATGGAAACTTGTGTGAAGGACTTCATTGATAAGTTGGAAGACATCAAAAATTGCTCTTACTGAAATAACATCTGTATACGGACCATACCTAAAGCCATTCCTAACAAAGACCTCGAAGAGTATGTATCAGCCCTGTTCCAAAAATTCCTGGAGACGCCAACATCGCACTTTTCTCAGCCGTGTGTTGAGAAGAGTGCGATGTTGGCATCTCTTTTTTCACAGATAAGGAAGCCATTCTACGCAGTTCTCATCAGCATGAGCTGATCCACTTTTGTGAT
This sequence comes from Lissotriton helveticus, assembly GCF_964261635.1. NCBI lineage: Eukaryota > Metazoa > Chordata > Amphibia > Caudata > Salamandridae > Lissotriton > Lissotriton helveticus. The sequence continues at coordinate 627,973,424 of NC_136065.1, read as the reverse complement.
TCCATGGTGTCTCTTTTTGAGGACGTTTCCTCACTCATTTTAGCAAGTCACAGAGAATGTGTGCTGATGCCCACTCATCTGCGTTGTGAGAACATATCATACAGATGGGGTTTTTCTTTTCACTTGTCCTTCACCTACAAAGGCACAAAAGATAGAATCCATGAGGCTGCTGATGCGAGGAACATCTTAGATCGAGCAAGCAGGAACAATCTCACCAAAGAGACTATGGAACCTCCTAAAGTGCCTGTCCAAGGTGCATGGCATACTTCTAACAGCAGAAACAATATGTTGAGGGAGGGCCTAAGGGAGTTTACAGACCAAACAAAGACACATTCCCTAACTGAATGCATAAAACACAAAAGTGTCAGAGGGTCTAGCAAAGTATGTGTGGTTCATTAGACTGACAAAAGTAAGTGTCAACTCATCTAGTGAATGTGAAAATACATTGATGGATACCTGTGATTACTAACAGGATACCCATCAGTCACCACTCGGAACCGCCCTTCATCATTTGGGATTCCTGTTCACAAGTAGGTACACCACCGGTTAAGACTAAAGGTCAGATGGTTTAACCTTAAGAAAACCTAGTGGTGGCCCGCGTGGTTCAGAGTGTCACAAACTACCCATCAATATAAAATGAGGGTGACTGACTTGCAGTGCTAGTGTAAAGAAATGTGATAGGTGAGTAAAAATTAAAAATGGGTGAGGGAGCATGAGTAAGACTAACTTTATTCTGTTCTATGCTCGCTCCACCAATAATAAAAAGAGCAGCATAAGTAGATTTAACAAATATCTACCTAGATGTAAATATGGTCAACATGTTTCAGCAATTTACAAAAGACTAAAGACTCTATTGCTTTCATCAGGACCGGAATATTAGTGAAAATGCTACTGCAAAGGGTGTCGTGAAATATTAAAAAGTGACTACATATTAACAGTGCTGCAACATGAAAAAAGATCACCTGATTCTCTAGGTGTGTTCTTTGTTTGCAGACGTTATGTATGTCACTGAAAAGAGAAACAAACACAAACAAACGCAAGTAAAATGACCACATACATATAGACGTAGTAATGTGTAATTAATCCACATTTAACAGTAAACCAGATTTAACTGTAAACCAATGGTTTTAATGCAATACCCCATTGGATATATGTTTTAACAACATGAAATGCTTAGATGTAATATTTTCATGTAGCAGTTTGTGCTCCATCTTACCCTTATTGTCGGAGCACATAGCCCCACCCCGCCTGGCAACGGCTCAGGACTCGAGGGAAGCACCGCTCTGATAAAAAGAAGCAAAAAGACAAAGATATGTCATTGCTTCATGGTCGAACGAAAATACAGCACATTGAAAAAGTACCCTGAGAGAAGAGTTGGCATGAGGTTTATGTTATGAAAGAACACCGCATGGCGTTCTTGTGGAGGCATAGTCAGAAACTAGTTCGTATCCCGGGTTTCTCTCATACTCGGCAATGGGTTGGTATTAGCCATTATTACTAAGCAGGACCCAGGTTTTCCTTTTCCATTCATGGTTGTCTTGCTTAATTTTAACCGGTCAGTTTCATCATGGCTTGTGCCACCTTAGCCATGAAGAAAAACTTCTTTAAGTTTGAAGAGAATGTTTATTTACAAACATCTGGGACCAGCATGGGGAGCATTTTTGCTCCCAGCTTGGCAAATTTATATGTACATCACTTTGAGCAGGAGTATGTCCTTAGCAACACCAACCCGTTCATCACGTTGATAAAAGTATGGAAGAGGTATATCGATGATATACTAGTGATATGGCGGGGGACACACGAAGATCTAGTGGCTTTTCATAACTGGTTAAACAGCAGGAATGCCTTTCTCCGTTTCACTGTAGAGTCCAGTAAGACTGAGCTTGCCTTTCTAGATTTGAGGATCTTTTCCACTCCGGAAGGCCTTCAATCAGAGCTCTACAGAAAACCAATGGCGAAGAACTCCCTGCTCAGTTTTGACAGCCACCATCCTAAGTCTCTGAGAGAGAACCTGCCCTACGGGCAGTTCCTAAGGGTACAGAGAAATTGCTCCACGAAGGAAGGCTATAACGTACATGCAAAAGCCTTACAACATCAGCTTCACTGTAGGAAATATCCACCGAAACTAGTGAAGAAATCAATGAAGCGGGCAAAAAACAACAATAGATTGGCTCTTTTGGAACCTTCAGTATCAAAAGAGACTTCGAACAGATTAACCTGTGTCAGCACTTTCGGGACACTGTCCAACCAAATCAAAAAAATAATAAAGAAACATTGGTCCATATTGAACACAGGACAAGAGACCATTGAAGCACCACTTTTTTCCTTTAAGAGGGGTCCCAACTTGAAAGATCGTATTGTCCACACCAGACCTCACACCAGACTGCCAAGGGCTCTTGGCACGATGTGGGACCTTCCACCTGTAGTAGGCCACCACCCATCTGGTTCGTGCCAAGCTTGCCCCCAAACATCAAAGACAACTGAAATTGATATTGGCACTAACAGACCTTGGAAACAAAACAAATTCACAAACTGTAACAGCGAGAAGCTGATTTATCTCATAACCTGCCCTTGCGGCCTGAAGGATGTGGGAATGACGACTCGGAAAATTAAAATACGAATTTCCGAGCATAAAAGCACGATTCGTTGTAAGAGACAGGCAAATAAACTCACCAATCATTTCTTGGAGAAACAACACGCTCCAACTGCGTTTATTTGGACTGTACTCGAACAACCATATATTCCTCCCCACATTACAGACCATAACAACTTTCTCTTACGCAAGGAACAGAAATGGGTGTTCAAATTGGGAACCAATAAAGGTGGGCTAAATGATAACATACCTTGGTCTGTTTTGTAAATACGTTATAGTTCTGCCCCCTATGTCATCTTCATCATTATGGGATATGAGAAACTCAAGATGAGATAAGTGATTTCGCGTTTTCATTGTAAAATGTAGACAATCAAATATCTGCCCTCTTTCCTAAGTAGCAGAACTGAGCTGACTTATAACACGCTAATAACACATCGGTTTTCGCTATCAATGAAACTATCGATAAAGTTACTGTCTTAACTGTAGTCCGGGCATTGTTTCTTAGCAACCGCCGACACAGTCCTTGTTAGCAAATAAACAACTTGATTACAAAGGTAGGCTTGTTCACATGACCATCTAACTACCAATAAGATAACAGGATCTGAAATCTTAAAACAACGGGCACTCCTATATGTGGCCCCGATCACATGGCCGGTAGCGAGCCAATCAGCGTACAGCTCTTAACGGCAGCCTCTACCCCTGTTCGGCACCTCCCCAACTGGTTCAGATGGTGGCGAAGGAGTACCGACGGAGAGGTGAGCCGCGCACTATCCGAGTTTAGCTTGGAAAGTATTTTTCTCTTAAAAGCGCGAAACTTAGGATAAACAACATCCCCCTTGCGAATGGCCCTTATATCAAGGCGACTGTAGTTTTTGTGCGTAGATGTTTACGACATCGTCACTTGAGCAACGAGTGCAAATATACCTTTCTGACTGAAGGTACAGCCCTTACTCCTTATTTTGTCTTCATGGGTTTGTTAAAATTAATCAAGACAACCATGAATGGAAAAGGAACACCTGGGTCCTGCTTAGTAATAATGGCTAATACCAACCCATTGCCGAGTATGAGAGAAACCCGGGATACGAACTAGTTTCTGACTATGCCTCCACAAGAACCCCATGCGGTGTTCTCTCATAACATAAACCTCATGCCAACTCTTCTCTCAGGGTACTTTTTCAATGTGCTGTATTTTCGTTCGACCATGAAGCAATGACATATCTTTGTCTTTTTGCTTCTTTTTATCAGAGCGGTGCTTCCCTCGAGTCCTGAGCCGTTGCCAGGCGGGGTGGGGCTATGTGCTCCGACAATAAGGGGAGGATGGAGCACAAACTGCTACATGAAAATATTACATCTAAGCATTTCATGTTGTTAAAACATATATCCAATGGGGTATTGCATTAAAACCATTGGTTTACAGTTAAATCTGGTTTACTGTTAAATGTGGATTAATTACACATTACTACGTCTATATGTATGTGGTCATTTTACTTGCGTTTGCTTGTGTTTGTTTCTCTTTTCAGTGACATACATAACGTCTGCAAACAAAGAACACACCTAGAGAATCAGGTGATCTTTTTTCATGTCGCAGCACTGTTAATATGTAGTCACTTTTTAATATTTCACGACACCCTTTGCAGTAGCATTTTCACTAATATTCCGGTCCTGATGAAAGCAATAGAGTCTTTAGTCTTTTGTAAATTGCTGAAACATGTTGACCATATTTACATCTAGGTAGATATTTGTTAAATCTACTTATGCTGCTCTTTTTAATATTGGTGGGGCGAGCATAGAACAGAATAAAGTTAGTCTTACTCATGCTCCCTCACCCATTTTTAATTTTTACTCACCTATCACATTTCTTTACACTAGCACAGCAAGTCAGTCACCCTCATTTTATATTGATGGGTAGTTTGTGACACTCTGAACCACGCGGGCCACCACTAGGTTTTCTTAAGGTTAAACCATCTGACCTTTAGTCTTCACCGGTGGTGTACCTACTTGTGAACAGGAATCCCAAATGATGAAGGGCGGTTCCGAGTGGTGACTGATGGGTATCCTGTTAGTAATCACAGGTATCCATCTATGTATTTTCACATTCACTAGATGAGTTGACACTTACTTTTGTCAGTCTAATGAACCACACATAGACTTTGCTAGACCCTCTGACACTTTTGTGTTTTATACTTCTAACAGCAACAAAGCTCGTAAGGAGCGGAAAAGTCTGCAGCAGCTGAGAAACAGAGAGTCCAGACCTGTCACTCCCAAGGATGACTAATTGCTTCAGCTGGTCAATCACGCTTCACTGTACGAGATGCCAGCCATCAAAGGACCTTCCAATAATTCACTTGTGCCAGGTTTAGCTTTCCGGGGGACCAGTCCACCACAATCCTGGAGCTTAACACTGTCTTGGCATCATGGTTCTCTGACCTGGTTCTCCTGGTCATGGAATTGTTGCCAGTATTACAACCTACCTTCTCAGACAGGCAGGGGGGCTAAAACATTGTCCGGGAGCTAGACCCAAAAAACATGTGGGCAGTCCTATGCCTTAGACCCCTTTTATACTGGCGTCGTCTATGCTCGACCCCGGAACTTTCTACATATAGAGAAGAACTGTCCGAAGTTTTAGAAATTAGGGGTGCCGTTAGGCTTCCCGGGTTTTCCCATGTTAAACATTTATTAACTAACATGGGTTTGGGGGAATGTTGGTCTGACCCGGAGGTAGCTTGCCTCAAATTCTCAAAAAAACTATTAAAGATCACCTATAAGAATTATAGAATGGCCCTGCTACACTCTAATCCCAACATATGCAAATCAACCCTAACCTTTCTGGAAATTAAGGACAGGCCCGTTTTTGAAAGGGTTTTCGACCTAATCAAACCTCCAACAGCCAGAAAACTTTATCTGCAATTTAGATTTGGAGTTTTGCCTTTGCGTTGTGTGACCTCTAAATGGAAACCGCAAAACGAGGTCAGATGCCCCGCTTGTAACCATTCTGTGGAATCTAAACTTCATGTCTTTTTTGGATGTCTGGGGTACAGCAAAACGAGAAGGAGGTGGTTAGCTCAGATCTGCAGAAATCTAGGTAGTAGACATGGTGTTGAAAAATTCAGGATACTGAAATGTGATCTTAGTATCCCAATTGTCTACTCTGTGACGGGGTTTCTGCTCTCCATGTGGTGCACAAGAAGGGTTTTTCTCAAAACTCCAAATGCGCTAGCAGATAAGAACTAGCTATCGAATTGCTCCATCTCATCATGATGTAATATATATCCCAATTGATTGAAGCACTCCCGTTCTCCATTTTCGGTTGTGTTATAGCCTGATCAATTTGGTTCTGGGTGGAAAGGGAAAGATAAGTAAGGGGGAAAAAAATGCAAAAAAAAAAAAGAAATCCAGAATAATGCATCATGCACTTTGAAATGAAATCTTTGCTGCTAGAGAAAAAAATGGGGGAGAAAGACCAAAACTCTGATTTTATCAATTTATATAACGTGTTTTTATCCATTTTTTAATCTTAGTAAATGCTACGGGATTTTTAAACAAAGCTCTTCTTTTTTAAATGACTTTTACAAATGTTTGCTGTAAAATTTTGCACTTTCTGGGCCATGTTGGCCGTAATAAAGGTACATTTGACTTGACTTGATTGCCTTCTGTACACGTTTGTCTCAAGTCAAGAATAACTTTATTCGGGATCAAGACCACAAAAGTTTGACATGCCCTTAATACAAATTAGAATTATTAAAAGATATTTGTTGATTTTTAAAAAAGTAAAACAAATTCACATATAAAAGGTAGATCATTGGCCATAAAATTTGATATATTCGTTAAAAATTATACCATACAAGCCTATCACCTTTCCCTCCAATTTATCAAGTTTCATAACGTTTTCTAATGGCCATAGCAGTTTTGATATAATTTGACACAGCACCACAGATAACAGGGCTGGACAGCGATTGCAGGTGCCTAAACCCCTCAGTGTATGTACAGGGGCAAATATTCTTTAATACTGGTACCCAGCCGCGGGCCGTGGAGGGAGTTACGGTGGGGCAGGGAGGCGGGGAGGGGGAGGGGCAGGGTGGAGGGACCTAAAAACCGGCATATGGATAATTGCAGGTAAGTACACAATTTAATTAATAAAACGAAATTCGTAACGCGCACAGCATCGCATTTTGCGATGCAGTGCGTGCTACGAAATTCGTTTTAATAATTAAATTGTGTACTTACCTGCAATTATCCATATGCCGGTTTTTAGGTCCCTCCACCCTGCCCCTCCCCCTCCCCGCCTCCCTGCCCCACCGTAACTCCCTCCACGGCCCGCGGCTGCTGGTACCACAAATCTTTTCCTAGGTTCCCTGAAAAGTGAGCAAAAGAGAATAAAGTGTTGCATGCTCTGATTTGCCATATTATCACAAGGACTGGGGGAAAGGTTGTCGGACCATCCATATTGTCTGGGAAATGCCACCATAAAGTGCAAAGTGCCTAGGTGGAATCTTGTTAGACAGAAGCGTCTCTGAGTCTGCGTAATGAAGGATAAATAAAATTGCTATTTTGGCATAAAAGGGCGACTGGGGCCTGCTGCCTCTAATCTTGTATGACGCATGGTTGCCCAGGTATAATATGCCTCTTTTATGGTTGATTTGGCCTTCATGGAAATACTTAATGGAGTGTCAAAATACTCACCCAAGCCAATCTCAAAAAACCTACCACTCACAAAACGGAGGCAGGGGATCTTCAAAGAATTGTCTGAATTAATACAGTCTTCGATGATCTCCCTGGAGAACAATACCTCTTCAGACATCCAAATTTTAATCCATAATAGCAGGGGGCGATGCCAATACGGTCTTCAAAATATTCCATCCCCAGTTCTTGGTGGGAGAAAGAAGTGGCAGAGTTATTTGGAATCATCAATAATATTTTTGTAAATGTATTTTCAACCACTTGTAACTGGCGGTTTTTATAATATCCCCACACTCCCGCCCTGTATGTCACAACTGACAGGCATTTTGCTTTGTGTAAGGTAACAAGCTCCGGCACCAGCTAATGGCCTAACTTACAGGCAAACTTAAATAGCCCCTCCACAACTCCGCTTGTCTGATGGGCTCTTGCATTGACCAGTGGCTCCCACTTCAACTCTTTGTTAAACATATTCCCCAGAAATGTTAATACATCCACTTTTTCAATACCCTTAACTCTAACAGTAAAGTTTGGAGGTTTTTTTTTCGGACCACATACCATTGTATAAGATTTTATGAAGTAGACCGTCAGGGTAAGAGCTGACATAAAATCCATGAAGGCGTCCAGCGAGGTCTGTAAGCTATTGGCCGTCAAGGCCATAAGCACAGTGTCGTCTGCATACGTGAGAAGCTGGACTGGGTTACCTCCAATGTGGGGGAAATCAATTTTCTTTCCCAATAAAAACGCTTCCAAACTATTTGTGTAAATCAAAAAAAAGAAAAGGGGCTAAAATGCATCCCTGCCGGAATCCTTCTGTGGAGGAGATGGGCTTTGTCCATTCTCCCTGCGTGCCAAATCGTATGCAAATAATAGTGTCAGCGTGGAATCTTCGGAGAAGCAGAATCAATGCTTCGTCAAAGCCCATTTCTCCCATCAACGCCCAGAATTTCTCCCTGTTAACAGTAATGAATGCATTTGACAAGTCCATGAAGGCAAGGTGGATGGTGCACCCCCTTGCCCTCATGTACTTGCCCATGATCAAGGACAGATTTAGACATTGCTCTGTGGTGCCCATCCCTCTATGAAAGCCATATTGGGTTTTTGAGATAATACCCGTGCTGGTTGGCCAGGTCTCTAATCAGGCCAGAATTACCCTACTCAGTATCTTGACAGTAGCGTTGATAAGGGAAATCGTCCTGTAGGAAGTGGGATCATTTCTGTTCCCTTTGTTAAACACGGGTACGACAATGGCCTCTTTCCAGGAAGCTGGGATTGGGCCAATCACAGCAGATTTGAAAACATTTGTCAGTCGGGGAGGCTAGAGTTTGGTGTTTATTTTAAATTGGTCTTATGGTACTCCATCAGGACCTGGTGCCTTTTCACAGATACCTTTCGCTATTGCCTATTCCACCCCTGCTACTGTAAATGAGGCATTAACCTCAGCGGCTTGTGCTCAGTCTACAATAAGGTCCTCATTACTCGCTGTGGGCTCTGTCCCACTGGGGTTAAAAATGGTTGTGAAATGTGATTCCCAGGTATCACTCAAAATTGTTGAGTTTATCTTTTTTACTTCCTCCGTAAATTGTGGTTGATTAATGATGGCCCAAAAATGTCTGCTGTCTTTAAGAGTGCTGGCTTTCTCCAGATCCTCCCACGTTCATATAATTTTCTTTACTAAAATGTTTTGGGTTTCTCAATTCGCGGTTATTCCTCATTACAGTGTTCTCTGTTTTTCCCTCAGCCACTGGACACACAGCTACCGATTAGACAGTGTCCTACCAATGGCAGAACATGGAGCACCCTACTCCACTCTTTACCTAGACTTAGGCTGCATGTGGGAGGGATGTGATGGATGTTGGTTGATTGGGGCCTGCTCTTCCGTACATCCACAATTGTCGAGGCATATTCAACTTGCACTATGACAGCCACTTCTTTTTAGATCTGACATCCATGGTGTGGTATTCCCCAACACGTTTTGTCTTCACTCCTCCTGTTTTGCTGAATTCATTTCTGTGGGCATTAGAACTCTGTGCACTTTGTCACTGCGAACCAGTACCAAAGTGCTTGTGCTCTCTCCTTTAAACATGCTAAAAGGGGCCTGCAACTAAGTGGCACATTTGATTTGCTTGTAAGCCCCCAGTGAAGGGTACTGCATGGTGCCAGGGCCTGTAAATTAATTGCTATTTGTGGGCCTGCTACACTCATTGTTCCACCATCTGAAGTTACCTTTTATAACATGTCTCAGGGCTGCCTCTACAGCTTGTAGTTCAGTTTTATTCTGCCATTTGGACCAAGCAAAATGAACCTTTGCCAGACATAAACCTTCTTTTTTAATATTTATATGTCACCCCTAACGTAGCCCCTAAAGGTTCATAGGGCAGGGTGCATTGCATTTAACAATGTGTACTTCAGTTTTATATGTCCTGGTAGTGAAAAGCTCCTAAAGTTGCTTTTCACTAAAGGGCCCTTACTGTATTTTGTGTATAAAGGAAACCAAAGTTTCCCAGATATACTTAGATGGATTGGGAGTACCTGCAGAGTGGAATTGGGCAAGGTGTGTTTTTTTAAGGTAGATGACCCATGCCACCCTATTGTAATAGGTAACTTGCTTAGGGTCTTTCCAATCTACTGGGGTAACTTTGATAAGCTTACCTTTGGTAAGCAGGTCAAAGAGAATAAGATAGTGATTTCATAGTCACATGTGGGCCATGTATAATAGTTCGAAAGTCAAACGAGATAATTGTATTCAGTATTCTACTTAATTGAACCACTATTTTATTCCAGTAAGTGGTAAGTAACAAGCACAACAAAGAGCATGTGTTCTGGGTCACCTCACACTGTTTTACATTAGCAGCAAGTGTCAGTATCTCTGAGTTTTAATTTAAAAGTTTACTCTGTGCTCAGTAAATAGAATGTATGGCAAAGAATTTTCTTTGGAATAGCGATGGAACGAGTGTACCCTGGAGTAGCTTGCAACAGATTTTACTCCAAGATTCTTCTGGGAGTTGTGCTTTATACCTTTATCAGTGAAGTAACCGGACCATTACTATGCATACTGGAGTTGGGATGACCATATACCTTGCTGATTCATTTATAGCTTTTGGAGGCTACATGACCTCCCGAATGAATACGCTTGAGGGCAGAGAAAAAGAGGGTAATGCCCAATGGAATCAGTTTAGAGATTTCTTGCTTTCATTTTTAAGAAGTCCTAAAAGTCCAAGCTGGATAGTTACAGTCTTGCAGTGCAGTAAATGATCACTATCTTCAAATAAGCCTGACACAAGGGTGATACCTTTAGTGGCCCAATCAATACTCAAAGCTGGAGGGCCAGATGTCAGGAGCTTCTTGTTATTCCATAATCAGTTTGAGGCATATTGTTAAATGTTGAAAGCTAGAATTTTGTCCACCATTACTAGGGCTATAACTCAGCAATGTAATTGGAGTGGACAAAATTGTGGTGGGATATGGTCAAGTTCATCACTACTGGGAATGGGTAGCTAATGTGTTATTCAATACAAAACCAAGGAGGCACACTTGGGAGGTCCGATTACAACCAACGGATACCCTTACTTGCTATATAAGCTGTCCGGTAGTTAAACCAGTCTGATAGATTGCAGGCCCTTATCTTGACGGGGCAAAATAAACCTTTTGCAAGACCTAAACCTTCCTTTTTACTACATATAAGTCACCACTATGGCAGGACCTATACAGCACATTGGGCAGGGTGCAATGGATTTAAAAAGTTGGACATGCAATTTTAACACTTACATATCCTAACAGTGAAAAACTTTTAAATTCGATTTTACCTACTGTAAGTCCCATCTCTCCACTTGGGGAACATTGACTTACATTACTTCATTTAATAAGTGCTAGATGTTGCTTGGAAGTAGGGGGAAATATCATGTTTATACTTAAACAAATTGTGATTTTAAATTCTCTTTAATGGTTAAGTAGGTTTGTAAGTCACAATTCTGAAAATGGCCCTTTAGAAAGTTGCCATTTTCATGTCCTAACCATTTGTTCCATCTGCCAGTATTCAGAGCCACATGACTGTGAATGGCTCTACTGTTGGGGTTTGTGTATTCCTTCCAGAAAGTGTCACAAAGGTGGTTTAGGTGTAGGATGTCTAGGAGGAGCTGCATCAAGCCCCACTTGCACTTCAAAGGACTCACACATACAAATGAATCAGACAAAGTGCCTGCCACGTCTTTTTTCACCCCAGATTTCTTGTTGCCTTGACAAGTGAAGGGAAACACCAGAGGTGGGGTTTTTATAGGGCTCCCCCCACATTGAAGCCTGGCACCAACTATACATATTAGACCTCTAGAACCAACCACTCTTCAGTACACTCCTAGACCTGTGAAAAAGAAGGACTGCTCTGCCATCAGAGGACTGCCCTCTCTGAGTGAGAAGGAAGACAGGGCCTGGTTACCTTCATCCCTGGCTAACCTGACTGACTCCAAGGATCAGTTGGCTGACCTCCTGTTTGAGCTACTGGGACAGAACAAGTTCCAGAGGCCTCTCTGCAACAAAGCAACTGACCTGCTGCAACTGGACCTTCCTGGACCTGCAAACGAATCTGCCTGAGCCCTGCGGTTGTCCTCTGCCTAGAGTGAGCCTTGAGCCACAAGAGGTCCCCCCCCCATGTCCTGGGTCCTCGACTGGTAGCAGAGAGTAATCATCCCTGCCTACCTGTGGGCTCCATCAGAACTGATGCAATGTGACGCAACTCAAAGAAGGACCCCGCATTGAAGCCCCACACAGCTCCTGGTCGGTGGCCTCTTTGGAAATGATGCGGTGCAATGCATCACGACGCAGGAGCTGCATTGCTGCTTCAGAGCCACAACCTCATCCATAACCACACAGTGCAGTGCAACTGGACACAGAACCTCACATTGCAGCCCTCGCAGCTCCTTATCAGAACTAGTGCAGAATCGCTCAATGCCTCACATCAAGGATATATTGTGCAATTGTCAGCGGGACTAACGTAGTCCCTTTATCCTGCCCACAGTCCATTGCCATCGACCTGAACTTGTCACATTGTCCTGATTTACTGTGACCAGATAGCCAAAGGTGGTGCTTTATGCTTTAAAGAGCTATTTTTACCCAAAACTTTGAAATTACAAATCACTATTTATACTTATCGGATTTTTGTCATGCTTATATCATGTTATTTAATAAAATATATTCTAGTTTTCTAAATTGGTTTTGGATTTTTGCTTGAGTTGTGTTTTCAATTTATTACAGCTTGTGTGCTACATAAATACTTTGCTCATTGTCTCCAAGTTAAGCCTGACAGTTTTTTTGCCAAACTACCAGAGGGTTAAGCACAGGTTCATTTAGTGAGTTTTTTGGTTCATCCTGACAAGGATTGTGGTTGTTGCCTGAGTGGGACTTCTACTACCCTCAATCGAAACCCAATTTCTTATATGTCTCTATACACTTTAAACTTACAGGGTCTCAATTTATCAGTGTAGGAAACTGGGTTCCTGGTTGAGGGGTGGTAAAACCATACCCAAGCAGCAATCAGAATACTGTCAGGGGGAAACACAAGCAAACTCCAAAATAACCTGTACTTAACCCACTGGTTGTTTGGCACCAAGCAGTCAGGCTTAACGTGGAGGCAATGTGTAATGTATTTTTGCAGAACTTCAAACAGTAATAAAGTGAAAAATCACACGAGGAAACTTGCACACCAATTTAGAACAATAAAGTACAATTTAATAAACTACTTGGCACATTAACAACAAATATCCAATTGGTAGAACCGGAGATATGCAAATTGAAAGGTTTTGTGAAAATCAAGTGATAAGAAGTAAAAAGCTCTAGTCACAGTTATCTGGTGATTAGGAGATCGGGTCCAAGTCACAAGTTCAAGCCGACTGCTATGGAGCATGAGCCATGTACAGCATTAGGTTCAGTCAGCTGAAAGTTTCTTGTAGCCTGGGCATTGAGATGTGAAGTCCTTGCACCGAGGTGCGTTGACTTGTGTTGCAGATCCTTTAATGAGAAGCTGTGCTGCGAGGCATTGAGATGAGTTGTGAGGCAGCGGAGCCGATGACCATCAACAAGGTTTGCAATGCGAGGTCCTGTATCATCATCATCGAGGAAGCCGGCAAGGCTTGCAAAGACTTGCACTGTAATGCATTGGAGTAGGGGACAAGATGTTTTGCACTAGACTGTTTTCAGTGTCAGGCTGTGCAAGCGCCAAAGAAGCCACAAGGGCTTGCAAGGGGTTGTGCTAAGATGCATTGACATTGAGGATGATCTGCATCACATTGAGTCGCAGTCGATGGTGGGCTGCGTCACACTTCAATGAGATCCCAGGAGTTGCGTCTACATTGAAGAAGCCTGCTATGTTCCTATACCTTTGAACAGGGTGCCAGCCAACTGACACTTGGAGATTCCTTGGAGTCCTGTGTCCACACAGCCACTCTGTATTCACCAGGGAAGCTCACAGCAACAGAAGAGTTCTGGTGTAGAAACATCAGCCTTGAGCAGCAAATCAGTCCTTGGTCAGCAAGCAGCTCAGCAGGGCAGCCTTCAGAGCTGGGCAGTCCTTCTTCCGGGTAGAGTCCACAGGTCCAGAAGTGCTCTGAGGAATTGGGTCTGAGGGTCCAATATTTATACCTGGGATTCACTTTGAAGTGGGAGAAGCTTTTGGGCTACGTTGGGCTATAATATAGCCCAATACACAAGATGGCTGTCGCTGGACTGCTCCACTCTCCCATAATCCCTGAGGGGCAGACGTCCCAAACCCCCATTGGAAGTGAGGGGGAGGCAGCACAGATCAATGACCACTTGAGTTGTTAAAAAATGGCTGCTTTATTGAAACAGGTGCACATAACAAACTTTACATTTGCAATCGGTTTTACAGAACTAAAAGGTAATTATAAATCAATAGAGCTATCCAATATCCTAACCCCACCCCTAAGGTCCTGCCCACATACCCCATCCTCAATAATCTAATTTGTATGTAGTGCATTTCAACAGTTTGCAACCTTAACATTCCCCTACGGCTTACAACTGCATTTATTAAACTCTAAACAACCAAACTCCTATCCTTGACCTTGAGCTTCTTGCCTACCCTCCCTTTCACATGATTCACTAATGGCAATGCCAATCAAACTTCTGTACACTCATGCAAATGTTTCCAATCCACTGCTTCTCAGAAAAAATCTGCCTGCTGACTTTTTCTGACCACCTAAAAATCCTCGCCTAAATTGTTATACCAGTGTTTTATCTACCAATGTTGATGTTCTTTCTTAATGCCTTTCTAATCTCAAACAAGTAAAGTTCCGTGCCTGCCCTGGAAAGGCGAACGCAGTCGCTCCTGTTAAACTCCAATCAATCGTACCTAATCTGCCCGTGCCTGACATGCCTAAAACCAATGTCCCTACAAAACCTACTTTTCTCCCTATTGACCTTTCTGCATGCCCTGTCAGTCGCAGAGAGCTTCCTGGCCCCCTCCAATTTCTTTGTGGCATGAACTCTGTTCATAGACCAAAGCAACCTGCCCACTGTTGCTTAATTTGTAACAAGTCCTGTTTAATTATCCTCAAAAGAATCATGCCCTTCTACAACCCAACGTCATTATCCCCTAAAAGCAAAATTAAAACATCTTGGCATCTGTCACCCACCAGCATACCATTCAAACACCTCATCAACTTGCACCACCACATACCCCCTTTCCTAACCAACTAATGGGAAACAACCACTGCTTAAATTCCAAATTCACCTTAAATGCCCTCTGCATCCCCTGCCACTCTGCCTACTTGATAAATGAGTGGCCCACACCCAGATATACATATTTTCCGCCACTGAACTTGAAACTGAAAAAGAGGGTACGTATTCACATAGCATGCCCTTAAGCGCTCCCACCCCTCATCGATGAGCAGGTATCTTTGAAAGCAGTCTGATTACTAATGCCCCAGGTGCATGATATCCTCCCACCCCCAGCCGCTATTGCCAGCCTCCGTCGCTGCGTCAATGTGTTCTGTAATCTGAGGGAAGGACCCGAGCGCTGCCAGCGCTTTGTGCAATTCTGAATGGAGATGAAAGGCAGTCACCTGAACCCTGGATTGATGCCAGAAAACTACCCCACTGGCCACCTTGCAGCGCATTGTCCACCTATCACCCCATACCACTGGGCACGGACCGGGCTCCGACCGAGCCTGTAAGACCTAGTTCATACACTACGCTCTCTGGTCAGTCCTGTAGCTACACAGCCAAACTTCCAACCTTCGCTCCCCTCTACAGACATCCTACTATCGTACTCCTCCCCAACCCCCATCAGCCGAACAACACTGAAATGTGGAATGCTCCAAAGAACATCCATGATATGAGTGTGGAAAATAAACAAACCTCTTCATCCCCCTGACGAACCCCTGGAAGCTACCCCAAAACCCTGCAAAACAACAGCCATGCTAATCTAATAGGAAGTGGGCCACATCCTCCATCCTGTGCCGTATTGCCACCCTGCACTGTGCTCCAGATGCCAAGAATTCTGCCCATGCCTGATCATATACCCTCCTTGTTGATTAAGCTAGGGGCCATACTGCCTGTTGTACCATCCTGTGCTGCCTACTGACCATATCTCCTCTGGCATGGGTGTCTTGCAGCTGTCTGCTTCCTTGGACAACCCATAGAATCTCTCCCACTGTGAATGAGAACAAAGCATCCACAATGTCACTGTCCACTCCCAGATCATGCTGTGCCCTGAACAATATATCATGTTACAGGCAACTCAACACAAAAACACTCATCAGCCACAAAACATGTGTATCCCTGACAAACTGTCTATTTACCACCTGTACTATAGATGTATTGTCCACCCAGAACAGCGCCCTCTGGTGTGCCAACTCAACTCTGCACAGCATGACCGCAACCACCAAAGTGAAGAGTTCCAAAAATGCAATGCTTCTCCCCAGCTGCCTTCCATTGCTCCGGCCATTCTTTGTGCACTAGCACCCCTGCCAATACAAGCTAAAAGCCAGAACCGTCACTACATCGAAGAATATCTGCACATCCAAGTCCAGATCTTAGTGCCTCGCCAGCTGAGTCCATTAAAGGAATTCAAGAAAAAACTCCACACCCTGAGATCCTCTTTGACCCCCCCCCCCTGAGAATGGTGATGTGGTAACACCCAAATGTGCCAGACCTAGCCTACTGCAAAATGTCCTCCCTGCCCTGACCATCCTGATAGCAAAAGTCAAGTGCCCAAGCAACACATGTATTTCCCTCACTTTCACCTTCTCCCGTGAAAATATACAAGCAAGCAAATTCTATATTGCCTCCTTCTTGTGGTGCGGTTACCTAGCTACCATCCACTATGAATCAATTTTGATTCCCAGTAATAACAAGAGAACATTTGGGCACATTGTCTTTCTGGGTACTAAAGGAACACCCAAATCACCTATGAGCTCTTGGTAAACAGTTTGTCTCACCGGGAGCCCCCACAAAGAAGAAATCATCTAGGTAATGTGTCACTAGTTTGTGACACATGTGCCATATAAAAAACCATTGTGAAAACGAACTCAAGCATTCAAAGAGTGAGAATGACATATCAAGCAGCCCATCAGCAGTGCCTTGTTCATGTACCAGCTCCCTTTGAATTGCATGTCCAGAGCTGAAAGTCATCTGGGTGTACTGGAAGCAGACGAAAAGCTGACTTCAGATCGCACTTTACCATCATTGCTCCCGGGACTCCCACCACAAATCAAATCAAATCAGGTGTTTGTTAAGCGCGACTACTCGCCTGTAAGGGTCTCAAGGCGCTGGGTGTGTGTGGGGGGGGTCGCAGGTTCTAGTCCATCAAGAAGGGGGTCTGTCGAAGAGCCGGTTTTGAGGTTTCTTGCGAGGAAGGGAAGCGATGTTATCTGTCTGAGGAGAGCGGAGGGTAGTTCCAGGCACTGGCCACGTGGAAGGAGAAGGAGCGGCCTCCCAAACCTGGTCTTTCTGGTGAGGGGTACCACAGCGTAGGATAGCTGGGCCGATTGTTGGAGTACTTTGGGGTGCATGGATTTGTGTTGGCTGTTCAGGTATGCTGGTACGGGGTCGTGGATGGCCTTGTGAGCGTGGGTTAGCATCTTGAAGGTGACTCTAGCTTCGATGGGGAGCTAGTGGAGGGAGCGCAGGTGCTGGAAGATGTGGCAGTGGCTTGGCAGGTTCAGGACCAGCCTTGCGGCGGCATTTTGGATGTTCTGTAGCTTGCGGGTGATGTTTTTGTTTATTCCAACATAGAGTGCGTTGCCGTAGTCGAGCCTGCTGGTGGCCACGGTGTGAGTGACGGTCTTTCTGTGTTCGAGGGGGATCCATATGAAGGTCTTAGGAGGCGGAGGGTGTGGAAGCAGGAGGACGAGACAGAGTTGATCTGGCGGTCCATTTTGAGCTCTGAGTCCAGGATGATTCCCAGGTTGCGTGCGTGGTCCGTGGGGGTGGGCGGGCTTCCGAGGGCCCCCAGGTGTCGTTCCAGGCATCTGGGGTTGGGCCCATGATTAGTACTTTCGTTATATTTGTGTTTAGTTTTAGGCAACTGTTTTTCATCCACTTGGCGACGGCTTCCATGCCTTCTCAAAAGTTGTGTCTGGCAGTGTTGGGTTTGTTGGATAGGGAGAGGATGAGTTGTGTGTCGTCTGCGTATGACACAATGTTGAGTTGCTAGGTTCTGACGATGGAGGCAAGCGGAGCCATGTAGACGTTGATGAGCGTAGCGCTGAGGGAGGACCCCTGGGGGACTTCACAGGTGGTAGGTGTAGGGTCTGAGAGGAAAAGGAGGAGTCTGACCCACTGCGTTCTGCCGAAGAGGAAGGAGCGGATTGAGGGCCTTGTCTTGGATCCCTGCGTAGTGGAGTCTGCGTATTAGGGTGCGGTGAGAGACTGTGTCAAACGCCGCTGAGAGGTCGAGGAGGATGAGGGCTGCTGTTTCTCCTTTGTCCAGTAAGGTACGGATGTTGTTTGTTGCGGGAAGGAGGGCGGTTTCTGTACTGTGTTTTTTTCTGAAGCCAGATTGGGAGGAGACGAGGATGTTGTGCTCTTTGATGAATGTGGCAAGTTGGCTGTTGATGGCTTTCTCGATGACTTTCGCTGGGAATGGGAGCAGGGAGATGGGCCTGTAGTTTTTGAGGTCGGTGGGGTCCTCCAAGGGTTTCTTCAAGAGGGGGTTGATCTCAGCGTGTTTCCAGTTGTCAGGGAACAAGGCGGTTGCCAGGAAGCGGTTGCTGGTGTGGCAGAGCATGGGTGCGATGGTGTTGGCGGCTCTGTTGAAAATGTGGTGGGGGCAGGAGTCAAAGGGGGCCTGTAGATGATTGACTTCATCATCTTCGGTGTGTCTTTGGTGGTGAGGGCTTTCCAGTTGTCAATCGCTGGCTTCAGGGTGTTGGGTGGTTGGTGAAGGTTCAGTGTGTTGGTTGTCTTCGTTGAAGTTGTCGTAGATGCTCTTGATTTTGTGGTAGAAAAAGGTGCTGAGTTTGTCGCAGTGGTCTTGTGAGGGAGGGATGTTGGTGGACTCGCTGGTGGGTTGGGCGAACTCCTTGATGATGTTGAAGAGTTCCTTTCTGTTGTGTGCATGAGTGGAGATTCTTTCTTCGATCGCTTTTTTTACTCGTTTTTCTGATGAGTTGGTGGTGGGCGTTGGAGGCGGCTCTGAAGTGTTGTGGGCTTCTGTGGATTTGGTGTTCCTCCAGGCCTTTTCAAGGCGATGGCAAGTGCGTCTGGACTCTCGAAGTTCGGTGGTGAACTATCTAGCTTTATTGGCGTGAGAGTTGTTGGTTTTCTTGAGGGAGGCTATGGTGTTGGCGCTTTTCGGAGATCCATCTGTGCAGGGTTCGGGCTGCGTTGTTGGCGTCGTCATTTTCCGCGATGGTTGTGGTGGAGCTGCTGAGTGATGAGGTTAGCTGGTCGTCAGTGATTCTAGTCCAGTTTCTTCATGGGAGCAGGTGCTGGTGTCTGTGGGTGGTGGGTGTTCTGCAGGTGAAGTTGACGCACCGATGGTCAGTCCATGGGAGTTCGGTGGTGTGGCTGAAGGTGATGGAGTTTCCTGTTGTGAAGAGGGGGTCAAGGGTGTGTCCTGCTGAGTGCATGGGTTCGGTCATGATCTGGCGGCGTCCAATGTTGTGGAGGTTGTCCAGGAGGGATGTGGTGCTCGGGTCCAGTTGGTTGTCGAGGTGGAAGTTGAGGTCTCCCAGTAGGGTGTAGTTGGTGGACGCGATGCCATGCGGGGAGATGATTTCCGTAATGGAGTTTGTGAAAAGTCTGCGAGGTCCAGGGGGTCGGTAGATGAAGGTTCCACAGAGTGTGGGGGTATGGCTGGCCAGTATCTTGAAGGGAAGGTGTTCCATCGGGTATGTGGGCTCATCGGGGAGTGTGCTCAGGTGGAGGGTGGATTTGTGGACAATGGCAATTCCTCCTCCAGGGCGGGTGGGGAGGTCCTTCGTAGAGGTCTTGTATCCTTGGGAAATGGCAATGGCGATGTCTGGTCCCAAGGTGGTGTTGGTCCCGGTTTCGGTACAGAATGCTACGCCCTGGTAGTGCTGTCGAGGAGGTTCCAGATTTCGGTGACGTGTTTGTGGAGGTATCGGACGTTAAGGAGGATGCATTGCAGGGTCTTCAATTCGGTTGTGTTCTTGCGGGCGGATTGCACTGGGTCAGTGGTCTTGGCGGTGCTGCAGGAGTGCCGGCAGCAGTGACAGCTGAAGGGTCCGTGGGTGTCCGCTTGTGATGCTAGCTTGCAGTTGTTGTTGCAGCCTGCGTTGAGAACGTGGCGTGCCACTGGGTTGTAGCGTTGGCGGTGCAGAGATCCAGGGTTCCTGGTGCTGGTCACAGTCGGGTCACGGACTGGCGCAGATGGGCTTGCCTTTGGCGCCCCGGCAGTGCGGCCTCACAGCGGCCGTGCAGTGGCCGCCATTAAGTAGGGGTCGGGGAGGGCTGGAGAGCTGGGAGGAGGGAGCGGAGCTGGATTGGGCTGGTCGCACTGGTCGTGCTGGGAGGGAGGGGCCACAGGGGCAGCAGCGGCGGGGAAAACGGGCTAAAAATTGCAAAGGCAAAAAGACAGAGAAAACCACCACCAGTGACATGGCCAAGTCCACAGAGTAATATAGCACCGCTGCCATATCCTCAGAAATGTAATCATTAACTGACCAGCTCTCTGGCAAGGAGAGGTGCTGGATCAATTGAAACTGCTCTTGATATTTTAGGCAGCACTACAATTGGTGACACAATCAAATGTTCCATTGACCAGTTGTCCAAGGAGTCCACCATCCTCCCCTCCAAAACCCCATGTCCAATTTTTCCTGCACTGCCTGCATGTGTTCCCTAGCATACCTCAAATTGTCTTCCCATCTCTGAACCCTGGGGCCCTCTTACCTTAATCTAAAACCCCATCTAAACCCATCCTCATTCCCTCCGGGGCCCTCTGGAGCCAAACCCAACTCAGAAGCATAGATTCTTGCTCTAACTCCATGAGTGCACCTGTCGTAGCCACCCCAGCAGTCTCCCGTGAGGTCCCTGCCAACTCAGGCCCCTCACCACACATGTCTGTGTCCCACCCTCCACCCCTGAAGCTCCTTTCTTGGCTTGCATCCCCGTGGGAGGCACTGCCACTGCCTCCTCCTCAAAACCACTGTCTGTCCAACCCTCAGCCCCTACTCTTTTTCTCATTGTCATCTCCCCTGTGGGCCGCACTGCAGTGGCCTCCCATTTCCCTCTCCCACCCCTGGCAGTGGACCCATTCTCATGCGGCTCACACTGTCAGGCCACCTCTTTCCCCAACGGGGCACTGGCAGCACACGGTGTGCTCTGCCATGAGCGCCGCTGTTCCTCACAGTGCTCCCTTCACTCTACGGCTCCACCTTCCACAGTGAAGGGACCAGTACCTCTGCTGCAGGGGAGTCCCTCACCTGAAGACGGTGCCCGCCCCTGCTCATAGTGACATGGGGCCACTCTTGTTGTACCGGAGCGGACCCTTCCACTCAGCATGCTTGTCCCCCTGCTGCTGCCACCTACAATTTGCATTGCACCAAATAGGCAATAACCACCGAAGTCTCGCAGTCCAATGCCTGATGCACTAGGCGGGCTGACACAGGATTTCCTCCAACAATGAGGTCCATGCGCCCTGCCTTCCGCAGGACACACATCGCCTAGGCGACTTTTACCTCCACAGATGCCATGTCTACCTCTAACTTTACCTAATGTGCTCCCACAAGCAAAATAATCACACTTAGTACTCCCTGCTACCAATCACCAGGTCACCTGTACCTAAAATGGCAGCAGAGAGCCCAATTAATACCCCTATAAATAGGGCCCGACTGGAAATGCAAACCAGCCCTGACAATTGAGTTGGGCCATTGGGGGGGTGTGCGTGGACAAAAACACTGCAGCTGCTTTTGGAACTGGGGGCCGATATTACGCTATGCTGCAAAACCGGCCCCCGGTAATACGAACGACCCTCCAGTGGTCCAAAACCGGTCCCCACCCTGGCAGCTCACCGGGGAAATGCCCAGTGCCCGCTACGGGCAGTCCTGCCTTACCTATAAATACCATGGGCTACGTTGGGCTATATTATGGCCCAATACACAAGATGGCAGTCGCTGGACTGCTCCACTCTTCCAAAATCCCCGGAGAACCGACCTCCCTGTAGTCGACAGCCACCCAAACCACCATTGAAAAATAAAGTGGTAAAAAAACCCATCTTTCTAGCCATTGAGACTACACATTCTTCACTCATTTGTGAGCACTTTCTGCATGCCAGTAATAACGTCTCGCAGGCTAAATGTCTTGCTTGTTGTTCTTTTCATTGTTTAAAGGCTGTAAAATGCCCATTCTTGCTGAAGCAGACGCCTCTTCTCAGAGTATTACATTTGTGATGTTTGCCAAAAACGTCCATTGTATCTTGAATCAGTTTTACATCAACTAAATCATATAAGGCCAAAATATGTTCAGCAATAAGCACTC
This sequence comes from Lissotriton helveticus, assembly GCF_964261635.1. Lineage (NCBI taxonomy): Eukaryota > Metazoa > Chordata > Amphibia > Caudata > Salamandridae > Lissotriton > Lissotriton helveticus. The sequence goes on along the minus strand of NC_136065.1, from coordinate 627,951,208 downwards.
ACTGCACATATAATGAGGAGTATTTTTTCATTTTTACACTGAAATCTGTTTTATTGTATATTTGATTGGTTCCAGCCTTACATTTTGCTGCAGTGTTCAGCCGTATCATACACAGAATTCGTTTGTCCAGGGTCCTGTTCAAAACACAATCTGTGTGCCATCTTTCCTGCTTAGAGTCTGATTGCATATTCTCAGTGTGTTCTCCAGTTATTCTTCACTACAGTGAGCTTTGTCACAGATCAGTGCTGTTCTTACTTGACTCACATAGCATCGTCTTACACTCCTCAGGCTTTGTCTGAATTAAATCTCTGGAGTCAACAGCTACCAAGTTTACTTTCTTGTGCATGAGGCTTGGAGAGTCTTTGCTGCCTTTGTGTTGTGTGTGTGCAATGGAGTGAAAAAGTGCCTGCTCAGACTTGTGGACCGATGCATCACTTTTGCAGTTTGTCTGGAGAGACAGCACCACCATCATCTGTTTCTTGGGCTTATGCCTCTTCTTTTAGTTTGCCTTTAATATTAATGCATCTCCGCGTAAAGGAATGATCTGAATGTTATACATACAACTTTCGTGTCTTCTGTTTTCTGTTGTGTCCTTGCACTGTGCTGCCTTCTTTTTAGTGGGCTGGGCTATGGTATGGTAAGGTGTGGTATGGTACGGCATGGCATGCAACGTGGCGTGGTATGAGTATGGTGTGATATGGTTTGGTATGGCATGGTAGGCAGCGTGGCGTGGTATGGCTATGTTGTGATATGGTTAGGTATGGTATGGTATGGTATGGTATGGTATGGTATGGTATGGTATGGTATGGTATGGCCTGGCATGCAGCGTGCCATGGTGTGGTATGGCTATGGTGTGAAATGGGTAGGTATGGTATGGTATGGTAGGTTATGGTATGGTATAGCATGGCATGGCATGCAGCATGACGTGATTTGGGATGGTCTGTTGTGATATCATATGGATTGGCATGCATGCGATATGGCTATGGTGTTATATGGCTAGGTATGGAATGGTATGGCATGGCATGCAGCGTGGTGGGGTATGGCAATGTTGTGATATGGTATGGCATGGTATGGTATGGTGTGGTGTGGCATGGCTATGGTCTGATATGGTATGGTGTGTTATGTTATGTTATGTTATGTTATGTTGTGGTGTGTTGTGGTGTGGTGTGGTGTGGTGTGGTAAGGTATGTTATGTTATGGTATGGTTTTTGATTTTATATAATAATTTGAATGCTCTAGGCCTCGTGACGTGCAGAGGAAGGTACGACCACATCCCTGAAACTGAATTAATCTGGATGAAGCCCTGTCTTTGCTTCCTTCCTGAATCAAAAATAGCCTGATTGTCGACAAACTGTTTTGGGTTTGAGGTGCACTGCTAAACCATAAACTTTCAAAGTGTTTGTGGCACAAGTATCATCTACTCTTATCTATGGAATGGGCACAACTCCTGTCCCAGTTCACACAAGAGACAACACAAGAAGACTCACCCAGGGCTACACCATCCCAATCTCAAACTCCACCCCTGTCCCCGATAGCGCAAACAAGTTGATACGCAATAGCTGTATCAAATGAAAGGCCAATCATATAATAGGGTCCCACAAGACTAGTACCCTGACTACTGATGGGAGATACAGCCCCCTTTGGACATCCCCCTCTACCCGATTCTGATGCTGCAGATATTTCGGAGACGAACTGGAATCAACCACAAAACAGATACCTACCACAAAATATATTTTTTTTGTAGGCTCCTCGGACCCCTCCCATTCGCCCAACCCCCCCCCCATCTCAGTTCACAGTTTAATGTTTACCCCCTGGCACCACAGAGTAGGCTCCTATATATTGGGAGCACACACATGGACATTAATCATAGAGGAGGTCCACCAGGATAGAGTGGGGGACTACATATCAACCTGCATCCTTGCGGAAACCCACATATACTGGCACCTGGCATTAGTCAGCCTACACATCTCACACCAAATCACTAGAGGGGTAATATCCATGTCCAATTTGCTGTTTCTTACTTGAACTATATGATGTATGATGAGATGGTTGCTCCATAATGTGCTTATATTGTCTGACTGCCTGTGTACACCTGGCATCACGTCTTACTTGAAAATGTATAATGATGTACAATGGAAAATGAAACTCTCAATAAAAAAATGTTAAACAAAAAAAAGTATCATCCACTCTTAGCTGTGAGCGGACGGATCTGCACCAATGTTCTGCTTTTTATATATGGAATTACTTTAGGATTTTGCATAGTGCTTAACACTTTGGTTTTTCATTTACTTCAAAGCGCTTTGGTGCATTGCCTCCCTTGCATGCATCAGCTCTTCTGACAACTGTTCTAGAGGTTAGTGCAAGAATGTTCCCTATCTGACTGGGATTTACGCTAGAGGGTGTAGAGGTGGTGCTGTTAGATAGACTTTTCGGAGTCATTGGTCGTTTGAAAACTATCCAGGGCTGAAGGGTCTAGTCTGGTTGGCTGTGTGCTCTGTTGCTGCATTATCTGAAACATGGTGATGTTATTACAAGAGTTAGATTGACCCCTGGGACTCTAGAGCTTAGTTGAACGCTTACTTAAGAAGCAGTTATGAGCTCTTTTCTTAATATTTAAGTCTGTTTGGTTCATGGCAGATTTACTCAGTTTCTTTTAATACCTCATTGTGCTGCTTGACCACCACAGAACGTTTTGACCCGGGGACTTTGCAGGTGAAGCTGGATGCCACTTTCTTAAAGTAGCAGCGCCTTTTACCCAGAGTTGCTGTCAGAATTTATGTACAGACCAGTACATCTTATTAGAATTAGGAAGGAGTGGTGTATGGAAGGCACACTAGGCTTTGAATTCAATTATTTGTTCCTCCAAGGTACAACACAGTGCTTTTACAGTGTGACAATGAATGTAAGTGTGTTATGGAACTGATTTGTGAAGTTGAAGCACAGCGTAACCATGTAATTTTGTGTTCTTGGCAATTGCACAGGTGTTTTTGGTTGCACTGAGTACTTGGTGTTTCAGTACTTCAAAAGAAGAGAAGTTTCCCTTGAGACAATGCTAAGTGAAGGTTACGATACCAAGCCTAACAATGTCATACGTACATACAATAGAAACATATAGGTAGTTAAAAATTCATTTATTTTGAATAACTTAAAAACACAGGAGTAAATTTCACTAATCTAGATCCCTAGTCTTAAAACACGGTTAAAACAATACACACAATTGCGACCTGCACAATTGAGAAGAAAAGACAGAACAGGTACAACATGCAATTGTTGAATACAGTTTGCATATTCTGGCTCCGTTGTGATAACACCAATATTGTATTGCTATGACATCAGCATATCAACTCTGGTGTTGGAGACTTGAATTATACCACTCTGTGCGTCGACGCGTTTCGGTGGGTTCTCCTTATAGTTACCACCTTTATCAAGACCAATGGTAAGCAGTCACAATCAGGGGGTATATGTAATTGCCCTGTAATGAATTATATACAGACAATTAACTTCAACACTATGCACAAGCATTTGTTACTTTTCAATACATCCTGAAATATATGCTATCCAAGGTAACCAAAGACTCATTTATAAATGTTTGAGCACCAATCCTGTCATACAGAATACACATGAGAAACATATCTGTCTTATCTATTTCTTTTGTCATTAATATCAAGTCAATGAGCTATAATTAAAAAGATGTCCATATCAATTACTTGTTTCAACCCAGTTGCTCCCCCTTTGAGATCAGGATCTGGTTGCTGTCGCCCTGCTTAAGTCTGTCCCATAAAGTTTTCCATTCAAATTTGCAACTAGATGGAATTTTACGTGAGTGGAACTAATACCTCAATTGTACAACGAGACCCCTAGGTACAATGTTGGCGGTTATTCTCTTGTGGAGGTACCTCGTGTTTGAACATAACGAATGGGAAGATAGTAATATGTGCGACTGGGGAAGAACGGCTAACATGCCTATCTAGTTTCTAATTTCAATGGAACACCCAAAACTCATAAAAGTACACCAGTTCTGCGGGATTAAGGGATTACTCGCTTACCCTGGTTTCAGTACTTCAAGCAGAAACTCAGGGCTCTTGATTACACCGCTGCTTTGGTTTGATCAGAGTTGTGCTAGGTGCCCCCAAACAGGTTCATTGATAGAGTGTCCCATTCCTGACCAGACTGGTGAAGAAGGACACATATGATGTAAAGAGGAATCCCAGAATACCCCCCTTTTGTGATGGGGTTCGAAGCTGTCGGTGGTTGTTGGTACATTAATTGCAGTGGGCTGATTATTTGTCTCCCTTCCAAGAGTAAGTCTGGTTTGATCCAAATGTATTCTTCCATCCAAGAGATGCAAGCTGTAGACACATAGGTGTTGGGGTAGTCTGAGTTACCAGTCAAAGTCAAAGTCAAAAATATTCTTTATTCTGCATTTAAGTAACACCATAAAAGCAGAGATAAAAAAAAACAATATTGACAATGATCATGTTAAAAAACACCTCATAGGGAATGCAGTACTGCTAATTGCTTATAATATTTATGAAACAAACCCACCATCCACCCAGTGCTTGTGCAATTTTAGTTCATTTTTAGTCAGCAAATACCTCTTGTGTTTCTTAGTTTAACTGCTGCTCTTAAAAAGTTTATCACACAAAAGAGAGTCAGGGGATCTCGGGCCATTTCTAAAAATGCAAGGGCTTCCTTCACATGTCTGAGGTTAGCTTTTATGAACAGACCAATTAAAAAACGATGTCTGGGCATAAGATTAAATGGGCATATTAATACAAAATGAGGGGTATCCCGCGGAGATCGCTGATCGCAGCCGCAGGGCCCCTTTGACTCAACTTGATTAATAAAACCCACCGGATCAACTAAAAGGTGGTGTAAAAAATTGAGTCTAAAACGTGTAAATAAAAACCTATCCAGGGCATTGTATATGAGAGCGAGATAGGGCTCCAGACCTCTACAGGACCTTACTGTAACATGTTCCTGAACTGAATGTTTATTTCTGTCCTTTACCTATCGGGCTCAGGCTCTATGTTCGAGAAGCATCTCTTTTACTCTGACCTGGTCCCGTTTTACTATGCGGGACGGTGTCAGAAAGAGGTCCTTGCATCCTATGCTTTCCAAACCTCCCTTCTCGTATTTAAGCCAGGGGATGGACAGTCCCTTTTCCCTACCCATATAGTCCTTTATTATCTGTTTCGTCAAACCGGCTTCTGGATTGACCCAGATCTTTACCCAGGCAATGAAAGGCCTGCACCCCACCCTGTCCTCTAAGTGCTCACATCCTAATTCTTCATGAATAATCTGGGCAGGGACACACTGGGGAACTTTAAGGAGCCGTCTCAAGGGTTTGTTTTCCTCCACTTGCAGGTTAGGTACCTCTACCATTCCCCATAGTTATGCCCCATATGCCACCTTGGCATAGCAAATGGAGTTGTATAGAGTCAGCATCTGCTCAGGAGACCATTGTGTGCTTGATGCTAGCTTGTTACAACGTTTCTCAATCAAAGATCTAAAATTTAAGCCCCGATCAAATAAAACTCCCAGATAAGAGAAAGTCTGTAACTTCGCTATACTCTCTGTCCTTATTTTGTAATTAAAATGCTTCCCCACGTTTTTTGGGCCCACCTCCATAACATATGATTTAGACAGGTTGGCCCCTAAGTCTAGGCTACTCATAAAATCTATAAATCTGTTTATCAATCGTTGTAACCCGACTGGGGTGCGAGCCAATAAAACTGCATCGTCTGCATAGAGCAGAACGGCAATTTGCCTGTTTCTTATTCTCGGTGAGTCCACTTTTAATTTCAATAGAGACTGTTCAAGACCATTAATGTATATGGAAAACAGGAAATGGGCCAGAATACACCCTTGCCTGACTCCACTGGTACACCTGAAGGGCTCAGTGGTGTCTCCCTCTAGGTTGTACTTCACTTTGGCAGAGGTATTGTGATGGAGATCTCTCAGAATCCTAATGAGGCCAGCTTCCACCCCTAAATTAGCCAAAATACTCCACAGCTTCTCCCTATCTACACAGTCGAAAGCTGCAGCTAAATCCATAAAAGCTAAATATATCTTTTCTTTGCTAGCTTCTGTGTATTTAGTCACCAATAGGTAAAGATTTAAACACTGATCAGTTGTGGATCTACTTGCCCGAAAACCATACTGAAAATCAGTGAGAATGTGGTGTTCTTCTTCCCAACTCATCAAACGGTTCAAAATGGCCCTACCTAGTACTTTGGCTGTTACATCTATCAATGATATCGGGCAGTAACACTGGGCCGAATCCCTACTCCCTTTTTAAAAAATTGGCATTATTATGGCTGTTGACCATGAGCGGGATAGCGCTGACGATATAGCAGCTTTTATTACTCTAGTAAGGACTGGACCCCACAGTTCTACATTGCTCAAAAAAAGGTCCGGCGGGATCCCATCAGGGCCTGGGGCCTTGTTTCTTGTCAGGCCCTTGATACCCCCCGCGGTTTCCTCTAGGGTAAATTCTGGCACCTCTGTGACCCCCCATTTTGCTCGAGCTCCACGTTCCCAGTGGTCCCCCTGTTATATAGTCCATTATAGAGTTCTACCCATTGTTCTGGGAGGACATTGGATGCTATTTGTGGGCTATTGGCATCCTTAAAACAGGGCCTATTGACTATCGACCAAAAGGAGGAAAGGTCTCTCCTTTCGGCCGCTTCTCTGAGACATTTGTGTTTGAAGCATGTTTTTCCGGCGCCTTATTGATTGTTTATAGATTAGCCTACAATCAATGACCCTTTGCTTATCTCTTGGCTTATTTCTAAGAGCCATTTTAAGGTTCCTATGGGCTAGGGAACACCCTCTATCAAACCATTTAGGCTTGTTTCCCTTCTTAATGCTCCCCTTCACATGTAGTAGGCTATCTACTAGCCGCCCTATCTCTTCAAACGCATCTACAATCCTGGATCCAATAACCTCTGGGTTTAGGCATACCTCTATTTGCTGTTTTCCCTCTCCTAGGAGTGATTTAGAGAAGTTTTCGCCATTGATCTTGGACCATTTTAAGCGCCGCCCTTGATCTGTAGCCCTCACCCAGATATCATCTGCCACCCTCCTCGATTCCTTTCTAACACATGACCCTGCCACGGTCACTGTTAGTGGATTGTGGTCACTAAAAGCACTACACTCGATAGTAAAGCCCAGGATTCTCTGTTTCAGCAGCTGGGAAACAAGTATAAAGTCAATAAATGAGCCATGTCCTCCTCCTTTAAAGGTGGGGTTGACCTGCTTATTAGGTGTAATAAATAACAGATCCATCGTATGGTCCAGGTTATGGCTATTCAGTGCCTTGCTCAGTTCCCTTCCTTCCGCAGTGTGATCAAAATGGGCTCCCTCTTCTACATTACAAGATGCCCATGTGTTTGTGAGTGGTATCAGGTTCGGACCCAAATGACAGTTAAAATCCCCTGCTATTAAAATCAGTGAGGCCATGCCGCCCGTATACCGCTCTCTCTGTGACCCTCATTTTTCCTCCAGCTCTCTGGTTCTGCAGCCTCCTGCGTTAAAGAATTTGACTAGGATTAAATTAAGGTCTTTACATTTGTACTGAACAGCAATCATAGAGTCAGAGTTCCATTTTAAGTCCTTCCAACTACCCTCCATGGTCAAATGAACCCATATAAGTGGGCCACCCTTGGCCCTCCCTGCCCTGGATCTAACTGCTGGGGTACTAAAGGATTTGAAGCCAACCAGGTTAAACCTGGATGGTTCCACTTCCCACGTTTCCAGTCATCCTGGGATATATTTGAATAGTTTGTGTATAAATCTGGAAGAGCAGGTGACCTTCGGCTGGTGGTGTATGTGCACATAAAGCACAAATTGGGTGCATTAGAAGCATGGGGTACATAGTAAGTTGAAATACTGCTGAATTTTACTACCCTACCTACAATTGTTGTGCATTTGAAAGTCAATGTTTCGCTCAGGAGCCATTCTAGAAGTCCGCACCCCCTCTTATAAAATGGTAGGTCATAGGTAATTGTTCACTATGTCTTAATCTGTTGACAAAACCAAGCGGGTTAAGGTTCCTGGTTGTTTCTTATCCAGAGCATTTTGAATGTCCTTTTGTGTGTAAAGGTCAGTTCCATTGCATTAGAAGGCCTAACCTCTTATAGCCAGCCAAGCAGTAAGCTAGTGACTTTTACCTACACTAGGGTTTTGAGGGTAATTTAATCCAGTAGTTTGTGCCTTCACACAATGCTTGAAATTGAAATACAGTGTGCTTGGTCCCTGGGGGATCAATCTGATATTTATTAATTTGAACATGTTTCAGGTGATATTCTGTTCTGAGAGAGGTGTTTAGGTTTTCTTGGAGTACGAGAGAGCATATTTGAATTCTTTGATTCTTGGTGTTGCACTCAAGTCTAGCAGTAGGATTGACACATTCATAAGTGTTCTTTTACCATCATCTAGAATGGTGACCTTTTTAACACATATTTTACTTGTTTCAAGTTTATTTTACGTTTATTCGGACCGTTGGTCCACAAACAATACATGTCGATAAAAGGTTCATCCAACAAGTTAAACAAAACATTTCATTAGCACACATAAAACCTCCTAAAACATATTTAGTCTAAAAACCTACAATTATCTGATCTGAAAATAGCTATTTATTAAAACTTGTTAAAAAGATATAGAAATGCCTTAACTTTTTGCATATATTTCCCCATAGCCACAGCAATATCTAAGTGGGCCATTTCTGTCATCAGTGTCACAGCCTGGGTCCTAGTTTTAACATCATATTTCATAAAAATTGGTTTTAAAAATGTAATACGTAAGTCCAAAAATTTCAGGCAATCGAATAAGATGTGCAGCATATCACATTTGGACCCCAAAGAGCAAAAGCAGATTCCCTCCTCATTGATCATAGCCCGCTTTACAGAATTGTTCATGTAACAAGGGTTTACCCCAATTCTTACTCTCCGAACCTCATTCCGTAATTTGCGGTCCGGTAACTTATCAGTCTAGGGGAAACATTTAGCATTATTCCATGCGTCAATCATAAAACAGATCGAAGTTTTACTAGCGAGATAGTTTTTGTCCTGTGCATGCGATAATTCCTTCCCCGCCGACCTGAGTAACTTTTTATCAATATTAGCCACGGAGACAGTAGGGCCTACATTAACGCTCATCTTCTTACATAACTTTGTTAATTTCCCCCTGATCTCTCTTGCCCACTGTAGTTCGCTGTCCTGAATTTCATTTTTGCACCATTGTGAAATTTTGGTAATTGCGCCTATTTCTAGTCGTTGCCAGAATTGCAAGAGAGCCATCCCAACTTGCGTACCCCATGAAGTCAGGCCTAGTTCCAGTCTTACTGCCTGAACCATTGCTGACCGAGGGAGCATGAATAACTTTTTTAGGTTTTTACCTTCTTCCACATCCCAGTTTTCCTTACCACTTAGGAACAGCAATTTGGCGCCATACAAAAATTGCGGGGGTACAATAGCAGCATAAGCTTTTAGCACTGGATTGTCGGTCATAGCTCCATAGGCTTTGTTAAACAATATCAGACCGCTAATCGAGGCAGAGGTTCTTAATTTGGATGCCTCTAAGTGGGTATTCTATTTCAGATTCTGCTCGAACCATAACCCCAGATATCTATACTCTGTTACTGATTCCACTTTTTGTGACCCGATCCACCATGAGAACTCAGTTTTCCTCCGGCCAAAGCTCAATGTTTTAGTCTTGTCCATATTTATCACAAGTTTTTTCCTTAAACAGTAGTCGTTAAATACATTTAGTTTCCTTTGCAAGCCAACCTCGGTCTGGTCCATAATCACCAGATCATCAGCATAGAGTAAACATACTATCTGCTTGCCATTTTGTTTCGGGCTTGCCCCAGTTGAATTCCCCAACATTAATGGTAGGTCAGCTAGGAACAGGGAAAACAACAGGGGAGCTAATACGCATCCCTGGCGCAGACCATTTCCAATTTCTATTTTCCCTGATAGACTACCATCTAAGTCTAAAATTATCTGTGCCCAGTTTTTAGTATGGAGCATTTGTAGCAGCCGCAGTATACCATTAGGGATTCCCTGACTAATTAGAGCCTCCCATAGCAGCTCCCGGTCCACAAGATCGAAGGCTGCACGGAAGTCAACAAAACAACAGAATAACCTACCCCGAGATTCCATTGACTTCCGTGCTATGGCCCAAAGGGCAAAGCAGTGATCGATTGTAGAGTGGCCGGATTTAAACCCACCCTGTTCCGGGGGAATGATTTGGTTTTCCTCTGCCCAATCTTTTAATAAGTTTAATATTATTTTTGCAAAGACTTTTTCCCCTATATCCAGGAGGTTTATCAGCCTATAGTTTTTTGGTAATTTATGGCTGCCCTTTTTATGAATAGGCCTTATAATTGCGCCCTTCCAACTTTCTGGAATAATTCCCGTGTCCAGGATTACCAGAAACATCTTAGCAAAAAACTCTGCCCACCATTCTGGACTTGTTTTAATTATCACTGCCGGGAGGTTATCTGGTCCTGCAGCGCGGGTAAGTTTCAAGCTAGCTATATCTTGGGGTAAAGTAGTCCTTTATATCGTCCCTCACCCGTGACCAAGCTAAGGTTCTTGGTATTGATTGTGTCGGCCATCTTCCATAGATTTCTTCCAGATAGCCAACCCAATCATCTTCAGGGACCATACAGGCCATGGAACCAGATTTCCCGCCCACACTCTCTTGAACTAATTTCCAGAACCCTCTTGCATCCTTGGTTTCAATCACCTCCAACATATTTGCCCAACATTTCTCTTCATACCTTCTTTTTTTATTCCGAATTAATGTTTTATACTTTAACCTTAATTTCTGAAGTGTTTGGTATAGATCCACTTTGAACATGACACTTACTCTTCTCTCCTTCTGTCTTATCAGTGCCTTAGCTACCCTGCATTTTTCGTCAAACCAGGGTTTCCTATTTTTATTATCAACATAGCTACCCATTCCTGACTTTTTTGACTTGAATTCCTTCTTCAGGGAATCTGCCAGCTTACCTATGGTTAATTCAAACCATGGGATTCCTGCATTAGGATGAATACCTTCAGTTGGATTTGACCTTTGAATTTGCTTAAGCTTTTCCATCTGTTCATCTGATATGCAGGTTGTTAATCGTTTCGGGTAGTCCACATTGACCTGTAGAGCCCGATCTCTGCTTTTACGTTTCGGCATGAGTATTTCTAGCTTCAAAGGGAAGTGGTCACTACCTGTCATTTTCACCACCTCAAAATGTCTTATTTTGTCAAAACACCAGGCCTGACAAAACATGTAGTCAATTGGGCACAGTTGCTGGCCCCTCATAAAAGTCATTCCCGCTGGCCGGTCTTGCTGAAATCTTCCATTTGCACATACCATGTCCAAGGACCCCATTAGCTGACTAAATGACTCACCCTGCTGTGAGAGTTCCCCCCTTGGAAAGAGTGCTACTTCGATATTGTGGGCTTCTAACAATTCTTTGTGCCAACTATCAATCTTTCTGGGGTCTAATCTATGGTTAAAATCGCCTACTACTAGTACTAAATCCTTCTGATACTTAACGCTAGTTGACTCCAGATCTTCTTTCAGTTTACCCAGATTCTCCTTAACCGCATGCGTGCGGGCGGAATTCCGCCCGTACGCTGGGTTTTTAAAAAGCGCACTTTACGTGACGAGCTGGGCTCGTCATGAGCGTGCGAGGAGGCTACGCCATGACGAGCCCAGCTCGTCATGAGCGTCGAAGGGGTTATAATCATGAGCCTTTCCCTTCTGTATATACATATTTATAATGCATATTCCCTCATATCGGGGATCTACCTTCTGCAATAAGATTCTACAACCTAGTGCCCACTCACAAAGTAAAGTTAGCATTTCAACCCGTCTGACTATCTGTGTGGAGATTAGCGTTAATTGACCCCCTGATGGCCTCCCCATATTATTTTTCTTTGCTGCTTTACAATATTGGGCAAATCCTTCTGTAACTAAGGATTTTAGGGTATCGTCACACAGCCATGTCTCCTGAAGGCACACAATATCGTTATTCTTTATAATTTTATCAAACTCTGTCTGTGCCGAAATTTTCTTATAACCATTTATGTTCCATGATAGGACTGAAAGGCTATGTGACGACCCAGACTCCTAATCGATTTCACTAAGGAATCCCTCCTCATCATACTCCCTTGGTTCTGGAGATGCTAGGGCTTCATATCTATTTCTATGTAATACACCTTCTCCGTACCCTGCAGCTTCACAGTTGGTTACAGTAATTGCAATATCCTCCTTATTATTCCAGTTCGAGTTAATTAGCCTTATCTGCCGAACCCCTAGGTCAGCGTGGTTCGTCAGAAAATACTGTCCCTGTATTTCCTCCTTCCTTACCAGTCTGATGCCCTCATTTTGTAGCTCATTTTTCACTTTTTCCACCGCTTCTTTCACCCAAGTAGAATGAAATAGGACCTTAGTCACCTCCCCTCCTGTACTACATTCAACAAACCCTACTTCTTTGAGGTCCTTTGTCCCAATACTCCTAAGACTTGCACATTTTCCCATTATAGATAAAAGTTGAGATCGATTTAATGGGTTTAGTTTCCTAGCTTTTTCCCCCCCTTTGCCACCATTTTCGGGTTTTAGAAAAATCCATAGGTCATTAGTGGTTATTTGCCTGGCCCCATATTTAACCCCTTTTGAGCTAGCTTCCCTTATCATTGACATTTGATCTCTCATGTCATCTTCCATCACGACCCTACTACACCTTGGTTTTCCTCGAGATCCTGATGGCTTTCTTTTCACACTTTTCTCCTCTCTATCCTCTAACTCTCTTATTATTTTCCATTGTTCTTCCTGTTCCGTATGTGGCTTTACTGTATTCACCTCTGATCTTTGAGTTTTTTCCCTCTTATTAGCTCCTACTTCCATCATTTCTCTTTTCCTTCTTCTCATGTTCCTAGTAGGGTTTTTTTCAAGGCAGCTTTTTTTACCGGTAGCCTCCCTTCGCTGAAATCTACCCGTATGATATCTCGTTTCCCCCCATTTTTTCACAATCATTGGCTGCCTGGATATATATACTGTGGGTTCCTCTTTCATTACGTTTGGGGCCCCTAACACATCTTCCTCCACCTCATTACTACCTTCCCCCTCCTGGCTTCCACCTATCGGTCTAACCAGAGCCGGCATTAAACCTCTGATTTGGGTCAACTCACCCAAGATTGCCTTAGACTGGTCCCCCTGGATTTTTAGAAGGTCGTTATTTACTATGGAAACCTCTAGCAAACCTTGCAGGGTTTTTTGGAGGATCCACATAACCTCAAGCATAGAGGTGCTCGTGGCTCCTGTAACCTCAAGCCCGTGCAGTGGTGATTGCAGATGTTCATTTCCCAGAGGTTCATTTCCTAGATCAGAAGAGCAGTTCACACCCACATTTTCCTTAGGTTGCCTCATAGTTCCGCTTTGATCATTTAGGTTTAGTCCATTGCTGTATATGGATAAGTCTCCCCCTTCGTCCTCTAATTCCCCCTCGAGTGACTGTTGGAATAATCTAGGCGAAGAAGACAAACGTGGGTTCAGCGGTACCCCGGATAAATTGAGGGTGGATTGATTCAAGGAGGTTAAGACATCGTCTCTCCTGGACTCAGAGTTTATGTCTATATCTATGACAGTACTTGCCTCCTTACTAATTACATCCTTCCCCTTAAAGTGTTTTCCCAGAAAGGCTTTGATTGGGTTTGACACTGATGAATCATTACTTGTTCCTTTTTGCTCCACAGATGTAGATGTAGGTGTCGGTAGCAAGGATTGAGTATCTCTTAGGGTTTGTTTCTTTTTCCTTGTTGGCTCACTAAAAACTGCTTCCGGGTTGCCTGTCTCATCAGCATCCCCGGACTCCGAGGGGTTCTTCTCTGTCTTTTTACCCGTTTTTAAGTTTTTACGGGCTTTTGTTTTAGCCAGTGCCATTTTTATAGTTTCTAGTTTTACTTTATCCTGCGCCAGGCGCGGATTCACAGTGAACAAGTCTTGGTTAGTAGTATTTCCCCCCACTCCCAAATATTTTACTTAATAAACAAGTATATAACAAGCACTGCAAACTCGTGATCACGTAGAACATTCCGCTGAGTATGACAGGGGGTATAGGTTTACAATCACAATAAAATAAGGATATATCTCAATATAGTGCTAAATACATTATGTTACAGCAGTTGTACTAATATCCACAATATTTTTTTTCCAGTAAAGGTACTAGACGTTGATATCCTTGTAGGGAAAAAGAATGCAGTCTGCAGTTAAACTTAAGTCTTTCCATTCTTTGGCCAACCAAACCGCAAAGGACTTTTTTATTTTGGGGCCCCTACCGACAATGTGGATAACACTGCAATGCTTTGCCATGCCTTCTGCTGCATCTAATTAATACTGACAGCTTATTTTACATAGCACTTAAAGCCTCACTCTACCTCTTCCCTATCTTTAGGGAGGAGGTAGAGTGAGGTTTTCTCCCAAGGCTAAAACACATCTGATTGTACAGATGTCACTATTTCTCCCAAGGCTAAAACACATCTGATTGTACAGTGGCGGAAGGATATCAAGATCAGGACATTTTGCTTAAAGCACGAAGCGGTGAAACAGATCAGGACCCAATCTCTCAGTTGCCACAGCCTAAGTCGCTACGTACTCTGTGGAACCTTGGGCAGCTTTACAACAGCCATCCATAGTGGGAATACCAACACAGTGCCTGTACTTTTCACAAAAATAAAAACCTTTTAAAGTTTGCTACAAGATGTGCAAATACACAGTTGCAAACTGAAATACAGTGTCAAGCTTGTGATCCTTACAAATGCTGAATACTTCATAAGTGGGGGCAAAAAGTTCTATTAAGTTTTCAACTTTTGGAAAAAGCCGACTGTCAGGTCTGCTTGACCTGATTCCTTCTCGCTTCATTTCAAGGGATGAAAATAGTACTTAAGCCCTGTACAGACTGGCGTCTGAGTTTTGTTAGAGAATATGACATTTCTCGAGAGAACAGCCTGATCTGAGTTGGTTATAAAACAATATCTTCTTTTTGGCATTAAATCCATTTTTGAAACTGAAAATGTAATTGAGATACTGCCTAGCGATAAAAGCCCATGATGACATTTCATGGTGACACTCTCTCACAACATCTGCTTAACTTTCTTCTGTTTCAAACTGAAGTGATTTTTTCTGATAATTGAAATATCTTTTCGTTTGGTCATACCGTGTTCGTCTGGAAGCCAGTACCTTTTCTGTCCAAAGAGTGTCATGCTGCGTGCTTCATGAAACTACTCTCACTTGCAATCATTCTTCATTTCCTTGCAGTCCTACCTGTATTGTTATGTGCCCGAGTTAGGCCCATGCAGCATCGTGGCTCGTTTTTTTACATTGCCCTCTTTTCTGCACAATAACATTATTTGCTGTGACCTTTTGCATATATTCGTGTGCGTGACAATGTTGGATTAGTTTCTCTGAAAGTACTGTTGTTTACACATCTGGCTTCACACAACATTATCAGGATGGCTCAAACACCAAGTACAATGCCTTTACGCATGATGTACAAATATTGCTCTATCTTCATCCACGGGGCGACAGGACTATCTACATATTCACAACAATGCTAATCTGTGTGTACATTGCAAGGAAGCTTTTTATAATAAATTAAGAAGCATTTCCAGGGGTTAGCAGAGGAGGCACTTCAGCTGACACAGAGGATCACTGCATGCTGTGGCTTTGCAGAACAGCTGCCTGACATCTCCGTGAGGGGTGTCCAATTTGTGACCAAGACAGGGTCCTACATTCTCTGCCACCAGGTAATGGGGTTGGATCATCCCGTGGGGGTATTCTTGGCTCTACACCTACATACACTCTAGACCAGAGGTCTTCAAACTTTTTTGCTCTGAGCCCCCCTAAGGAAAATGTTTTGAAGTCAGGCCCCCCGCCAAAACTTTATGGCAAGACTTGGGAGAGCGGAAGTGGTAAAGCTGAGCAAAGCTGAGTGTGGGACTCTGAGGTGTTGTGAAGCAGAGGGTGTGACAGCGACCAAGGTGCCTGCTACCTCAAAGAAATGTAATTGGGTGGAATTGGTTTATCACCAAATGTAAGGCCTGCTTGGGACCCAGTGAAAACCTTAATTGATGGAGTCACTGGAAGTTTCATGATGACAAGTGACATAGGGGTGTTGTATTCTGGAAAATATAATTTTAATGGATACTTATAGAAATGCTTGCTCTAGGTACAGTCTGATTACCTATTACTAAAGACATGCTGCGTAAGCCCTTGTTTTATCATAAACACTAAACCCAGAGTCACTGGAACTGTATGATTCAGTGACTCTTTTAACATAAATGTGAATCTTCCACATTTGCCACATAAACCACCACCTGATGCAGAAGCTGCAGATTTTAGAAAACAAATATTTTTAGCTCAAAAGGATCAAAAGTTACTAAAATGTGGCCCTGTGTTCCCACGCAGCGGAAGGCCCTTAACAAAGGTTAACTGGTCACCTTTCACCTGCTTATTTCTGTATTTGTTAAACTGGTACTAATGAGGTAAACTATTTGCCCAGATAGTATTATGTATAAAAAGTACAAAATAATGAAGTAATAGTGTCAGAAAATATGCCGCATTATGTGCATTTTCTTCTTGCATAGTTTTGTCAACACTGCTGCATAATTTGGTGCTCCCCTGTCACATAATTCACGTGGCACTGACTAAACCATTCTGCAGCACCATATCTTATACTGTGTATACAATTATTTAAATATTGATTTACATAATCACATTCACAGAGCTTTTTGTTAGAGGAGGGGACCTGTAACACTATATATACACATACATTCCCTTTTCCCCACTGCGCCCACCAGGATTCAAATATGTGACTGTTTGACCTCACACAGACCTCTGCAATGATTGCATTAACAAATTGAGGTCTCATAAGTATTAATTATTTTTCATTTCAGATGGATGTTATTTTGTCTACAATTACCTGCAAGTGAAAAAACAGAACAAAATAGTTAAAGAAATGTTGTTCTTTTTAATCTTGTCTTTGAACCGCCTTGCACTTCAGCTGCTGTTTGTACATAAAGATAGCTTGGAAACGCAGCAAATTAACAAATTTGTGCTTCCAGGATATTTTCATTTACAACTTCTTACTGAGGCATTCGCGCCCCCCTGGGAACACTGCCACGGCCCCCCAGGGGGGCGCGCCCCACAGTTTGAAGATCCCTGCTCTAGACATACACAGAATAGGGATTACATAGCAGGAGTATGCCTGATGACTACCTTGTACTATATGCCTGCATATATACAGTGTCTTAGCACCATGGTGGGTCAATGTCTGCTATTTACTCTTGGTGCTTGTAATCACTTCCATCTACTTTTGTCTACTGATTATTGCAGCACATGTATTCTTTACAAAATCACGATGGTTCAATAAATATATTGAAAACATCCCATAGTGTATATTATCTGTATATTTCTCTGAAAACAAGATTGCACGGACAGTTCAGCTCTGTTACTTCAATCCCTGAGGGGTCAAGGTTGTCACGTTCATCTGTTGCCAGAAACCATTCACTCCCTGTTTATGTTAGGGGGCTTATGGTGGCACTGTGAGCGAGCAGATCTCTAGGACAACATATCCTGCGTGGGTGCTTGGAATCATTCTAGGCACCTCACCCAAAGTTTATGTTGTCCACAAACGTGTAGGTCTTATGGATTAGTGGGTCATGCCAAGGAAAGCAATGGGGAAAACATACCTCAGGGCTGCTAAAATTGTGGCTACATGATGTTTCTCCTGGGTACTATTGCCTCAGGTCCTTATGTCAACCAGTAGTTGTACTGCTGAGTAAGGGACAGCAGCGCACTGAAACACTTTTTATGGTTCCAGAAAGTAGGAACCTCTCTCACAATAAGAGACAGCAAGCCCCCAAGTAGAGCTCTAAGAAGAACAGCTACTCAGAGGTGACTGTAGTGTCCTCCCCAGCATGGGGGCATGCAAATGAAACACGGCACACACGGAGCTCTGCAACAGATGTCTTTATTCTTCAACATTTGAACTCACAACCCCATGCATCACATCATGACGTTAATACCCACACCTTAACACCTCCCGACAGCTTATGTAATTCCTGTTTAAAGTCTGCCCAGGACCGCGAGGATCCTAGTGTTAATGATCTTAAAGACACTACAGTGACCAGCCTGTAGTCATCATTAGAGTCACTGACAACTGGGATGCAGAGCCTGACCCCCATCCCTTCTTTCTTTAATGCCTAACTCTTCACTAGTTAAGCATTCTTCTTCACCGCAGCTTAATCATAACATCAGAAGATATTTCATTTTTTTCTGGCACTAGCACATCTTGCGCAACAGAAAAAGTGCATACATTGTCATAGAGATGAACAAACATTAAAAACCTTGGCGAAATGTGCACTCAATTAAGTAAACATGATAAAGGTCACTTTAAATCCTCCACAGAATGACACTGAAAATGCGGGCAGTTCAATCAACAGTGTCAGCCGGCTAGAGAAACACTCCAATGCAACCCTTGAAATATTGATATCATAAGTGCTATCCTCAAGGCCACAGGTCTGCTATTTCTAAGCTCTGTAAATAGCATGTGTTCCCGTTACTTAATGTAATGGAAGTTTAATTATCAATCCGTGAAAGACGAAAAGCTTTATTGGCCTGCTGCATGCTTTCAATTCATGATAAAAGTATATTCAGGTGCTGTACTGCCCCCAGGGCCAGGCCACGACCCAATACAAGCTTTGTCTCCATGCGAGTGAGCCTGAGCCTCTTCGTTAGTTCTAGGAAGCAGGGCGGTCGGCCAGTATGTCTACTCTCTAACTCTGCCACTATTTGGATTCAGGATGTGTAGCCTCTTCCTGCTATGGATGTCAAGAACAAAAATCCATTTCTTATTTCAAATGTCATGGGCTTCCCTTCTGGACCTGAGATCTAGACTTTGACCTTGTCATTTTGCACAGGCAGCCATAAAAAGGAAGGTCATTTTCTCTGGTATGTGCTAGACTAGATATGTTTAAGCCGGAACCTTGAAGGTTGAAGACAAATATTTCTGATGACCAAAAAATATAATTTTAGATGGTAAATAGATTTATAATCAAAAGGCGGGGGCTGGCGTGGGATGCTGCTTGTGGCACTCTGCCAGTACCTCCCTTCCTTGGAGGAGAGGGCAATTGCCATTTATAGATGCTTCCAAAAATAAAAAGTGGACACTGTGAACTTCTTTGCTAGTAGTGGGGGGACAGGAGATCAATGACCAGGCCTGGAACGTAAATGTAATTACACTGGAGTTATCTGAGCAAATTTGGAAACTCTGTGCTACTCTTTTGCACTGTATTACTGATGATTATGCAATTACATTAAGTTAAAAACAAATTGGGGGACAGAATTAGCAGATAAACATTAAATGTTGCAGTTATGGCTGCTCACACTGCTGTTTGTTCTCTTTTGCATTTAACGGTATTTTATTAATGCAAAATGCATCCTCGCCTCCATTTCGGATGCAACAGTGCCTTTTGCACTAAGAAACTGGTGGTAAATGCAAGTAGTAAATTGGAGGTACATTTTACACCAATAGCACATTTAATTAGCATGAGCAGTTTGCTATTCATGATCTGTTGCATTTAGTGCTATTTTTAATCGCAAGATCCATTCAAGCACCCATTTTGGTAGGTTAGAGGCATTTTTGCACAAAGGAATTGAGCTAAATGCAGAATTATTCTTCTTGCATAATCTTGAGGAATGTTTAGGTATTTCAAGTGATTTTACTACATGGAATTACGCAAGTTAAGCCCACTTCTGCCTGTGGCATCCATATACTCACATACAACTCATGTGATAACTCTGGCCACTCCATTAGCCATTCTCTGTATCATAACTCTCCCCACTTCCTCCACTCTATTTCTGTGTAATAGCATTGGCTGTCTCTGTCTCAATCTTGGCATTTCCCTCTTTCACCTTCCTTTCCTATCACTTTAGGATACTAGGTATATATCCCTCTTTCTCTGTGTCTCTGTGTCTCTCTCTCTCTCTCTGTCTCTCTCTCTCTCTCACAAGCTCATTTGCTTCTTTCTCCAGGATAGACCCTTCCAACATAACCCATCTCTGTCAGTATTGCACAATCAACAATTTTGCGTTCACACATATTTTTACCTTATCTTCCTCTTCCTGTATCTGGTACCCAGTCCTCTTGTTTTTATTACAAACCTGGCAAAAGACCCGTTTCAGGCAGGAGACTCATGATTTTTAAAGCCAAAAATTGAATTATTTGAAGAGAGGACCTAACTCCGTGAGTAAAATTGTGCAAGATTACACAGAATTATGTGAGAAGAGCAATTCTACAGTTAGTGATATTTTCATAGCACAAAGAGGCTCTCCTGTGTCTAAAATAGATGGGAAGATGTATTTTGTGCTAAGAAATAGTGTTATGTGCAGCAGAAGCTGAACACTAACGCGAGTAGCCAGTCATCCTCGCTAAATGTTCACTTGGGGTAGGAATTACCCCAACTTACCCCTGGCATTAGGCGCTAGTTTCTGAGCCAAAATTCACCCTGGCATCTAAAATAGACACAAGGATGCATTTTGCACTAAGAAAATTGCGCTAAATGCAGCACAAAATTAACAGCAGCTTGAGTACCTGCTAATGCTTGCTAAATGTGCTCTCGTTGTAGTGTACAACAGAACATGAATAGCAACATGAGCAGCCATCCGTACTCGCTAAGTTTGCACACGGGTAGGATTTGCCCCAAATTACTCCTGTCATTTAATGCTAGTTTCTGAACCAAAATTGAACTTGGCATCCAAAGTGGATGCAAGGATGCATTTATCACTAAGAAAATAGCACTGAAGCCAACACAAAATTGCTTGCTAAATGTGCTGTTGCTGTAGGTTTTTTTCCCTAGATTACTCTTGATTAAGCAAGCAGGTGTATTTGTGTTATTATTGGTAATTCAATGTCAAATGGTAAGGCAGAACTACTGAAATTACTCTGATTATTCTGGTGTAATGTAACTTATTCCTAGGACTACTTCATTTTACCTGTCTCCTTGTGGACATCTTTTAGGGGGGCACCAGGTATCATTGTCCCTTGCAACCCTTGTCTCTGCGTTTTGGACCCCTACCCTTAGAAGTGGCAAAATCAGTGATAGTAACACAAGGATATCTTGTGCTCATGAATGTCATTCGGTGCTCCATTTTCCATATTGTCTGTCAGTGTTTTATCACATTAATAGTGAATAATATTTTATTATTCACTATTAGTGTCATAAAGAACGGATTACAATTAGCTGGAATATGACCCTCCCTGGTAGCTGAGGTAAGTAAAAAACGTTTTAAAATGTATGTTGTGTGTGAGCTTGTGCGTGAGAGTGTGTTTATTTGAGAGTGAGTGTGTGTATGTGTGTGTATGTGTAAGCACGCGTGTGTGAGTGAAAGTGTAAGTTAAATGGTCTGTGATGTCACTTCTCCTACCCTTGCTATTTTGGTAAATAAACGTTCATGTGTCTCCTGCCTCAAATCACCTCTCCTTCAATAGAAGTCAATGGTAAAAATATATTCGATTTTTTTCTCCAAAATCTCCCTCTTTCCTGTTCTAAAATATTGGAAAGTATGCTATTATGCTACGTCATTCTCCCAGTAATCTTCCTTGCGCTTTCGAAGTTCAGACTCTCTGTTTCTCTCACACAGTCATTGCTGTCTCATTCAGTCTCTCCTGCTGCACTCCTTTCTTCTCAGGACAAGAGACGGCGGTACAGTATGATGCGTTCTCAAGAGTCTGGCAGCTCTGTCTTCTTCCAGTCTCAGGAGGACAGTGCAGGTAGCGATGGCATGCGGTGGCCCAGAGAGAGCGGGGATGGCCTTCCGGAGCGAAGCCTGGACTTATTATACGTCTCAGAGGAGCTGCCAGCAGACTCGGACATAGACACAGGTCAGTTCACCATCTGTCTTCATGTATTTCTGTTTCTTTGCAGGCCATTCAACATGTCTGCTGCTGAGCCAAAGCTGCAGAGAAACCTGAACATGTGTGTGCGCATGTGTTTATGTGTGATGAGACAGGGACTAGTGAATTAAGCCCTATCCTGAGTCACGTGCCCCTTGGACCAGCCACTTCCTGATTGTTATGACGCTGTGGATTATTTTGTAGGATCTACCAAACACTGGACATGGCATCTGGGGTACAGAAAAAGTGGGCAGTAAATGCCCACAATAGGCACTGCGGTTTGGTGTTGCAGTTAAAGCAAATGAAATTCTCTTGGCGAAGGGCTTCTGCAGAATGCGTACTTGAGAAGTTTATAAAAGTAGAACACAAGTCGAAAAACTAAATCATGCAACACTCACATTTCTATTAAATACTTCTGTACAGCGGCGGCTCCTCCGCGAAGAGGAGAGTCCCCCCCAATCCCGCCCCCCACTGCTGGCAGCTGCAAAAATTGAAAAATACATTGATAACAAACCATGTTTCTTATCATTTTATTTTTCTCTCCCGGGCCAGGCTTTGGGGCAGGGGCAGTCATGGAGGGGGAGTGGTGGGCACTGTCGTCAGTGCGCATGTGGGTTTGGCCAGCTGTCTCAGGATGGCCGAACCGATATGCGCACTGAAGCTTTCTCCAACCCATACTGCACTGCCGGGTTGGAGACAACAGGCACAGGCTCCCAGTCTCTCTGGGAGCAGAAATGGAAGCTGCTCGTGCCAAACCTGATGCTGCTCTCAAGCTGCCAAAGAGCATTGTCAGGATTGGCTGCAAGGGATTTTGGGAGCCTGTGCTGGTGAGGATCAGCAGAGCGGTGATGCGGCGATGTAGAAGGCAAGTGAATGTATGAAGTTACATGCTTTTACCACGCATGCTGTTACAACGCAGGTTTTACTACGCATACCATTACAACGCATTACACTTGGGGGTGCTGGATAGTGAATAGTTTAATTTACTATTCCAACTCCAGTCCCCGTGGATAGTAGGGAAGGTGTTGGATAGTAAATTAAACTTATTCCCTATCCTAGAGCGCCCCCCAGTGTAATGTGTTGTAATGGTATGCGTAGTAAAACCTGCGTTGTAACAGCACTGCGTGGTAAAAGTTTCGTTGTAATGGTTGTAAACCAGGCAAGTTATTATGTATTTGTTTTTTGTTGTTTTATTGCCGTCGCTCATCCTCCCGCCCCGCCCTGCGTCGCCACTCAGCCCTGAAACCAGCCACTACTGCTTCTGTGCCATTTGTAGGAATTCATCTCCCTACAGAGTGTGTGCACAGCTGACTGCGGTGAATAGATCACTAATGCATTGGTCATCATTAGGCTGGCAAGTGTTCTCCTTGAGTATAGTCCCACCCAAAATGTTCCGTCCTTGTTGCTGTTGATAAATAGAGCGAAGTAGCGAGGGCCCCTTTTCACTGGTCAGTCCCTGGCTGTCTACATCAAGGTAGAGAATAACCTCTGAACTCAAACATCTTGCACCTTCCCCAACTCACCTTAATCCCCCACAGCTTTGCTCTGTCAGGCTGGTGCCAAGTTGTTTAGTGGTGTGGGGAGGGGCTGTCGGTGTGTGGTGACAGGGGGTGAAAGGTACATGGGAGGGCATGGAAGGGGGCTGATAGGATGTTAAATACAACAATTGCAACACATTAAAAAAGATAAGAACAACTTTAAACTGTTTTGCTGGAGCCAAGGTAGAGGGACATAGCTGTGCCTAGCACCGTAATGCAGACATCTCTGTGATCCCCTCTGAAGATTGGTACCCTTGTCCTGGGTCCAGCTCACCCATACCAAAGCCGGCCTAGTCTCACCAACCCCTTCATTAGATGGTGGCAGAAAACCATGGGCCCGGAAAAAATTATGTGTTTTTTCTTACCAATGGGACAGGAGTGTGATGGACCCACATGGACAGTCCAGCCTCCGGTATACGCCTAGTAAGTGTGCGATTGAACAGGTGGATGGATGTGCCATGTGTGCTACTGTGATTGGCAGAAAAGTCAAGGAAAGTGAAAAGCATTAAGAACAGTATACAGCAGGAAGCTTCTTAGTGGGCTGGTGTCTACAATCTCAGTGGTGTGCTCTTGGAGAATGTAATGGCTGGTGGTTGGTACCCCCAGGATTGAATTGACAGGTGGACCCAGTATTAATCTGAGAGTGTTACCTGTGGGTATTGAACCCATCCCCCTCCTGAGCTGTGGGACAGTGTTCTACTTGGGCAACATCATCTCCCTGGGATCTAATGGTTAATCTTTGGATTCAAAGGTGACAGCTGTGGGTGTTCCCCACTATTCTGTGCTGGCCTTTATCAGGGCTGGACTGGCCGTAGCGGGCATCTGGCATTTTCCCAGGAGGCTGGAAGTGTGGGGTCCGGTTTTGCAGCAGTGGGTGCCGTTTTTGTTACTGGGGGCTAGTTTAGCAGCCCAGACTCCGACACCCCTCCCCCCCCCGGACTGGTCTTACAAAACTGCCAGGGCTGCTTTGGGTTCCCAGTCCTGCCTTGTTATTCAGTAATGGTGCAATTCAACGAGCCAGAAATGGAATGTTCCACCCAACAGGGCATCAATTATATAAATCGCTGAGGGCAGTGCTAATTATTTACCCAGTGTCATTGTTGCAGGGTAGTGTTTACCTCCTTTGTATTATGGGAGGCATATTATTTGCCAAGGTTAACTAGAACATGCAGGTTTTCCTCACATAATACTTCTGAAGAGTGGCTTTTTGTTGACACATTATGGCATTTTTTTTATAACAGTTTTTATTGATTAAACGAACATGCATTGGTTCAAGGAATTACAAACGTAATGACAATTCGACTTGAAGAAAACAAGACATTGGCATCAACATACACACTCTTTGTAAAATACCATACCCATCAGATCCCTCCAGGAGGTCCTTGATAGTAACCACCACACTTCTGCAGACTAGAGTCATATTCAACCTATTAGAAGGCTGTTTTGGGGTCGTATCATAATCCACCTATCATGTCTCAGGTGTAGGGGTCCCATCGCCAACCGCGAGGCGGGGCATTAGTGCCTGTCTCTCATGCCGCATTTCCACTGTTTGGGAGATGCATATATCCCCCCGGTGTTTGTTCCACCTTCCCCATTTTTGATCCCATTTCCAGGGGCATCTCCGAACCTTAAAGACCGTTTTTTCGGCTATCATTACATAGTCCATATCTTTTGCCGAGTCTGTGACTTGTGGACTCGAGTCCTGACCCCTTTTCTCACAGTATGACATTTTGCAACGCAATTCATTAAAGAATTGCAGTTCTGCGTCCAGTTTGTGTGTCCAAGAGCACCTCTTTCTCTGAATTAAACAGGAAGAAAAAAATAGTTTCGATGTACAATTTTCTACTGTGTAGCTTGAGGAAAGCGTGCACAATTTTGCCTTCAAACTACTCTGGGAGGACGGAGCAAGGGAAAAGGGAAGGATCAATAGAAGAACAAAAAAGACAAAAGGAGAAGTGGCAGAAGGAAAGAGTTCAGGTCGGACAGGAGGGATGACAATGGGTAAAACGAACACCGCCCTTCCTCTCATTTTAAAATACAGAAGTGAGTTAAAATATATCTCCCTCCGAATAAAGGGATATTTATGAATTGAATGCTAAAATAACGATATCAAATTATTAGTAATTTCACATACAACCAATGCAGGTAAGCCTTAAAATCCTAAAGAACAACGGAAATCTTATGGCAAAACAGAGGAGCATGTTGATTTGTGGGCACCTGGTTCAACTTCCTGGTGTGGCCCTATCTGTTAAACACATATAGCCAGAGTTGAACTGTCCTAGAGGACAATCAAACAGTGCCCAATGAGTTAGTCTGACAGGTCAGTGTGTGGGCCAGTTTCCTTGCAGCTGTGGGCCAGTTTAATGGCCAGGTGGGCCCATTTTTACTGTGGATTTTCCTGATAATACCACATTTTCAGCTATCTGCTCGCTAATGGGGCCACTATCATGTTGGTGCCCGGGGTCTGTTTTTTGTCCCAGTAGGACCTATAGCCTGGTTTCAAGCGAAAATGGTGATTATGGTTCTATGTTGATGGCATAGTCAGTGATTAGGTCATGGCTGTTGCTTCCTCTCTGTGGATCAAAGAGGCTATGACAACTTCAGCTATTGTGATTTATTTTCATTATCGCTGCCAATACAGATACGAGGGCCCCTTTACTCCTCTACTTGCACCACTACCCCAGACCCTTATTCTAAAATATCTCTACCCATAAATAAAGTACTCCAATTACCACATGTAACCCAATATCCTTGGCCTTTTACATGCCTTTTTATGGCTACCGTTTCCTTTGCCTTCGCACCTTTAATTACACTCCATATCTCATCTACGTAAGCCATAGTCTCTCATCCCTACCTATGCCCTAGGTTGTATATGCGTTTCGTTACAAGAATAGGTTTCACCAGGCTGAAGGAACCAACGTGGTGAAAGCCTTTGTTGACTAAAAGTTCCTTTCTTCTGGCAGTTTTTGTCGGTTCTTCTAAAATATCCAAAAGCCAAACTCTATTTTGAGCATAGGTCAGCCTTATCTTTTGCAGAACTTGTGAGAGTGTCAATTTAGCCAAATTCATCAAAACAAGAACTTTGCTAACATCTAACGCAACTCAAGTCTGATAAAAATTCCCTGATATCTCCTTTTAATGGCCTGACAGTGAATGTGCAAAATAAACATGTAGTGTGAGTTGACATTTTCGTCATATTGGTTCATGCCAGTATGTCTTGAACTAAGTGGAAATTCCTGCAATGCAGGGTAAAAGTCAGTGGTCAACTCTATGAAAACCCCAAGAATTGATCACTGGATCGGAGAGGTCTTTACTCCAGGTTATCACAAAGAGCACTGCCATACTGCCACAGCATCCATTCCTATGCTGAGAGCTGATGCAGAGAGGAGAGGATCTTAGCCCAGCTGAAGTGTGTTTTCCTTCTGAGGGAACACTCTCTCCCGGTCAAAGTTGGATAACTATAGCTTCTCCAGTGAGAGCAAGTAGGCAGTGCCCGGAATCTCAAGAAACTCTAGAAGCAAGTGCTCTCATAGTGTAGCACATAGAAGTAGTATTTAATGTGTTAAGCTGCTAGGAAAATTCTAACCATGTTAGAAATGTTCATATTATTCTTGCTGTTAGTGACATGCATTAGTGGTGTTCTGATTATATTCTGTGTGGGTATTACTTATATACTAAGCAATAAGGTCAGACTATTGAAATAAACACTTTTAGATACATTATATCCTTTCTTAGTGCAGTGCTTGTGTGTGTTATTCTAAAGAATAAAATTAGGTTTGAATTACCACTGCATCCCTGACCCCTTTACTGGACTGTTAGTAACCCAGAAAGCATGAACACCACATCAATAAGTATGTCAAGTAGAGTTATGTGGGGCTACAATAACCTGGACTTTCAAGATCAAGTGTTGGTGTACTAAACTAAGTTTGGGCATCCATGTGCATGAAAGCCAAACCTCGAAGAAATCGGCTAGAGCTCTAGTTTATACAACATGACTCCTCCATCTCATTAGCCCATGCTCTTTTTTATATATAGAACCCCTTCCCTGCCTTTTATCCCCTTTCTTGCACTCACTTTTTTTAAACTCCTGACTAACTCTCTCACTTTACTCTTGTTTTTGTTGCAAACCACTTACTCCCCCTGCTGCTTCACTCCCGTTATTTAAGAATCTTCTAACACCTCTCCTGGTTTACTTCTTTTTTTACATATCCCTTACTTACACTCCTGTTTACTCCTTTTTATAGCCACCATACTTCCCTCCCACTTAACTCCTATTTTTAACAAACTCCACACCACTCTTCCAAATTTGCTCCATTTTTTAACAAACCCCTTATCCGCCCTCCCACTTTACTCCTGTTTTGTTTTACCAACTCAATACTATAGCTCTCTCCACTTATTCCCATCCTCCTTTGATCTTACTTTTTTACAAACCTCTTACTCCCACACTCTCTTTGCTCGTTTTTTTACAAATCTTCATTCCCCCACTTTACTCACTTTTTTAACAAACCCATTACTCCCACTTCTGAAGGACTTGCATTTTATTATAAAACCCCTTATTTCCCTAGTACGTTCACTCCCTTCTTTAGCAAACTCTTTCTTGTATTCACTTCTCCATCCAGGCCTCCCCTCAACCTGTATACACACTCCCTTTTGCTTTATTAATAGTTTGTCATTCCATCTTTAAAATAGGTCATTTACTTTTTCCATGAGAACCTATTTTCATGGAGGAGGTATTTCGACATTTCAATCTTTCTTCTAAATGAAGTTATGCCAGTCTATTGTTCTCTAAACAGAAAAATGGTAAACTGTGGGAGCAACTTATCTAACACAACTTAAACACAGTGAATACTATATATATATATATATATATATATATATATATATATATATATATATTCACTGAAAAAACCATAGGTTTTACACACGTTATAGTTAGGAAGTAGCATTTACAAAACCTATGAAATTCACTGAAAAAAACATAGGTTTGACACCAGTTATAGTTAGCTGGAAATTTTACTGATATAAAACCAATGAAATTCCACGTTATAGTTAGTTGGACTCACTATAACTTGCGCGTGTAATGCACTGCTGATGACGTCACATATTACATCACTCATGACATCACTGATGACACCATCCAGTGAATGTGTGTCTTTCTGAAAAATAAATATGTGTTATATATGTATATATTATTGAATATCTTAGTGAATACATATATTAGTGAGTAATGCTTAAATAGTTCAATATATGTATTAGTGTTTCACTTTGTGTATAAGTGCCTGCATGGGTTGGTGAGTTGCTACATGTGTATGTATATAGGTTATTAGATGTTTTTCTTAGTATCAGTATGAGTGTTTGCATGGTTTGGTGGGGGTATTACTTACTACATAGATGCAAGAATGGCGGAGTCTCTGTTTGTATGTGTTTTGAAGACAGCATATGTGCAGGACTGTATGGGTGGATGAGTGTGTATATGTCTGTGTTAGTGAGTGAATGACTGTCTTATTAGTGTCTTTATCAGTAACTACATATGTTTTAATCTAGTATATGTGAATATTGATGTATATAAGTGAGTATATCTGAGAGTGAGGGATTGTAAGAGTTCCTGTTTAAATTAGTATTTTTCTATAAGTGATTTTTTAAGAGAGTAAGTATGTGTAAGTTTCCTTAGAAGTAAAGTGGTAGTGTGTGTATAGCTGTTTATGCAAATAAATGGATGTTCAATAGTTTATTTGCATGTGTGAGTATGTGTGTGAATAATTTTTGGATGACTTTCGGTGTGTAACAGGATGTGTAGGTGTATCACTACATATGATTAGTGAATATATGTATGAGTGAATATATAGAACTGTTGGTGAATTAGTGCATGTGTATATAGATGGTGGAATTATTGAATTGGTTGTTGTAACTGGTATGGGTATCTCCATTTTTTTGAAAATTTTAGTTTCTATTTTTGAATATGTGTTTCAAGGGTTAGATTACAGTGAAAGGAGGTCTGTCACTGTGTCACAAGGATGGTGTCATCAGTGATGTCATGAGTGATGTAATATGTGACGTCATCAGCAGTGCATTACACGCGCAAGTTATAGTGAGTCCAACTAACTATAACGTGGAATTTCATTGGTTTTATATCAGTAAAATTTCCAGCTAACTATAACTGGTGTCAAACCTATGGTTTTTTCAGTGAATTTCATAGGTTTTGTAAATGCTACTTCCTAACTATAACGTGTGTAAAACCTATGTTTTTTTCAGTGAATTTCATTGGTTTTTAAAATGCTAATTCAGAAATATCTCGTGTATGCAACCTATACTTTTGTCAATAAAGTTCTGGCAATATTTGTTTCGGAAAAAATCCGTTTTCTTCACTGTTCAAGTTGCATAGGGACTCCTTGTAAAGCGATACAGAATTAGAAAGTCTGTACCTTGCCTTTTTTTCAACGCATTACAATTTGTCTATAAATAAAAATAGCCTTTCTAAACTTTCGTGCACGACCCGGTGTGCGCACTCTCGGCAACAGTTCTCAATAAAATGGATAGCGCATTTCCAAGCTTTCGTGCGCGACCGACTGCGCGCACCCGCCTATATATTTCGTGAAAATTTTGCAATCTGAACTTATTGAATTTCTTCATAGACCCATCAAAGAACTTATAATACGTCAAAGAGACTAAACCTAGACTTCTTTTTTAATATTATGAAAATTTTCATTAAATGGAGCCGAATGTCTTTTTAAACTTTCGTGTGTTACCGAATGTACACACCTTGGTATTTTAAAAAAAAATATAAAAGGTTTTATACTTTAACAATTGTATGCTTTAATCGAGCTCAAAAGATATATTAAATCCGAATATGTTTGAATTTACTTCTTTTCACGTTTTGAAACTTCGCTGAATTAGACCGCTACTTCCAAATGGCGTACGTGACTAGATACTATCACCGCGTACACGTCCTGAGACGCGCATGTGAAGTCATGTGACTTGAAAACAACACTTCCAATTGGTTCTTAGTAGTTTCTATTCTGCAATTTACACGGAGTACTCCACCCACTTCTCTCACTATCTTTTCTACTCTCAAAAGAGAACAACATTCAACACCCTTCGGAAGACTTTGCTGAAATGGCTGCCGCCCCGCATTCATCTTCCGAATCTGAAGGAAATGAGCGACTACCTTTAAAAAGAAAAAAGGAATCTTTTATTTTGCAATTTTTCACTTATCCTGAAGAACAAAAGAAAGTTAATGCGCCAAAAGTTACCTGCACGATATGCAATAAGGTTCTCTCAAGAGGAAATCCAAGACAAAAAAATATTCCTTTTCCATACATACCATGGTGCGGCATGTCAAACAAGTGCACCCTGTTGAATTTGCAAAGGCATCGACAAGAGCCCTGGCCACGCTATTACCATCAGAGGTGGCCAGCACATCTTCTGGTGGACGACCTGTATCTCCATCGAGTGCTGTGATGGACTTGAGACCATATCTTGCAAAGGTGCACATGAAATGCAACGAGTGTGGAGAAATTCTTCTGTACGGAGAGCAGAGCCTCATTCTTACTAAACTAAAAATTGAGAGTCATAAATGCCCCGAGAAAAGATACATTTCTTCATTTCATTTCGATCCTGTGTCACACATGAAAATGTTGTTGCAAGTTTAAAAAATCAAACACAACATAACACGTGTTTTAAAAAAAAAAAAAAAAAGTTATTTTCAGAACTAACTCATTGTACCAAAAAGAGCTCCAGGAGCATATTATAAAGGGGGTTTATCTCCGCTTTTTTGGCTTTCGTTCGTGCGCGACCGTGTGCGCGCACTCGCCTATATATTTCGAGAAAACTTTACAATTGCAACTTATTAAATTTCTTCATAGACCCATCAAAGAACTTATACTACGTCAAGAACACTAAACCTAGGCTTCTTTTTTATTATTATGAACATTTTCATTAAATGGAGCCGAATGTCTTTTTAAACTTTCGTGTGTGACCGAATGTACACACCTTGCTATTTTCAAAAAAATATATAAAAGGTTTTATACTGTAACAATTGTATGCTTGAATCGAGCTCAAAAGATATATTAAATCCGGATATGTTTGAATTTACTCCTTTTCACGTTTTGAAACTTCGTTAAATTAGACCGCTACTTCCAAATGGCGTACGTGACTAGATACTATCACCACGTACACGTCCTGAGACGCGCATGTGAAGTCATGTGACTTGAAAACAACACTTCCAATTGGTTCTTAGTAGTTTCTATGCTGCGTCAATACCTACGCCTGCTTCAAGCACATGCACAGTTTTGAAACAGCATGGGCCTGAAGGGAAACGACCACTACAACGAGGCCATGTCAACGAAAACTTTAACCACGCATGCATTACAACGCATGCGTGGTTACAACGACAGCCTTTACCACGCATACTTTTACTACGAGGTACGTAGTAAAGGCATGTGTGGTAAAGGGTACATATAAAAAAGGGGGGTTTGGGGGGGGCTTCCCCCCCCCAAAAAAAACCACTCACCATTAGACGTGATGTGCAGGCAATCGGCATCTGAGAGGAACGAAAAGGCCGGTTTCTTTTTTACTAATGACGTCACCACGCTAAAATACGTGGAAAAAGATAGGCGTGTAAATAGCATTCGGTTGTAACGCATGCGTGGTAAAGGCATGCGTTACAAAGGAGTTCGTTGAAAAAACATACAACCGATGGCTGCAACATAGCTCGGCGCCGCCGCCCACCCCGCCCCCAAAATAACGACAAACCCTATGCAAATATTATAAATAAATACAACACACCAGCAAAGTAACAGAGTAAAACGTTTTATTAAATAACTATTTACATGCCAGCCTGCTGCAACATGAAAACAACACTTCCAAAATGATCGACTACCTTTAAGAAGAAAAAAAGAATCTTTCATCTGGCAATTTTTCACTTATCCTGAAGATCAAAAGAAAGTAAATGCACCAAAAGTAACCTGCACGATATGTGACTCGTTTCTCTCAAGAGGAAATCCAACAAAAAAATATTCCTTTTCCATACATACCATGGTGCGGCATGTCAAACAAATGCACCCTGTGCAATTTGCAGAGGCATCGACAAAAGCCCTGGCCACGCTATTACCATTAGAGGTGGCCAGCACATTTTCTGATCGACGACCTGTATCTCCATCGAGTGCACAGAAGGACTTGAGATATTTAACTATATATGGTCTATAACCTATGGTTTTTTCAGTGAATTTGCTCCGCCGCCCTCCCCGCCCAAAATAACCACAAACCCTATGCAAATATTATAAATATATACAACACACCAACAAAGTAACAGGGTAAAACATTTCATTAAATAACTATTTACATGTCAGCCTGCTGCAACATCGATCCAAATGCATGACACTGTTCCTGTCAAGGTAGCATAGCTGGCGGCCTAGGGGTGGAGGACCGTTGTGCAAATACCCCGGGGAGGACTCTGGATATGCTTGATTCCAGAGATTCTTCGATGTCACTGCCTTCCACAAATGGCATAAGTCCTGGATGTTCGGTGCCATACTTGAGGGTTTGACCTAAAGACACGTCCTGCGGTGCCCTAGTCCAACCATCACATATACCTCCGCCAGGAGACGGCGTGGGGTGCACTGGAAGGGAGAGGCGGCGCGAACGAGCCTCCCCCACCTCCCAGGTGGAGGTTTCTCAGCTACACCCCTAAAGACACGTCCTGCGGTGCCCTGGTCCAACCATCACATATACCTGCGTCAGGAGACGGCGTGGGGTGCACTGGAAGGGAGAGGCGGCGCGAACAAACCTCCCCCACCTCCCCAGGTGGAGGTTTCTCAGCTGCACCCCAGCACTTCACTCGACATAGGCGGCCGGCTCCCGGGGTCCGGCGGAACTTTTAGCCTTTTGGTGACTTTTCCATTCTGGCCCTTGTCCCACAATCCGTTTGACCTGAAGACACGTCCTGCGGTGCCCTGGTCCAACCATCACATATACCTGCGCCAGGAGACGGCGTGGGGTGCACTGGAAGGGAGAGGCGGCGCGAACGAGCCTCCCCCACCTCCCCAGGTGAAGGTTTCTCAGCTGCACCCCAGCGCTTCACTCGACAAGCTGAGTTGCGCCCGCTCCTGCAGCACATTGCCTCGCTCGGCCAGCTCAAATACGCCTGCTCTTGCTATTACAGCGTCTCACCCGCCATCCGGCTGAATTGCACCACTCTTGCGGTACAGCGACAGGCGGCTGCCACGGAGCTCAGGAAATGGCGGTCGGCTCCACAGACTTGGGCCTGGCCTGCAAGGATGGCTCTGGACAACCCTGAAACTCGGACGCCTCACTGCTACGGCATGGGCCCCATTCCCAAAAGCGTCCCATCAGCCTTGAAGATTCTACAAGAGTCACAGGGGCCCCCGACTCCCGCAGAGTTCCGGTGGGGAGCTTCTGCCATGATTGCTCGCAGAATGGCCACGACGTAGCCACGGGGTGCTCTCATGCTAACGCCAGCTTCAGTCTGAAACTTCCAGAAACACTGTAGACTACCAATTCAATCAGTTCCGGTGGAGCCCCAATGACGTATCGCGTTGTTGCATAATGCGTCATATGACACGCCGCGTTAGCGCACCCGGAAGTCCTCCGGTGCGCGAGGCGCGAAGCGCAGCTTCCCGGAAGCAATCCGGGGCGCGGCGCGGAGCGCGTAACGTAAGCATAACAGGTCATGTGACTTGTTAATAAAGCTTTTCATTGGTTTAGAAATATTTTTATGAGCATATTTGACTATTTTATTAAAGACACTACACATAACCTGTTTTTCAAGTTATGTTTAATTTTAAATGAAACGGTTTACATTTTCACTTTTTATTTCCAGTAAATTTTAAAAATAAATGTTTATAGTTCCATATGTACACACCTTGGTATTTTTAAAAAAATATATAAAAGGTTTTATACTTTAACAATTGTATGCTTGAATCGAGCTCAGAAGATATATTCAATCCGGATGTGTTTGGATTTACTCCTTTTCACGTTTTGAAACTTCGCTGAATTAGACCGCTACTTCCAAATGGCATACGTGACCAGATACTATCACCGCGTACACGTCCTGAGACGCGCATGTGAAGTCATGTGACTTGAAAACAACACTTCCAATAGGTTCCTAGTAGTTTCTATGCTGCGTCAATACCTACGCTTGCTTCAAACACATGCACAGTTTTGAAACAGCATGGGCCTGAAAGTCACTGAGTGAAATATCATACATTACAGTCAGCCACTTTCAAGACGCATTCCTTCAGAGGAACACTTACCGTTTATTAGAGGTAGATCGTCCGACTCCACCGGAGGACACCCCTAATAAAAAAGACATATATTTAAAATGCGGACTAGCCGCTGTATCGTACTAGCAAACTTTAACTTAAAAATCGTTAGAGAAAACAAAAGGAATCGAACAAAATCAGTAGGCCACTGATAGGATCTCTTTTTGACCTCGCTAAAATAGAAACATTAGGAACAACCCCTCATGAGAAATATGAAACTAGTGAGAGAAACCGAGCTCGACGCCATCTTGCCCCCTTTTAGGCCCCATCACGAACATACATAGCCCCACATAGCAAAACGTGATCTTATCGCCTGCCCAACTTCAGATCTGACCCCCCCCTTTTGCTCTCATGTCCTGTCGGAATGTCCGGCTGTAGATTACAATCACATGTTACATTTGGGAGGGGAAACGACATCAGAGCGACAAATATTAGAAATATACCACACGACAGCAAAATAACAGGTTAAAACGTTTTTATTCTTGAACAAAAATATATTAAAACAACTATTTACATGACAAACGGCCGCAGCAACAAACCCACAATGCATTTCATCGTCTTCTTCACGCCGTCCCTGTCCCTCCTTCCCCAAAGTAGCAATGTTGGCCTACTTTCTAGTAGGGTTTTTGAGCGTCAGAAAGTCTACAAAAGCCGTCGGCAATGGCCTGGGGTGGAGAACCATTACGCGAAAAGTCCGGAGGCGACACCACGCGCCAAGGCCTGTCCCCAGGATGAACCAAGGGATCCGTTCCTGGGGCCGTGGCAAAGAGCAGCCGGCCGCCATCGGCCGGAGAAGGCATGGGCCCGACCCTAGATGAACTTGTCTTGCCATTCTCTTCCTCTTTCGGCACCTTGCAGGCCACGAGGGGGGGATGTCTTGCATATGCCTCCGACCCCCCCCTCTCTTCATCGCCTGGTCCGGCCATAACAAATGTCAGCAAGACGCCGTGGGGTGCACTGGGAGGGAGAGGCGGCGCGGACAAGCCTCTCCCGCCTCCCCAGGTGGAGGCCCCTCAGCTGCACCCCCAACGCTCCACGCACCCGTCAAAGGACTCGTCCACTCTTGCGGTGCAGCGACGCTCCACGCACCCGGCAAACGACTCGTCCACTGTTGCGGTGCAGTGACGCTCCACTCACCCAGCAGGGTCTCGTCCACTGTGGCGGTGCAACGATGCTTCGCCCGACAGACTTGAGTCCATCTGCTCCTGCAACCCAGTGACTGCCGGTGGTTGCAGATCTCCTAAAAATGGCGGTCGACTTTGCAGGAATGGGCCTGGCGTGAAAAGTTGGCCTGGTCGCCTGTTAACCAGAAAATGGGCCCCTGTCTTTCCTTTAAAAATGCTGCCAACAATATTTTCTGAATGGAAGACACCTGTCCAGAGGCGTTCTCCTCAACTTTGAAGATTCTACAAGAGCTGCGGAGGGCCCTCGGCCTCCGCGGGCCTCCGACCGCCCCCGATGGAAAAGGACTGCCATGATTGCCCGCAGAACGACCAAAGCGTAGCCACGAGACGTTGGCGCTCTCATGCTGACGCCAGCCTCAGTTTGAATGACCAGCAATCCGGGGCGCGGCGCAGAGCGCGTAACGTAAGCATAACAGGTCATGTGACTTGTTAATAAAGCTTTTCATTGGTTTAGAAATATTTTTATGAGCATATTTGACTATTTCATTAAAGACACTACACATAACCTGTTTTTCAAGTTATGTTTAATTTTAAATGAAACGGTTTACATTTTCACTTTTTATTTCCAGTAAATTTTAAAAATAAATGTTTATAGTTCCATATGCTGAAGCACGTCAGCTTCCCACCCTATGTCATACAATTCTGACAAATCGGCATCCTCATCATGTTCTTCATCATCCTCAGGATTTAAATCATCTAAGGGATCCACTTCCACTGACGTTTCAATGACAAGTTCAACGATAAGATCGAGATCAAAGGATTGCTCATTATCACTCATGGTTAATGTTGTCGTTATCTTTAAAGAAAGAGAACAACAATGAGATGTTGCAGAGTAAGAGACAAATCTCAGAGACTATAATAGTAAAATTGTTTAACAAGAGTAACATTTTGCAGCTATTATTTAGCCATGTCCAGCGATGCTGAGGAGGTGAGTCCTATGTCCAAGTTTTCAGTGAACAGGACTCATCTCTTTTTAACCTTGGATAAGCCTCACCAACTCTGTGTCCCCTGCTCATACTTAAATGTAAAGGGGCAGATTTATGTTAACTGGCGCATCCCCACAGATGCACCAGTTAATGTGCACCGCTGCTCTGCCACCCATGGTGTGCCGCATTTACAATGTGGAGCACCATTGAGCAAAAACAACACAGATGCGTCACGCATCTGTGCCGCAAAAGCAGCACATTGCAGGAATCACGTCGTAAGCGCGACATGTCTACTGCAATGCACAGGAGCAAGCCACAAATTGCATGGTGCATCACTCCTTATGCCTGTTTCAAACAGGCGTAAGGATTTGATTCAGCAATGCTATAAAGCTGACTCAGTGAAATCTTCTAAATTTCACTGTGTTAGTTTTACAGGGCTTTCATGCAAATGAATGCCCACCCTGCAACAAAACGCCTATATGAAACCTGACGCAGGTTTCATGTGGTGTAGAAAATGAAAATGTATATGTACATAAGCGGCGTTCATTTGTGTTCACCCTCACCACTGTTGGAGTTAAAGCGAAAGTCACGGCACAGTGGCCCCGCCATCTTGCCCCCTTTTAGGCCCCATCACGAACATAGATAGCCCCACATAGCAAAACGTGATCTTATCGCCTGCTCAACTTCCGATCTGACCCCCCCCTCTTTTGCTTTCATGTCCTGTCGGAATGTCCGGCTGTAGATTACAATCACATGTTACATTTGGGAGGGGAAACGACATCAGAGCGACAAATATTAGAAATATACCACACGACAGCAAAATAACAGGTTAAAACGTTTTTATTCTTGAACAAAAATATATTAAAACAACTATTTACATGACAAACGGCCGCAGCAACAAACCCACAATGCATTTCGCCGTCTACTTGACGCCGTCCCTGTCCCTCCTCCCCCAAAGTAGCAATGTTGGGCTACTTTTGGGCTGCTTTCTAGTAGGGTTTTTGAGCGTCGGAAAGTCTATAAAAGCCGTCGGCAACGGCCTGGGGTGGAGAACCATTACGCGAATAGTCCGGAGGCGATACCACGCGCCAAGGCCTGTCCCAGGATGAACCAAGGGATCCGTTCCTGGGGCCGTGGCAAAGAGCGGCCGGCCGCCATCGGCCGGAGAAGGCATGGGCCCGACCCGAGATGAACTTGTCTTGCCATTCCCTTCCTCTTTCGGCGCCTTGCAGGCCACAAGGGGGGGATGTCTTGCATATGCCTCCGACCCCCCCCCTCTCTTCATCGCCTGGTCCGGCCATAACAAATGTCAGCAAGACGCCGTGGGGTGCACTGGGAGGGAGAGGCGGCGCGGACGAGCCTCTACCGCCTCCCCAGGTGTAGGCCCCTCAGCTGCACCCCCAACGATCCACGCACCCGGCAAAGGGTTCGTCCACTGTGGCGATATAGGGACGCTCCACGAGACCAGCAAAGGGTTCGCAAACTGTGGCGGTATAGGGACGTTCCACGAGCCCAGCAAAGGACTCGCCCACTGTGGCTGTATAGGGACGCTCCACGCGCCCCTCAAAGGACTCGTCCACTCTTACGGTACAGCGACGCTCCACTCACCCAGCAGGGTCTCGTCCACTGTGGCGGTGCAACGATGCTTCGCCTGACAGGCTTGAGTCCATCTGCTCCTGCAACCCAGTGACTGCCGGTGGTTGCAGATCTCCTAAAAATGGCGGTCGACTTTGCAGGAATGGGCCTGGCGTGAAAAGTTGGCCTGGTCGCCTGTTAACCAGAAAATGGGCCCCTGCCTTTCCTTTCAAAATGCTGCCAACAATATTTTCTGAATGGAAGACACCTGTCCAGAGGCGTTCTCCTCAACTTTGAAGATTCTACGAGAGCTGCGGAGGGCCCTCGGCCTCCGCGGGCCTCCGACCGCCCCCGATGGAAAAGGACTGCCATGATTGCCCGCAGAACGACCAAAGCATAGCCACGAGACATTGGCGCTCTCATGCTGACGCCAGCCTCAGTTTGAATGACCAAAAATCCTGCAGACTACTGATTCGATCGGTTCCGGTGGAACATCAGTATGACCCGGTAGGAAAGATTGTTGCCCCTCAATTTCTTTGATTGATGGTTCATGTCACCGGTCCCTTCTGTTGCCCCTTAACGGAACTTCTGGACTGCCGAAAGAGATTCTGGTCCAACCCCGAGTTGGTGGAGACATTTTGACTATACTTGGGCCCGCCTGACCCCACCCAAAATGGCGCCGATATAAACGAAACTCGCAATCCCCCGTTGTGTTCCGGATGCTCAGACTTCAGATCATGAAATATGGATGCAGTTCTTGAAGCACATGGCGGGAGGGGATGAGTATTGCTTGAACATTCGGACAATGAATTGATATTAAGTTCTGACGCATCATTAATTACAGTATTATTGAAAGGTCGATTTTTCAACACTGATGGTACTTGCCCACAATGAATTTTCGATATGATTCTATTGCACTTATCGTACCTTGATGAAATAAAATGACCACCGACTCAGTTATGTTTTCCTCAGATAAATATGCCCTCTTGTACAGCCCCAGTCTGCTCCGTGGCTGGCCCACGTAGTTTTAGGCCTGCATTTGTGCGTCATCACTTACGTGGTTGTATGCCTGCATTTGTACGTCATCATTTTTGAATAAAGATTTTGTGAAAACCAAATATAATAGTAGCTCTTGAATTGGTAAGTTCGAATACATAGCCATTGTTTCCGATCTACGTAAAATACAGGCGAAATAAAGCAAGTCGGTTACTGAAAGGTCAAAAAGCAAAGTGCCCAGAAATAGTGAAAATGTAAATGATCCAAGTCTGTTACGTGTATTTTTTTCTTTTGTGCAACATAACGCAATCGATAAAGGTCCCGGTGTTCTGTTTTACCTTGTATGCCACATATCTCAGGGAAATTGTTTCAGGTGTACACAAAAGAACCACTTTCATGCAATACTTAACGTGAAAGAGGTGGGCAGTGGGTGTTGCGATGGGCATTCGACTGCAACAGCCATTGATTTTTTAACGCTGCCTCCTATTTACAAGGGCAGCGTAAATAGGAGACTGCGCCATAATTAAAACCAGGAAACACCTGGACTTAACTTGACGAAACGAGGATAAATGCTTTATTTCTCCTCGATTTAGCTTTTTTCATGTGTGCTGCCTTATGCAGTACACATGGAAAAAGCAAAACGCCTTGCATTTTTTATGTTCAGGAAGGAGGATCTTCCTGTACATAAACAATCTTCCCCTGCACGCAGTCACACTTGCACTATGGTGCAAGGGTGCCTGCATTGCCGCTACCCTGCTAAGTGTAGCGCAAGCGCAGGGGGAAACACAGGGCTGCACCATATTCTTGTAAATATGGCCAAAACCCTCGTTTGCGAAGTGGTGGACCGTGTCATTAAGCCAAGGAGGATAACGACACGCTCCTCCACTTCTGTGAATTTACAAAAAACTAAATAATTTAATGGGAAGATTGGTGCTGCATCCCAGTGACAAACCTTTACATGGCTGGTTTTATTTTGCTGTTCGAGGCTCCTGCTCCTGCAAGGGCCAGTCTGGAAACCAAAAGCAGCCCTAGAAAATGTTTTCAGACCAGTCCCCATACAGTCCATACCAAGTGCAATGAGTGAGCCTGACCACTACAGAGGGTGCTTTGGAATGCTCTCCCCCAAAGGTTTTTGGGAAACAATGGTGCAGTCTACAACACAGTTATCATTACAGATTGAATTTTATTAGCTTTCAAAGAATAGTAAATGAAGACCTTATTATGCACAAGGATACGACAATCTGGGAAGAAAAATAAGTTACTTACAAAAGCAGTAAGTAACCCACTGACCTATGCATATAACATTTTTTTAAATTAAATACATGGTACATATTCTTTGCAGTAACCCTCTGTGCTACATTAGATAAGTTGAAGTTGCCACTGGACAAAACTCTCCTCTCTCCAGCAGGTACATTAATCACTGGTGTTATCTTGACACTTTTATTGTTGCTCCAAAACTGATAATTCTGCAAGGAACTTTGAAGTGCTTTTAAAACTGCTGCCTGCGGACCCCCTGAGAATGGGTCAAGGACCCCTGGGGGTCCGCGGACCACAGTTTGGGAAACACTGGTCTA
The DNA here is from genome assembly GCF_964261635.1 of Lissotriton helveticus. Lineage (NCBI taxonomy): Eukaryota > Metazoa > Chordata > Amphibia > Caudata > Salamandridae > Lissotriton > Lissotriton helveticus. Next base: position 627,910,175 of record NC_136065.1, on the reverse strand, counting down.
ACCACTAGCATTTTCATGTATCGTTCCTAAACTGAAAGGCCAGAGACCTTCATCCATTTATTAACATATAATGAGCCTTATTTATGTTAAAAGTAACGCACCGGCGGCGCAAGGCCTTCATAAATCTGCCCCAATATACTTCCTCATAAGAGTGTATAATTAATTTTGCTAAACCATATTCATTTTTCATCAACTATACCGTTTGTATTTTATGTACTAGTGGCTATACCGATTACTTTGTTTTTTACAATGTCTGCACTCGTATTAGATAAGAAACTTGCCTTGAAAACAGTGCATTTCTGAATAAACATTTCAAATATACACGTTCTCTCTTTTAATCCATAATCTCAACTAAAATGATTGTATATTGAAACAGTATTCATGAGTTCCACGTAACTTCAGCTGTACTAACTTAATATTTTCTTTTGTCGACCTGATTTACTCATACTAGAACCCACAGGCCTATAACAGCCCGTGAACCCTTTCTTTTACAGTACATGACAAAACAAACAGTTACAGACTTACCTTTACCAATGCTTTGTACGATGTACAACAGTGACAGTCACAAAATAGATATTCGTTTGACGGAAGTCTCAATTATGCTGCTATCACTGCAACCAAAATTCAATGGCACAGATATCCAGTCAATACAGACTCATATATGTCTCTTCAGCCAATCATATTTCCTCCCGCAAAATTTTGTATTCAAATTTACATTTCAGTTGGTTGTCCCTCGCAATATTTTCAATGTCACATAAAAGTCACCCATCACCCACTGCCATCTCTGGCTGTTTCCATGGTAACACCTCATTCTGCACCTGGCTGAAGGCACAGGTCAAAAGTTCATATCTCAACGTTCTACAGCAAACTAACAACACTGTTTTCCCTCCAGAAACACCTGCCTATCCACAGCTCTGTTACATGTCATTTTTTTCACAACCAATACTACTTTTTCTTTTACATAACATTAACATGCAACGTAGTCTTCAATCTTCACGTATTAGAATCAACCAATCATCTTTTGTTTTTCAACCACACCAAGCCTCATCCATTTTTTTATCCTGAATTTCAGCTTCTAACTGCCATTCCACTTCCACAACCCATCGGAGCACGACTGCATCTGCCTTGAAAATGAAGGTTTGGCTTTTAGGACACAGCTATATTCACTGGAGTGGAAAATATGCAGCAAGCAGACGAATTTCCAACCTTGATTTACCAAATGTGCAGATAACGTGGATTGGGCAAAGAGGATTAAGATGTCACCAATTAATACCATTGGTGAAAACTTTTATGCATCTCCCAGAACCAGACCTTATAATTGTGCACTGTGGTGGGAACGATCTAGGCACATTGACTGGGGTAGGTCTGGAAATGCTTCTAAAAGACACCTTTAGACAATTGATGACACTTTTTCCTCGAACTGCCTTGGTATATTCCAATATATGCCAAAGACAGAAATGGAATTGGTCCAATCAACATTGTGCACAAATTGAGAAAGCAAGGAGACATGTTAATAAATCTGTTTCTGCTTTCCTCAGAGATTATAGCATGGGTTCTATTTACCACAACAACTTGCGTTACCACATGCAAGACATCTATAGGACAGATGGTGTTCATTTCACGGATGAGGGAAACAAAATCTTCCTCTGCAACATCAGACTCTGCATCGGTACTTACTTATAAATGCAGAAACAACTCAATAAACACAAGGGCTCTTTTCAGAGCCACCTTATATCAAAGCACTCAAACTTCTGATTTATCTCCATTTTCACACTCTTGTAAATAGGTGTGCGCGCCCGAGTGCGCGCACCCCGCAACTTTTTTTCGGGAAAAAAAATATATATATTTTCGCCTTTAAGGACCTTACTGCACACCCTGAGAAAACCTACGCAGCAAAACAATCTCTACCTTCTCCCCTTTCCATGTTCCAATGCTTTGAAATGACAATATATTTACTCGCAGTGACAAAATGGCGGTCAACACTTCCTGATTTCCTTCGAATCGAACGTTAACAGACGTCACGCAGCAAAAAAATAATTCCGCTCGCGCGCAGCCGCTTGAGTGCGCGCACCCGTCCGCGCTTATAGATATATAATTGACTTTAACTTTAATTTTCTCAGCAACTACTGAACGGATTTACACCATTCCACAAAAAGCGTAATCTGGGAGCCGGACTCTACAGTTTTGCCAAATTTCTTATAAATCCATTCAGCCGTTCGACCTGTAGCCGTGTCTAAACGTCCTATGGAAAATAACATGGAGAAAACACGTTTTGGGACCCCCCTTTTATCTCAGCCCCCACTTCACCAATCCCCCCCAAATTTTCAGGGAAGGAGCGCAGTGGACCGAGCCATCTTCTTTGAGAAATTCACAAAGATTCATCCACCAGGGCCAAAGTTAATCCAAATAGAATGTTGACGATTTCCTATGGAAACTAGGTCCTAACTATAACTACCTACTGGCGACCGCCAGTAGGTAATATATATATATATATATATGTATATATATATATATATATATATATCCAAACACACATCCCCAGATAGGGATTAAAGTAGGTCGCACCCCCATTTTCTTTCAAATTCTGCCCTGCAGATTCTTTATTTAACAAACAAACAAACCACCAACGTTTCGGTTTCAACTGAAACCTTGTTCACGTGAACAAGGTTTCAGTTGAAACCGAAAATCACACATTGAGGACAGGCTTGTCCCTTATTCCTTTAGTCCATGTCCCATTGATGTTTTAATGTGTTTCTATGGCAAGGGCTCCTCCAACAGAAAGTTTCAACTCATTTCGGCCCTTTCACCTGTCACTGTTCAGGACAATGGAAGGGAAGAAGTACATATTAAAACCAAGTTTATAACAGTAATTACATTCAGGGCACTAATTAGACTTTAGTGCACCAAAAAAGTGAAAACCAGGCATAAGTATCTATAGAACTGTGACATGTGGAGTCAAATTGGCAAATACTAAGAGGTGTTTAGCAGAGAAAGTGGTGATGAAAGTGTTATATATGAGTGGGGGGGACATCGGCTATGGTTGTGATTTCCATGCCAAAGAGGTGAGACTGTGCCAAATGCACCCAATGGGTAGGTTTGAAACAAACCAGTAAGCAAAACGTGTGCATAACATACTGCCATGGAGAGAAATCATGGACATTGTCAACATGCCTGACAAGGCTCTTCACGTGCTAGTAAAGGGACACTTACAATTGCCATGTTACCAACACAGCATTCAGCAGTGGAACAAATCTGCCCCGAAACTTGGAGTGAGAGCAACAAATTAACATGAGGCACGGCATAGGTAAGCATCTGTGCTGGTGACCTACTAATACTAAATAGGGGCCAAGGCTCAAAGGCAATGCCTGCCTGTCAACTGTGAGGCAAAAAAAGCAGGTAAGCATGCATGCCTTAAAAAAGCTGCAGGATTGTTAAAAAAAGGGGGGGCGTCAATCCATATAGGATTGTAAAAGTGGTCTGGCCTGGAAGCTGGCCATATCTACCGAGGTGAACGTCAAGCCGGGATCAGTGCTTCGGCTACTCAGAGTCTAAGGGAGCTTCCAGGAAAAAAGCGGAGGATTGCTACGCTTACTTGCAGTAGCTCAAAGAGCTACGATTGCTGCAAGCTGGCTGTAAGCTGGGGACAAGACTTTGCAGACCACCGAAGGGAGCCAGACAAATCGGTGTTCAAAATTGACCAACTCACAGACAAGGGAAAGTATACACATCAATACACATCGGGCACAAGTCCAACAGGATGGGGGGGGGTCAATAATAAAAAATATATTAAAACCTACCTTTCTGCCGGCCCTTGTCCCGTGTCTTCACTGCTCCTGCTCTAATGCCTTCAGCAGGCACAGGAAGCAAGCAGCCAGGATCCCTCCCCTAAGCCAATCACAATGCTCCAGTTATTACCAATTTATGTTTTGGCTTTCACACTGTGAGAAAGCAGTGAGGTGACACTCCTCCGCCCTAGTGGAGGATCCGCCCCTGCGAGGTGTCTAAATTAACACGATTGAAAGATCATGTGGGTTTGTGTTGGAAACACACAATCGATATTTACTACACAAATATTATAATGGAATGACATACAGTTAAATCTCAATTGTGTCAAAAGGCGTTGGTACTTTATATATTTACGTTGATGCAGATACGGGGTACCATGCAGGCTAGAGATTGTGAAAGGTCAAGACTAGCTGTCTTGCTTATAAGCAGCCATATTTAAATCATAGCCCACATAACATCTAAATCATTAAGACCTCTCCTTATCTGTCCCATATCTCTCAATCATTTTAGCTTCTGCTCTGTTTAACCTCATTTCAAGGGAAATTCTCCAAAGGTTTTCTGCACTACAAAGAAAACTGAACACCAGATACCATTTTCTGTGTGCTTTAGATCTGTATGGTGCTCACGAGGGGTATACCGGGCACCCTGCACCTTAATCTTGATCTGTGTTGTAGTACTCTGGCTTTCTCTGACTCGGTGGTCTGCCCCATATATGTAAGTTTGCATGGGAATTGGACACAATACACAACATCTTTTGTGTAAGAATTCTAGAATTTCACTTTCTGGTGTGATCTGCCATTGGTTAAAATAGATTTTTTATAGTTTGTAAACAGGCAAGCAGTGTAATTGTTACATTTAAAGTGGACACTGACAAGTGGCATGCCTTACATTTCAAGTGGGTCAATCTTCTTTTCTATCAGGCGTCCAGCTCTAACTAGGTAGTTACGTAGGTTATTCCATTTTCTAGAAGAAAACACGCGTTTGGTATTTTCCAAGGGATTTAGGATTCTCCAATTTCTCTGAATAATGTTGTTAACCTCATTGGCAAAGGGACTGTACGAAAGGACCCATGTGAGGGGTTTGGTCTCTTGGCATAGTTTAGTGGAAAGCAGTGTCCCTTTGGCATTTACCAGACCCTTTTGGACACAACTTTGACGAGTTTACAAGTTTGTTGATCAAGACAGTAGCATTTTCAAAAAAGTCTTCCCTCTGTGAACAGTTTCTCCAAATTTGGAAAAACTGTCCGTAGGGTAAGTTTTTTTTCAAGTTGCTTGGGAGGTGACTTCAAAAATGGAAGAGGGTATTGCAGTTAGTCGGCTTAGTGTAAAGGATAACCTCAATGTGTCCTTCCCTGTTCAATATCCTGAGGTCAAGGAAGCTGATTTAGTTGGTGTCATTTGACACACTGAACTTGTGATCAGGTGATCGTGCTTTGAGCCAATGAATGAACTCCCCCCCCAGAGCATCAGCACTTTGATGTTCCCACAACCAGTGTGTAATCTACACTTCATATAGGTTCTCATTCATATAAATCAATTTTCTTTCAAAGTGTGACATCACTAGGTTCACCACCTCTTGTGCAAGACTCCATCCCATCACTATCCCTTTAACCTGTTCTTTTTGAATACGAAGTTATTATTAAGGCAGAGTGCAGCTAATGTAACCAACAATTCTGTAGAGACGTCATGTGGTCTGGACCTGGAATCCAGGATGTCTTTTATTACAAAGAGTGCCTCATCCTGAGGGATGTTTGCATATAGTGCCTCGATTTCAAGGCTCACTAATGGGAGACCTTTCACCTTATTGATAACATCAATCGAGTCTCTAAGGTATGCTTGTGTATTTATCTTAAAAGGCTTAAAAAAGATGTCAACATATTGGGCCAGGGGTTCAATTACCAACCCACATGCAGAAATTATGGGTCTCCTGGAAGGTTTAGTTGGGTGTTTGTGTATTTTAGGCAGGACATTTACAAGAGGTGTTCTACAGTCCTGCCTCTTAAGGAATTCAAGTTCCTTTTTGCAAATCCATCCTTCTTACAGCATTTTGGAGGTAAGGTCATTAATTTTAGCAGATAATGTATTATTGGGATCCTCCCGTATGGCACAGTCGTGGGCAGAGTTCCTTAACTGCATCACCACTAGGTCATATTTACGCTGTCCCATATGACTAACCCTTCCCCTTTATCTGCAGGTTTGATCATTATTGATGTGCTGTCAGCCAAAATGCGTATGGCTTGCACTTCACTCTTACTACAATTTTGTGCAAAGAATTTCTTTCTCTTGTTAAAAGTGGTCGATGTCCCTAATGACTGCATCCTAAAATACTTAACCTCTGGAAACATGCTAATATTCTCACGGAAAAAAGAGGACTTATTCTTGAGCCCACTTATGTTGGTTTCCGTGTCTATTTTTCTCTTTCTTCATTTTAAAATTCCTCAAAATGATGGATTACCTGCTCTAGTATCATTATCGCTTACCATTAATCTCGCAACTTTTTCTCTCTACCTATTTTGTTGTGCTATCTTCTATTTTTTCTTTTGTCCTCTCATGGTGCGTCTGTGTTTTTGTTGAAATTCTTACTTTTGTTTTTAAAGAAAGGTGCTTTTCCCCCATTTAGAAATTCTCCTAAATGAAGTTTCACCACCTTGTGATAGTCAAGCTAGTGTTCTTAATTTTGGATTTTCTCTGTAGTGAGGGATAGCCCTCAGAAACAATGACAACTTTCCTGAGATATATATTAAAGTCCATTGTCAAAGGAAACACATTTTGAGTGCCCACAAGATAGGGTTTATGAATTGGTATAGCTTTAATATATTAGTTACCTAAATATTTTCTAAGGAAGTAAACTTTAGCACGTGCCCACTGCGTTTCCTTCCTCAGTAAGTCTAAAAACATTAGCCTGAGATGATGGAAGACTGTTCATGTAAGGGCCTACTAAGAACCTTGTATGTTAAACTGCAGAAAGGGGTTTTATTCAATCAATCAATCAATCAATCAATCAATCAATCAATCAGGTCATTTGTAGAGCGCACTACTCACCCGTAGGGTCTCAAGGCGCTGGGTTGGGGGGGGGGGTGCCGTTACTGCTCGAACAGCCAGGTCTTGAGCTTCCTCCTGAAGGAGAGGTGGTCTTGGGTCAGGCGTAGGTCGGTCGGGAGTGAGTTCCAGGTCTTGGCGGCCAGGTAGGAGAAGGACCTTCCTCCTGTTGTCGCTCTTCGGATGCGGGGGACGGCGGCGAGGGCGTGGCTGGTTGATCTGAGGAGGCGCTTGGGAGTGTAGAAGTTGATCCGGTTGTTGAGGTAGCTCGGGCCTTGGTCGTGTATGGCTTTGTGCGCGTGGGTGAGGAGACGGAAGGTGATTCTCTTGTTGACCGGGAGCCAATGCAGATCTCTCAGGTGTCCGGAGATGTGGCTGCGTCGGGGGATGTCGAGGATGAGTCTGGCCGAGGCGTTCTGGATCCGCTGGAGTCTCTTCTGGAGCTTGGCGGTGGTTCCGGCGTAAAGGGCGTTGCCGTAGTCCAGTCGGCTGGTGACGAGGGCCTGGGTGACCGTCTTCCTCGTCTCGGTGGGGATCCACCGGAAGATCTTCCGTAGCATGCGCAGGATGTTGAAGCAAGACGAGGAGACGGCGTTTACTTGTCTGGTCATGGAGAGGGAGGAGTCCAGGATGAAGCCCAGGTTGGATGCGTGATTCCCACATACCTTCATACAGAAATAACTGCAAATAGTTTGTTCCACCCGCACCAACCTTGGTAAGGAAAACTGCAGTGAGAGTGTTCTATCTCCACAGACCTTAGTAAGGAAAGAACTTTTTTGTCTTCAGACCTGGTCTTTCACTGCCTTAAAATAATGGTGATTTTCCATAATAAAGATGGACATACAAGAACATGGGGTAATGCTCTAAGTAAGTTAGCAGTGTGAGTACTTTAAACCTGATGTGTCCATTGGTGAATGCCTTTGTGTAAGTTGCTACCAACCCCCTGTGCCTATGTGGTTTTTGATAAACAGCACACCAAGGTACCTGTAATGTACACAAGTGTGTGTTCTTTGCCCACCATCATTTAACTTCCACATGCTTCTGAACAAAAATAACTATCACTGCTTTCTCCCTTTTAACAGTAAGAGTCAGGTGCACTATGATACGATTAGCAAAACAGATTGGATCGGATTTTGCAAACCAACTCTTTTGCTAATAAGTCAGTTTGGTAAAAAGTGAGTCAGAGGGGGCCACAAAATGACCAAACTAGTTAATATTCATTAGGCGGGTCGTGATTTGTGACCTCCTATGATTGACTGCAATAACAGGGATGGTGGCCTGCATGGGACAGCCAACCACCATCCCTGTCATAGTATTAAAAAATGGAAAGCTTTCTGTTTCGAAAAACGTCAGGGGGAACAGGCAGTGAGACCTGGACCACTGCCTACAACCCCTGAAGCTGCCACTTAGTTCACAAAGTTAGGGTTGTAACTGATTTCCAAACAGGAAGTGGTCCCTCTGGTTCCCTTTGGACACCGTCCTCTTTGCAAGCACTTACCACCCCATCTTGAGGACCGGTAACTGGTCAATGGTTTGTGACCATAACTGCAGTGTAAAAATTGATGCATAACATAATAAATTGAAATTCTGTAAGCCCCCCCCCCACACACACACACACACTTTCATGCTCCTTTGACATGGGAAACAGAACCAATTTTGCATCTGGCCCTAAGTTTGTTGTTTAGACAATTGTTGTGTAAAATTGAAAGTTGGTCTTATAGTGTTGCTGCGGTTCTATCCGGTGGATATTTAATCAATGGGTGCACAGACGGATACAGAAGGACCTGGGCACACCCTCCCTTTTAGCATACTAACATAAACACAGAGAACCTTGGAGGATTGGTGAACCCAAATGTTGATATTTATAGAATGAAAGCCGACACCCACGCAGACATAGCATGGCTCATCATAGAAACCCTCCTCACATTGATAGGGTGCTCCATTAATATGGGCTAATGCCCTGAATAGAGCAGGTAGCTCTTGAGGCGGAAAATCACTGTGTAGTATTATGGGTCTGATTTCCACCTCAAAAGCACACCAGGCTAAACAGTGTAGTAGCCCATATTGATAAAGCAAGAGGAAAGGCCATCCTAAGAATAAAAGGAATTCCTGGACAGCTGTCCTGTGTCACAAAAACCTAGCTTCCTGGATGAAGGACTGTGCCAGAGCACAATAGTTTTTCTACTTGGTGAACCTTGCTCTCTTCGCCTCTCTGGTGCAGTTCAGCATCTTGTAAACTGAGACCATGAAGCAGTTGTAGAAGAGTAAAATGGGTCACCGGTCCCTTCCTGAGCAACCCCTCCTTCTCGCTTGTTGGAGGAGAAACACTTATAATTTCAAGGTTTCCTATGACTCCCATTTTTCTGCTTCAGAGAAACAGTGCTGTAATCTCCTCTGTCCGGAGTCTTACGGTGTGATGATGACTGTTCAGTTAAGTAGGCTTGGTTATGTTAAATTTGGGAGTGTGATATACATCTTTGTTAAAAATATGCCCCTGGTGTTTTGATTACATGTTTCTACAGTCCCTATATCCCAGTTCATCTCAGTAAGCCCTGTATCCTCATGTTTAGTGGCTGCAGGAGGACACCTGAATAGCCCCCAGAGGCAACCATGTTGATTGATACATAACATGTTACATTCTTGACAACTGGAAAGGACTACTTTTTCCTCCATTTGAATAATTTCACACCCATGTCTTAGTAGCCGATTGTAATCATAAAATATGCCATCGTGATTCCTTTTGTGTTTTTAACTTTTCGTGCAATGTATCAGTTTGCAAATAATGGGATTCACAGCACTGGTCCTGGCTGGTGACCAACAAAGGTGAGTTTGTCTGAGACATCTGGACACAAAAACACTAATAGTGATTTGTCCTTGGAATGACTTTCACTAAGGGACTGATACATGCATTTGTGCAGGTAAAAGCAGTTTAAATAAAGAAAAAATATATACAAACAAGTCGGGGAGAAGGGAAGTTTTAAAAAGCAGTGCCGCACAGCACTGTTTTAATGATTGTTTTTCATTTCTCTGAGTCCTGGGGGGCTGAAAATAGCCTCCAATGCCTGTTATGCCTTTGGGCACCCTAGCCTTCTAAAGGTTTGCCCACTTGGGAAAATTGCCAGTGTGGCCATGATGTCTGTTCATGCGAGAAGCTATAATAAGCGGGAACCCTCGGTATTTCAAACCGTATTGAAAAACTACACTATTTCTTGAATCCCATCTTTTCACAAGGCTAGCTGCACGGCCCTTAATACACCTCAAGGGAATGGGCGATCTACAACCAGGTGACTTAGAGTGATCATCACATCTCTTGTATATTTTCACAGGGTCCTCACCCACAGGTCCCACCTGTGTCCTGCTTCATCACCTAGTGTGAGTGGGTGGGCTCTATGCATTTGTAAACCAAGCGCTTAAACTAAGGGATTGTGAGTGAATTAAAATTGCCTCCTGGACCCTAAATATTTTTTACTGAAAAGGTCCTTGTGCAAGATTATAAACAGTGGGATGTCACAAGGGTATGACGGCCCTAGACATTAAAGGTCGACATGTTTGAGCCATTTAATGCCCAGTGGGCCAATCGGCTTTCTTCAGTACCGTAATAAAGTGTTGAATCCCTACATGGAGTGGTTGCTTATTCCAACCAAACTACATGCATTCATACCAAGTTCAGTAGAACAAGCACACATCTATACAGACTATTCTTAGGACTCCTTCCTTGATGTGGTCTGGGATGGCCTACATATCAATTAGGCATCATAGGTTTATGGGGTGGGATGATCCCTGTAGTCACACATTCTTCAAGCGACATCATCCGTGGATGCACCTAATCGGTTCCCCGCAACCCTGCATGTTTGCAATTTCATGTCCAGAGACGTTATAAGACATGGGCACAATGGACAATTGGGCAGGGCCCCATTTTCCAAGGACCCTTGGAAATGGGATTTTTCTTAATTTCTTCTCTATTTATCGATCTCAACCTATGCCTCTCTGTCTAACTCAAACTATGTCTCTCTGTGCCCAGGGTCAGATAAAGGAGTTTGGGGCTCTAGCTAAGAAAATTATTAGCTCTTTTTGTTTGATGCTGTTACTGAAAATGTAACACATACTTCAATATTGTTTGGAATCCAGCTTGCTAATTTAGCAGATAATGTATAATAGTATTCAGTTATTCCAAACAGGAGGCATCAAACTATGTCTTGCACAGGGCCCTAAAAATCTTAAGATGACACTGTTCATGTCGCCCAATTAGCAGTTGTGATTTAAAGACTGCTTCCATATGGCCTTGCAGAAGATTGTGCCCCTGTAGCCCAAAAGAGACATCTGCAGTCTGCATTTCCAGAATCTTCATGTTGTTCCCGAAAGTGGGACAAATGTCTCTAAATCTGAAGCACTTACATAGAGGCACAACTACTGGGGTAGCATTTAGAGTCAAATTCCAACCTCACAGTGTGCTGGAGCACATATGTTCTTGTTGGGAATGTTTATTAGGTCTTGCCTGCAACAGAATATGCACTGCTTATGATCTCGCTTACAAGAAATACAACAAGGGGCTTGGAGCCCGCCAATTGCTTACCATTCGTTGGCTTCACTGTCACTCTTCTTTTCTGTCTCCTAATTGGGCATCGCTTTCTCTTCTTTACACAAGAGCATGGGCCCAGGAGAGACTGATTGTCTTAGTAGTGTCCTATGACTGCTGTTCGTGCTGGGATAAAGATACTTTGTTTTTTTCCTATTACCTCACTCATGTTAGTCTCTCCTGCGTTAGGTTTATTATTCTTAACTCTGCATCTGCGTACCTTGAAAATATATATATATATTGTCAATGTACATATATGTAGAGCTATATATAGTAAAACTTTAATTACCTATAGAGAATTATGTTCGTAATATTTGTGTTCTCAATATTCTTGACATGATATTTGTCCCACAATATTTTTGGTTCCGACATTCTGTGTAAACACCCAATTTTATTCCACTCCACATAATGCCATACAATTTCACTCCAGCCCACTCAATTCTATACAATTCAACTACACAGAATGCCACACAGTTCCACTTCACTCGTTGCCACACAATCCTCCTTCATACAATGCCACTCGACTCAAACCCACCCCATACAATGCCACACAATTCCACAATACACCACAAAATGCTGCACAATACTACTACACTCCATGCAACACAATGAAATACATTTGTTCTCCATTTCATGGAATTCCACTCCACACAGTTCCACTCAACTCAACACAATGCAACACAATAGCACTCAACCCCAAAAAATTCCACTCCACTCCAATCCACTCCATCCCTCTGCACTCAACTCCACAGAATGCAGCACAGTTTCACTTTACTCCCCACCACATAATGTCACATTATTCCACTTCATTTCACACAATGCCACACAATTCCACTCCACTCCACTCAACACCACACAATGCCACATAATTCAATTCCATACAATTCTACTTCACTCCACACAATTGCACTCCTCTCCACACTATTCCACACCACTCACCCTGAGCCAAAAAATTCCGCTCAATGCCACATGATTCTACTCCACCCCACACAATGCCAAACAGTTCACCTTTGTGCCACACAATGCCACATGATTCCACTCCACTCTACTCTACACAATTCTCCACAATTCCACTTTAATTAATGATACACAATGCCGCACAATTCGACTCCACACAATGACACACAATCCCAGTCCACTCCTCACAATGCCACACACTGCCACACAATTCCACTCCATGCCACACAATGCCTAACAATACCACTCCACTCCACACAATGCCACTCCACGCCACACGGTACCACACAATTCAACTCCACTCCACACAATATTACTCTATTCCACCCCATTAAATGCCATGCAACGCCACCTCACTCCAATCCACCGAGCACCACACCACTCCATTCCACACAATGCCACACAACCCCACTCCACACAAGGCCACTCAATGTCACACAGTTCAACTCCACTCCACACAATACTACACAATTTAAGTCCACTCCACACAATGCCACACATTTCCACACTACGCCACACAATATCACACAATTAATTTCCACTCCATACAGTTCCACTCCACTAAATGCCACAGAATGCCACCCACTCCAATCCACTAAACTCTATGCCACAGAGTGGCACTCTTCTTCACACAATGTCACACATTTCCACTTCACACAATGCCACTTAATGTCAAAGAATTCCACTCCACTTAACACAATACCACACAATTCCACTCTATTACACACAGATCCACTTCACTGAACATACTGGCACATAAGTCCACTCTAATCCACTCCACACAATGCTGCAGAATTCCACTCCACACAAGGCCAGACAATGCCACACAATTCCACTATTTACAACAAGGGGTGGTGATGGACAGAGTCTCTGAATTAAGCAGAATACTCTCACCCAGTCAAGAGATCAGGGCTAGATCCAACACCGTTTTTTAGCTCATTGCACCATCCCAGTTTCAGAACCTGGCTGTATGCAAATTAGTCTGTCCCTGGCCCAGTGCATCATGGGAACAGGGCAGACCAGACTACAAAAGCCAATTCTTACACTGGGAAGGAAACAAGCTTCCGGGGACCGGTTTCTGGCATTTCAGCCGTCTTCGGCCCGGCTTGCTTGAATCCTGATGGTGCAATGAGCAAGGGACTCACATCTGAGTATACCCTTCCACGCTTAGGGTGGACAAAAATATTTACAACAAGGGGTGGTGATGGACAGAGTCTCTGAATTAAGCAGAATACTCTCACCCAGTCAAGAGATCAGGGCTAGATCCAACACCGTTTTTTTAGCTCATTGCACCATCCCAGTTTCAGAACCTGGCTGTATGCAAATTAGTCTGTCCCTGGCCCAGTGCATCATTGGAACAGGGCAGACCAGACTACAAAAGCCAATTCTTACACTGGGAAGGAAACAAGCTTCCGGGGACCGGTTTCTGGCATTTCAGCCGTCTTCGGCCCGGCTTGCTTGAATCCTGATGGTGCGATGAGCAAGGGACTCACATCTGAGTATACCCTTCCACGCTTAGGGTGGACAAAAATATTTACAACAAGGGGTGGTGATGGACAGAGTCTCTGAATTAAGCAGAATACTCTCACCCAGTCAAGAGATCAGGGCTAGATCCAACACCGTTTTTTAGCTCATTGCACCATCCCAGTTTCAGAACCTGGCTGTATGCAAATTAGTCTGTCCCTGGCCCAGTGCATCATGGGAACAGGGCAGACCAGACTACAAAAGCCAATTCTTACACTGGGAAGGAAACAAGCTTCCGGGGACCGGTTTCTGGCATTTCAGCCGTCTTCGGCCCGGCTTGCTTGAATCCTGATGGTGCAATGAGCAAGGGACTCACATCTGAGTATACCCTTCCAAGCTTAGGGTGGACAAAAATATTTACAACAAGGGGTGGTGATGGACAGAGTCTCTGAATTAAGCAGAATACTCTCACCCAGTCAAGAGATCAGGGCTAGATCCAACACTGTTTTTTAGCTCATTGCACCATCCCAGTTTCAGAACCTGGCTGTATGCAAATTAGTCTGTCCCTGGCCCAGTGCATCATGGGAACAGGGCAGACCAGACTACAAAAGCCAATTCTTACACTGGGAAGGAAACAAGCTTCCGGGGACCGGTTTCTGGCATTTCAGCCGTCTTCGGCCCGGCTTGCTTGAATCCCGATGGTGCAATGAGCAAGGGACTCACATCTGAGTATACCCTTCCACGCTTAGGGTGGACAAAAATATTTACAACAAGGGGTGGTGATGGACAGAGTCTCTGAATTAAGCAGAATACTCTCACCCAGTCAAGAGATCAGGGCTAGATCCAACACCGTTTTTTAGCTCATTGCACCATCCCAGTTTCAGAACCTGGCTGTATGCAAATTAGTCTGTCCCTGGCCCAGTGCATCATGGGAACAGGGCAGACCAGACTACAAAAGCCAATTCTTACACTGGGAAGGAAACAAGCTTCCGGGGACCGGTTTCTGGCATTTCAGCCGTCTTCGGCCCGGCTTGCTTGAATCCTGATGGTGCAATGAGCAAGGGACTCACATCTGAGTATACCCTTCCACGCTTAGGGTGGACAAAAATATTTACAACAAGGGGTGGTGATGGACAGAGTCTCTGAATTAAGCAGAATACTCTCACCCAGTCAAGAGATCAGGTCTAGATCCAACACCGTTTTTTAGCTCATTGCACCATCCCAGTTTCAGAACCTGGCTGTATGCAAATTAGTCTGTCCCTGGCCCAGTGCATCATGGGAACAGGGCAGCTGTTCCCCGGAAGCTTGTTTCCTTCCCAGTGTAAGAATTGGCTTTTGTAGTCTGGTCTGCCCTGTTCCCATGATGCACTGGGCCAGGGACAGACTAATTTGCATACAGCCAGGTTCTGAAACTGGGATGGTGCAATGAGCTAAAAAACGGTGTTGGATCTAGCCCTGATCTCTTGACTGGGTGAGAGTATTCTGCTTAATTCAGAGACTCTGTCCCTCACCACCCCTTGTTGTAAATATTTTTGTCCACCCTAAGCGTGGAAGGGTATACTCAGACATGAGTCCCTTGCTCATTGCACCATCAGGATTCAAGCAAGCCGGGCCGAAGACGGCTGTAATGCCAGAAACCGGTCCCCGGAAGCTTGTTTCCTTCCCAGTGTAAGAATTGGCTTTTGTAGTCTGGTCTGCCCTGTTCCCATGATGCACTGGGCCAGGGAGAGACTAATTTGCGTACAGCCAGGTTCTGAAACTGGGATGGTGCAATGAGCTAAAAAACGGTGTTGGATCTAGCCCTGATCTCTTGACTGGGTGAGAGTATTCTGCTTAATTCAGAGACTCTGTCCCTCACCACCCCTTGTTGTAAATACACAATTCCACTACACACCATACAGTGACAGACAATTCCAATGCAATCACAAAATGACACACAATTCCACCCCACTCCACACAATGATACACAATTTCGCTCCACACAATGCAACACAATTCCACTACACACCATACAGTGACAGACAATTCCACTGCACTCCACAAACTGACACACAATTCCACTCCATTCCACACAATGACACACAATTTCGCTACATACAATACCACACAGTTTCACTCCAATTCACTCCAGATAAGGCCACACAATGCCACGTGATGCCAGACAATATCACAAAATTCCACTTCATTCGGTGCAACACAGTGCTACACAATTCCATTCCACTCTAAACATGAAGAACTATTCGTAACGAAAACATGACCTTTATGAAACGGGTTCAGAATTCACCGAACCTCAAACAATGCCATTCAATTCCACTCCACTCCCCACAGTGCCACACAAGTTCAATCTGCTTCACTCCACTGCACACCACACAATGCCGCACAATTCAACTCCACTCCACAAAAGGCCAGACAATCCCACTCCACTATGCACAATGACACTGATTCCACACAATTCCACAGACTTTGACTCTACTCCACCCCGCACAATGCCACACAGTTACATTCCACACAGTGCTACACAGTTCCATTCTGCTCCGTACCACACAATGCCACACAATTCCACGCCACACACTGCTAAACAAGTTCACACCTCTCCATGTCACACAATGCCATACAATTCCACTTCATGCCACACAATGCCACATAATTACACTCAACTCCACACAATTCCACGCAATTGTACTCCACTACACACAAACCCACACAATTACACTCCACACCCCACCATGCGATTTCAGTCCACTGTGTTCAATGCCACACAATTGCACTCTACGCTACACAATTCAATACAATTCAACTCCACTCCACACAATGCCACTCCACTACATGGCACACAATTTAGCTCCAATCAACTCCATGCAATGCCACTTCCTTCCACTACACTACTCACCCCACAATGCCATCCCACTCCAATCCACTCTACACAATGCCGCACAATTTCACTCTACCCCACACATTGCCACACAATGTCATTTCACAATACAATGGCACACAATTGCACTCAAAACAATGCCACCGAATTCCCCTATACTCCACAAAATTCCACTCCACACAATGCTGCACAACTCCACTCCAATCCACTCCACAAAATGTCACACAAATCCTAGCCATGCCACGCAATGCCACTCAATACCACTCCACTCAATGCCATACAGTTCACTCCACTTCATACAATTTCACTCCACACCACACAAGGCCACATAATTCCACTCTATGACACATAATGCACACAATTTCACTTCACTCCATGCCACTTAATGCCATTCCTCTCAACACCCAAGAGTGCCACTCCACACCACACACTACCACATAGTTCCACTCCACGACACACAATGCCACATCTTGCTACACAATTCCAAACAATGCCTATCCATTCCATGGCACACAATGGCACTTCATGTCACACAGTGCCACTCCACTCCATGCCACACAGTGCCACTCCCATGCACACAATTTCACTCCCAAAAATTCAACTCCACTGCATGCAATTCCACTTCAGTCCACTTCACACAATGCCACTCCACTCCATGCCACACAATGCCACTCCACACCATGCTGTGGCTCTCCACCCACAGCAAGTCAATTCTACTCCACACAATGCCACTCCACTCAATGCAGCTCCTCTCCACTCAATGCCACTCCACACCACACAGTGCCACTCACACCACACCATGGCACTCCATTCCACTCAGTGTCACTCTACTCCATTCCAATCCACTGAATGACATTCCCCTCCAAACAATTCCTATACACTCTACACAGTACCAATCCACTCCATGCCACATAATGCCTGTCCACTCGCACCACACAATGCCATTCCATGCTACGCAATGCCATTCCACTCCTCTCCATACCACACTATGCCACTCCAGTCCATGTCACTCCGGTCCACTCAATTGTGATTGCATTTGTATAGTGATTACTACCCTGGATGACGTACAAAAGGGGGTGGTGATGGACGGAGCATCTGAACCAATCAAACACTCACACCCAGTCAAAAGATCTGGGTTTGACCCATCACCGTTCTTTAGCCCACTCTGCCACCCCAGTTCAGACATGGCTATATGCAAATCAGTCTGACCCTGTGCCTCATGGGAAACCGGTCCACGGAAGCTTGTTTCCGTTCCAGGGAAGGCATGGCTTGGCAGTTTGGGCTGGACTGTTCCCATGAGGCACAGGGTCAGACTTATTTGCATATAGCCATGTCTGAACTGGGGTGGCAGAGTGGGCTAAAGAACGGTGATGGATCAAACCCAGATCTTTTGACTGGGTGTGAGTGTTTGATTGGGTCAGATGCTCCGTCCATCACCACCCCCTTTAGTACTACCCTGGATGAGGCACTGAAGTGCTTTGCAGCATGCCACTCCACTCTATTCCATTCCACTCCACGCCAATCTATATCACACAATGCCTCTCCACTCCACACCAATCGTTGCCACATACTGCCATTCCACCTCACTTCTCTCCACACAATGCCACTCCACTCCTCGCAATAACTCTCCACTCAATGCCACACCACTCAATGGCACTCAATTCCACTCAATTGTAATTGTATATATATATATCCCCCTTACTAACCCAGATGAGGCACTGAAGCACTTTGCTGCATGCCACGCTACTCAACACTACTCCACTGCACTCCACACAATGCCACTCCACTACACTAAACTTCACTCCTCAAGTAGGATCTCAACCCCTTGACACAAAATATCACTGTATGCCCCTACACCTATGCCTCACAATGCTACTCCTCACCACATAATGCCACTCCAAGCCACACTATGTCACTCCCCTCCATGCTACACAATGCCACTCCACTCCACACAATGGCACTCGACTCAATGCCACACAATGCCACTCCACTCCACACAATGTTACTCCACAAAATGCCACTCCATGCCACACAATGCCACTCCACACCACACAATGCCACTCCACTCAGTTCAGTTCCACACCACACAATGCCTTCCCATTCCTAACAATGCCACTTCACTCCACGCAATTCCACTTAAGTCAATAGATCTCACATAGGTGAGACCTATTTAATGTTCTTTTCATCTACCATGTAACTAAATACCCACACATTTTTCTAAAATATAGATGCTGAATAGCCTAATACATTTTATTAGGAATAGAAGCTCCTAAACCTCGTCACCTCTTATTATAAGCACTGACCACTTGCTTCATCAAGAGTGGTCATGAGACCCGGTTAGGAGCATTTGACACTTCTGTACAGTCCAGTCGTTCTCAATTGCTCAGTAAATGTTCACTATCTGAGGACATGGAAAACAACCCCTGACAATCACAACAAAGGGTGTTTCAGACCATGAAACAGGGATACAGCATTTGTGAATAAAAATGTACCAAGTCCCTTTTTGTTAAGTTTGACATTATATTGCAGCCTCAATTCATCCATTGAGAATGTGTCAGCACTAGCTTTAAAACGGTCTTGGTGTGGATAAAGTTTCTCATAACCACAGAGGCCCTGAGTTACTATGCGATTGAGTGGGCACCTGTGCGACACAAAGATGCACAAATGGCTGCATCAATCAATATCTCTGGGCAGAATATTTTCCGTTTCGATAAGTTGATGTGAATGGCTTTAAATCCCATAGCACGAAACCCCTAATAATAAATACAAAAGGGTCGTAATGAAGTGGGAACAGTTCAAGAACCCCCAAGATTTAACTGAAAGCTAGATCTACCAAACCAGTATGACTTGGCTTTGCATGAAATTTTAGCACCAAATGTAACCAGGTACACACAACGATCAAGCAGAATATCGACTCAGAATCCCATGCAAATATGTACTCATTTTATACAGATTTCCTTTGATCTTTGCATAGAAATTTGTACTGGATCATGTACCTCATGCACAAAGTATTGAAATATCCAGATGGCTCACCTTTGTACTGTGGCACAAAGCTTTGTATTGCTCTAAAATAGCATTTGCAGATGACACCGTCAGCATGTGACTTCATTTTTTACCAGTTCAGTCAAATAGAACTTCAAATTTTCAAGCAGTGCTGCCCTGCCCACCTTTTAGTAAATCTGGGCACATCGCCATCTAAAGTGAGCATCAGGTTGCTTGTTTATCTACCCACATATTGTCAGCCTCTAAAAAATGTGTCTGCAGTTGCACTAGTATGCATGAAAAATCACCTGGGTCCTCATTACAAGTATTATAGCATTTTTAGCATTTAGCATTTATAGCGCTTACTACCCCTTTGTGGGGGGCTGTAGTGCTTACCCACTCAGATAGCAAGCTACACCATGTACTGTGTGTGATTCGTAGGGTGCGGTTCTTATTTTGAGCTTGTATCGGAAGTGTTTTCAGGTAGTGAGTTATCACCACCGAGGTGCAGCTCTCATGCTAAGGGATGCAGCGCCTGGCGATGTGAAAATTGACAGCATGTGAGAGATAGACGTTCAATTTATAATTATAACAAGCATTTACAATGCAACGGTCTCGCCTTTGCAAAAGTTAGAGCTATTGGCATTGTAAATGACAAATTTTTTATTTATGTGTTGGTTTTGAAAACAGATAAATAAATGGCATTGTTATTTACAATGCTAATAGCTTAATCTCTCGCAAATGCGAGACCTATTGCATTTGCACCGACACACACACACTGAGCCACAATCACACACACACATAGATGTGGTGGATGTGGATCTGGTGGTGGATGCGGTGGTGGATGTGTTGGATGTGGTGGTGTTGAATGTGGTGGTGGTGGTGGATGTGGTGGTGGTGGTGGTGGATGTGGTGGTGGTGGTGGTGGATGTGGTGGTGGTGGATATGGTGGTGGTGGATGTGGTGGTGGCGGATGTGGTGGTGGAGGATGTGGTGGTGGATGTGGTGGTGGTGGATGTGGTGGTCGATGTGGTGATGGAGGATGTGGTGGTGGATGTTTTAGTGTTTTTTTTCTCAACCTATATTACAAGGCACCATTCCAATTTTTAAATGATATTGGAGGGGCGTATCATTCCGTTATCTTTCAATTACTGTAAAATAGCATCATAAAAATGTCCCTTTTCATCGGAAACTGAACACTGAGTACTGATGTTTTTGTGATGAGATTAT
Organism: Lissotriton helveticus; assembly: GCF_964261635.1. NCBI lineage: Eukaryota > Metazoa > Chordata > Amphibia > Caudata > Salamandridae > Lissotriton > Lissotriton helveticus. The sequence goes on along the minus strand of NC_136065.1, from coordinate 627,889,270 downwards.
CTAAAGAGACAGAAAAAATGTGGAATTAAATGACTACATAAACTAAGGCCCTCCTCGAAGTCCTAATCAGTCAAGTGAGACCAGAAGACCCGTGAAGTAATCCCATTATCGTATATCACAGGAGGGGTTGGGCATGGTGCCCTTCACTGTTTGGAAACATCAGCAAGGTAAACAGGCCCAGATAAACACAGAGAAACAGCTCAGGTCAGCACGCCCGACTGACCGTAGACAGGCCATTTATATCACTGACGGGATTTGATGAAACATCACGATCATTCTGTGATGTCAGCAAACACAACAGATAACGTCACAACATAAACTAACCGGTGAACCTTCACAAGGAATTTGAGTGCACAAAATAATCAAAATACTGCGTATCTGCTTGCGTCACAGTGGACAGTTAATTCCATGGTGGGTGCTGGGGAGTGATTGGGAGAGGGAGGCAGAGAGTGAGAAAGAGAGAGAGAGAGGGAGGAGAGAGAGAGGAAGAGGGAGAGAGAGAGAGGGAGAGAAAGAGAGAGAGAGAGAGGGGGAGAGAGAGAGAGAGAGAGAGAGGGAGAGATGTTTTCCCTGAAACAGATCATGGATAGGAGTTTAAGGCCCACCTCCTTCCCACACCCTCCTTGTGGTTTTATGTGTCCTTCTACCACTAGATGTGAAGTGTCTGGACACCTCAGGATGACTGTGCTTGGTTGATTGTGGCTGCATAAGGGAATAATTGTGCTGTGTGGGTGCCTGGTGAATCGATTCTAGGTTTGTGGATGCATACAAGAAGCATGTGTGTTATATGTGTGCCATGTTGCAGTGTTAGATTATGCAATGCAAACTCCCTGAGGAGTTGGTTTTTGGTGCAAGGATGGAATTGGAGGCAGCATGGAAAGATGATGACGACTGTGAATTGTCCCATCCAGTCCGGGTTCTGCTCCTTGAGGGGGTGGCCTCCACTGAGGCCCCCAGGTCTAGCCACTAGTCCCCCTCCCTTTGGGGAGGGGGACTGAACGAAGGGACAAAAGTTGGGTTGCGTCTCGTTCAGTGAGGTGCTCAATTAATGTATGATACATAGCGAGACGACTAGTTAATAGACACAGAAAAAGTACTCCAATGCAAGTTGAAATAAATAAATAAATAAAAATGGTAAGCTTGCGAAGACCGCGAGCTGCTATCCAAACCGTCTAACGATCACTCGGAAAAGGTTCACACGGAGAAAGCTGGCCTCTCTCTGTTGTTTATTGAAATCGTATTAAACTGCAAATTTAAACCCGTAAGACCAGCCGTTCCCACCTCTCACCTTGTCGTCCGCCATCTTTAACCGGCAAATTGTTAGGTGCATGCTCCAATCGGCGATCAAATATTAGTGAATGAGCATGCCGCAGATACCCCGTCAGATCCAAGCAAGCGTGGCGGCCATGTTTGAACGTTAAAGCTTTTGCAATTAGTGATCAAACCAATGCAAAACAGGGTATATTTCAACTCGTGAAGTAAAACTTCAATTGAAAGAATGCTAGACTCTATTTAATTACTTTCATTGTCACATGTTTGTTTTGAAAAAGTTTAGTTATTAGTGAAACTTTTGCTTGCGGTGTGAATGGTCCTAATTGGCCAAGACACATTGCACCTGGGTGTTCGTCTTGTCTCTCGGGCAGCACGAGAGCGCGAGTAAACATCAGCTGACCGACACCCGTCTTCTCTTTCCACTACTCTGCTGGACTTCAGCAGCCTGCACCAGGGCAATTTGAGCCCGAAAAAATACACTCAAACAAGCACTGTCATTTGTATCTAAGCCCCGTCCTTTTGTGATTGGGGGTCGTGTTATTTTACTTTCTTTCTCGCCTGTAAACAACAGTCAAAAACACGCCCCCCCAGTCTGAAAAGGACGGGGCTCACAGACAAATGGTTCTTCTTTCTATCTAAGCCCCGTCCTTTTCAGACTGGGGGGCCTGTTTTTGACTGTTGTTTATAGCCGAGAAAGAAAGTCAAAAACACGCCCCCCCAATCGCAAAAGCACGGGGCTTACATACAAAGAATGACATCACTTGGGCCTCTTTTCCAATGGCTGGTCTCCGTTTAGGAAGCCAGCCAATGGAGAAGAGGGGCGGCTTCATGCCCCACTCTCTAAGACATAAAGTCTCGGAGCAAGACTGCGCAAGCGCAGCCTATGCAGGCCGAGACCTAAAAGGTATAAACCAGATTAGCCACAGGTGAAGTGGGATGCTTTGTCCCAGTGCTCCAAAAAAAGGGGATAATCAGAGAAGGCCCAATAATCCATACTGCACTATGCACCAGGCAGAAATGCAGTGGAATGAGTAAAAGGTACTGGGATTCAGTTCAAGGAATTTTTATAAACAAGAATTGGCAACGCCAATAGGCCTTGCCTTTAAAGGGAAAGTCCCAACCTTATGGTTTTGCCTATATTTGTTTGCATTGGGCTTCTTTATTTTTTACTTTTATTTTCCCATTCTAAAATGATCATCGGCCAAGTGTGAACTAGAGCTTAAGCCAAAATGGGCCCTGTTGGGTCACCAGGTAGGTGGGCGCATGGATAAAGAGTGCACAGCAAGCGGGAGAACTGTGCAGGATAAAATGGAATTTAAAAGAAATTAGTAAAAACATAAAAAGTGGGACAGGGAAACAATGTGAGGAGGTAAGAAAGTATAAAGAGAGTGTGGGACCTCAGGGTGGTAGGGATAAGACATGGAGTGCTAAATGTTAAATAAAAAGAGCCCTCTCAAGCCAGGAGTGGAAAGATGCAACTCCTCTCATCAGAAGCAATGTGAAGAGGCAACGATACAGAGGCAGGATGAGCACACGAAGAAGGAGGAATGCCATTGAATAAGGAATAAATAATTGAGTCAGACAAGCCATCAAGTCATGAGCAAGGCTCTAACGCAAAGCCTACTCTATTAATACCTTTGCAAAAATATGTCCTTGACAATAAACTGCTAAACCTGTCTGTAGGCAAGACCTACAATGTTCCAATGTCATTGCAAACTACGACTTTGCAGGTAGGGTCCTCTGCAAACCTTGGTCCAAAGAGGACTTTGACCAGGGCAGTGAAGTGCTCTGGCGTTAAGTGTTCTCCGAAATGACTATTCGAAGACTGGAGTAATCCATTAGAAACAATAGACTATCATTGGTTTAGCCTCTGATCTAATGCCTGAAGTGTAAACAGATTTGTTTCGGTTTTTTTTGGGGAGTAGCAGCACTCCAGCATTCGAGTCTAAAACATAACAACAAGCATGAACCATAAAAAAGCAGAATAAACAGAGAAGGAATAAAATACATCAAACTTGGTGAGTCACTGCAAATGGTGTGCACATCAAGGCTGTAAACTCAACAGTGAGAGGAGACCATACACCTTTGAGTACTCCATTTCGATGCAATTCATAATTTTAAGACACTATTAGTCTCAGACTTTACTCTGGCTGTTCCATAATTCTTCTTGCGTTTTGGGAGCCATGGGCTGGGAAACAAGGTTCACATCAATTTCTAACTCATCCATTCATGTAGAATAACAGGGTAACAGAGGTGCATCCTAAGCAAACCATGCACACTCAAACTAACTAAGTGCTTGAAATAGAGCAGTAGCAGCACGGCATGACATCCCTGTACCGACCCTCCTTCACCAAGATCACTTACACACCCTGAAACTCACTGCCATTTAACCTATGCATGTTTAACATAAAAATGCACTGTTTTTGTATGGAAACCGTTAAAAATAGTCATATCCATCAATGCATTTGAGGCGCTACAAATTGGGAATCTCACAACATGAAAATAAAAGATTTGGTCTCTCCAGAGGTACCTGCTTCATAAAGAAAAGTATTGTACTACCGCAGCTGTTGGAGCCCCGGATATGTTTCCTTATTAATAGCCTGGGGTTGCCTTTGTCAGAAATATACACTTTTCTCCCTACAGTCCACAGAAATCAGTTTTGCACTGTATTCTTTGTATAATACGAAATGTAGCCTGGCAAAGTGAGAACTCGACAAAAGCTATAGCTATCCTTCCAGTCCTCTTGCAGTTCAATTTACAGTCAGATAGGGAGTCGGAGAGTGTCCTGATAACCCCCTGGGGAGGAGAGGGAGGATGAGAGACAGACTGCACTTTTGGGCATGTGTTAAAGGAACCCTGGGAAATGTGACAGGCCTAAATTACATCCGTTGAGTGCAACAGGGCATGATGTTCCCCAAGCATCCACTCAAAACACTAGTACCTTGGAATCCCCACTGGCATAACCCCACCCCACTGAATCAGACAGACAGACTAGCCATCCTACCATACATCACCCTCATACCAATCCACACTCCTACTCTCCTTGCATTCACACACACAGACCATCCCTCCTCCACAATGGCAGCCCTCCAGCTACACTCCATTCACCTCACACACTCATTACTGACCCACCGTGGGCTAATCCTCCTCCCCGTCAACTTCATCACACTCCACATCAAAACTGGCTCCAACCCACTGGTGCGTCACCTCATCGGATGTCTCCATATCTCCGCACCTTACCTCCCCCTGCATATCCTATTACTTCACAAGAAGTCTCCTCCCTTACCAACCCACACACTTACAACTACACCCCCTTTCCCCACTGCCACCAGCTAACTGAAACAATTAACCTTGCTTAAATCTACCACTTCTCGACTAAGCACACATTCTCTTCACTCACTCTGGATACCCATCTCCCTCATCACTCACTTCACTCCTTCCCATCACATGACATCAGCACACAGTAACTGGCAACCCGCCCCCACTCACTGAATTACCATCACAAAGACCACCTTTCATAACCCCGCTGAGACCACATGACACACCACAGAACACGGTGCTCCACCTCAATGCACCTTACACTCCTCTAAGCCTCGATCACCCATACAACACGTTCTCCTCCCACACACCAACACCACATGCCTCATCCCTCCCTTTAAACCCCTCCCACTTCCCATGTCACCTGAAACCCACCCCCTTGACCACAAACTAGATCTCCTTAGATTGAAACTTTTTCAGCTCGATGAGATTGCATTACTCTCCGAAGCTGACAATACTGACCTACTTGTAAGCTATAGCACCCAGCTACCCCAATCTTCTCTACTCCCTTTCCTCCTACCACCACCTCAACCCTAGACAACTCCAACCATCAGAGAATCCCAACTAGCTCTCTCACTCAATTCGAACAAAAGTCTCTCAATATATTCTTGACCTCTTAATCCTAAGTGAGACTTGGTTTAACAACACATCCCACAACACCTTTGATCTTCTACTTCCTCCAAACTACTCCATTATCAGAAAGAACCAAGGAGGCAGAGTCTGGGTGGTATCGCAGTCATCTACAGAGATTCACCTCAGTGCAAGGAGATACCAAATGGCCCCTTATTCAAGCTTCAATGACTTGCTCTAAGCCTATGTGCTCAACACAGATCTCCCTTCAGAATAAATGCAATTTGTTACCCACCAGGTATTTACATGCCCTTTTTCAAGGAATGCACTAGCCTCATAACGGACTAAATTACCCAGAGCCACAAATCGGTCTTTCTGGGAGACTTCAACCATCACTGGGGCACCACAGAAGACCCTACAGTGAACCATTTCACTTCCACTCTCTTAAAAAGTTATTTGATCCAACATAACCTTAAGCTTATATACATTAAATGCCCCATACTAGACATAATAATCACAAAAGATAACATGCTCCAAGTTAATGATCCAACCTCAGTAGACTGGTCCGATCACTCCCTCATTCCCTTCACCCAGTGAATTTCTCACACCGTGCAAATTGGTCAACCGAAACAAACAACTGCCTAGTTTTGAGACAGCAGAAACATAGCCATTGCTACTCTTAGCAGCACTGTTCAAAAGATACGTCCACCAATTGACCCCGCCATAAATGTGAATGATGCTACCTCCCACAGCTTTGCATGTCTCTCTGATGTGCTTGATGTTGAAGCTCCTCTCCAAAGCACAAAGAAACATCCAAAACCATTAGAGCCATGGCTCTACAGGCCCCTTTATAAGGAAAGGAAAGTCTTAAGAATCTTAGAAAAGAAATGGAGACGGTCGGCCTCCACCACCAACCACACTTGCCTTCAGAAATCCTAGGTCCCAATACAAAAAACTCTACTTTTCTGAGAAATCCCGCCACTAAGGTTCCTGCTGGACTCAGCCAAGAACTGACCAAAGCAACTCTTTGATCTGGTCAAAACTACCAACAACCCCTCAATGCCCACATCCAGGAAATGTGAAGACCCACTATCAATAGCAGAATCGTTTCTACAGTTCTTCGACTCCAAAGTGTAACAGTTACTACATCATGATGTCCACCCTACCTCTCTGCCGGTGTGCAAATCCAAAGAAACTTGGTACCTATTTAATTACATTAAAGAGAAAGACTTACTCAAGATTGTCATAAACACAAAACTCTTAAACCACTTTGTAGACCCAAACCCTGGTGACATTACAAAAGACTGTTATACTCACATCTTCCTCACTGAAAAAAACTCATGAATCTCTCTCTCAGCCAAGGATAATTTCCTGACATCTTTAAACTGGACAAGTGACCCCTCTCTTAAAAAATCCCTTTCAGACACTAACAACCTCAGTAATTATTGCCTGATCTTCAACCTGCCTTTCCTCTAAAAAATCATTGAAAGTTGTGGAGCGGAGATCTCTCCCAACACATCAAAAACAATGATCTCTTAGATGAATTCCAATCTGGTATCAATCAGGGCTTCAGCACAGAAACCACTCTAGTGCAGGTGGCGAACAGTGCTGTTTGAATTCTAGACCCAGACAACCCTTTCCTCCTAATTCTTCTTGACCTATTATCAGCATTCGACATGGTCAACAACCACACACTCCTACACACACTTAAAATCAAAAGGGCATTGATGCACGGTCTTGAAATGATTTGCTTCATTCCTCATGGGCAGGTTGCCATGACTAAAATTGATTACCATCTCTCCTCACCGATTGTGGTGGGCCATGGGATCCCCTGGGGTCCATCCTTGCCCCAAGCCTCTTCAACCTATACATTGAGCCACTTAGAGTCCATCTTAAGAAGTCAGGGATCTTCTATCGCCAATATACGTAGATGACACACAGCCGTATCTAAAGGTCTCCTCACAAAATTATATCTCTCTGCTCGCTACCACCTTAAACTCTGTTCACGAGTGGTTGATCTCTCATAACCTATATCTTAATCCTTTTAAAGCTGAATTTCCTCCACTGCAATCCTGTATTGACACACACAACATCCACAACAGTAAACCCATCATTGTAGATAAAGCCAACTCTCTAGGAGTCATCCTACATGAAAGACTCAACCTACATTCTCAAATCAGCACCATGGCCAAAAACACTCTCGATCAACTAAGTTTTCTGTGGGGAATCCATCATTTCATAGAACAAGATCTTAAATCTCTTGCTCATACACTGGTGCTCTCCAGAATAGACTATTGTAACTCTCTCCTGACTGGTCTCCCCAAAATCTATCTCACCCCTGAGAAATGGATTCTACATCTGACAGCATGGTTTATCTACAGGGCCAAAAGAAACAACACCCTTAATCCCACGTTGATCATTCTCCAATGGTTGCCAGCTGAAGCAAGGACTATCGACAAGAATGCCTGCATTACCCATAAAGCATTGCACACATCCACTACTCTATACCTGGTGGACAAACTCAAGCTATCAGGTGTCTTCAGACCATCGTAAAAGCTGCAGAATTGCTCCTTGAACCACCATCTCTTAAAAATGAACAAATGATTGCACAATCCTTCTCAAGACCTCCAAATCTGTACACAACTACCTTGCTGAGAACTTTCACAAAGGACATGAAAGCCCCTCTCTTCCAACAGTAATTTAGGTAAAACTCTGCAATCAACTCTTGGCACAGACCTCTATAGTACCTCAACCTTTTACAGCTGTATACTACCTCAAATTTTTGACAGCTTTTGTACATTCTGTTTTATGTAATGATCTACCTTGCTAAACTTTCAAACTTTGTGATTGCTTACCGCTGTATTGTCTATCTTAATCCATCTTCAACTTGCATGTAACCTAAATATTGCTCCAGTAAAGCGCTCTAGCACCTTTGGATAATGTCCGCGCTATTAAAATATGCACAAACAAATGAATAAATGAAAGGGTAGTGAAGAAAGGTACAGAAATAAGGGTGCCTGGAGAGAGAGAGAGGGTGGTGGGGAGAGGGAAGAAGTGAGAAGGGAGAGGGAGATAGAATGAGGTGGAGAGAAAAAAGAGCGCAGAGACAGAGTGAGCCTTTTTTAAGCCAGTAGCACAATACATTTTGCGACTTGCTATATTGCTAGCTTCCAAATCGCTGTAGACTACAATGCTAGGGAGGGCGCTAGGTGGTAAACGTCATCAACCCAATTCACAGCTACAAAGAAAAAAAAGCATTTACAATGCAACGGTCTCGCCTTTGCAAAAGTTAGAGCTATTGGCATTGTAAATGACAACATTTTTATTTATGTGTTGGTTTTGAAAACAGATAAATAAATGGCATTGTCATTGACAATGCCAATAGCTTAATCCCTCGCAAATGCCACACACAGACACACATACCCCCCCCCACACACACAGAGCCCCACACAGACACAGACACACACACACAGCCCCACACACACTATGTTTACATCCAAATTTACCTTTGTGAATCGGCCGGTAAATATTATTCAAGTGCCCTGCCATCAGGCACGTTAAGATTATGTCCCTTGCTCACTGTGCATCAAAGACTGAAGAAATACCTCACTGATGAGGCCTAACATAGCTAAAACTGTCCTGGGTTTGCTTGTAATCCCAATCATAGGAAACAGCACCTAGCAATTCGGGCTTAACTGTTTTTATTGGAGCAGGACCAAATCTGTTTGCATATAGATAGTTTGTGTCTGATTCATATAGTGTACGAATATACGACATTCAAGACATCAGCCCTTAAAAACATATGCAATATGTTTGTGATTATTTTAAAATATGGGCATCCGACTGAAATAACTGCTGCTTTACAAATAATGCCAGAATGAACACTACGAACAACATTTTTCACTCTCTCCACAATCAAGAGATGGCTCAGATGAAATATACTATGTCAATCTACTACATACATCATTTCTCTTTCTCCTCTCCCTTAAACAAAATAGCAAGATTTGTAATGACTGTCCAGCTAATTAACTTTCTATACTGACCATAATTTTGTCACTATTGTTAAATTCCTCAGGTTCACCCAACTCTATGTACCATATGAAATCCATGCCCAAGGGCTTAAGAAACCAAGGCCTAGATGTATCAACATTACCTTTTGCGATTTCTTAATAGCGATTTTTAAGGAATCGCTATTAAGAAATCACAAAATGTGATGTATGTAGGAAATCGCTATTTTTTAGCGATTTCTTATTATTCCTTATTTGCGAAATCGCAATTTGCAAATTCGGAAATAAGGAATAATTTCCCATTCATTCATATGGGCCAGGAGGCCCATAGGAATGATTGCGAAATAATTCTCAAATTGCGATTCGCAATTTGCTAATCGCAATTTGAGAATTATTTCAAGGGTGCAGGGGTGTTTCAAGGACACCCTGCTGCACCCCTGAAACTTACATGTGTGTGCATATGGCGCACATACATGCCCTGGCCGAAATTCTGCGAATTTCGCCCTTAACGAATCGCAAAAGGCTTGATACATCTAGGCCCAAATCAGGATGATATAGAATGTGAAACCGTGCCTTTCTAAAGCCCATATTAAGCTAGCTGTACAAACGGTGGTCTTTAAATTTAAAATTCACTAAGGAAATTATATGCTCCCTGCAATTCCTCAAAAACGAGTTGCATCTCTCAAAGATGCCCTTCACACTGCAGCTCAGTTTACCAGTAATGGTGACAATTTCGGTCAAATTATTCCAGCTTCTGTCAATTCAAGCAGCTACCCCTCAATCTAGTAGAAACTATAAACAGCAGCAACTACTGCACACAAAGTAAAGCATATGAACATTTCAGCCTACTCACAAAGTAACAAATTAGGAGTGTGCGAAGTTTGCTATTTACTTCTGCATAATTACATAACATTTCAAACAAATTATGCAAAATTAAGCAAAATGCCAATCCTTATAGCTACATTTTAGCACGAAATGTTTCTGTGTGTTCATATTTGAAGGACAGGCACATGTTGCTGTAAAAATATAGCGTGAAAAAACACAAGTGACATGAAGTAACAGCCACTTGCGTTCTGGCCGTTCGCATTATTGGTGAGCTTGGACTACAAAACATTACTGCGAATGGCACGTAAATATGCTATGTGGTGTACTGTAGAAATTGTGCAAATTTCAATAAGTGTAACATGACGTTCACGAAATTACACCTGCATTTCACCTGGACCTAGTACAAAGCTCCTGCGCTATGAGGAAAATGATTTATATGTGCCCTCTTCATATCGAACCCCGAGTTCAGAAACAAAATCACTATCAAGCACTTATTTGCTGGCAAATATCTGGAAGTGGAAGCTCTCCCCCTCCCTTGCAATAAGCGAAGCAAATTTCATCAACCTTTTCAGAAAATGCCTCTGTAACTTTATTTGTCATTAGCTCACACTTACGGACTATGTTAATTGATTTTCCAGCTATATACCTTAACTGTCCTTTACAGCAATTTGCACTGTACTTTGACTATTATTTTTCAATGTATTGTACACCGGCATGGCAAGGATTCTAATATATGAATAACTACTACACTAATTCCAGCAGAGATTATTTTTGGAATGTTATTTTTGGAATAGAATGCCCTGAAAGTACACTTACTTAGACTGCTACCACGCTACTGGGTGGCATCACGTATCACACCTGTGCCGTGTCCGGATAGCTTAAAGCATTATCATTCAAGGCTTATGTGTGTGGAGGGTACGGAAGCTTCCCGTCTTCCCTTTGCGATGGATGGTGAGCTGGACTAGGGAGGGAGAAAGGGTAGGTGGAGGGGGTGCCACCGGCACGGTCCCAAAGGGGGGGGGAGCAGGGGCATGCAGTGGCGAAGGAGGGGCCCGGGTTACCTCAGGTCTGAAAGCAGAGTAGGTGACAACACAAGGTGACACGCTCGTGACCCCGCTACACACCTGGTATTTCTTGCCACATGCACTGTTGCCCCCGGCCCAAAGCCGCTCTGCCAGGCTGTACTCACCAGCAGCTGTGCGGGTCATAGGCTCGCTTTGGTCCTCCAGTCACTTCACTTCCGCATTGCGTTGACTTTCTCAGGACTGAAAACCAAAAATAAGACCAATCCTCTCCGAAAGAAGCACACAACACGCAGCACGGACTACCGAAAGAAGCCCAAAGCAAGTCCAGCCTCCCAAGCTCATGAAGAACGCTTAAAAGGTGATGAACATCAAAGATATGTGTGCCAGGGTAGGATTGGTAAATCGGGCACTCTGGCCATGGGCCGGTATCAGAGTTGCAGCTGTGGGCCGCTATTTTTTGGCCAGCGTGTCAGCAGACTGTCCGTAACTGCCGTAGCTCTGTTGGCCATACTGCTGGCTGGCTTGTTGCGAATACCCCTGGCTCGGTTGGGAAGGATAAGCCCCGTAACTAAAAAGAAGAGTTGCACATTAGATGCTCTACGTTGCGTTTGCCAAAATAGTAGCTCCCCGTTAATAGCGATACATCACAATAACGCCTCGAGTTAAATATCACACGGAGACCACAATGATAAGAACGTTCCCCTGCAGCATGCTTCAGCGTCTAGAAACCCTTAACTCCCGACATCCTCGAATCATCCCACCCGCCCGAGCTCCATGAAAAAAATGGCGGCCGCAAACATCCGGGCAAAAATAAAAAAGTAAACACCCACAATGGGCCCACCTACCGCCGCATGACGTTCACAGAGGGGCGGAGAGCGAAAAAATCGCCGGAACGCCCACGAATCTGCTCCGACAATTACGGACAGATCTCTCTTCCAATGGCTAGCCTCCATTTATGGAGCTAGCCAATGGAAGAGAGAGGCGGGACAAAGCCCCGTACTGGTAAACATAAGATTTCGCCTGTGCGAGCACTGCTGCGCAGTGCTACGCCAGGCGAAGCCTAAAAAGGGAGGGGGCACCTCATCAAAAGCTAGAAGGGAGTTCAGTAGCAATTGATCTAAAGGGAGCTAAATTACCTCTTAAAATCACGCAAATGCATTCTCAGGAGTGCCTTTTAGTAGAGGAAATTGTGAACTTTTCGTATCTAATATGTATGTGTCCAGCATTTTGCCAACCTTCACATAAACTCGGTTCCAGGAACAGAGCATGCTTCGGCAGTCAAGTAAGCTATCGGCAAACGGTATTCAGTTCTTCGGTGCTCACTCTGTCCATTCTTACATTCTGTCTCTAAAAAGGTAAGCACTGGTCTGTGAGCCAATTACAGGTTTCATTTTACAAGAAGCCTTCAATAAAGCATATTGTGAGACATTCATTAATGTTGAGTAGTGCGCTTTACAAATGATATGATTGATTGATTGATTTGTGTAAAAGCGCGTAAGAACAGGGGTAAAACCACGCACGAGTGGATTGTCCAAAATGTAGCCATCCGTGCTTTGAAAGAAAACTTCCCAGGGAAGGAAGTGAGAGATTGATTGGTGGGAAATATTGGATAAATAAAATTCACATGGGGTTGTGGGGGAAGCGAAGACGAGTGGGGCATGGGAGTGGGAGGCCAGTACAGATTGTGTGAGGAGGGTATTTAGGAGGAGGGAACCAGTAACTGAAAGAGAGAGCGGAAAACAAATGCATTCTCACGGAGAGTTTAACCAGAAAGAAAAAAGTAGTTCCTTCAAAGTGTGCAGTGGAAGGATAAAAGTCAGCTAGTTATGAAGTACTAGGACATATGCACTATCCATATCTGACTGCAAATGGAGCGAGGTTGGGGAAGAGTTGGTGCATCAAACTAAGCACATTTCTGTGGGTTGGAAAAAATTTGTAGCAAAAGATCGGAATGTATAACAACATAGGGATCCGTGAACCCTGACACTACATTTTCGTTGTCCTGGAGTCACCTCAAATTTCAGTCAAGTGGGATAGAGCATCAGAATGTAGCCAGTGAGGGTTCTCTTTTATAGGCTTGGTACCTTGGCCCCATTTAAAGAGTTGACAGCTTTGCAAATCCCACATTTGAGAACCATTTCCAAACCCAATTCAGGTTCACATCAAAATGCCCAGCTCCAAACTTTGTGCAGCTGTGTCAAACTGTGGTGCACACTTACAGTTCTGACTTATAAATGTGCCAAACATGGCTAGTCAATACCAAAATGTTTTTTAGTTGTCGTTCATTGGATGTGGAGATGGGCAAAGAAGGACGTAGCTAGCACAGAGAGGTGATATCTGATGTACAGAGTCCCATAGCAAGAATGATGTGGCAAGTAGTTGGATTTCATACAGAGAAACTGATAACAAGTACTAGAGTAATGGTGCTTACATTCTATATTTCTACTGTATTGCCATCATTTAACAACTCGAAGGTAACTTTGGATTTTATCTATACGCTATTTGAGATGTAGTGACCGTTTGCAAATGCTCTGTTTAGGAGCTCAAACCCTAACAGTGTGAAATGCTTGTTTACATGGACTCTCCTTCAAGATAACCTTTAACAATAGTGATATCACCAAAATGGCTTCCTATTTACTAAGAGCAACTTTGATGGTCTTGCTTAGAATGCTGCCTCAGAGCATAGAAGAGCTGGCACACCACAGTGGGAATGCTTCTCGATAAAGCCACTGAACAGAGTCATTAAAGGACTTTGGCACTTTGACGTAGGACTTAAGCGACCACTGTTGCTGACATGAAGGTGGCTTTGATAGAAAATATCGCTCTGCTGCACATTATGCACTTTGCTATTAAAGGTAATTTTTCCATGGTAGCAACCCCAAGTACTCTTGCCTAAATTCAGGGCAATTAAGGTTCAGTGTAATAAATGTATCGGACTAAAGAAAAAGGGAACAAATTATTGAGATATGTTGATATATTATGTTATGCAAATAAAAATGTTCAACTTTGCGGAATATTCTCTCAGTGAACACATATGAAAGCGGAGTGTGAGAAACTTGGTTTCTGGTTGGCAGAGGTATGCACGCTGTCCAAGCAGGAATCACAATCCTAGTCAGGGTATGTCAGTGACACACTCTAAATTAACCTTTGCTCACCCTCTGGTAGTTTGGCATGGAGCAGTCAGGCTTATCTAAGAGGCAATTTCTAAAGTATTTGTGCACACAACACACACACAGTAACATAGTGAAAACAGCACAAAAATACTGAACAACAGTTTAGAATGATAATCAATACTTTTATGAGAAAAGCAAGACTAACACAAGAACATTTCAAAAGGCAGAAGCCAAGATATGAATTTGTAAAGATTACATTTGAAAATGGCTCTTATAAGCAATAAGCACATAAAGAGTTAATTGGTCACGCAGGACCAGGACAAAGTCAAGAGTTCATTCTGACCAGGATGGAGCGCAGGCCGGTTGGAGGGCCCATGCACAGTCCGCTGAGCAGAAGTACCTTGCCCCTGGTTGCAAGCAACAAGATGCGTTGGAGATCCCTGCACAGTTGGGGTGATGCGCTGGATTTCTTACTGGAAAGGGAGCAATGCACTGGGTCCAAGATGCGCAGTTCCAAATGTGATGCATGGGGTTTTTCCAGGCTGTAGGCGATGTGTTGATTTTCTCCATGCAGTGGTAGGGATTTGTCGGTTCCGATGCAGTGGTTCCTGAGGCAATGCGGCCATCCCAAGGACAGTGCGTCGATCTGATTTCCACAACGGTGGGGGTGCATCAGTGCCGATCGACTTAACAAGGTCGATGTGTGGATTCTGTTAGATACAGCACTTCATATTCACTTCCAAAGGCCCAGGACTGGCTTTGCACCACTTGGCAGAGCGGGACTCACAGCAGACAGGTGCTGTTTGTAGGTTGAAGAGAGAAGTCTTTAATATCCCTAAGACATCAGAATACAGTAGCCAAGCCAACAAGCCCTTTGCAGTACTTAGATTGTGGGATGTAGAGATGCAGACCCAGTCCTCACTCCCAGGCAAAAGGGAAGCAGGCAAAAGGCCAACACAACAAAGCAGTTCAGCAAAAGAGACAGTCCCTCCTGCAGCACAGACCACCTTCTTCCTGGTAGAATGTTTTCAGTTACAGAAGTGTTCAGATTTGGTGATTTGGAGGTCCAGTACTTGCACCCAGTTGGCCCTTTGAAGTAGGGAGACTTCAAAGAGATGCCTTTGAAATGCACAAGACCCTGCATTTCCTGCCCTGGCTCCAGACTCACTACAGAGGGGTCAGGACACAGCCCTTTCAGGTGTATGTGTCAGTTTCTCCCCATCCTGCTCAGGATGACCCTTCAGCATGCAGACGGCCACTTAGTCACACCTACCCTTCCTTTGTGTGTGAATATCTATTTTGGGAATGCAGGTAGTCAGCTGCCACCCACCTCAGACGTGGATCCCAGAGACAGGCAGAAGCTAGGCCCCAAAAGGTTACAGTAAGAAAATGTCAACTTTTTAAAAGTTTATCAAGAAAGAAATCTCCACTTTTAGTTACTGATATTTATGTAAGCAGACATTTACAACATTCACATGTCTAGGCGCAACACACAAACAAAATCAATTTACAAAAATTGACAATATTCATAAACACGATACAATACATAAATATGTGAATGAACAACTACAAATGATATCACACACATGAATTACTACATGGCAACAGTACACCAGTATCACTTATTGTACCAGTCCTAGATTCTGCTGATTTGTGCCTTAATAGATTAGGACTGTTATCACAAGGGCAAATTCCTGGGGGGGTTGAATCTTTTGAAAATGGCCTCCACAGAGGAAACACACTAAGCATTTAGCTAGTGAATTGCCCTTTGTGAGTATTACGGAAAAAGCAGATGCGTTTCCAATCCTGTTAATTGTTTCACATATTTATGTATTGTATCGTGTTTATGAATATTGTCAATTATTGTAAATTGTTTTTGTTTGTGTGTTGCGCCTAGACATATGAATGTTGTTAATGTCTGTTACCCAACCACGGGGTGAAGAGATAATGAAAGATGGTACAGGCGTGAAAACAAATGGGTACCATCTGTATATGCGATAACAAGCATGAGAGGAGGAAAGTTTGTCGGTGCCGTCGCAGCATTCGGGATTGCCCCGATCAGGCATCCACGTACCCTATGTAAAAGGAATCTGTCCATATACGGAGCATCTCTGGTTGTAAGCAATTCTGCCATGGTGCATGGACATGACTCTCTGAACAAATTGCCAACAATCTGTAGTCCATGCCTAACTAATGTACGTTTGATAAGGGCTTCAGTAGTAGCGAGTAACCATGGGTTATCTGCCAATGTTATTTTTGCCGGATATAGAAAGTCTGCTTGTAGATATCACCGTAGTTTTTCTTTCTTTTTTTTATTTAAACTCTTTTTATTGCTTTTTACAAAACAAAAACAGCCACAAATCTGGTACACATGTAGTCACATACATACAGTCATCATAATGTATCATAATATTACAATCCATTGTCACCTATAAAATTATTAGTCCTCCACGAAGTGGTCAATATAATTATTACTAGGCAAGCAATTCAATTATTTCACATTGTCAGTACAGAAGTAGCATAAAAGTAACAACTCTGGAAAGATCCCTGGTCATATAAAAGGGAAGGACAGGCAAGGGAAAAGGGCACCTTCATCACAAATCAGGAAGGCATCAACCAGCCATGTAATTAACACTTAATCATTTCTCAGTTCAAGTTTGTACATTAGCACATCAACAGGTGTGTCTCAATCTTGATAGTTCACATTTATGTATCACAGTTTTTGTACTCCAACAGGCTTACTCCTCTACAGTAGGACTGCTCCAAGGGTGTGACAATAGATAACATTGCAGTGGTGCCCAGATATCCCGGGGCCTGGATGTCACTGGCAAAAGTTCAGCATAGGTCGCCAGCTGCTCCTGGCAATATATTAAGTCGTTAAGCCACACCTTAAATGTGGGCGCCCTACCTCTCCCCCAGCGGCACACCACTCTCCTCTTAGCTAGTAGCAGCGACAAAGCGACAAACCTACGATGCTCCGGCCGTAGCCCCTCTACGTATCCCAATAAAGCCATCAGTGGGGACATGTCAATCTGGGCATTTATCATAGAGGTCAGTACCTGAAAAATCTGCGTCCAGTACTCATACACCTCCGGGCAGTCCTATGCCAGGTGCAGGAAGTCAGCACCTGCAGCTCGACATCTCTCACATGAATCAGAGTCCCGTAGTTTGTATCTATACAACCTAGCTGGGGTATAATACAGCCTGTGAAGGAATTTATAGTGGATAAACCGAAGCCTACTGCTGGCTGAGATTTTATCAGTTTGTAGTGAACAGAATTCCCACTGTTTGTCCAACAAAGCTATACCTAGTTCGTTGTCCTATTTTTGCCTTGCCCCTGCAGCCTGCTCCATCTTTTGTGTATGTACTGCTTTGTATAGTATAGACACCAGTCGTTTGGCTGTCTCAATCTGCAGTGGTGCAAATGTCAGTGGCTCTGAGAGGAAATCAGGAGTCACAGAACGAATTCCCTGCCGCAGGCGAATGTACAGGAAGGTGTCCAGCGGCGATTATGGTATATTCTGGAAAATATGCGCTACTGTACGGAATGTCCCCTCATGGTACATGTCCCCCCAATTTTGTATCCGAGTTCGATCTCTAAACTTGTGGAATAGTGTTTCCTGAAGAAGGGGAATGGCAGGATGGTACACCAGTGGCAACAATGGCGAATAAAGCATAGTCGCGTCTAACGCCTTACCCATATGTGCCCATGCAGCCACCGTGCAACTCACCGTGGTCGGAGCCTTATCTCGAGCGAGAATCGGAGAATACACAGCCCCTCAATGGGGATAGGAAGAGCAAGCCAATGCTCCGCTGCCACCTGAGGCATATAACGTGGCTGATGCACCCAAAAATGAGCATAATGCGCCAATGCGCTGTAATAATACAATTCAAAGTTCGGTACACCAAACCCTCCCTGAGAATATGGCCTTGTTAAGACACTCCACGGCAATCTCGCGGTTTTACCTCCCCACACTAACCGTGTCAGCTCCGACCGCAGTTGTTTAAAAAAGAATGTCCCTGGGTGGAAGGGAATATTAAGAAACAGGTAGAGCAGCTGTGGCAATATAACCATCTTAATCAAGGACACACGTCCCCCCATGGAAAGGGGGAGGGTGATCCATCTTGACATATTATCTGCAATTCGCACCATAGCGGTTCCGTAATTAAGACGCATCAGTTCGTCTCTATCTCTCGTCACGCGGATGCCCTAGTATTTCTGTTCATCCTCACACCATGCCATTGGGTAATCCAGGGGAAAGCGACTCATTGCATCCGTACGGGGAAAGATGTAAGACTTGCCCCAATTTATCTGGACCCCCGAAAGCCTCCCAAACACTATAAATTCGCAAAGGATAAGATTTAAGTTCTGTTGGGGGTCTCATATATAAAGTGTGATGTCGTCCGCGTAGAGGGAAACCAATATCTGCCTCATGTGACATCGCAGTGCTCTGTCTCTGTGGTGTTGACGCAGTTTAGCCGCCATTGGTTCCACGGCAATCGCGAACAGCAGAGGCGACAAGGGGCATCCCTGCCTCGTACCTCTCGTTATCAAAAAACCCTCAGACGTTTTGCCATTAATCATCACTCTAGCTGTAGGTGAACAATATAACAATTGTATCCAATCAAGAAACAGTGGGGGGGGATCCCATACGGGACATGACGCCAAACACATAGTCCCACTCAATGGAGCCGAAGGCCTTTGTGACATCTAAGAAAACCGCCGCCAAAGGTAATTCCGACAATACATTATTTAAGACTGTGAACAGTGTCTGTAAGTTATGGGACGTAGCACGCCCGGGTACGAAGCCCGATTGATCAGGCAATATTACATTTTCCATGAGTAGACCAAGCCGGGTAGCTATGAGCTTAGCCAATATTTTAACATCACCATTGAGCAGTGGTAGGGGCCTATACGAATCACAGTGTTGCGGTGCCTTCCCTGGCTTTAAAAGGGAAATGATGACTGCCTCTCTCATGGAGGGCGGGAGACGCCCCACCTCCAGAGCATCTTCATACACTTCACGCAGTATGGGAGCCATCTTATCTATATAAGTTTTAAAAAATTCGACGGGTACCCCGTCCGACCCTGTAGCCTTACCCGACTGCATATGCATGATGGCCTCCCTGACTTCATCTAGCTCGAACGGGGCACGCAAAAATCTCTGCTGTACATCGCTCAGCCATCCCAGCGACACGTCGCCCAAATATTCGTCTAGGTTCAGTTTCTCTGTTCTCGTGGTGGTGTACAACGCTGTGTAGTGTGCAACGAAGGCATTGAGTTTGTTCGCTGTGTCTCTGTATATAATACTATCCGACCCTTCTACTTCCAGAATTACATTAGAACCCCGCGCTTGCCTAATCGTCTCTGCCAGCGCCTTCCCAGGCCTTTCTCCCTCGCCGTAGCGGCGTGCCACCCAGTACTTCCCCCGGAATCTCACCTCCCTACGCGCCTCCTCCATATAGTCTGTGAGTTTTGTTCTAAACTGCATTTGTGGTATGCTATCTGGTCCCGTAGCTAGCCTTCTTTCTAATGTTTTAAGTTCGGTCTCAAGCCTGCGTAACGTATTCGATATATCCTTAAGTACCCCAGCTCCTTTTGCTATGCAAAAGCCTCGTAGCGTTATTTTGAACGCTTCCCAGATAATTTCTACACTGTCGACTGAGTCTTTATTACGCCGAAAGAAATCGTCGATTTCCTCCCTTAGCTCTTCCTGGAACACTGTGTCCAGCAGTATAGCAGGTTGCAGTCTCCAGCTATTCTTTGGGGGGCCATAATCTGTGGAAGACAGTGTAAGTCGGACCGGTGCATGATCCGAATAGGTCCTGGCTAGGTGTTGTGCCTGTAGGATAGCTGGACATAGCCCTACGCTCAGGAATATATAGTCTAATCGTGCACATGTCGCTGCCTGCGCAGTAAAGTGGGTACCCTCTAGGTCGCTGGGGTGCAAGTGTCTCCACGCATCTATCAGTTGGTGGTCTGTGAGTGTAGACTGGAGCGTGGCACAGGCTTTTGTATAATGATGGGGGGGCGGGGTGAGATCTATCAATGTCCGGACTACGTGTCATGTTAAAATCTCCACCCCATATGATATGATTGGATCCAATGTCTACAATTTTTACCCATAGTTCCGTAAAAAAAAATCGGGTAATCTACCTTTGGACTATAACAACAGGCTAGGGTAACGGAATCGGGCCCCAACCACCCCCAGGCCAGGCAGCATCTCCCCTGTGTATCCCACGTGGCTCCCGCCCAAAAAAAAGGCGTGCCCTTTTTTACCGGAAACGCCACACCTCTCGCATATGAAGAAAAGGACGAGAAGATCCTGTGTGCTGCCCATTTACAGGCAAATGTGTTGTTACGTCTCGGGTCGAAGTGTGTCTCTTGTGGCATTGCTGCATGTACCTGGTGCTGGTCAAGAAAGGACAGTATTTGGGGACTCTTACGCAGATCTCCCAGCCCCCGTATCTTCCATGTAAGAATGTTCAGGTTAGTGCTGCCAGTGGAGGACATGAGTTAGGCAGTCGACATCCCTGCAGTATTCCATTGAGGGGGAGCGCCCCTTTCTCAAATCTAAGACCCACATCTGTCCAGTAACTGTGTCTGCAGTACAACAAGGAGAGTTCAGAGTACCCTTGCCCAGTATGTACGACCATGAACAAAAACTTTACATAGCCATTCATATTGACAACCATGTGCACCAAGTAACCCTCCCAAACAAATCCCTCCAGACTTGCGTCCCAACAACAATGCTCACAAACTCCCTCCCCCCACCCACTGAAGCAACCCAATCTTGCCAGAATCCCGTGCCCACCCTCCCACCCTGCCACCCAATTGGAACATCCCTCCCGGTCCCTCCCTTGTTACATTTCAAAACTTGTGTTTCCATGGGGGAATATCCGTTGGGGGGACCTACTAGCTAGCCATGCTGCCTCCTCGCTCCCTTTAATTACCCCTCTAAAGGCGCTGTTGACCCTGTCGAGAGGGGGTATGGGAACGGGCCTGGAACCATTATAACATATAAGCAATTGAACCTCACTGGAATGATCTCACTTCATATCAGCTAGATCAACCAGGACAGCCTACAAGTCTGCAATAGTTCTCCTGAGCGTATGTAGATCACTGCACTGGATACAGTCACTCCAATTCCTCATGTTCATTCAAGTCGCCATCCCGTTGCGACGCCTCCGGCCGCACTCCACTTCGGTTCCCACGTTTCAATGTTCGGAGGAAGTCCTCTGCCTGCTGGGGAGACATGAAAAAATGCTGTTTCCCTTGGTGCGTCACTCTTAGTTTTGCCAGATAGAGGAGCACATAATCAATTTGCTCCAAGCGTAGTTTCCGCGTGAATTCCACAAACTTGCGGCGCTCTTCCTGCACTATGGGCGTGAAGTCTGGGTATATGGAAAAGGAGGTACCATCATAAGTCAACTTCTGCTTATTCCTTGCTGCCCTGAGGGCCACATCTCGGTCTCTGTAATTCAGTAGCCGTGCAATGATAGGTCGCGGGGGGATACACGGCGCCGGGCGCGGTCCTAGGGTTCTGTGCGCTATTTCCACTATGAATTGCGAGAAGAAGACGTCGCTGCCAATAGATTCCAATAATAGTTTCTCTATATAGTCTATATAGTTTCTGCCAGTATTTGTCGATTCTGGTATACCCATGACGCGTATGTTGCTTCTAAGTCCTCGTTCTTTGCGACTATGACGCGTAGATGTTTTTTCCATTCTCGTGAGTTGCGCCGTATGCGTTGCCGTGATGTCGTCAGATTCAGAGATGCGTCGTTCCGCCTCCTTAATGCGATCTTTATGTCCATCTAGCTTATGGGCAATGGCATCCATCCTAGAGGACTTCCGGTCCATCTCGTCCACCACTGTTGCTAAGCCTTGCCTCATCTCCTGTAAGATATTGGCCATGTCCGATGCCTGCGAAGTGGTCCCCCCTCCAGCACGCTCAGTCATTTCCTGCAAAGTGGTCATCAGCTATGGACTTGCCACCTTTCTTTGCCGCCTCAAAATTCAATTTCGGCTGCCGGGTATCATGCTTCCCCATGTTGCTAGAGAATGTATAATGCTTCCGCGTATATGTCAGAAGTGATCAGTACGCCACCGCCAATCTGGGTGTAATTGCGAGGGCCGGTTCCTGTTGTCATGCGGCCCCCCCTTAACTTCGTCAACCGGTCCGTCCCCACACTGCTGTCGCTGCAACCTCCTCTGGCCAGTACTTCTCAACAGCGTTCTCCTCGCTAGATCAGTTGCTTGCCCCCTACTGTAGTCCGCTGCATCAGCACACCATAAATGCCAGCTTTTTCTTCCTCCACTGTATGGCGATCTTTCGTGATCTCGTGTGCCTCTTTCAATGCCCTGCAGGACACATTTGCATCGGGCTGCTATCTCCAGGAAACTGCCGCTGCTGGCGGTATTCAGCACACACAATGTGTGGGGTACTCTTTATGGCCTGAGAATCACCACCCCCAGCAGACCGCCTTACAATGCTGTGCCTCCTACAGGGGAAATGGTGCCGTCCGTCTCAGTCCGCCTCATGCGCTCTGCACCGGTCATCCCCGCTCTCCCATCGTGCATTTCCCCCTCGTTGCAGCTCTCACGCTGGCCGTACAGGTCTTCAGCCGAGGTGGGAAGAGGGGGAACACAACCCAGGGACTTCTCCAGTTCGAATCCCGCACCTCAGAGCAACCGTTCAGCGAGGGGCGCAGTCGCCTGTAATTGTCACGGGATGTTCGGTCCCCCGGCACTTTCAAAGACCCCCCTCGGCACACAGTATGCCCCCACAGTAGGGGGGGAAGTAGGTGCACTCTTCTGTTACGGCGCTTTCCAGGCTCCTTGCACCTCGTTCTCAGAGAAGCCTACATCTCCGCCCGCAGCCGATCGCATCTTCCAACAGCGCGTCAGCAGTGTCCCTCGTGTAGTAGTTCTAGCGAGGTTTGCGCTCCTGCATCCAATGCTAGTGCCTCCTCAAATATCCTCTCTGCGCCCTGCCGCACCGGAAGTACACCCCTGTATTGTGCTAGCTTTACTTCTCTGGTGCAAAGAGAACGCGGACTCACTGTGTCACCTCCGGTTGTGCGGCCTGGTCGCCTCGTGGATATGCTCGGCCTTTCCCAGCCACCACAGCCGAGTCCGATTCCCGTGCACTTCAGGGGGGCGGCGCAGTTTAAAGTTCAATCACTCTTCGCCGCGGCTGTTCGCCTCCAACCCTGCCGCACTTCACCCCGATTATCGCAACGGGGTAGTTTCACAGTTTGCTTGCTAAATTAGCTCATTTATCGCCCAATTGCTTAGGATATTTGCAGGATCTCGTTCTCAGGAAGCAGGAGCCTCACAGCAGTGCGGCCATTCTGCTTGTGCACTCTCTAGTGCCCCCCAGATATCACCGTAGTTTCGTCCATTCCCAGCTCATCGTAGGTACCGTCTGAATCTCTGCAGGGCAGCGAGGCAAGCCCTTTGGTAGTACTGCCGATAGCTGATTAGGGTGTATCTGGGAGCGTTTGGGCTTAGGATACTGAAGTCGGGCATCCGGGTGATACCAGTAGTATGTAAAATGGACCTGAGCCACGAGATAATATAAATAAAAATCCAGAACGCCAAACCCCCCACATTTGCACGGTATAAGTAGAGTATTCCAACCTAACCATGGCTGTTTACCAGCCCAAACAAGCCGAAGGAGTAGGGACCGAAGAGCATTGAAACATTTTGTGGTAAGGGCAATGGGGATATTCAGGAATAGGTATAAAAAATAAGGAAGGGCCACTATTTTCATTACAGATACCCTGCCAACCATTGAAAGGGGAAGTGTGAGCCACCTCTCAACTTGAGGCCAGAAATGGTCAATTGCGGGCCATAATTGAGTCGGACCTCCTCCGTTGCATTGCAGTGCAGGAAGATGCTGAGATATTTTGGGGGGGTCGATGTACCATTACAAGAGGTATTCGAAATCTGAGTAGTGGCCGGTGTCAACGGCAAGATTTCCAATCTAGCCCAGTTACTAACTAATCCAGAGTATACTCCAAACAGGATAATTTTTCACAATAAAGGAGGCAAGTTCGTAGTGGGCTTACGTACAAGCAACATAACATCGTCTGCATAAAATGAGGCAGTGAAGGGGCCTGAATGGAACTGTAATCCCAGATGGAGATGTCGCTCTTATATATGACGCGTCAAGGGATCCATAGCCACAATAAATATAAGCGGTGATAGGGGACACGCGTTAGTGGAAATTGGGTTGTTATTATCCAGTTTAATTTTAGACGAGCAACCGGGCCGGAATATAAAAGGCGTATCAAATGTTAAAAGCCAATTGGAATACCAAGCTTCTGTAACACTGCATTTAAAAAAGACCACTCAAGTGAGTCAAAGGCCTTTTTAGCATCGAGAAGAACTGCTGCAGCTGGTAGTGTAGGCTCTATTTGATTCATCACTGAAAAGATTGCTCGCAAATTAAGCGCAGTGGACCGACCAGGAATTAAACCTGCTTGGAAAGGGTATATTATGGTATGTACAAGCAATGAGCAGAAGCGTGACTATAGTCTCCCGCATAGTGGGGGAGAGATATCTGTTTCCTAGGGCCTCATCATAGACCTCCAAAAGACGGGGAGCTAGCTCATGCTGGTAGGCTTTGTAAAACTCCCCCGGTAGGCCATCGGAGCCCGGAGCGCATCTACTGGCCAGGTCTTTAATCGCCTGTTTGATTTCATCTGCATCTATCGGTGAGGTTCGAAAATCATGGTGTCCTTCTTCTAACCTGAACAAGGCTATTTCTTGTAAATAATCGGTCAGAGCTTGCCCTGAGAGGGGAGTATGCGTTGTGTATAAATGAGTGTAATAAGCCAGAAAAGCGGCAGTCACATCAGACCCCTTTTTTCAATATAGTGCCCATGTCAGTGTCCGGACTTGTGATGTATGCTGATTGGTATTGAGGCCGAAGTACTCATGCGAGTGTCCTACCTGGCCTCTCGCCCTCCCCATATACTCAAGCCATCACATATTTACCGAGATATTTTACCTCTCGGGCAGCTAAATCAGTAAATTCAGACAGCAGTGCTGCACGTTCATGTAGTGATACATGCAAAGAAGTGGCCTGTGCTGCAGTGTCTATATCCTTGAGTTTCCCCTCTACTCCCTCCAAGTCTCTTTGAATAGATTGAAGCACGCCAGCATGCTTTGAGAGAAATACCCCCTGTATATATGCCTTGAAAGCATCCCACAATACAGCTTGTGAGGATACGGAGCCTTCATTTAGTAGGAAGTATTCCCTAATGGCGTCACCAACCTCTAGATGGAAAACTGAATTGAGTAAAGCTGAAGCGGGAAACCTCCATAACAGATGGTGTCTAGAGATCATAGGGAAATCGAGCATGATGAGCGCAGGGGCATGGTCAGACAATGTGCGGGGCATGTAGACGATCATCTGGACCTCTAATAGAAGCCGCGGAATAAGGTACCAAGGATCGATCCGGGACCAAGAGCTGTGAGGGGCAGAATAGAATGAATAGTTCTGGGCTGTTGGGTGTTTTCAGCACCAAGGGTCTGCTAGCAATGTAGATTGCAAGAGCGTAGTTAGGCCCCTTATTACATGTGTCTTTGTGATACAGCCTGAGCCCGTGGTATCTGTGGTGGGGTCTAATGTGAGATTGAAGTCGCCCCCCCCAGCAAAATGTTTACAGCTTCAAAGTGATCAATCTGTAATGCAAGTTTGGGAAAAAATTCTCTGGTGCCTATGTTCGGTGCATTTACATTGATTAGTAGAAGGGGATCCCCTGCTAGTGTACCCAATACCAAAATGTACCTACCTTCATCGTCAGTCATAAGCTCTGAGACCTGAAAGGGGAGAAATCGGTGGATCAGTATGCTTACCCCACGTGAGTATGAACTATAGCAGGAGAAGAACTGGTGGTTGCCCTAAGATGCCGTAAACCATGTGCCGGAAGTGGAGCATAATGTGTCTCTTGAAGTAAGGTTATTTGAATGATATGTCTGGCAATATAAGCTATGACCTGGCAGCTTTTCTTGGGATTCAATAGTCCTCTAACATGCCAAGATAGGCAGCGAAGATGCAGATAAAAGCTGCGTTCCCCCTGAGAGGTCATCTAGTCAGTATGTAACATTGCATTATATTGTGCAAATAAGTATGAGGTACATCAATAATAATGTGGGAGAGTATTGTTCCGTACCAACAATGAAAAGACGGATTGTATCTTAGTCAACAGTGAGCTATGTGTGGAAGTACTGCAAAGAGTTCCCATGGTCTACAGCCCCAGAGTAATGTTCCTTATCCGCCACAAATCAGGATTTACAGTCAATTGTGCATGGGTACAGGCGGTGAAAAGCAACAAATATGTCCTAGGTCACAAAGCCTCCTCCAGTCACTCAGGAATCGGGATCTCGGTTACCATCATGTCCGAGAAGTCAGTCCGCATTCTGGCACTGCTTCCAGAACTTTGTTGCGTGCTCAGGAGTATCAAAGATATGTGCCTTTCCACCAATCTGGATGCAAAGTCGGGCCAGATATAACATGGTATATTTAACATTCTCTTTTTGAAGGGTGCGCTTGACATCCATATATTTGCGGCGTGCTTCCTGTACAACTGGTGTGAAATCCGGGAACAGTGCGATGCTTGATCCTTGGTAGGTAAGGGAACCACGCTCCCGGGACAGTCGTATCATGATAGTTAAGAATGATAGTCATGATAGTTAAGAATTCTGGCAATAATCAGTCTCGGAGTTGCACCTGATGCTGGACGAGGTCTCAATGTCCGATGTGCCAGCTCAACTGCGAATGTGTCGGAAAAGGCATCGGACTCAGCAATGCCAGCGATGCAAATATTATTTCTGCGTGCGCTTACTTCTCGCAGCAAGCTGTTTAAGGAGGCTCTCAGTTCTTTCGAGTCTTCTTTGCACTGATGGCTGTGCATCCTCCAGATCAGAGATTCGCTGCTCGGCGTTCGCAATACGTGTGTCTTGTGCCTTCAGGCACCCATGTGTGTCCTCCAGCCGTGTGGTGACTGTGTCCAGGTGGGCCTCGATGGCCTGGAAGCCAGCATGTAGTTTGCCCAATATTGCAGCAGTGCCCTTCAATTGGGTCGACTCCCTTTCAGTGGTGCCCTCTGTGTCGTCATGCCTGGGGGTCTTCCCAGCTTCAAAATAAAAAATAACATAAGGAGCTATACTTACCAATAGCCCCAATACCAATTACCCAATAACCAGTCAGTTGGCAGTTAAAGAAGTTCAATCGTTTATTATACAGAATACTCTATATAGGAGCCTCTCCCGTCCTCACCCATCCAGGTGCGTGGAGAAGACTGCTGGCGTACATTCAAAACAACACATATATACTTTCAACATAGCGCATTAAACACCGTAGATGGAAAAACACTACTTGGCTCTTGGCCCTCGAGGAAGGACCATATATTGCACACATGATTAGTACAAAGCTCTGCTTCAGTTATTATTGGGGAGGTCAGGAGGGGTGACTCCCGTTCGTCTCAGTGCCCGGGGAGTGCAGGCACAGCGCCTTCAGGAATGCGCTTATCGCACCCAAAGCCAGATGCAACCTTGAGTCTCAGGGCAGAGAAAGAATAATGGGTCTTCAGCTGTCTCCAGCAGATCAACTAAGTTAGGGCCTGACAGGCATTGGAAGGTAGCACGTGATTCACTGTTCATGCCTAACGCAGGGAAGGAAAGATGGCGTCTGTATAGTTTCGGCCTACACAAGGAAAACAGGACACACACGCACATATATCCTTACTAACTCAGAGAAAGAGGTTATAGATTACATTCTGTGTATACCTGTATACTAGAAATATATAGATACAGCATGCTAACACAATATACATATACGACCCAAACCATTACATAGGGGAAATCAGAGTTTTATCCCTCAGAACCACCCTTTTAGCATGATGTAGCTAACTAAAAAGAAGTCAGTCTTCAAAAATGCCTTCATCAATCTGCATCAGGTCTTTTATTTCTTGCTGAACTAATTGAGCCTTGTTTTCCCCTGGGGAAGGAGTGGTTATGGAAGAGGTGCATTTAGTAGCACAATAAGAACAACAAGCTGGCCCACAATGTACGCACAGACAGCAAGTAAATATAACACCCGCTATGCCTGCTAGGATCATCAAAATTTTCCTTCCCCAAGTGGACAATAGACCCCAGAGCCATCCAGACAAAGACCAGGTCCCTGTATCTGCATGTACTTCAGATGCCAAGCGATGTAACTTCTGGAGAGCCAAATGAACAGATGGGGCGGGGTCAGGGATGTATACGCAGCAGGAACTGCCAATCACGCGGCATGCCCCTCCTCGATCAGCCAAAAAAACGTCTAGCACCATTCTGCTCTGAAGCGTGACAAGTCTCGTAGCTTGAAGCTCTACAGTTAAATTTGTTAATATACCTGCAGTGGTATACAACACCACTACCCTGCTAGACAACCTCGCCAACCTCGGACTCAAACAACTGGTGAACACCCCCACCCACCTCGCTGGCCACACGCTCGACCCCATCTTCTCCGCCAGCAACCACGTCTCCTTCAGCCACTCCACCGGACTACACTGGACCGACCACAGATGCATCCACTTCACCTTCAAAAAGACTACATCCCACCACCGCGCGCAACAAATCCCCTGCAGACACTGGAGCAAAATCACCACAGACCAGCTCCTCTCATCACTCAGCCACAACCCGCCTGCCAACACCGTGGACACCAACGACGCAGCACACAACCCCGCACAATGGATCACCAACTGCGCCGACGACCTCGCTCCACTGAAGAACCCCCCAGGCAAGACCGGCAACAGGAAAACCACATGGTTCACAGACGCCCTCAAAGACTCAAAGAAATCCTGCCGAAACCCTCGAAAAACCTGGCGCCATGAACGGACAACAGAAAACATGACAGCCCTCAAGAACGCCACCCGCGAACACACCAACTGATCCGCACCACCAAAAGGACATCATTCAAAGAGCGACTAGACAACAACACCCACACAAGCAAGGAACTCTTCAACATCGTCAAAGAGGTCTCCAACCCCAACGCCAGCAACAACAACATCACACCGTCACAAGACCTCTGCAACTCCCTCACCACGTTCTTTCACTGCAAGATCGCAGATATACACGTCAGCTTCGGACCCCAGACTCCGCCTCCGGTTACCGAACCAACGACCCCAACCACCATCCTTAGCGCCTGGACCCTCATCAGCACTGAAGACACCACCCATGTCATGAACACCATCCACTCTGGCTCCCCCTCTGAACCATGCCCCCATCATATCGTCAACAATGCCAACATCATCATCGCTCCCCACCTCCGGAACATCATAAACAACTCCTTCACGTCAGCCAACTTCCCGGAGAGCTGGAAACACGCAGAAATCATCGCCCTGCTAAAAAAAAAAACCAGCGGACCCCAAAGACCTCAAAAACTTCCGCCCCATCTCTCTTCTTCCCTTCCCGGCCAAAGTCATCGAGAAGACCGTCAATAAACAACTGACTACATTCCTCGAGGCAAACAACTCGCTCGACTCATCCCAGTCCAGATTCCGAGCCAACCACAGCACCGAGACCGCCCTCATCGCAGCCACCGACGACATCAGGACCCTCATGGACAACGGAGAAACAACCGCGCTCATCCTCCTTGACCTCTCCGCAGCCTTTAACACCGTATGCCATCGCACCCTAATAACCCACCTCTTCAACACTGGGAGCCAAGAAAAGGCTCTGGAATGGATCACCTCGTTCCTCTCCGACAGAACCCAGAGAGTCCGCCTCC
Organism: Lissotriton helveticus; assembly: GCF_964261635.1. Classification (NCBI taxonomy): domain Eukaryota; kingdom Metazoa; phylum Chordata; class Amphibia; order Caudata; family Salamandridae; genus Lissotriton; species Lissotriton helveticus. The sequence continues at coordinate 627,859,352 of NC_136065.1, read as the reverse complement.
CTCCTTTCCGATCAGCAGCCACCGAGATCATCTGCAGCGTACCCCAAGGCTCCTCGCTCAGCCCAACCCTCTTCAATATCTTCATGAGCCCCCTCGCCGCCATCGCACGCAAACACAACATCAACATCTTCTCCTACGCCGATGACACCCAGCTGATACTCACACTCACGAAAGACCCAGCCACAGCCAAAAACAACCTCCAGGAAGGAATGAAAGTCGTCACAGAATGGATGAAGCTCAGTCGCCTCAAGCTGAACTCAGACAAGACGGAGATCCTCATCCTCGGACCATCCCCATCTACCTGGGACGACTCCTGGTGGCCCACAGTGCTGGGCTCTGCGCCGACACCGACAGACCACGCACGCAACCTGGGATTCATCCTGGACTCCTCCCTCACGATGACCAAGCAAGTCAACGCCGTCTGGTCCTCTTGCTTTAACACCCTCCGCATGCTCCGAAAAATATTCCAGTGGATACCCACTGAAACCAGAAAAACCTTCACCCAGACCCTCGTCAGCAGCCGACTAGACTACGGAAACGCCCTTTACGCAGGCACCACAGCCAAACTTCAGGAACAACTTCAGCGCATATAGAATGCCTCCGCACGACTCATCCTCAACATCCCTCGCCACAGCCACATATCCGCCCATCTGAGAAACCTGCACTGGCTCCCCGTCAGCAAGAGGATAACGTTCAGGCTCCTCACCCACGCACACAAAGCACTCCACGACATGGGCCCTGAATACCTCAACAACCGTCTCTCGTTCTACACTCCCGCCCGTCAGCTCCGCTCCGCCAGCCTCGCCCTCGCCACCGTCCCACGGATTCGCAGAACCACCACCGGAGGAAGATCGTTCTCCTACCTGGTGGCCAAAACATGGAACTCCCTCCCCGCACACCTACGACTGACCCAGGACCATCTCACCTTCAGGAAACACCTCAAGACCTGGCTATTCAAGCAGTAGCGACACCCCCCCCTCAGCGCCTTGAGACCCCCACGGGTGAGTAGCGCGCTCTATAAATGTACTGATTGATTGATTGATTGAGTGGTATTGATTACCCTTTCAACTACCCTCACGCCTCACTTCTTTACTGGTGATAATGGGTCCCCAAATAGGAAATACTCCCTTCATTATATCAACTAAATGTTTTTTTGCAGTATCTGTTTGATCAATGTCAGTGGTGTCTATTTCCCTCACATTTCTAATAAGGGATAAATAAATCATGTTGGTGCATCACTGAGGGCAAAAGGCCACAAACCCAACAATTGGTAGCATTTGTTGCACTGTGCTTCTGATGAAGCATTTCTACAAACACATTTTTAGTATACGTTTGACGGTGCCTTTCTTTGTGCGGGGTTAAGGTATAGAATAGGTGCTCTGGGGATGGGGTAGTTGTTCCCAGAATAGTAGGCATAGGATGGCGAAACTCTAAATATACAAAAATACTAATTAATATTGTCAACAAAATCGTAATAGTAATCACAAAGGCTATCTTTACACGCATGGTCCAACTGGAAAAGATGGGTACATATGTAGGGTAATAACGGGGTGCAAAAGGTCGTTCCTCCTCAGAGACAAAACGGGCAAAGGGATACATGCTAACTAAAAGTTCAATAACTAAACTCGGGCAATGCAGTCCAACCTGCCAGAGGGTTCTTCTTTCCTGTGTTCATCTAGAGCCTCACAGGCAGACTCCTATTGTTCATCAAAGAGAACCAAAAGACAAATCCTCATGTTAGAGTTATGTCCTTACACAACTCTGGAAGAGTACCCAGCCTGGGCCCTTTAAAAGAAGTTCAGTCTTTCTTTCTGAATAGACAAACAAAATGTTCCAGGCTCTCAACGTGTTCAGTCAAGTGTCCCGCTCAGCACCCCAGAAAGGTTTTTAACAAACCCTATTACTGAAGTCTTTCCCTATCTCCTGCCGTCTTCATCTGGGGTACGGCGTTGTCTTCTGGGCCGCAGGTTGTATCGAACATGACCAGGCATTTCCTGATTAGGGAATAAAACAGAGGAAGGTGTATTCACTGCGACTGGAATATCATAGATTTGTTGATCAACAACAGGAGCAACCGAATCCGGGGCAATTGCTGATTCAGATGCCAAAACCCCTTCCGAGCCCGGTACTCCTTCTGCTTGCCCTTCTCTGATTTCCAGGGCGTCAGAAAAAGGAACAAAACGAGGGACTCGTTCACTCTCCTGGGTCAAAATTCCTTCCTCATTTCGCTGATCATATGGAAGCGGGAGGGGCACTGCTTCACATGGGATATGTGAATCCAATGTTGCTTGCCGTCAACTTTCACTGCTGTCCGTGTAGCCAGGAGAATTTGATGGGGCTTTGACCAGCGAGGGTCCAAACTGGATTTCCGGTGATAGTTTCGGACTAGGACCCACTGTCCTGGTTCCAAGCAATGTCCAGGACCCTCCGGCAGGGGCTGCAACACTGCTGACACCTGTTGATGAACGAACGGAGATCTTTAGGCAAAGCATACAAATAATCTGTCATCATAGGGTAGTCAATATCTCAAAAAGTTCTAGGTCTTGGGACACCCCAAACATTGGCTGGTTGTCCAAAGATGACCTCATAAGGTGAGAGACCAGACCGGGAATGTGGGGTAATTCACAAAGACATCAAAGCTAATGGTAGGGCATCGGGCCATTTCAGCCCAGTACCTTCTTGAATTTTGGCCATTTTTAATATCAAAATTCCATTGTATTTCCGAACTAATCCTGCAGACTGGGGGTGTCGGGCTGCATGAAACTTCTGCTTAATTTGCAATCCATTACAAACATGACTGATAAGCTCTGCATTAAAGTGTCCCCCGTTATCTGTCCAGATCACCTGTGGTAATCCATAAGCGGTAACAACTCCTTTATCAAAGCTTTTGCTGTTGCTAAGGCAGTGTTTTCCTTGGTCGGGTAGGCCTCCACCCATTTACTAAAGGCACATACCACGACCAAGACCTATTTCAGATTGTTCACACGATCCAATTGGATGTAATCCACTTGGAGCACTTCAAAAGGCAAAGATGGTGGTGCAAAGTTCCCACTGAGAACTGGCTCCCTTCCCCCCGGATTGTGTTGCAAACACACCATACAATACTGGACTAAATGGGCAGCGGTCTTAGAAATATTAGGATTGTTCCACATGGGGTCCAAAGGAGCACAGATGCACTTTGCCCCTATGTGTGCTGGGCCATGAGCCATGGTCACTACAGCGTTAACCAATGCGTTAGGTAGCAACCACCTCTGTTTTTCAGTCAAATGAAACCAGCAATCATTTCTATCTAATCTTCCCACTTCCTTTTCCCAACGAGCCTATTCAGGGGTGGTAGCTTCTTTCTGTATTTCTCGGACACTCTCCATAGTATTATCAAACATTTCCATTTCTGCAACCCACCTAGCAGAGGTGGTCAAAAACATAGATGACATTTTGGATTTTGCAGTTTCCTTAGCTATCTGATCAGCAAAAGCATTTCCTTTACCCACTTCATCCACTACCGCTTTGTGTGCGCTGCATTTAACTACAATTCAGAAAAGGGGGTGGTGATGAACAGAGTGTCTGAATTAAGCAGACCACTCTTACGCAGTCCAAAGATCAGGGTTTGATCCATCACCGTTATTTAGCTCACTGCCCCATCCCAGCTCAGAACCTGGCTATATGCAAATTAGTCTGTCCCTGGCCCAGTGCATCATGGGAACAGGGCAGACCAAACTACCAAGCCAATTCTTCACCAGAAAGGAGGCAAGCTTCCGGGGACCGGTTTCTGGCATTTCAGCCGTCGTCGGCCCGGCTTGCTTGAATCCTGATGGAGCAGTGAGCAAGGGACTCATGTCTGAGTATACCCTGCCACACCTATAGTGGCCAAAAACGATTCAGAAAAGGGGGTGGTGATGAACAGAGTGTTTGAATTAAGCAGACCACTCTTACCCAGTCCAAAGATCAGGGCTTGATCCATCACCGTTATTTAGCTCACTGCCCCATCCCAGCTCAGAACCTGGCTATATGCAAATTAGTCTGTCCCTGGCCCAGTGCATCATGGGAACAGGGCAGACCAAACTACCAAGCCAATTCTTCACCAAAAAGGAGACAAGCTTCCGGGGACCGGTTTCTGGCATTTCAGCCATCGTCGGCCCGGCTTGCTTAAATCCTGATGGAGCAGTGAGCAAGGAACTCATGTCTGAGTATACCCTGCCACACCTATAGTGGCCAAAAACGATTCAGAAAAGGGGGTGGTGGTGAACAGAGTGTCTGAATTAAGCAGACCACTCTTACCCAGTCCAAAGATCAGGGCTTGATCCATCACCGTTATTTAGCTCACTGCCCCATCCCAGCTCAGAACCTGGCTATATGCAAATCAGTCTGTCCCTGGCCCAGTGCATCATGGGAACAGGGCAGACCAAACTACCAAGCCAATTCTTCACCAGAAAGGAGACAAGCTTCCGGGGACCGGTTTCTGGCATTTCAGCCGTCGTCGGCCCGGCTTGCTTGAATCCTGATGGAGCAGTGAGCAAGGGACTCATGTCTGAGTATACCCTGCCACACCTATAGTGGCCAAAAACGATTCAGAAAAGGGGGTGGTGATGAACAGCATTTAACTACAGCCACCTTTTCTGGTAACGTTAAAGCTGTTAGTAATCGTAAAATCAAAGGACCATGTTGTATTCTTTGACCCTGGGAAGTGAGAAAACCTCTCTCTGCCCATAGGCGGCCGAAACTGTGAGCCACACCGAAGGCGTATTGGCTATCTGTATAAATGTTTACTTTCAATCCTTCACTCAACTCGCAAGCACGGAGTAATGCCACTAACAATTCCCCTCGGGGTCAGATAGAGGAATGTCTGTGAGGTCTACCCGTCCCTTCGTTTCTTCTTCGGTCTTAAATATACAATCATGTATGTCATTTGTTTTTTCATTCAAAGGGAGGGGTATCAACGTGGCAGGATTCAGAGTGGCACACCGTTTAATCGTAATATGGGGAGCAAACAAAGTCAATTCATAACCAGTAAGACGAGCACTCGTAAGGTGCTGAGTCTTTGTTTTGTTCAATAATGTGTCCACAGCGTGCGGTACCATCACTTTGAGGTCAGTATTCAGAACGAGCCCCTCCTATTGTCGAATGGCCACCCCAACAGCAGCAGTAGCCCTTAGACAGCTAGGAAGCGCTCTGGCAACGTTATCCAACACCGCCGAGAAATACGCACAAGGTCTTTGCTTACCACCAAATCCTTGTGTTAACACTGAAAGCAAACAACTGTCCACCTCATGTACATAGATCACAAAAGGTTTTTGGTAATCAAGAGTACCCAAGATGGGTGCAGAGCAAAGCGCAGATTTCAAAGAGTCAAAAGCTTTCTCACATTCATCGGTCCAGGGTACAGGCTCATGCACATCTTCAGTGGTTAAGTATAGGAGAGGTTTAGTAAGAAGAGAGAAATTAGAAATCTATTGCCGACAGTAAGAGGTTATGCCAAGAAATGCACGAACATCACGCTGAGTACGAGGTACAGACATGTTAGAAATAGTAGTCACACGTTCAGGGGTTAGTCTCCTCCCCTCTTTCGACAGTAGATGACCAAGATAAGTGATAATTTTTAAATATTTGTTTTTCGGATTATTGAGTGTGGTTTTTAGGCTCTTCCTCAGAATGGTGAGATGAAGGCACTATGTGCTTTTAAAATACCCCTCACACACTAAGAATCCCTTAGTGTCATGCTTCATCATTGGGGTCTTCCCGTCCCTCTACGGGGCGGGACGTGCTACGACCTACGAGGTACGTGGGAGCACTATTTTCGTGATGAAAGGCTATGTGTTAGTGCAGTGTAGTTAGTGAAGTGTAGGGACCTAATAATGTGAGTAAAAAAATAAAAAATTCCCTGGCTAGTGGAAAAAATATATTTTATTCACTTCCCTAGCTGGGAATGTTAAAAAGGGGGGGGGTGTGGTAGGGCTGTTGGCACCTACCAGGTCGACATGTTTTGCAAACAGTCCCCTACTGTTTGCTCATCAGGACCGTTGATGGTCCCTACTAGAAGGTACTCAGTTCTAAAGTTTGCCTAGAGTCCTACAAACCTATAGCAAAAATAAGCTATCAGTTTGCGCTTCAGGGCATGAGTGGGCCCAGGGAAGCCGAAAAATTCTCAAAGGAAATTTTTTGAAAAAAACTGACACAATGGTCTCTGAAATGAAAAGGAAAAATAAAACACAATAAATACATTCCGATTTGGCACATAGTTCACAGCATCCTCATTTTTTCTTTGCTGTCTGTGTTATAAATGATAACCAATGCACACGTTTTTTCGCTGCATTAAAAAATGCCAATAGGTTTGGGCAATAATTCATTCCCAATATTAATATGCTCCTTACATCGGAGCTTATCCATTTTGAAGATAAACACAGAATCTCGACTAGACACACGAACACATATGACTCATACATAGAGAGACACCCATAAACAATGTCCTGAGACACAAGGAATTATTTTTTTGCAATCGGGTTACTCGTCTTCTGAGTTGCGATTGCAAGTGGGAAATAGATCAGGAAAAAGGATAAATATATATATATACATACTTTCCAGGTTCAAATTGCGTGCCCCATGAGCCGGCACAACCGAGGGTTCTCAACGCGGTCAACTGAAAGAGTAAATAGAGCCGCGCCCTCCCGTCAGATAACATTGTTCGGAAGTTTGTTTTTACCTTTTTACGTGAGAAAACCAGATACTCTCGACTGTTGATCACAGTCTCCTACTTACGTTACCGCTTGTATGCACTGCTTCAATCCTACCCTCGTGCCGCTCCGAGGAAACAGCAGCTTCACGCGGCTGTAATCTTTTTATGGGAGCCGGTTGTGCGATGTCATCAACCTTAGACACATTACAAACACTAGTGTGCTAACCCAAAATGGCCGCGTATCGCGGAACACTTCCTGGATGGTTTCGAATTTACAAGTGTTTTTTTATGTTGCTCATTCACATTTAGGAATTGCTTTTGAAATGTTATTGTTATTTGGTTTTTGAACTGTTAATCAATATTATCATGCTCGTTTTCTTGACTAATGTTATGATAATTTAGTCAAGGATATCGTTTTTACAGGTTACTTTCCAGGGGTGTAGATAATATCATGGTCGATCTCACTCTTAAAGGTTGTATAAACTGAGGTTGTGATTGGTTCTGTTTGAGATTAGAGGTACCAAGTTTTACACATCTCAAATTGATTTCGCTCCTACCCAACCTGTCATTTTTGTCAATGATTTGAAGGTTCATCAAGCGATCATTTGAACCGGTTTTTTAACCGATCTGGTGCATATCCTCATATTCGGCCCCAAGGGATATCATCGTTCAGGCCGTTTTTGTTGGATTTAATACGGAACACCCACCTCTGTTCTTTTTCTAGAGTTGTTCCTCTCTTGCAACCAATTCAATTATTGTCCAGGACATATCCTCTGCTTTATGGCCCATTAATAGAAAGTGGTTGGTCAGTTTTGTACTTTATTTCTTACATTTAATGGTGCTTTTGGGCTCTCCTATCCTTATCTTGATAGCCCGGCTGGTCATGCCCACATATTCCAAATTGCATGGGCATTTAATGAGGTACACGACATTTGAGCTGTTACAATTGCTGAAGCTCCTCTGTTCCCATTTTGTGCCATCATTAAAGGTGATTGTAGTACTTTTCTTGGTCAAACAGCAGACCTTACAATTTCCACAGGGGTGGTGACCTTGTGCGAAATTCGGATTCCTCGCATGGTTGGTTCGATCAGTTTTTGGTCTTGTGTGAACCAGCAGGTCTCTTATGCTCTGCGCTTTCTTGTGGGAGAAGATTGGTTTTGACAGTTGAAAATTGCCACTGTTCAGAATCCTCCAGTTCTTATTAATGATCTTTGTCACCTGATCAGAGCTTGTATTAAATGTAGTTACACAGATTGGTCTTCGCTCTTCCTCCTTGTGAATCTTCTCCTCGAGAAGACTTTCTCTACAATTATTTCTTGCTCGTTTGTATGCTTGGTCAATGATTTTTTGGGGGTATTGACGAGTTTCTAACTTCTTCCTTAGGTCTTTGGATTGGAGTTTGAAATAGCTGATCTCTGTACAGTTTCTGCGAAGTCGCAGGAACTGACCATAACTCGCAACTCAGAAGACGAGTAACCCGATTGCAAAAAAATAATTCCTTGTGTCTCAGGACATTGTTTATGGGTGTCTCTCTATGTATGAGTCATATGTGTTCGTGTGTCTAGTCGAGATTCTGTGTTTATCTTCAAAATGGATAAGCTCCGATGTAAGGAGCATATTAATATTGGGAATGAATTATTGCCCAAACCTATTGGCATTTTTTAATGCAGCGAAAAAACGTGTGCATTGGTTATTATTTATAACACAGACAGCAAAGAAAAAATGAGGATGCTGTGAACTATGTGCCAAATCGGAATGTATTTATTGTGTTTTATTTTTCCTTTTCATTTCAGAGACCATTGTGTCAGTTTTTTTCAAAAAATTTCCTTTGAGAATTTTTCGGCTTCCCTGGGCCCACTCATGCCCTGAAGCGCAAACTGATAGCTTATTTTTGCTATAGGTTTGTAGGACTCTAGGCAAACTTTAGAACTGAGTACCTTCTAGTAGGGACCATCAGAGGTCCTGATGAGCAAACAGTAGGGGACTGTTTGCGAAACATGTCGACCTGGTAGGTGCCAACAGCCCTACCACACCCCCCCCCTTTTTAACATTCCTAGCTAGGGAAGTGAATAAAATATATGTTTTCCACTAGCCAGGGAATTTCTAATTGTTTTACTCACATTATTAGGTCCCTACACTTCACTAACTACACTGCACTAACACATAGCCTTTCATCACGAAAATAGTGCTCCCAAGTAACTCGTAGGTCGTAGCACGCCCCGCCCCGTAGAGGGACGGGAAGACCCCAATGATGAAGCATGACACTAAGGGATTCTTATTGTGTGAGGGGTATTTTAAAAGCACATAGTGCCTTCATCTCACCATTCTGAGGAAGAGCCTAAAAACCACACTCAATAATCCGAAAAACGAATATTTAACAATTATCACTTGCACTTTTTTGATAGAATCTTTTTGTTTATCTGGATCTACAAGGAGGGTGATTCTATCAATTCCTCTATACTTCCTTTTTTTTTTGGGAGATGACCAAGATAAGTCACCTCCTGTCGATAATTTTGAAATTTGGAGGTGGATACTTTGTTACCGTTGGCTGCCAACTGAGACAATAATTTAACCGTGGCTTCCTTGCAGCCGTCTTCAGTATCGGAAGCCACTAACAAGTCATCAACATATTGGAGGAGCACGTTGGGGTCGGGTCAACTCATCTAATACTGCTTTCAGAGCCTGGCTATAAATGCTAGGACTCTCGGTGTACCCCTGGGGTGCACGGCAAAATCAAAAGCTGCGCCCAGATAAGGAGAAGCCGAAAATATGACAGCTATCAGGATGAATCATAATGCTGAAGAAAGCATTCTTCAGATCGATAACCGAGAAATACTTGGCAGTGGGAGGAAACATGGTACATACTGCGGCACCACTATTTTGTTAATTTCTCGTAGGTCAATTACAAAACGATAGGTATCGACATGATCAAACTCATTTCCAACAGGGGCCTTCTTTAAGATCGGTAATATAGGGCTATTGCATACATTTGCAGCTGTTTCTTCCAGTACACTTTTATCAATCAAATCCTGAATGATAGCCAGCAAAGCCTTTTCACCAACCGGGGAAATCTTGTACTGAGGTATGCGGGGCAAACAAGCGTTTGGCTTTAATGTAATAGAGACAAGCGGAATTTTTAATAAAGCGACATCCATATCCCCGTCGCCCACAGAGTCGATGGAATAACAGCGAACTCCGGAGTGAGGGGTTCGTTCTTGGTGAAACATTGTCGGATATGTTCACCAGGTGATTGTCTAGTCAAAAAAACACCATCAGGAGAACAATGAATTTTTGCATGCAATTTCTTTAGCAAATCCAATCCCAACAAATTTTCCCCGCAATGTGAAATTAACAAAAACGGAGAGTTCACCGTGACTGGGCCAATCGTAAACGGAACAGGTTTAGAGATGGCGCTCTCTATCGGGATTCCAGAAATTTCCACCGAAATGTTATTTCGCCCAGACAGAGCAGCCCGAACGGGCGATCGAACTATTCATTGCACCCGTATCAACTAAAAAGTTTTCAGAAGTCCCCATCAATCGCCCTTGCTGATCAACTGGTACTGACAACTGGCCCCAACTCTGTCCATGGCTGTCCTATGTATAACCATACTCATCCGCTCCTTCAAACACACAATCCTGGTTGTAATACTGCCTTCCTCTTGGATTATCAAAGTAATTCTTTCCAGACTCACCAGGCGCTGCTTCTTCGCTTCGCATATCAATTCGATCCACGCCACCTCGGCCTCTTCTTGTTCCCCTCACTACCCTGTTTCGAGCTAGCAACAATGGACACTAAGCTCGCCAATGCCCTTCCTGTTTACAGTTAGAGCACTGGTTTATTCCCAAAGCAACAGCTGTACCTCCTCCTCGTCTAGTTCCCGACCCCCTCAGGACAAACCCTCTCCCGCCTCGATCTCCGCCTCGTCCTCTTATAACTTGTTGTAGCAATACTCATGTCTTAAGATCCTTTGCTTTCTTTTCTGACTCATCCTTACTCTCATTTTCCCTGTGCTCGTAATACTGAGCCATGCTTATTATAATCGAGGGGGTGGAAGTGGTCCAAGTACTCCCAGGGGCTTGCAGCCGTGCGGATATCTCGGGTAACAAATTAGTCACAAAACGATTAACAAATATTCGTACACCGCCTTCCACGGAAAAATCCTGGCCACTAAAGTCAATAAATACCCCTTCAAATCTAGTAATGAAATCCGACACACTCTCGTCCTTTTTCTGTTTACATGCTGTCAATTTATCCCAGTCTACCTTACGAAGCGGAATCAATGAGTGCATGTAAGTAATAATCCGACCTGGCAAAGCCAATACTTCAAGTCTAGGCTTATCGCCAGGCTTTCGTTCCTTGTCCCAGTCCTTAATCTGGTCCCAAGTCCCTCCTAACTCTGCGACATGATCCTGATCATGCACCTGACGCCATACGTCAACGGGGACTAGTAGGTCAAAAAATCATTCAATGTCAGCTAAGGTCATGACAGCTGAAGAGGCTGTCTCTGTGAGTTCCATATAGGAGGCAGTAGGATTTTTACGAGGGTCGGGGAGTTGCGCCTTCAGGGAAAGGACCTCACTTCTTTTCCAAGGGGTGTAGACCCATTGCTCCTGAAACCGTGCCTCCACACGAGCTCTAGTTACCTGATTCTGGTTATCTCTTAACTCTGGTATCTCAGAATGATAAATAGGATGGACTTCCCGCATAGGATACTGGGAATCCAAATTAGGAAATTTCAGGTGCAGTCACCCTCTATATTTCACTAAAGTCTCCACATTCCTATACACGTCTTCCAAGCCTAATTCAAATTTATGAGCCCAGTCCAAAATATCATACATTACTTGTGGGGCTCTTCAATCCGGAAAGCACTGTTCCCACAAGGAAATAAGACGTGTAGCCATGTGCTCCAGGGCGTGTTGTTGCATAACAGGCTCGTAATCCCTAGGAGTACTCCATATATCGGCAATAGTATACACAGGTTTCCGCATCCATTGGGACGCCTGATTCGCGACCATATGTTTCTCTTCCAACCCTACCACTAATCGAGTATACAATCACCGTGCATCAAGACCCCCCGGACCATGAGAGGGAGTTTGATCGGCTAAGGCGGGGGTCGTGCTTGAAGACTGGGAAGTCCAAATTGGAGAAGGAGAAGCCAAAACAACAGTAGCTATGGAAGGAGGAGACAATGTATCCTGGTATTAAAGTAGCCGATCCCAATACTGAGGCAGACGAAACAGAAGGAGTTCCCGAAGTGGTAGAGATAGGAGCCACAACAGGAGCCAAGGCTACTAGGGCCGAAGCTGGAGTCAAAGGGACCACAGGATATATGCGTTGTGGGGCATCAGGGGGAGGTGGACGCGTATCTAACAAATCTTCTATCTCATCCTCTGGTCCGGTCCTAGTCACATAACTTTTATCCACCTGCAACCTATGTTGTCTATTTGCGCAGTCAATATTTGTCTCAGTCTGGTTTTTATCATACGCTACGGCCTTTTGTGTGATCGTCTGGCTTCCTTTCAATTTTCAGAACTTCTCCCTAATGCGCCTGCGCTTTGCTTCCTTCTGCCACATATTCAAAGAATCAAACATTGCTGTCGACTTCGTTTAGAAAATAATCGATCCTGCAGGTAATTTCTCTTTTTCTCATCAAAAGACCCAGTTAAAGGCCATTGCAGTTCCACATTATCTTTGGTATACGTGTGCCATAATGTATTAAACAAAATAGGCGAAAGACCATGTTTAACATACATATCATAACTCGGACTACCCTCTGGCGGGGCAGGTTGACTTTGATCCAATCGTGCGCCCTTTCGGCGACAACAGCATCCAAAACACAATTTACTAAAACACAACATCCTTATTCACTAACAATCTGATTTCATTCCGAAAACGATCTTTCAAACATGGCCATGTTCATACATTCTCACACCTTGTTCACCAATAAGACTTCAAACAAGACAATGCAAACAGAAACATGTTCAAAGGGGAAAAATTCAAAGCGATATGTCGTCTTCAATGCAAAAGAATGGAGCCTGTCGACTCCCGTAAATGGAGAACCAATCAAATGCAGATTTTTGGACCAACAGATACCAAAATCAGGCAGTCGGGAGACTACCAAGAGACCGTCAGACAGGGTTTAACCACAGACCGACCTACGGACCATCCCGCAATCTTCCTGGTTCACCCTCGGGACTATTCTGGCTAAGCCCGCAGCCTTAGCATCACTCCAGATATGTCCCAAAGGCTACCCAGGTACAACCACAGGCTTTTCCGAGAGCAGTCCGGCCGGGTGCACACCACACATGTCACACCAAGGCGTCCAATCGGTATCTCTATTATTCACCAAACAAGTCCGTGGAGCATCTACCCATGCAGCCACAATGCTGCCCTGTTGGACCCCCAAAATTCTCCGTGGTACACCGACCACCAAATCAAATGCAGTTAACTGCTACAAAACGCTGCCCAACAGCGTATTTCCAAAGGACACCAATCACAATTCACTCTCCTGGTGCACGCAGGTACAATTGCGTATTCCCCACTGCCAACTCCTGGAGACCAACATGGTCAGCTCCTGGGTTACGCCCGTAGGACTCCGGCGAAGGGTCACTAGAAGCTGGGGCTCCCTGATCGCGAGTGCGGAGTTAGTCAGAATCTCTGGTCAGTCCACCCACTCGACCAGAGCTCCCCTTTCTCTTTGTCCTTTTCTACCCATTTACAGGGGTACGACCCCAAAGCGGAGTCCCACCAGAGTCGCCAACTGACGTACCATAAAAAATAACATAAGGAGCTAAACTTACCAATAGCCCCAATACCAATCACCCAATAACCAGTAAGTTGGCAGTGAAGGAAGTTCAATCGTTTAGTATACAGAATACTCTATAGAGGAGCCTCTCCCATCCTCACCCATCCAGGTGCGTGGAGAAAACTGCTGGCTTACATTCAAAATGACACATATATACTTTCGACATAGCACATGAAACACCGTAGATGGAAAAACATTACTTGGCTCTTGGCCCTCGAGGAAGGACCATATATGGCACACATGATTAGTACAAAGCTCTGCTTTAGTTATTATTAGGGAGGTCAGGAGGGGTGACTCCCGTTTGTCTCAGTGCCCGGGGAGTGCAGGCACGGCGCCTTCAGGAAAGCGCTTATCGCACCCAAAGCCAGATGCGACCTTGAGTCTCAGGCCAGAGAAAGAATAATGGGTATTCAGCTGTCTCCAGCAAATCAACTAAGTTAGGGCCTGACAGCCATTGGAAGGTACCATGTGATTCACTGTTCATGCCTAACGCAGAGAAGGAAAGATGGCGTCTGTATAGTTTCGGCCTACACAAGGAAAACAGGACACACAAGCACATATATCCTTACTAACTCAGAGAAAGAGGTTATAGATTACATTCTGTGTATACCTGGATACTAGAAATTTATAGATACATGATGCGAACACAATATACATATACGACCCATACCACTACATAGAGGAAATCAGAGTTTTATCCCTCAAACCAAGAAGGCACTGAGTCACTTGGGCAAAATCACCAGGAGGGCAGATTACGACGTGGCACGCGACATCACTTCGCCACACCAGCCGCCACACCAGCGAATGGAGAATGATAGTCCGTGGGGCATTCGTTGTCGATATGGCTGTAAAGGCGGAGCAGCATATAGTGCCATTAGATCATGACAGGTCCATGTAGAAGGAAGCGCAGATTAATCAATCATGCATCAAATGTGGGGCCTTGATGGGCATTGGCTGCGTGTCATTACAGTAAGAGGCCATCTGGAGCACATGAAATGAAAGGTGGGGTCCAGCCTTTTAATTAATAACAGCGCAGCAAAATTTGCCAGGAGGGAGGGCCGTATCGAGCGACCAGCTTCACTCACCACATCTAGTAAATAAATGGGAGCCTCCTATGTGGTGGCGTTCATCTCAGAGAGTGTCGACACGGCCCTCAAAGCACCCGAAGCGGTTTGGCAATATCAGCGATTCTCGGTAGTTGATGGTTGCTCTCGGTCCGTTGCACGTTCACCGTGCCCCGCCTTCAAGCCCGCCCAAGACCCCTGTCATCTTGGAGCTTCTGAGGGTCACGCCAGGCCCAGGAACCCGATCGAGGAGGCGCTGATGTTGCGGGCATCGCCAGTGTCCACAAACAGTGCATTAGGGTGCCCGACTCCTACATCTTACGGAACAGGCACCGTATGTCGATCTCAGGTAGCTTCCTGCGGGATAGCAGAGCAAATGTTCAAAGACAGCTCCGAAGCTGTGAAATCAAGCTGCCATCTTAGTCGCAGGCTTGCCCACACACCCCAATGTTACCATGTTTTAAGTAAAGAGTACATGGACTTTAGCACTGGGTAGCAGTGGTAAAGTGCTCAGATTCTTAAGGCCAGCAATACCAAAGTCAGAAAAAATAGGAGGTCAGAAGGCAAAATGAGAAACCACGAAAAGGATGCTAGATCTAGCAAGTAACAATGAATATCTATCCCAATTCACAAAGGTAAGTATTCACATGTATGAATTTACTAATGCGTCTTTCTGTGACTCTACACTATTATGCTGTTCAATATTTCCGAGTGAAGATTTACTCCCAGGTGCAGTAATTATTATTCTTTAAAAAATGTAAATGTGTCATATAAATGCTAATTAATTTTAAATATTCATCATCATGTTTATTTTCGATCATTTAGATCTTATAAAGTGCATATCACAGTATTATTACAAATATAGTAATCATAATTTAAAAAGAGTTAAAAATAAATTACAATAAAACACAGCAATGCTTACTTAAAAAAGAACAGGGGCAAAAGGACTGTTTAACAAGAACATTGATGTATGGATTGTTACCCTTCCTAATTCAATGTAGACCTTTATGTGCTCAATGGTTTTTGGAACAACACACATACCATTCGTTTTTAAATTATAACATTGTAAAACAGGATTGGCACCCAATCCATGAATAACTATTGAAATCAAGGGCCCAACACCTAAAATAAATACATCTCAGGAGACAAAATGGTGCAAAAACCATAATGCAGTATTGGATAAAATAAAAAGGTCACACAGTACACTTATTACGTCTAATCCACAGAGCCATCAGAAATTTAGCTAGGCCGAATACTACAACTCTCCTAGTGTCAGTACTGAGAATTCAAAGCACCTCAAGGTGTACTGGTTAACCTTTTTATTTTATAAAAAAATATATATTTATCATTAACTAGAACTATCATAAAAAGTACACCGCCTCATTAAATTGTGTGTATTAAATTCCTAATTAATTTAAATATATTTTTTAACTAACAAACAATTTTTAAGCATAGTTTTATAACAATCTTACTCACACTAACATTTTCCTTTTTATTAAATATGTAGTAAAATCTGTTAAAAGGTGTGTTGAATGGGAAACATCCTTTACCCTGTAGTCAGAACAACAACTTGCCTTTACAACGCAGTCCCTAGCCCGACTGTGAGGTTACCACATGTTCCTTTACCCTGCAAGTCATCACAATGACTTGCTTTAGGGGGCTCATTGTTGGACTGGCGTTGGATTTTAAGTCCACCACCTTCCCTACTGTTGTGTAGACTGGAGCTGGAATAGTAATTTATGCTGTTCAAAAGTGCAGTGCCCCCCTAAGGCCAGTTGTTGTAATGACTTGCATGGTAAAGTAACATGTGGTAACGTTGCAGTCGGGAAAGTGGCTGCGTGTTAGAGGCAAGCGGGGTAAATGCAGGCGGGTTTTCATCATACAACCATGTTAAATTAATATAAACAATTTTTTAATTTTTAATAATGTTTGAAAGTTTAATTCATTTTTAAATTAGATTTTTTAATTCATCTTAAACTCATACAATGATTAATCAATAAGTCTTGCATAGTTGTGTAACACTAAAAATTATATGTATATAAAATAAATGTCAAAATAATGTAATTAGTTTAACAGTTGATCTTATAGGGTGGTATTTTGTTTCCCTCCTTCTATTGTTTCCTATGAGAGTTTGTTGCAGTACTTGTGAGTCGTGATGCACGGTGCATGCCTTACTCGAGAGCTGCAGGGGAGTGCATTTGAGATTCCTTTGACACCTTTGGAGCTGCACCAACTTTAGAAGTGTAGTTTGTGAATAGCAATGGTCTTACTCTTTTGGTATCCCTTCCTAAACCTCTCCTCAAATTTCTCTAAATACCTCCAACGTAGTATGCAGTATTCTCCATTTTCCAACCACTTCCTCTTATAAATACCATATGATTACTCTACCTGTCAATCTGGAGATGTCTTCATAGTAAAATATAAGGAAAAAAAGTTTACTAAACTAAAAAACATATTTGTATGTTAAATATTACTGTAAATTAATTTTATATATTTATTTTAAATGTCAAACTATATAACAAAATGCTACAGCACTAATATCTGAATTTTGAATAACATATTTAATAAATGTAAATATCATACATTAAATTAAAATTATTTTCAGAAGTTTAAATTAAGAAATAAACCCCACCTAAAGTCAAATAAATTCATATCTATATTTGGCATCAATAATTAACAAAATGGATGTGTACATTTATTAACTGCGTTGTAACTATATTAAAAAAAAGTAATCATTACTTAAACATTTAGATGCAAAAAACGTATTAAAACATGTTATAATTATATTAAAAATGTGTACTGTTTTATAAATTATGTCAACAGTAATTTATATTCATTTACATTTGTTACTATTATAAATAATTTTATTTAATTTAACATTATTTCCTAAGAGTTGTATTTTAGGTTCCTAACTCCATTATTTTCTGTGTGAGGGGTTTTGTTGGACTTAGCTCTTTTTGCAGGGTTATCCCCAAACTTTTTGCTTCTTCCTCCTATTTTTCCCTGACCTGATGTTGTTGGCTATAGGACTCTGGGCACTTTATCACTGCTGATCAGTTCTAAAGTGAATATGCTCTCTGGGTAAAGTGTGTTTATGCATTAATTTTTCATGAGTGATATATTTGTTTTACTGGTAGGCCCCTAGTAAAGTGCACTGAAGTGTACCAGGGCCTGTAAACCAAATGCTAGTGGTGGGCCTGCAGCACTGATTGTGCCACCCACATGAGTAGCTATGAAAAGGTAATTCAGATTTGCCACTGCAGTGTCTGTGCGCAGTTGTTAACTGCTGTGTAGACTTGGCAACTGCACGCATGTGTGTGACATGTCCTGAGAGTGAAAAACTACAAATATCGTTTTTCACTCTTAAAAGGCTATCTTGCCCATAGGATAGAATGTCAAAATGCTTTGTAAGATCTTACAAGGATAAATTCCCATTGCGACAAGCTAGAGAAATAAAGTTTAGGCTCTCCGAACTTAGAATTTAATAACATATCTTTTCGTACAGATGGATTTTAAATTGTGTGTTTGAAAATGCCACTTTTAGAAAGTAGGCATTTTTTTGTTTAACCATTCTGTGTGCCTCTGCCTGTTTGTGAATTGACTGTCTGGTTTTGGAGTGACAGGGGCTGGGGATGTGCATTCACTGTAAACAGCCACTGGGGGTTTGAGGTGTACCTGGCCCTTCCTGGATGACTCAGAGCTGAGCTGAAAGGTGCTTGGCTGAATTAAGAGTAGTGTGAGGAGATTTCTTTGTACCTGAATTCTGTGTGCTGTCTGAGGTTGGCCTGCAGTAGCTGTTTCTGCCAAGGAAAGGACAAGGACTTTGCTGTGTGCTGTGTTCCCCTGCTTGAGGAGTATCTCCAAGGCTTGAGTAGAGTTTGCCTCCTGTTCTGAAGTCTCAGGGACACAAAGACATCACCCCCAGCTGCCCTGAACTACCTTGCTGGGAGTTCTGACCTGCCAAGAGGTCAGGGGTGGCTTCTCCATGTGGGCAGTGGAGCGTCGCCCTACTGCTTTCTCGCAGTGCGAGAAGCAAAATCATAAAATGGTATGTAAATGTAAATGTACATGTATTTATATAGCGCAAATCACCGACCCGGTATCTAAGCGCTTGCTTAGGGAACCCGTCCTGGTATTCCCCTGTGAGATATCCCGGCAGGGTATCCACAAGGTGAAAGCCAGGCATCCCGCCGCGAGGGGCCGTAGTGGAGATTGAGCAAGCTATTGCCCAGAGTCGCAGAGTGTGACCCCGTGAGTTGAGTAGGCACCAGAGCGAGAATTTGAGCCCGAGACCCGACGAGGCGGGGAATCGAACCCTGGTCCACGGCCGATCTCAGCTTCCGGGTCTGCCACCTCTAACCACTGAGCAGGCGGCCTGCAGTAGCTGTTTCTGCCAAGGAAAGGACACGGTCTTTGCTGTGTGCTGTGTTCCCCTGCTTGAGGAAGATCTCCAAAGGCTTGAGTAGCGCTTGCCTCCTGTTCTGAAGTCTCAGGGACACACAGACATCACCCCCAGCTCCCCTGAACTTCCTTTCTGGGAGTTCTGACCTGCCAAGAGGTATGGGGCGGCTCCTCCATGTGGGCGAATGAGCATTGTCCCACTCCTTTTTCCCAAGGTGAGAAGCAAAAACATTAAATGGCATAAATACCATTTTATGTTTCTGCTTCTCGCACAGCACAACACTTAGATCGCTCTGACACCCTCAGGGAGGACAAGGCATAGAAGACTACTAACAGATCAGAACTTGTGAGACTAATCACCAACTATCACCTTTTTTCTCATACGATTCATAACATACTTAATAAACATTGGTCACTCCTGGTATCTGACAAAAATCTCCAACCGTTTGTGAGAGATCGCCCGAATATCACATATAGGCAGGGTAAGACATTACGTAATTTAGTAAATCCTAGCTATCTCACGCAAAGGGCACAGGTGACATGGTTACATAAGTGAAATAAGGGTTCATACAAATGTGGACGCTGCAGTATGTGCAGATTAGCTATTGAAGGCATATTTAAATTCAGTTACAACAAATCATGAGAATATGAGATTAAGACCCATATTGACTGTAATTCTAAATTTGTTGTTTATGTGCTAATCTGTAAATGTGGTTTGATATATTGTGGAAGTACTATCAGGTCTATGTGAGAACAAATATCTGAGCACTATAGGGCACTCAAGCAACAGTACCCTAAATATCCGATGGCGACGCATGTAAGAAACTGTGTGACAAAATATAAACACATGAGCTTTAAGTTTCATGGTTTGCAAACAGTAGCAAGCAACAATAGAGGAGGTAACTGGTAACTCATGCTCAGACAATGTGAATCACATTGGATAATGGTTTTATGTGCGGTTGACAAGGGTCTTAACATAGACCATGAAATGCAGTATTTTCCCGGTACCTAGCATATTGTATTATTGCTTACCATGATGTATACAGGTTACGTGTGATACTATATTATTTCGTTATGCCAAAAGTGTAAATAGGTATCTGCACATTTAGGTGTTAACTTATACCGCCATTTGTATGATTATTGACATCTGTTTTTGGTTAGGACTAATTCAACATTATTGTGACACATATACGAATTGTGAATGTACTGTATTTATAATGGCTCAGATGCCAATAGTGACAGGCATCAGTAGAGTAACACTTTATCCAGTTAATGTATGTATATGTATTCTCTATGAAGATTTTTACAATGCTACTTTTTTACTCTGAATGTACTTACAGCCACTAATAGGTGGTACAAACAGTTCATATGGCTATTCACATTATTACAGCAGTTTCCCCTCTATTTGTATATAGTCATTTATATTAATGAGAAATTGAGCACTCTAAATATAATGAGGCCTTGCTTGAGCAGTTTCACGTCAGTCTTCTCAGTTTGTCTTTTTCTTTTTCTATAGTAATTTACCCGTTATACTAAATTTATGGTTCTCTTGGAGATAGATGTGATATATTTTGGAATTAAAGACGACATACAGATGATCAATCAATCAATCAATCAATCAAGAATTTGTATAGCGCGCTACTCACCCGGAGGGTCTCAAGGCGCTTGGGGAGGGGGGTCCGCTACTGCTCGAACAGCCAGGTCTTGAGTTGCTTCCTGAAGGCGAGGTGGTCTTGGGTAAGACGGAGGTGGATGGGGAGGGAATTCCAGGTCTTTGCTGCCAGATAGGAGAAGGATCTTCCTCCCATGGTGGCTCTTCGAATGCGTGGAACGGCGGCGAGGGTGTGGCTGGTTGATCGTAGTTGGCGGGTCGGAGTGTAGAAGGTCAGCCGGTTGTTGAGGTACCTTGGGCCTAGGTCGTGGAGGGCTTGGTGTGCGTGGGTGAGGAGGCGGAACGTGATTCTTTTGCTGACGGGGAGCCAGTGCAGGTCTTTCAGGTGTCCGGAGATGCGGCGGTGACGGGGGATGTCCAGGATGAGTCGTGCGGAGGCGTTCTGGATGCGTTGGAGTCTCTTCTGCAGTTTGGCTGTGGTTCCGGTGTAGAGGGTGTTTCCGTAATCCAGTCGGCTGGTGACGAGTGCCTGGGTGACCGTCTTCCTGGTTTCGGTGGGGATCCAATGGAAGATCTTACGGAGCATGCGTAGGATGTTGAAACATGATGACGAGACGGCGTTGACTTGTCTGGTCATCGATAGGGAGGAGTCCAGGATGAAGCCCAGGTTGCGTGTGTGGTCCGTTGGTTTGGGTGCGCTGCCTAGGGCCGGGGGCCACCAGGAGTCGTCCCAGGCAGATGGTGATGATCCCAGGATGAGGACTTCCGTCTTGTCTGAGTTCAGTTTCAAGCGGCTGTTCTTCATCCATTCGGCTACTTCTTTCATCCCTTCATGTAGGTTGGTTCTGGCGGTGGCGGGGTCGTTGGTGAGGGAGAGGATCAGCTGGGTGTCGTTGGCGTAGGAGTTGATGTTGAGGCTGTGTTGGCGTGCGATGGCTGCGAGGGGGCTCATGTACACGTTGAAGAGGGTGGGGCTGAGTGATGATCCTTGTGTTACGCGGCAGATGACTTCGGTGGCCTCGGATGGTTAATAGTCGCGGTTACGATGCTCAAACATAGCAACATGGCTGCCGTATAAATAGTTCTGGCATTGCGAGTCTGTTATGACACAATTTTGGCCACCATTTTGAACATACAGAAGATCTTAGTGTTAGGATGGTTTTGGCCACCATGTTGGATAAACGCGATACTTAGATTATACTTTGTTTCTAATCAGCAATAACCCGCAGTATAATAGGGTTTAAGATCTGAGTTAAGATGAACAATTACGAATTAAAAACAGTAATAGAATGGGATAGATATACAGGCTTCTAAACAAGAATACGTGTTAACGAACACGATTCCGGCACAGTATATAAACCTGATGCAACATGGAGTCTGGTTATCACGCCGTTACACACACATGGATGGAGTTTCAGATGTGATAACGAGATACAGGTATGAACTATAGTGTATACTTGTTTATATTTCTTGCAGACCTTTACCTACAAGTGATTTGGTTGGCTAGGATTGCCCTGAACAGGAATTAACAATGTGTGTATTTTCGTTTTGTGCTTTAACTGATTTTTTACGTGTTTTGGAAGTAACAGGCATTGGTGAGACTTTGAGGATACTACTCTTTTAATTCATATGGGCGCATTGAATTACACCTAATATGAGGTATTTTCCATTAACAGAAATTATTGAAGAACCGGTTTTTGACCATTTACGTTTACCTATTATATTATACAAATTGATGGCAGCAGTACAGCTGATGTGATGACTCTGTAAACTAACGTGACCAACTCATGAGTTATAAGGTAGCACTTAGGTGAAGATGATATAAGGAGGAATGCTTACCCTCAAATAATTTGTTTGTTTACGTGATTTACTGAGGATCCTATTTTGCACACCATCTTTACGATGCGGATTGACGTTAAGTAAAACCTTATGGGATGCTTTTATATTCGTAGTTTACGCACTCTGTTTACTGCGTATCCCTTGAAATAAGTATTAATCTGTGAATATAAGCACAGTATATGACACTAATATAATACTATGCACAGTAAACGATACTTATAAATTTGGATTGTGAGACACAATGCTCACTGTAATATAGGCACATGAGGCACCAAACAGAGCACTTAGGTTCTAAGGTGAAGGGATGATGTATCTAATTACATTAGTGTAAATTGATGGTCAGTAATTATATTTATTTTGTAGCTCTGATGAAGTCAGAGGTGGTTATATACCAAACTGATGAAACACGTGTTGGCTACATTAGCTACCCAAATGACAATGAAGTGTATTAAGAACAACAATTGAACTGGGAATAAGAAAGAAAATAAATGAACGAGGAACAAATAAACTTTTTGTACTCATATATTGAATTTGTATTATATTGGACGCTCGGGTATTGTATTTATTTAAAGTGATTGAGGTTTTCCTCGGGTAAATTGAAACTGTTAGTGGCTGCTCTTTTTTCCCTTTGGAGCACAATGAATTTTGAGAATAATTTGGGAATACTCTAGGTTTGCACTAGTACCTAACCTTGCCACAACATATTAAACTATTCATGCATTGGCATACTGTAGGCATTCAATCATTGGTACATCAAGCCCACAAGCAATCAGCAATAGTGCCCTGGTTAGTGCAATGGCACTATCGCTGATTGTCAATGGGCTTGATGTACTTAGGTAGAAGCCCATGCCATGTATATAAAACCAGCATTCACTTCCACACATTTTTTGCACTCACTGGTAGTAATTGGAGTGCATGTAGCATTCACACTGCGGTGTAATAATAGTGGTGCAAAAACTTACATTGTATTTGTTTGCGTTTATAATTCAATGGTACTTGTCTTAATTGAGCACAGCAATAAGACCAGGATTTATCAGTGATTCGAGATACCATCTCCCTTTGCCATTCTTGCCTGACTTTTAATGGAGGATGTTTTTTTCCAAAGCGATACAAAAGGGGATGATGGACGGAGCGTTTGAACAAATCAAACACTCACCCCCAGTCAACTGATCTGGGTTCAATCCATCACCATTCTTTAGTTCACTCAGCCACCCCAGTTCAGACATGGCTATATGCAAATCAGTCTGACCCTGTTGCCTCATGGGAACAGTCCAGCCCGAACTGCCAAGCCATGTCTTCCCTGGACCGGAAACAAGCATCCTGGGACCGGTTTCGGATTCATAATCCTCATCAGCCAGGCTATTGTTTTTTTCCAGTCATGATGTCCGAATATAGGAAGGAGAGGGGTTTACCAGTGTCTGTACAATGTATATACTAGGTGAGGATCTAACAGGTTTTCAGTGGGTTTTGGGAATGCTGGGAATAGCAGGCTGTGCGGCTGAGCACAATCTATGATAGTGAAAAGTAGCTCGGGTGTAGCACCACTTCTCGCTTTGTAATCTTGGAGGGAGAGAGAAGATCTGTTAGGAAATAGGTCCCTCAAAACGTCCACCCCTACGCATTCAATATTTTACCAATGGACGGTATCTTGCATTGAGGGAAGCAACAGATTATGAAATGCAGGTAGCAATGGCATCTCATAGTTCAAATATGTTGCCAGTTCCCACCAGGCTCTACATGTCATGCCAACTCTATCAGCATCGTTACTCGGAGACTGCCAAAGCAATTTAATACAGTGTGCTTGGGCCTCTAAATAATGTAGGGATCCATTATTGATATACCCCCATCATTCATGGGTTTTGTTAGGACTGACCAATGTATATGTGGCTGTTCGCCTCCCTAGATCCGTCGTGTTATCAATTGTCCTTGTTGATGGAAGAATCCAAATGCTAGGCAAACTGTATTCTTTGCAAAGGGATATAGACATTTTCGGCAAAATGATCATCTTGGCACGTTTGCACATAGAGAGAAGCAGTTGTATCCACCTCTCAGTTCCAGTTTTGAAATGATCATGCGTGACTCCGAAATTATTGAGCATCATTTCTTTTGTGTCCAATGTAACATAAATGCCTACATATTTCACGGTTTTCGCATACCACTTTAAAGGAAACTCTGTTGGGATTTATGCCAAGTTGCATAAAGCCCAGAGAAGCCACCAAATTTTACAACTTCCTTAATTATTGTAGACTTCTCCTCTGGTCGCTGAACATACAGGATGACATCATCTGCATAAAGGGATAGTATCACTGATTTACTTCAATCCACAGTCCACAACAGAAATGAAATTCCCAAAGGCTTCACTGTTAATGCGAAAGCAGGGGCGTCCTTATCTTGTCCCACTGCTGTTCCCTATCGGCTCGTTATTGGAGACTTTGAACAAAAGCAAGAGACAGAAACACAGAAAGGGAGAAAAAAGGTGGAAGAGCAAGAAAAGAAAATGGTGACAAATGTAGAAATCAGGGATGAGGACCTGCAAGAGTGAGATAAAGAGTGAAGTTGTGTAGTATGGTGCCTACGTGGCATCAAGACAAGGCTATCCTTGGTATTCAACAATGCCAGCCTTCGTTAGTGCGGGCAGGAGGGTCCTAATAAAAACTTTCGGGCCCTCAAATTACTTCTTTACAATGTAAACACTGTAGCCACTGATGTACAGCCACTAATGTGTGTTGCCAAGACCATGTCTAAGTTTCCTCGGGTACCTATTCAACCCGGCTCCGCTGAATTTAACCATATTTCATTATTATGATGGTGGTGAGGAACAAGGATTCAAAACCTTATTTCATTCTTTATTGATTACCCTAATAAGAATTTTAACAAGAAAAGAGAAACCATTTGCTTCTTCAACTATACTTTCTATAATGTTCAAGACATTTTGTATTCTTATTAAAAGTCCACGATTTTAGTATAATCAGTGTTCAGTAGCACAGTGGTTAGTGTGCCATAGGCACTAAATGAAATTAAGGGGTCCATTAGGATGCAGGGCGGAACGCCACCGCCCGCATGGCAGTGGCGATCCACCCTACATCCTTCCCCGCCCACCACCCATTTTCGCCTGGGGGTACCAAGGCGGATCACCCCAGTTCCGACATGACCATACGCAAATCAGTCTGACCCTGTGCCTCATGGAAACAGTCCAGCCCGAAATGCCAAGCCATGTCTTTCCTGGACCGGAATCAAGCAACCTAGGACCGGTTTCTGGCTGTCAGCCGTCATCAGCCAGGATAGCTTGATTCCAGTGGCTTGGAGAGCACGGGACTCATGTCTGAGGATACCTGTCCCACTCGGGGCGACAAATGCAAAAACATGCAAAAAATGTCTTACAAATAATGTGAAATGTATTAAATTATAAATATAATTAAATAAAACATAGATAGAATTATTTAAAACAATGTTAAAATTAATAAATAATAAATGTAATGTAAAAAATATTAAAAATTCACAATTATTGTACATATATATATATATCAACTTAATAATATTAATAAATAATTATTACATTTATTTATAAAATGGTAACACATAATTAAAATTATAATTACATATACATCTAAATAAACTTGTAATATCAATATAAAAATTAATTGTAAATATAATAAATTAAATTATTAACATTTTTAATAATATTTCACACTACATTAATGATAACAGTAGGGAAAACGTTGCATAGCGTAGGGGATAACATTTCTGTTCCTATTCTAACAAGTGGAATAGTAGGAAAAGTGTTGCAGAGCGGGAGGGTAAAAATGACTATTCCTACTCCAGTGAGTGCAACAGTAGGGAAATTGTTGGGTAGCGGGTGGGTAAAATTGGCTATTCCCTCTCATGAGAGTAGAACAGAAGGGAAAGTTTTGGATATCGAGTGGGAATAATTTACTATTCCCACACCACCAAGTGTAACAGTAGGGAAAGTGTTGGATAGCAGGAGTGTAAAAATTATTATTCCCACTCCAGTGGTGCAACAGTAGGGAAATTGTTGGATAGCGGGTGGGTAAAAAATACTATTCCCATTCCAGCAAGTGCAACAGTAGGGAAAGGGTTGGATAACGTGTGGGAATACTTTACTATTCCCACTCCACCAAGTGTAACAGTAGTGAAAGTGTTGGATAGCGGGAGGATAAAAATTACTATTCCCACTGCACCGAGTGCAACGGTAGGGAAAGTGTTGGATAGCGTGTGGGAATAATTAACTCTCTCCACTCCACCAAGTATAACAGTATGGAAAGTGTTGGATAGCGCAGGGGATTAATTCAGTATTCCCACTCCTGCAATATTATTAACATTAATGAACAATTAATTAATTTTAAAAAAATGTTTTACCTCCCACAATATTCCCCTATAAACGTCACCACCAATATTGTAAAATATTAATCAATTAACAAAATTAATTATCAATTTATTGATTAACTAATAATAATTAACAATACAATTAATAACCATCAAATATAAATTAATTCACACAATTAACACTATAAAATAACTTTAAATCAATATTATATAAAAAATATAACAAAATTAAATTACTTCCCACCATACAAAAGTACACAATTAACATATTAACAAATTAAGTATTAATAATTAATATCAAAAGAATAACTAATTAATAACGGTTTAAACTCAATTAGCATAATTACCAATAAATATATAATTATTAATAATGCATAATTAATTAATTAATTAATTAATTAACACAATTAACAATATAAATGATTAAATACAAACATATATTTAAATTAAATCACTTCCCAACCTATTCCCCTATAAACCCACGACCCGCTATGGAACAAAAATACGCAAAAATAATTTAACATAAAATTCATTACTTTAAAAAAATTTAAACATTAATTACAAAAATAATATATACTTTTAACACATATACTAACATTTAAAACACTACAAAAACCAATTTTTTTCACAACGATATTATGACTGACAATATTACTAACTTCGATATTATAACACACGATATTTCTTACTTGCATATCGATATTCTGCACCACTATATTTTTGAAAGTCAATATTCTGTCCTCTCGATATTTAAAACTCAATATTTTGCCATCTCAATATTTTAACCTCGATATTTTTACTGTTTACCGATTATGAGACCTTTTGTTACACTCTTTCACACTTTTTGGGCATCTCGTCGTGGTACCTTATGGCAGAGGCTTAGAGCGGCCTTCATGCAGCCCAATACTTGACAGGAAGTTTCTGAGTGTGGGTGATTGAGTCTAGCGGGTGTCGATGTGCTCTTTTAAAACAGAAATGTGTGAAATGGTAATCAGAAAAGCCTTGGATAGTCCGATCGGCGTTTATCAGTCATTTTTAAAGTAACCATCATTAGCAAGGTTCAAATACCATTTTGCAACCATTGAAAAGCGTTGTAGTCTGAGAATAATTCCTGGACAAAGATGATAAATTGTTTTTTGCTATTCTTTATGGAGTTTGCTTTGTTTGCCTACATTTGAGCTTGGATTGTAAGCTAAATATATCGTACACGAAATGACTGGAAAGGTTTAATTCGCTACAAGCTGAATTCCACTCAGTTTCACAATCAGACAGAAGTGCACACCTGGGTGAATGGGGTGGGGGTGAGGGCTTCCTTTCTTAGGTCTGTCCTAGAGTCAGCTCTAGCTGCCCCGCCAGTCTCATATTTTCAACAAAAAATACATACATAAATACAGTGCCTTCAGTCGGCCCTCTTTATCCTTTGATTTGTTGAAGTGTTATTCACATCCAGCTTCTGCCACCAAAACATACAGGTTGAAGCGCAGTGGATCCCCCACTTCAGCTATTGGCTTTCTTCACTGTGAGTAGAAGCATCTTGCTTGGGCACATGAGCAAAACACATAAAAAGAAGTGCCATGGTTGGTAGGCTCACCTCTGCTATTGTTCCTTCTTTGATTTCATGTTCAATTTATTTTTGCAATTACCTTGCCAAGGTTCGATTTATTGGCTTTGCCAATGCTTGTTTTATATACAAGGAACCGGCCCAATCAACCTGTTTGTCCAGCGTACCATATTGTCTAGGAACTGCCCAGATATACTGTGTTCTTCAGCCATGTCTTAATCACAACAGGCTGCTTCAGGGTAAACTAAAAATACGCCATTCATAAAGCCCTCCTGGACTTAAATTGGACACCCCTAATCTGCAGGTATTCTAGATAACATGTTTGCGGTATTTTCCAGAGAAGACATTTCAAGGGCATGGGTTATGGATTATGAAATGATTGAAACTGCAAGTTATTAATTAAAACTGGCCACCCAGAATAATGGCTCCCATTTCACAAAATATAGCCATTCTTTGATTCTCCTATTCAGAAGCCTTCCCATCATCTCACCTTGGCCTGACGATAAACACGAATATGCTAAGAGATGCTGCAATACATGCAGCCAATTCTCATTGATTGATCTCAACTATGACTTTCCTCCTGCAGGCCTGGACCCTACATCTCCTTCCAGACGAAGAGCTTACAGCACCAATCAGATAGCGGATCATGAGCCAATTGAACGGGTTCACACCTCAAGTGACCCCACTGCTGCTATGGGGAAGAATACCCTCAGAAGAGCCCAAATGCAGGAGCTTATGGGCCAGACCAGTCCAGACCCTTGGCATGCGGACCTAGAGGTAAGGCCCCTGGATGTTCAAAACTAGGACACAAAAAACAAAGGACTTAAAGCACAGCCAGACACAATTGCTATTAGTCCCTCCTTCACTTG
The DNA here is from genome assembly GCF_964261635.1 of Lissotriton helveticus. Lineage (NCBI taxonomy): Eukaryota > Metazoa > Chordata > Amphibia > Caudata > Salamandridae > Lissotriton > Lissotriton helveticus. The sequence goes on along the minus strand of NC_136065.1, from coordinate 627,830,184 downwards.
TTTTCCCCATATCTTCCTGCAGCGTTCCTTCATGTTCTGTGTTTTCAATTGCTTTGAGCTCTTCTTCCATCACTCCTTCTTTGGTACCACCATTCCTTCCTGCCGGTAGTTCTTCCTTCTTTCTTTTTTTCTACCTTAATCTCTTCCACACCTCCCACTATCCATCCCCCTTCCGTTCCCTGTAGCCTTGTATATTTTTTTAGATGTGGAAAATATGCATGCCTCACTGCTCGCCATACATTTCAGCGCCAGTAGCATGAGCAGCACTGAAAAATCAGCGCGAACGTCAGTGTGCAGGAGCGTTTGACCATTCAAGTTGATTTTGCTGTTGCTCGAGTGGAAAATCTACTCGAGCAGCCACAAATCTATGGAAGAAGCAGCACTCTGACTGCGACCACCTATGTTACAAAATAGTGCTAGACAATGCCAACTCTTGCAGGACAAAATTAGGCGATTAGCACGATTTGCCAGAGCTCCGCATTACAAGAGTAACACAGAGTTGTCAAATTCCTCCTATTGCACGGGAGAAGTGAAACATTCTGTCCATCCCTATTTTTTTTAATTAGTTTTGTTGAAGGCCAACCAGAAGGTTTTGTGCTAGGACAAAGCAACTTGTATTCTTGGTGATGTTTTTGCCCCTGTGGGTTATTTGGTAACCACTTTGTCTCACAACGGATGGTTCAATAAATTGCATAATCTTATTGGCTGGTCGGGGGATAATAATAGTTCATTTGCATAGAGACCTGCATGTCAAATTGCTAATATTTCTATGGTTGATCAATTAGTTTAATGTATGTTATGAACATTAGAGAATTACTAGTGTTATGTGTATTTCACATAACGTGTATCCTCATGCAAACATCTATAATTACTTACGGTTTTGGTTGCAAAGTTTGTTTTTTGAGCATCAGTTTATGACAAAAAAACAAGTGATCGAGAAAATTCAAAACCTCCAAGCATTTCACAAGTATACTTTGCGACAAACACACATGGTAGAATAGGCCACACAAACACCAGTTGCAAAAGAAAATTACGTGACTCCGTAAGTGCAGTCAAAGGAATAACTTCGCAAACTACAGGTAAACTCCACAGGAAGCTTTACTTTAGATTAATCTCATCTAATAAAACAGCACACAGTCCTAGCTGGATGCTGTAGTGTCTCTGTGATAGCGTGGGAGTGTCAGCAATAATGCCCAGGACACTAGATTGGCTTAATGCCTGAGGCTAACTTCCACCTCTAGGCTTTTATTCTGTTCACATTTATGATGCAGGCCCATACCATTTGACCTTGCAACTGAGGGGTACTCGCCATTGCCCTCTCTAAATCTTAGCTATGTAGGCCAGCGTGCTCACAGACTCCTCAATCATGGACGACAAAAAGAAAACTGGTACAAACACAAATAAGATAACAAACACAGACATGAAAAAAGTGGAAGAAGTACAACCACTTGAACATATTCTGTTAGTGGTTCTTCATGTGGCCTGGTCTCTTGGGGTGAAGGCCTTGAACTCATAATTTTTTTTATCCAAGTATCTAATCCATGAACTGCCACTGGGAGGGTGGTGCCGGGCTGCAGTTGATATCACCTACCACCCCCTTGTTCAGAGGGTCTAAGAGTTGGCCACCTGTATTGGTGGTCATCTTGGCAGGGGCATCCTCAGAAATGCCTGCAGCAAAGGTGGGCTCGATCTAGCGGATTTAGTGTCCTGTTACCTTGGACTTTCCTCTTGGTTGCTGTTCCCCTGGACATGGGTAGAGTCAAACACCATGTAAAGGGCCTCTGGGACTCTCTAAATTGATTGAAAAATGTTATATTACGGGTGAACATTTCAGTTTCCCTGCTTGCAGTGACCATGGTGCTTCTCAAATGAGTAACAGACAACCCATTGGTCTGTTTCAATTGGGAGTCAGTAACTTTCCACTGGGGTGGCATTCCGTTATTAGCACTTGGTCCCCTACTCAGATATGTCATGTCTTTGCCCAGCGGCGTCTGCAAGCGACCTCATTCTGATATCCTCCTCTTCTCTGGTTGCCAGCTTTTCATGCCTTTGCGAGATAGTCTGAATGTTTTTCGGATCCCCACTTGTATACTATGGTGAATTGATACTCCTGGAGCTACAGAATCCACTTCTCAATCTTTGGATGAGTAGTTTGTGGTCCGTAAACACAGTAATCGGGATGCTCTACAGATATAAGTGGAAGTGTCGACATCCCCAATGAACTGAAATAACCTCCTTTTCAATGTGGGAGTACCTCTGCTCCTTGGGTGTGAGGTCTCAGCTGGCATATGCGAGGGGTGCCCATTGTCCACAGGCTTGTTTTTGTGACAGCACCGCTCACAGGCCTAAGGGACTAGTGTCCACTGAGAGTCCTAACTCTTTCTACGGGTCAAGGTATACCTGGGTACTCTCTTCAGGTAACTCTCTTTTGGTTTCTTGGGATGCATGCTCTTGTTCGAAGCCCCAAGTCCACGAGGTGGATGTTTTTGTGAGGTCACTCAGCTGGGTCATGAGGTTGGACAGCTTCGAAATACACCGTCCGCAATAGGTGACCATCCCTAAAAGGCTCCTGGCTTTGGAGATGGTTGTCGGTGCTGGTGCGGACTGGATGTCTTTCACCTTGGCAGGGTCGGGGGCTACTCCTTGCACAGAGAATCAGTATCCGAAGAAGCTGATATCCTTTTTGGTGAATTCACATTTTTCCCTGTGGAGGGTCAGACCACTCTCTTGTAGGCTGCTGAATACCGCTCTAAGGCTGCTCAGGTGCTCTTCCAGGTTTGAGGAGTGTACCAGAATTTCATCGCTGACATCTAGGATGAAAGGTCTTCCTTCCTTTGTTTTAGAAGACTTTGGCGTCCCTGGAGAGGCCGAAGTTTAGTCTCATGTAACAGCATAGCCCCACATGCATCGTAAATGCTGTGATCTATAGGGAAGCTGGGTCAAGCAGGATATGGTGGTATCCATACCTTTTTTATCCCCGAAGTTTTATATAGCATGAACCTGGCCTGAAATCAGGTATCAGAGGGCTTTACATGAGCACCAGTTGCGTTACTGAGGTCACATTAATTTTTGTTAGGCATGGGGAGATTAAGTGATTTGCCCTGAATCACAGGATGTTGAGCATCATTGACAAGACTAGGACCCAGTTCCCCAGATTTGAGGTCGACCGCCCTAACCGTTAGGCTACATCCTCAGGTCCATCGTTGAAAATCATTGGGACCTTGCGAGTTGGTTCACGATATAGTACACTGTAGGGGTGAAGTGATGTTCTCTGTTAATGGCCAGGTTTGCAATGTGCATATCGACGCAGATCCACACTTATCCCGGCTGCTTTGGCTTCTTCACTACCACTATTGGTGACATCCAAGGGGTGGATCCTTCGACCTTTTCAATAATATTGGCCTCTTCTAAGTTCCTTAGTTCTTGTTCTACGTTGGGCTGGAGGTGAAATGTGACACTTGTGTGTTGGAGGGCAATAGACTTGATTGATCAATATGGAGATGTACCATTTTTCCTTTTAGGTATCAGAAGTCTTGAAAGAGTGACTAAAACATATTTACGAGCCCTTCTACTCCAATCGTGTGGATGCTGAGTGCAAATATTATTAGTTGAGCTCTCCTGCCATGTGGTGGCTTAGAAGGAACCTGACCCTTGCATTGTTTTGTAGACCTAAGCTGTTGACATTTAATTCTGATGGTGAATGTCTGTTGTGAATTTCTTCCCAGTGGGAGGTGCAACTGGTTGCCGAAGGCATAGACTCGGACGTCCATAGCTTTCAGTTTCATTAGTCCCGGAAGGTAGCGGTATAGGTCATGTGAGATGAGATTGATGGAAGCCACTGTGTCTATCAGGGCTGTTAGTGCCTACACCCAGACTTGGACCCTGCACTTGGGGGGCAACGCTGCCTTCCATTGCTTCCTTTTTATGGTGCAGATGACTTGGATAATCTCTTCCTGTTAATTGACGTGCATGTTGCTCTCTTCCTGGGCCATTTGGGGTGTGTCCATCATGTTAACCTTATTCTTTTGGGGCTTCTTCTGGGTTGGGGAGGCCCGGCATACCTTTGCAAAGTGATTGCTTTTGCTGCACACAGAGCACTTCTTTCCCCACAGAGTCTGTCCTCTGCCTAATTTGCAGGGGGCGTAAGTTGTAAGAGATTTCTTGTTGTCCTTTCTGCTATTCCAGGGCTCTCTAGACAAGAGATTGACTGGTTCAGTTTTGATGATACGCTACAGAACTTCCTCCATGTGAGATGCCCTCACCTTTCAGAGTTCTTTAGACTGCAGAAAGGTCAAGATGCCCCGGTATGGACTGCCCCGGGCCCTGTAAGATCTACTTTTGTAGCTCCACAGATGCACATCCTTGGATGAATTGTCCTCTTATTTTATCTTTGTCCTCTGGGAGGGTGCATGTGCTGGCCAACTGTAGCAGGCATGCATAGAATGCCTGCACTGATTCATTTGGAGTCTGGTGAGTTTGACGTATTAGGAACTTCTCGTAGTCTGGGTTGTTGAGGAGTTTGAAGTGGGCCGAAAGAATGTTGCAGGTGTGCAGCGGGCCTGGATCAGTGATAGTTTTGAATAGTTTGTACACCTCATTACCTGCCAGGTGGAGGATTAGTGGGCGCTTTCTGTCATTATCAAGCTCCATCGCAGGAAAGTAAGTCTCCAGGCACTCTAAATAGAGCTTCCATAGAGAAGCTTGGGTGGGGTGTGCTCCGGAGGCAGTAAAGTGTTCAATAGGGGAGATGGAGGCTATCATGGGAGTGGCCGGGTTTGTGTCAGTTCACAGGCTGTGGCTGATGGCAGCTTGTAAGCAGACAGACCTGATGAATAGACAGGGCTGATAAATGCACCCAGGGGTGGCTTTCAGGGGCGCTGGCTAAGTGGAACGGCTGCAAGGGTTCTCTCTTCTGGCAGCAGTATGTGTACTCACAGTTGCAGGCAGAGGAGAAGAGAAGACACCTATTTGGGCTGAAGCAGTGGTCAGGTGCTCAATGGACAGCCCCTGTGATGGCAGGAGCAGTAGCTGTAGGTGGGGCAGGCAATTGAGTTGGGGCACGTGCCAAGCACCGTCGGCTTCAGGTGCGGACAGTAGCAGATAGAGGGTGCCACATGGATGGCTTCACAGGCCAGGCCATGGGTGGGTGATACGCAGTGAAGGACAAGTGTTTGGTGGCCCAATTGAAGCTTCTCCCAAGCGGTCCAAGTCACTTTAAGGTTAGAGCTTTATGGGGGTACTGCCGCTGCTTGGGGCACATCAGTAGGAATGCACAATTGCACTACACGAGGGTGGGTTCCGAAGGTCACTCCCACCTTATAGGCATAGTAGTAACTCCAGTGTGGGCACAGAGGCAGGAAGCAATAACATGCATGACCCACGATTGGCATTATTCCTGAGACAAAATTTTGAATCAAGGCTTTTATTCTCCTGACATGTGACAAAGGGCCACACCATCTGTACCGCTACTGAGGTGAGTTCTGCTGTCCCTGTCCTCTGTCTCTGGTTCATATGCAGTGGTGGCTGACATGTCCCTAGGGTGGTGGGGTGGGTAGGATATTAAAAAAAAGAATTAATGGCGCTGACCTGGGAGCACGACGTCCTCGTTGATGGTGTTCTCTCCTTGAGGCAGACAGGATCCAAATTCCCAAGCCAATCCTGGTGCTGCTCTCATCATGAGAACAGCATCAGGATTGGTGGGAGCGGCCTCTATCAGCGACCATAAGAGCACTGGAGGCTTTTGCTTTCTCTAACCCAGCTGGTTAGAAAGGTTTAGAATGTGCATGTGTGGCTGGCCATCGCAGGACGGCTGCCTGAAGAGGCATGCGCATTTTAAATTTGAGCACACTGCCCCCTGCTTCCACTCAACAGCAATGGCTCTTCCCCGTCCTGATGCTCAGTTCAGGACGGGTTGGATGGATGCCAAAAAATTAAACAGTAATAAATAAACGTTATTAGCATTTTATTTTTCAGCTCTGGCCTGGGACTTTTCTTCGTGGGGTGACGCTCCTCTGCTCAAGCGGAGGAGCCACCCCTGTAGGGCTAAAGCATTCACAACACTACCGATGCTACCCCCTTCTCTGGACGACTTCCCAGAGAACGAAAGCAATATTTGTATCCCCTGCACAAGAGAGAGCTGTTGAAACTATTGTAATCTCATTTGTTCAGGACAGAGAGCTAGAAGTCTTTTCTGACTCTGTGTCACTGAGCCCCACCCAGGAGTGAACTCAGTAAACTATTCTAACTCTTTCGGTTCTGGGGACACCGTGAAGGCTGGTGCATTCTGCAACCAGGAGGAAGAATAGGGACCTTATCTTATCTCATATGACAAGAAGTATGCTTTAGAAGCCACTTACTCCTCCTCTACCTCACAGGAGAGAGCAGGGGGAAATTGCAATCTGTGATTTGCACAGGCCCCACATGTGAATAGCTTGTTCCGGGCGGACAAATGAAGGGAGGAAAAGTCACAAAACTGTATTAATTTGCAGAATGATAAAGGGCAGGGGACCACAGCAAATGTTTCAATTTAAAAAATAGAATGACATGAAATTCAATGAAATTGACTGCACATAGTAGACAAACAAATGTTTATTTTCATTGTTTTCTGATTTCACTCTTTGCGGAATGTAATAATTCCCCTTCCCGAATCCCACAGCGATGGCTTAGCTCACTGAGAGCTTTATATTCATTCAATAGTTTATATTTTTTAGATTTAAAGGTAATAGATGAAACTGCCTCAGTGAGTTTGGTAGAAGATGAGTTTCGGTCTATGAAATAAGGTGAACCTTTCCATGGTTGATCATGTTGAAAGATGCTAGGATTGCCCCAGTACTGGAACTTTCATAGATTCCCATGCTTTTGTATCATTCCCCGTCATCGGAATGGGAGTCTCGGTAACAAAAATACCATAGCAGTAGGTACAAAAGAGAAAGATAAAGGCCTAGGCCTCATTCCCTTTTGTAGCATATCACCCTCTTTTTGTAAAAGAGACCAAACTTAGGCATCAGCCAATCAGAAGTGCCTCACCCCTTAGAATCCTCCTGAAGGAACCTCAGAGCCTCAGATTTTCTACCGCACGTTGTGCTTAGGGAGTCTCCGTTGAGCTCTGCTCAACTTCTACTCTTCAAGGAGTTTCCTCAGGATTTTTTCTTCAGATTCTTTTCAGATTTACTTCAGGATTGTTAGCAGCCTTCCAGGATGTCTGACAAGGAGAAGAAGGCCCTTTTCAAGCCATGTTCCACCTGTGGCAAGAAAAGGCTTTTTGTGGAGGATAAACATAAGGACTGCATCTATTGCCTCTATCCTGACCACAAGGCTGCGGACTGTAGGAACTCTCGCACCTTTCGACCAAGACCCTCCGGGACCGTGAGGGTAGGCTTCTGACATGGCTCCAGAAGCTGAAATCCAGGAAGGATACTGTCTCTAGTGACAGTGAGGATACAGCATCGGCATCTTCCTCAAGAAGGTCAGTGAAGAGGGGTAGGGGTTCCTCTTCTCCCTCTGTGGAGCGTCCTCCTAAGGCTTCAAAAAAGACCCCCGAGTGAGTCTGAGAGCCAGGGTCCCAGCAAATCTCCTCACCGAGGTGAAAAGGAGAGGGTAGGACCAGCTACGCCTTCCAAGGGTGAGAAGACTGACTTAGCCTTCAAGAAACCCTCTTCCCAGTCTTCTGAGAGGAGTTCTAAGTCCTCGACGACGAAGGCGTCGACGGCGGAGTTTCCGTCGATGAAGAAATTGAAGACAAAGTTGAAATTGGTTCCGTTGATGAGCTCGTCGATGGGTGATTCGTCGACGAAGGGATCGTCGTCGAGGAAGGAAGCGTCGACGGCAGGTTCATCAGCGTCGACGGGAGGTTTGCCGACGACGGCATCGACGACGAAGATTACAGCGTCGCCGACGATAATGATGATGATGACGACGACGTTGACGAGGGCATCGACGACGACGACTTTAACTATGACGACAGCTGGATCGTCGACAGTTACATTGTCGACGACGTCGATGACACCAATCTCGTTGACGTGTGTGCACCCGTCGACGACGGAACCGTCGACGATATTGTCCTCTGAAAAGAGAATTACGATTTCAGTAACAAGAATTACACCGGAGATGACATCTCCTAGGAGAGTGACCCCCTTACCACCTGCATTGCTCTTTGAGGAAGGGGAGTCGGATGAGGATGACCAGGACTCATATAGCTATGCCAATAGTCCCTCTCAACTACTGGTCAAATGTCAAGAGACGGACTCTGAAGGGGGATATGACCAAGAGGATGATGGACATCATCAGGCGGCCCAGTCGCAACATTATTCTGGGCAGGATATGGTTTCAGTACCATCTTCTTTCCTTCAGGACCTGCATAAGATGCTGCGGGACTACAAATCTAAGGCGATTAGGCCAATTCTGGTTCCGGCAGCGCCTTCTACGCCTGCCATGATTTCTGCCTCAACAGCTATACCTGGATTGCCTGCTCAGGTATCCCCTCAGCCTCAGACATGTTTTCCTCAGGATCCTTCCGGGCTGGTGGATGCCCATGATGATTCCTCGGATGAGGATCAACATTCGGAGCATGACTCTGTACATACAACTGCATAGGATGCGTATATCATTCCGGATCCCTCTTCTCCAGTTCCGGATCCAGTTGATTCCCCGCCAGCGGACATTGGAGGTTTCCATCAGCTGATGGAAAGAGCAGCTGGCAGGTTCAATTTGGCCATGCCTGCTGTGGCTACGGTTTGTTTCTTGTATGACTTCAAGGAACCCTTCAGGAAGGCAACAAGGTCCATTCCTATAGTAGATCATCTGTGGAAGGAGGGCCTGAAGGCTATGAAAAACCCAGCGACGGTGGTCCCTGTGCTACCGCGTCTGGATAAGAAATACAGGGCACCTGACAATGGACCGGCAGCCTTAACGGGCCATCCCAAACCGGACTAGGTTATTTCGCAGGCAGCGCAGAGGAAATCTCGTAACCCCTCTGCCCCCTTAACAACTCCTCCGGACAAGGAGGGGCGGAGATTGAATAATGCTGGGAAAAGATTCTCATCGATGGCGAGTCTGCTAGTGCGAGCTGCCAATGCCCTAGCGATCTTGGGTAGATACGACCATCAACTATGGTGTGATGTTGCCCCGTTCCTAGACCAGCTGCCTCCAGAGTCAACATCAGAGGCAAAAAAGATCTTGCAGGAGGGAGAAGCGACGTCAATGGAGATCATTGACTGTGCCATGGACATTGCAACTTGTGAAAAAAGGGGAGTCTGGTCCTGGGATGCAGGGGAAGCTGGACCAATTGAATGTGGACAATACAGAATTTGCTAGCCCCCACGGTATTAGTTAGATAAAGATTTTTCAGAAACGCACAAACAAAGAATTTCTTCTGTTCGTGCAGGTATTTTATTTAAACCTGTTTCAAATTTTTTTTATCAAATTTGTTTTTTTCATGGAAGAGAAAGGTACTTATTAACTACATTTAATACATATTTACAACAAGTAATCGACAAACATATATACATTTATAAACAATTATGTGCAATCTTCTTTTACAAAAGGTACGTCTTCACAAATATTAATTCTTTGTGAAATATTCCTCGTTTATGATTACCAAAGAATGAAAACAAGAAAAAGCAACCCAATCATTACAAGGGGAAGATCAAAAACAATAAGTGATATGATCAGAAATGAATTCCTGTTCCCTTTGTTTAAATGCCGACGCGTTTCGAATCTGAAGATTAATGACAGATTCTCTTCAGGGCGCTTTCATTGAGGGTAATCTAAATGAAAATGTGAAAGAAGATCATTCAGTAACTCGGTCTAAAAACTTTTACCTCCCTTTGCAAAAGCCTGATGTCACACTGCCTGTTACCTCAGTCTATGGACAACGCGGTCCCGCGGGTCCCATGTATGTGACGAAGCTTGTGACTCCTTGGGTCCTTTTGCTGTGACTGTGGACCTAATACATGAAATGAGGGATATTTACTATTTACATTTCTAGCCGCTCGGCAAGACAGTCTGTGAGACAGACAGAAAAGCTCGAAATTCATACCTATATCGGTGTTTGGAACGTGGAGGTGTCTTTTTTTCTGATTTCTGGATTTTGTTGGAGATGCCCTCCGTACTCACACAGGGATTTCAAACTCCTAAAATATATGGAGAATGACGCTTATGAGAGCCTATTTTTTGCTTTGCTTTCGCTGTCCATTCATGCTTATTTTACACGAGAGCCCGACATACCTGCGCTGTTTTCTTTTTCTGCACAGAGAGTTTTTTCACGCGGGCCTCGTGAACTTCGGCTATGTTTATATCACCGGTTGAAGCTGTGGTCCAGCATGCTGCACAATGCACTCGGCTGCGTTTTAATTCGCTCTGTTGAATCTACAATGAGATATTGCGGTGTGGGTTACGGGACTGAAAAATCTATTTAGAAAAGCGGTGTTTTCCCCTTCCTTCCTCGCTCACCTTCCACTCCGTATGGATTCCTAACGTTGTCAACCATCCACCAATACCATGGCCGTGGATTGGCTACTCCACTATATTAAGGTACCGCTAAGCATTATGGTCTCTGTAGTTTGATAGTCATTTAGTAGGTTCCAAGTCCTTTAAAGCCTCGCAACCTCTGACAACGAATTCAAGCCTGTTTGAGCACTGTTGAATTTTAAAATCAAATAGGCCTCCTTTTTGAGCAACACTTGTTCGATATTAATTCCCGGTTTCATTTGATTCATACTGTACAGCACAGTCCACTGAAAGTTATTATCCACATGATGATTCTCAATAAAGTGCTGTACTAGTGGTGCCGTCTGGATTTTATTTTTGAGCCGTGAACGATGTTGTGTCATGCGGGCATTTACTTGTTGGGTCGTTTTCCCTATATATACTTTTGGGCAGGGGCAAACAATGGCGTAAACTACATTCTTTGTCCTGCAGTTTGTAAAGTTTGCAGGTTTTAAGCCCCATTTTGACACCAGATCGCTTTTTGGTTTATTTATTCTTCGTATTAGAAGGAATTGCTCAGAAATTGAACATTTTGACCACCATGGACAAACCTTCTGTGAAGAAATGCGTCAAAGAGGTTATCCCAGTAAGTTGATTAAACATTCTTACAAAAGAGCACGCTTCACTCCGAGAGAGTGCCTTTTTGAAACTAAAGCCAAACGAGAGCTAGAGAACCTGGTGTGTGTCACCACCTTCTGTGCAGAGACACATAACATAAGGCAAATGGTGCTTAAACATTGGCACCTCCTAGAGGAACTTGAAGTACCCTTTCCACGCCCGATCTTCGCGTATAGGAAAAACCAGAGCATTGGACAACAGATTGTCCGTGCGGACATAAGGATAAATAAACCAAAAAGCGATCTGGTGTCAAAATGGGGCTTAAAACCGATCGAAGGACACCATAGGTGTGGAAATTGTGTGGCGTGTGATTCCACCATCGAAGGTAACACTTTTCACCACGCGAACTTGAGTTGGCCACATACTGCCTTTACAAACTGCAGGACAAAGAATGTAGTTTACGCCATTGTTTGCCCCTGCCCAAAAGTATATATAGGGAAAACGACCCAACAAGTAAATGCCCGCATGACACAACATCGTTCACGGCTCAAAAATAAAATCCAGACGGCACCACTAGTACAGCACTTTATTGAGAATCATCATGTGGATAATAACTTTCAGTGGACTGTGCTGTACAGTATGAATCAAATGAAACCGGGAATTAATATCGAACAAGTGTTGCTCAAAAAGGAGGCCTATTTGATTTTAAAATTCAACAGTGCTCAAACAGGCTTGAATTCGTTGTCAGAGGTTGCGAGGCTTTAAAGGACTTGGAACCTACTAAATGACTATCAAACTACAGAGACCATAATGCTTAGCGGTACCTTAATATAGTGGAGTAGCCAATCCACGGCCATGGTATTGGTGGATGGTTGACAACGTTAGGAATCCATACGGAGTGGAAGGTGAGCGAGGAAGGAAGGGGAAAACACCGCTTTTCTAAATAGATTTTTCAGTCCCGTAACCCACACCGCAATATCTCATTGTAGATTCAACAGAGCGAATTAAAACGCAGCCGAGTGCATTGTGCAGCATGCTGGACCACAGCTTCAACCGGTGATATAAACATAGCCGAAGTTCACGAGGCCCGCGTGAAAAAACTCTCTGTGCAGAAAAAGAAAACAGCGCAGGTATGTCGGGCTCTCGTGTAAAATAAGCGTGAATGGACAGCGAAAGCAAAGCAAAAAATAGGCTCTCATAAGCGTCATTCTCCATATATTTTAGGAGTTTGAAATCCCTGTGTGAGTACGGAGGGCATCTCCAACAAAATCCAGAAATCAGAAAAAAAGACACCTCCACGTTCCAAACACCGATATAGGTATGAATTTCGAGCTTTTCTGTCTGTCTCACAGACTGTCTTGCCGAGCGGCTAGAAATGTAAATAGTAAATATCCCTCATTTCATGTATTAGGTCCACAGTCACAGCAAAAGGACCCAAGGAGTCACAAGCTTCGTCACATACATGGGACCCGCGGGACCGCGTTGTCCATAGACTGAGGTAACAGGCAGTGTGACATCAGGCTTTTGCAAAGGGAGGTAAAAGTTTTTAGACCGAGTTACTGAATGATCTTCTTTCACATTTTCATTTAGATTACCCTCAATGAAAGCGCCCTGAAGAGAATCTGTCATTAATCTTCAGATTCGAAACGCGTCGGCATTTAAACAAAGGGAACAGGAATTCATTTCTGATCATATCACTTATTGTTTTTGATCTTCCCCTTGTAATGATTGGGTTGCTTTTTCTTGTTTTCATTCTTTGGTAATCATAAACGAGGAATATTTCACAAAGAATTAATATTTGTGAAGACGTACCTTTTGTAAAAGAAGATTGCACATAATTGTTTATAAATGTATATATGTTTGTCGATTACTTGTTGTAAATATGTATTAAATGTAGTTAATAAGTACCTTTCTCTTCCATGAAAAAAACAAATTTGATAAAAAAAATTTGAAACAGGTTTAAATAAAATACCTGCACGAGCAGAAGAAATTCTTTGTTTGTGCGTTTCTGAAAAATCTTTATCTAACTAATACCGTGGGGGCTAGCAAATTCTGTATTGTCCACATGGACATTGCAACAACAGCGTTTCGTTCCTTGGCTGGGGCGGCAGTCCTCCGTCGCCAGGGGTGGCTGAAGGCTACTTGGTTTCGGCCTGAGATTCAGAACAAACTCCTGGATCTTCCCTTTGATGGGGAGGCGTTATTTGGGAAACTGATTGATGACACTCTGCAGGAAATAAAAAAGGATACGGAAACTGCCAGATCCTTGGGTACCATTCAATACCGCAAGTCTCCTTTTAAGGGTTCCACAGGCAGAGGTAATAACTATAAGGGATCCTATCAGCAGCAGCGCTATTCATCCACGGGCTCAGGTTCCCAGCAATACCGTCAGCCTTATCAGCAGAGACAAGGCCAATCTTCGAACTACTCCAGGCCTTGCAATAAGGGAAAACAGGCTGGACGAGGACGAGATTCGTCCAAGCGCCAATAGCGGCCTCCTGGCTCTTCCTACTGGACCCTCCTCCAAGAAATCATCAGTTGGAGGCAGGGTAACCAAATACCTTCAAAACTGGTCCAGGATAACATCGGACCGTTGGTTTCTCAACATCATTCGGAAAGGGCATACCTTGGAATTTATGCAAGTCCCTCCACCCAAGCCCCCGGCAGCCATTCCATCGAAACACCTGCGTCTCCTGCAGCTCGAAGTCCAACAGATGCTCCGGAAGGGAGCAATTGAGCCAGCCCCCTCCAATCAAAGGGGGAAAGGGTTCTATTCCAGGTTCTTCCTGGTAAGGAAGACGCTAGGGAAATGGCGCCCCATTTTAGATCTCAGGGAGCTCAACACCTATCTCATCTCCCTGTCCTTCAGGATGGTCTCTCTCCAGGACATCTTGAGGCTTATCATCCCGGGGGATTTCATGGCCACGCTCGATCTCGAGGATGCGTACTTCCATGTCCCGATTCACCCAGCACACAGAAAGTTTCTACGATTCACAGTAGCCAAGAGCCACTTTCAATTCGGGGTTTTACCCTTTGGACTCCGCTCAGCCCCGAGGATTTTTACAAAGGTGCTGGTGCCAGTAGCAGCATTTCTGCGAAGGAACCATTTTCAGGTCTTTCCCTACCTGGACGACTGGTTGCTGAAGCCCCCATCCAGGGAAGCAGCACTGGACGCTGTTCAGGCTTGTAGAAATTTGTTTCAGAATCTGGGACTCACTCTAAACAAAGAAAAGTCATCCCTAGTCCCGTCCAGAATGGCTCGTTTCCTGGGAGCCATCCTGGATTCAAAGGTTTTAAAAGCCTTCCCTACTCTGGAAAGAAGGGTGAAGCTACAAGCCTTGGCTCGGGACTTAACAGAAAGAAGGTGTCTTTCAGTACGCCGCTACAAATCTCTGCTGGGGGTAATTTCATCTTGTATTCCCCTGATTCCTCATTGCAGACTAAGAATGCGTCCTCTACAGGAGCAACTAGACAACCAATGGAAGCAGGTTCACGGATCATTCGAGGACAAGGTGACCGTCACTACAATGATGAGGGAAGCTGCCTTATGGTGGGCAGATCAAGGCAACTTGTCCCAAGGTCTATCCTTCGTAAACGACCCGTCTCCTCAAGTAGTAACAACTGACACGTCATTGGAGGGTTGGGGAGCAGTGATGCAAGACCTACAGGTCAGCGGTCATTGGTCTCCTCAGGAACAACGACTCCACATCAACCTTTTGGAGCTAAGGGCAATAAAACTGGCTCTGCAAGCCTTTCTTCCCCGCTTGGGAGGTTCGCAAGTGCTTATAAGGACGGACAACACCACGGCCATGCACTACGTGAACAAGGAAGGAGGGACCAAATCTCGTCCATTGTCGCAAGAGGCTCAACAGATCTGGGAATGGGCGATCCTTCAGGGAATATCGCTAAAGGTGGAACACGTGCCAGGAGTTCTGAACGAGAACGCCGACAGACTGAGCAGGTCATCCTCAGTCAGCCACGAGTGGGAATTGAACCAGTGAGTTCTGGAAGAGGTCTTCAGCCAGTGGGGCAGACCGGAGGTGGATCTCTTTGCCACACCGACCAACAAGAAATGCCGGTCTTACGCAAGCAGATTTCACCATCGAGGGTCGCTGGGGAATGCGCTTTCGATAGCCTGGTCAAGGACATTTGTCTACGCCTTTCCCCCCATCCCTCTGATCCCGTGGCTCATCAGGAAGATCAAGGTGGAGCCGTGCAGGATGATCTTGATAGCCCCTGCTTGGCCAAGACAGTTCTGGTACACGGAACTCTATCTGTTGTCGCTAGATCCTCCTCTTCCTCTGAGGGTTATGCCAGATCTCCTCACAATGTCCGAAGGACAAGTTTGGCACCCAGATCCAGAGTCATTACACCTGACAGCATGGCTCCTGAGCAGCGAGAGTTTATGAATCTCCCCATCTCAAGCGAAATTAAGGAGGTCCTCTCCCAGGCAAGGGCCCCTTCACAAACTGGACTTACTGTCTTAAATGGAAAAGATTTTGTTGCTGGTGTAGGAGAGAAAAGATTGACCCCTTTGCTTCCAAGTCTCATCAGCTACTACCTTATCTGCTGTCCCTGGCTAAGTCGGGACTAGCCCATTCATCGATTAAGGTCCATTTGGCGGCCATTTCAAGATACAGAAGGTCTGGGTCTGGGCCTTCCTTATGGTCTTCCAGGATTGTTAAGCAGTTTCTGAAGGGCTTGTTCAGAGTCTATCCACCAGTGAGGCCTCCGCCTCCTACTTGGCATCTAAATGTAGTCCTTTCCCAGCTTATGAAAGGCCCATTCGAACCAATTCATCGTTCTGACATGAAGTACCTTTCATGGAAATTGGCTCTCCTCCTCGCTCTCACGTCGGCTAGACATGTTGGAGAGTTGCAGGCCTTTACTATCCAGGAGACTTTCCTACAATTTAAAAGAAAATCTGTGACCCTGAGAACTAACCCGAGGTTTATGCCTAAGGTACCCTCTGACTTCCACTTGAACGAGCCGGTTATTCTGAAAACGTTCTTTCCTCAACCGGCTACACCAGGGAAAAAACACTGCATTCGTTGGATGTACAACGATGTTTGAAATTCTATTTGAAACGTACTAAGGGATTTCGGAAATCCTCTCAGTTGTTTGTTGCCTTTGGGGGTCCAAGCAAGGGCCTCCCGCTATCCAAACAGAGTATTTCAAGATGGATCACAAGTGCCATTCTGCATTGCCACACTGCGGCAGGAAAACCTCTGACTGGCAGGATCCGGGCACATTCCACAAGATCTGTGGCATCTTCAACAGCCCTCTTTGTGGGGGTACAGATTAAAGACATTTGCAGAGCTGCTACCTGGAGCAGCGTTCACACCTTTACTAAGCATTACTGCTTGGAGTCCTTACAACAAGATGATGCGGCAGTGGGACAGGCTGTCCTGAGGAACCTCTTCCAATAATTGGTGAGCTTTCCTTTCTATCCCACCTTCCGTTGTTACACATTTTGGTATCTCTATGTCATGTTGGCTATTGCAATGATTTTATGACACAAAATGTGTTTTTTTATTGCTGACTGCTTGCTACTCTGATACAAAAGCATGGGAATCTATGAAAGTTCCAATACTGGGGCAAGAAAACAAGTTACTTACCTGTAACTTTGGTTCCCCATTATTGGTAACTTTCATAGATTCCCATGCGCCCCCCCACCTCCCCGAGGAAAGCTCAGCCTACAACAGATATGGTGTCTAGTACACAATGGCTACGAAAATCTGAGGCTCTGAGGTTCCTTCAGGAGAGTTCTAAGGGGTGAGGCACTTCTGATTGGCTGATGCCTAAGTTTGGTCTTTTTTACAAAAAGAGGGTGATGTGCTACAAAAGGGAATGAGGCCTAGGCCTTTTTCTTTCTCTTTCGTACCTACTGCTATGGAATTTTTGTTACCGAGACTCCCATTCCGACGACGGGGAATGATACAAAAGCATGGGAATCTATGAAAGTTACCAATACTGGGGAACCAAAGTTACAGGTAAGTAACTTGTTTTCTTTTTAGCCTTAAATTGCCCTTTTCTGTCACTTATAAGACATTATAAGAAGTGTGTGAACTTTTCTGAGCTGTGACCCTAGTGGATGCCTAACTAGTAATCCTTCCGTCAGTTATTGCCCCAATTGCTTACTAGTACTCTTCAATACTCTGAGTCCTAGCATCCCTCGTCCCAGTCCTTCGTCTGACAAAACCAATGAAGGAAAAGACTACATCTAACTTTGCATCATCTCGCCCAACTTTCTACCTTCCTGCAATCCACTCACCCTTTTGCCTTTCTCCCGACCCTCTACCTTCTTCCACCTTGTTAGAAATGGGATTTCTGGTTGGCTAGGACATGCGCCTAAGCCAGGCAGAAAGCACCACCTTTAGAAAGCACTAGTAACAAATGTAAAACACAAGCAGTAACTACTGGCAAAATACTGTACTCAGCATTATATCACCTTAGCATTAGGCATCATTCTAAAACATCATAGCATAAACACATTATGCAGCAGGCTTCACATTAGGCATAAACCGTGCACCACAGTAACACTGCAAAAGTGCACACAGCACCTTAGCCTACACACTGAAATGACCCCAGGCCAACTGGCCTTTCACTGGGGCTCCACTGCCCTATGTCCAGAAAGTCAGGGCGTAGCTGCCAATGCAGCAAAATCACAGTGGGCAATGCGCTGGGGGCGTGAGGTGTATCTCACCCCCTCCTGGCATGAACAACAATATACCCCCATCATTGCAGCTTCCCGTGCTCTCGCGGTACAGCTGTGAGGAATGAAACACTGGCAACATGTACGATGGGACCCCCTCAAAAGAACAACTTCTGGCCAAGGAACAGAGGGGAACAAAAACATATATAATGTAAGGGTAGTTCCTTCAGTGGCCGTATAATTCAATTGTGTGAATACATCTATGAATATCAAAGATAGGTGACAGAAAAAAAGTTGGTTCTAAGCAAAAATTATTCAAGATTATATATATTTTATTTTTATTTTTTATAAATATAAATTCATATAAATACTGTTTTGAATCAAGAATTGCATAGAGAATACATCTATTTGTTACAAAAAATCACAAATAACACAAATAAGTCATAAATATAAACAACATAAATAATACCCCTAGGTAACAACCAAACCAATCAACATACTCACGTGCTGCCAGTCATAACACAATCAAACCACATACTCAGATAGAAAAAGGAACTGGATTGTGATTAGCAAGATCACAAGGCTATTGTTGTTCTAGGGCTCCAAGATGTAATTGTCGGCCCTTGTAGCAGGTCTACGCGCGTTTCGGCGGCTCTAGGCCACCTTCGTCAGGACCTTATTCATCATATAGTGCAAATACCAGGGGATCAAAGAATATATGCAGTGTAACTCAAGAATATTTTATCGTTTGTGATTGTCTCGGCGAAATCAAGGGTAGGGTAAAAGCAGATTTACAGCATCAATGGCGCCACTCATGATGGGGACGGAAAACGTCTAAGCGTCAGAGCTTCATATCATAGGTAGGCAAAACGCAGTATTCTGTCTAGGTGGCAGAGTGGTCGTGGAATCTCCGTATTGTTAAATCTTCGGAATATACACCTTAATGTCTGGTATCAAAGAGAAAATCTCAGATTCGTGCGGACGGCGAAGGGACTAAGTTCCGTTACTTCATGATTTCTATAGGCGACGACAGTCCACTCCATAGATAATATGCATTTCAACCACCAGCGACCCTTATAGTCCGTAATGGTGCGCCGTAAACCCTCGCCGTGAACGAAAACCTCCAGCAAACCCCACTCTGGGACTCTATCAACAAATGACCCCCACCTTGTAGCTGCCCGCAACAGCGGCGCAGCTGTGATGAATAATGAAGGCACTGGCACTAAAAGTGCCTCAGGAGCATTAACAATGCTCAGTGTGAGCCCCACTAACCAGGGCTCTTCTGGGACTCCCGACCACAAGGGGGAAGGCACACACAATGTGCCTCAACCAACCCCCCAACAGGTCACGTCTCAGCCCCACTCACGAGGGCTCTTTCGGGACTCCGCTGGTCTCCACCGCAGGTCCTCAGGCACCGGCAAGGCGCCTCGACAGGTCCCACTCTCTGGACCTCACCTGACTTCGCTCGGTCCCTCTCCTGGGACATGGAACTTAGGCATGGAGCCCATGAGGCTCCGGACAGCTTCCCCACCACAGAGGGAGGCGGAAATGGGGCCCATGAGGTTCCGATCAGCTGACGGCAGGCCCCATTCACAGTCAGGCGTGGGCGCCTGTCTTCCGTTCTCGGCGGCTCCTCACCGACTCAAAAGTGCGGGGTAGGCTCCCACCAACCAATTAACCACAAATCCAGGGTGGGCACCTGCTAACTAAGTGGCAGTAATGCGGGATGGGCTCCCGCTCTCACAAAGTGGCATAAAAGCGGGGTGGGCTCCCACTTCTTCCCATAGCAGCACAGGGGAGTCCCTACGCCAGGATTCCCCCTGCAGTCACCACTGCAGCGCCCACAAGGCTTCTTCCTGGAATAAAGATCAAGCATTCACGAGGCGCTAAAGTCTGGAAAGTACCAGGGGCACATCTGGACCCAGTCAGGCCAGCTCACAGGGCCCTCCAGCAGGGCGGCAGTCCCTCATGGCTGTTCCTCCTGGGGCCCAGCAGCAGCAAAGCCCACGTCGCAAGAACAGCACAGGAACAGCACACACATGGGGTCATAGCCCAAGTACTTATACACCATTTCTCCTTTGTTCTGCCCTTGGCACAAAGCTTGGGGAACAAGCCTGAACTGGTTCTGTTTTTTTGGAGCACAAGCACTCTGATTACAGGGCTTTTCTTCCCCATTGTCAGGTGGGGGCTTGGTCATCAGACCACCACAGGGGGGCGGTGCCAGCATTCTCACAGGCAGGCACAGACCTATTCAGGGTCAGGGGACTACTCCTCCCACTACTCCAAATGCAGATCTCCCATTCAGCCTAGCGCTGGCTCACCCTGCCCTCCCTGGAGCCACACACACCTCACCAGCCCCTGTCACTCCAAAGCCAGACTTGCAATACACATGAGGCAGGTAGACACAAAACAGACAGAAATACCAACTTCTAGAAGTGGCACTTCTAAAATAGGTATAATAAATCTGTGCACACCATTCAATAGCATTTATTATCACTATTCCAAATCTACCAAATTGACCATGCTGCTCCTCTCATATCAGTAATTACCACTGAAACACTTATAAGGGAATCCCCAATGCATTCTTATGCGAGAGCAGCCTCACAGCAGTGAGAAACCAAAATGGCGGTTTGTCACTACCAGGACATGTCACACACGTATGGTACATGTCCTACTTGTTCCCTACAATACACCCTGCCCATAGGACTAGCTAGGGCCTACCTTGGGGGTGACTGACAAGTAGTAAAAGGGGGGTTACTGACGTGGCACGCACTTTAGGTGCCACGTCATAGCGGCAGTAACACTGTGTGCACAGGCCCTGCAATCTCAGAGGCCTGAGACAGGTTTGAAAGTCTACTTTGGTGGGTGGCGCAATCAGCGCTGCAAGCCTATCAGTAGGATTTACTTTACTAGTCCCGGGTATCTGAGATACCACTTTACAGGGGACTGAAAGGTAAATTAAATATGCCAAACAGGTGTAGACCAATCTTTACCATATTTATCACAGAGAGCACACACACTTTACACTGGACAGCAGTGCTAGAGTGCCCAGAGTCCTAAAACCACCAACACCATGTCAGAAAAAAAGCTAGGGGGAAGGCAAGAAGTTCAGGGATGACCCTGCAAAAAGGGCCAAGTCCCCTTCACTCCCTACTTTTTGCCTCCATTTAGTGCCACTTACCTTCTCTTCTTCCTTCCACCAACCATCCCTTTCTACTTCTCTCCCCTGCCTGCTTCTTGCTCCCTTTTTAATCTGTCTTTCTTTGCCCTATAGTTTTCCTTGCATGTTCCTCGCCCCCGCTTTTCTTTTTCCCATCTTCTCAGAATCCCTTCCATCCCTCTTCCCCCTCAGCATCCTTTGTATCTATTTCTCCCTCCTGTCCTCCCTTTGTCCCTCTCTGTCAATTTGATTTTCCGACTCTCCCTCAGCTCCCTCTCCAGTTGTATCCTAATATGACTACCCCCTGTTCTTCCCTTCTTTTACTCTCTCTCTCCATCACTCCCTATGCCCCTCTAACCATCTTTTGTTCCCTCCCATCCCCCTGCCTAAGTCTGTTCCTTTTCAGGTTGAGCCTAGCAGCAGCGTGCATGCTCTGCTCGCTCTGCGAGACTGCTGTAATAGAGTAGGGGAGAGAAGCCAACGCCCACTCTCCGTACATATTTTTCACCAATACCACAACCACCACCAATATCACCACCACCAAAACCACCACCACAAATATCACCACCAATACTACCACCAACACCACCACCACCAATATCATTATCACAAATACCACCACCAATACCACCACCGCCAATACCACCACTACCAATACCACCACCACCAATACCACCAACACCAATACCACCACCGCCAATACAACCACCACCACCAATGCAATACTATCTCCAATACCATCACAAGCACCACCAATACTACCATCAATACCAATACCACCATGAATAATACCACCACCGTCAATACCACCACCAGACCACCACCAACACCAATACCACCACCAATGCCACCACCACCAATACCAACACCAATACCATCACCAACAACACTAAAATCAATATCACCACCACCAATACCACCACCACCATTAATACCACCAAAACCAATATCACCACCACCAATATCACCCCCACCACTACCAATACCACCACCACGACCAATACCACCACCACCAATATCACCAATACCACCATCGACCAATACCACCAACACCACCAATACCACCACCATTACCACCACTAATACCACCAATTCCACCACCACCAATACCACCACCGCCACCAATACCACCAGCAATATTATTACCACCACCAGTACCAACACCACCACCAATACCACCACCACCACCAATACCACCAACACCACCAATACCAATACCACCACCATTACCACCACCAATACCACCAATTCCACCACCACCAATACCACCACCGCCACCAATACCACTAGCAATATTATCACCACCACCAATACCACCACCACCACCAATACCACCACTAATAATACCAATGCCACCACCAATATCACCACCATCAATACCATAACCACCACCAATACCACTACCACCAATACCACCACAACCACCACCACCAATACCAAGACCACCACAATACCATTACCACCACCAATACCACCAGTACCATCACCAATACCACCAGCAAAACCACCAATACCACCAACACCACTTATACTACCACCACCACCAATACCAATACCACCACCGCAAATACCAATACTAACACCAATACTACGACCAATACCAATACCACCACCAATACCAATACCACCACCACCACCAATACCAAAACCATCAATACCACCACCACTAATACACCCACCACCAATACCACCTACACCAATACCACCACCAATACCATCCCCACCAATATCACCACTACCACCACCACAAATACCACCACCACCACCACCAATACCATCAGGAATACCACCAATACCATAACCAATACCACCACCAATACCATCACCACCACCACTAATGCCACCACCAATACCACCATCAATGTATTTATTTATTTATTTATAAAGCTTGTAAAGCGCACTGTCGCCTAGCAGGCATCCTGGCGCTGGAGCTCCATGAACATGACCGAAAGGACAGCTGTAGAACAACACTCAAACCCTAGGGAACAGCCAGGTCTTCACAGATTTTCTGAACGGGATAAGTTCATCTAGTTTCCTAATCTCCCAAGGTAGGCTGTTCCAAAGCTTTGCCGCAGCCACCCTGAAAGATCTTCCCCCTGCCCTGACTTTTTTTAAACTAGGGACTCTCACTAGACGGGCTGACGAGGAGCTCAGCACCCTGGCGCGGAAGTACCAGGTAAATTTAGCCTGCAGCGATCTGGGTCCAAGCCCGTGAAGGGCCTTAAAAACAAGGCAGAGTGACTTAAATCGTATTCTCTGCCTGAGGGGAAGCCAGTGAAGTTCGGCCAAGGCCGCGGAGGTTGACGTGCTTCTAGGCCATCCCCGGGCCATTCTGGCCGCCGCTGACTGGACTCTTTGAAGCCTATCAAGCAGAGAACTGGGAGACTCGAGCAAAAGTCCGTTACAATAATCGAGTCTACTCAGGATAGTGCATCTGGCCACCAGAGCCCGAGCAGAGGAAGGAAGAAGTGGCATAATCTTACGAAGGGACCTAATCAGGGCAAAGCAGGAGGATACAGTTTTTGCGACCTGGGCCTCCATAGACAACTTGTTGTCCAGCATAACCCCTAGGTTACGCACTGTTTTAACAGGAGAAACCTTAGTGGCTATTTCAGGGGGCCAGAGATTAACCGAAAAAGGGTGTGGAATCTTGCTACCTGCATAGAGGAGCAGTTCAGTTTTACCAGCATTAAATTGCAGGGAATTAACCTGCAGCCAGCCAGCAACATCCCGAAAACACTCATGGAAGGTCTCAACCGATCAATACCCCCAAAAATACCACCACCACCAATAACACCACCACCAATGCCACCACCACCCATACCAATACCACAACCACCAATACCAACACCAATACCACCACAAATACCAATACCACCACCAATACCAATACCACCACCAATACCAATACCGCCGCCACCACCACCACCAAAACCACCACCACCAATACCCCCACCCCCACCACCAATACCATCCTCACCAATACCCCCACCACCAATACCACCACCACCAATATCACCACCACCAATACCACCACCACAAATACCAATACCACCACCAATACCACCATCACTACCAATACCACCACCACCAATACCAAAACTACTACCACTACCATTGCCACCACCACCACCACCACCATCAATACCACCATCAATACCATCACCAATACCACCACTAATACCACTATTACCACCACCAATACCACCACCACCACCAATACCACCACCACACATACCACCACTACCAATACCACCTCCACCAATACCACCACCAATACCATTACCACCACCACCAATACCACCAAAGCAACCATCACCAGTACAATTACCACCAACGCCAATACCACCACCAATACCACAGCCATCCCTAATACCACCTCCACCATCAATACCACCACCACCAAATACCACCACCAATACCCCCACCACTACCAATACCAGCACCACAAATACCACCACCACCGATACCACCAATTCCTATACCACCACCACCACCAATACCGATACAACCACCTCAGTGCCTCTCACTCACCAGTTTTAGCAGGGGCACTGCACGAGGCCAGAGATGCAGCAGAGACCATTCCTCCCTCTCTCCATGCCTGCCATAAAGCACAGCCCGCTCTGCACCAGGAGCTGGAATGTTTTTTATTAGGCCAAAGATAGCAATGACATCACGCAATGCCACACTGCACACTCAAACCACCGAGAGGGCAGGAAATAGCCCCCCCCCCGCTCTTCCTCCTGAGCCACAACAGTGTAATCACAGAGTGAAAGGTGTTGGAACGCTTTGTTAGTGTTTATGGCTCGGATCATATGTAACTCTCACTTCACACTTTGTGTGTGTGTAATTTACAAAACTTTCACATCTTCACTGCACTATTTATCACTGGTTCTTCCTCTGATATTTACAATCTAACAAGCGGTTGAGAAGGCACTTCATTGCATTGCAATAGGTCTCGCACTTGCAAGAGTTTAAGCTATTAGTATTGTAAATGATAATGCCTTTTATTTATGTTTTAAAACCCAAAACATAAATAAAAGGCATGTCATTTACAATGCCAATAGCTCAAACTAGCGTGAAAGCAAGACCTATTACATTGCAAATGTTTGTTCCTGTTATTGTTTGTCAACCCTATCACATTCCACACTCCTTTCCTCCTTCTCTCTGCTCTTTCTTCCATGTTTACCTCTCTCTAGTCCTACTACCTCTTTTGCTCCATTTCATTCTTTCCCTCTATTTGACTATTTATCCCCTCTATCCCTCACTTCCTGTAACTCTCCTCGCCTTTAGCCCCATACTTCCCTCTGTCGAGCCCTCTCTCTCTCACGATCTATCTTCTCATCATATCCTTCCCTTCCTACCTAAATTGCGCCCCACCCTCTATCTGTCTATCTCACCTTTTATTTCCTCTCTCCTCACTCCCCACCACTCCTACCCTCTTTTTTAATCTCTACTCCCTCTTTTTCTTCTTTTTAGTGCCTTTTGTTTAATCACATATCCTGACTCCTCGCACGAGTCTCTGTTACTGGAATAATGCATGAGTTAATTACCATAAAATGAACCCCGGGTGCCTTCCGCTGGGATAAAGGAAGCGTCAACAACAATAAGGCTGTGCTGAGAATAGGAAGCAAGGTAATGCAGGAAAAGGAGAATAAGATGAGGGAGATGTGGCAGGAGGACAGAGGGAAGAGAACAGAACTGCTCCGAGGGAGCGCCGCGGAGGGGGTGGGGGGCTGGGGAAATGGAGGTCAGATTGAAGTGGTGCAGGAACAAGGGGAGAGGAGGGTGGGAGGAGAAGATCTGAAAGGTGAGGGGAGCAGGGTCATGGGACGGGGTTAGTTAGTATAAAACAAAGGAAGAGAGGAAGATCATGGGAGGAGAAAGGACTTAGATTGTGGTGAGAGTAGGTGAATGGAAGTTGAGGGAAATTTTAAAATAATGAGAGAGAGTGGCCGAGGGACTGTTTAGACGAACGTAAAAGTGCAAGGGTTAGAACAGGGACTAGGAGAAGTCTCAAGAAAGCAGAGGATAGAAACAGATATGGGGGTGGAGTGGAGAATCGTGGATGGTCCGGGGGGGAGGCCTGTGCTCAGGAACTGGGGAGAATCATACCTGTGAGGTGAACAGGCATAGGGTACTACAGTAGGATTAACATTACATGTGTATTTGTAAAGCTTAGGTTCTCCCGCGGGTATCCTGGTGCTGAATAACAGATGCTTATTGTTACCCAACTCAATAGTACTCATTTTATCAACCTCAGAAGGATGAAAGTCTGAGTGGATCCACCGGGATTTGAACCTGTAACTATGAGGTCGAGTACAGGACCCTTGCGGTGATGCATTAGTCCACTAAGCCACCAGACCTGGAAAGGCACGAAAAACCTGGGGCAGCAGGGAGAGGGAGAAAAGCAGTATGAGGAGAAGAAAGCAGAGTACATAGAGGAGAAAAGAGCAGGGCCAGGGGAGGTGAGGTGAGGAGATAAGAAAGTAGGATCACACGAAGTGATGAAGAAGAGTGCCAGTTTGAGGAGAGCAAGGAAGACGAGCAGAGAAAGTTCAGGGTGTGAGAATTGCCAGGTATATTGTTTTGTGAGAGCCAAAAGTCTTGGTGGAGGTGGCTCAGTTGAGGTAAGGTGTTAATGGAAGAACTGTGAAAGATGGTCTCAGTGAAGTAGAGAAGTGTGGGTTGAGTAGAGGTGTGGAGGGCAGGACCAAGGGGGTGTAGAGTACAGCCTCAGTCAGGTTCTGAGTGTTAGCCTCAGCATAGGTGCAGATGCAGCCTTAACTGAGGTGTGTGATTAGTATCAGCAGAAGTGTGGAGGATGAGTTACTAAACTAGTGAAGTGTAGGCTCAATGAAGTTGTGGAGGACATAATCAGGGGAGGTGTGTGGCAGGCTGGTCGTGGTCTGGAGGGCAGGCTCTGTGGAGGTGTTAGGGTAAGTTGGTGAGATGAACAGTAGGTGTGCCTAGCATTCTAAGTTGAGATGTAAGGGTGGAGTCATTGGAGAGTGGAATTAATTCTCGTTGATATGGAGGGCAGGTTTAGTCGATGTGTGATGAGCATTGCCCGGTGACTACATGGAGGGCAGGTCCAGTGGAATTGTGAAGAGCAGGATAAATTAATACATGGAGGGCAGGTTGAGTGAAAGTGTGCAGGACAGACTCAGTGGAGGAATGAAGGACATGCAAGGTAGGTTCAGTGCAGTTGTAGAGTGCATGGTCATGGGGGGGGGGCAGGGTCATCTTCAGAGTTAGTGTATGGAGGTGGGGGAGAGTGGACTGGGAAGATTTCAGAGAATTCTTTCTCCATTGGATCCACTTGCTATTTTTGACGCCTGCAGCTCTCGCAGGATGCTATACAGACACAGACCGCCTTTGTTTCCATAGCAACTGAGAAAAGGTTAGCTTGGAGACAGTATCACCGACTTCCTGAACGGGAAAGGTTACGAGCATCAGATAAGAAGGAGAGCCTGGGAATAAGGGAGGCAGGATGCAAGGTAGGGATGCCAAAAAACTATGTCGAGAAGGAAAAGAGGTCGAGACGCATAAAAGAAATAAGAAAAGAAAGCAAGAAAGCAAACACTAATAGAACAGAAACGGGAAGAAATGTGAATGAAGTCAAGCTGAAAACAAAGGGAAAGGAAAACAGGGCAAAAAGGATGAGCCGGTACAAACTAAATATTGATAAAAGCAAGAAATGGGTTGTAACGAGAAAAGAGAAGAGTGGAAAGGGGAGAAACGAGTGAAGAAATACACAGAGAGGAAAGAAATACAATGACAGAATAGTGAAGCAGACAGACGGGAGAAACGCAAACTAAGAGAAAATTGAGAACGACAGGGCACAAAATTAGAGAATTTCGCTGAAACTGAACGAATGAACAAATGGAGAGATGGGTGCGAAAAACAGATACGAATAGTACTAAGTGAAGAGTCAAGTTTCAAGTTTAAAAATCGAGTTTGTTCGACTTTACAATCCATATAAACAAACTTAAAATTCCATTAAGAATACATCGGCAAGCTCATTTCAACATATTTCAACTTCTTCATTTCATAAATATTGAACCCATTTCGCGCTATTCATTAATAACCAAGCAAATGCTAACACCATTCAAGAGTCCCTTAGAGCAAAGCATAATTCACAGCAGCTTCGACAGTTCAGACCGAAATGTTCCACATCAATGGATGCATAATAATTCTTTGAAGAGTCAAACTCTTCAGACACAACTGGACAGAATGAAGGAGTAGAGAAAGAGAACGAGATTGGTTATTTAAGTTAACAAAGAAAAGGTTACATGGCTTTGTATGGGTGCATGGTGCTAATATTAGCCTGGGAAGCAATGGATGAACCAATATAGTGAGCTCTCAAGGAGAAGAGCCGAGTTCTGGGTGGCTTCATGAAACTCAAATTACTTCTCAATAGCCCACCTATGAACTAGAAAAAGTGATTATGAAGCCCTCATAGGAAGGCGGAACATTGAACTCTTTATAGCATCCTGAGCTGCAGAGAAACCATGTCTTCTGGATTCCGAATCAGGAAGAGCCTTAAAGAAGCATGTGAACCATGGTTGGTTAGGTGCCATATTTGTTTTTCCAGGAGTGGGCAGTAACAGGGCAATCAGCCTCTCTACGTGAAGACAGGTCAGCGTCCTTAGCAATCAGTGCTCAAGGTACTCTTGTCTAGTCTAGCATTATTTTAAAGTGCATGGCTACCTGGAGGCCTCCCATCACTAGAACAGACATCGCAGATCAACAGATAGCTGCAGGGTTTGGAAGATTAGTAGATAAAAAACCCTGTTTTCAGGACTCTGCAGCAGGAGACCGTGTGCTCTAGTTGGTGTAACTCTGAAGGTAGGGAATTCCAGAGTTTAGGCCATTGAACGCCCCCCCCCCCATCGGGATTTGGGGACATTCAACAGGTCTGCTGATCAGGATCAAAGGATCCTCTCTGGCCTATAGGGGAAGGCAAAAGGTCTTAAGCATATGGGGCCCTTTTTTGTATGTGCTCTATGTATAATGCATAAGGTCTTGAATTGCACTTGACCCTCCACCAGGAGCAAGTGGAGTTCTGCCAGGGCCTTTTTGGCAGAGTGGTGTTTCGAGATGTTCAAAGGTGCCTAGGGGCAGCATCCTGGATGACCTCCAACCTTTGGACCACATATTGGGGCGTGCCAATGTAGAGGGCATTCTTGTAGTCCAGATGTGATATCACAAGGTCCTGAACAATCTGTCTTCTGACTATGATGGAGAGAAGATGGAGGGCCTTTATCAGCAGTCTCAAGACACCAAAGCAGCGAGTTTTTTTCCTTGATGGTCCATTGTGAGGCTGGAATCCAGGCATATCCCGAGGCTCTTTATCGAGTTGTTCGGACTATGGAGCCTACTCTGGCAGTCCAGCAAAGGAGTGGGGACATCATTGCGAAGATTCTTGCCAAACAGCAAAACCCCCGTCTTGTTTTCACGTGGGCCTAAACTGAAGGGGAGAACACTCAAGCATTCTTCAGCTTCTGGATAAACGTGGATGAGCAGTCTAAGGCTTAACTCTGGGGCGCGGGAGAAGTGCAGTGTTGGACTGGAATTTTGGGCAGTGTGGCAATCTGGCATAGCCAGATGGGCCAGCATGAAATGGCAAGTGCGTGGACTTTTTTTTTGTCCACTCACAGCCCACAGGACCAACAAAATAGGCCATCACACTGGCCCTTTCTAGCTAGCACATCTGGCAATGCCACTGCCCGAGATTATAGTCAAGCAGTGGAGATGTGAGGAGAGTATGAGTATTAGTACAGCCCAGCACAGTTATCAAAGTATCAAAGTATAGATGTCTATCCACAGTTGTGTGTTCATAACACTTTTAATATTATCTCAGATTTCATTTGCATTCTAAACTACTCGCTTAATTGGAAAGCAGAAAACACCATAGGAAACACAATATACTCGTGCAACACAAAACAATGTTATGTAACGGTTATTTTACAATGAGAATGCTGACAATGACTGATTGTCTCCCACAAATTGCCACTTCGGGTTTTTGGGCTGGGGCAAGGAGAGAGATTTACTGGGCAAAACATTTGTGCTCTCCTTATAAAGTAAACAACCACACAATAAAAAACAACCGTGCCCTTTTAGCTTAAGCCTTTATTATTGGCTAAACCACCTTATTATGTGAGGAATTCCTCTATTTAGAGTGGGTCATTGCTTCCTGATGCAATATCGGTATGTCCCCATGGGCATTTACTGAATAAAACTCCCCTCAGCCTGTTGACGAGGGCCCGTCCGCCATTAGAAGATGCTTCGGCGAGCGCGGCGGGATGGCCGATGATGAAGCATGATGCGGGGAGGGGTGGGGGTGGGGGTAGTAATGCCATCCCTTTCTTTTTAAGCAAATGACCATGGGGACATACCGGTGTTGCATAAGGAAGATATGACGGACACACAATAGAGGAATTGCTCACAAAATAAGGTGGTGAAACAAATACTTTAGGCTTATGCTACAAAGGGATGAATCAAGGGGCCATCCAAATAACGGGCTTTACACGCTTCGAAAATTCATTCTTGATCACAAGCCCACAGCAAAGGAAAAAGCAACAAACAATGTAGAGAGCACCTGTGCTTTATTAAAGAGTCACACCCTCCTGGGCGTGTTCTCCCACCCTAATGGGCGTGCGTGGCAAAGCCCTCTGGTATTTGGAGTCTCTACAGAAAATGAAATACCCAGTGGTTGTTTGTTAACTTCCCAAAATAGATGCAAATAAAATCCCCAGTGGGTTGACGGCATCTGACCTGCCGAATGTGCTGTTCATAAAAAATCACTCACATAAGGATAGTTCCGTTCCATAAATGCGCCAACAGTTCAAAGCTCTAGGATCCGCCTGTACGTGGTGGGCTGCTCCAGCGACTTGCAAAAGCCGCTTTTAATCCATCACACAAGTTTGCCACAAGTGGGAAAGCCCTCCCGAAACATGCTCCACACTGGTGGGAGGAATAAAGATCTTTCGCCTACCACTGCCATCCAAATAACGGGTTTAACACGTTTTGAAAATTCATTCTTGATCACAAGCCCACAGCAAAGGAAAAAGAAGCAAACAATGTAGAGAGCACCTGTGCTTTATTAAAGAGTCTCACCCTCCTGGGCATGTTCTCCTGCCCTAATGGGCATGTGTGGCAAAGCACTCTGGTATTTGGAGACTCTACAAAATATGAAAAACCCAGTGGTTGTTTGTTAACTTCCCGAAATTGATGCAAATAAAATCCCAAGTGGGTTGACGGTATCTGTCCTGCCGAATGTGCTGTTCATACAAAATCACTCACATAAGGATAGTTCCGTTCCATAAATGCGGCAATAGTTCAAAGCACTAGGATCCGCCTGTACGTGGTGGGCTGCTCCCACGACTTGACAAAAGCCGTTTTTAATCCATCACACAAGTTTGCCACAAGTGGGAGCGCCCTCATGGAGAGGGTGGAGTCAAGAATGACCCCCAGGTTGCGTGCGTGGTCTGTGGGTTCCGGGGCTGTGCCTAGCGATGTGGGCCACCAAGAGTCGTCCCAGGCTGATGGGGTGGGTCAGAGAATGTGGACCTCCGACCTCAAACATCTTTCGCCTGCCACTGCCATCCAAATATTGGGTTTAATGCGTTTCGAAAATTAATTCTTGATCACAAGCCCACAGCAAATGAAAAAGTAACAAACATTGTAGAGAGCACCAGTGCTTTATTAAAGAGTCTCGCCCTCCTGGGCGTGTTCTCCCGCCCTAATGGGCGTGCGTGGCAAAGCCCTCTGGTATTTGGAATCTCTACACAAAATGAAATACCCAGTGGTTGTTTGTTAACTTCCCGAAATTGATGCGAATAAAATCCCCAGTGGGTTGACGGCATCTGACCTGCCGAATGTGCTGTTCATACAAAATCACTCTCATAATGATTGTTCTGTTCCATAAATGCGCCAACAGTTCAAAGCGCTAGTATCTGCCTGTACGTGGTGGGCTGCTCCCACGACTTGACAAAAGCCTTTTTAATCCATCACACAAGTTTGAGTTCTGTGAGAGGAACAAACATCTTTCGCCTGCCACTGCCATCCAAATATCGGGCTTAACGCGTTTCAAAAATTCATTCTTGATTACAAGCCCACAGCAAAGTAAAAAGCAACTAACAATGTAGAGAGCACCTGTGCTTTATTAAAGAGTCTCACCCTCCTGTGCGTCTTCTCCCGCCCTAATGGGCATGCATGGGAAAGCCCTCTGGTATTTGGAGTCTCTACACAAAATGAAATACCCAGTGGTAGTTTGTTAACTACCTGAAATTGATGCAAATAAAATCCCCAGTGGGTTGACGGCATCTGACCTGCCGAATGTGCTGTTAATACAAAATCACTCACAGAAGGATAGTTCCATTCCATAAATGCGCCAACATTTCAAAGCACTAGGATCTGCCTGTACGTGGTGGGCTGCTCCCACGACTTGACAAAAGCCTTTTTAATCCATCACACAAGTTTGCCACAAGTGGGAGCGCCCTCATGGAGAGGGTGGAGTCGAGAATGACCCCCAGGTTGCGTGCGTGGTCTGTGGGTTCCGGGGCTGTGCCTAGCGATGTGGGCCACCAAGAGTCGTCCCAGGCTGATGGGGTGGGTCCGAGAATGAGGACCTCCGTCCTCAAACGTCTTTCGCCTGCCACTGCCATCCAAATATCGGGCTTAACGCGTTTCGATAATTCATTCATGATCAGAAGCCCACAGCAAAGGAAAAAGTAACAAACAATGTAGAGAGCACCTGTGCTTTATTAAAGAGTCTCGCCCTCCTGGGCGTGTTCTCCCGCCCTAATGGGCGTACGTGGCAAAACCCTCTGGTATTTGGAGTCTCTACACAAAATGAAATACCCAGTGGTTGTTTGTTAACTTCCCAAAATTGATGCAAATAAAATCCCCATTGGGTTGACGGCATCTTACCTGCCGAATGTGCTGTTCATGCAAAATCACTCACATGAGGATAGTTCCGTTCCATAAATCCGCCAACAGTTCAATGCGCTAGGATCCGCCTGTACGCAGCGGGCTACTCCCGCGACTTGACAAAAGCCGTTTTTAATCCATCACAAAAGTTTGCCACAAGTGGGAGCACCCTCCCAAAACATGCTCCACAAAGGTGAGAGGAACAAACATCTTTCGCCTGCCTTTGCTATCCAAATAACGGGCTTAACGCGTTTCGAAAACTCATTCTTGATTACAAGCCCACAGCAAAGTAAAACATAACTAACAATGTAGAGAGCACCTGTGCTTTATTAAAGAGTCTCGCCCTCCTGGGCGTCTTCTCCCGCCCTAATGGGCATGCATGGGAAAGCCCTCTGGTATTTGGAGTCGCTACACAAAATAAAATACCCAGTGGTTGTTTGTTAACTTCCCGAAATTGATGCAAATAAAATCCCCAGTGGGTTGACGGCATCTGACCTGCCGAATGTGCTGTTCATACAAAATCACTCACATAAGGATAGTTCCGTTCCATAAATGCGCCAACAGTTCATAGCGCTAGGATCCACCTGTACGTGGTGGGCTGCTCCCGCGACTTGACAAAGGCCGCTTTTAATCCATCACACAAGTTTGCCACAAGTGAGAGCGCCCTCCCGAAACATGCTCCACACAGGTGAGAGGAACAAACATCTTTTGCCTGCCACTGCCATCCAAATATCGGGCTTAACGCGTATCGAAAATTCATTCTTGATCACAAGCCCACAGCAAAGGATAAAGCAACAAACAATGTAGAGAGCACCTGTGATTTATTAGAGTCTCACCCTCCTGGGCGTGTTCTCCCACCCTAATGGGCGTGCGTGGCAAAGCCCTCTGGTATTTGGAGACTCTACACAATATGAAATACCCAGTGGTTGTTTGATAACTTCCCGAAATTGATGCAAATAAAATCCCCAGTGGGTTAACGGCATCTGACCTGCCGAATGTGCTGTTCATACAAAATCACTCACATAAGGATAGTTCCGTTCCATAAATCCGCCAACAGTTCAATGCGCTAGGATCCGCCTGTATGCGGCGGGCAGCTCCCGTGACTTGAGAAAAGCCGCTTTTAATCCATCACACAAGTTTGCCACAAGTGAGAAAGCCCTCCCGAAACATGCTCCAAACCGGTGAGAGGAGCAAACATCTTTCGCCTGCCACTGCCATCCAAATAACGGGCTTAACGCGTTTCGAAAATTCATTCTTGATCACAAGCCCACAGCAAAGGACAAAGCAACAAACAATGTAGAGAGCACCTGTGCTTTATTAAAGAGTCTCGCCCTCCTGGGCGTCTTCTCCTGCCCTAATGGGCGTGCATGGCAAAGCCCTCTGGTATTTGGAGTCTCTACACAAAATGAAATACCCAGTGGTTGTTTGTTAACGTCCAGAAATTGATGCAAATAAAATCCCCAGTGGGTTGACGGCATCTGACCTGCCGAATGTGCTGTTCATACAAAATCACTCACATAAGGATAGTTCCGTTCCATAAATGTGCCAACTGTTCAAAGCGCTAGGATCCGCCTGTACGTGGTGGGCTGCTGCCGCGACTTGACAAAAGCCGCTTTTAATCCATCACACAAGTTTGCCACAAGTGAGAGCGCCCTCCCGAAACATGCTCCACACAGGTGAGAGGAACAAACATCTTTCGATTGCCACTGCCATCCAAATAACAGGATTAACGCGTTTTGAAAATTCATTCTTGATCACAAGCCCACAGCAAAGGAAAAAACAACAAACAATGTAGAGAGCACCTGTGCTTTATTAAAGCGTCTCTCCCTCCTGGGCGTGTTTTCCCGCCCTAATGGGCGTGCGTGACAAAGCCCTCTGGTATTTGGAGTCTCTACACAATATGAAATACCCAGTGGTTGATTGTTAACTTCCCGAAATTGATTCAAATAATATCCCCAGTGGGTTGACGGCATCTGACCTGCCGAATGTGCTGTTCATACAAAATTACTCACATAAGGATAGTTCAGTTCCATAAATGCGCCAACAGTTCAAAGCGCTCCAGAACATTGTTTGGGCGGATAGCCTGATCCTTATGACCCTGGATATAGAGTCACTCTATACCAGTATACAACTTTCTTTGGGTATAGTTGCTGTTAAACATTTCTTGGAATCTAGGCCATGCGAGTACCATATGCACAACAAAATGTTAGTTGCCCTGATTATGTGATGTCTGAATAACAATTATTTCTCATTTGGGAAGGATGTTTACAGGCAGATACAGGGTGTTACGATGGGGGCCTGCTTCTCCCCTAGCTACGTGTGTTGGCACGTGGGCTATTGGGAGGAGCAGGTCCTGAAGGTGCAGCATAAGGAATTTATCAGAAATAAGATTGTGCATTGGTTGCGCTACATCAATGATGTTTTTATTGTTTGGAATGGCGATATTGAAAGTGCTGAGGAATTTGTTAAAACCATTAACAATAATTGTTTAAATTTGCGTTTTACATCTCATATCAGTCCAACCAAAGTTGAATTTCTAGATGTAGGTATCTATACCAATGAAGGAAAATTAGCCACCACAGCGTACAGAAAACCAACGGCAGGGAATGCAACACTCCATGCGACTAGTGCGCACCCCAAGCACTTAATTAGCAGCATCCCCTATGGGGAAATCTTGAGATTAAAACGTATTTGTAGCACATCAGATAATTTTGAAGGCTGCAAAAAAGAAGCCCTCATCAGATTGAGGAAAAGAGGTTACACTAACAAGGTATTGGTGGACGCAGTGACTAAAGCTAACAACAGATCAAGAGCATCATTGTTTCCACAAGATGATGTGGGCGATCTAGAGCCGGCAGCCACACTCGTAGAAGTACCTAGACTAATTACATCATATAGTCGTCAAGAGAGAAAAATTAGGTCAATAATTAATAAAAACTGGCCGATAATCTTGACTGATGGTGTACTCAACAGTAGACTCCCAACTAAACCCCCTATAACATTTAGAAAGACTCAATCTATGGGAGCCAAACTATCAAGAAATAGTCCAGAGCTAGGAAACATGGAAACTTGGTTGAAACCAAGACAGGGCTTCTTCAGATGTACATCATGTCGGGCATGCAAATTTAGAGTAAACACAACTAAATTTAGGACTCCATTTAGAGAAAATGAGGCTTACATTAAGGGCAATTATAACTGCCGTACTGATTACGCAATTTATGGTCTCACGTGCACCTGTGGGCTCAGGTATGTGGGAAGTACCAAGCTGCAGGTGCACGTGAGAATATATCAACATCTAAGCGCAATCATCAACAGCGATCTGGCTTATCCGGTCGCACGACATTTTAAAGAAGCCCACAATAAAGACATATTTTGTCATTGACTCCATTCCAGATTTTTGATTTTAAGTTATTTATCAATTCACAATATTTGCACTAGGCACTTTAGATCATAAATAACATATTTAATTAGTTTCACATTAATTATAAAAACACTTATGTCATTTTTATGCTTGTTATAAATCCATGCATTTAATCGAAACAGATATACATTTTTTTGAATTTGAATTCTAACAGCATTTAGGCAATCATTTTATGAATTTAAAGATTTAAAAATCAAAATGCAGCATTTTTTATTGCATTTGGCGGATATTAATTAGCCAAGAACATGTTGGCTATTCTGGCATTCCTGCAGAAAATTGTTCATTGAGTATTTTGCGCACAATTGGTTTGATATTTATATCCATATTTATTAAGATGTGATAATGTGTATATTTTAAATTATTTATAAATACTTATTGTGTTTTAACTAATTATAATAATCAATGTATTTACTGTACTTTTTTGATACACACCGTATTTAAAATGTGAAGTTTACATATATATTTTTAAATATTTTAATATATGTATCATATTAGGAATTTCTAAAACAGTGTGTTTAAGATATGCAATACGCTACTTTCATGAGACAAATGCATGCATTAACTGGAAAGAACTAACAAATTATAGTGTTTCTTCACTGTACATTATCACCTGGTGTTGCATGAAGAAAAGTATATTAAAAAAAATGGCGTATTGCATTCCCATCATGTAATCAAGGGCACTGGATGCCCGAAACGCGTCATGAGATGAGGAATGAGAAATAAGGAATAAAGAAACATTTGCCATTGGATTGTCCTGTTGGTCCGTTTTCTTCAAGCTTGCCGAAAGGAAGTGCTGGGAGGTGTTGTGTATGTATATATATATATATATATATATATATATATGAAACAAACAACCACCTCCCACAGAAATTCCATGGAAGAAGTCACGGACACGAAGTGGTTCAGGATTCTGCATCTCTTTATTTGTTAAGGTCGCCCTCAATCCCAAGCACAGGGAGAGACGGGTTTCAGCCTCCAAGAGGCCTTTGTCAATCTAGTTTGGCGTAGAAAACTCTTAAGTTACATGGCCCTTCCCACTGAACTAGTGAATGAACCTAGAAGGCATACTATAAAATATGCGATACAACTACACCCAAACTACATCAAGTAGATGTTGTCTAAGCTGAAAGTCAGCATAAATGCAGGTAAGGCAAAACATATCAAAACATATCTTCATATTCTGCATGTACTTAGGTTGCTCGAAATTACCAATAATACAGACAGCATGAACAATTGTGTATGTAACTCACAATGGACATTCAACACAGTGGGATTGATACAGGCATTTAAACTGAGCAGCCAAACTCCAGATCCTGTGTTGCCTAAATAACATAAAATATATTGCAACTTATGGTCGAAGTGGGCGGGAACGGCAGGGCACAGCGTGCCCCTACTTCTTTAATTTCGTAGATTCCGTTCCCCTACTTTTTTATTATGAACATTCATCCCTGGACGTCAGAAATATTATGTTTGTGGACGGGCGGGGAGCAGAGAAGGAAAAGGTCTCTGTCTCTTACTTCCTGCCCAGACAAGACAAGCCGCTGGCAGCTGCCTCTCTTTCTTAATCCTATTCCCTCTCGTTCTGTCTAACACCTTCTCACTTTTCCAAAAATCATGAATCAAGAAATGGTACTCACCATCTCTTCCTGTCGTCCATTTGAACCCATGTGAAATGGATGCAAAAAAGAAAACCCCTTTTGCTGGAAATGCCATTTTGACATTTTTCTATTCCAAAGTGCAGCCTCGGAAATAAAACGTTCAAACTCTGAAAAATAATTAAATAAAGCAAGATGGAGTGTTCTTAAAGTGGCCAGATATTTTTTTCAAACCCCAACACATTAGCGACATTTTACAGAGTTTGCCAGTAAAGCGCTACTTTTGGTTTCTTGTCTTTCTTTGAACAGCATTGTTTTCCTCCAGTACCTCCTACCTGGAGGTACTGCAATACCTGGTTGATGGGTGGATTGGAAAACAAAATGTGTACGGCGGCTTTGTGTTCACAAATGTGGTCTTTTGAAACAATACTGCTTACGTTTTGTAAGCATATAAGCAGTGGACATTGAAATGGGTCCTTTCTGGGCCCTGTAGTAATGTCCTTAACTTTTCAGGCAAAAATACTT
The DNA here is from genome assembly GCF_964261635.1 of Lissotriton helveticus. Lineage (NCBI taxonomy): Eukaryota > Metazoa > Chordata > Amphibia > Caudata > Salamandridae > Lissotriton > Lissotriton helveticus. The sequence continues at coordinate 627,791,848 of NC_136065.1, read as the reverse complement.
GTTGATTTCTGAATAATGACTGTAAAACGTTAGGTTCACCATGTTCCTGCTTACATTTGACATGCTTTATTAAATCTTTCATTCCTTATGAGTGTTTGCTTTTTCCATGATGTTGTTACCTTTTCTTTTAGGCAGCATATTGCTCTTGCCTAGTGTGTCATTTGAATTGAGTTGCAACCAGTTATTTATAGCAGGTCAAATTAGATTGTAGATGAAGGCAGTATGAGTTTGTCTCAGTGGGGCAGTATGGTGTTCAGTGAGGGAGCAGATGTAGCACTGGGGGCAGAGCTGCTAAATTTAGAACTGGGGAACTAGGTTCAGCCTTCATGAACAGTCCCCCAGACCACTCTCCTGAGGGAGCACATTCCCATGCCAGACCTTAGAAGGCACCTGAAAAGTCCTGGTGTGTTAGCACCAGCACGTGGGCCCTAGCAGTGGCAAGTGTGGGTTCACCTTGAAGGCTTGCCCACCACAATCCATACTGAAGTTCACCTCAAGTATTGCGGGCAGGCCTATGAAGTAGCAGACCCTAGAGCAACAGTGACTCTGTCACTGAGGTCACAGGACCCCTGAGAAGAGCTGGCCCTAACGCGGCGCGACTGGTGTGACCACAACAGGCTGCCTCCTTCCTGGCCCAAAAGGGGGTGGTGTTGGACGGAGCATCTGGACAAATCAAACACTCACACCCAGTAAACAGATCTGGGTTTAATCCATCACCGTTCTTTAGCCCACTCTGCCACCCCAGTTCAGACATGGCCATATGCAAATCAGTCTGACCATGTGCCTCATGGGAAACTATGATCCCCCATGCCACATCATCCTAGTGGCATGAACAATGTTAAAGCTCTGCTGAGTAGTTTAGGGCACATTATAATGATGAAATCCATATTTTACAGAGAACGTGAAATATTTTCAGCATTAACCTGTGAAACTTCATTTTGATCAGTAAAACCCCCCAATTATTTTGTGCAATAAAAACACCCAAACATGTAAGGTAATGTAGCTAGAAACAGCATTTTTTGCCAAAACTGTACATTTTTCACATTATGGACCAACTTATGTGGTGAATCCACAATTAGGTGGGACATGCTGCAGAAACAGAATCACACAAATCATGTGGCTATCACCATTGTCCATTATCCATTATTTAATGAAAGGTAAACCTAAATATTCATCATTTATAGTTCAGTAAGCTAGTTATAATTTGAGCCCCCGAAATGCACTGCTTATGCACTCATGGATTGCATTACTCATGACATGTTAAATGACTTCACTGACGACATCATCCCATGAATGTGCCAGTTTGCACCTAGATTCAATTTTCTGTCCCCTCGGTACTACTCAATCAATCAATCAATCATAGCATTTATATAGCGCGCTACTCACCCGGAGGGTCTCAAGGCGCTTGGGGGAGGGGGGGGTCCGCTACTGCTCGAAAAGCCAGGTCTTGAGCTGCTTCCTGAAGGCGAGGTGGTCTTGGGTCAGGCGTAGGTGGGTCGGGAGGGAGTTCCACGTCTTGGCGGCGAGGTAGGAGAAGGATCTTCCTCCTGTGGTGGCTCTTCGGATGCGGGGGACGGCGGCGAGGGCGTGGTTCGTTGATCGAAGCTGGCGCGTGGGAGTGTAGAAGTTGAGGCGGCTGTTGAGGTATCTTGGGCCTTGGTTGTGTAGGGCTTTGTGTGCCTGGGTGAGGAGTCGGAAGGTGATTCTCTTGTTGACCGGGAGCCAGTGCAGGTCTCTTAGGTGTCCGGAGATGTGGCTGAGTCGGGGGATGTCCAGGATGAGTCTTGCTGAGGCGTTCTGGATTCGCTGGAGTCTCTTCTGGAGTCTGGCAGTGGTTCCGGCGTAGAGGAAGTTGCCGTAGTCCAGTCGGCTGGTGACGAGGGCCTGGGTGACCGTCTTTCTGGTTTCGGTGGGGATCCACCGGAAGATCTTACGTAGCATGTGTACCATTTTTTAACATGTAAGACAGACATAAAGCACATCTGTGAAAGCAGCCACATGTAGTAGAGCTCATTCTCTTTTTAATGGTTTTCAGGTATATAAGATACACAACATCTGTTTAGACATTAATACAATCAGCAATTTATTAAACCATGAACACTATTCAAAAGAGTGTTTCGTCAGTATTGATGTACCTGTTAAATAGCTGTTAAAAACAGCTTTACATATATGCTTTAGTCACTGATAAGGCACGTTTGCAAAAATGCCTTACACTTATTCTTGAAATGATCAGAACGGTGTACGCCATTACAGCAATGCTTACAATCGTTCTGCAACTTGAACAGTTCGCGATTCACCCATTGATTATACATTCATCAACCATGTATAATGTCTTGGAATATCATTGTACATCTGGAAATATACATTTGTATCTTTTTTATCTTTAGTCCATATAAAAATTGTTGATAGCACTACATGACAAATCTTTAATGTCAACATGTGCACAGAAATATACAGGCAAATAATGTATTGTAAACGTAAGCTTTTGCTTTTGTCACAAATTTCAACTACAGGATTTTGAATTAAGCCACAACCTATATGCAACATACTTCTGCTATTCACACTGCTTGCACTCAGTAGCTACCTTGTTTAAATGAAGTACTGTTTATATGTAAAATTTTGCTAGAAGTAAACTGTGCACCATATATATTGTCCCATACTGAATTAAACTTGTCTCCACGACTACACTATTTGTATTCCATAAATGCACACATCTACATACAATCAATGTATGCTGTATACACTTATTCTTCAAAATGTGACTCCCCTTCTCGGCTGGTCTCCATGGTTTGTTGTGTTGCCCAACCTTCCTTTTCTGTCCTACATAGTTACCTTGCTGCCCCTGCACCAATACCTCCTGCCCTCCATGGTCTATTGTTCTTCCACTGCCCCTCAAGCCTGCGCTGTGTAATCCATTGTGCTGCCATTGCCCCTTCAGCATGCCAGCCATGGTCAACTTGCTGCCTCTTCTCCTACTCCCTCCTCATCACCCTCCATTGCCCAAGTCCATGCCCCTGCCTCGCACAGTGTTCTATTAAACAACTAGGAAGCTAGCATTCTGAAGGTATTACAAAAATGTGGCACGCGTGAACTCATCTTGATGGAATCAAAACTACAAACCTAAAGCATTTCATTTAAAAATGAACAAAATGAGGGAGGGTTTTCTCATTAAAATTATGGTTAGTGATCTAAAAAGCTAAAATGAGGAACCATGTTCAGAATTCTCAAATAGAGACTAACTGCTTTTAAACTTGATGCTTTTTAAAAATGTTTCTTCAATTGATTACTTGATTATTTGTTTTGCATGAGATAAAAAGTGTTTTGTGCACTTCTGTCATTGGGCTATATTGGGTTAAATTTGTTTGTGTGCATGAGAGACATAGAGTTTGTGTGTGTGTGTATGGGTGTATGTGGTGTTCGGTATTTGGGTTAAATGTGGGCTACATTTGGGCTCCTTTGCATCTGGTGGCAATCTTGGATGATTTTCTTCTTATCAAGCTCCCTCATTTCTTCATTTACTCCAGTCTCCTCAATAGGAAATGCTTTCAGTGTTACAGCTCTGACTCCACTGAGATAGTAATCAGATATGCCACACTTTTGTCATAAATGAAGAAGGTTAGCACTCTTGAAGCACTGTGGGAGGCTGCAGTAGAACAAAGGGGAATCAACTTGCAGGCTGCTGCTGGAAGTACATCATGTACTCAGTATGTTAGAAGTTATTCTCACGTGGTTGAAGAAGATAGGCTCTTATTTTAGCTTCGATTCATAAAGGGGGTGGTGATGGACAGAGTATCTGAATTAAGCAGAACACTCCTACCCAGTCAAAAGATCAGGGCTTGATCCATCACCGTTTTTTAGCTCACTGCACCATCCCAGCTCAGAACCTGGCTACATGCAAATTAGTCTCTCCCTGGCCCAGTGCATCATGGGAACAGGGCAGACCAAACTACCAAGCCAATTCTTTACTGGAAAGGAAACAAGCTTCCGGGGACCGGTTTCTGGCATTACAGCCGTCTTCGGCCCGGCTTGCTTGAATCCTGATGGTGCAGTGAGCAAGGGACTCACATCTGAGTATACCCTTCCACACTTGTGGTGGCCAAAACGATTCATAAAGGGGGTGGTGATGGACAGAGTATCTGAATTAAGCAGAACACTCCTACCCAGTCAAAAGATCAGGGCTTGATCCATCACCGTTTTTTAGCTCACTGCACCATCCCAGCTCAGAACCTGGCTACATGCAAATTAGTCTGTCCCTGGCCCAGTGCATCATAGGAACAGGGCAGACCAAACTACCAAGCCAATTCTTTACTGGAAAGGAAACAAGCTTCCGGGGACCGGTTTCTGGCATTACAGCCGTCTTCGGCCCGGCTTGCTGGAATCCTGATGGTGCAGTGAGCAAGGGACTCACATCTGAGTATACCCTTCCACACTTGTGGTGGCCAAAACGATTCATAAAGGGGGTGGTGATGGACAGAGTATCTGAATTAAGCAGAACACTCCTATCCAGTCAAAAGATCAGGGCTTGATCCATCACCGTTTTTTAGCTCACTGCACCATCCCAGCTCAGAACCTGGCTACATGCAAATTAGTCTGTCCCTGGCCCAGTGCATCATGGGAACAGGGCAGACCAAACGACCAAGCCAATTCTTTACTGGAAAGGAAACAAGCTTCCGGGGACCGGTTTCTGGCATTACAGCCGTCTTCGGCCCGGCTTGCTTGAATCCTGATGGTGCAGTGAGCAAGGGACTCAGATCTGAGTATACCCTTCCACACTTGTGGTGGCCAAAACGATTCATAAAGGGGGTGGTGATGGACAGAGTATCTGAATTAAGCAGAACAGTCCTACCCAGTCAAAAGATCAGGGCTTGATCCATCACCGTTTTTTAGCTCACTGCACCATCCCAGCTCAGAACCTGGCTACATGCAAATTAGTCTGTCCCTGGCCCAGTGCATCATGGGAACAGGGCAGACCAAACTACCAAGCCAATTCTTTACTGGAAAGGAAACAAACTTCTGGGGACCGGTTTCTGGCATTTCAGCCTCGTCGGCCCGGCTCGGTAGTTTGGTCTGCCCTGTTCCCATGATGCACTGGGCCAGGGACAGACTAATTTGCATGTAGGCAGGTTCTGAGCTGGGATGGGGCAGTGAGCTAAATAACGGTGATGGATCAAGCCCTGATCTTTGGACTGGGTAAGAGTGGTCTGCTTAATTCAGACACTCTGTTCATCACCACCCCCTTTTCTGAATCGTTTTTGGCCACTATAGGTGTGGCAGGGTATACTCAGACATGAGTCCCTTGCTCACTGCTCCATCAGGATTCAAGCAAGCCGGGCCGACGAGGCTGAAATGCCAGAAACCGGTCCCCGGAAGCTTGTATCCTTTCTGGTGAAGAATTGGCTTGGTAGTTTGGTCTGCCCTGTTCCCATGATGCACTGGGCCAGGGACAGACTAAATTGCATATAGCCAGGTTCTGAGCTGGGATGGGGCAGTGAGCTAAATAACGGTGATGGATCAAGCCCTGATCTTTGGGCTGGGTAAGAGTTGTCTGCTTAATTCAGACACTCTGTTCATCACCATCCCCTTTTATGAATCGTTTTTGGCCACTATAGGTGTGGCAGGGTATACTCAGACATGAGTCCCTTGCACACTGCTCCATCAGGATTCAAGCAAGCCGGGCCGACGAGGCTGAAATGCCAGAAACCGGTCCCCGGAAGCTTGTATCCTTTCTGGTGAAGAATTGGCTTGGTAGTTTGGTCTGCCCTGTTCCCATGATGCACTGGGCCAGGGACAGACTAATTTGCATATAGCCAGGTTCTGAGCTGGGATGGGGCAGTGAGCTAAATAACGGTGATGGATCAAGCCCTGATCTTTGGACTGGGTAAGAGTGGTCTGCTTAATTCAGACACTCTGTTCATCACCACCCCCTTTTCTGAATCGTTTTTGGCCACTATAGGTGTGGCAGGGTATACTCAGACATGAGTCCCTTGCTCATTGCTCCATCAGGATTCAAGCAAGCCGGGCCGACGAGGCTGAAATGCCAGAAACCGGTCCCCGGAAGCTTGTATCCTTTCTGGTGAAGAATTGGCTTGGTAGTTTGGTCTGCCCTGTTCCCATGATGCACTGGGCCAGGGACAGACTAATTTGCATATAGCCAGGTTCTGTGCTGGGATGGGGCAGTGAGCTAAATAACGGTGATGGATCAAGCCCTGATCTTTGGACTGGGTAAGAGTGGTCTGCTTAATTCAGACACTCTGTTCATCACCACCCCCTTTTCTGAATCGTTTTTGGCCACTATAGGTGTGGCAGGGTATACTCAGACATGAGTCCCTTGCTCACTGCTCCATCAGGATTCAAGCAAGCCGGGCCGACGAGGCTGAAATGCCAGAAACCGGTCCCCGGAAGCTTGTATCCTTTCTGGTGAAGAATTGGCTTGGTAGTTTGGTCTGCCCTGTTCCCATGATGCACTGGGCCAGGGACAGACTAATTTGCATATAGACAGGTTCTGAGCTGGGATGGGGCAGTGAGCTAAATAACGGTGATGGATCAAGCCCTGATCTTTGGACTGGGTAAGAGTGGTCTGCTTAATTCAGACACTCTGTTCATCACCACCCCCTTTTATGAATCGTTTTTGGCCACTATAGGTGTGGCAGGGTATACTCAGACATGAGTCCCTTGCACACTGCTCCATCAGGATTCAAGCAAGCCGGGCCGACGAGGCTGAAATGCCAGAAACCGGTCCCCGGAAGCTTGTATCCTTTCTGGTGAAGAATTGGCTTGGTAGTTTGGTCTGCCCTGTTCCCATGATGCACTGGGCCAGGGACAGACTAATTTGCATATAGCCAGGTTCTGAGCTGGGATGGGGCAGTGAGCTAAATAACGGTGATGGATCAAGCCCTGATCTTTGGACTGGGTAAGAGTGGTCTGCTTAATTCAGACACTCTGTTCATCACCACCCCCTTTTCTGAATCGTTTTTGGCCACTATAGGTGTGGCAGGGTATACTCAGACATGAGTCCCTTGCTCACTGCTCCATCAGGATTCAAGCAAGCCGGGCCGACGAGGCTGAAATGCCAGAAACCGGTCCCCGGAAGCTTGTATCCTTTCTGGTGAAGAATTGGCTTGGTAGTTTGGTCTGCCCTGTTCCCATGATGCACTGGGCCAGGGACAGACTAATTTGCATATAGCCAGGTTCTGTGCTGGGATGGGGCAGTGAGCTAAATAACGGTGATGGATCAAGCCCTGATCTTTGGACTGGGTAAGAGTGGTCTGCTTAATTCAGACACTCTGTTCATCACCACCCCCTTTTCTGAATCGTTTTTGGCCACTATAGGTGTGGCAGGGTATACTCAGACATGAGTCCCTTGCTCACTGCTCCATCAGGATTCAAGCAAGCCGGGCCGACGAGGCTGAAATGCCAGAAACCGGTCCCCGGAAGCTTGTATCCTTTCTGGTGAAGAATTGGCTTGGTAGTTTGGTCTGCCCTGTTCCCATGATGCACTGGGCCAGGGACAGACTAATTTGCATATAGACAGGTTCTGAGCTGGGATGGGGCAGTGAGCTAAATAACGGTGATGGATCAAGCCCTGATCTTTGGACTGGGTAAGAGTGGTCTGCTTAATTCAGACACTCTGTTCATCACCACCCCCTTTTCTGAATCCTTATTTTAGCTTCAGCACCTTCTATAACCACTATGAGAAAATCATGAAGGAAAACAGTTCATTAGACTGGTTCATCAAAACCTAGCAGAGGGCCATCATTTAACACAGGGTAACATCATCTCAGAATACACAGCAGTTCATAAAAGTATCATGACAAAATTATTTAAATTGTGACTAAAATCCCTTTTCACACTTTATATGTGCTCCTTTTTATGACCCTGAAAATATGCCTTTCACTACATTACATTTCAATAGGAACCATGAAACAGAGTCCCTAATTAGGCCACAACATTTTAGTCCATTTTGCAGCCAGACAATCACAGGGAAGACCATTTCTCCGATCCCCTACCCCGATATGTATTAAAAATGACAAAGACCTCTATTCTACCGCTATAGGCAAAAATTGTTGACGCCTCTCTGAGGCAAGACTCCATACCTGACTGCCTTAAAATAGGGCAGGTCACTCTTATACTAAAGAAAGCCAATTCCCTCTCCACAGACCTCAACAACTATGGCCCTATATCCAGCATCCCCACTCTGGTGAAACTATTGGAAAAATGTGTACTAAATTCAACTTTGCAACCACATTGAGAACTTTAACCTCCTAGATAAACACAAATCTGGCTTTCGTCAAGGCTACAGTACCGAATCAGGACTCGCCCATATAATGGATGAAATTTTAAAAATGTTAGATCATAACGAATCGTGCCTATTGATACTTCTTGACCTATCTTCCGCTTTCGACACGGTTAAACACGACAATCTACTGTCCCTACTTGAACGAAGGATGGGCCTAACTGGTCCAGTGTTATAATGGTTCACCTTCTTCCTAAGCAACAGAACCCAAAGAATCAAGATGAAGCAATCATTCTCCCAACTATCCATGGTCACCCTAGGAGTTCCACAGGGATCAGCACTATCACCAATCCTTTTTAATCTACTCATGGAACCCCTTGCTAATGCGCTGAATTATGCAAACATTCTATATCACCTATAAGCGGATGACACTCAACTATTTATGAAAATCTCCTCCCCAGATGACTTCATCTCCCTCAACGCCATTCTTCATAATACCCAAAGTTGGCTCAATGGCAACCACCTCATGCTCAACACCAAGAAAACTGAATGTCTCCTCATCTCCCCTCCCAATCACACACCCGAGACAGACTTATGGCTGAAGCATTGAACTTCCTTTGATTGCGCTCCATACGTCATTGACTCTGCTAAATCCCTGGGAGTCACCCTGGACAAACATTTAAATATGCAGGCACAAATCTACAATGCCACCAAAGGAGCCAATTATCAGTTAAGGCTGGACTATGGAAGCACCACTCTATGCGGTCTTCCTAAATACAAGCTAGCACCGCTCAGGGCATCGCTTAACGCTGCGGCCAGTCTGGTCTCCGGAATAAAAAGAAATAACCACATCACCCCGGCCTTGAAGGCTCTGAACTGGCTACCCTACGAGATGAGAATACAACTAAAGATCACCTGCATGACACATAAAGCCCTACATAGCAACACCCCCAGCTATTTAGCACAAAAGCTAGAGCGGTCGGGAGGATGCAGACATTCGCAAAGTTCAAGCTCACTACTACTAAAACCACAATCCTTCCACAAAAAGAGAACTGTGTGCAGAATTTTCTCAGGTATCGCACCGAAAAGTTAGAACATCCTTCCCCCAGACAAACTCAGAATATCCTCCTTTAACGCCTTGAAAAAAGAAGCAAAATTGTTTCTAATGAACAAATTAACATCCTAAAACTTTAACTCTCTGATGACTATTTGCCACAGATTATATCCAAACACCAATGTCTACCTCTTCTGTATTATATGAGATTTCCGATTGTATGTGTAATGTGTGATAACAGTGTACTGTAAATCGCTCTGATACCCCCGTGGGTCATGTTCGCGCTATTTAAAACTTTATAAATAAATAAATCCCCTTGGGGCCTCCCACATGTACTTTTGGGTGAGGATTTGTTGACCCTACTCACTTACATATTTTTTACTTGATTTTCAGGACACAGAGGCCATGCCCCTGAGTCCTGAGATGGCTGGCACATCCTATTGTTCAGAGAGTGACCAACCAATAAGCATTGCCTAGTCCTCTTTGCTTTGGCCAATCAGAGCAGAACCGGACACCAACAGTCCAAATATCTATAAATATTTAAACCTAATTTCTCAAAAACAACTTAATTGATTTACACCACATCACAAAAAGCATCCTTTCTGGGTAAAGGTTTAGCTTTCAGCTAAAACTGGTGTGACATCAGTGAAGTCATTTTGACTGTAGTACAGTTTAAAATTACCTATGGAAATTGAAGGGGAAAATGCAATTTGGGACTCACTCAGCACCAGCTTGACGGATCACCCTGAAACTTTCCAGGAAGAAGCTGAGGTGACAGAAATTTTTTTTAGGAAAGGTTTGTCAGGATTCGCTAGGGTAACAGGGCCACTGTGTAGTTCTCGGATGCCCCTACGGAGAGAAAACAGAGATGCACTCTGCTGCAGATTCTATTTAATAATTAAATTCAGAACATGAAACGGAATGTGCTACCTCCACGAGTTTCAGTCTGACGACCTTAGTCATGGGTAAATATGGCAACTCATTACAGCACTCAAGCAAGCCAACAAATTGGAAAATATTACTGATGCATTCTGGTACTAATAGTCCAAGTTTGAGTCATCATCATCATAAAACTTTATTCTAATCTTTTTTCAATCCATAAAAGTACATACAGTTAAAAAAAATCAAATTAAATATAGTATAATGCGTGATATAATAGTTCAAACTTCATTTGTACCGATCACCTTGGTATCCAATTTAAAATGTTACTTTTCAGCCAAGGGTCATCCTTCAAATAACTTCATAGACTAATTGGTCTAAATGTACAAGGGATTTCCTTCTTTGTATAGCCCTGCTTATAAAACCAGCAACAGCTCGACATGCTATTTCCTTATCCAGGGTACAAATAAATTTCATAGCATCCTTGTAAAAGAATAATTTCTGTACAATAAAAATTGGCCATAAATTTCATTTTCTTATATCTCGATAAAACTTACAAAACAACATAACGTGCATCGTGGGCTGAATTGCTTTCCCATCACATGGACATTTATAAGCTATTTTCTGCCACTTTTCGTGTTTTGGAAAAGCCACCAGTTCATGGAATGTGCCCAAACACAGTCTTGCCATATAAAATCTCTCCTTAGTGTTTGTAACTTTGACCAAATAATAAGAGAGACCTGTCGACTCAGCGCTAACCATGTATCTCGATACACTTGTTTTGTCCTCATCTCTCCTAGCCCTCTCTTGGCTTTGCTTCTCTATGTAAAAAATTTAATTTTCACTTTTACCAAATTGCAAGATGTCTGTGAGACTTTTTTTTACCGATAGATCTTTGTCAATTTTCTTTAGCAGCTTGTCCATGCATGCTAGCCATGGGATTTTGTTAGTATGTTCTAAAGCTAAACAGCCCTTAATTATATCCTTTGTGAACTTTGGTACCTCCTTCTTTTTCAATATATAACTGGCCCAGCCAGTTATATATTGCAAAAGAAGACTAAATAATCCACTCATACATCATACATTAATGGACATTGTGAATTTCCATATTATTTTCAACAGTACGTCTTGACAACTTCTCCTCTAAGGGAAATGGAACTGACTTGTGGGGTTCCTCAGGGCTCCTCCCTCTCCCTCCTTCTTTTTAACTTGTACCTCCTCCCTCTAAATTCTTCTTTGCTGGAAAGGAAAGTTGGGACCTATAATTATGCGGATGACCTTCAGCTGGTCTTCGACATTGATCGCCTTCCATCTTCTGTGTCTCATCTTCAAGACACTATGACCTTTATGAGTGAGTGGATGAACAAAAATCAATTGAAGCTCAACCCTGATAAAACCGAGCTTATCCTCACTGGAGGACTCGCTAATCCTTGGAACTCCAAGTTTTGGCCTTCTACCCTGGGCAATCTTCCTCTTCCTGTCAGCTCAGCCAAGAGTTTGGGTCTAGTGGTTAGCAATGACCTATCGATGAAGGCTCAGATTAGTTCGGTGGTTTCTGCTGGGTTTTTTCCAATTGCGTAGAATCAAGAAGATCAGTAGATTCTTGTCCCGGGATGCTCTGATCTTGGTGATCTTGGCCTTGGTTAGTTCCCGTCTGGACTATGCTAATTCACACTGTATAGGCATCCATAGGCATCCCAGCTTATCACCTAAGAAGCCTCCAGCTAGTCCAGAATCAGGCCGCTAGATTAAGCTTTCAGCAACCAAAATGGTTCCTGGATAGACCATTAATGAAAAGCCTTCATTGACTCCCTGTGGCTAAGCGTGGTTTGTTTAAGATGGGTTGCACCATTTTCAAGGCTCGTCACGCCAACAGCCCAGCTTTTATCTTGTCCAAGATTCTACGCTATGTCCCTACTCGTAATCTACGATCTTCCCACCTGAACCTATTAGTCACTCCTACTTTTAAACGCAAAAAACATAGTGGCTCCTGTTTTGCTGTCTTGGCCCCTCAGTTCTGGAACTTCCTCACTGCAGAGCTGAGGTCGGTCACCTCCTATGCACTTTTCAGGAAACAGCTGAAGACATGGCTGTTCTCCCAGGCATATAACGATTAGGCTTTCCCTCTGATGCTGCATTACTTCCACCCCAGCGCCAAGAAACCATTGGTGAACGTGCGCTTGATAAGTACCTTTTAACATAACATAACACAACATATTGTGGGATGGACTTTACATCATGAAAATACACAGGTGTTGCATTGAATAATAAGGAATAAACATCGCACAATATGGCAGCCAAACTGAGGCAATGTTAATAACAGGATAGCAGTCCTCTTTTGTTGTTTATGGATGAACCCTTTAATTAAGCATGGGCTGCTTTAAATTGATTTTGCAACAAAGCTTCTTGATTATATACAAGCGTTGAGAGAGGCAAGAAGCCGAAATTCGTTTGCTCGTCTTCATTAAAGAAACCGTGAACTGGAAACCCCATGAGTGTCTGCTATTTCTTCTTTGGAAGTGTTGAACCGAATATACCCATGAGTTCCACCCTCATGGGCAGAGCACCCGCCCGCTGAATTTGGCAAGTTCCTGGTGGAGTGGTTGGTATATATATATATATATATATATATATATATATATATATATATATATATATATATATATATATATATATATATATATATTCACTGAAAAAACCATAGGTTATAGACCATATATAGTTAGGAATTTGCATTTACAAAACCTTGAAAATTCACTGAAAAAACCATAGGTTAGAGACCATATATAGTTAGCTGGACATTTTATTGACATAAAACCAATGAAATTCCATATATAGTTAGTTGCACTAACTATATATCGCGCACCCGCAATCCACTGCTGATGATGTCACATATTACATCATTCATGACATGGTCAGTGACATCACTGATGACATCACTGATGACATCTCAAATGACATCACTGATGACATCTCAAATGACATCACTGATGACATCATCTAGTGTCTGTGTGTTTTTGTAAAGTTTAAATATGTTTTACATATTGAAGAATGAGTGGATGTATGGAAGACTGAGTGTGTGTGTGGCTGGCTGGGAGGTGTGTGACTCTGTGCATATCAATGTGTACTTGTATCAGTGATTGTATAAGAGAGTAAGTATGTGTTAGTAAATGTGTGAAAAGTATGGTGTTCTGTGTTTAACTGTATAGATGAGGAAATCGAAGTGTGATTGATTCTTCACAGGACTGACTAGGTGTATGAGTGCATATGATAGTGTTGTAATAATGAGTGACTGTATGTATGAGTGATTGTATGGGTGAATGAGTGAATGTGTGTGTAGACGTAGGAATCAGTGAGTGCGTATGTAGTAACTGGTATTGGTGTGTCATGATGTCATCAGTGATGTCATTTGAGATGTCATCAGTGATGTCATTTGAGATGTCATCAGTGATGTCATCAGTGATGTCACTGAAGTATGGTGTTCTGTGTTTAACTGTATAGATGAGGAAATGGAAGTGTGATTGATTCTTTACAGGACTGACTAGGTGTGTGAGTAACTCCATGGATGAGTGGCAGTGTGTGAGTGTCTGCATAGGTGTATGAGTGCATATGATAGTGTTGTAATAATGAGTGACTGTATGTATGAGTGATTGTATGGGTGAATGAGTGAATGTGTGTGTAGACGTAGGAATCAGTGAGTGCGTATGTAGTAACTGGTATTGGTGTGTCATGATGTCATCAGTGATGTCATTTGAGATGTCATCAGTGATGTCATCAGTGATGTCACTGACCATGTCATGAATGATGTAATATGTGACCTCATCAGCAGTGGATTGCGGGTGCGCGATATATAGTTAGTGCAACTAACTATATATGGAATTTCATTGGTTTTATGTCAATAAAATGTCCAGCTAACTATATATGGTCTCTAACCTATGGTTTTTTCAGTGAATTTTCAAGGTTTTGTAAATGCAAATTCCTAACTATATATGGTCTATAACCTATGGTTTTTTCAGTGAATTTCATTGGTTTTTTAAAAGCTAATATCTATAGCTGTAAAATATATTCTTTATTACGTGACATATCACGTAGCCACGTAAGACGCCTCATGACGCGTCGCATAACCGTGACGTATCGGCTCTCCAGCGCAAACAAAACCCGTAACGTAAGCGTGCCGGAGCACGCTTACAGATATATATATTTTTTTTAACCTTAATTAGACAAAATCCACACGTGCACATATCTTGAGGCCTTGCAAAGGCACATCAAACAAACAGTCCCTACAATTTTGCCAAGGTTGCTGGAAATCTATTCCCTTAATTTTTTTTTTTACTGTTTCTCTTGGTTTTCCCCTTGTTACGCTTACCGGGACGCTACCCGGTACGCGAACCGGACGCTCCAAAAACACAAGATGGCGGACTCCCGTTACGCTGCCGGTTAGCTGCCCGGTTCGCGTACCGGGAAGCGCCTCTACCGCGAAAAATCGCGGGGGACTTTAATATCCCCCTCATCAATCCTAGGGGGTCAGGAGGGGTTTACCTTGCCCCCTTTCCTTCATTTCCCCCTTCTTTTTTCACCACATCTTGTCTCTCGAACCTACCGAGAGACAAGATGGCGGCCGCTCCGGACTGTTTAGAATGTTGACAGACACCGGAGAGCCAATCAGCTTCGCTTCGCGAAGTTCCGTTACGCGTCAGGTACGCGAACCGGGGCGCTAACCGGAGCGCTGTCACAGATATATATATTTTTTTAAACGTTAATTTCTCAAAATCCACTGGAGCACATATATTGAGACATAGCAAAGGCACGTCGGGCAAACCATATCTACAATTTTGCCAAGTTTCATGTAAATCTATTCAGCCGTTCGAGCTAAAAGTGAGACCAACCGCCCTATGGAAAAATGAATGGGAAAAACGCGTTTTGGGACCCCCCTTTTTTCTCGGCCCCTCCTTGACGAAACCCCCCCATATTTTCAGGGGCTGCTCAGAAACAAAATGTGCCATTTTCCTGAAAATTTCAGCCAATTCCGTCCACAAACGCCAAAGTTATTAGACATAGAATTTTCAGAAATCCCATAGAGAAAAAATCCTAACTATATATACCCACTGGCTATCGCCAGTAGGTAATATACATATATAAACATATATAATCTGCATATCTATATAAATATAAATGCATGCATACATATACATATATGCATACATATGCATGTTATTTACATGAAAGTTTTAAAAACACTAATAAAAGCAAAGCTAAAAAGCCACCTCATTACAAACAGAATGGTGATGGACAGAGTATCTGGAAAGGAAACAAACTTCTGGGGACCGGTTTCTGGCATTTCAGCCTCGTCGGCCCGGCTCGGTAGTTTGGTCTGCCCTGTTCCCATGATGCACTGGGCCAGGGACAGACTAATTTGCATGTAGGCAGGTTCTGAGCTGGGATGGGGCAGTGAGCTAAATAACGGTGATGGATCAAGCCCTGATCTTTGGACTGGGTAAGAGTGGTCTGCTTAATTCAGACACTCTGTTCATCACCACCCCCTTTTCTGAATCGTTTTTGGCCACTATAGGTGTGGCAGGGTATACTCAGACATGAGTCCCTTGCTCACTGCTCCATCAGGATTCAAGCAAGCCGGGCCGACGAGGCTGAAATGCCAGAAACCGGTCCCCGGAAGCTTGTATCCTTTCTGGTGAAGAATTGGCTTGGTAGTTTGGTCTGCCCTGTTCCCATGATGCACTGGGCCAGGGACAGACTAAATTGCATATAGCCAGGTTCTGAGCTGGGATGGGGCAGTGAGCTAAATAACGGTGATGGATCAAGCCCTGATCTTTGGGCTGGGTAAGAGTTGTCTGCTTAATTCAGACACTCTGTTCATCACCATCCCCTTTTATGAATCGTTTTTGGCCACTATAGGTGTGGCAGGGTATACTCAGACATGAGTCCCTTGCACACTGCTCCATCAGGATTCAAGCAAGCCGGGCCGACGAGGCTGAAATGCCAGAAACCGGTCCCCGGAAGCTTGTATCCTTTCTGGTGAAGAATTGGCTTGGTAGTTTGGTCTGCCCTGTTCCCATGATGCACTGGGCCAGGGACAGACTAATTTGCATATAGCCAGGTTCTGAGCTGGGATGGGGCAGTGAGCTAAATAACGGTGATGGATCAAGCCCTGATCTTTGGACTGGGTAAGAGTGGTCTGCTTAATTCAGACACTCTGTTCATCACCACCCCCTTTTCTGAATCGTTTTTGGCCACTATAGGTGTGGCAGGGTATACTCAGACATGAGTCCCTTGCTCATTGCTCCATCAGGATTCAAGCAAGCCGGGCCGACGAGGCTGAAATGCCAGAAACCGGTCCCCGGAAGCTTGTATCCTTTCTGGTGAAGAATTGGCTTGGTAGTTTGGTCTGCCCTGTTCCCATGATGCACTGGGCCAGGGACAGACTAATTTGCATATAGCCAGGTTCTGTGCTGGGATGGGGCAGTGAGCTAAATAACGGTGATGGATCAAGCCCTGATCTTTGGACTGGGTAAGAGTGGTCTGCTTAATTCAGACACTCTGTTCATCACCACCCCCTTTTCTGAATCGTTTTTGGCCACTATAGGTGTGGCAGGGTATACTCAGACATGAGTCCCTTGCTCACTGCTCCATCAGGATTCAAGCAAGCCGGGCCGACGAGGCTGAAATGCCAGAAACCGGTCCCCGGAAGCTTGTATCCTTTCTGGTGAAGAATTGGCTTGGTAGTTTGGTCTGCCCTGTTCCCATGATGCACTGGGCCAGGGACAGACTAATTTGCATATAGACAGGTTCTGAGCTGGGATGGGGCAGTGAGCTAAATAACGGTGATGGATCAAGCCCTGATCTTTGGACTGGGTAAGAGTGGTCTGCTTAATTCAGACACTCTGTTCATCACCACCCCCTTTTATGAATCGTTTTTGGCCACTATAGGTGTGGCAGGGTATACTCAGACATGAGTCCCTTGCACACTGCTCCATCAGGATTCAAGCAAGCCGGGCCGACGAGGCTGAAATGCCAGAAACCGGTCCCCGGAAGCTTGTATCCTTTCTGGTGAAGAATTGGCTTGGTAGTTTGGTCTGCCCTGTTCCCATGATGCACTGGGCCAGGGACAGACTAATTTGCATATAGCCAGGTTCTGAGCTGGGATGGGGCAGTGAGCTAAATAACGGTGATGGATCAAGCCCTGATCTTTGGACTGGGTAAGAGTGGTCTGCTTAATTCAGACACTCTGTTCATCACCACCCCCTTTTCTGAATCGTTTTTGGCCACTATAGGTGTGGCAGGGTATACTCAGACATGAGTCCCTTGCTCACTGCTCCATCAGGATTCAAGCAAGCCGGGCCGACGAGGCTGAAATGCCAGAAACCGGTCCCCGGAAGCTTGTATCCTTTCTGGTGAAGAATTGGCTTGGTAGTTTGGTCTGCCCTGTTCCCATGATGCACTGGGCCAGGGACAGACTAATTTGCATATAGCCAGGTTCTGTGCTGGGATGGGGCAGTGAGCTAAATAACGGTGATGGATCAAGCCCTGATCTTTGGACTGGGTAAGAGTGGTCTGCTTAATTCAGACACTCTGTTCATCACCACCCCCTTTTCTGAATCGTTTTTGGCCACTATAGGTGTGGCAGGGTATACTCAGACATGAGTCCCTTGCTCACTGCTCCATCAGGATTCAAGCAAGCCGGGCAGACGAGGCTGAAATGCCAGAAACCGGTCCCCGGAAGCTTGTATCCTTTCTGGTGAAGAATTGGCTTGGTAGTTTGGTCTGCCCTGTTCCCATGATGCACTGGGCCAGGGACAGACTAATTTGCATATAGACAGGTTCTGAGCTGGGATGGGGCAGTGAGCTAAATAACGGTGATGGATCAAGCCCTGATCTTTGGACTGGGTAAGAGTGGTCTGCTAATTCAGACACTCTGTTCATCACCACCCCCTTTTCTGAATCCTTATTTTAGCTTCAGCACCTTCTATAACCACTATGAGAAAATCATGAGGGAAAACAGTTCATTAGACTGGTTCATCAAAACCTAGCAGAGGGCCATCATTTAACACAGGGTAACATCATCTCAGAATACACAGCAGTTCATAAAAGTATCATGACAAAATTATTTAAATTGTGACTAAAATCCCTTTTCACACTTTATATGTGCTCCTTTTTATGACCCTGAAAATATGCCTTTCACTACATTACATTTCAATAGGAACCATGAAACAGAGTCCCTAATTAGGCCACAACATTTTAGTCCATTTTGCAGCCAGACAATCACAGGGAAGACCATTTCTCAGATCCCCTACCCCGATATGTATTAAAAATGACAAAGACCTCTATTCTACCGCTATAGGCAAAAATTGTTGACGCCTCTCTGAGGCAAGACTCCATACCTGACTGCCTTAAAATAGGGCAGGTCACTCTTATACTAAAGAAAGCCAATTCCCTCTCCACAGACCTCAACAACTATGGCCCTATATCCAGCATCCCCACTCTGGTGAAACTATTGGAAAAATGTGTACTAAATTCAACTTTGCAACCACATTGAGAACTTTAACCTCCTAGATAAACACAAATCTGGCTTTCGTCAAGGCTACAGTACCGAATCAGGACTCGCCCATATAATGGATGAAATTTTAAAAATGTTAGATCATAACGAATCGTGCCTATTGATACTTCTTGACCTATCTTCCGCTTTCGACACGGTTAAACACGACAATCTACTGTCCCTACTTGAACGAAGGATGGGCCTAACTGGTCCAGTGTTATAATGGTTCACCTTCTTCCTAAGCAACAGAACCCAAAGAATCAAGATGAAGCAATCATTCTCCCAACTATCCATGGTCACCCTAGGAGTTCCACAGGGATCAGCACTATCACCAATCCTTTTTAGTCTACTCATGGAACCCCTTGCTAATGCGCTGAATTATGCAAACATTCTATATCACCTATAAGCGGATGACACTCAACTATTTATGAAAATCTCCTCCCCAGATGACTTCATCTCCCTCAACGCCATTCTTCATAATACCCAAAGTTGGCTCAATGGCAACCACCTCATGCTCAACACCAAGAAAACTGAATGTCTCCTCATCTCCCCTCCCAATCACACACCCGAGACAGACTTATGGCTGAAGCATTGAACTTCCTTTGATTGCGCTCCATACGTCATTGACTCTGCTAAATCCCTGGGAGTCACCCTGGACAAACATTTAAATATGCAGGCACAAATCTACAATGCCACCAAAGGAGCCAATTATCAGTTAAGGCTGGACTATGGAAGCACCACTCTATGCGGTCTTCCTAAATACAAGCTAGCACCGCTCAGGGCATCGCTTAACGCTGCGGCCAGTCTGGTCTCCGGAATAAAAAGAAATAACCACATCACCCCGGCCTTGAAGGCTCTGAACTGGCTACCCTACGAGATGAGAATACAACTAAAGATCACCTGCATGACACATAAAGCCCTACATAGCAACACCCCCAGCTATTTAGCACAAAAGCTAGAGCGGTCGGGAGGATGCAGACATTCGCAAAGTTCAAGCTCACTACTACTAAAACCACAATCCTTCCACAAAAAGAGAACTGTGTGCAGAATTTTCTCAGGTATCGCACCGAAAAGTTAGAACATCCTTCCCCCAGACAAACTCAGAATATCCTCCTTTAACGCCTTGAAAAAAGAAGCAAAATTGTTTCTAATGAACAAATTAACATCCTAAAACTTTAACTCTCTGATGACTATTTGCCACAGATTATATCCAAACACCAATGTCTACCTCTTCTGTATTATATGAGATTTCCGATTGTATGTGTAATGTGTGATAACAGTGTACTGTAAATCGCTCTGATACCCCCGTGGGTCATGTTCGCGCTATTTAAAACTTTATAAATAAATAAATCCCCTTGGGGCCTCCCACATGTACTTTTGGGTGAGGATTTGTTGACCCTACTCACTTACATATTTTTTACTTGATTTTCAGGACACAGAGGCCATGCCCCTGAGTCCTGAGATGGCTGGCACATCCTATTGTTCAGAGAGTGACCAACCAATAAGCATTGCCTAGTCCTCTTTGCTTTGGCCAATCAGAGCAGAACCGGACACCAACAGTCCAAATATCTATAAATATTTAAACCTAATTTCTCAAAAACAACTTAATTGATTTACACCACATCACAAAAAGCATCCTTTCTGGGTAAAGGTTTAGCTTTCAGCTAAAACTGGTGTGACATCAGTGAAGTCATTTTGACTGTAGTACAGTTTAAAATTACCTATGGAAATTGAAGGGGAAAATGCAATTTGGGACTCACTCAGCACCAGCTTGACGGATCACCCTGAAACTTTCCAGGAAGAAGCTGAGGTGACAGAAATTTTTTTTAGGAAAGGTTTGTCAGGATTCTCTAGGGTAACAGGGCCACTGTGTAGTTCTCGGATGCCCCTACGGAGAGAAAACAGAGATGCACTCTGCTGCAGATTCTATTTAATAATTAAATTCAGAACATGAAACGGAATGTGCTACCTCCACGAGTTTCAGTCTGACGACCTTAGTCATGGGTAAATATGGCAACTCATTACAGCACTCAAGCAAGCCAACAAATTGGAAAATATTACTGATGCATTCTGGTACTAATAGTCCAAGTTTGAGTCATCATCATCATAAAACTTTATTCTAATCTTTTTTCAATCCATAAAAGTACATACAGTTAAAAAAAATCAAATTAAATATAGTATAATGCGTGATATAATAGTTCAAACTTCATTTGTACCGATCACCTTGGTATCCAATTTAAAATGTTACTTTTCAGCCAAGGGTCATCCTTCAAATAACTTCATAGACTAATTGGTCTAAATGTACAAGGGATTTCCTTCTTTGTATAGCCCTGCTTATAAAACCAGCAACAGCTCGACATGCTATTTCCTTATCCAGGGTACAAATAAATTTCATAGCATCCTTGTAAAAGAATAATTTCTGTACAATAAAAATTGGCCATAAATTTCATTTTCTTATATCTCGATAAAACTTACAAAACAACATAACGTGCATCGTGGGCTGAATTGCTTTCCCATCACATGGACATTTATAAGCTATTTTCTGCCACTTTTCGTGTTTTGGAAAAGCCACCAGTTCATGGAATGTGCCCAAACACAGTCTTGCCATATAAAATCTCTCCTTAGTGTTTGTAACTTTGACCAAATAATAAGAGAGACCTGTCGACTCAGCGCTAACCATGTATCTCGATACACTTGTTTTGTCCTCATCTCTCCTAGCCCTCTCTTGGCTTTGCTTCTCTATGTAAAAAATTTAATTTTCACTTTTACCAAATTGCAAGATGTCTGTGAGACTTTTTTTTACCGATAGATCTTTGTCAATTTTCTTTAGCAGCTTGTCCATGCATGCTAGCCATGGGATTTTGTTAGTATGTTCTAAAGCTAAACAGCCCTTAATTATATCCTTTGTGAACTTTGGTACCTCCTTCTTTTTCAATATATAACTGGCCCAGCCAGTTATATATTGCAAAAGAAGACTAAATAATCCACTCATACATCATACATTAATGGACATTGTGAATTTCCATATTATTTTCAACAGTACGTCTTGACAACTTCTCCTCTAAGGGAAATGGAACTGACTTGTGGGGTTCCTCAGGGCTCCTCCCTCTCCCTCCTTCTTTTTAACTTGTACCTCCTCCCTCTAAATTCTTCTTTGCTGGAAAGGAAAGTTGGGACCTATAATTATGCGGATGACCTTCAGCTGGTCTTCGACATTGATCGCCTTCCATCTTCTGTGTCTCATCTTCAAGACACTATGACCTTTATGAGTGAGTGGATGAACAAAAATCAATTGAAGCTCAACCCTGATAAAACCGAGCTTATCCTCACTGGAGGACTCGCTAATCCTTGGAACTCCAAGTTTTGGCCTTCTACCCTGGGCAATCTTCCTCTTCCTGTCAGCTCAGCCAAGAGTTTGGGTCTAGTGGTTAGCAATGACCTATCGATGAAGGCTCAGATTAGTTCGGTGGTTTCTGCTGGGTTTTTTCCAATTGCGTAGAATCAAGAAGATCAGTAGATTCTTGTCCCGGGATGCTCTGTTCTGTAGTAGGGGATCTCTGTGTATAGTCATAATCTAGAGAATAGTCCCGCCCATGTGCGTGGACCCCGGAGCAATCAAAAATAATCTCTTACAGTGTCAAAAAATGCAGAAAATGCATAGACACTTAAGAGAGAATTTAAAGACAGATAATGCAGCCAAAAAGGCTACACTGTCCAGTACTTCAACTAGAAATTCCACCATAAAATCCACAAAACAGCAAAGCCTGTACAGATTTCCCTTGCTTAACAGCAAAATCCCTCAGGAATGATAGAGAGAAGAACCTGGACAGACAAGCCCCATAGGCTGCCATTATGTGGCTTAATTAGGATACTGTGCCTTTAAGGAACCTTCCAGAACCTTCTCTCAGTATCCCAGAATGCATAGCAGGTCCAACTTAGCCTCAGTTCTTTTTTCCGGCTCCTGCAAGCAGGACCCTGGAGCATTGAGCTCTCCCTTTTCAAGGGTTTTTGTTAGTGTTTTACACTAATTTCGATTTTTGGTGCTTTTAAAGTACTTTGGTGACTTTCTTTCTGTGTTGCTGCACTCTTTTTTGTCCATAATGCCTGCATTATTCGACAAATGCCCTGAGTGCTCAAGAAAGAAGGCCAGGACAGACTCCCATGAGGTCTGTATTCTCTGCCTTCCCTCTTCCCACATTCCTGAGGAGTGTAGGATCTGCAGAAGCTTCTCTGGAAGGACCCTGAAGGAGAGGAAGAAGATCAGGCTTCAGGGACTTGAGGAGAGAAAGCTGAAGGCACGAGGTGGGTCAGGAGGGGCTCCTTCTACCCATGCTGAGGCCTCTGGGGGGCTCCCCAGGGGCAGGAAGACCAGCCCTCGCCCAAGGTCTCCGTCTGGGTCAGTTGCGCTGACCACGACGTCGAGGGGACGGTCAACGGCCAGTTCCAGGTCTCCCCAGGGCTCTGGGTCGAGAAAACGTCGCCCGTCGACGTCGAGGAACGTGTTCCGGCCGCCGTCGAAGCCGGTGTCGATATCCTCGTCGTCGCTGTCGGCGTCGAGTGGTCGACATCGGAGGGCCCGGCGTCGGCGCTCGCCGTCGAGGCGACACCGCCGTTCGCCGTCGAGGACATCGTCGTCGAGGGGATCCTCGTCTTCGAGGTCGCCGTCGAGACATAAGGCGTCTCCGGCGCCGAAGAGGTCGACGTCGAAGCATTCCAAAAGACCGACGTCGAGACGGTCTAGGAGATCGACGTCGAGAAGGTCAGAGAGGTCGACGTCGAGAAGGTCCAAAGTGTCGCCGTCGAAGCGACCCGAGAAGTCGACGTCGAGGCCGGCGAAGAGGTCGAGGTCGCCGTCGAGGCACCATCGCCCGTCGTCGAGGTTTCGTGGCTCGTCGATCTGGTCGGGGTCGACGTCGAGACGGAGACACGGTTCGACGTCGAGAAGTGTGATTCGGTCGACGCCGAAGGACCGTTCGACGTCGAGGGGACATCGGTCGTCGTCTGGACACCGGTCTTCAGCGTCTGGAGGTCCTAAGGACAGGCCCAGGACTGTGGGGGGCTCCCCACGCTCTGGAAGAGGTGATGGCTCGCCGGGACCGGCGCATTCCGGGGTGGATACTCCGATGAAGCCGTCTACACCTCCTCCGCGGCCTGCTGTGCCGAAGGGTCTGCCTCCGAAGGCCCCTACCCCGCCTCCGAGGCCGGCTCCGCGGGACCCGCGTCCGGTTGCTCCTCCACCCCCGGTCCCACCGAGGGAGGTGTCGATGCCTAAGTTTCCGACGCCTCCGAAAAAGACTCCTAAGAAGCCTGGAGCTCCTGACCCTGGGAGGCCGAAGGAGCGTCCGAGGCCCAAGAGGTCGAGGTCTCGCTCGGGGAGGCGGGACAAATCGAGGAGTGGCCGCGGATCTTCATCACGATCCAGGCATCATCACAAGAGACGTCGGTCCAGGTCACGTTCTCCATCTGGGACCCGTTCCTACTCGCCCACGCTGTCCGATTCGCCGGAGACTAGGGTGTCTCCGATAGACGATATAAGCACGTTTCAGGAGGTTCTCCTGCGTGGTGCGGCGAAGTTGGGCATTGAGGTTGAAGCACCTACGGCTTCTACCTCGGTGATATTTGAGACTTTACACAAACGGCACTTGTCTCGCCCCCTGTTACCTCTGGTGCCGGGGCTCCTTGAGCCCGCCGAACAGCTATTCCTGACGCCGGCGACGGTGAAATCTGTGCCTTCCAGGATCCTAAAGAAGTACAGGGCTCCGGACTCAGACCCAGCCTTCTTGAGGAAGGACCCGGTACCGGATTCAGTCATCGTGACTGCTGCTCGGAAGCTTCATGCCACCTCCCCTGCGTCCACGGTGCCTCCGGACAAGGAGAGCCGGTGGATCGATTCTGCTGGTCGCAAGGCGTGTGGGACATCCGCCTCGTCCATGAAGGCCGCCAGTGACTCGGCGTTGCTGGGACGTTACGACCGGTCCCTGTGGGACTCGATGGAGCAGTTCGCAGACCTCGTCCCTCGAGACCGCAAGGAGGACTTTGTGGAGATCGTCAAGGAGGGGATGCTGGTCTCTAATCAGGCCATCGGCGCCGCAGCGGACATATCATTGCTGTCCGCGCACGGATATTGCCACGGGATTCACCAGAGACGCCACGCTTGGCTCAGGTTGACGTCCTTGAAACCGGAAGCACAGCAACGCGTGGCGAATCTCCCGTTTTCCGGAGATACCCTCTTCGGGAAACACGCGGATGATGAGATGGCCAGGATGAAGGCCGAAGCGGAGACCCTGACGGCAGTGGGCTTGGAGAAGCCCAAGGAAAAGAAACCCTTCCGACAGTACCAACGTCGGTTTGGGTCGCAGGGTCGTGGAAGGGGGCAGTCTGCTGGACAACATCAACAGCAGCAGCAGCAGCAGCCGTACAGGCGGCCCTTCCAGAAGCGACAGGGTGGTAGAGGTCGTCAACAGTCCTCTACCGCGACCAAGGGCCCGGCCGGGTCCCGTCCCTGAGCTGTTACTTCCCCCTCGTCCGTTACCCGCTCCGGTGGGGGGAAGCGTTCAATTTTTTCTGGCAGAGTGGAGAAAAATTACTCAGGACAAGTGGGTGCTGAATATTGTTTGCAATGGATACAGTCTACGTTTCACCAGCCCTCCTCCATCGATTCCTCCCGTCCGCTCGCAGTATCAACTGCGCGAGCTTCAGGCGGAGGCGGACATTCTGCTAAGGAAAAGGGCGATCGAAGACGTACCTCTGTCTCAAAGAGGAAGAGGTCTTTACTCTCGGTTCTTTCTTGTCCGCAAGAAGGACAGAAACGAGTTCAGGCCCATTCTGGATTTGCGGCAGGCAAACAAGTGGATTCGCAGAGAAAAGTTTCGCATGCTGTCGTTGCATCAGATCTACCCTCAGCTGCAACGAGGAGACTGGATGTGTGCCATAGATCTACAGGACGCATACTTCCACGTGCCCATTGCATGCAAACACAGGAAATTTCTGCGCTTTCAAGTCGGCACCAATCATTATCAATACACGGTGCTACCCTTCGGACTGAAGTCTGCACCCAGGACATTCTCAAAATGTATGGCAGTGGTGGCGGCACACCTGCGGAAGAACAAGGTGTTTGTCTACCCGTACCTGGACGATTGGTTGATCAAAGCCTCCTCCTTCTCGGAAGCTCAAGCACACTTCCAGAAGACGTGCGTTCTCTTGAACAAGCTGGGGTTGCACATCAACATGTCCAAGTCGGTCCCGATTCCGGTACAGTGCATCCAGTACTTGGGGGCCTCCATCAATACGCTGTCAGCAAGCGTGTCTCCTTCGGAAGAGCGACGTTTATCACTCGTTCGGAAGGCTCAGGCTCTCATGAAAACTCCGTCTACGACTGTGAGGACGGTGTCTTCTCTACTGGGATCGATGGCCTCTTGCATCTTTCTCACTCCTCACGCACGGCTACAGATGAGACCTCTGCAGGAGTGCTTGGAGGATCAGTGGGACCAGAGGAGAGGTTCTTGGGACGACAGGATACGACTGTCTCTACATGCTCTTCAGTCTCTGAAGTGGTGGTGCTCGAAGGAGAATCTCCTCAGAGGCGTTCCCTTCCACAAGGACATTCCCACACAGACCATCGTGACGGATGCGTCTCTCCAAGGTTGGGGGGCGCATTCCGGAGACCTGCAAATTCAAGGGACGTGGTCCCCGACGGAGTCCACGTACCACATCAATTTCCTGGAACTGAGAGCTGTTCACTTGGCACTGAAGGCCTTTCATCCGTCCTTTCAGACCAACTCTCTGCTTGTTCAGACGGACAACACGACAACGATGTATTACCTCAACAAGCAGGGGGGCTCGAGATCGCGCACTCTGTCGCAGGAGGCGCAGGCGATCTGGCACTGGCTTCTGGCTCGAGGACTGTCGATAACGGCCACCCATCTGCCAGGTGTGCAGAATGTTCAGGCAGACGAGCTGAGCAGAATCGTGCAGGAAAACCACGAATGGGTCATAAACGACGAAGTACTAGGAGAAGTCTTCGCAAGGTGGGGAACTCCAGACGTAGATCTGTTTGCCACCGCCGAAAACAGCAAATGCCGAGGCTTCGCCTCCAGGTACTACCAGCCAGGGACGCTGGGGAACGCGTTATGGATCAACTGGTCGAACAGCTTTCTGTACGCTTTTCCACCAATTCCCCTGATTCCGGCGGTTCTCATCAAGCTGTCTCAATCCAGGGCGAGGATGATTCTGATTGCCCCGGAATGGCCCAGACAGTGGTGGTTCACGGACCTACTTCACCGATCTCTCCTTCCTCACATGAAGCTGCCGTGCAGGCCGGACCTTCTCACGAAGTTCGGGGGGCGGATGGTGCACCCCAACCTCTCGTCTTTGAGTTTGGCGGCATGGCTCCTGAAATAGTGCAATATGGCCATCTGAATCTCCCAGAGGATTGTATGGGCATACTGAAGGAGGCTAAGCGACCTTCCACTAGGACTTCCTATGCTTACAAGTGGAAGAGGTTTTGCATCTGGTGCAAGTCTAAGAACTATGACCCTACGTCATGCAAGGAAGATGTCATCCTTCCATATCTGCTTCATCTGGCGCAGTCGGGCCTTAATGTCCATTCCATTAAGGTTCATCTGGCTGCTTTGACTGCCTACAGGAAAGGACCTTCACAGACTTCCTTTTTCCAGATCCCTGTGATCAAAGATTTTTTGGAAGGCTTGAAGAAAGTGTTCCCTCCTGTCAGGCTTCCTTCGCCTTCATGGGACTTGAATGTGGTGCTGTCCAGATTGATGAAGGAGCCTTTTGAACCCATTCATAAGGCTTCGTTGCAGCACCTGTCCTGGAAGGCGGCGTTCCTCGTGGCCATTACATCGGCCCGCAGGGTGAGTGAGATTCAGGCATTGTGTTGCCAAGAACCTTATACTGTATTTCATAATGCTAAAGTTGTTATGCGTACTCACCCTAAGTTTCTTCCCAAGGTTGTTTCTGATTTTCATATCAATCAGACTATCACTTTGCCTACGTTCTTTCAGAATCCTTCATCTCCGGCGGAAAGGTCTTTACATTCCCTGGATGTGCGGAGGGTGCTGAAGTTTTATCTTGATAAGACTAAAGATATTCGTAGGTCAGACCAATTGTTCATCAATTATGGCTCGGTCAGGACGGGTCTTGCTACCTCTAAACAGTCCATCTCTAGGTGGATTGTGTCCTGCATTCAGTTGTGTTACTGCAAAGCTAATAAGACCTTAGGGGGCAAACCTAAGGCTCATTCCACCAGGGGCAAGGCTGCTACGACAGCTATGCTCCGTAATGTTCCCATTGCAGAGATCTGCAAGGCGGCCACTTGGAAGTCGGTCCATACCTTTGCTAAGCATTACTGCCTGGACACTGATGCCAGGGCAGACGCTCAGGTTGGG
Source organism: Lissotriton helveticus (assembly GCF_964261635.1). Lineage (NCBI taxonomy): Eukaryota > Metazoa > Chordata > Amphibia > Caudata > Salamandridae > Lissotriton > Lissotriton helveticus. The sequence continues at coordinate 627,763,727 of NC_136065.1, read as the reverse complement.
CAGGCTTCGCTGCGGAATCTGTTCGCACAGTAGTGGCGTTATTTTATTCTCCACCGCCGCTTGGTGTGGGGATGGGCTTGCCATTCTATTCACTAGATTATGACTATACACAGAGATCCCCTACTACAGAAGGAGTAGTTTCTGTCCTGTAACTCCAGTTCTGTAGTGGGGGTATCTCTGTTATAGTCATAAGCGCCCTCCCGCCTCCCCGGTGGAGTGTTGTTCATGATCATAATGCTACAGGTCTGGCGTTTTCTACGCCTTCGAAAAGAACTGAGGCTAAGTTGGACCTGCTATGCATTCTGGGATACTGAGAGAAGGTTCTGGAAGGTTCCTTAAAGGCACAGTATCCTAATTAAGCCACATAATGGCAGCCTATGGGGCTTGTCTGTCCAGGTTCTTCTCTCTATCATTCCTGAGGGATTTTGCTGTTAAGCAAGGGAAATCTGTACAGGCTTTGCTGTTTTGTGGATTTTATGGTGGAATTTCTAGTTGAAGTACTGGACAGTGTAGCCTTTTTGGCTGCATTATCTGTCTTTAAATTCTCTCTTAAGTGTCTATGCATTTTCTGCATTTTTTGACACTGTAAGAGATTATTTTTGATTGCTCCGGGGTCCACGCACATGGGCGGGACTATTCTCTAGATTATGACTATAACAGAGATACCCCCACTACAGAACTGGAGTTACAGGACAGAAACTACTCCATCTTGGTGATCTTGGCCTTGGTTAGTTCCCGTCTGGACTATGCTAATTCACACTGTATAGGCATCCATAGGCATCCCAGCTTATCACCTAAGAAGCCTCCAGCTAGTCCAGAATCAGGCCGCTAGATTAAGCTTTCAGCAACCAAAATGGTTCCTGGATAGACCATTAATGAAAAGCCTTCATTGACTCCCTGTGGCTAAGCGTGGTTTGTTTAAGATGGGTTGCACCATTTTCAAGGCTCGTCACGCCAACAGCCCAGCTTTTATCTTGTCCAAGATTCTACGCTATGTCCCTACTCGTAATCTACGATCTTCCCACCTGAACCTATTAGTCACTCCTACTTTTAAACGCAAAAAACATAGTGGCTCCTGTTTTGCTGTCTTGGCCCCTCAGTTCTGGAACTTCCTCACTGCAGAGCTGAGGTCGGTCACCTCCTATGCACTTTTCAGGAAACAGCTGAAGACATGGCTGTTCTCCCAGGCATATAACGATTAGGCTTTCCCTCTGATGCTGCATTACTTCCACCCCAGCGCCAAGAAACCATTGGTGAACGTGCGCTTGATAAGTACCTTTTAACATAACATAACACAACATATTGTGGGATGGACTTTACATCATGAAAATACACAGGTGTTGCATTGAATAATAAGGAATAAACATCGCACAATATGGCAGCCAAACTGAGGCAATGTTAATAACAGGATAGCAGTCCTCTTTTGTTGTTTATGGATGAACCCTTTAATTAAGCATGGGCTGCTTTAAATTGATTTTGCAACAAAGCTTCTTGATTATATACAAGCGTTGAGAGAGGCAAGAAGCCGAAATTCGTTTGCTCGTCTTCATTAAAGAAACCGTGAACTGGAAACCCCATGAGTGTCTGCTATTTCTTCTTTGGAAGTGTTGAACCGAATATACCCATGAGTTCCACCCTCATGGGCAGAGCACCCGCCCGCTGAATTTGGCAAGTTCCTGGTGGAGTGGTTGGTATATATATATATATATATATATATATATATATATATATATATATATTCACTGAAAAAACCATAGGTTATAGACCATATATAGTTAGGAATTTGCATTTACAAAACCTTGAAAATTCACTGAAAAAACCATAGGTTAGAGACCATATATAGTTAGCTGGACATTTTATTGACATAAAACCAATGAAATTCCATATATAGTTAGTTGCACTAACTATATATCGCGCACCCGCAATCCACTGCTGATGATGTCACATATTACATCATTCATGACATGGTCAGTGACATCACTGATGACATCACTGATGACATCTCAAATGACATCACTGATGACATCTCAAATGACATCACTGATGACATCATCTAGTGTCTGTGTGTTTTTGTAAAGTTTAAATATGTTTTACATATTGAAGAATGAGTGGATGTATGGAAGACTGAGTGTGTGTGTGGCTGGCTGGGAGGTGTGTGACTCTGTGCATATCAATGTGTACTTGTATCAGTGATTGTATAAGAGAGTAAGTATGTGTTAGTAAATGTGTGAAAAGTATGGTGTTCTGTGTTTAACTGTATAGATGAGGAAATCGAAGTGTGATTGATTCTTCACAGGACTGACTAGGTGTATGAGTGCATATGATAGTGTTGTAATAATGAGTGACTGTATGTATGAGTGATTGTATGGGTGAATGAGTGAATGTGTGTGTAGACGTAGGAATCAGTGAGTGCGTATGTAGTAACTGGTATTGGTGTGTCATGATGTCATCAGTGATGTCATTTGAGATGTCATCAGTGATGTCATTTGAGATGTCATCAGTGATGTCATCAGTGATGTCACTGAAGTATGGTGTTCTGTGTTTAACTGTATAGATGAGGAAATGGAAGTGTGATTGATTCTTTACAGGACTGACTAGGTGTGTGAGTAACTCCATGGATGAGTGGCAGTGTGTGAGTGTCTGCATAGGTGTATGAGTGCATATGATAGTGTTGTAATAATGAGTGACTGTATGTATGAGTGATTGTATGGGTGAATGAGTGAATGTGTGTGTAGACGTAGGAATCAGTGAGTGCGTATGTAGTAACTGGTATTGGTGTGTCATGATGTCATCAGTGATGTCATTTGAGATGTCATCAGTGATGTCATCAGTGATGTCACTGACCATGTCATGAATGATGTAATATGTGACCTCATCAGCAGTGGATTGCGGGTACGCGATATATAGTTAGTGCAACTAACTATATATGGAATTTCATTGGTTTTATGTCAATAAAATGTCCAGCTAACTATATATGGTCTCTAACCTATGGTTTTTTCAGTGAATTTTCAAGGTTTTGTAAATGCAAATTCCTAACTATATATGGTCTATAACCTATGGTTTTTTCAGTGAATTTCATTGGTTTTTTAAAAGCTAATATCTATAGCTGTAAAATATATTCTTTATTACGTGACATATCACGTAGCCACGTAAGACGCCTCATGACGCGTCGCATAACCGTGACGTATCGGCTCTCCAGCGCAAACAAAACCCGTAACGTAAGCGTGCCGGAGCACGCTTACAGATATATATATTTTTTTTAACCTTAATTAGACAAAATCCACACGTGCACATATCTTGAGGCCTTGCAAAGGCACATCAAACAAACAGTCCCTACAATTTTGCCAAGGTTGCTGGAAATCTATTCCCTTAATTTTTTTTTTTACTGTTTCTCTTGGTTTTCCCCTTGTTACGCTTACCGGGACGCTACCCGGTACGCGAACCGGACGCTCCAAAAACACAAGATGGCGGACTCCCGTTACGCTGCCGGTTAGCTGCCCGGTTCGCGTACCGGGAAGCGCCTCTACCGCGAAAAATCGCGGGGGACTTTAATATCCCCCTCATCAATCCTAGGGGGTCAGGAGGGGTTTACCTTGCCCCCTTTCCTTCATTTCCCCCTTCTTTTTTCACCACATCTTGTCTCTCGAACCTACCGAGAGACAAGATGGCGGCCGCTCCGGACTGTTTAGAATGTTGACAGACACCGGAGAGCCAATCAGCTTCGCTTCGCGAAGTTCCGTTACGCGTCAGGTACGCGAACCGGGGCGCTAACCGGAGCGCTGTCACAGATATATATATTTTTTTAAACGTTAATTTCTCAAAATCCACTGGAGCACATATATTGAGACATAGCAAAGGCACGTCGGGCAAACCATATCTACAATTTTGCCAAGTTTCATGTAAATCTATTCAGCCGTTCGAGCTAAAAGTGAGACCAACCGCCCTATGGAAAAATGAATGGGAAAAACGCGTTTTGGGACCCCCCTTTTTTCTCGGCTCCTCCTTGACGAAACCCCCCCATATTTTCAGGGGCTGCTCAGAAACAAAATGTGCCATTTTCCTGAAAATTTCAGCCAATTCCGTCCACAAACGCCAAAGTTATTAGACATAGAATTTTCAGAAATCCCATAGAGAAAAAATCCTAACTATATATACCCACTGGCTATCGCCAGTAGGTAATATACATATATAAACATATATAATCTGCATATCTATATAAATATAAATGCATGCATACATATACATATATGCATACATATGCATGTTATTTACATGAAAGTTTTAAAAACACTAATAAAAGCAAAGCTAAAAAGCCACCTCATTACAAACAGGATGGCTTTAACTTAAACGAGGGCGAGATCTATTGCATTTTCAATGCTTGTTTACTTTGGTTCTATCAAGAAGGCATTCAGATGTGTCACACATTTGCCATAAATTCTGAATGTTAGCACTCTAGTTGCTCATTAGATCACTGTAGTAAAGCTAGTGCTCACCAGGGAAGTCTGCTGCTAATCATGGTTTGCAGCCATTTTCCCGCATTTTTCATCCCGCAGACTTTCAGTCCGCATACCATTATCCCGCAAGGTCATTGACCTCGCATACCATTATCCCGCATTTTTTCAAAACGCATGTGCATTTATCGCGCATGCCTTTACAAAGAATTACGTTTTAAAGGCATGTATGGTAAATGCATTTGCGTTGTGAAAACCACGATGACGAGAAAGGTAAGTGCGTTTGTGTTAATTTTTTCGTGGGTTAGTGATTGTGTAGTGTAGTGTAGTGTTGTGTAGTGTAGTGTTGTGTTAGTGTAGTGTAGAGTTGTGGTGGTTGTTTAGTGTAGGGTCATGCTGGGGGTAGTGTTTTAGGGTTTAGGGTTGTGTTGTAGTGTTTGCGTAGTGTAGGGTCATGCTGGGGGTAGTGTTTTAGGGTTTAGGGTAGTGTTGTAGTGTTTGCGTAGTGTAGGGTCATGCTGGGGGTAGTGTTTTAGGGTTTAGGGTTGTGTTGTAGTGTGTGCGTAGTGTAGGGTCATGCTGGGGCTAGTGTTTTAGGGTTTAGGGTAGTGTTGTAGTGTTTGCGTAGTGTAGGATCATGCTGGGCGTAGTGTTTTAGGGTTTAGGATAGTGTTGTAGTGTTTGCGTAGTGTAGGGTCATGCTGGGGGTAGTGTTTTAGGGTTTTGGGTAGTGTTGTAGTGTTTGCGTAGTGTAGGGTCATGCTGGGGTGTAGTATTTTAGGGTTTTGGGTAGTGTTGTAGTGTTTGCGTAGTGTAGGGTCATGCTGGGGGTAGTGTTTTAGGGTTTTGGGTAGTGTTGTAGTGTTTGCGTAGTGTAGGGTCATGCTGGGGTGTAGTGTTTTAGGGTTTTGGGTAGTGTTGTAGTGTTTGCGTAGTGTAGGGTCATGCTGGGGTGTAGTGTTTTAGGGTTTTGGGTAGTGTTGTAGTGTTTGCGTAGTGTAGGGTCTTGCTGGGGGTAGTGTTTTAGGGTTTTGGGTAGTGTTGTAGTGTTTGCGTAGTGTAGGGTCATGCTGGGGGTAGTGTTTTAGGGTTTTGGGTAGTGTTGTAGTGTTTGCGTAGTGTAGGGTCATGCTGGGGGGTAGTGTTTTAGGGTTTTGGGTAGTGTTGTAGTGTTTGCGTAGTGTAGGGTCATGCTGGGGGTAGTGTTTTAGGGTTTTGGGTAGTGTTGTAGTGTTTGCGTAGTGTAGGGTCATGCTGGGGGTAGTGTTTTAGGGTTTAGGGTAGTGTTGTAGTGTTTGCGTAGTGTAGGGTCATGCTGGGGGTAGTGTTTTAGGGTTTAGGGTAGTGTTGTAGTGTTTGCGTAGTGTAGGGTCATGCTGGGGGTAGTGTTTTAGGGTTTAGGGTAGTGTTGTAGTGTTTGCGTAGTGTAGGGTCATGCTGGGGGTAGTGTTTTAGGGTTTAGGGTAGTGTTGTAGTGTTTGCGTAGTGTAGGGTCATGCTGGGGTGTAGTGTTTTAGGGTTTTGGGTAGTGTTGTAGTGTTTGCGTAGTGTAGGGTCATGCTGGGGGTAGTGTTTTAGGGTTTAGGGTAGTGTTGTAGTGTTTGCGTAGTGTAGGGTCATGCTGGGGTGTAGTGTTTTAGGGTTTTGGGTAGTGTTGTAGTGTTTGCGTAGTGTAGGGTCATGCTGGGGGTAGTGTTTTAGGGTTTAGGGTAGTGTTGTAGTGTTTGCGTAGTGTAGGGTCATGCAGGGGGTAGTGTTTAAGGGTTTAGGGTTGTGTTGTAGTGTTTGCGTAGTGTAGGGTCATGCTGGGGGTAGTGTTTTAGGGTTTAGGGTTGTGTTGTAGTGTTTGTGTAGTGTAGGGTCATGCTGGGGGTAGTGTTTTAGGGTTTAGGGTAGTGTTGTAGTGTTTGCGTAGTGTAGGGTCATGCTGGGGTGTAGTGTTTTAGGGTTTTGGGTAGTGTTGTAGTGTTTGCGTAGTGTAGGGTCATGCTGGGGGTAGTGTTTTAGGGTTTAGGGTAGTGTTGTAGTGTTTGTGTAGTGTAGGGTCATGCTGGGGGTAGTGTTTTAGGGTTTAGGGTAGTGTTGTACTGTTTGTGTAGTGTAGGGTCATGCTGGGGGTAGTGTTTTAGGGTTTAGGGTAGTTTAGTTGTTTAGTGTATGCTAAAGGCATATTTGTTCTAAAAGTTTTCGTTATTTTAATTTGCGGCCTAATAGTACATGCGGGATTTTTTTTGTGGACTGATGGTATGCGGGATTTCGTCATATATTCGCTAATCATACTTTCTATGGCAAAATGAACCCCCTCATTTTGTTCCTTTTTAAATTAAATGTTTTAAGAGTTACCACTTTATTCCAATCAAGATGGATTCAGGTGTGCCATACCTTTGTAATAAGTAGGACTGTTAGCACTCTAGTTGTTCTTTAGAACACTCTGGGACACTCTGTCATTGGGCTATAGTTGGGCTACATCTGGCTGATATTTGGGCTACATTTGTTTTTTTTTGTCTCTGGTGGCCATCTTTGGGCTACATTGGGCTACATTGGGCTACATTGGGCTACATTTGGGCTCCAACATATATATAGCCCAATGTAGCCCAATATATATTTTTCAAAGTTAATTTTCGTAAAAACCACTGGAGCCTATATCTTGAGACATAGCAAAGGCACATCGGGCTACCAGTCCCTACAATTTTGCCAAGTTTGGTGTAAATCCATTCAGCCGTTCAGGCTAAAAGTGAGGCTAACCGCCCTATGGAAAATTGCATGGGAAAAACATGTTTTGGGACCCCCCTTTTTTCTCAGCCCCCCCTTGACGAAACCCCCCCAAATTTTCAGGGGCTGCTCAGAAACAAAATGTTCCATTTTCCTGAAAATTTCAGCCAATTCTGTCCTCAAACGCCAAAGTTATTCGACATAGAATTTTCAAAAATCCCATAGGAAAAAAATCCTAACTATATATACCTACTGGCTATCGCCAGTAGGTAATATATATATATATATATATATTACCAAAAACAACTTCCAAAGAGAAGAATCAGCCGCACATCACCAGCGAGGTTTGCATCCTGAATTTATTCACAAACGGCAATCCTAACATGTTTCGTTCTTTCCTCGAACTTCCTCAGAGGTACGCCGTAGATGCTTGCATAGTTGTCCGTGAACCCACATGTTTTTGTACGTAATTTGAAAGTTCTGTCCTCGGTGGACCGCCCCTCATGGCTCGTGATGCTTTCTGGTACTTGTGGTTCACTTTTATATTTATTTTAAACCCTCCAATGGGTGTTTTTGTTGCAAGGTCATTGTCTTATTGCTGCAGGAAACATACTTCGCTGTGCCCCGAGAATTACCATTTTTAGGCTTCCCAAGAACCATGCCAAAGTCCGTCTTTGGCGTCACCAGCCTGCCCTTGTCACTCTCGTGTTCAACAAACAAGGTCCTTAGGTCGGGCAGACTCCGGCGCGCTTGCTGGCAGTGCGTCGCTGCGGTGGGACCACACCGATAAAGATTACCAAAAACGACTTCCAAAGAGAAGAATCAGCCGCACATCACCAGCGAGGTTTGCATCCTGAATTTATTCACAAACGGCAATCCTAACATGTTTCGTTCTTTCCTCGAACTTCCTCAGAGGTACGCCGTAGATGCTTGCATAGTTGTCCGTGAACCCACATGTTTTTGTACGTAATTTGAAAGTTCTGTCCTCGGTGGACCGCCCCTCATGGCTCGTGATGCTTTCTGGTACTTGTGGTTCACTTTTATATTTATTTTAAACCCTCCAATGGGTGTTTTTGTTGCAAGGTCATTGTCTTATTGCTGCAGGAAACATACTTCGCTGTGCCCCGAGAATTACCATTTTTAGGCTTCATAAAGAACCATGCCAAAGTCCGTCTTTGGCGTCACCAGCCTGCCCTTGTCACTCTCGTGTTCAACAAACAAGGTCCTTAGGTCGGGCAGACTCCGGCGCGCTTGCTGGCAGTGCGTCGCTGCGGTGGGACCACACCGATAAAGATTACCAAAAACGACTTCCAAAGAGAAGAATCAGCCGCACATCACCAGCGAGGTTTGCATCCTGAATTTATTCACAAACGGCAATCCTAACATGTTTCGTTCTTTCCTCGAACTTCCTCAGAGGTACGCCGTAGATGCTTGCATAGTTGTCCGTGAACCCACATGTTTTTGTACGTAATTTGAAAGTTCTGTCCTCGGTGGACCGCCCCTCATGGCTCGTGATGCTTTCTGGTACTTGTGGTTCACTTTTATATTTATTTTAAACCCTCCAATGGGTGTTTTTGTTGCAAGGTCATTGTCTTATTGCTGCAGGAAACATACTTCGCTGTGCCCCGAGAATTACCATTTTTAGGCTTCCCAAGAACCATGCCAAAGTCCGTCTTTGGCGTCACCAGCCTGCCCTTGTCACTCTCGTGTTCAACAAACAAGGTCCTTAGGTCGGGCAGACTCCGGTGCGCTTGCTGGCAGTGCGTCGCTGCGGTGGGACCACACCGATAAAGATTACCAAAAACAACTTCCAAAGAGAAGAATCAGCCGCACATCACCAGCGAGGTTTGCATCCTGAATTTATTCACAAACGGCAATCCTAACATGTTTCGTTCTTTCCTCGAACTTCCTCAGAGGTACGCCGTAGATGCTTGCATAGTTGTCCGTGAACCCACATGTTTTTGTACGTAATTTGAAAGTTCTGTCCTTGGTGGACCGCCCCTCATGGCTCGTGATGCTTTCTGGTACTTGTGGTTCACTTTTATATTTATTTTAAACCCTCCAATGGGTGTTTTTGTTGCAAGGTCATTGTCTTATTGCTGCAGGAAACATACTTCGCTGTGCCCCGAGAATTACCATTTTTAGGCTTCCCAAGAACCATGCCAAAGTCCGTCTTTGGCGTCACCAGCCTGCCCTTGTCACTCTCGTGTTCAACAAACAAGGTCCTTAGGTCGGGCAGACTCCGGCGCGCTTGCTGGCAGTGCGTCGCTGCGGTGGGACCACACCGATAAAGATTACCAAAAACAACTTCCAAAGAGAAGAATCAGCCGCACATCACCAGCGAGGTTTGCATCCTGAATTTATTCACAAACGGCAATCCTAACATGTTTCGTTCTTTCCTCGAACTTCCTCAGAGGTACGCCGTAGATGCTTGCATAGTTGTCCGTGAACCCACATGTTTTTGTACGTAATTTGAAAGTTCTGTCCTCGGTGGACCGCCCCTCATGGCTCGTGATGCTTTCTGGTACTTGTGGTTCACTTTTATATTTATTTTAAACCCTCCAATGGGTGTTTTTGTTGCAAGGTCATTGTCTTATTGCTGCAGGAAACATACTTCGCTGTGCCCCGAGAATTACCATTTTTAGGCTTCCCAAGAACCATGCCAAAGTCCGTCTTTGGCGTCACCAGCCTGCCCTTGTCACTCTCGTGTTCAACAAACAAGGTCCTTAGGTCGGGCAGATATATATATATATATTATTAAAAAAAAATTTAAACAGTGGTGGTCACCCCTGGGTAGATATAGTTAGGACCACATTTTTTGCTTTCCTAATAACTTTAGCGCATGTTGAAGAATCATCACAAAACTTTCCCCAAAAATTTTCCTGCACCTCAATTCCTCCCTGAAAAGTTTTGGGATGATTCCTCAAGTGGAGGCCAAGAAAAAGGGGCGGTCCCTTAACAAGTTTTCCCTATTAATATTTCGTTAGGAAATTTAGATACAGCTACAGCCCAAATGGCTGAACGGATTTACACCAAATTTGGCAGAAAGCTAGATCTTAGCCCAGAAAGTGTGCTTTTGATTGATTTGGTCTAAATCCATTAAGTAGTTTAACAATTAAGCCTCAAACCCACAGAGGACCAAGGAGCCAACACCTCTAAAGCTGAGATCTGATTGGCTGCAACCACATCAACAACGATGTGGCAGTAGCCATCTTAGGATTCGAGACCCCTAGTGCCAAAACGATACTTTTTTTTCAAATTGTACCACAAATTCTCAGAGGATGAACACATCTGAGTAAAATGTAATAAACCAGAAGGCTTGGGCTTCCGCAGTGCTTTGAAAATATAACCCTGCCCAGAGTTGTCCAGGGTCCAGGGGGGACACGTACTTTTTAGGGGAGGCGTGCATGTGACCCCCTTCCCTGAACCTCAAGGAGGACCCAGAGACCTTATCCACCGGTGCAATATAAATTTAGAGGGGAGGGGGATCACAGCCCCCCTATCTGAGCCTCAAGGAGGCCCTAAGTACCCCTTCCCATGGGGCTGATATGTGCAATAATTCGACCCTCTTCCCCATGCCCATCTAAGGCCAAGAGGACCCCATTCTGTGAATCTGGAGTCAAATTTGAAAATATTAGCCCACCAGACTGGGCCAGGGCCCAAGTGGGGTTAGGGCCAAGAGTGGTGGCACAAGTAATTTTTCGGGGAGGAGGCATGCATCCCCCCTCCCCGAGCATCAAGGGAGCCTGGGGACCTCATCTCCTGGGGCCAATACAAAAATAAAGAGAGGGGTGCACAGCCCCTTCCCTGAGCCTCATGGAGGACCGAGGACCCCAACCCCACAGGCCAATATGTACATTCAGCATCCTCCCTGAGCCTATATAAGGACCTGGGGACACCATTCCCCGGGGCAATTTTCAAAGGGGAGGGTGCATGAAGCCCCCCATCCTAGAGCCTCTTAAGGCCCCAGGGACCCTATTGTCCAGTGTCTATATTTTTGCGAAAGGGGAGGGAGGTGAACCACTCCCTTTGCAGAGCCATTTTATGGCCCCAGGAGCTACATCCTTCTGAGCGTCCTGGTGACCCCAACCAAGCTGCTCCTAATGTGAGAGAGCACAAAACCTTTTCCCTGATCATGTTCTCAGGCAGGGAAAAAACACAGAACTGCTCCCACCCAGCAGAAGTAAAAGAAGACTACTCCTGTGGGTGGGAGCAATACCGTTTCCCACTGCGCCCAGGATGGAGTCAGGCAGATGTGCTGGGAAGACTGCAGCAGCATGAGCATCTCCCTGCAGCCCCAATGAGGGACTGCAGTGGGGTACCCAGGGGGGCACAGGGGCACCCCACTTAAAAAAGAAAAAAAAAGATACAAGATCCTGAAGGCAGTTATACCTAAACGGTTGTACAAATATATAGAAAATTAAGATTTTTCACAGCCTGCTGGGCAGAAAATCAGGATTTTATTAAGGACACAGAGGCTAATATTATGCAAATCTCCTTTATTACCACAGCTCAGTAGCAAAAATTGAAGAATATGGAACTTCAATCAACATTCTAAATAAGTATAAAGTTCCTAGGAGACCATCTCTCATCCTTCTTTGTCCAACTGCGAAGAAAGATCATAGTGAAGAGGATAAACATGAGAAACAAAAAACTGAAGACCCAAACTTCAAAACGAAGGTCCAGAAGAGAAGAATCAATCTTATTCTGAAAGAAAAGAGTAAATAATGTAAAATCAATGATAAAATAGGGAGGGATTAAACTCAGGAGGAGGGATAATATTAGCCTCCGTGTCCTTAATAAAATCCAGATTTTCTGCTCAGCAGGCTGTGAAAAATCTCAATTTTATGGCACGACACAGAGGCCATATTATGCAAGTTTAAAGTACACCAAGAACATTATCAATCACATTTAAAGTGCACTAAGAACATTATCAATCACATTAGGTATTGGTCTGAAATAACAAGCTCTAAACATATTATCATTAGACCAATCTGCAGCCCTAAGGATATCTTGTAATCCCCCTCCTAAGCAAAAAGCCTTTGAGGCCGAAGCACCTCTGATGGAATGGGCACCAAAAATAGATACTTCAACACCACTTTCATGCATTACGTTCTTTACCCATATGGCTAAGTTTTGAGAAGAGACTCCTTTATGAGGAGATCTATATGAAATTAGCAATTGGGATTCATTTATTCTTAAATATTTGGTTCTTCTCTCATATTCTTTTAAACACTTGAACACACAAAGGCTATCATTCCCAGGGAAAAAATGATAAAAGATAGACGAAGATAAAGTCTTCATTCTCTTCTTGAGGTAAAAGCAAACCCCTTCGGGTTGGAAAGCCCTGCTCGAAATATCTAAAGCCCTAACGTCTGAAGTTCTTCTAAAAGATACCAGACATAATAAGACAGTAATTTTAAAAGAAATGCGTTTAAGAGAAAGGGAAGAATTGTCTCCCCAGGATGATAAAATTCGAAGGACAAGGGTAACGTCTCAGAGGGTGGTATATTTGGGACAAGGAGGGTTTAAAACCCTCATGCGTCTCATAATTTTTTTAGTTAGGAGGTTCTGGCCAACTGATATTCCTTTAATTAAGGAATGACCAGCCGAGATCACAGATCTATAAACGTTAACAGTTCTGTAAGACAGACCTGAAGTGAAAAGGTCCGAAAGGTAATTAATAACATTGACTAGATCAGTTGAAATGGGATCATAACATCGTTGAATGCACCAGCGAACCCATTTGTTCCATGCCAGTCTATAAGCTTGCCTTGTGCCAAATGCCCACGATTCAGAAATGAGTTTGAAAGCGTTTGACGAAAGCCCAGGGACTCTCCATTGTCTCCTGAAATCTTCCATGCCGTCAGAGTTAGAAGGCCCTGCTCTACAAGGGGATGAATGTGACCCTCTGGATCTAGAAGAATTTCCTTGAAGGAAGGAATCAAAATGGGAAAATCTACACTCATTTCTAAAATGATGGGGAACAAAGCCTGAGACCTCCAAAGAGGAGTTATCACGACCATGCTCTGTTTGTAACATCGAGCATGAAGGAGAAGGCGAGGGAGCATTGAGAATGGAGGGAATGCATAAGGTGCTAGGTCTCTCCAGTCTTGAAGAAAGGCATCTATCTTCAGAGCTTGAGGGTATGGCCTCCAACTGAAGAAGAAGAAAAAAAAGATGCCAGATCCTGAAGGCAGTTATATCTAAACTGTTGTACAAATATATAGAAAATTATAAATACATTTCTCTACCTATTATTGCTTTAATAAAGTATTATTATGTAAGGATCAAAAATGAAACCTACGTATCCAGCTCTAAGACCCCAACCCAGGATGCAGTGAAATGCAGAACGCATACAAAATATGCTGCAAACTTCATGGTTCCCTTTTATATTTGGTAAACGCAGCTTCTAGCTAATCACATACTGCCTTATCATGTGCACATACAGCAAAATTATGGCAGTATACTGCGGCATAATGGGCAAATAGGTATTTTCACAATGATAACGTTAACACTGCTTACACCTTTCACAAATACAAATGAAAATTAACATTTACACCAAATAATCTGTTTTCCTGATACATTTTCAAGCTACGTCTGTTTCAATTAACACACTCAACTGTGCACTACTCCACTCCACTTTATGCCATTCCACTCTATGTCACTCCACTCTACACTATTACACTCTACGCCACTCCATTCTGTCAGTCCACTATACACCACTCAACTCAATGCTAATCCACAGCACACCTTCCACTGTACTCCACCCTAGTCTATGCCTCGTCACTCTAAATCATTACACTATACGCTATTACGCTCTACGCCACTCCATTTTATGACACTCTAGTGTATGACAATAACTGTACATCTTTTCTCTCTGTGCTACTCCACTGTAAGCTATTCCACTGCACGCAACCCCACTTAATAACACTAGACTCTATACTATTCCACTCTATGGCACTCCACTGTACACCACTTCAGTGTACACCACTGCACTGTAAGCTATTCCTCTCTATGCCACTGCAAGCACTCCACTGTACTCCACTCCACTGCATGCCACTCCAATCTATGACAATCCACTGGACACTATTACACTGTACATCACTTTATTCTATGGCACTATACTCTACGACACACACTGTATGTCAGTTATCTCTACCGTACCACACTCTATGGCATTCCACTGTATGAAACTCCACTGTACGCCACTCTACTCCACGCTATTCCACTATATGCTACTGCACTCTACATTATTACACTGTGTGCTAGTAAAACTACACGTTATTCTACTCAACCACTCTACTGTACATTCCTCCACTGTATTCTACTCCACAGTATGCCACTCCACTCTTCGGCACTCCACTCTATGCTATTCCACTGTTTTGGCACTCCACTCTACAACACCCTGCTCTATGCCACTTCACATTATGCTTTTACATTGTCTGCCACTACAGTATACCCCACTACAATCTACCCATCTGCACTCTACAGCTCTCCACTCTCCTTTATTCCACTCTACAACACTCCATTGTACGGCACTCTAATCTACTCCACTGTACGGTACTACACAGTATGCCAATACACTCTACACTATCAACTCCACTATATGACACTCCACTCTATGCTATTGCACTGTATGCCACTCCACTGTACACCACTCTAATATTTGCTATTCCACTGTACGCCACTACACTCTATGCCACTCTAGTCTATCGCATTCCACTCTATGCCTCTCCAATCTAATCCTCTCCACTCTATGCCACTCCACTCTCTGCTACTCCAGTCTATGCCACTCTACTCTACACTACCCTACTAAATGCCACTCTCTTCTATGACAATCCCCCACATGCTATTGCACTGTATATCACTCCTTTCAATGCTACTTAACTGTACTTCACTCCACTCTGCGCCAATCCACTCTACCCTACTACATGCTACCCTATTCCTCCGTATGACACTCCAGTCTATGCCACTCTACTGTATGGCACTCCACTATATGTCACTCCACTCTATGTCACTACACTGTACACCAGTAATACTCAGAGTTATTCCAGTATAAACCAGTCCACTGTATGCTACTCCATTGTATGCCACTCCACTCTAGTCTATACTATTCCACTATACACTACTATACTGTAACTCGCTACACTCTACGCCACTCTATTGTAAGCTAGTCCAATGTATGCCATTCCACTTTACATAATTCAACTCTATGCCACTCCAGTCTATCCCACTCTAGTGTACACTATTCCACTGTATGCCACTTCATTGTATGCCACTCGACTCTGCAACATTCCACTCTAGGCTATTACACTGTATGCCACTACACTGTACTCCACTCCACTCTACGCCTGTCCACTCTAGAACACGTATGCCACTACACTCTATGCCACTTCCATGTACACCACTCCACTGTGCCCTATTCCACTGTACGCCACTCCACTGTAACACACTCCACTGTATGCCACTGGACTGTACACCACTGCACTGAATGCAAATCCACTCTACACTATTTCACTTTACACAGTTACACTCTATGGCACTCCACTCTATGCTATTCCACTCTATGCCACCCAACTGTAAGCTACTCCACTATACGCCACTCCATTCTAAGACAATCCACCATACGTTATTACACCGTACATCACTCCATTCTACGCCACTCAACAGTAGAGGTTCCTGATGGGATTGCTGTCGGGAGGTGACGTGGGCGAGGGAGGGGTAGGATGGGGGGTAGTAAACACAAGAATATGGATGAATGCAGGTAAGTAGACAATTAAATCAATAAAATGAATTTTGTTGGGCGTGCTGCAGCGCATTTTGTGATGCAGCACAAGCAACAAAATTTGTTTTATTGATTTAATTGTCTACTTACCTGCTTTCATCCATTTTCTGGTGGTTACTACCCCTCACCCTGCCCCTCCCCTGTCCCACGTCACCACCCGGCAGCACTCCCACCAGGAGCCGCTACGGCCACTCAACTATATGCCACTCCTCTCTATGCCAATTCACTCTACGCAACTACACCATACCCTATTCCACTGTATGACACTTCAATCTACGCCACTTTTCTGTACGATGTTCCACTATATATTACTCCACTCTATGTCACTACACTGTATGCCAGTAACACTCAACATTATTCCACTCTAAACCACTCCATTGTATGCTACTTTACTGTATGACACCTCACTCTACACTATTCCACTATACGCCACTCCACAGAACGCTGTTACACTGTATGCCATTACATTGTACTCTACTCAACTCTACCCCACCACTCTACATCACACCAGTCTACAGTATTCCTCTCTACAACACACCACTTTATGCCACTACACTGTACGTCACTACACTCTATACCACTCCAGTCTATGCTATTCCAATCTATGACACTACACTGTATCTCACTTCACTCTACGCCACTCTATTGTACGCTACTCCAATGTGCGCCACTCCACTCTATACTATTCCAATCTACACCATACAATTCTAAGCCACTCACATCTACCCCACTCTAGTGTACACTATTCCACTTTACACTGTATGCCACTTCATTGTATGCCACTTGACTCTACAACTTTCCACTCTACGCTACTACACTGTACGTCACTACATTGTGTGCCACTCCACTCTATGACAGTTACATCTATGCCACTCCACTGTACGCTATTCCACTGTATGCCGCTCCACTTTAACACACTCCTCTGTATGCCATTGCACTGTACACCACTGCACTGTACGCAAATCCACTCTACACTATTTCACTGGACACAGCTCGAGCGTATGACTCTCCTTTCTATGCTATTCCACTTAATGCCACTCCACTGCACACCAATCCACAGTCCACCACTTTAATATACTTTATTCAACTGTACGCCACTCCACTTTATGCTACTGCAGTATACGCCACTCAAATCTACCCCCTCCACTCTATGCCACTCAAATCTACACCACTCAACTCTACGCCACTGCACTCTACATTAGTCCCTTCTACTCTAATGTACTACATGCTATTCCACTGTACGCAGCTCCACTCTCCCCACTGCAGTCTATGCAATTCTGTCTATGCTACTCCACTATACACTAATCTACTCTACAAGACTGCAGTCTTTGAAGTTTCATGCTATGCCATTGCACTCTACGCTACTCCACTGTACGCTATTGCACTGTACCATGCTAAATTCTATGCCCCTCCACTCTTTATCACTCCACTGTATGCTGTACTAATGCATGCCACTGTACTCTATGCCACTCTAATATGCACTATTCCACTATACGGCACTCCACTGTGCATCACTCCCTTCTACGCCACTTTAGTCTACCAAGTCCATTGTACGCCGCTCCACTCTATGTCACTCCACTCTACACCCCTCCACTCTACGCCACGGTAGTGTACGCCACTCCACTATATGCCACTCCATTCCACGACAATCCACCATACGCTATTACACTGTACATAACTCTATTCTAGGCAACTCCACTGCGCATCACTCCTCGCTGGGCTAATCCACTCTACCCTCTAACACACTCCACTGTACACCACTGCATTGTACACCATTACACTGTATACAAATCCACTCTAAACTATGTCACTGTATGCAACTGCACTTTATGGCACTTCACTCTATGATACTCCACTCTATTCCCTTCCACTCTATGCCACTCCACAGTCCATCACTCTCATATATTAATAATGATAATCATCATCCATATTTGTAAAGCACAAACATATCACCCCTTAAGGTTTCAAGGCGCTGGGGGCCATCAGGGAGATTAAGTGAGATATTTTCCAAAGCCACATGATGCTGTGGTCTGTGATCGCCTGGTTCAGAGTCAGCCGCTCTGGCCACTGTGCCACACATCTATATGGTATTACACTGTACACCACTCCACTGTATGCCACTGCACTATACGCCACTCTAGTCTATCACGCTCCACTCTATGCCACTCCACTTCACTCTGGGCAATTCCAGTCTATTACACAGCACTCTAAAATACTCCCTTCTAAGCTACTCCACTTTACGCTATTCCACTGTATGCAGCTCCATTCTCTCCACTACAGTCTACGCTATTTCAGTCTGCGCCACTCCACTCTATGCTACTTACTCTACTGTACACCACTCCACTATATACTATTCATTCCACTCTACGCCACTAAACTGTACTGCACTCCCCAGTGCGGAACTCTACTATACCCTATTCCACACTACATCACTCCACTCTATGATGCTCCACTCTGCGCTATTGTAATGTATGCCACTACACTTTGTCTGACTCACTGTATGCCGCTCCACTCTGTCATTGCACTCTATGCTACTCCACTGTATGCTGTTACACTGTATTATGCTACACACTACGCCACTGCACTCTTTGCTTCTCCACTGTATGCTATTCTACTGTATGCCACTCCACTCTACATCACTCCAATCTACAGCACACCCCTCTACACTATTCCACTGTAGGACACTCCACTATATGTAATTCAACTGTACCACACTCCACTGTACAACACTCTTCTCTACACCACTCTACTGTACCCTATATCAATGTACTGTACCACATTCCACTTCACTCCAATCCACTCTACTCCATTTGACGAAACGATACTCTATTGCTTAACACTTTATGACACTCTTCTCCACTCCACTGTTAACATTCTATTTAAACACACACCACTTGACGACAGTAATCTCTATGATCTGAATTTTTTATTTTATTAAAAATAAAGAAACATTGAAATTCAATGAAAAAAAACAAAAAATAGGGATGTTTGTTCACTTTACGGCACAATTAATTTCTTAATTGGTGTTTAGTTTTTCAAATGTTCACCTTTTTTTATTTACACCACAATATTCACAATACAAAGTGGTGATACAACAGGAAGTGATGTCGTAACACCATAATTGTACATATTGAGCTGAGAACTGCCGCGTTTGTTACCCGTGCACAAGGTCTTTGTAAGACCGAAACGCGTTGGGCTACTGCACTCTTTGCTTCTCCACTCTATGCTATTCTACTGTATGCCACTACACTCTACATCACTCAATCTACAGCACACCACTCCTGGCTATTCTACTATGGGACACTCCACAAAATGCCACACCACTGTACCACACTCCACTGTACAACACTCCACTCTGCACCACTCTACTGAACCCTATTTCACTGCACACCACTCCATTGTGCCAAATTCTACTTCACTCCACTCTACTCCATTTGACGAAACAATACTCTATTGCAGTACACTTTATTACACTCTTCTCCACTCCATTGTAAACATTCTATTTAATGACATTCCGCTTGACGACAGTAATCTCTATGATCTGAATTTGTAAGTTTATTAAAAATAAAGAAACATTGAAATTCAATGAAAAAAAAGATAGGGATAAGTTATAGTTAGGTAAACTTTATTTATGTTTCTATTCAAACCTAATTTAAACTGCACAAATATTAGAAATAATGGAAGGTATAACTATAACTTACATTTATGATTCGTGCACCACCTTCAAATTACTAAAACTAGCGCACCCACATATCTAGTATTTCCACCTCACGCACCACACTCCATTAAGCTTGATTCATCTAAGGGGGTAATGTATATGATAGCATAAATGATGCTTCGTATTATTATGATCTGTTTTGTACTTAATTTCAGATCTCTAATGCCATACTCATTAAAAGAGCAATGTGTGCAAAAGAAGTTTGGATGGTGTCTTTAGTGATGTCATGAATTTTAATATTTGAGATATCATACATTATGTCATAGAACATGTCATGAGTGACGTAATATGCGTGGTCATAATTAGTGCATCGCGGGGCGTAAATTATAGCTCTGCTAACTATAACTGGTGAATTTCTATGTTTTCTTTTAATTCAAAATGTTAATGCTGTCACTGACATTCGCCTTACTATGACATCTTTTCATCTTTCAGTCTATACATAAATATATATATAAATACATAATTATATATATATTTTTTAAAAAATCCTGAAACCGCTCACTTGTCGCTGGATTTGCTGACGCATCAGTGGTTGTGCGCAACCGAAGACGGTAGAGCCCAGCCGTTAAACATATTCACCATATTTCTTTAAAGAAAAGTTCAGTCACAGTCACGGGTTGCTCGTAATCCTTATTTTATTTTTCAAGAACCATGTAAGCCAGGTCCAACACAACTGTTTCAGTCTTACAAAGACCTTGTTCACGGGTAACAAACGCAGCAGTTCTCAGGTTAATAAGTACAATTAGGGTTTTACGACATCACTTCCTGTTGTATCGTCCCTTTGTATTGTGGATATTGTAGTGTGTCAATTAAAAAGTTGAACATTTGAAAAACTAAAACTAATCAAGAAATTCTCCTTGCCATTAAGTGATCAAACTATCGCTAATTATAGATACTCAAAGGTGTATTGAAGAATGAGTGGGTGTATGAGGGTCTGAATGGATAGTTTAGTGGGTGCGTGATTGACTGTTTAAGTGAAGGGATTAAACGTGTTTTAGTGAAAGCATGGGTGAATGACTAATCTGTGTGAATGTCTGTATCAGTCTTCAGTTGGTGTGTAAGTGGCTGCATGGGTTGGTGATTAGCTACATTAGTGTCCATATGGGTTAGTGATTGGTTGTCTGATTACCTGTATGGGTGCCTGAGTGTCTGTGTGGGTTGGTGGGGGGGATGTCTGACTCCCTCCATGGATGTGTGAGCGGGTGATTCAGTGGGCGTATGGGTTCATGAGTGCATCTTTTAGGGGCTGTATGGGTGAGTGAGTGTGCGTATGACTGTGTTGGTGAGTGAATGGATCTCAGTGGTATATATGTGAGTAACTACATATGTGAAAGGCAGTATATGTGAAAGCTGGAGTATATACATGACTATATGTGACAGTGAGTGATTGTGATAATGGCTGTATGGATGAGTGGGCTTGTGTCAGTGATCGTATAAGAAAGTAAGTATGTGTTAGTATCTGTATGAATAAGTGAGGTGGTGTGTGTATAACTGTTTTGGTGAGTAAATGACAGTGTGATTGAGTGTTTCTGTGTCTGACTAGGTGTGTGAGTATCTCTGTGGGTGAGGGGCAGTGTATGAGTGTCTGTATGGGTGTTTGAGTGCATGTATCAGAAGCTGTATTGATGAGTAGCTGCATGTATGAGTGACTGTATCGGTGAGTGGGTGGATGTATGTAGACCTATGAATCAGTGAGTGGGTATGTACTAACTGGTATTTGTGTGCTTATGGTTTTGAGAAAGGTAGTCTGTATTTTAGAGTGGATGTATGTAAGGTTATATTAGGGTGTGGGAGGTGCATCAGATATTAAGTGGATGATGTCATCACTGATGTCATTTGAGATGTCATCAGTGATGTAATATGTGATGCGACCAGCAGTGCATTGCGAGGGCGCAAGTTATAGTAAAACTCTTCCGCTCCTTCCCTTTCCATCGAGGAAATTGTTGATTCAGGGTTTGATAACATCTCGCCTAGACTACAGCAATGGTCTGTTTCTGGGCGCCCCTGAATCTACTTTCAACAAACTTCAGCAGGTGCAAAACGCGGCGGCCAGACTCCTTATGGGAATTCCCCGAACAGAATCTGCCAGACCCGCTCTCAAGGCCCTGCACTGGTTACCAGTGCGGGAGAGAGTGAAGTTTAAGGCACTATCCATCGCACATAAAATTCTTCAGGGCAGTGGACCTCCTATCCTGGGGAGTTTGGTGGTGCCTTACAAAGCCAACAGAGCGCTGAGGTCTGACCAGAGGTGTCTGCTCCATGTCCCGAGAGTAAAAAGATCACGTACGGGCGGGAGACGATTCTCTGTGCACACAGCAACGCTCTGGAACTCCCTCCCCTTGAAACTTCGGGCTGAGACATGCACCCTGCGTTTTCGCAGGGGTCTGAAAACACATCTGTTCCCCTTGTGAGTCGTTACTACTTTCTCATGGTCCCACGGTTGATGCACTGTTCATAGCGCCGGGATGCCCTAGGGTAGCTGCGCGCTATATAAGTTTTAATAATAATAATAATAATAATAATAATAGTTAGCTCAACCAACTATAACGGCTGAATTTCTCTGGTTTTGTACAAGCGAAATGTCCAACTAACTATAACTTTCCAGAAACCTATGGTTTTTTCAGTGAATTTCGAAGGTTTTTTAAATGCAAATTCCTAACAGTAACGCCCCTGAAACCTCTGTTTTTTTCAGTCAATTTCTAAAGTTTTTTTTAATGCTAATTTCTAAATATGCCTACATAGGTAGGACATGTGCAGAAAGAGGAAGAAAGGCAAGTAAATAATCAAGAGAAATGCAGAAAGAGGCAACAGAAGTCCAGAAAGAGAAAGAAAAGTGCAGACAGAAGCAAGAGAAGTGCAGAACGAACCAACAGAGGTGGAGAAAGAGGCCTAGTTTAACTGTACCTTACAACAGACTCATACAAAGTAGCCTAATCACTAATACTTCTCCCAAGATGTCTTAAACCTCATTTTTCTATTGAATGTTCACTATTAATCTACTGCTCAGAATGTTAGGCCTACCTACGAAACATAAAACAGCAGTCCCAAACATATCACTGTTGTAAGTCTGACCAAATTTGTGAAGGTATGCATGCGTGTCTTTGCTTTTACCGAGTGACAGGTTACATAAAAAATTAACATAGAAATACTTGAATACCTGTGTTTCATATAGCATACTCTGTAAATATGTGTACAAAAAGGTGTATGTATTTCTTTCTGCTCATAATACAGGGCACATGGGTATTCAGTAGTATATTTGAGGGGCTCTATAACACCTATATCTAGAAGACCTGTCTGCCAGTGCAACTGAATGACAGAGTAGAACTGAGAACATTTAACGACCTATAAAAGAAGCTACCCACTTTTTAAACAAAAAAAGTGCAAAAAGAAGGAACAGTGGTGCAGAAAGAGACAACCGGGGTGCAGAAAGAAGGAAGAGGGGTGGGGAAAGAGGCAAGGGGCTGCAGAAAGAAGCAAGAGAGCTGCAGAAAGAAACAAAAGAAGCAACAGAAGTGCAGAAAGAGGCAAGAGAGGTACAGAAAGAGAGAAGAGGGGTCCCGAAAGAGGTAAAAGGGGTGCAGAAAGAAGCAAGAGAGGTGCAGAAAGAGACAAAAGAAGTACAGAAAGAAGGAACAGAGGTGCAGAAATTGCCAAAAGGAGTGCAGAAAGAGGAAAGTGAGGTGCAGAAAGAGGAAAGAGGAGTGCAGAAAGAGGCATGAGTGGTGCAGAAAAAAGCAAGAGAGGTACAGAAAGAAGCAAAACAAGTGCAGAAAGAAGCAACAGAGGTGCAGAATGACAGATGAAGTGCGGTGAAAGACGCATGCAAAATGCAGAAAGAAGCAACAGAGATTAAAAAAGGGGGAAAAGGGGTGGAGAAAGATGCAAGAGGGGTGCAGAAAGAAGCAAGACAGATACAGAAAGAAACAAAAGAAGTGCAGAAAGAAGCAGCAGAGGTGCAGGAAGAGGCAAGTGGAGTACAGAAAGAGGGTAGAGGGGTGCAGAAAGAGGCATGAGGGATGCAGAAAGAAGCAAGAGAGGTGCTGTAAGTAGCAAGAGAAACACATAAAGAAGCAACATGCCCCCTTTGCTCACCAATTTGCAAATGCGCCTCCTGGCATGCTCTTGGTGGGGGGATTAAGTCCCCTTCGCTTGTGAGGGTCCTTAGGGGCCAACTAGCCTACCTGTTACCTCCAGTAAACCCTACACAGTGGGATTGCTGAGATGTGAACTCAGGCCGCCTCCCTTTCTCCACCACTCTGCAAACACACCTCCTGGTGTGCTCTTGGTTGGGAGATGAAGTCTGCTTGCCTACCGAGGGTCCCTGGGGGCAACTAGCCCTCCTGTTATCTCTAGTAAGCCCCAAGCAGCTGGATTGCTGAGAGTGGCCTGAGGCCACACACCCTTTTTACACCACTCTACAAATGCACCTCTTGGTACACTGCTGCTCGGGGGATGAAGTCCACTCTAGTTCTAAGGTCCTCAGGACACAAGCCCCTGTTTTTTAAAAAAACAGTAAAGGGGCCGCACAGCCCCCCTCCTTATTTTTAATAAAAAAAACTTTTATAAACTACCTTTAACAGAGGGGGGCCACGCAGCCCCACTCCTGAGGCCATTATTGGCCCCAGGGACCCCATCTCCTGGGATATTGCCTTTTTAAAATGTATATCTTATTTATGTTACAGGAGGGGGGCCGCATGCCCCCCTTGCCCCGGGGCCTGGCCTCTCTGTTGGGGACCGCGGGGGAGCCCCAATGGCCCGCGGTCCCTGCCAGCTACCCGCCTCCTGCTGTAGCCGGCATTGCTTTTGGGCAAGAGGAGCTGCTGACATGCAATTTGCTTTGCTTCATGGAAGTAAGAGCAGATTTCCTGCTCTCGATTCCATGAAGTGAAGTAGAGTTTGCAATGACAGGGTGGGAGCCATGCTCCTGCCCTGTCATTGCTAACTGCAATGTCCCAGGGGTGGGCACACCAAGACATTGCTGGAGTCAGCCCTGGGGGGTGGCGGTCCCCAGGGCCATTATGGGTTCCCCTCCCAACTTTTATATAGCCCCGGGGAGGTGGTGGCCCCCGGGGCCAAGGGTCCTCAATGGACCCCCGTATTTCAATACTTAGTGCCCCAGGGAGGTGGTGGTCCCTGGGGCAATGTGGGGGGACTCTAACCCCCACACAGTTTTTTTACAGTAGCCCTAGGGAGATGGCGGTCCCCGGGGTTTGGGGGGCTTGTGATGCCCCCCTGTCCTATTTAAATTGAAGCCTGAGGGAGGTGGCAGTCCGAGTGGCAGCGTGGAGGGAAGGAACCCCCATGCATTTTTTTATCAAGCCCCGAGGAGGTGGTGGTCCCTGGGACTGCAGGGGGCTGCGTGTCCCGCACATTATTGATAAAGCCCCAGGGAGGTGGTGGTCTCTAGGGCAGAGTGGGTGTGGGAGGAGCCCCCCACCCATTTTTTTGTATGAAGCCGTTGGGAGGTGGTGGTCCCCGGGGCTGCGGGTGGGACCAAGTGCCCCCATGCATTAACAGTAAAGCATGGGGAGAGGTGGGCCCTCGTTCATAAATCTGGATTGACCCTGGGACCTGGCCCGAATTTCTCAGGAACTACTGAACACATTAACACCATTTAAATAAATGAATGCTTTCTGACCCAAGGCCTACATTTTTGCCAAATTTGGTGTAATTCTGTTCAGCAGTCTGGGTTGTAGCTTTGTCTAGTTTCCTATGGAAATTAACATGGAGAAACCGCATTTTGTGACCCTGTGTTTTTTCTCGGCCACACTCGACGAATCACCCCGAAACATTCAAGACAGGAGCTGATATTTATATGTATTTATAGTTGGCTCAGTGTAATTATGGTTCCGTTGCGCTTTCCATTAGTAAGTATTTTTTTTTTATTTGCTTATAACTTTTGACCCCATGGCTGGATTTGAACTAAACTTGCCAATTTACTAACATAGTCAGACAAATTTAGGCAAGGTAAGATTTGTGGGGAAGGATCAGTTTCCTATTGGTGTGTCAACTTTTGTGCCAATCACTTATGTCATGGTGCATGGTAAAAGGGAGCGGGGCTAATATCATTTTAGTTTGCTTACAACTTTGGGACTGTTTGATCAATCTGCTTCAAGTGTGGCAAGTAGTTAACAAGTGTAACAGCGCAGGTATACTTGCTTTCATAAAGATCAGATCAAATGGGGCAGACAAATTTGATGGGGTGTCTATAAAATATTTTTGATTTGCTAGTAAGTCTGGCACAGGTTCATGGATCTGCACAAAATGTAGCTGCGATTTAGCACGCTTTAGCTTCTTTTAGTATTTTTAAGTTTGTACAGATCAATCAATGAGGTGCGAGTTAAAAAGGGAATTGTATAAAATATTAGTTTGCTAATGGCATAGCACTGGCATTGTGTGATTAAGCTACACAAAATTTGGCAGAAGGTTTGGTTTTTGATTGGCATATCAAGTTTTGTGGTAATCCATCAAGGGGAAAAAGATAAAGGGGGGATAAAACAATTCATTTACTTATATCTTAATCATGCATCAAATGTGACAGCATATTAGCAAGTTACATTGAGTCCAGGTTTCAGGTTTTATGCAGGTTCCATGTGATGGGAGGAGATAAAGAGGGTACCAAAACATTTAGATTTGCCTATAACTTGTGCACTGAGTTATGGATCTGCATGAAGTTTGGCTTAGACTTGAGAAGTTTAGCCTACTCTTGGCTTCCTTAATTTCATGAAGGCCAAACGTGGGCATGGGGTAGATTTCATGGAGGTGAAAGAATTGTTCTTCTGCTAATAATCTGGCACTGTTTGATGAATCCACACAAAATTGGGCTGATGTTTAGCAGGATTACCAAGCTGTTGAATATGTCCAGTTTTGAGCAGATCCATATAGGAGGCAAAGGTAAGTGGGAGGGAAATCCGAGTTTTATTCACTCATAACTTTGGCACTGTTTATTTAATCAGAATGCATTTTCCAGCTAGCAAATTAAGCCTGGTGCAAGGCCATGCAAGCCCTGCAACCATCCCCTGCTGCACACACCGAAGGGGGTGGAAACAAGGCCTGGCCAACAGCAGTTCACAGGACAGAATGACTGCATGGCAGGTTGTGAATAGTGGTGGGTGGGTAGTCAAAGCGGGTAGGGTACAGAGCCTGGCCCTGCAGCACACAGCCCAAGATCATGGGCAGCGTGGGTTGAGAGGCCACTGTGGCTTGGTAGCTGGCCCTGGCCACAGGACCCACGGAACATGGCCAAAAGCCACAGTTTAAAATTAAGTCAGTCATAAAAAAAGTTTAAATACTCTGAAAATAATACAGCTAAAAAGTGAATCATAGTCTTGCCCACAGATGTCAACCCACTGAAATTCACCAGATATGGTTAGCAGCGCACACAACACATGCCATAACTTGCAAAACACGGCATGGCACCATGCTGTCCTCTGGACCACTCTTATGTTTTCCTGTACCTTTCCCAAATTTTGAGTATAGTTGGTGGCACTGGCCTCCACCCAGGCTTCAGCGCAACCACTGCAGACTATTAAACTCTGCTTCTCACAACCTTTAGCTGTGTACAGGAGGGTTGGCTTCACGGTCTCGGCTCTAGCCAGCAACTTCACCCAACTCTCAGTGGACCCCCAACTTGTGCAATGAATGCACACCCTTCACCTGTCTGGCCAGTCCTTGTACTCACCCTTCCATACCCACATGTACCCATCCCTCCAGTGGTAGCCTACCCCTGCTGTTCACAGCTTTCACCTGTTTGCAGTGGGTTTGAACCCTCATCTTACTTCGGCCACAGCAGGTTACACTCCTAGAGCAGCTAATTCTTGCTGTGGGTGGCCTTTGGCTGTGTGCAGTGGGATCGGTCCCAGGGTCTTATATCCAACCAGGGTATTTACCCTAGCCTTCACTGGTGGCCAGCCCTCTGCTCTTCACAGGCTTCGGCCATGTGCTGCATGGAGTTGGTCACAGGATGTTGGTCACCGGAATGGATACAGCCATGTGTTGCATCTTTTGAGCACTGGCATTAGTGTTCTAAATTCTCAATTTTAGAAAACGTTTTGCAAGATTCATGATTTACTAATCCAACATATGATTTGTGAATTCCATATTAAAGATCGTTTTTGAAAAAAATCTTTAATGTAATACCATAATGTTGGTTAATAGTGGCAGCACCAGAAATGTTTCTGTGATGGCCAGAAAATTGGATCATGGCTGATTCACAATTCTAGAGCTGGATTCTCAAATCTTCAATGCACAAAGGGAGGAAAAGCTCCCCAGCCCAATGGGATGCATTCTTTTTGGGTGGAGTTGTGAATCCTCCATGAATTCACACATCAGTGAAGAATCCATGAATTAATGGTCTAAATATCTCTATAATTTAACTTCTCTTATTCTTTAATTTCTCAAAAAGTACTGAACGGATTTGCACCTCACCAACAATAGCACAATCCTTGAGTAAAGTTCTACCATTGTGCTAAATGTGATGCAGTTCTATTCTGCTGTTTATTTCTGTATCGAAGAGCATAGAATCCAATAGTTTTCAAATTTGGAATTGCACTTTTGCTTGTCACCCGCTTTGACTTATATATAAATAAATGTGAAATGGCAAATGAAAAATAATATTATTCAACTAGACAAAACACAATTGATAAATAATTACATCAATTGTGTCAGACTCCACAAACACTTCTTAAGTGAATGTTCCAGTAGTGATTGCTGCTTACAAAGAAAGAAATGCCCATTATCCTAACTGCTGAGATTAATTCAATCATTCCATCCATCACTATTTTGCATACCTTTTGTGTCGCCTCAAATGGGAAGGGTATGCCCAGATATGCATTCCCGTGCTCACTGTGTCTCTGAAACCAAGCTGTACCTGACTGATGATTCCATAATTAGGGTGAAACCAGTCCTGGGTTGCTTTTGTTCCAGTTCAGGGAGGACCTGGCTTGGCAGTTTGGGCTGGACTGTTCCTATTGAAGCAGGGTTAAGACTGATTTGCATACAGCTGGGACCAACCTGAGGTGGCATGATGTGTAAAATTATGGATTGGGGTGTAGCCCGAGTGATTACCAGTGGTTGAGATTAATTTAACCCCTTCCATGCGGTGTTAATTCTCCCGATGTGCGGGAGAATTAACGCGTGGGTGGGATTCGGATAGCCCCCGGCCGTCGTGAGCACATGCCTGCAATGACGCGTGATGGCCGGGGGGGGGGGGTCGTGAGCACAGAAGGGTTTAAGCATTCCATCCATCACTGTTTTGTATACTTATTATCTTAACTGCATCAGTATGCACACTGTTGCCCTAATGGCCCTTTCTTTCTTGATGTCATGTCAATTGCCAATGTTTGATGTAGAACCATTGCTGAGTAATATAAAAAAATACATGTATCTTGATGTGATATATTAAGTTAGGCATCCTGGTTTAGTTTAGACCACATGGTCCATGGACATTGGGACACCTAAACCCCTTTAATGTGTTGGTTTTATCCCAGGTATTCCTCATACACAGAGCAGCAACATCTGGAACTCAATTATTATCCCTCCAGTAGGAGGTCATGGCCTAAACACAGTGAAGAGATATTTTAGGTACTCAGCAAGCCAGATATTAGTATCTTTACAGAAATGTGGTTGCATGAGGCCTCTAACCAATAAGCTATTGATATTCCAGCTTGGTGTAGCGTTTTGCATCAAACACACAAAAGGTGGTGGGATGAAGGCTTGCACTTTACCTAATCACTGGCATTCGCTTGGGGTAGCATTCCAACCTATTGTTGTTTTGCCCACCATACCTCCTCTGTTGACCCATCCATATGCAAATCAGTCTTGACTGCACTCCAATAGGGACAGTCTAGGACACACTACCAGTCCAGAACTGGAGCGGAAACAATACAAGACCAGCTTCACCCTGATTGGGGCACATCAGTTGGGTTTAGCTTGGTTCCAGTGGCACAGTGAACATAGAACCCATGTCTGGGCATACTCTTTCCATTTAGAGCGGTACATAAAACACACAAAGGTTGATGGGAGGAATGCTTGCAATTTATCTAATCATGACAATCATTCAGGTTAGCATTCCAACACTTCGTGTTTTTGCCCAACTTATCACCCCAATATGGACCGAGCCATATGCAATTCAGCCTTGACCCTGCTTAAACAGAAACAGACAAACCCGAGAGATGGCCGGGTCTAATCTGAGGAGGTATGGTGGGTTGAAGGGTAATGGTTTGTAATCCTATCCCAAGCACTGCCACTGATTACATACATTGCAAGCATTCCTCCCATCACCTTTGTGTCTTTGATATGAATCCATAAATGGTCTGGGGTATGCCCAGACTTGAATTCCTTGCCCATTGTGCCTGAGGAACCAAGCACTACTTGAATGAATAGCCCCAACTAGGGTAAAACCAGTCCTGGGTTGCTTGTGTTCCAGTTCAGAGAGTGCCTGGCATGGCAGTTTGAGCTGGACATTTCTTATTGGAGCAGGACCAAGTCTGATTTTCACACGGCTGGTTCGAAGCTGAAGAGGCCTGATGGCCAAAAGAAAGATAGTTTGGAATGCCGCACCGAGCGATAGCCATTGGTTTTACCAATTATAAGCATTCCTCTCATCACCTTTTGTGTATTTGATGAAGAGCTTTGCACACAGACCACAATCTTGGAATGGAGAAGGGATTGTGCCTATACACACTTTTAGATACTTTTGAGGCTGCTGAGCTCTGGGCTTTAGGCTATTGATTTCTTGTTCGTTAACTAATGCTAGTATTTTAATTTTCCACCCTCCTGTATCTAGTCTATGCATTTGTTCAAAAGTGTTAGAGTTACTTGCTCCAATGGTACATACAGCTACCAATTTTATAATTTTGGTTGATTTAATATTTGTGCTGATTGCCCAAATAATGCTAACTCTTCTGACCTTATCAATGATTCACACAACTTAGATTTATCACAATTCATCATCAAGCAAACATATGGCAAACCTTACTTACAAGAACCTATTTTCTCCTATTATGATATTGTCTGGGAACTTAGCACATTTCCACTGTACTTTTCACT
Source organism: Lissotriton helveticus (assembly GCF_964261635.1). Taxonomy (NCBI): domain Eukaryota; kingdom Metazoa; phylum Chordata; class Amphibia; order Caudata; family Salamandridae; genus Lissotriton; species Lissotriton helveticus. Next base: position 627,733,009 of record NC_136065.1, on the reverse strand, counting down.
ACTGTATCCAGTTCATATAGGGATTACACAAAAAAATATATAATTATGCTTAGAATTAAGCGGCCGCTGATAAAGCATGGAGCAAGAACTGACAGGAAGACATTAGATCAGTTGCTTGATACTTTTGCGCCAATAGTTTATTAGTAAGACTTGCACTCCCAGAAAGACAGCCTGTCATCCTGGAGCAGTTTATCTCTTCACTCAATTAATTGTTCCAATTAAACCATTTGTTAATCATAAATCTAGCTCAGTTGGGGTATACCGTACACTCCGTAGAACTGAGTCAGCTTTGATTGAGGCAGTTGATGAATTACACTTGATTCTCATTGAAGACATCAATTCCGTTCATATTCTTCTTGAGCTCTCAATACAATTTCTCACAACATCCTGCTGGTTCGACTACATAATATTGACATCAAAGACCCAGTCTTGAGATGGCTGAGGTCTTACCAACAGGATGGATCTCAAGCAGTTTGAGATCGATTGCAAAGTAAGTCAAAGGGGCAATAACATCCTGAGTGGATTTGACTATTCTGATGGAGCTCATTTCCAGGGGGAACCACATGTGATGCAAGAAGGTGCAGCAGATTTGTCCATAGGTGTGCAGATAAAGGGCAAGCTAATTAAAGCAACTGTAGCTTGCTCAGAGGAATGGGGGCTAGACAATGAAGAGGAGCTCCAGAAAGGACCGGGTTACACCAGAAAATGTATTGGATCTTATATATCTGTGGTGCTGAGTCAAGGGTTGAGCACTGCGGGAATGATCAAAGGGGCAGAATCACTTTGAATGAAGGACTACGTCAACGCAGGTTGGACCAGAGCCTTGGTCTGAAGGTCATAACATATATCGATAGCAGCACTTTATTTACAGATCCTCCTTAGCAGTTGGGATATTTATGAACTACGTCACTTTACACCATACTTCACAAAAACGGCCACACTTATCAACACCTTGCACTTGGCTGATGCAAATCAACATAAAGTGTTGATTTCTGGATTTAATTTCCAGCAAAAAACATTATTTGAGCAGGAAAAGTAGCTACAAAGTAAAGTAAAGTAGCTCTTTATGCAACTTTCAAGCGGCGAACCCTGGGTGGTTGGTTCATAGTCATTCCCATGCAACAACCCATGGGCTTGATCCAAATCTCCATATATGAGCACTGGTAGAGAGAAATATCCACCAAAAATGTATGCCTCCATGGGGTAGGAGTAACATTAAATAAATGTTTTCTTTTCTCAAAAAAGTTTCTCACTTTGCATGTGTGCTGTACTGTACACCACACAAATACAATTAAAAAAGTGTTTAACTCTGTAGTTTCCAGTAGAAAGCCTATGCTTAAAAGAAACACTCAGCCTTGCACTATGGTGCGTGTAGTTGGAGCAAATGCAATGTTAAGTGTGTCAGCGCAGCAGGAGAGAGAAATAGCACAATATCTTATGAGATATGCGGCCAGATTCATCAATGTCCCATTTTGCGAGTCCTTAATAGCGATTATTAAGGAATCGCTGTTAAAGACTCGCAAAACGGGATTCATGTAGAAATCGCAAAAAAAATTGCGATTTCTACAGCTTCCTTATTTGCGATTTCAAGGGTGCCAGGGGTGTCCAAAGGACACCCTGTAGCACCCCTAAAATGAAAATGTAGACTGATGTTGCGCACACACATGTCCAAAGGACATGTGTGTGTAACATACAACTTAGAAAAATGCACTAAAGTGCATTTTTCTAAGTTTTCGCTATTTACCACTGTTGGAACTGGGGTCACCAGTCCCCTAGGGTAGCATGGCACGAGCGGGTAGGCATCCGAAAGCACATGTGTTAAGCGATCATGCAGCACACACTCACACTGAGACAGAAACCTGGGCACGCAATAAATGACTCCACTCCAGAGCTTGTATAAAAACAAGTGATTTGTATTAAGATAAATAATCAGATAGATAGAGCAGGATCAGGGAAATCATAAATTCATTTAAAATACATGTGTCTCAAAACCTGCGATCAATATTAGATGAATAAATATCCGTTCTGCAATAAATATTAAATATTGGATCAATAAATAGTTAAATACATTTTTAGTGGGACACAGGCCCGACCTACGCCTTGCTTCTTGGTCAGTACCTGAAAGGAATACATCTCAAAGTCATAAGAACAACACTGCATTAAGCATCAATATCCATTTCCTCAGGTAAACAAAGGGACAGTTCCTTAACAGAAACATCTCCCCGCTGTAGGAATAAACAATTCGTTAAGTGTAGTTCAAACATTTCCTTAAATATGAAACATTTCATTTGCCACAAAAGTATGTGGACGTAACTCTCCTCCTGTAATAGGAATTAAACATTTCATTAAGAATAATTATTCCATATAACAAGGTCGGGCATCCCTTTGGGAGAACTTCTCATTGGGCCCAGCTAACCATTGCATTAGCCAGCACTAACTAGGAGAAAACATTGCAATCTAGGTAACCATCCCCTTGTGCAGGTTATACTGTATCAGGGCTACACCAACATTCCACCAGGGAAGTAGAAATCCCTACATTGAGCAGGTGTAAGTAGATCTCTGTTATAGCAGGGGTATGAGACCCTTCCCTGGGCAGGAGTAAACATTGCCTCAAATGAGGTCAACACCTTTCATTAGGCATAAGGTATTTCTTTAGGCATCACACACCATCCTATTACCTGATGCCTGAACAGGCAGGGCCTTACCCCTATTAATCAGGAGCTTACAGGTAAAACATTTCTTGCAATAGAGATAATCAGTTTAGCAGAAGTAAAACACTTCACTGAGGGTAAAACATTTCATTAACCATTTCCTTAGGCAGGAATGAAACTCCTATGGCAGGAATAAAAACACGCCACTGCGGATAAAACATCTCATTAGGCAGTGTAACTATATCCTTATAGCATTAACGTTCCCCTACTCAGCAATCAACAGTTAACAACTCTTCAAGGCAGAGATAACCATTTTTAACAGGCAAGCCTGAGCTTAGAAGACTTGGTTTATGCATGTAAAGCCTTTTAGTAAATGTAAACATTTCTTTAAAGCAAGGAGCACCTCACTCCATAACTGTGGGCATGTGCTCCACCTTTCAACCAACATGAATAAATGTTTCATTAGTCAGCAGACACAGTTCATTATGCAGCTGTTGGCGTTTCCACCCCAGGCCAGGATCAACATTCTAATTCCTACATTAAGCAGGCATAAACCTCTCAGCACCCAAGAGTAATCCTGTAAATAAGTAGAGGTTATAACACTGGGGCAGGGGTGTAATAAAACTTCTATAGTTCAGAATAATCCTGGTTCCAAGCAGGAATAACCACTTCAAAACTCTTCCCCAATCATAGGTAACATCCCCCTAATCAGGAGTAAACATTACAGGGAAGGAATTAGGCATAGGCATTTCATTAAGTAACTTATAAATAGAACATTACTCATTGCTAGAGAGCAACATCTCATTAAGTAAGCACAGGCCTTGCTTTAGATTAGTAAAACATTTCTGTTAATTAAGGTGAACATTTCAATAAGCAATTCAGTAAAGCATTCTCAATGAGCATTTTACTATGCCTTGGACTCCCCTATGCAGGGCTAAGCCATCGCAGGTGAACTCAGTATGTCTTTAGGCCTACGCCGGAACCAGGGCCCAAACAGTTAATGAATGGCAAGCCTGTCCTCAGGCATAAACAGTAACTTAATGGCCTCCACGTCACTAGAGGCACATAGGGGCCAACAGGTGAGCACTTAAGGTCAAAAATACAGCGTTTCTCTGGGGCCTACAAGAGAGCGCTTGGAGGCACAATTACAGCGCTTCTATGGGACATTCAAGAAAGCGCTTGGAGTGAAATTACAGCGCTTCCCTGGGCACTACCTCAGTTCCTCACATGACAGCGCTTGGCCACAGGCAATGCTGGGGACAGCGCTTCAGCAGGCAATCAGGTTTAGATAATAGCACCCTGCAGGTACAGCACTTCACAAGGCAGCAACCCCCTTCAGTACCTCAGCACTCTTCACAGGGACAGCAAAGGAGCGTTGGGGGAGCAGGGAGTCAGCGCTTCAGAAGGCAGCAACTTCTAGAGCCACAGAAGTTCTTGGTGACACAGCGCTTCAGGGGGATAGCGCTTTTCAGGATTCACAGCGCTACGATATAGCAGGCAATTCACAGCAGAGGTAGCGCTCGGCAGACAGTTCATTCCAGGTAGCGCTGCTGAAGGGCACCACAGAATATAGCGCTTCAGGCAGGAATCACGCCCAGGATTCTAGCGCTTCACAGACAGCAGGGTGCAGGGCTAAAGCGCTTTGGCCCACACGAGGTGGGGGCAAGACCAGCAGGTCTAATAACATTCAGTTCAGGGTGCTGCAGTTCAGGCAAATATAGCGCTTCAGAAGGCAGCAACCCCCTCCATTACTTCAGCGCTCTTCACAGGGTCAGCAAGGGCAGCGCTAGATATACAGGACAGGTGACACCCCAGTAGCAGGTTAGCAAGGGAGACCCCAGGTGACATCAGGAAACGCAGGGTCAGTACCGCGCCAATACCTGTTTGCTTCTTCAAAAGTCCTGTGATGATTTAATTTCTTCTTAGCGCTTTAGGTTTCTTGCGCCCTTGTAAATAGAGGCTTAGTTTCTTGTTGGCGTGATGTTCCTTGCGCCCTTATAAATAGAAGCTTAGTTTCTTGTTCCTTGAAGGGGGGAATAGTTTGGTGGCTGGTGTTCCAAGTTCTTCTCAGCCAATCCCTTCAAGTGGTCCCTGGGGGTTCCCTGCCGCGGGGTTAGGTCAGTGGGGGGGGGGGTACAGGATGCCTCAATACTTGTAAAGCAGCACACTAGGCCCTGTCATTCCAGCATCATAAGACCCTGCCCTGACCCCCACTGCCTATCCTCCTGCGTAGGTACTTCCCCAGGTCTCCCCTTAGTCCCTCTGACAGGAAAGTTTACCTTCCTTTCCTTATACAGTGCCAGTTGACAGTTGGCAGTGGCAGTTGGTGTCACCTCACCTGTTCCAGAAGGTTCCAGGGGGTTCTAGGAGGTTCCACCATTCTACCTGTGGGCAGGCTGGCAGGCTAAGTTGATACATTGTTTGGAGGGTTCCAGCCAGGCCCTAGCCACTAGAATGCGCCCACTAAACCCCGCTGCAGCAGCAGTGGTCAGTGGCAGCCATGTTAGGGGTATAAGACACCTGCATCTTAACATCAGTTTCACAGTACACAGGGCTTTCCTCACTACACAAGGCCTATACATTGTTGTTACAATAGGGGCATTCTAAATTAAAAGGGGTAAAAAACGAAAAATTTCTGGGGAAAGGGCCAAGTCCCACACATCTCCCCCCCAGCCAAAAGCCAGGGTAGTCCGATCATTCCCTTGATGGGCTTCCCTGCTTGGGGCGGAAAAAGGTGGACGCAGGCCCAATACCACCATGACATTCTCGCTAATCCAACCACCCCACTGGTGTTCCCCAGTGAGATGCAGCCAGGACGGACCTCTAAACAATTCAGATGTCTCTGGCCCTTGCTCTCTCTCAGAGTGGGGGGCAGTAGCCCCAGGCCCGTGGTACCCTTTCCACTCTCCTCCTCAACCTAGGGTCTAAACCCTTAAGTTGAATTGGTGACAGGGGCGAGACCTACCTCTCCCTGCACCCCCTCCCAGGGTTCCGCACCCTCCCACCTGGAGTAGTACCCCTGAGAGTCACAACCGGGGGAACTCTGAATACAGAGATTCCTCCCGCCAGGTCAGGCAACCCCTGAACCTGGCCACCCAACCCAGGATCTGAACCCCGTGGCTGGACCGGTGCCAGAGGAGAGTCCTTCCTCCCTCTGCACCCCCTTCCAGGGTTCCGCACCCTCCTCCCCGGATAGGTACCCCTGGAAGTCACATTGGTAGGGTCCATAGTTACTGGTACCCCACCCTCCAGGTCAGGCAATCCCTGAACCTGAAACCCCAGTCCAGGTTCTACACCCCGTGACTGGTCCAAACCCCGAACCTCGGGTACGCTGCCACCATGGAAGTACCTGGCACACATGATTTCAAGGTCTTCAGCTCTGTCTCTGTTAGCTGAAGCCTGTGCACCAGCTTCCCTTCCTTCATTGCAAGGCTCACACTCTCCCTTTTCTGCTCTAACCTCTTTGACGACACACACCCCCTTCCAAGGTTCTCTGGTGTGCCCGCCTCCCTGGGTGTGACCTGCCCTTCCTGTCCCCATCCCCTCTCCCCTCTGGGTGGGCTCCTACCCGTGCCCCCAAAGTGGTACGGAGTTCCTTCTTCCCTCCGCCCAACAGGCACCCCCATCCCCTGACACAACACTCCAGTGCCAGGTGAGGACTCAGATAATTAAGGAAAAGGTTCTAGGATGTGGGTGACAGTATAGGTCAAACAGGCCCTGATACACTCACAGGCTAGACAGTGGAGAGGTCAATTCCTAAGGCTTGCACACACAATAATTGTGCAGCCCAATTGCTGTGCACCCTGTCCCAATGGAGGGTGCTGCATGGTCACAGGTCCTGGATCCCACCGCTCGACACCAATATGTTGGAACTGGGGTCACCAGTCCCCTAGGGTAGCATGGCACGAGCGGGTAGGCATCCGAAAGCACATGTGTTAAGCGATCATGCAGCACACACTCACACTGAGACAGAAACCTGGGCACGCAATAAATGACTCCACTCCAGAGCTTGTATAAAAACAAGTGATTTGTATTAAGATAAATAATCAGATAGATAGAGCAGGATCAGGGAAATCATAAATTCATTTAAAATACATGTGTCTCAAAACCTGCGCTCAATATTAGATGAATAAATATCCGTTCTGCAATAAATATTAAATATTGGAGCAATAAATAGTTAAATACATTTTTAGTGGGACACAGGCCCGACCTACGCCTTGCTTCTTGGTCAGTACCTGAAAGGAATACATCTCAAAGTCATAAGAACAACACTGCATTAAGCATCAATATCCATTTCCTCAGGTAAACAAAGGGACAGTTCCTTAACAGAAACATCTCCCCGCTGTAGGAATAAACAATTCGTTAAGTGTAGTTCAAACATTTCCTTAAATATGAAACATTTCATTTGCCACAAAAGTATGTGGACGTAACTCTCCTCCTGTAATAGGAATTAAACATTTCATTAAGAATAATTATTCCATATAACAAGGTTGGGCATCCCTTTGGGAGAACTTCTCATTGGGCCCAGCTAACCATTGCATTAGCCAGCACTAACTAGGAGAAAACATTGCAATCTAGGTAACCATCCCCTTGTGCAGGTTATACTGTATCAGGGCTACACCAACATTCCACCAGGGAAGTAGAAATCCCTACATTGAGCAGGTGTAAGTAGATCTCTGTTATAGCAGGGGTATGAGACCCTTCCCTGGGCAGGAGTAAACATTGCCTCAAATGAGGTCAACACCTTTCATTAGGCATAAGGTATTTCTTTAGGCATCACACACCATCCTATTACCTGATGCCTGAACAGGCAGGGCCTTACCCCTATTAATCAGGAGCTTACAGGTAAAACATTTCCTGCAATAGAGATAATCAGTTTAGCAGAAGTAAAACACTTCACTGAGGGTAAAACATTTCACTAACCATTTCCTTAGGCAGGAATGAAACTCCTATGGCAGGAATAAAAACACGCCACTGCGGATAAAACATCTCATTAGGCAGTGTAACTATATCCTTATAGCATTAACGTTCCCCTACTCAGCAATCAACAGTTAACAACTCTTCAAGGCAGAGATAACCATTTTTAACAGGCAAGCCTGAGCTTAGAAGACTTGGTTTATGCATGTAAAGCCTTTTAGTAAATGTAAACATTTCTTTAAAGCAAGGAGCACCTCACTCCATAACTGTGGGCATGTGCTCCACCTTTCAACCAACATGAATAAATGTTTCATTAGTCAGCAGACACAGTTCATTATGCAGCTGTTGGCGTTTCCACCCCAGGCCAGGATCAACATTCTAATTCCTACATTAAGCAGGCATAAACCTCTCAGCACCCAAGAGTAATCCTGTAAATAAGTAGAGGTTATAACACTGGGGCAGGGGTGTAATAAAACTTCTATAGTTCAGAATAATCCTGGTTCCAAGCAGGAATAACCACTTCAAAACTCTTCCCCAATCATAGGTAACATCCCCCTAATCAGGAGTAAACATTACAGGGAAGGAATTAGGCATAGGCATTTCATTAAGTAACTTATAAATAGAACATTACTCATTGCTAGAGAGCAACATCTCATTAAGTAAGCACAGGCCTTGCTTTAGATTAGTAAAACATTTCTGTTAATTAAGGTGAACATTTCAATAAGCAATTCAGTAAAGCATTCTCAATGAGCATTTTACTATGCCTTGGACTCCCCTATGCAGGGCTAAGCCATCGCAGGTGAACTCAGTATGTCTTTAGGCCTACGCCGGAACCAGGGCCCAAACAGTTAATGAATGGCAAGCCTGTCCTCAGGCATAAACAGTAACTTAATGGCCTCCACGTCACTAGAGGCACATAGGGGCCAACAGGTGAGCACTTAAGGTCAAAAATACAGCGTTTCTCTGGGGCCTACAAGAGAGCGCTTGGAGGCACAATTACAGCGCTTCTATGGGACATTCAAGAAAGCGCTTGGAGTGAAATTACAGCGCTTCCCTGGGCACTACCTCAGTTCCTCACATGACAGCGCTTGGCCACAGGCAATGCTGGGGACAGCGCTTCAGCAGGCAATCAGGTTTAGATAATAGCACCCTGCAGGTACAGCACTTCACAAGGCAGCAACCCCCTTCAGTACCTCAGCACTCTTCACAGGGACAGCAAAGGAGCGTTGGGGGAGCAGGGAGTCAGCGCTTCAGAAGGCAGCAACTTCTAGAGCCACAGAAGTTCTTGGTGACACAGCGCTTCAGGGGGATAGCGCTTTTCAGGATTCACAGCGCTACGATATAGCAGGCAATTCACAGCAGAGGTAGCGCTCGGCAGACAGTTCATTCCAGGTAGCGCTGCTGAAGGGCACCACAGAATATAGCGCTTCAGGCAGGAATCACGCCCAGGATTCTAGCGCTTCACAGACAGCAGGGTGCAGGGCTATAGCGCTTTGGCCCACACGAGGTGGGGGCAAGACCAGCAGGTCTAATAACATTCAGTCCAGGGTGCTGCAGTTCAGGCAAATATAGCGCTTCAGAAGGCAGCAACCCCCTCCATTACTTCAGCGCTCTTCACAGGGTCAGCAAGGGCAGCGCTAGATATACAGGACAGGTGACACCCCAGTAGCAGGTTAGCAAGGGAGACCCCAGGTGACATCAGGAAACGCAGGGTCAGTACCGCGCCAATACCTGTTTGCTTCTTCAAAAGTCCTGTGATGATTTAATTTCTTCTTAGCGCTTTAGGTTTCTTGCGCCCTTGTAAATAGAGGCTTAGTTTCTTGTTGGCGTGATGTTCCTTGCGCCCTTGTAAATAGAAGCTTAGTTTCTTGTTCCTTGAAGGGGGGAATAGTTTGGTGGCTGGTGTTCCAAGTTCTTCTCAGCCAATCCCTTCAAGTGGTCCCTGGGGGTTCCCTGCCGCGGGGTTAGGTCAGTGGGGGGGGGTACAGGATGCCTCAATACTTGTAAAGCAGCACACTAGGCCCTGTCATTCCAGCATCATAAGACCCTGCCCTGACCCCCACTGCCTATCCTCCTGCATAGGTACTTCCCCAGGTCTCCCCTTAGTCCCTCTGACAGGAAAGTTTACCTTCCTTTCCTTATACAGTGCCAGTTGACAGTTGGCAGTGGCAGTTGGTGTCACCTCACCTGTTCCAGAAGGTTCCAGGGGGTTCTAGGAGGTTCCACCATTCTACCTGTGGGCAGGCTGGCAGGCTAAGTTGATACATTGTTTGGAGGGTTCCAGCCAGGCCCTAGCCACTAGAATGCGCCCACTAAACCCCGCTGCAGCAGCAGTGGTCAGTGGCAGCCATGTTAGGGGTATAAGACACCTGCATCTTAACATCAGTTTCACAGTACACAGGGCTTTCCTCACTACACAAGGCCTATACATTGTTGTTACAATAGGGGCATTCTAAATTAAAAGGGGTAAAAAACGAAAAATTTCTGGGGAAAGGGCCAAGTCCCACAACCACGAAGTCAGACTTCGCGGTAAATAGCGGCCAAAAATTGCGAATTCGCAAATCTGAAATGGTTCATGAATTGCATTTAAGGAATCAATTCCTTGCAATATAGCGATTTCGCATTTTGCGATTTTTGCATTTGGGATGATGAATCCCAACTGCTAAAATTGCGCTTGCAAAGGACCAGATTCTCAGAATCTGGCCCTTTGCGAGCCGATTTTCCGTTGATGAATCTGGCTGATGGTGCTGATGTGCTCTGTCCTATTCACACACCACTGTAAAACTGCTTTTCTGGAGAAAAAAATTGGGCCCAAACCGCTTTCGTGTTTGGACACAACTACAGATGTAAAAAGTTTAAGGAATCAGGATTAATTGTGCAGCTCGGCACTTATAACAACACAGCAAATAATAAATTATACATCTGTGTAGTCTCACTTCTTGGCGACCTCAACATTTCTTTAGACTTTTTTTTCTTACTAGGCAGTAAAATCCATTCGTAACCTGGGTTTTTTCCTGATCCGAACGCCTGGACTAATTCTGATATTGTCGAATCAAAATGTTCAGATAATATAACGCATTAAAACGATTTGAGCATAGATTAATATTTTTTCGGTGATTAGGGTGATACGTTGAATGTTGCTACAGTCCTTAATTCCCACCTTCTATGTAAACATGAACCCCCATGGCCAATCAGTTCACTTTTGTCGCAATATGCCCAGCTGGTCCTGGGTAAGGAGCCCACCAGAGCCGGACAGGCCTTTTATTCCACTGCCATTTCCCTGCAGGGCTGGAGTCCTTGAAGGTCAGTTCTGAAAGCCCAGGGCCACTCCTGGTTTCTCTGTCACTTCCCCAACCTCCCAGTTTCAATTGCAGTTGGCACATGGAGGCTTCAAAACAGAGAGAACGAAATGGAGAGAGGGGAAGGTAGAAAGAAAGCGACATGAGAAGGAGAAGAGCAGAGAGAGTCAGGATGGATGGAAAGAGAAAGATGACAAGGGAGAAGGGCAGGGTAAAGCATTTTTGCTAGAGCTGCTTTTGGTTCCCAAGTCCACCCTTGGAGCCCACAATCACGACTGACAACTTCAAAGCAGGCCAAGAACAGTAATTTACAGAACTGTGGGCCATATTATCAAGCAAGAGTGATAGATTATCGACGCTTTTATCGGCAGGAAACTGACGCTAAAGCGGTGATAATGGGCTTGATAATATCCCCTTGTGAATTCCCATAGAAGCCCAGGTTCTGGTGTTAACCTGGGCTTCTATGGGAATTCACAAGGGCTTATTATCAAGCCCATTATTGCCGCTTTAGCTGCAGTTTCCTGCTGATAAAAGCGGCGATAATGTACCGCCCTTGCTTGATAATATGGCCCTGTGTCTTTAGTGGCCTCATCACTGGCCAGAACGAATCAGGAGCACCACTTTCAGCTACAGAACCCACATTTCCAGAGGAAGTAGGGGCAGCTTGAAGTCTGCGACCAAATTGGGGCAGAGGTTGTACTATAGGCCTCCGGAGGGGGGACTGAAAGACATACCTCCTCCTACAATTGATTAAATTACTAGTTTGGGGACATGTAGTGAATTTATCCACACGAACTGCATTAAGAAAGTTGAAGTCTATTCAGTTAAGATATAACACGTCTATCTCAGCGGGGGCACAGGACTAACTGACACTCTTGAATTGCAGCGAGGTGACATTGGCACATTCCATGATGTGTCAAGGCTCTGCCCTTGCACATCACTTCAGGACATCCAGGGTTATCTTTACTAGATCTGGGGACCGCGGATATTAACACTTCTTAAAAGAAGGAGGGAAGAAGACTGCTGCAAATTAATGTTAGAGTGGCGAAGAGGTCAGGCTGCCACAGAGGTGGCATGAGAAATCCTGTTTATAAATCTCTTTATTGCATTTTCTGCGTTAAGTTAACAGTGCATTATAATACTAAAAGAAATCGTACACTTTCTTATTTCACATAACAATTTGTATATGTGTGTCATTATCTTAGCAATGTCAAAATCAAAGAGGACTAGCTAAGTTACAAAGGAAAGGACTCAATGGAGTACGTGTGTCAAGGAAACCAGTAGGTTTTTCAGAAAGCCCTCACCCACCAACCTAGTTGGTGGCATGCTTCATCATCCGGCCCACCACAGTGGCACCTAGCGTGCCCCGGGTGTGCTTCGACGCCAGATTACTGCGGAGCTGGTATACTTGCTGAGTGTGCAGTGTAGTGAGTGTGAAGGTGAAAATTAAAAAACCATACAGATGGTCCCAGTACCCGAGGGTAAAACAATATTTTAATTTACTGGGCCTCTGTTGGTGTATTAAAATGCAGACGGACGCGTTGGAGTATGGATTATGACCTCCAGTGTCCTGTGTGGTCTACATGTTTCAGCCTGGCCTTTCTTAATTTAAAACAGGCTTTCCTCAGGACCAAGTGAGTATGTGTAAAAAGTGAATTAAATAAATAAATAAACTAAATTATAGTGAGTGTGTTTATTTACTATGTGTAGCACTCCCTAAGGTGCTATATGGGTGAGAGGCGCCCGGTTGACAACCGGGCGCCGCAGAAGGACGACAGGTCCAAGGAGGAACCAGGCCGACAATTTCGGTCTTTTTCTCTGCCAGGCGACCCAAGGAGGTTTTGTACAGAAAAATACTGTCAAAGCGAGAGGGATCCCCCCTCTCACCCATATAGCACCTTAGGGAGTGCTACACATAGTAAATAAACACACTCACTATAATTTAGTTTATTTATTTATTTAATTCACTTTTTACACATACTCACTTGGTCCTGAGGAAAGCCTGTTTTAAATAAAGAAAGGCCAGGCTGAAAAATGTAGACCACACAGGACACTGGAGGTCATAATCCATACTCCAACGCGTCCGTCTGCCTTTTAATACACCAACAGAGGCCCAGTAAATTAAAATATTGTTTTACCCTCGGGTACTGGGACCATCTGTATGTTTTTTTAATTTTCACCTTCACACTCACTACACTGCACACTCAGCAAGTATACCAGCTCCGCAGTAATCTGGCGTCGAAGCACACCCGGGGCACGCTAGGTGCCACTGTGGTGGGCCCGATGATGAAGCATGCCACCAACTAGGTTGGTGGGTGAGGGCTTTCTGAAAAACCTACTGGTTTCCTTGACACACGTACTCCATTGAGTCCTTTCCTTTGTAACTTAGCTAGTCCTCTTTGATTTTGACATATAAAAGTGGGGATCCGGACTAGCTTACCTAGTCCTCACTCTCTCCTTTGATTCAATAATTATCTTAGCAATACAATTCCTTTCGCCTACTTAACCACTCTTTCATTATCCGCTGTCGTATTCTTATGGGAGTGATAACTTGGTCATCTCAGATTGTAATTTGAATTACAACTCTTCGTTAACCTTAAACAATAAGCCTACTCCAAGCTCTGGCTATAACAGGTAACGCTCGCGCGCCTGCTCTCCTTTATGACCCCCGTCCCACCCGATTACTTCACATCGGATATGATCTTACATACGTTCCACCACCTTGAATCGGCCCAGTTGATTAATGAAGGTTCCCTGCTTAGTTCAGTACGTTGGACAGCAACCAACAATTCACTCCATGTTCCCGATATGAGGTATTTCCTTTCCTGGCGCCCCTGCTCTCCTTTCTTTACAATTCTATATTTTCACTCTTGGTCCTTATGTATACATGTCGTAGTGAGAAACTCTTTGACATATAAACTGCAGAAGCTGCATGCAGAAAGATTGCAGGGATCAACACTATGCTCAGTGTGCCTCATTCGTGTACGTAAGGTCTTAAAACAACGTGAACTCTAATTTTCATTTGACAGCCTCCGTCCCTTAACAGCAGCAATAGAACTAGAACCAAAAGGAACATCATAAACCCTGCACTGTGATGTCACTGCCCTAGGGTACCTAGAGACAGACGAACATGGGCGGTGAACCCGCCACTGAAGAAAAGAAAGAGAAAAAGAGAGATCACTCTTGAGGCGGTATGTCACTCTGGCAGCACGGGTCCTTATTTTCATGTTATGGATGGGTTACTTTTAATGGCTCAGTGGCTGGAGCTCGCTAAGGAATTGGACCTTCGTCATGCCTTCCTCCCCTATTAACTTGGAAACGCATGGTATCATCCACAGAACGGTGATGCACGATGGCATATAAGGTTGCCACTGTGACGTCCTAGGTATAAAATTCTGGTATCCAGGGAGCAGATTTATTGGACACCAGGATCCTGGCCGGATACGACCACTGTTGGTGGCATGAGCTGCGCCAAAATCCACGGAGGCTCTCCTTGAGGGTTGGGGGTACGAAACAAAGGTAAGTGAAATACAAAACAAATGGAATCAACTGACAGCCAAACTGTTGTGTTCTTATCTCTTTAATGCTCGTGCTTAGAATATAGAGTGTTGTATAACAGTTCCATGTGGAACATTGATGTTACCGAGCCGGTTGGAGAAGGACGTCGCTTCCCTGGCTCTCATCTGTTATATATATATTTATCTTAATAAATATACATGTTCTACATACTTCATAGTCTTCTACTTCACTTCAAATTGGCGACGAGGGAAACTGGCGTTTATCCTTATAGACTATTTATGAGAAGTTCATGTGAAGAATTTTCTGTTCCTTACAAGCGGGAAGAAAAGAAGAAAGCGTACCAAAACGGAAACTTCGTAAGTTAAATTTTTTATTTCCTCTCCCTTTGCATGGGAATCATCGACTACGACAGCGCTTTATTTAAATAACTATTGGCTACAAGCTTATTACTCAGCGCCATCACGGAACAACCGTCACTCGCCTACCTGCAAAATTTTCAAAAGCGCTCGCTGTTCCACTGCATGCGCTGACTGTCAAGGGGACTGCGCGCGTCACGATCAGCGCGTCTTCCACAATCCCCTCATCGACTGACGTCAGACGCAGGTCACGCAACGTGACCCCAACGTGGCGGCCATTTTGATTCCTTTGTTTACATCGGTCGGAAGCAATTATCATCTCGATCGAGTCAAACATCAATATCGAGTTCAAGCATCAAGGTCGTGTGGCGCATGTTGATAACTACATTTCCGAGGTACGCATTTCCAACAGAACAGTAGGTGTAATGGAAATTTTAATATAAATAAGGAAAAGAGTTTACTATATTTTGTTGTGGTGTGGAACAATTGGTAACAGGTGAGAAAGTCGGGAGAAGGTCGTTTTAAATTAAATAGTACTTCATAGTGCATGGAAGAAGGAGATTCCAATACAAGTACTGTGGTTAGAGACAGAGACATGGCACAACAGAATTTTACCATTAGTCCTCCTGAACCATTTTGGGTTAAAGGTACCCAACCTGTTATAAAGTGGATAGAATGGAAGGAATACTTCATTAATTATTTAGAAGCTGTTGATGAAACCAAAAAAATGAAAGCGGAGCAAAAGAAAAGACTTTTGTTACATTCTCTTGGTCCCATAGGATTAAAAACATTCTCAAGGATGAGTAAGTCCGAAGATTCTAATTTAGATGAATTTGAGAATGCGATAAAAAATATGGACAAATACTTTGCTCCTAAAGTGTGCATAGGAGTCATAAGGCACAAGTTCTTCCAAAGAAAACAAACCAAAGAGGAAACCGTAGATGAGTGGATGGATGATCTCAAGAAGTTAGCCATAGATTGTAAATTTGACAATTTACATGACGATCTCATTCGTGATCAGTTGGTAATGCATAATAACAACTCTGCCTTACAAGATCGTCTTTGGGTTAACGGTGACGCACCTCTTGACGACGTTGTTGCCATTATGAGGAAATCAGAGATGTCAGGGAGGTGTGCAACAGTGGTGAAAGAGACAGAGAAAAATGTTTCCAAAACCTCAGGAACTGTGTGTAAGATTCAAGCTTCGAATAGAAACTTTCGTCAACAACAACAGCAAGGGAGATGGACTGGTCAACCGGCAAAAGTCCAGAATAAAAACATGGAGGATAGGAGATGCTATAGATGTGACAGTAAAGAACATCTGGCATTTAGTAGACTATGTCCTGCGTTAAAAAAGAAATGTGGCATTTGTGGACTGTTAGGTCACTTCAGCAAGATGTGTCGTAGGCGCACTAACGTAAAATATGTGTATGAGGATGAATGTGAGAGTGTGGATGAATTAGAAACTGAGGAAGAATGTTGCATCAAAAGTATTAGAGGGAACTACGTGATCAACATTTCAGAAGACTCATTGAAGGGAAAACCTATTTGTGATATATCCCTAGGTGGGGTAACCATTAGTGTGTATGCGGACTCTGGTTCCCCATACACGATCATAAATGAGGAGGTTTGGCAAAAGAAGTTTGTAAATAAGATTGGTGAGCAACTATACCCATCTGACGTCTGCCCAATCAGTTTTACAGGTAACAGGATTGGTATGATTGGCTTTAGGTGGCTTACTTTTATATTTAAAGGCAGGTCCACAAGAGCAAAGTTGTATGTGGCAAAGGTTGGGCCATCTGTCTTAGGATGGTTCGATCAGAAAAAATTACACATTATTCTAGACCCTAATTCTAAAGACAAAGTTTTAATTTTGGATGACTGTAGTAGAATGGAGGAAAAGTTATCTGAAAGTTTTCCCAAAGTTTTCAATAAGAAGCTGGGTGTTCTGAAAGGGTTTGAACATAAAATAATTTTAAAGGCTGATGCACAACCCAAGGTTCATAAAGTGAGACCAATACCTATTCTCATAAGGGAGGAAGTGAAAAAAGAAATCCAAGGTCTACTTGCAAAAGGTATTATAGAGGAAGTGGAAACATCAGAATGGATTTCTCCGATTGTGGTTGCCCGGAAACCCAACGGAAAAATCCGTCTATGCATCGATTTGCGCCATTTGAACAGTAACATCGTCGTGGAAAAGTTTCCCCTTCCTAGAATAAATGAAATGGTTTCTTCCCTTAAAGGAGCTACATGGTTCTCCACGGTGGATCTTTCTGCCGCCTACCATCAAGTAATGTTGGATCCGAACTCTAAGAACCTCACGGCGTTTATAACACCGTTTGGTTGTTATCAGTTCAGGCGTATGCCTTTTGGTTTGGCCTCAGCCGCTGCTGTATTTCAGCGGCTGATGCATAGACTGTTTGGAGACATGGAAAATGTCTCATTTTTTCAAGATGATATTCTCGTGGCAGCTAAAGACAAGGAAAGTCATGATTCCAAATTGAAACAAGTTTTGGAAACCTTACAGTCAGCTGGTCTGACTGTAGAGTTGTCAAAGTGCAAATTCAGCCAAAGAAGTGTTTCATACTTGGGGCATGTCATAAGTGAGGAAGGTGTCCAACCCAAGCCTACCTTGGTGGAGAATATTGTTAAGTTCTCGGCGCCTGTATCAAAAGATGAAGTGAGAGCTTTTCTCGGAATGGCTGAATACTGTGCCAAATTCATAAGAAATTTTGCAGCAAAAGTTCACAATATGCGTGCATTGTTGAAGAAGAACTCTAAGTTCTTTTGGAGTGATTTGTGTGAGGAAGAATTTAATTTGATCAAAAGGGAGTTGCAAAAAGTAAATGCTCTTGCCAGTTTTGACCCTAATGTTGACTGTTTGCTCACAACTGACGCAAGTGATAAGGGTTTGGGCGCTGTGTTATCTCAGTATGATGACTGTGGTAAAGAAAAGGTAATTCTTTTTGCCTCTAGGGCCCTTTCCCCTGCTGAAAGTAGGTACCCTATCATCGAGAGGGAGGCCCTAGCGTGTGCGTGGGCGCTGGAGCATTTCCGAGCATTTGTTTGGGGCAAACCTGTGACCATTCGTACAGACCATAAACCATTGATCCGCATTTTGTCATGTGATGGCATCTCAAGTGCGTCCGCAAGGTTGGCTAGACTATCTATGCGGATGAAGGAATATATCTACAATATGGTCTATCTACCGGGTAGGGACAACCGCATTGCTGATTGTTTGTCAAGATTTCCACCCCCTTTGGAAGAATGTGAGGATGACCCCTGGAGCGAATACTGTGTGGCTTTGATACACGATTGTGGTGAGCCTGCGATAAGTAAAACAGAGTGGTTAACCGAACAGAGTAAGGATTCTGTATTGGGAAGTGTTTTAGAGTATATTTGTAAGGGCTGGCCCAAAGTGAGGAATATTCCTGGTTTGGATGCTTTTTGGCAAATCCGTACGGAGTTGTCATCTGAAAATGATATGTTGTTTAGAGGTGATAGGATTGTCCCACCTGTGTCTTTAAGGAAGAAAATTCTGCAATTGTGCCATGAGGGACATTTTGGGATTATGAGAACCAAGTCTATTGTCAAAGGTATGTTCTGGTGGCCAGGAGTTGACGGGGAAGTTGAGGAGTTTGTTAGAAAGTGTACGGTTTGCATGTCTGCTGACAAAACTCTTAGGACCTTTAAGCCCAAGATGAGTGATGGTTTAATTCCCAACTTTCCGTGGGACACCATCGCAGTGGATATTTTTGGACCTGTAGATGATTCTAGGGATTATGGTTTGGTGGCTATTGACCTTTTTTCCAAGTGGCCCATTGTCAAAATTGTGGAAAGAGTTGACACTCCAACAGTACTAAAATTTTTGGACAAAATTTTTATGGTAGAAGGTTTACCAGCCTGTGTGCTATCGGACAATGGTGTCCAATTTACGTCTAGACTAGCTAAAGAGTATTTCGACAGATGTGGGGTTAAACACAAAACCACCGCTTTATATAACCCTAGTGGCAACGGCACTGTCGAAAGGTTTAACAGAGTAATCAAGGGCGTCATTCAAGCCTCTGTGCACAGTGGGCTTGATTGGAAGGTACAGGTACAGAAAGCAGTATGGTCATATAGAATTACTGTACAGAACAGCACTGGTTTGTCTCCGTTTACCATGATGAGAGGCAGAACGGCTAGATGTAAGTTTAATCCTGGATGGCTGGTTGATGGAAAGGTGGCATGTTGGTCTCCTGTAGATGTCAAGGACAAATTAATGTCCAGTCATGAGAAGAGCAAAGAATTTTATGACTCTCACCATAATACTAAAGATGTTTCCATCAAGGTTGGAGACTGGGTGAGAGTGAAAAAACCTTTTAAGGTTCCCAAAGGTATGAGCCGTTTTGAACCACCTTGTAAAATTGCTGAGGTTTTAAGGAATTCCGTAAGACTGGATGATGGTAGAGTATGGAATCTTAAGAATATTGCCTTCAACCCAGATCAAAATTGCGTAGAAGTACTTCCTGATTCATGTGTCAACAATTTTGATTGGGTAGAAGATCATTTCGAAAATAGCCAAGTTCAGTCTCAACTGGGTAAGGATTTAACGACCATTTCTGGTGAATCCAGGCAATCCTACCTTCCCTTGTATTTTGAGGGGGGAGTGGGTGAAGGTTGTAGTCATGAGCATGATGTTCAAACTGATGTCAATGATATTACAAGCTTGGACGCAGGTGTCACACAGAGCAAGACTAATATGCTACCTGACAAAAGAACAAGAGTTATGCCCAGATGGCTGAAGGACTATGCTTTGTAATTTTGTCCCTATGCTTTGTAATTTTGTCCCTCCTGTTGTTCCTCTTCTCTTTGCTCCCTTTCCTCCTTCTTTTTCTTTTGTTTCACCTTTCCGGGTTGCTTAAATGTATGGGGGGGGGATGTGTTGTGTTCTTATCTCTTTAATGCTCGTGCTTAGAATATAGAGTGTTGTATAACAGTTCCATGTGGAACATTGATGTTACCGAGCCGGTTGGAGAAGGACGTCGCTTCCCTGGCTCTCATCTGTTATATATATATTTATCTTAATAAATATACATGTTCTACATACTTCATAGTCTTCTACTTCACTTCACAAACCGAAATCTGAACCGATATAGAAGCTGAAACTGACTTAAAAATCGCCATTTACCCCAATCCTTAATTCCTTCACCCCATCCAAAGGCATCATCCCAGCTCCGAAATCCCTCCTTCCGTCTTTTTGTTTCTAAACCATAAACCCTTCCCTTCTCTACCTTACAAACCTTACTTTTCTCTTTTATTCCAATCCACAACCTTTCCATAGCTTTACTCCACTCTTTTCTTTCCTCCATTTCTTTTCTCTACTCTCCCCCACCTTTCCCCTTCACTCTTGGTCTCTTCCCATTTTTTCACTAAACTACCAGGGGCATATTATCAAGATGTGCGTTAAAAAACGCACATCGCACATTTCCCTATCGCCGGCTATCGCCGGATTTTATCACCGTGATAGCGCGAAATTATCAATGCGCAACACGTAGGCGATATTAAATCTGGCGATAGTCGGCAATAGGGAACATTAGCGCGTGAAAACAAGCGTTGTTGTCACGCGCTAATGTGTGCCTTGATAATATGGGGGGGGGGTGGATTCAGCTTTATGATCCACACCCTCATGTTAACAATGCCTAACACCTGATCAAAGCAGGCGTTGGGAGACCTACGATAAACAAGTTTATCGCAGGTCTCCTTCTCCCAACGCCTGCTTTGATAATAGGTTGTTACCACCTTCAACCACATTCTACATGTGGTTGGACGTGGGAACGCCCACCCTGCATCCCATTAGCGTATCTATCGCCTCCAACGCAATGGTGATAGATGAAGTCAAGAATACGTCTCTAACTCCGGTTAGAGACGTATTGAGAATAGTGCGATAATATAAGAAATGCGTTAACGCTTTTATCGCGGGCTTGATAATATGCCCCCCAATTTCCTTCCCACAACACAAATTCTGTCCTTCCCTCCTCAAATTCTGGTCTTCCCTACTCCTCCCCACTTCCCTTCTTTTTCATATCTTTCACATTTTCTTTCTCTTCTCTCTATTTTTTACTTCTTTCTGTCACTTTCACTGTCCCTTTCCCTTCTACTTTTACTTCCATTTGTTTCCCTTTCCGTCTCCCTCTCCCCTTCCCATCCTTCTTTCCCTCTTCCTATCCTTCTCCCTCCCCCTCTCTTTCCCCTTACCTTTCCCTCCCTCCGTCTTCCCTTTTTCTTTCTCTTTCTCGTTCCCTTTCCCTTTCCCTTCCTTTTTCTTTTCCTTTTTTCATTTTCTCTTGCTCTCCCTCTTCCACTCTCTCTGTTTCTCCATTTCCTCTCATTCCATTCCCTCACTTAACATTCATTTCTCCACCCTATAGTCCTTGTCATCTTCATCACCCTCACCATATACTACCTCTCCTCTTACCCCTCGTTACCCCCCTGTTTCCCTCCCCAACCTTTCTCACCCAACACTTCCTACCTTTCCCCTTTGGCTCATCATTCACTTCATACCCAAACATTTAATTCCCCTACCTTCTCAACCCATCTAACATCCTTCCCATGACTGCCCTACCCTGTTCTACTCTTGTATTTTCTCCATTTCCTTTTCCTTTCCTATAGCAAGAAACGCCCTGAGTACAAGATGGTTGGAACAAACTGGATGGGTGTGAATAAGCGAAGTGATAATCCCATACTAGGTAACCCAAACTGGGACAGGTCAACACACAGCTCTATGTCTTTTGACATGTTTCATCATCCCAATAGATTCAATGATCTGGACTCTATTGACTGACTACTGAGCCCATGTAAGTCTCACACCCAAACAGCAGAGTGTAATAACATGGCAGATGTGAAGGCTAACTTCCTGAATATGAAATATCTTTTTGACGTGTTTGGAACTATGGCAGTAGATTATCCACCAGAGGATAGAAAGTGTTTAACTAGTGGTTATCCATTGAGTAGGACTGGAGGTAATAAGGGAAATAGTGGTATCAAGGCCAAAGTTGTAGAGAATAGAGGAGATAGCGAAGGGGGCGATAAGAGGGGACGATACAACCCGATTGTCGGGCCCATAGACCTTTGAATTATAGTGCAAGTAAAAATCTAGCCCAAAGAGAGGATAAGGGGAGTGTCAACATAATTTCTTGGAATGTGGCTGGGTTGAAAAACAAATTAAGCTCAGACGATTGGGGTCTGTTCATGGATACACACAACATCTGCCTTATGCAGGAGACGTGGGCCATGGACGACTACCAGCGAAGTGGGTTTGCTACATTCAATGTCCCTGCATGAAAAGCGGGTAGAGGGAGACCCTCGGGGGGGCTCAGTACATGGGTAGTGACTCACCTTGGAGTCATGGCCAAGCAAGTATCAACGAATTCCCCGGACATTTTATGTGTCCTATTAACATCACGGGGGAATAAGCACTTGGCCATAATCAACATCTACTCCAGGCCAACGCAGGGTGGCCAGGAGTCCATGGTCATTGAACAGCTAAGGGGATTTATTAAGTCCTTAGATCCCGAGGCTGGTATCATTATTGGGGGGGACTTCAATTGCCAATTTGAACCCCTCAATAACTTAAGTACAGAGGATCCCGGCGAGGAAAATTTACACTGGAACATTCCGGAGCCTGCAATCCCCACTGTAAAAGTATGGACACCGCTGGTATTGCAAATTCTCTCCCTTTCATTGTCCCTATCAGTAAGGCCTTGTTATGGCCGACTAAAATCGGATAGGCCGGAAATGTGACCTTTAATAGAGTGGGCCAATCGTCGATCATTGACTATATTATGATTGAATGTAGGTCATGGGACAAAGTCCAGGACATCAAGATTTATTATCGGACGGACAGTGACCATAACGCACTGGTCATGTCTTTGAAGCCTGGGAGTTGGGGTATGAGAAATTCTGTACCTGAGACCAACCCGTCCCCGTATCCTCTACTTTTGCATAATAATAGGAGGAGAGTTAAATGGCCGCATATTGCAGGTTCCCCAACAAGGCAGTCTGAAATATATTGCCAAATTTTGCCCTACCTCAGTAAGATGGCGGATGTGGGACTTGAGGGGGCTGTAGTTGGAAGGGAAAGTAGGCCGGTAGAAATTCACCAACAGTTAACCTCAAAATTGTTAGAGGTCTTTTTTCCACTACAGGTATTTAAGAAAAATTCCCCCAAGACCCATCCCTGGTACACTGCTGAATGCCGCAAAATTAAAGGAGAGCTGGTCAAAGCTGTCAAAGCAAAAGATGGACCCGAAATTAAGTTGTTAAGGGCGCTGTACAAGCATGTCCTAGAGAGGTAAAGAAAGACGTGGGAGGAGGGCCAATGGGAAGATCTG
This sequence comes from Lissotriton helveticus, assembly GCF_964261635.1. Taxonomy (NCBI): domain Eukaryota; kingdom Metazoa; phylum Chordata; class Amphibia; order Caudata; family Salamandridae; genus Lissotriton; species Lissotriton helveticus. The sequence continues at coordinate 627,709,895 of NC_136065.1, read as the reverse complement.
AGGGAGGCACTACAACGCAGAGATCTTAAATCGTTCTGGGCAATTGTTGGTTCGGAGGGCAGGGTTGTGCGACCTGCCGTATGTCCTAACATAGCCCCAACACTATGGGAAGAACATTTTAGTGGCCTTTATGCTCAACCGGGTACTGGCGATTCCGGGTTGGAATCCCTGGACCTCCTCCATGAGTATCGACTGGAGGGGGCCCAGGAGATATCGATCCGGGAGGTCGAGTCTGCCATTTCTAGGTTACTACCCAATAAAGCACCGGGGCTTGACAAAATCCCTGGTGACCTGTTCTGGTCTGAACCTAAAATTTGGGCCCCTTATCTCTGCGTTTTATTCAACGCTATTTTAATGGGTACAAGTCCCCCGAGACATGGAGGGGAGCTGAGATAGTGCCCATTTTGAAAAAGGGCTGCCCCCTGCAACCCTCAAATTACAGGCCTATCAGCTTAATAGATATTCGGCAGAAAGTTTTTGGGAGGATTCTATTGGACAGGATCCAGCTATGGGAAGAAGAAAACCAAATCTTAAGCAATCTACAAGCTGGCTTTAGATTTGGTATTTCCACTATTGATCAGATCTTCCGGTTGCAAGTCCTCTTCTGGAAAACAGTGAGTGTGGAGGGTGGGAGTCTTTACCTCATTTTTGTGGACTTGCAGGCCGCGTTCGATCTGGTCCCCAGGGATAAGCTCTGGAAGGTCCTCCAGGATCTTGGCATGCCCAACTATCTATTGGACGCATTGATCAGGCTCCATTCACTTAACTTTGCTCAGGTTAGATGTGGAAAAATGGGAGATTTGTTAGCACGTTTCCCGGTGCAAAGGGGGGTACGCCAGGGGTGCGTGCTGGCTCCTACCCTCTTTTGCCTGTATATAAATGGGCTTGTGAAACATCTTTTAGCCATAAAGGACTAGGATGCCCCAAAGTTATCTACTGGAAGAGTGCCCGCATTAATGTTTGCGGATGACACTCTACTACTGTCACGAACCGCTACTGGCATCCAGCGTGTCCTCGATGGATTTGCTGATTTCTGTGCCTTGAGTGGACTGGAAATCAACTTGGCAAAAACCAAATACATGATTTTCAATCCACCAAGGCAAACGCGACCTAATCCTACTCTGAATGGTACACCTCTGGAGAGAGTTAAAACGTTTGTCTATTTAGGTATTACTCTCAAGGAAGACCTGGGCTGGGATGCACAACTAACTAAATCCGCTTTGAAATTTACCCAGACTGTTGGTGGGTTAACAAAAAGGTTTAGAACATCTATATTTAAGTCGGCTGCCCCTATTACTGAGATATATACGGTCCAAGCTAGAGCTGCAGCACTATACGGGGCAGAACTATGGGGTCACTGTCGACCGAAAAGTTTGGTAAAGGCAGAAAACACATTTATGAGAGAGCTGTTTGCCCTACCTGTCAGCACCCCATTAGTCCCACTCAGATTTGACCTAGGTTAGCTACCAGTGGAAGAAGAGGCCGCTATGAGACCTTTAACTTACTGGAGAAGACTTTGGTCTGTCCAAGAACTAGCCCTGTACCGTGCAGAATTTATGGAGGTTTGGGTGACCTTGAGGTCAAAGAAAGTGTCCTGGTTATCACACATTAAGGACCTCTGCGAACAACTTGGTCTTTCTGGTCCATGGTAATCCCCTGAGGTAGTCTCTCCTACTATAGCTAGACTTGACCTGGTAAGAAGGTTCAGGTCTAATAACTTGCTGGCACTGCACGCTAACATGGCAGCAGGGAGACTGACTGTTGAATTCCTCAATGTAAAAATGGAATATAAGAAGGAGGAATTCCTTGATAAGATTCGCCCTGTCAAAGCAAGAAAGCTGTACTTACATCTAAGAATGGGTAGTTTGCCACTAAGGTCACTGACTTGTAAATGGGATGTGAATAAATGTTCACAGTGTCCGGCGTGTGAAGATCCTATAGAAAATGAAGGCCATGTATTCTTCTTTTGCCCAGCGTATGTGTTGTCCCGAATGAGGTGGATTAAACCCATTTGTAGGAATCTGGGTTTCCGTGAATGTAAACTTGCGCTTAGAATTCTTAAATATGATACCCACCCACCGATTGTTTTTGCTGTGTCCCGCTTTTTAAACAGTATGTGGATCAAGCGCAGAACCTTTATAATGACTTAATTTTAGATCCCAGTATTTTTTAACAGTATTGCTGTATCATTTGATAACTACTTAGTCAGTTTAATTCTTATTTTTTAATCATGACTAATTTTTACTGTAAATTATGTGTATATATATATATGAATTATGTTCTTAACTTATGTACTAAAAGTATTTTATTGTTCACTTTTATTATGATATGCACTTTTATGACCCACAGTGGTCGAAATAAAGTTATCAATGATGATGATGAAATTGGGGCAGTGTTTTAGGTCCTCAGGACCTTGGACAGAGTTGGGGTACTTTTAGGGATAGCACAGGAGTCTGGGGAGTAATATGGCAACGGGCATAGTTTTAGGCCTCAGAGCATGGGGATGGGCAGGGTTAGTTGTAAGGACAGGGCAGGTTTTAGGCCTCACGGTGGGGTGGTGAGGTAGGGGGTTCAAATTTTAGGGTTTATTGAGGGGATGATAGGAGTAGTGGCGAACTTAGCCACGCATACCCCCTTACCATTCATGCCTTTACAACGAAAATGTGTGATAAAGGCATGCGTGGTAAAGCAATGCGTGGTTAAGGTGCATTCGCAGTTTGGCCTTGCGTGGTAGAGGCGTACATGGTTTAGCCTTGCGTGCTTCTATCATACAACTCTCTTTGTGTATGGGCACTGGGGCCATCTTTGGCCCTCCAGTAGAGAACACTTATGCAAGTGTGCCATCTGAGACAACCATCATCAAGCCTTGCCCCCTCAACTTCTCTTTGTGTGCTATAATGATCAGCAATTCAAGTAGGGGTGGGGTCTTCTGGACAGATTTGCGTGATGGCAGCGTTTAATTTGTCATTTGCAAGGGGCCAAGCTATATTGCATGAGGCCACTGTAGTTGGCATCCCCAACAGCTGCTGCCATTATTGCTGAATGCCAGTGCCAGCATTACTACTTAATAATGAAACAAGTGTAACATTTCAAGGTCAGCTCAGACTGTTCCGATGGGCTGAAAGTGCAAGCTTTATCATTTTTTAAGGTAGATTAAATAGTTACATTTTACGCTGATGAAATCTGCTCAAAAATGGACACTCTGCCTCACCGTAGTATGGACTTTTATAAATACGAGACAGTGTTTAGAAAAAAGTATTGGGGCTGAGCACCTGCTAAGACTGGCACAAATTAAGCCCCTTATTGCAGACTTTGTTTAAGCTTGAGAAACTCCTGGAAAGTCATGTAGGAGCCTGGCATTCTTTTTCAGAGCTTTCAAGTGGTGCACCTTCTGCTCGGTTCGACTTATTGATCCAGTACCCTTTCATCTGCCTGCAACTGTGATGAGCTGCTTCTGAAGAGAACTGTCCATGCACATACTATTTGACTCTGGATTCACTGATCACAGAACCAGATGGGATTCGCTCTTTGCAAACTCAGTGGAAACACACTGACATTAGTGAAACATTATCAGACAGAGTGTTTATTTATTCAGTCCTCTAAAGATAGCTGCGCTCAGAACGTTATCTAGCAAGACGTTAGAGAGTTGTGGTTATCAATGTTAAGTGTAGTCCGTGCATTACAGTACTTTTTTCAAAGTAAACCACTTGACTATGCGATTTTGAGGCGTTCTACTGAGTTCTGAGTATCTAACTTCCTTACCCTTCCTGAGTGAGCTGTAGGATGCTCTGCCTGAGAGTCAAGTGCTCTTAATTTGAGCCAGTGTTTGCAGGCGGGGTCTACCAACACTCATGTTTGGGGACCAACACTTATTTTTCCTCAACAGACTTTGAGAGAAAAAACACAAAAAGAGATAAAGAGGAAGACAAAAAACAGTGACAAAGGGAGAAGGCATGTAAGAAAAAGAACCTGAAACTGAGATAGAAGGGCTAGTATCTGGTGGTGGATGAAAGAGACATGAGGTGGAATTATGACTACGCAGCTTTGATAATCAGCACCCCGACCTTCGTTAACGCTCGCCGCAGGCTTCTGATCTTTGGCCACTAGCACTGATTATATTACAAAATGAGCCCTTGATGCACTTGCTATTCAGTTTGGGTCCAATAGAAATGAAGACCCAGGACTACACACCAAAATCCATCAAATGCGGCCCATCAACCCTTGATTGTCCGGCGACTCATCAACCTGGTCCAATAGAAGTTTGCTGCAGAGGAAGTATGATTTTGCGTTAGGCAAATGGGATATTAGTGACAACAATGAAAGAGGGAGTCTCTAGAGGATAGAAAGGGTGCTGTCAATTTCTAATAGGGAAGTCATAAAGGGAGGGCAGGTCCCACGATCAGCAACCTCGACATATCGGTGGTTCACCCAGCCAGTGCTGCGGTAATTCTGACGTCCCGGCTGGGGATCCCCAACATTTCCTTCTCGGTCCTGCCAGAAGGAAGATACCTCTTTCAATTAACCCCCCCCCCCACACTTTCCTCTGGATTACACATGAATCCAGTACACAGGGATGGTACTATGTAGGACACCCTCTTGACCGTCCCTCCTACTTTAGAGTAGGTTAGGGTTCTTATTTTCTCCCCCGGTCCTGATGAAATGCCACTCATCTTTTAGGAGAGTTAAGGCATGACCCATGTCGACCTACTGACCACCTTTCACTTCTCACACCACACATTGGATTGTGGCAGGTTTAATTCTCCTTGCCAGCCACGACTCTCCCAGTCAGCTTTTAGCAAGAGCATCAGTGTCCAGTGAATAAAGATTCTTCGGACACTCTTAGCTATTTTTTAGACTCACTTTGACACCCACTCTACTCACTGCACACCCGCCCCAACACCCCATCATCTAGGGTCTCATGGCAAACATCATAGAAGACCTCAGGCAAAGAGCCCCCCGACGGGGCCCGTTGGGCATTGCAGCGCCAGCCCAATGAGGAGCTGTCCTATAAAGAAGCATGACACCTCTCGGGTGTTGTGAGGACCATGGCTCCTTATTGGAGCACTCCCCTCCCCCTCTCACCTTGAACCTCGCCTTCCTCTGACCCTTTAGAACCCACCCTCCTCCCCATAGGAATTTCATTCTTACTGGTTCACATAAAGGGAGGGAAAGCTTTGAGGATGGAAAACAGGAAAGTTGGGAAAGAAGAAGGAGATGAGTGAAAGCAGGTGTGAAGGAGGGTAAGGAGTGATAGGGAATAGCCAGCAGCTAAGGATCATTGAAAGCAATAGAGGAGGGATGGAGAGCAGTGAATAGCGGCAAGAGGGCTCAGAAACATGAAGTGGAGAGGGAGGGGAGCAGTGGAGGAAAGGGTGCATAAGACAGCAAGGAGAGCCTTGTGTGAATGACCCAGGTGGGGAATTGGAAGGGGTATGGGAGGTTTGCAGAACAATGGAAGGTTGAGTAACAGAGGGGAGGGTGGAGAAACTAAACATAAGTAGAGATTGGAAGGTAGGTAGGGTGAGAGAGAGAGCTAAGATGAAGAGAAGGGGACTTAGATGGATTGGGAATATGAAGCGTCAGAAGTTGAGACAAATTAGAAGGTGGATGAGGAGGTTGGATGAGGGTATGGGAAATGAGATTGAAGAAAAGAGGGGGTGCAAGAAGGGTGTAATATGGAAAGAGGCAAGTGCTTCGAGGGAAGGAGGCAAAGATGTACGGAAAGAGTGAGGAAGGAATTTAACAGACAGAGGCCTGGCAATGGGAGCAGATGGTGATTGAAGCAACAGGGTTGTGTGGGAGAGTCCAGGAAACACAGCCAGGCTCACCTGACCAATCACAATGCTGCAATGCAGCGTTGTGATTGGTCTGAGTGCCACAGTTCGGCGCTCAGCCAGGTACTAGGGGCCTGAGCATATTCTCCATGCAGTCTGTAATGCAGCCTGCTTGGAGAGCAAGGAAAGTGTGCTTGACTGCTTTGGGTGGCTCGAGAAGGCCGACCTAACAGTCATTGCGCACTTAGGTGTGTCATACCACTCCTCCCCTGCTCTGCAGACCCACCCCGCCCCCTCACATAAAGCTGCTGCAGCAGGGGACAAAATAAAATAATAATACCATTAGTTATTATCATTTTATTGTTTTCTTTATTCACTGCTTCTAGGCAGTGGGGTGACGCCCTATGCCTTAGTGGAGCAGCTGCCACTGATCAAAAGACAGGCCAGGGTAGGAATATGTGAAGAAGCAATGAGAAAGTAAAAGTGAGGAGAGTTAAGAATTTTTTTTAAATGTAGCTGGAGTTGGTAGTAGAAATGGCAAATAGAGGAATTGGTAAATGTGCTAGAAAAAAGGGATGAAGTACGTTGTTCCCTTCAGTGGAGGGTTGCAAGCTGAAAAGAGTGTAAGAAATGAGAGAAAGACTAAGAGGTATGGTATGGTCAGGGCCACTGGAATTATGCAGCAGGAAAGGGACAATTAATGCAGCAGAGTTGACTAAATTATGTGGCAAGAAAAGGCAAATTATGCAGTGTAATGTGGCACATTTTCTGATAGCTATGGGGAGGGGAGGAAAGAATTAAAAGTAATGGGAAAGGAAAGGGGATGGAAAAGAGAAAGGGAGAAGGAAGGGAATGTAATGAATGGGGAGACCAGGACTATAAGGGACGGGGTAAAGAAATGGAAGGCGGTAGGTAAAAAAAGGAGAGAGATGGAAAAAACCAGGGAACTAGAATAGTGAAGGGTGGGTAGGTAATGAAAATGAAAAGAAAGTATTAGGAAAATGATGTAGTGAAAGGAGGGAAACGTAAAATGAAAAGAGATGTACTACTGAATGGTAGGGAAGATGAAAGGCAATTGAGAAGGCTAGGAAAGGTAAAAGGAAGAAGGAAAATGGGGTGGAGAAGGTTGGGGAGAAGGGGAAGAGAATGGAAACGGGGACCTAAGGGCAAAGAGGGGAGGGGAATGGAAAAAAGGATAAGATAAAAAGGACAACGTTAGGAAATGTGGAAGAAAGGGAAAGTGGAAAAGAGAACCTAGGGTCAAGGAAGAGCTATGGGTCTAAGGAGGGAAAGGAAAAGGTAGGAATGGAATTGGGTGGATCGGAAGGGAGGGATTGAGGCTGGATGTTATAGAGAAGGAAATGAAGGGAAATGGAAGTAGAGGAAAATGAAGGGAGACAGAATTTGAGGAGGTGAAGGAAAGGGAAGCAAGGAGAGTGAGAGGATAGGCTAGGTAATGGATTAAATGGAGGGAAAATATAAACAGGAAAGGTAAATAATAAAATGGGTTGTGTGCAAAGGAAGTGATGGAACAGGATAAGAAGTGATGGGAACGGAAGAAACTGGGGTATTATATGGAAGGGACAAGAGGAAGTGTGAGATGCAGGAAGTGGAGGTAATACATCAAATAGAAGACAGGAAGGGAGGCTTGGTGAACAGTGAAGGGTAAGGCAGGGAGGAAATGTGAAAGGTGCATTAGAGAGGTTGATTGAGAGACTGGGCATGAAAGGGATTTGAGTGGAGGAAGGACTATCTGTTGTAGATGGGGGTTAAGGATTCAAAGGTTAAGGTTAAGAAGATGTTCATTTCAGTTTTCAGTTTGGTTTTCAGCCCAGTTTTCAGTTCGGTTTGCATTTATGTTTAGCTTTCATTAAACGTACCTTTGTGCTCTTGCGCACACCATTGCCCCCCTCCTTTTTGGGGCTTGGACAGCACTGGTTGCTCAAGCTATCAAGAGTGGTCCTCTCCTGCCGGTGTCCTTGTATGCAATGGTTCACTGACACAACATCGATGTAAGAAATATAGATGTAAAAAATACTGACTTTTATATAAATATAAAATAAATGTATATATATATTAAATATAATAAATATTACATATAATTTTAACAAAATAAAATACATTGAATATACATTTTAATAAAATATAACAAATAAACGTAATTAAAAAATAAACACACAAACATAATAATTTATTCATATATATTTACTTTAAAACAATTAATAAACTATTATTTTTAATTTATGTTAAAAGTTTAAAATAATATTAAAAATTAAAGTCAGTGCAAACAGCACAACTTATCAGACTCCACCGCTGGCGGAACTTGCAGGGCGTGGCGGAGATTTTCTGGCACTTCAAGAGTTCCACGGAGTCTGCAAACTCTGCCCACTAATAACAAAAGATTGGAATAAGTTTAGCTGCAAAAACATGTGCGCTAAATGTTAATATTATTCTCTCAACGTTACCTTTGACCTCATATTCAGATGAAACATGTAGCACTGTTTGATTTTTATCAACATGACATTTCAGTTAATTGTGAGAGTGGTCTCATGGGAGGAGCACAAGCCTGACAACAGGCCATGGGAAAAACTGCAACCATTTTTGGTAATTAAGGACTCCATTTTTTTTTCAAATAGAGTGGGAACAAACATTACAATGATTTTTTTTTATTAGACAAGGAAACACGTCGTTTGGACTTACCAGAATTTAGTATAAGTTCTCCTGAAGAAGGACAAACCAGGGCGAAATGCATTTGATACTTTGTTGCTGCACTAGCCGATAAAACAAATTAACATACATCTTCGAAAGAAAGCTTACCAAAAAACAGGGATTCGAAATTGAAAATGCATGCAAACTCATTTAATTAACATTGTTAAAATACGTCGAAAGTCAATAAAAGTGAAGCACCAAACTTTGTTCATTAAATTGATGCCCAGTGCAACAGAGAGTGCCCAGCTGAACCTGGTCACATGTATCCAGGCCTAACCCTAATTCAGCTAGATAAGAAAAGGCCTGTGTATGTATGAGGGTAGGTCTAGGTGTGTGTGTATGGGGTAAGTGCACATGTGTGTATGAGGGTAGGTCCACATGTGTTTGTATTTGAGAGTGAGTCCATGTCTGTTTATGAAGAAAAACAGACATGTGTAAGTGAAAGGCCCAAAAATAAACGCCCACATACCCACATACCCACGCCCAAATACAGCACTGGTGTAACTTATCCACAACTACAACGAATTATTTTACCATGTGAGAAATAAAAGAGAAAATATGCCTCTGCTGAGAGTGGAAGGGGAATGAAGTGGGTATTGAATACACAAGCATCTGCTTGCAAGGAGAGGTTTGCAAGCAATCTGGTAAATTCTGCAATGTAAAAGGTAGTATGTGGTTAAAAGGCACCACGGATAATGCATTTGGCCAAAATACAGAAAGGCCTATGCCTCAGAACTCGAAGGAGCCTCGTCCATCTTGAAGGTCTGAGGCCATCCGAGAAGGGTAGAGAGAGCTTCACTCCAGGGCCAGGGTACCACACGCTGGTTTGTTGGTCAGAGGCTGGGTCTGCCTCATGTTTACTGGAGTTCAGCGGAATGTGAAGTGGGTCACTGGAGGGGCACAGGGTAAAACCGTTAGGCCAGAAAGAGAATCGTGTACTGCATTTAAATGAATATGAGTAGTTTTTCCGCCAACAATTACCCCGCATACCATCACTCCGCAATTTTAATTCCGCAAAGACAAACACCCCGCAAAAAAACACAACGCAAACTTTTACAACGAATATGCCTTTACCACGCATGCCATTACAATGCAAAGGCATGCATGTTAAAGGTATACTCATTGTAACAGTTTTAAAGGTAAGTAGGAGTACCCTATCCTACCCTACCCTACACGCTAATGTAGTACCCCTGCACAACCCACCCTCGACACAGTCATTTTCCTATATTTACACTACCCAGCACGACCCCCCAACACTACCATAAACCACTTTTCTTCCCTACACAAACACTACAACACTACCTTAATACACTACCCCTGCACGATCCTACACTACATAAACACCACATCACTACCCTACACTATACAATCACTACCCTAAACCCTAAAACACTACCCTACACAAACACTACAACACTTCCCTAAAACACTACCCCCAGCATGACTCTACACAAACACTACACCACTACCCTAAACCCTAAAACACTACCCCCAGAATGACCCAACACAAACACTACAACACTACCCTAAAACACTACCCCCGCATGACCCTACACTACACAAACACTACAACACTACCCTAAACCCTAAAACACTACCCCCGCATGACCCAACACTACACAAACACTACAACACTACCCTAAACCCTAAAACACTACCCCCTGCATGACCCTACACTACACAAACACTACAACACTACCCCCTGCATGACCCTACACTACACAAACACTACATCAATACCCTAAACCCTAAAACACTACCCCCCAGGATGACCTTACACTACACAAACACTACACCACTACCCTAAACCCTAAAACACTACCCCCAGAATGACCCAACACAAACACTACAACACTACCCTAAAACACTACCCCCGCATGACCCTACACTACGCAAACACTACAACACTACCCTAAACCCTAAAACACTACCCCCAGCATGACCCTGCACTACACAAACACTACATCAATACCCTAAACCCTAAAACACTACCCCCCAGGATGACCTTACACTACACAAACACTACAACAATACCCTAAACCCTAAAACACTACCCCCAGCATGACCCTACACTACACAAACACCACAACACTACCCTAAACCCTAAAACACTACCCCCTGCATGACCCTACACTACACAAATACTACAACACTTCCCTAAACCCTAAAACACTACCCCCGCATGACCCTACACTACACACACTACAACACTACCCTAAACCCTAAAACACCACCCCCTGCATGACCCTACACTACACAAACACTACAACACTACCCCCTGCATGACCCTACACTACACAAACACTACACCACTACCCTAAACCCGAAAACACTACCCCTGCATGACCCTACACTACACAATCACTACACTACCCTAAACCCTAAAACACTACCCCCTGCATGACCCTACACTACACAAACACTACAACACTACCCTAAACCCTATAACACTACCCCCAGCACGACCCTACACTACACAACCACCACAACACTACACTACACAAACACTACACTACACTGCACAATCACTACCCCAGCACAACCCCCGACCCCTAAAAAATTACCCCAAACCCCCTACCTATCTCGTCGTCGAGGTTCCACACTCCTCCTGGTTCCATCTTCTTGAAGTTTATTTTTTTTCACAACGCATGTGCATTTACCATACATGCCTTTAAACGTAATTCGTTGTAAAGGCATGTGTGGTAAATGCACACGTGTTGTGAAAAAATGCGGAGTGATGGTATGCGAGGTCAAAGACCTCGTGGAGTAATGGTATGCGGACTGAAAGTCCACGGAAAAAAAGATTCGGAGTAAACGTGCCGCACCCATTTAAATAGGGCTCAATGCTGCCCTATGGCCATGTAGCAGCACTTCTTAAGTTTCTTTAAAAAAAACCTCTGGGGGTCGTTTAGAGTTTGGTGGATGCGGACGAACTGACAAAACATCACATCCCCCATATTGAGAGCCTGTTTCCTTGTGTACTCTCTACCTGAGGTGCACGGAATTTACGCACATTTTGGGCGGTTCAAACTCTACGTGATCCCTCATGTTTATTGAGACAGAGATTCATAACGTCAGTAGATAAACAGTTATTGGAAATATACACCTGCTACAAAAGTTTAATATTTAGGCCTGTCGGGGAACGGTCCACGAATATCAGCTTGTATTCCCCAGAAATGTGCTTGTGGGATTTCTTAAGAACAATACGCACTCCTGGCCTACCTGGGGACTTCCAAGGGGGTTACATCTCTCAGCTACTTTTTACTTTCTCATTTTAAAGGGTTGTTACTTGCAAAGGTCATAGAATGCAATATGTTAAAGTTACCAAGGATTGCTGTAATTAAACCTGGGTGACGTACAAAGGAAAAGTCGATAGTATGTCGAGAATATTTTTACACGAGAAACCCCCTCACTTCCACCCTCCGAGCAGCAGATTGCTTCCGTCACCAAACAGGTCCCAATGGCCCCCCCTTCCTTTAAATCCGCAGTTACTCTGATGAAACATTGAAAGCACTCACACCTGCTGACGTGTTTCCATGCTCAGCTCGTGCAGGTGGTGGCCAGCAGCAGGAGGGGGCCAGCAGCACTTTCCTTTTGGGAACGCGCATTATTCGTCATCATCAGACTTTCAGTCAGAGAGGGGACGGCTGACTGGGGAGAATGGCGAGAAAACAGTAAAAAGCGAGAAGCAGGGTGAGAAAGAAGCCACAAGACTGAAGTACAGAAACAGGAAGCGGGGGGTGGTGGCACAAAGATGCATGAGGTGGAATCAAGGACATTCAGCAAATGCAATATTCAGCAGGACCGGGATTGCGCTCCTGAAAAAATCTTTGGACCCCTGCACGCATTGTTTTACAAATTAAGCGCTGCCAGTTAGAATGTCTGATGATCTAATAATCCCCCAAAAGCACCCAGGTAATGACCTACCAAGACAGACATGGTACCGAAATATAGATTTTTGTTTTTTACAGGAGAAGCACATAAAACCAGGTCTTGGACCCAGATTTGCATCAACATGGGCTCAGTGTAGGTTTATTTCCTCGTACTAGCTTTACAGGGAATAATCACCCTAATAAAGAAAATGGTAAGCTTCACGGTACAAGGACAGCGGGCAGATAGGTACGGTAGATGGCTATTGGAGGTGGGCAAGCTACGTGGCATGCCATTAGTGTATCTTAATGTCTGTGTCCTGTGTGGGCAGTCTGGAGGTTTTCGATGAACTCCTGAACAAATGGCGTAATATACTCCTATAGTGTGCAGTGGAGACTATAGTTTGGTTTTGTATTCAGCGGGAGATAGATCAACTCAGACTACTAGGACTATGTCCCAGTTATCTGTAGCATTGCATAAGATAAGGCAGTTAAACAGGCTAGTGGATGATTAGAGAACTCTGTGTCCTACTGACACATATGTCACTTCTTATTACTGGACGGTTCATGACGCTAGCTCCCATCAACTTCTGGGTGACTGCCCAGTCCATGATGATGTTAATTAATGGAGTGGAAATATTTCCAAGGACACTCTCAGAACATTTCCCAGTGCCACTATCACAAAATAATCCCTGAACAACACGGCAAGCTGAAAATTGGAGGTTGCGGGGTAGTGAGTTGAGAGACTCTGTGTCTCGGGCTGAGGTCAGGTCGGGGATCTTGATGTACTTCCAGCTGAATGGCTGATCAGTGGCAATGGTGGGGACCCTTTGGGAGGCGTTCAAAGTTTATATATATATATATATATATATGTGGCCTATGTATTTCTAATAGAGCGGGTATTCTGAGGTCAATCCGCGCTTGACTGGACACTCTGGACTGTGAAACGAAGCAACTAGAAGATTATTATGAACACTCAAGGGATGCAAATCTCTTAAGCTAAAATGTAGGAGACGTTAGAAGAATTCAAGGACACAGCTGAAAGAAATGTGTTATACATGAGTAAACATAGCCGGTTGAGCGGGATTGAATATATGACGATACAACGAATTCCGTTGCAACGCATGCCTTTACCACGCATGCGTTACAACGGAATTCGTTTACCACGCATAAACTTTTCCTCGACTATTTGCGTGGTGACGTCATACGTCGTTAAGAGAAAACGGCATTTTTTCCCGATTTCTCTTAAACGACTCTGATGCCGACGTGACTTCTGGTGAGTTGTTTTATTTGGGGGGGAGACCCCCCCAAGCCCCCCCTTTTTTTTTTTTACCTTTACCACATATGCCTTTACTACAAACATCGTAGTAAAGGCATGCGTGGTAAAGGCATTAGTGGTAACCACGCATGCGTTGTACTGCATGCGTGGTTAAAGATTTCGTGGAAACGGCTTCGTTGTAAAGGCCGTTTCCCAGCGGGATTACCAGGCAAAACACTAGCCTGGATAACAAAATCAAATAGATAGCCAACATAAGAACATCAGTAACTGGTATACTGGGTAACAATAGGTCTATGGACATTTCCTTAACGTACTACAGGATATATGTACAGGATACTATGAGAAATTACAAACCTCGTGCATACCCTACAAGAAGGAAAACATTACCAGACTATTTAAATAATTTGCATGGTATCAGTTGAGATTTGAGTTCAATCAGTTGAGATTTGAGAACTATTGAACTCAACATTTATGAAAGAAGATGTGAGGTAGGCAATATCAGCTTTAGAAATAGGAACGTGACAAGGGGCAATGCCTTCCGGGACGAATTCTATAAAGCATGTATTGATATTTTAAAACCCAGGATCTTAGCAGTTTATCATGAATCAATTTCCAAGTGAGAGCCACCTCCTTCAGTGCCAGAAGCAGTGATTACAGTGCTGCCAATGACGAACGAGAACATGGCAAATGTGCCTCCTATAGACTATTGTCATTGTTAAATGTTGACAAGAAGATATTTGCAAACATACCAGGGAAGAGACTGCAGTCCTGATGCAGAGATAGGTTTTCCCGGAGCACTCGGCTTCATACCTGAGAGCTCTACTGCTTTCAGTCTCCGAACGTTGCAGGCAGCATAACACAAGATGGCCCCCACACTCCTGGCGGTGGTTGTGTTACTGGACTCTGAGAAAGCATTTGATGCACTAGAATGAACATATAAGCAGGAGGTGCTGAGACATATGTGGCTTGGTAAACATTTCTAGTGCTCAATTAATTTACTTTAAACAAAACCAGTTGCACGTGTATTTATGAATGTGGTGCGTTCGGCTGTTCTCTGTTGGCAGAGAAACTCGAAAGCAAAAGCGTAACAAAACTTGAGGAGACCCCCTGCAAGGTACAGAGAGGGCCCCCACTCTGGATTTAATCAGGAGCTTTCAGGCCAGAGTACTGGGCTGAGGAGGCCTCCTGCAGGTCGGGCCCACTTCCGCACCATGGGTGCTTCAGGGGGCTTGTGTTACGCCACTGCTTGAAAGCGGTGTCTTCTATTGCACCTAATCTTTTCACTTACTATTGTGCTCTTAGAATGCTGGCTATGTGGGAATCACACAGGAAAGGGGGTTCATGTCCACTCGGGATCTCTCATGTTGTCAATATATGCATGTGATATTGTATTGAATATCAAGGGTCCAGTGGGTAATGTTGCACAAATCATTCAACACGTAATACGATACGGGGGTATTTTATGTTACAAAGCAACAGGGATAAAACTGAAATGTTCCCTCTCACTTATAATATGGTTCAATGGGCCTGCGAGTATGTACCACAGTGCAAGCCGGAAGGAGTGAAATATTTGGGAATATTCATCACTAGAGAAATGCAGTGATTGCTGGCATGTAAGGAGAGTGGGGGGGGGGGCAAAATTAAAAGTAAAATAGAAGTTAAAAAATCCCACTTACTGTCCTGATGCGACATTCTCATCCTTGCTTGGGTCTTCTAAATGCAGGCAGGCTCCAGGAAATTGCAGTAACTAATCCTGACTCTGCCCTCGTGCTGCATAAGAGCAGCACCAGGATGGGAGGGGGCTGCCTCTCTTGCCGCTCCAGAGAAACCAGAGCTCTATGCTGTCTCTAGACCAAATGTCTGGCTGGTTGGCCCAAGATGGCCGGCCAAAAGACATGCACATTTTAAACATATGTGCCCTGCCTATCACTGATTTCTGCTGCTGCCTGACTAGCAGCAGCAGAAATCAGAAAGCTGTGCTCCCCGTCCTGACGCTCGGCTCGGGACGGTGCTTTGAAAAGTAAAATGGTATTAAATTCACTTTTATTGCCATTTCATTTTTCCATCTAAGGGCAATATTTTAGTGGGGCAATGCTCCTCTGCCTTAACGGAGGAGCCGCCGCTGGAGAAATGGCAGAATTAATAAGAGGAAACTTAAAAGCCCAACTGAAGTGATGGATACAACTTCCTCTATCAGTCTTGGGGCGGGTATCACTAAACAAAATGGTTATACTACCCAAACCACCATACTTATTTGTAAACATCCCTATATGATTTTTTCCAGGAGCTACAACTTGTATCGCAACTGATGTGGGGTGGGAAACCATTAGGTACTAATTGGGAAGTTCTCGCACAACCTATGGGAAAAGTAAGTTTAGGAGTTCCAGACCCCTAGTTGTATTGGTTAAGTGCATAGCCACAGCATGCTGAATATTGGTACAATGATAAGATAACTCCTAAACATGTCAAGGTAGAGAGACCTTTAGCCAGGCCACATTATTTCTTCACAGCAATAGGGAAGAAACTAGATTGGTGGCGAGATGAACTAGATGTAACAGAATGCATGAGATAAGCATGGTGGGAGATTGCAAAGCATTTTGGGGTGGAAATACCTTTCTTCCAACTGATAAGTGTAAACTGCAAAAAAAGTAACCCACTACTTTCACCATTGTTGGAACAGATATACTGTTTAAGATGGAAATAAAGGTGATGGGAGATTTGTTCTCAGAAGGCATCTCTATTGATCTACCGGAATTTAAAGAAAGAGGAGGAGCAATGGCATTAGCCAGTTTGCTGTGCCATCGACTACGGCACCAGGCACAAAAAGTTACTACTCGACTGCTCACACCTGCCGGCAGAGTTAGGAGTGCTGACCAAACTGACACAGAGAGGTTGAGGGAGGCAGAGCAATTTAATTTCTGCATGAAGACATACATAACTCTGGGATGCTGCCGACCAATACGGCTTGGTAGGTAGGGGCAGGAGCGCTAGGTAAATCCTGTGGCAGCTCCTCCTCTAAGGTGGAGGAGCATTGCCCCACTGGTTTTAGCAGTCCAAAGAAGAAAAAAAAATGATAATAACTTGAAGTTATTATCATTTTTATTTGTTCCTGCTGCTCAGAGCAGGGGGAGGAGTGGTGGACACTGTGTAAGGTGCACAATGACTGCTTGGCCGCGCTTCATGGGCCGGCCAAACAGTCATGTGCACTTTGCATGTTCTCCACCCAAGCTGCAATATAGCCTGGGTGGAGAACATGCCCAGGCCCACATTCCCTGGCTGAGCCCCAAACCACGGTGCTCAGACCAATGACAATGCTGCATTGCAGCATTGTGATTGGCTATGGAGCGCTTGGGAGCCTGGGTGCTTCCTGCTTGGACAGAAGCCAGGAAGAAGATGGAGGAGAGACGGCGGCAGCACCACAGCACCAATCACAACACCCAATACAGCGTTGGAAAGGGCAGTTACAGCAGAAGGACATAGGCTATGCAGACGCCCACCATATACATTTAAAAGGTAAAAGAACCGTGCCAGCAAAGTAGTCCCTTGTGGGCGTGTCTACGTTGTGCTGTGGGCGTGTGCTGGGGGCGTGACAAACGCTGGGGGCGTGTGGTACATTCCGCCCTTCATGCCATGTCTCATTTCGTGTGCTAATCCTACCCTGCTCCCTTTAAATACCCCTGCACCCCATAATCATAATCATAACTCACCCTTACTCCTTAAAATACCCCAACACCCTTAAACACTAACCCATCTTAACCCTATAAATATACCCTGTACCCCAACACCCAAACCTATCCCTAAACCCTAAAAATACCCCTGTACCCCAAAACCCAAACCTAGCCCTGAACGCTATAAATACCCCTGTACCCCAAAACCCAAACCTAGCCCTGAACCCTAAAAATACCACTGTACCCCACAACCCAAACCTACCCCTGAACCCTAAAATACCCCTGTACCCCAAAACCCAAACCTAGCCCGAACCCTTAAAATACCCCTGTACCCCAAAACCCAAACCCACCCCTGAACCCTAGAAATACCCCTGTACCCCAAAACCCAAACCTAGCCCTGAACCCTAAAAATACCCCTGTACCCCAAAACCCAAACCTAGCCCTGAACCTTTAAAATACCCCTGTACCCCAAAACCCATACCTAGCCCTGAACCCTAAAAATACCCCTATACCCCAAAACCCAAACCTAGACCTGAACCCTAAAAATACTCCTGTACCCCAAACACCCATACCTATCCCTAAACCCACCCCTGTACCCCATAACCCAAAACTATATCTGAACCCTTAAAATACCCAAACACCCCAAAAAATATACCTCAGTACCCCAAAACATATACCCCTATACCCATACTTACCTTATCCAAACATTTAAAAAAACATGCTTTTACCATTCATGCATTTACAACGAATTTAGTTGTAAATGTATGCGTGGTAAAAACATATAAAATGTAATGCCATGCGTTATAACGGCATTGAGGAGTCATGGTACTTTCGTAATGAAAGTATGCGGAAAGAAAGTTGCGAAATAATGGGTGTTTACCCTCCCCCGGTAAGTACATCGGTGGCACGGCGGCCCACATCTCCAGCAACATACTCATATTTTTTCACCACCCATTTGAAAAATGCACAGGTCTCTCTCATTGATGGCCAGCACCGACATACACTTTTAGACACACCTCCCGCCACAAGTTCTAGAATTGAGAACTTTAGAGCTGGGGAGCTACGTTCGAATCTCGACATCAGCTCAACATCCAGTGATTCCAGGCAAATCGCGTTGTCTCCCCGTGCCTACCACAAATGAATGTGTTCTTCTGTAATGTAAATTGTGCTCATGCCATGTTGTCGAGTTCGCGCTATATAATATTGCATGGAAAAATAAAGTAGGGAAACTCGAGTTCACACACTACTGAACGCGCACTCTTAAGTGCATCAGCAGTGCACTGTGAATCGGAGCGTTTCACAAGCCTGTCACAGATAAGAAATGCTATCAAAACGAAATCCTACAAAACAATCTACTCCTGGCCGGCAGCAATTCATACCCGGACAACGTCGGGACGGGCTGCTAGTTTGGAAATAAAGCTGTGCACATTTAAAAGATATTCTATTTGATTGTAGACAACAACTTATACATTTCAAGATGTTACACTGCTAGTATTTAATGCCAGAACGTATTGTTAGGTTTACATCAAAAGGTATAGTGAAACATAAAAAGTGTAAAGTGATTAAAATTATGTTTTTACAAATCGTCTGGAATTGCCCTAAATGATTTTAAATTGGTAAGAAGCATTTGGAACTCTAACTGAAGTAGCAGAGGTGATCATTGCACTTCAGAGATGACTCTTCTTGGACTTACAGAGGCAATTCTGGGTGAGGTTTTTTGCGGTGCTTAATTTGAGCCGGTGGTTTCTGGTGCTTGGCACTTAATTGCCAACACCGGTGCTTGTGACAGTCTGCCCCAAGGTGGCACTGTCTGGTTACTGAAGAGCTGACCACAGCAACAGTTAATTATTGATTCAATATACATTTAAAATTACTATTACATGCAGCCTAAACCAATATTATAGCTTTAGGGACCTCAAATAGTCTGAATTGTCGCACTTGTAGGTGTGGTTCGTAGTTGTGTTGTTACTATCACTGGGAGAATGGCAGGGCCGTGTGTGGTGCAAGCTGCATTGGTCTCCTGATAAGAGCCCTGGCACTAGTTTTTTTTTTTTACAAATCAAGCACTGGTGTTAATTGCCCTGATGCTGGCCAAAGGGTGTTTGGTGGTGTGCTGGATGGCACCAAGAGCTCCCAATAAGTAGGCATGGCTGTGAGGTATGACTTGCTATAACAATGAATGGGAGATTATTGTGAGCTGGCACATCCATAAGCACGTCCAGGACACTTTTGGGACCCCTATGAAGCATGGGTATGCAGTAGGGTCATGGAATCAAAATCTGACAATGAAACAAGTTGAAACAGAATGGAGGTAATGGGGGAACAGATGATGTCAGGCTATAAACCATATGTACATCAAGTAGACAGCAGGGGAAAAAGACTCTTAAGCCTAATGACTACCTATGAGATAAACTGTATATATCGTGGTTGGCCAATTCTTTTATATACTGATGTAGGATGACAATCTATAAGAATGTTATTTTTTTTAATGAAGTTTTGCTTGATTCACAGATAAAGATTCCATATACAGAACAACCAACTCACTTCCTCAATAGAGGTGTGTGAGCTACTGAAAGCTCAAGCCAGGCGTGAGCATAAAGCCTGACTCTTGCTCAACTTGAAGTCCTATTGGAACTTAGTGCCCATAATGAGCCGAGCCTGCAAATGGTTTCTACTTGCCATCCTGCCCCTACCGAGGATGTCCTGAGCCGATGTTAGTACTGGTGGCACCTTGTGCGACAATCTTATTTGACACTCTCCCTCTCCATGACCTCCTCCTCAAATTCCCTCACTACCATGCTGCAAAAATTCCCCTCATCTTTCCATAGCCCCTCTCTCACATAATTTTTTTTTTTTAAAGTGCTAGCAAAGTCTGCCGTTACTAACCCACTAAGCTATCCACAAAAATACAGATTGTTCTTTGCAGCTACTTTATGGTGAGCAAAAACTTGCCACTAGATGAAAACTAAGGGGCCCATTAGGATGGCGGGCGGATCGCCCCCGCTGGGAGAGCAGTAGCCACCGCTGGTCCGGCGGGGGCGATCTGCCCGCCATCCATGCCTGATTGACCCCAAGCCATATTAGTATGGCTGGGGGGTCCGTGGCAGACGGAAAAACCGTCCGCCACTTTTCCGCTGGTCGACTCGTCGACCGGGCGGGAAAGGGGCATAATATGGTGGCGGTGTCTGCAAGACACCGCCATCCATATTATGATGCAGGTGAAGGTTGGCCTTTCCATGGCGGCAACACATGCGGTCCTTTGTGTTGGGGGCCCGTTGTGGGCCCCCGGGGTGTTGGGGGGCTGGGGGTGCCCTTGGGGGGACCCATGGTACCTCCTACATTTGCATGCACAAGGTGGCAGTCACCGTACGGTGCCTGTCACTTTGTGCATGCAAATGCACAACATGCATTTTTCACATAGCAGCGGGTGCTGCTTACAGCACCGCCTGCCGCTATGTGAAAAATGCGGCATACGACCGCCATGGTGGCGATCGCATCCTGATTGGCAAGGCGAGACCACCGCACCTATAGCGGGCGGTCCCTTTTGCTGTTGCGGTCCGCCCGCCATTGTAATGATGCCCTTAGATCTCCCTCTCTAGCAGCAACACTAATCATAAGATTACCTTTACATTTTTATTGCTGAGTGAAAGCTGGACGCACAAGGAGCTCTGCAGCAGGTGTTTCTAAATCGTAAGTTATTGCTAAACACGGCGCCCCTTCCAGGTCAGCTCCCTGTGCGGCTGCACCAGTCGCACCGCCCTAAAACTGAGCTTGGAAAAGACGTTAGGGCCAGAGCTGCGGACTTTGAGATTGTGAAACTGGACTTGAGTCTCGGCATTGGCTCAGCATACTGTTATTCTGGGCAAATCGCAAAATCTCCCCTGCTTTAAAAAATTAATGAGATGAAATTGGGGATCACGTAACTAAATGGCAGATTTGTAACAAGTTGGACCGGAAAATCTGGATAAGTTACAGCCTATTGCTTAAATTTCGTGATCTCAGGCAAATTTTTTATTTCAACAAAACAACTTTTTCTTCTTTATCACTTAATAAAGCAGTTTCAGAATACCAGTTATGCAAATGCCATTAAGTTTGATTTAACAGATAGTAATGTTGCTCTATGACAATCTATGCCATGTACAGGGTTTACGAAAAAAACTAGCATGCTCATTTTAATCTTGATCATATAGCGTCACCAATCTGGCACCAGGTACTTCTTATGACCATTCTGAGTGTTTCTTGAAATTAAACTGTACTTTATTATGGGGAGTTTAAATGTGTTAAACACACAGACATCCTGACTAGAGGTGTGTGAAAATCAAGTAATTAGCTTTTGCATAATCATGAGAATAATTTCATTGGCCAGCTTCTTATTCCATGGCTTTCCTCCCTATTCTTTGTTTGTCCTACACCTGGCGCGTCTCTTCAACGCCATATTGGGATAGGATGACTTGTGTCTTTCCAATGTTCAGGGATCTATTTTTTCTTTTAGCACTCTTTGTTTGTTTTCTTTCTCTCTCCCTCGCTCTCTCTGTCTTGTCTGTTTCTTCCCAATTACTCCCGTATTTATAAAGGAGTGAATGCTTCTCACGCTGCTAGAACGTGTCACAGGCAAGGGTTCTATACGAAATACATCCCAGCCAATACCCAATCGCCAGACAATGAGCAACACACATTAATAGGCGTACTTCTCTCTCTTGTTTCCAAGGCTACTATAATGCCGTCTGTTGTGATCTTATAATGAGTGCCATTTCCTTGTTCATGGAAAGAGCAGCCTGTCAATATTCAAGAACATATTTTGAAAATAAATATTATTTAAACCCCTGCCTGTCACTCATCTTTCCTCGCAGACTGTGAAAGGTGCATTCTTAAGAGACCTGTCTTATGTTTGCACCACTGGAAATGCAGTTAGACTCTCCCCTTACTTCTGTTTAAAAGACATATGCAGCACCAGCTTTAGAGCTGGTGACGCCCGCTGCGACAAATATTTTTGGCTCCCCCACACCCTATGACCACCTCGTCGGATTCTCTCACTACCACCAGGTAGAATTGCCCCTCATCTCTCCAATCAAAAGTTATTACTAAACACAGCGCCCCCCCCCCCATAAGGGCAGCGCCCCCCTCCACAGGTCAGTGGCCAGTGTGGTGGCCTCAGTCGCACTGCCCTAAAGTCAGCCCTGGACATATGTGTTGCAGTTATTAGCTTGTTTCATAGATGGGTCTAGTCCTGAGAAGCTACAGCCAAAGATATGTGTTAGCCAACAACAAGCATCATCATAATGTACATTATTCCAATTACCACACTTTTTTTATACAGAAAACACATTTAAAGAAAAACGTTAAGTCTATTCGTGTAATGCGGTATACCACATCACCAATGTGACAATGCAGCTTCAGAGCACAGCAAAATATACTCTAATTATGACCTGCATACAGCTGCCGGTAACTTGGTGTATAAAATTTGGAGAAGAAAGAGCTAACTTTGGTTGCTCAATTCAGAGTTTGGTGGACAGGGTACTCCATCACAAATGGGATGGAGTTCCAGGTCCACCAAACCCTCGGTCTCCCTGCCTCATTTAGAGATGGATGGACCTTAAGTCTTTTGTCGAAAGAGCCCACATTGGTTCAGTAGATGGAAAACTTTCTCCGATGGGACCCTCAGAGGAAGGTCATTACACCACCTGCTCTATCTTAGGTGAACGTTTTCATGTCTTTTTTTTCCTGTCCATCAAGGCCAAGAGAAACTTGGTGGCAAGAGACTGAAAAAAAAGAATCCTCCACACCCTGGGAGGAAACTACCAGTGTGTCCTGGTAATTAGTTTTGTGTTTTTCAGAAAGAACCTCCTGCTTTCAGAGTTTGTTTCTGAAATACAGTTAAAAAAAAGGTTGATAAATAGCTGTGAAATACAATGATAGCTGTTGTTAGACTTGGCCCTTTTGGCAGGTTCACCCCAAAACTTTTTACGTTCTGCTAGCCTTTTTCTGTAGCCTAGTGTTGGTGATTTTAGGCCTCTGCGCACTTTAGCACTGTGGTCCAGTGTAAAGTGCGTGCGCTCTCTGTGTATGTGTGGTGAGACTGGCCTGCCCTCCCATAGGAATGCATGGGGGATATGTGTGTCCCTGGTAGTTCCTGAAGTGAGAGGAGTGCGGGGGCTAGTTTGGTATGTGCAAACTCGTGGGAATAAATGCTGCTCAATGGTGTGCGCAGATTTATTGTGACTAGTGGAGAAGTGCCAATTTTAGAAGTTGGCATTTCTGTGTACAGTGTCTGCCTGCCTGAGGTCAATTGCATGTCCGGCTTGTGATTGACAGGGGCTGACTGGTGTGCTTGGCTCCAGGAGCCAGGATGGGTCTGCCAGGTGGTGAATAGGGGGATCTGCATGTAGATTGGAGGGAGGAGTTACACCTGGGACCTGAGTAGGGCTGTGCCTTCCCTCCACAATGCTGGCTCCACCTCCTGTGGTGCGTCTGATGTCCCTGGCTTGTCCTGTGAATAGAGAGGGGAGCTGAGCAAAACAAAGTGCTCCCGAACCAGTTGTATTTGGTTCTTCCCTTGCCCTTCAGTTGAGAACAAAGGATTTAGGTGTATAAAAGAAGGGGCTGTGACCCCATGAAAAATGTTCTGCTTGGATCCTGATTGCTGCAGGGCGTGCTGCTGCTGGGGCCCCGGAGGACTTGCCAGGAGGGCTGCCTCCCTGGGCCCAGCTATGCCCTGAAACCTTTTTGGCTTTATTTCCTTATTTAAAGACTTTGGGGACTATGTGCTTCATTCCCCTTGCCCCAGGACTTTGGCCTCACCCAGCGCTGCTGGAAGCGCTATCTTTTAATGGCCCAGCTGAGGAGGAGCATGGGCTGTGCAGTGCGATGCTGCAGCCCCTTTAAGAGGGAATCCCCAGTGTAGGGATTCCCCTGAAATTGACGGGACTTTGCGGGTGCCCACCCCGCTTGTTTCGCTTTAGTTGAGCAGGTGCCCACCCTGCGTCTTGTCGTGTTGTTTTAATGGATGCGCAGGTGCCCACCCTGCGACTTTGCCCCTTATGGGTGGAGCGGGTGCCCACCCTGCTTCTACATTTGCTTTGGAGGGAGCCTACCCCTCTGGCTGAAGAGAGAATCACCGCTGCAGCCCTCGCGGAAAACCGGAAGTCAGGCAAGCCCACCCGTGATGTGGGCAGGGACTGCCACCAAAAAAACAATGCTAGCTGTCCACAAACCTTTTTGTACATTGAAAGGAACTGCTGTGGCTGTGGTTCCTTTCTGTGCGTACAGAGATGTCCGCTGAGCACTCAGTCAGCTCGAATTTGACAAATGGTAGTCCATCATGATGGAAGAGAGTCCCCCGCCAATCTGATGGACTTAGTACTGTTCGTCAAGAAGTAAATCAGGCTCTTTGTTTCTGATTGCTGGTCCTCGTGTTTTTCTCTGATTCCCTGAGTCTACAGGTAAAGCTCAAAAGAAACATTACTGCTATGCGCTGTTAGCATTAATAGCTTAATTTCATGCTGGGCATAAATAAAAGGTGTTCAGATGCAGTTTCTGTATGCTATCAAACTGAATTTTGCACCTGGATAATACTTGTGTGAGGCAAGATGAGGAATAACTTGCAAAACAGTTTTTCTGAGCATTTTTTGCATACTTTTCCATACACAGTTTCCCTCAGGTAGAACCAGGAAGAAATTGACCAAGAAACAACTGGAAGTGAGTGGTATTTGCAACTATTCTGTAATTAATAAAAAGTGAAAAACCTAGTGCCTTATTTTAGTCTTTGCACCTGCCACGCAATTAGCACATACACATAGTGTGGCACTTTAATGATCCCTATAGTAGTCAGTTTATGCCGTGTTTACAATGGGAATTGCAAAAAACACAGTTGATGGGCAGAATGTAGAACAATGTCATACATTCACCCCAGTACAAGGATCTGGGCCTAAATCCATCGTTTTTTTGCACTCCACACCACCCTGGGTTAGACACTGGCTATATGCAAATCAGCTCTGACCCTGTGCCTCATGGGAACAGTCCAGTCCGAACTACCAAGCCATGTCTTTCCCAGACCGGAATCAAGCATCCAAGGACCGGTTTGTGGCTATCAGCCTTCATTGAGCCTGGATAGCTTGACTCCAGTGGTGTGGAGAGCCTGGGACTCACGTCTGAGCATACCCAGCCCACTCGGGGTGAAAATTGCAAAAAACACAGTTGATGGACAGAATGTAGAACAATGTCGTACATTCACCCCAGTACAAGGATCTGGGCCTAAATCCATAGTTTTTTTGCACTCCACACAACCCTGGGTTAGACACTGGCTATATGCAAATCAGCTCTGACCCTGTGCCTCATGGGAACAGTCCAGTCTGAACTACCAAGCCATGTCTTTCCCAGACCGGAATCAAGCATCCAAGGACCGGTTTCTGGCTATCAGCCTTCATTCAGCCTGGATAGCTTGACTCCATTGGTGTGGAGAGCCTGGGACTCACGTCTGAGCATACCCAGCCCACTCGGGGTGAAGATTGCAAAAAACACAGTTGATGGACAGAATGTAGAACAATGTCATACATTCACCCCAGTACAAGGATCTGGGCCTAAATCCATCGTTTTTTTGCACTCCACACCACCCTGGGTTAGACACTGGCTATATGCAAATCAGCTCTGACCCTGTGCCTCATGGGAACAGTCCAGTCCGAACTACCAAGCCATGTCTTTCCCAGACCGGAATCCAGCATCCAAGGACCGGTTTCTGGCTATCAGCCTTCATTCAGCCTGGATAGCTTGACTCCAGTGGTGTGGAGAGCCTGGGACTCACGTCTGAGCATACCCAGCCCACTCGAGTGAAAATTGCAAAAAACACAGTTGATGGACAGAATGTAGAACAATGTCATACATTCACCCCAGTACAAGGATCTGGGCCTAAATCCATCGAGTGGGCTGGATATGCTCAGACGTGAGTCCCAGGCTCTCCACACCACTGGAGTCAAGCTATCCAGGCTGAATGAAGGCTGATAGCCAGAAACCGGTCCTTGGATGCTTGATTCCGGTCTGGGAAAGACATGGCTTGGTAGTTCGGACTGGACTGTTCCCATGAGGCACAGGGTCAGAGCTGATTTGCATATAGCCAGTGTCTAACCCAGGGTGGTGTGGAGTGCAAAAAAACGATGGATTTAGGCCCTGATCCTTGTACTGGGGTGAATGTATGACATTGCTCTACATTCTGTCCATCAACTGTGTTTTTTGCAGTGTTTACAATGGGGGCACAAATCATTGGTGACAAATGAGCAGGACAGGCTTTAGCGTTGGTGGCGCCTGGTGCGACAATCTTTTTTAGCACCCCCCCCCCCATTGACCTCCTCCTCAGATTCCCTCGCTACCCCCCGGCAAAAGGACCCGTCATCTCTCCATTGCCCCTCTCTCAAATACATTTCATTTGTTTTAAAGTACTGGTAAAGGCTGGCTTTTAGTGAATCCACTCAGCTAACCATTTTAAATACAGATCTGTTATCTACAGCAGCCATATTAACCCTCTGCGCTACTTTATGGCGAGTCAAAACTGCCCCTGTACAATATTCTGATCTCTCTCTCTAGCAGGAACATTATTCACAGGTGTTTTCCTGACATTTTTATTGTTGCCTGAAATCTGGATGTGCAAGGAACGCCAGCCAGGGCCCATGCAGGTAAAGCAGTGGAGTGGTTGGGACAGGTGCTGGGGGGATTTCGACAGACTACAGCGAGGGAAAATGAATTATTTAATTTCCCCTCGTGGTCGCCTGTCGAATCTCCCCCAACCCGGCCCCATGCCCCACTGTTCTTACCAGCACTGGCCGCGGCTGTCAGCTGCATTTAAATCATGAGTTATTGCTAAACACAGCGCCCACACCTGGGGTCAGCGCCCCACCCCTTCGAGGTCAGCGCCCAGTGAACTCGCGCCAGTTGCACTTACCTAAAGCCGTCCCTGCAAATGAGAGGGATAAGTAGCTGGGGTGCAAATTGCACAAGATTAGAGCTGTGCTTCCCGGAATAGAAAATCACATTCAATTTGCACAACTGTACCCACACAACCCATAACTGCATTTTATTGGCACCCATCAAAAACCGCTATAAATTGTTAGGGCAAACTCTGAATTTAGGCACCACTTGTAATCCCGTTTTAGGTGTAAATTGAATTTTGAGCCCTGAAGGGAATTAATGTCCCGTTTTTAGTCAAGGCCTTAGGGTCTGATTTAGAGTTTGGCCCACAGGTTGCTCTTTCATAAACATTACGAATATTCAGTACACCTTACTGCAAGTGCGCTATATCCTATGGCACTTGTAATAATGTGGATGGGGTGGCCATCTATTGGGTACCAAAGTATTCCATCTGCCAAACTCCAATTCCGGTCCTGTGCCCCACGGAGGAGAACCTGAACGTGCCTCCTTGTTTTAAGAAGATTTCAACGTGATTTTTTTTTAAACTTTGGAACACTAGCTGATAAAAAGCTATATTTGTTCTTAAATGTGAAGGCGTACTGTAATCGTCTTTTATAATAAATCTCTCCTGTCAAGAAATGAGTAGCGACCCGTTTCGATAAGATTACTAATCAGTTGTTACGTGGAACCCCCCACATTTGTCTCAATGGAGCCAATAATGGTGTTTTCATTGTTCCGAGCCTTTATACTTAAATAAATGTGTGCAGGCATCTTTGAAGTACGTGTTTGCACACACAATAGATCTGGCACAGAAATAAACACTGAAATTATGGCAATTAAATAAGTTCAAGACCAACCATTATCTCCTTAGCGCGCCCCCAGGAGCTCTGAGCACAATATGGAGCTTGCAGTGCAAGGCCTTCTCTTTACGGTTCCCTTTCTTGCTTAATTTCTAGTTTTGATTTCTTCAATGATAAGAATAGAAGGGGAAAAAATAAATATGCAATTATCGCATGAAGTAAGTTTGGGTATGATTATATATGTGGATAATAAAGGCAATACAAAGAGGGAAAGCCGCACTCTTTGCCCTGCTGTCAATAAATCGTACATAGTTTGAAAAACACACTTATATTTCATTTAATGCATATTTATTTGTTGGACAAATTTAGAAATGTATAAATGTTAAGAATTGTAAGACTAGTCCAAATGTCAGTGCTTTTATCGCGGGGTCTATCTTAGACATCAATGATTTTGATGACATCATCTCAGGACAGGGACACCAAGGAGAGGGTCAAAGATTCTGTAGCCTTGAAGATGCTCACAGGCAGTATGCTGATAAACAACCATTGGCATAGCCATTAGGTCTCAACTTTGGGACCGTCTAAGTGTTTAGTCAGAGCTATTGGCTTTGCCAATGCCTTTATGCTATGTTGTAGAGTAGTGTGGCTGCTGTGCAGCATGTTGAAAAGTTATAATATATAGCATACCATCAAGTTGCCGATCGTGAGCGTGGAAAATAAACCTCCCGGCGAGATTCTCAACGCGGGGAGGTCAGATTTCTCATTGCGAGCATACGCGACTGATAGCAATGAGAAACTACCAGTCCGCTTTGAGAAAGCTGCCGCTCAAGTAGAAATCTACTCGAGCGACAGAAAACGTCCGCTTGCACTGTGCAAGATGCAGTTTGCACTGATTGCATAGTGCGGAAAAGCATCCGGATCTGTGCAATCAGTGCGAACAGCATTTTACACAGTGCACTACGCAGTTCGCGTAGCTACGCGTAGCGCTACTTCGCGAACTACGCCCAGGGTTAAAATGAGCCCACTGCAAGAGCAGATGCCCATTTGGCCTTGACACAAACCCATATGTCCCTACTTTTTTAGCTGTATGAGCCCTCTGTGGGGATCGAGCGATCTGGGGGATGTTTTCACCTAAGTTACATATTTAATACTTTACTCTTGTCTGTTTTCCCCTGAAGTCGCTGTCCTATGCCTTTGGTAAATGAACTGTGATTCCATTAGAATGGTAAATATCATGATTGGAAACTGATTGCATTCAAGAAGGGTTTTAAAAATAAATGTCTCAGTAAATAATGATGCAACAATGTTGATCCAATGTGCATTCTTTATTTACAAGCCAACAGAGCTGCTGCGACTTGGCAGAACCTAATGAGGCACCTCATGTTTGGCATTGTACAGTTCTTTTTTTCCCTCCAGTGGAGCTGTGCTCAGGCTGCAACTTTAAACGTTGGAAAATTTGTAAATTTTGCACACTAACATTTTTTAAGCAGATTTCTTCTTAATTCGTTTTTAAAGTAGTTTTTCCCGTATTCTTCCTTCAAAATTTACTTTTTTTTGAAGGATTTTTCACCCTATTTCATTAAGCTTAATCATCTTTAGGAAGCTCAAAAACTTCTAAAAATGTTAAAGATAACTTTATAAAGTGGGCAGAAAACGATGTATCTAGTTTCACACACCCAAGCAAATGATTAGCATAGTATGCGATTGGCAAACTCTTCTGATTACATGAGAGCATGTATATATCTCGAGTGCTTTGAAACCTTGGCAATATGTCCTTATTTAGAAAATGAATATCACATAAAAGCAAAATTGGAACTACCGGATCTCCTCATATCTTTGCATCGCATGAACAATCATAACAGTGTCACAGGGCGTTCTCACTGATGCTGCTATCTATAGGCCTTCCTGAACGACTCTGGAAGATACTAATGGAGAAAAATCATTTTTGGACGATTGAAGAGGGAACCCCCAAAGATCAGCAATTTCACGAATGTGCATCAATATAAGGGTCACCAAAAGCGTTTTCTTTTGACTTATAAAATCCATTGTCCCTCTGATCCCATGAAAGCTCTTTTCTCTAGCCATTTTTGTCTTTTCTGAATTCCAATATTCCTGTCTCTTCTTTTTTAGACCCTTACCGGGAGTCCCTACGTTACCACCACCAGGATCCGTGGCACAGGTGCCCGCCGCCCGTCACTGCTTCAACAGAGCTGCCTCTCCTTCTGCCACGATGTTGATTCCCCGCAGTCTAATGATCCTGTGCCACTTGCTGCCGGTGGGCAACTCTGGGGTCAGCCCGAGACCCCCAACACCCTGAAGACCTCCGTGGACAGTCAACCCTTCAGCAGCCCAGGGGACCCAGGTAAGCCAGAATAGGCTCAGATGTTGGATTCTTGCTACCTTGCTGTAACGCATGACAGCTTTGGACTAAATTGTGTTAAGAGGTTATTATACACGTTCAAGAGTTTGTGGGCTTTTGGGCAGCTAATCTGCCTCAAATTCAACAACAATAGATGGCGACGGTAGAAAGGACAATAGCTTCATCTGAACACACACATTAGGGTCTGATGCTATTTCTATTGTTTATGTATGTGTCTATGTATGTTTATTGTATTACTACAGCGCAAACATAGCCAAAAGGTATCAGAGCGCTCGAAATAGTCAGTGACAAGCACACAGTCAGCGAGTAATAGGAGAGAAGGCTAGGTTGTGGACAGTTAATGCATTGTGATGTAGTGTTATTTAAAGAGAGGAGACTTCAACTCTTTCCGAAATTGGAGGAGAGTTGGGGCACTTCTCGTGGATAAGGAACGGTTGTTCCAGATCCTTGGTGCGTAGATGGAAAAACATGTTGTCTTCTTTTCATTTCTTTTTTGCTTCTTAGTCTGCAGTCTGATGTGTCCTGGCTATAGGTATGCCGAAAACCGGTAAACGACATTTACAACGCAACTTTTACAACGCACTACCATTACAAAGCAGTCATTACAACGCATGCCATTACAACGCAAGCATTACAACGCAGTCATTAAAAAGCATACCATTACAACGCATAGTACCCTTACACTATCCAACACTTACCCTACTGTTGCACCCCCTGGAGTTAGAATAGTAATTTTTACCCCTACACTATCCAACACTTACCCTACTGTTGCACCCACCTGGAGTTAGAATAGTAATTTTTACCCCTACACTATCCAATACTTACCATACATGCAGTGTATTGGTATGCATTGTGATGGTATGCGTTGTAAAGGTAGTAAGCGTTGTAATGGAATGCGTTGTAAGGGCAGTTATAAAAAATTTGTTGTAATGGCATGCGTTGTAATGGAATGCGTTGTAATGGATGTTGCGTTGTAAAAGTATGTGTTGTAACGTCATACATCCCCGAAAACGGGAAACGGCCACTACAACGCGGCCGTTTCCACGCACACCATAACCACGCATGCATTACAACGCATGCGTGGTTACACAAGAAGCCTTTACCACGCATACCTTTACTACGAAAAACGTAGTAAAGGCATGTGTGCTAAAGTAAAAAAAAATAAAGGGGGGGCTTGGGGGGTCTCCCCCCAACAAAAGAAAAGCGTGGGTTTAAAAAGAAAAAGACGCACCTGTTTGAGGGAAAAAAAAGTGAAGGAGATCGCCGTCTTAAGAGGAAACGGAAAAACACTTCCGCTTCCTCTTAATGACATACAACGTCACCACGGAAAAACAAGGAAAGGAGAGGAGAGGTAAGAGGAATGGACGGGTGTTCTAGCAGAGTAAAATAAAAAAAGTACATTTTTAGAGTGAAAATCCGTTAACATGAAAATACCATTTACATGCATATTTTTACAACGAAAATCTTCGTAAAAGTATGCGTGTAAAAGGTATTTTCGTGGTAAAGGATGTGCGTGGTGACTGCATTCCGTTGTAACGAATGCGTGGTAAAGGCATGCGTTACAACAGAATTCGTTGTAAAATCATACAACCCCCGAAAACCATCAGAGATAGCGAGCATGTCTTGTCTGAGATAAGCGGGAATGCTGGTTTTGACGGCTTGTAAATGATGCAGCTGGTTTGGAAGATGGTGCAGACCAGCAATGAAAACCAATCGGGTTCAATAAGGATGGGGATGATTAGATCCTATTTTCTCAGGCCCTGGATGAGACATGCTGAGGTGAATAGGATGCCTTTAAGTGAGCCACTGTTGAATATTGAAAGCCATCAGATAGGGCATTACCAGCATCCGTATTATGTTCAGAAGGCTTGAAAGCTTAGGAGTTGATATAGAGTTTGTCTGATGGGGTTGTCTGTTGCAAAACACAATTAAATTGCCTGTCTGTTAAACGCTTGGCCTACCCAGACCCTAAGCTTTCAGCCGATGAGAGCCTGTATTCACTTCATCTATGGATAGCTTTATCCAACGGCCCAATGAGATAAGGGCTATTGGAAGATGGGCATTATACCATCCACCCTATTTAGTGTAGACTGTGTGATGTCCTTTGCTTTCTGTCCATCATCCTCAGGAGAAACCTGGGTGTGGGGGGCTTTAGATTTTTGTTGTTTGAAAAAAAAACCTTCCTACTTTGGAAGTTTGTTTTTGAAAAACAGAAAATGTTAAAGGTTTGGTGGACAACTGTCAAATGTGACAGCGATTGTCCGCCAAACAATTTTTGTACATTGAAGGGTACCGCCATGACGTTGTTTACTATCAATGTACAGAGATGATCACTGGGCTGGTTTACATCTCTAAATTTGCCAGACAATAGTCCATCAGGGTGGCAAAGATTATGTGCTCTGCTGCCCTAACAGATTGTTCTCCATCCCCCAAAGCCCAAATGAGGCCAGTAGGTTTCTAAGACCTTTAAAAGATGGTGAATTATACCCAAGACTGAGTGCCATGAAGGGATGGAATCCTCTTGATGAAAAGGGCAGATTTTTAGAATATAAGGCTTGTTTTATGAATGTTACCCAAATTACTTTTGTTTGTTTGGGATTCTTCTGTCCTGAAATCATCATGTAATTTTGATATTTTATTTGTCAACTTTATATATATTGCAGCTGCGTTTTAGAGTCAGTGATAAACGTTTTGCCATATAGATTTGTTTCACCAAGAGAGGAGTAACCACTTCAATCAAATTGAATTTCAGAAGTAAAGGGATTTTACTGGAATATTGCAGGCTGGACTATTGTTAATGAATACAATGCTTGCCTAATTATCCAGACACATAATTATTGAAAGCATAATTATGCTAGCTATTAAAAACCATGGTAACACTGGCTTTAGCAGAGAATCTGATCGCACAAAAATTGTTAATCTCATAACGAGTCTCTTTGTCTAACTTGAATTCATGTTATTCATTATGTGTTAGTGTTTTGACAAGCATTTGACTGCATAAGAACGAGTTTAAATGCCTTGGGTCACAAACGTTTATCTAACTATGTTCATCTTTCTTTTCATGTAAAAAGGGGATATTTTGTGCAATTAATCAAAACACAAAAGGAACAATTTCAGGAGGGAGACAGCTAAAATAATGTAACTTTTGGCTTAAAATATCGGGAAACTCCCTTCTGAACTGGGTCTATTGAGATGTATAGAAGGTGTACTATTAAAAAGCACACCTCTAGATTTCTAAAATACATTAATATAAAATACAACATTGAGCATTTTCGCAACCAGGCTGCTAGATGAAGAGTTTGACGGGTTAGTTTATGAGCATATAAAGCAGATAGCAGGAGCCTGCCCCTGGGTAGACCATCTACCCTCTCCTTGCCCTTATCTCCATTAAAAGCAATCCTTCTACCAGGGTTCCTTTTCTTTGACACTTTTCATGACCTGCAGTAAGTTTTTCCAATAAAAGAAACCTTACTCATGCTACAGACTCATCAGAATTCAGCCAAGCATTGATAATTTTTCACAGCATATTTACCTGACGGATGTTATTTCAGGGATTTAGCGGGTTTAATATTTATTGGTTGAACTAGGTAATATGTTTGTTCAGGGCAGAATGCCTCATGTGACCACAGTATAAAAACTCACCAATAAAGAATACTCACAATTGGCATTAAAAATGTAAAACTACTAAAAACAAATTTTTCTTAAAGTAGGGGTGTGCACAATTTACATAATCAGCTCTTGCATATTTATGTGAAATTTTAGAAAGATTATATGAAATTATTCAAAATTAAAAACTGGCATTTGATGTAACTCTGTATTTGATTGCAAAATGTGTACTCATGACCATTTTTGACACGAGAATACATTCACTTAAAAAAAGGGCAAAAACCATAGTGCTCCAAACAGCAGCTGCTCGCTTTCCCGTTGTTCATGTTGTTCCTGTTGTTCCTGTACTAAATGTTTGCCATGAACTGTTGGTAATTACACAAAGAGTCCTAGTAACATAGGGGGTGATTCCGATGGTGGCTGTCGGACCGCCGACAGGCCATTGGTGATGGTCCGACCATTGGCAGCCCTTCAGTCTGACTCGTATTATGATACTGGTGGTCAGACCCTAAGCAGTCGGACGTATGACTGCCAGCTCCGCCAGGGTCATAGATCCCAACGGTGTGACGGTTGGAGCAGCATCTCTGATTGGCAGTGGTGCCGAGGCAGGCACCGTCGTCGGGATTACAAAATCCCTTTCCAATAGCCTTTTCATGGCTTGGATCCTGCCTTGAAAAGGTTGTCGGAAAAGGGTATGGGGGGCACCAAGCATGGCTCCCGACTGTTGTAGGCCACTGAACAGTGGCCCTGGAGGCACATGCAGTGCCCCCACTCACCTCTGTGCACCGTGCACGTGCACCATGCATGACATGGTGCATGGTATGGTGCACAGACAAAACAAAAAGGAACAAATGATAGACGGTATGCTGAACTATGCAAACATTACCCCCAGTCACAAAGATCTGGGTTTAATACACCTTCTTTTGCTCACCGCACCACCCCAGTTTGGACTCAGCCATATGCAAAACAGTCTTGGCCTAGTTCCTCATGGGAACAGTCCAGCCCGAACTTCCAAGCCAGGCCCTCCCTGGACCAGAAACAAGCATCCTGGGACCAGTTTTGGAGCATCACCCCATATCAGCTAGGCTAGCTTGAATCTAGTGGTGCAGAGAGCATGAGACCCACGTCTGGGCATACCCTTCCCACTTAGGGCAACAAAAGCGAAAGGTGCACGGACATGCAGGCAGTGCTACACGGTGCAGGCATGTGCTGTGGTTCTTTTCCAAAACCAAAGCGCCAAACCGCCAACCCAGCGATCGCATCCCAATACATCGGTCGGAATGCCGCATTCTTGTTGACGGTCTCCTGACCGCCTCAATAGTGGCCCGTGGTCCAAGCGACCGGCATCATAAGGGCTGCCCATAATTTCAGGAATCTCATGCCATAAGTGTAACGTGAGATTGCCAAAATTACACATGAAAATGCAGGTGAAATAGAAATGTTGACTGGGCCTAAAAAGAAATTCATTGAACATTTGCTCCTAGTGGAATGGGAGTGCTTTTACATAGTTATTCGTATCTGCCACCTCCAGGCTGACACAGTGACTATTTTGTAACTACGTTTGATTTTCCAATTGTACGATGAGAATTTTTTTTTTGATCAGCCTCCTCTCATGCTAACTTACCATTCATTTTTATAGGATAATTTCCCTTCCCTCATTTGGACCCCTTTTGTAGGAGGGTCTTTCCTGCCACTTGTCACCTTGGGACCATTCATGGTCTGACACCGCTAACTACAAATTTCCTTCTTCAACTTTAACCTCAAATCTATGATTTCTATTTATTCTTTTCGATATTGTATGTTCAATTTTTCACGACTGCTTTAAATGTAAGTTGTGGATTTTGGAATTTGGTGATGGCACTTGGTCGAGCTTTTCTCTATATTCACACTCACGAACTGTCCCCTATTTTCTCTTTGCAGAATGTGTTATACTCTGGCACATCAGTGAGCTCATACTATTTCCACTTCCTTAGAAATGGCCATTCTGGTGCTGTAGATAGCAATGCTCCTTTAACATATTCCATTTCAGTTTCAGAAACACTGCTCTGTTCTTGAATTTTTAATATCCTGAATTGTTAGTGCTCTAAAATTATAGCAGGTGGAAACGCCATCAATGCCTTTTCTGGCAGATGAACAATACATATCAATCATTGATCTTGCTGCATTAACACACATCACGGTTCCCTTTTTTAAAGGAACAAAGACAGCAACAAAATATGTTTATACCATTGCCTCACTTGTCTTATACACACACTCAGATTCTGTTAGCACTTCTTCCTTTCACACTGTGTGATCACATGAGCACTGAGCACGTGTTTCGAGCATTTAACCCTCATGCTATATAAATATTGTTATGGCTAATTCTTTTGTGTTGTTGATCAATTCTTTTGTTTTGCTAACTTGTTTCATATTATGAATAACTGGTAAATATGACCTCCCATTCCACTAGGAACAATTATTCAAAATATGTTCATTGACCCTGATTCCAGGTAGGATTTTAGGACTATCCCTATTATTCACATTAAAAATTAACCCAGGCATTTACAATGTTGTTATTTATAAAAGGTAATAAAGTACTTACCTCTATGCCCTCCAATGAGGAGACGGAGCCCCCTATGACTACAATTACGAGTGTAAACTTACTTTTAGGAGATTTTCTCCTGTTGGTGGGCATATTCTTTTTAAGTACAAAAGACTAATGTTTTAATCTTTGTAATTTGTTACTAGGCACTCAACGATTTAAGTGGGTGTTAATAGTGCCTGCACTTTTTGCATAGAGTTTACACACTCGAAGCAAATTTCATCCGAATGTTGTCCACTGAGGGAATGATCTCTCTGTGTATTTCTTTTGGATTGACTATTCAAACTAATAATTTTTAAAGTGCCTACTCTAAGTGTTCAGTACTGTTGTAGTTCTATGCACGTAATTGCACCTACATTTTCTCCTCTGCGAGACGAGGGAGTAATAATTTTGCTGCATTTGTAAAGACCTGTCACAGTATGAGCTCTGTGCTCTGTAAAAATTGCACTACTGGATTTCTCTATAATTCAGAATATTTTGCCGGAATTTATAAACGGCTCCCGAAAAGGACGCCTTTTGCCCAGGGTGTAGGTGTTAATGGCCTCCTTTTGAAGCAGCCCTTCCAAAATCTCGCAGTACTGTGCAGCGTGTTATTACTTTAATGAGCGGATCCGCCACTTCCCAATTCCTCAAGCGCTTTTACTGTGCGAGTGAGGGATGAAAGAAAAGAGCAGAAGAGAGGGAGGAGAAATGAGACGGAGTTGGAGGGGCTTTAATCTCTACATCTGCCTCTCTATTGGGAGAAAATGTGTGCCCTTCTCTGTATCCCATGCTTAAAAATTAGATGTGCCCAAAAATCTCAGATAGCAACTCAATCAAGAATACATTATTTAATTAGGACTGTACATACACAATCCACCCGTTATAGAAAGTGGAATTAGTTGACTTGTTCCTCGTGTGGTTCACTTCAGTTGAAGACCGTATATGCAGTGCCTAATTTGGTAAAATAAATATAAATAAAAGATAAGTTCAAGGATCCAAAGTTTTTCTAAGGAACCACATAACAGAATTCCTCGATTTGCCGAGCACCAAGGCTGCATAATCCAGATTCCATCTCATGCCTTTTTCCACCCCCTAAACATCCTGGGGCAGATTTACAAGCCTCTTGCGCCACTTTTGCGTCGTGTTTCCCATGTTAGAAGTGATGTAAAAGTGGCGCAAGGGGCTTGTAAATCTGCCTCCCTGTCTCATCATCCTACTCACTGAGGGGCATATTACCAACAACTAGCGATAATTATCGCTATGTTGGTTTAGCGGCGATATTTTTATCGCCGAGCTGCGGCGATTTTTATCGCTTAGGAGCCTTGATATTATCAAGGTTTATCTCCTAAGCGATAAAAATCGGCCGAAATGCATGAATATCGCTGAAAAGTCAGCGATATTCATGCATTACCGAGCTAATGCTCTTAGCCATGTTATCCACCTACGATTGAATAACATGGCTAAGAACTGCTCAGGGGCAGGTGTTAGCTTTTGGAGATATTCACGCTTAGCGCGAATATCTCCAAAAGTTGGTAATAGGAGATAGCGATGTTAGCGACTGTTTCCAGTTGCTAACATCTTGGCACGTCCACTTTGCATGTCATTAGTGATAAATATCACTGACATGCAAAGCGGGGCCCAAGATGGTCGCTATCTCCTACTAGCTGTTGCTAACTGGTGTTCGTGACAGCTAGGTAATAGGGAGATAATTTTATCTCCGCTTTCTTGGCTTTTAAAGCCAAAAAAGCGGAGATAAACCCCCTTGATAATATGTCCCTTGGTTCTTTGTTATCCCTGCTTTCCCCACTCTGTCACTATTTTCCTCTCTTTCCCTTCCTCCTTCTTTTTCTCTTTTCTGCATTTCTCTGTCCTGCTCTGGGTCAGAGTCTGAGTATGAAAAATAATTCTGGGGCCCCTAAAATGAGGGTTAGTGCCCAACGTCTGCAACTGCCTGCACAAAGCAAGCATTGCACGTATGTGTAGTTTGCCATTAGTAAATCGGTTTTACTGTGCATTAAACATGTCAAAACCTTTTCACAAAGGTCATTTTGATAGTAATTGTAAGTTTGAGGCTGACGGTTTTTTTTTTTTTAAACCTGTTAAGAATCCAAAAATTGATTCTTTCCTGGCAATCGTAAATGCATGTACTAATGCGGATTTTTCGGCGTCACTGAAATCTACTATGCGACGCATGACAGATCATCCTTTATGGTCGGTCTAGATAAGCTTTAGCTGTTTCGCCAGCCTCATGATTTCCAACACAATTATAAATAAACATGCATATGTACACCAACGAGCCTTTGATCAGCCTTCTTCATTTATTGGTCTGTTTAA
Organism: Lissotriton helveticus; assembly: GCF_964261635.1. Lineage (NCBI taxonomy): Eukaryota > Metazoa > Chordata > Amphibia > Caudata > Salamandridae > Lissotriton > Lissotriton helveticus. Next base: position 627,671,019 of record NC_136065.1, on the reverse strand, counting down.
GTATAATTCACAATTTGATTGGTCCACTACAGCCTACAACATAGGGCAGTAGTCACTTCAGCCAAGTTCAGTCATTGGGCTTTCTTCCATATGAGTGACAGTATTTACTCTTGCTTATGTGTACATTCTCCTAAAAAGTAGACCAATGTAGCGCCAGGACTGGTAGTCCAATCTCTGCTTCCCTTTAATACATTTTGATCAGTTTTTGATGGGTCATTTTTTGATTATTGTTGCAAATATAAGCTTGCTACATTTACCTGTTGGCAATTTTTATTTTGATTACTTTTCAGCTTTAAACCCTTTGCATGCGTCGGACGGCCCCCAGCTGTCCGACATCACAGTGGGGCGTGTGCGTCGGACGGCTGGGGGCTGTCCAAACCATGCATGTGTGTAATAGGCCCACACCACGGGTGAATTCCAGCGGCGTTCAAGGGAATACTGTCCAATGCATATGTTTGCAAAAACATAAATAAAAAATATCATGCCTGCAAAGGTCAGGAGTTTTTTGCTTTGCCAATGATTGATATGTTTGAGTCTACATAAGACAAAACAAACCATGAGCAAATGAGCTATCACCCTGTCCATAAAAGAGACTATACCCTGAACCACTATGCTGTGTTCTCTCTGTACATGAGTGCAAGCAACCCTAATCCATTTCAGCCAAAGTAATGCCATAAAAGATTGTGGGAGGACTAGAGCACACTTTTCAGTGTTCTTTTCACCCGTGTGAATTGCTTAAAGCCTCCTTCTAAACAGAAGGGAGGTAATTGGTTGTCTGAGCAAATGGGACTGCACTCCTGCTTTCTTTGATGCTCTACTACATCAATCTATGTACCCCAAACGACGTAATGCTCATCTCTCAATCACAAGACTCATACAAATGTGTCAGGAGATTTCCAGCACTGGCTGAGCAAGTACTTGAATTCTAAAACTATTGATATTTCAGAATAACTAACTTTTTGAACTGCATCTACCATAATGTTTTGAAAAATAGACAGACACAAAATCTTCAGGATGCATTGTGCACCTTAGAGATTTATTTCAGTCTTGTAGTACCACAGCAGATAAGCTGCAAATTCAAATCTTTTCCGCAACTGGTTATAGGACCCACATATGGTCACATCTGTCCCACTTATGGCCCGATTACGAGTTTGGCAGTACGGGAGCGGACCACCACGTCGGCGGCCTGCTCCCATACCGCCAAACCTGTGCTTGCACCGCCCGCGTCCTTGTTTCTTGGGGCCCTTAGAGTGTCTAACTGAGAAAAGCAAGAATGTACTGATGGGAGGGAGGAGCTACGCTAGCAACCAAGATGGCCGCATAGGCTCCTGGTTCCGTCGACCTCCGTCGCTGGCGGATATATCCTGAACTTAATCCTGACCTCCCGCCAGACTCCTGTGTGTCTGAATCGTCTCTGAGTCCAGGGGCGCAATCCTGGAGTCTTTGTCACCTTTTTTGATGTAGTTACACCGCCTGTCATTTTCGGGCCTACTCCAGACTATAAGCCGGGGCCTCGAGTACTGACCCAGCCGGGTTTCAGTTGAACAACATCGGCCGCGGGTACCTGGCAGGGTCCGGTCTCATCGGAGTGACACGAATTCTCGATCCTGGTGGTGGTCCCGAGTCCCTGCGTATACTGGCCAGACGGCGACGAGACGTGGATGCCGCGGTGAGTAGGGGTCCGGTTCCTGGGACCCTGAGGTAGCCCTCGGGGTCCGCAGGGGGGGCCCCTGCTCTCGGCAGCGGTGTAAAGAGCGCAAAGCCTGGAAGTCGCCAGTCGCCTTCGCCCACCCCACTCCAGTTGGTTTCCCCGGAGTAGCCGGCCTCCGGGGTTGATGACCTGCTTTGTCATCGATTAGCGGAGATGGATCGGACGACGTGTGGACCGACACTGGGGACTGTAATGGCCGCCATCGGGGCTCTTCACTGGCAAATGGAGGCTGCTCTCTACAACTTGACTGTACGCATCGAGACTTTTTTTTCGAGACCGGACCCTAGCCCAGAGTCAGACCCACAACATATTGTGACCCCCGCGAAGCTTGATTTTATCCAAGAGGAGAACCCCACGCATCATTATAATCAGATGCCTATTGTATCTGCGCAACTACAGCAGCCCGCGACTGGAGCCCCTGACCAGCCAGCAAGCTCTGCAAAGTCATCGCCCGCACAGGACTTATTTCTTTCCTCGTTTCCGGAGACCTCCATCGATATTCTTTGGATTGACTTTCGTGTTTCTGATAGACTTCGAGACTTGACTCTTCTGACCCTTTCATGCTATATTGATCTCCTCCCTTTTTTACAACGTTTTGACTCCTTTGCTGTTAGGCTGGTCCTATCGAATAGTGTTTGTGTGATGGATCGTAGAGGCCAGGGTTGAACTTGACTGTTTTGATTCTGTACAGGGACTTCCTTTGACACTGCTGGGTGGTATCGGTGGGAGTGAGGGCCGGATGGGATTCTGCTTTTTTGGGTTTGGTGTACTGACTGTGTTCGACAATGGGATTTGCTGCCTCTGTGGTGTCTGGGGCTGGGCGGGATGGTCTTCTCTCTTTTGGTGATTTCCCTATCAGTTTGCTTATAAGCCTGCTTTACCTCGCTAGTACCACGGTAGGGAACATCTGCTCGCGGCGGGGGGGAGGGGAGTCCGGGAGCCCGCATCGTATCGTAAGACATTCCTCCTCCATCTTTTCCCTTCCTTGGGGTGTAGTTTAGGGGGCGATAGGCACGCTGCTAGTGGGGTTAGGTCGTAGCCATCCGCAGGGGTGCAGGGTGGGGGGGTTGAGTTTTTTTTTTATTTTTCCTTTATTTTGTTCTATGACCTATCTTTTTCCCTTTTCCCTTCTTCGCAAGAGATGTGGCATATTCTCCTGAGCTTGTTGTTATGCATATTCGGGTGTCGAGTGTCCATTTTTATATCCTGTATCCTTGGTGGGCAGACTCTGATAATGTTTGCTTATGATTATTTGTATTGTATTGTTTTGACCCAGCTCCGGCTGGTATTGATACTTTTCGGATGCCTACAATTGAAGTGTATTTCTCTATTTCATCTGCCCGTTTGCCACTGTGATATGTACTACCAATGATACCCGTAATGTACATTTCTACTCTTGTGTTATAATTAATAAAAATATATACAAAAAAAAGAATGTACTGATGAAAGGTAAAAATTAATCTCATCCCCTGGCAATTATTCAGTCCATTGCTTTTGTTCTCGGTGTACAACCACATGCAGATCGGTCTTAGACCTGCATCCTAATATAGCAGTCCAGATTAAAGTAGGAGGCCACAAGACACCAAATAGAACTTGTCCTTGCCTTGCTATCTATTATTTATATTCCTGTAAAGTGGAGAAATTGCCTAGCAGTTTGAGTCATGGAATTGCATTTTAGGGATGCAGCCACGACTGATTTACATGTAGATGGTATATGTCTGTGTGAAGAAGTAGATAACTATACAGTGCAGGATAAGTTGCTTTATTAAGATCAAAGCAATATAAGATCCCATCCACAGCAGACATAGTCATAGACATCAACTGCCTCAGCAAAGGATTACATCTAAAACATTCTAGAGTGTGCATGTGCACTTAACATTCTACAGCTTAACATTCTACAACCCACATTGCATTGAAGAGAAGGATACCACATACCTTCCCCCGAACCCCCCAAAAAACCAATGAATATACATCAATACAGAACTACCAGAAGAAAAAACAATAGATTACTTCAAAACATAATCACGCAGAGCTACAGGAATTCTAATTACACAAGAACTTTTCCTAACAGGAGTGTCAACCCCAGTTTGACCATTCTTGTTAATTGAATTGGGAGAATTGCCTGTGTTTTGGGATTCCCTGTTTTTGGATACCAAACCAGAAATAGGAGCAATACGATTTAAATTCCATATACGTCCATCATTTAGTTTGACTGCATTACGAAAGAGTTTAGTAACATGAAAAGGAGAGGAGAACTTTGACCCAGAGGACTTAAAAGGGAGACGAACCCTGACGCGATCACCAACAGAAACAATCGTGTGAGCACAGCATGTCTGACGCCAAAGTTCACCTTCCTATTAGTGGACTTAGCATGTTGTCCGATCAAACCCAAACCTTTGTCTGAACTCTTAGCCCCAACACCTAAGTTCCTCATCCCAGACTGGAACATGTACGTGTTCGGCGTGCGACCTCTAAATAAGACAAAAGGTATCTCACCTGTGGTGGAATGTGGTGTGATTCTATAAACCATAACTCTTTCAAACAAATTCATTTTCCAATCTGTGCTTTGCTCCTTTCATACCTGAATGAATTCTTTAAGTACCCGGTTGAACCTCTCTACCATTTCATTGCATTCCAGATGATAGAGAGAGCAACGCTTGTGTTTGATGCCCTTGTTGATTAGGAAGTCCTCCATCTCTTTCGATACAAATTGGACTCCATTATCTGTAAGGATCGTCTCAGGAAAACCCTCCCTACAGAAAATGTCTTGTAAAAACTTGGCAATGCTCTTGGTTTCAATGCTTTGAGTGACTTTTACCTCAGGCCATCTAGAGAACATGTCAATCAGGACCAATATATAAAGTTGACCACTTCTGTTAGAAATTGGCCCTAAAATATCTAACGCCACATCTTGCGAACACCGTGTAGGAACTTCTCTAATAGCCATCGGTTGCATTCTAGTTTTGCAAACTTTGTCCAAGGTGCTGCACTCAACACAATCTCTTATCATACGCTCGACAAAGATATCTATGCCTGGCCACCAGAAGTGTAAACGCACCCTTTCTTTTGTCTTTGATATGCCCTGTTATCCTTGATGAGCTAATTGAACAATCTTCAATCTGATAGGAAATGGAGGAACACGTCTAGTGCCCCTCCAAAGTAAATTCTCCCTCACAGAAAGCTAATCCCTTACATTCCAAAATTTCTTGGCATTCTCCTTTAAGTTGTTAAGGCAAGGCCAACCTACAAGAACTAAATTACAAATTTCTTGCAAGTCAGCATCCTTACTCATAGCATCCCTCCAATCAGTTTCCGGAACAACATCTTCAACAATCTCACACACTTTAAACTCATCCACCTCCCATGAATCTTCAGAGTCCAAAGGATTTTGTGCATTGTGCTCAGGTATCAACCTGGAAAGGCAGTCAGCAACTTTGTTATTGACGCCAGGTATATACTTCACTTCAAAAATAAAATCCTGAAGAGCAATTATCCATTTGCAAATACGAGAAGAAATAGCATCAAGTCTTTTTTTTACAAAAGACATCCTTTTTTTAACTTCTTGATAGCCCAAAAGATACACAAGGCCTCCTTCTCGATCATTGAATAAAGCAATTCTGGACCAACAAGAGCCCTGGAAAGAAACAAGATGGTAACTTCTTTGCCATCCCTCATTTGTTTGAGAACAGCACCCAGGCCCGAGAACTTGCATCAGTAACTAGTACTGAGCTAAAAGAAATATCAAAACTTTGCAGCGAGGGAGCCAAGTTATGATCCCGCTTCACATCCTCATACTCATTTTGGCACTGTTGTGACCATGTACATTTTACTCCCTTTCTTAAAAGAGATCTCATGTGAAAAAGTTTTGCGTGCAAAACGTGGTATAAATTTGTTATAATATTCTGCCATGCCTAAGAACGTAATAAGCTCTGTGTTGGGATCTTTTTTCAAATCTGCATCAAACCTGATGGTGCTGAAACTGGAGCAGTAGGTTAAATGTTGAATCTTCACCAGTCCTCGTCGCGAGTGTAAAGAAGTAGATAACCATACAGTGCAGGATAAGTTGCTTTATTAAGATCAAAGCAATTTAAGATCCCATCCACAGCAGACATAGACATAGACATCAACTGCCTCAGCAAAGGATTACATCTAAAACATTCTAGAGTGTGCATGCGCACTTAACATTCTACAGCTTAACATTCTACAACCCACATTGCATTGAAGAGAAGGATACCACAGTCTGCCAAAGCAAAGTGAAAAAATCCAGATGGACTCAAATCAGGCACAGAGTAATTACCTGTAGCTGTTTTTAATTTGGTCATTCCATGTGTGGCTTTTTGTTCTCTTGTGTCGCTGTAAATGCAATGGATATATCCAGATGTAGATCTTCTAGTTTGCAACCGATCAGTGGGGATCTCCTCTAATTTGAATGTCTTTTTTGCGGCTCGGTCAACACTGATTTGCTAACAAATGGATTGTGACTGTAGTTTTACAATGATTAGTAAAAAACGGTGTTCCCTTGGTTTCTACACACTTGATTACAGACCACCACTTACATAATTCGTAAAAGTGACTGGATCTGTAGATACAAGAATACGATCTATTGTACCAGGTCCTAGTTACAAACTTGTCCCAACGAATGTGCATAATTGAATGACAAAGTGTATTGTCTGTTATGTTTTTCTCTCTTAAACATGTGTGTTTTCCTTACTAGGTAAGGGAATTTAGAGTGTATAATACGTTTTGGATCCATTTTTTAATCGGCCTCAACAATATTCTTGATGTTTGTTTTTATTGTCAATCTTTTTTACTGTAACTGTAAACATAATCTTTTAATAAAATGTTTGTAATAATTTTGCAATTATTTTTGCTTTTGTTTTTATATTTGTTGTTCATTGTGTGGGCCTTTGTAATTATTTCAACTCTAGTTTGTTGTTAAATGGTGACTGGAAGTTGATTTCTGCCTCTAATCAAGTGTGTAGAAACCAAGGGATAACGACCAATACGTTGTACAATGATTAACAAAAGAAGGACTGAAATGTGTCAGAGTTGTTAACAGTGTGTTACCACCCAAGGAATCCATGCTTCACTTTTTGTGCTTCTTCATTCTTGAAACAGCCAAAAAAGTTGTTATGGGGTTGGTGGAAACAAACTGTTCAGTGCCGAGAGAAGTTGAAAGGTAAAGTTGTGCTTACAGCTTAGGGGTAGCAATTGCTTTTTCGTTGGATTGAATGTAGTTGGCAGTCCGCAGGAGTGATGGATAGGGCTGATATTTAAATCATTACTTATCAGTAATCTTCATTACCCTGAATCGTCGTCCTCCTCGTCCCAGTCCTAACTACATTGCCTAAACCATTATTATCAAACCAAAATTCACATCCAAGGCCTGAGATAAGTCCAACCTGTAATGTGTCACAAAGGTCTGAGAGGTAGACCAGGTTGCTGCCCTAACATTTTTCTGCAACAATGCATCCCCAGCTTTAAATTCGAAAAAGCTGAAATAGACCCTTGGATCGTCCTGAAGTCCCTTTGGGGACTGGTGACGAACCGATCTGTAAGCCTGTATAATTGCTTGTTGAACCCATTTACTAACTGAAGGGGTTGTAATATTTTTGCTTTTTTTGGCAACACCAAATTAAACAAAATGATAGATAGAAGCTCAAAAGTTCTTTGTACAATCAATGTAAACCAATAATGACCTTTTAACATCAACCATTACAGGAGTATCTGAACCAGAAAAGGACTGAAGAACTGTCAAAACGGGCTCTTGAGAGAAGTTAAATTTAGTTTGATCATCACAAACAAATATTGGGTCTTGGTTTAAGACCACCGTGTCTGCATAGGAAATGACTAATGCTCCCAGCTCTCCCAATCATCTATCTGGTGTGATTGCTAACAAGAAAGCTACTTTTGCTGAAACCCACAACAGGTTAGCTGATTCTGTCAGATCAAAAGATGGTTCTTGTTGAACTCTCAGAACAATTGGCAGGTCTCAAGTTGGAACAGAGTTAGGAACCACTAACTTCCTAATTCTAAACTCTTTAGGAGTCAAGAAAACAAGGATATTATCCTCCTTAATAAATCCTTGCATGACCCCCTACAAGCTCTAATTGCCACCAATTGTGAGGCCAGCATAACTGAAGTTAACCCTTTAAGGAAACCATCTCTTAAAAGCTCTAATATCTGAAAATGGTCTAACATCCCTCCCCTCACTCTGATCGCTATCTCTGAAAAGAACCCAAATGCTTATTATAAGAGGTCAGTGAAGATGGTTTTCTTGAGGATTGGATGTCTAGGGCCAGCTCTTTGAACAAGCCAAAAACTCTAATTTCCCACTCTCAATTTCTAAGCCATCAGTTTTAATTGTAGGAACATCTCGAATGACAAGTTCGGATGTTGAAGAGGAGGAAGGGTCTGATGGTAAGTGGTACACGTCCTCTACTGACATCTAAAACAAGCGAGGGGACAATGGACTTCTCAGCCAGAATGAGGCCACCAATATCACAACTAGTCTCAACTCCTAAATCTTCTTTAGCTTTCTCTGGAAAAAGGGAATTAGTGGGAATGCATACAATATGCCTTGAGATATTTCAAATATTAAAAAATTCCTAGCAACTTGGACTCTGCAGAATGGCAGATACAACAACATAAAAGATGGTAACAGAAACTACAGTGTACTAAAATAATAACGACAAAATGTATAAAAAAAGTATTATTCATTTATTTATGTTTAAAAATATATTTTAAAAGAGAGGTAAAAAAACAATTTTGTTATCAAACATTTAAATAATCACAACACATGACAAATAATGTAGAGCAAAAAATAGTACAAAACAATATTTAAGGATTAAATATACATTCAGTAATAAAATACAGTACAGAAAATTGAAACATCAAAGTGGGTAGTATGTTGATCTCTACGCGCGTTTCGGCGTATGACCCGCCTTCTTCTGGAGAACCACTTGAAGATTCTAAAATAGATAAAACACAGACAACGCTGAGAAGGACGACAGCGGTATGTCTCAAAAACAGCAAGAATCAAATGCGGTCCGCAAGATTGTGAGACCAATAATGTACGGCAACGTCAAATGGAGAAAGGCCGGATTCCGATGGCCGTTCTGGAAATTTATAGTTCGGAAATCGGTCGAATATGAAACTTATATTATAATGCGAAATATCACAACTTTAAAATGAGGGACTAGTCCTTGTAGATATAGGTTGCCAAGGAAATAAGACCTACATAAGTAGTTGATGAAAAACAGCATGGGAATAATCCGTGAATTTCAACAGAAAGCAGATCGCCACAGGCACCGGTTTTGGATGTGCGGCAGTCTGACGTTGAAGATACGCATATGTCACTTCCCCACTTTCAAATTTCAAATCATTTTTTTCATCAACTACTTATTAAGGTCTTATTTCCTTATTAGTAGATGTTAGTTCGCAACAGGGGAAGAAAGGTCTGTATTGCATTTAAACACCACTCCTAACTCCCTCCAATTGGAAAAATAAAATCTTTCCTTTTCTGACCAATGGGCCCACACCTCTTGATCCTGAAGGGTCTCCATCCAACTCCAAAGACTCTGTTGTAAGAAGAAGTGGAGTGCAAATGTGGAGTTGAAACCCTTTCAATACGTGTTCCCCCAATAACCACCATTGCAGATTTGAGCTATCGGAGGGGCCACATGAACCAGGTAGCTGTAATCTAGGGATGCCTGATTCCTGTGATCTAAAAGATGGTTGAGAAGTGGTTTCAGGTGGATTCTTGCCCATGGTACAACAGCAGTTGGGCCTACCACAAACCCTTGAACTTTCAATCAAGTTCCGGCGGGGGCCTGTTGCTGTGATAGAAGCTGTAGAAGATGAGATTGAAGAACTAACATTCTGTTCTGTAGGAGATAAACACACCCTTCCTGAGTGTTGAAGATGGCTCCAATGAAGGATGCTTCCTGAGAGAGAACCAGTTTCGACTTCCAGTGGTTGACTATGAGTCTCAAGTGCTGGAGAATACATAAATTTGCCTCCATATTCTGTTGTGCCTTTGAGAAGGAGGAGGCACACAATTGCCAGTCATCAGGATAAGAAAATATGGAGACACCATTTAACTCCAATGCTGCCACTAAATGTGCCAATATCTTTGTGAACATTTTCAATGTTGTGGAGAGTCTAAATGGTAGAACTTGGAGCTGGTAATGCTGATCAAGTAATGGAAATCTTAGTCAGATTTGACTTTCTGGATGGATAAACACATGGAAACTAGTGTCCTGCAAGTCTAAAGCTGCAATTACACCCCCTTTTGATATTAGGGCGATCATGGTTTGTAGCATGATTATTCAGAGATTTTAGGTCCAGCGCTGGCCAAAACCTCCCATCTTGTTTCAGATCAAGAAACACATTTGTGAGAAAAACCTCTATGTTTGTTGTGCCCAGGGTACAGGAATCATTGCTCCTTTTTTGGATGACATCTTGAACTCAGTGAAGCATTGCTTGTCTTGTTTTGTGGGTCTTTTGGTAATGACATAGCCCTGAACCAGTGAGCCTGAGAACATTTATTGACCTATATTTACTATATTTTGGAACCATACTTCACAATGGAAAGTACCTACACGTCCTGAATCAGAGATCACAATTGCTGAAAGAAATTCTTCAAACGTCATTCAACCTTCATATACTCATTTTCGATTTTGCTCTTGGGTTTAGATGGAATGGAGTTGGGAGTTTATTATCATATGCAGCCCCCCAATCACAGACCCAGCTATGAAAGGTACATCTGTTATCCTGCCGGTTTGCATAGATTCCTTTTCAATGACTAATTTCCTACCAGGAAAGAATTTAAATGGTTTTAATATTTACTTTTCATCATCGGATTTTCGGACCATCTGGTCGAGCTCTTCACCAACTAGTTTATACCTCATAAAGTGTAATTTCTGACTCAAAAACCTCTGTCTAGCATCCAACTTCCAAGGTTTTATCCATAGAAGTCTCAACCCTGCAAATGTCCCACCAGCAGAGTAAGCCTCTGACTACAGATAGTCAAAGGTGACAACAGAAAGGAACTGTGTTAAAAGCTCACTGTTTGCAAGCATTAATATATGATCAGTTCCTTCTTGTAAAGAGTCATAGAAAGTGTGGAAATGTTTTAACAACACTTGCGAGGCATGTGCCATATAGGTAGATGCTCTATTAGAAAAAAATAAATGAACCATAAGCTCTCTTCAAAGAACCTTCAACCTTCTTCTCCACCACATCAGGAAGGCTAGCATCTTCTGTGGACAAAGAGGAAGAAGGCACCATTGCAGACAGAATAGTTTTAAGCGTAGGAACCTGGGGAAAGGTGTCTTTAAACTACTCAATTAGATATATGTTATTAAGGAACAAAGGAATGTTGGATTTGTCTACACCATTCCACTCATTAAATGGCAAAGTCTTTATCACATCATGTAAGGGTAAGTCATCTGCAGGAGTGCCACCATTCTGAGCTTTAAACTCATCCTCCTGTTGTGACATATTGCGATCCGGAAACCTCTCTAATATAAGATAAGATTTCTTTAAAAAGTGCACCCTGGACATAAATCCCCTTGAGTCTGGAGACCTGATCATCATTATGGTCTATTCTGTTCCTCTTCAACTGAGGCTCATGTAATACAGCATCTACTGCAAGCTCAGTCCTAGAAATCTGGACCACCTACTCACTTCCTGGAGGCTCCACATTATGTTTTATTTGAGTTGGCTTCTTTCCTCCCTTGTTAGGGCTCCGGGAAAGTTCACCATGCTATAGCATTGGTACATTCTTATTATATAGGGTTGTCGAGAGACCAAGGCTCTGGGGAGTTGGTCTCTAGACAAGTTTTTGCTGCCTTCCTCATCGTGCGTGCTTCTACAAGCATCTGACCTGGGACTCCAGCACTGCCGCCACATAGCCTAGTTAGCCGGGGAAGCAATCTCTGTTGGCCCGCTCGAAGCATGATATGTTCTCCCCACCCCAGCCAAGCATCTGAGTTTAGACCGTGATTCTGAAAGAAAGGGCATGAGGAGGATTTATGGCATCTTTAAGTATATGGCCATAGAAAGAGGACTGGTGCATGCTACAACTCTATCTATGCATGATAAGTAACTCTATATGAAAGGCAAGACTTCTCAATATAGTTGAGGCTGGGATAAGGAGAACGTATGATAGATAATGTGTAGCACCTCGTACCTGGGTGCATTTATTTGCTGACACTCATCCTTTATTTTTAACATCACTCCTATGGTCCCATTGCCAAACCACAGGTTTGAAATTACTGGATCAATAAGGTATGTGGCATAGACATTCTCTTTCAAGAATGGACTTCACCTGTAGAAAGCGCAAAATGTGCCTCTTTTGATTGAAAGCATTAGCAGATATCACCACCTACTGGCAGCCCTATGATGTTCACGGACCTCGACTTGAACTGTCGTACACACAATGCAAAATATTTTTATCACACACACTCTACTGTTACTATATTATTTAAGGGAATGCCGCTTAGGTTAGATCTTGGCTTAAAACCTATTGAACACTTTGCTATTCTCAGGGCACTCCTGTTCTGGATAAGGGTCTGGACAAGTAACACCCGGGTCCCTTTGAAGGGGGCCATGGTTGAGTTGATTGCCCTGCACAAGAAAACAGGTCGAAGAAAGTGGTTCAACAAGATCAAGGCCTGGTTCACTAAATTAGGGCTGGGACAGCTCTGGGAGGAACCTGGGACCATTACTAAATCTATGCCCCCCCTTGTCAAAAAAAGGTTCTGGGGACTGAATGCATCGGAAAACATAGAACTCACTGCACATGGCACTTTAACCGTGAGGTTTTTTAATGTTAAAGATAGTTTTGATTTCAAAACTTTCCTGGGTGATATTGAACCACCAATGGCACGTGCTCTGTATACCCAACCTAGATATGGAACTATTCCCTTAAATGCAAGGAGAAGTTTCTGGGGTAATGTGCTGGCCAATACATTGTGCCCTTCATGCCACAGCGCCCCCGACACGCTTGAGCACTTCCTTTTTTGTTGTCCCTCCTATGCTGATTTCAGAAGAACCTGGATAGCTCCTGTCTGTCGTGTGCTTTCCATTAGGTGCCCTTTGGAAGCCACACACATCTTCAAATCAGACACCACATGATGGCTAGTATTTGCTATTTGGAGATTCCTGCTATTTGCCTGATGGAGAAGATCAACATGTGTTAAGCAGTCTCTGAACATTGTTGCACCTTTATAGCTCTTTTTGCTTCTATGTTTGATCCTGCTCTTTATCTTTTTAAGGGGCTCACAACATTGCATTTTATTGGATATTTTAATGAACATTTGTTTATGTAATATTAATTGTTTTTATCCTGATGTAGTGTTTTTTTACAATGTAAATGATCATATTTTTGATCGAATAAAGTATATATATATTATTTAAGAGAACTAATAGGATTATTACATAAAGTATTAGAGTGTTTTAAAGTCTTTCCTAATTTGCCCCAACATCCTATTTAGGGACAAATTACATATTTGAAAGTAGCACGCTTATTATCTTGTTTTTTTTTTACTGTAGCACTCTTCACAAAAAAAGTGTAAAATCTAAATCCAGGCATCTATTTTCAACTTTCTAGTTTTCACAAAACTTTTAAACTGTACCCCTGGTAATGTGTCCCTCTCCTAGCTCACAGCATCCTTCAGAAAATGATTTGCGAATTCCCGGGCACTCCCATTCATTTAATTTTCCTAATGTGACTGTAGATGGTTTAAAATTTGCCTGTCTGTGTTTAAGCAATAGTACAACATTTTTCTTCAAAAGGAAAATGTTTTCACTCCTAGAGAAACCTTAGACCTCAATAAAGTTTGGGTATGTGTGTTCACCTACCCACTCTGCAAAATGATATCCTCCTTCCTTTGATAGTAGTAAATCTCATACCATTTCTAGGGTGGGAAACAGTTGGAAGGCAGTTGGTGAACAGACAAAGCTAACTTATTTTGGGGGTTAACAAACTTTTAAGGCTAACTACGCATTAGAACACTTTTTACCTCTTACAATGGATTTACTCTCTCGTAAAATTATGCTCTTCCCATAGAAGACAATAAAAAATTGGATTATTGGCAGAGGGGTGTGGAAGGCAACAACCACAATCTTTGTCAGGTTGAGCTACAAAAAGTCGGTAAATTAACCTGCGCTTAACTCTATGGTCGCTTGGTGCACAGCAGTCAGTCATACTTCAGAGGCAAAATGTAAAGTATTTATGCAGCACAAAAACAGTAATAAAGTGAAAATACAATACAAGGAAAATACCAAACCAATTTTTAAACATAGCGGTCATTTTAATAAATACAATTACACCAGAACGACAAAAATACAGTGTTTTCCGAATTTGTTAGTTATGTTTGTAAGTGGTTTATTGCACAACCAAGTCAATTCATTAGATCTTTGCGTTGTTTGGTGAACGCCCTTTGGTCCACCAGTAGATAAGAAAAGTATCCCTTTGGACACCAAGGAGCCACAAATGCTTGTGTGTGTGATGAGTAGTATGAGTGAGCAATTTGGTTTGAATGGAGAAGTTTGAATGGATATATTGTGATATATTTTGGGATGGTTTGTGCATATAGGTTAATTTTTCTTTAATTGTGTTTCGTCTTGTGAATTGCTGGATGTGGTGTTTTTTCTACATTTAATGAAAAATGTGCTGTTCATTCCTTCGAAAAAAGAATTAAGTTCTAAAAATAATAAACACTATTGATTTAGAATGGTGCACTTTGACTTATAGCTGTTGCGCCTGGACAAACAGTGACAATTGAATATCAGTATTGGCATTTGCGGTTGTTTTGTTTTAACATTCTAAAAGTGGCATTTTTAGAATGGGACTTGAAATCTGACTTTCCCATTAAAAAGAATTTGAAATTGGAATTAATTTAAGATTAACCATGAGATCACTATTTGCTCCAATAAAAAGTTAGCACTTAATAAATGGAATAATGTCATTCCATGTTAGTCAATAGGACATATAGGCCTTACAACAGTGAAACATGACTTTAGGAGTTTTTCACTTCCAGGAAATGTAAAACTTAAGAATACATGCCCTACCTTGTAAATACAATACACTCTCCCCTGTGAGCGTTTATGGTTTACTGTAGGTGGACATATAAGTATTAAAAAGGGAGGTTCAGGCCTGGCAAAGGTTTATTTTTTCAGATTGGAGTGGCAGTTTAAAACTGCATGACAGATTGCAGTGGCAGGCTTGAGACATCTTTTCAAAGGCTATTTTAGTGGGTGGTATATTGACTGGTGCAGGACCATGAGTAGCATTACATTTACAGGCCCTGGGCATATGTAGTACCATTTAGCAGGGACTTACAAGTATATTAAATGTACCTAGCAGGTGTAAGAGAATTGTACCATGTTTTAGGGAGAGGGCACCTACACTTTACCACTAGTTACAAAGGAAAAAGTGCTCAGAGTTCTAATTCCAGCAAACACCAGTTCAGCACCAGAAGGCAAAAAACTGGGGAGACCCTGCCAAAAGGGCCAGGCTCAACATTGCTTTATGTCGATCCCATATGGTAAGCTCCTCTTCTGACTCCACTGCTCCACAATTGAGTCTGTTCTTTTGCTGTACAGGTGTCTGATGAGAATGGCATCTGCCAATACCTTTTCTATTGTTTGAGATTCTGTATTGATCATAAAGATGGGCCTGTCTGAGTCACACCAGTCTGGGAGTTGACCCTGATTTGGGACGACAGCGATTGTGGTACCTCTAAAGTCATAAGGAAAAGTAGCACAGTAACTTCATTGAAGAGTGCCAGAAGATGAAGGCTCAACAGCAAAGTTTGCTTCTTCAAAACCTCATCTGAAAACTCAATTGGGCCCAGTGTTTTCTCGGTTTGCTTGGCTGACAGAACCTCTCTAAAATCTACTTCAGTTATAGGTGCATCTCAATATCACACGCTCCTCTTGGCTTATAGCAGAGACTGGCAATTCACTTATTAAGGGTTGATGAGAAAGGTATTGACATCCAGCTTACTGTGGATCTCCCTGAAGGCTATGCTGAAAGCTGTCCTTGTTACTCTTGTCAGACTCCATTTAGATGCTATGGGGCAGATTTACAAGCCCCTTGCGACATTTTTACAGCACCAATGCGTCACTTCTGTGACGCAGCAGCGTTGTAAACAATGCTCCACCATGCGACAGATTTGCAACTTGACGCATCTAGTGAGATGCGTCATGTTGTAAAGCCCTACACTACATTATACCTGTGTCAGGTATAATGTATGCAGGGTGGGCGTTCTGTCACAAGGAAGCCCCGTAAAAGTGATGCAGTGAAATCTACAAGATTTTACTGAGTCACTTTTACGTCCCCGCAGTGTCAAAATCTTACGCCTGCTTGTAGTAGGCGTAAGGAGTGACGCAGCACTATGGGTATGGGCCGCTTCTGAGCAGTGCTGGAGTTACGTAGTGCTTGCGACACAACTCCAGCACTGCGTCACCTATACACTGATAGACGCATCTGTCTCTCCTTGCGCCACGGTGCGCTGCATTGTAAATGCGGGGCATCCATGGTGGCGCAAGGGGTTCCTGATGTCACGCCAAATAACTGGTGCATCCCTGCTGATCTGCAGGAATGCACCAGTTATTGTATATCTGCCCCTCAGTGTATTAAGCAGACAGCAAAAGCATCCTCTCTGTCCCCGCTTTCCCAACTGTGGCCCTGTTGACATCTTTGCCGTTTGAGGGATTATATCATTGGCTAGAGGCAAAGAGCATCTATAAACCATTCCAGGACCATTCTGTGCATCTATGGAATGCAAGTCCACATGGTGGGTGCATTTATCTGCAGAGTCAATGTATGCATGCATGACCTGTCTATGATGATGAACAACACTTACAACGCAACTTTTACATCGCAGAGCCTTTACAACGCAACCATTACAACGAAAACTATTACAACGCATTGCTCTGGGGGGCGCTCTAGGATAGGGAATAGGTTAATTTACTATCCAATAACCTTCCCTAGTGTCCACGGGGACTGGAGTTGGAATAGTAAATTAAACTATTCACTATCCAGCCCCCAAAGCACTATGCGTTGTAATGGACTGCGTTGTAATAAATGCGTTGTAAAGGCATGCAATGTAAATGCATGCGTTGTAATGTCATACATCCGTCTATGATCAATTTCCTCATAGAAACTGTCTGCGGCATGGATTGTGAGAGGTGAAAGACAGAGATCAGATAAAATACTACAGAAGTGGAAGACGTCTGACTCAGTGGTGTATATTATCCAGTATTAGGGTATCTTTCATAGATTCACATGCCTGAATCATTCCCCGTCGTCGAGGCGGGAGTCCCACGGTAAATTATATATATAATAGCAGTGCCTAAAATTTCTTGTAGTAGGCTGGAAAGCCCAAAGGCCTAACTAGGCCTCAAAACTTAGCAGCCTATCTACATCATTATGTAAAAAGACCTGAAATAGTAGCCTCTGCCAATCAGCTGTCCTCACCCTCTAGAACCTTCCCAGCTCAGGCAGTTCTCCTCAGATTTTCACCGCACTTCGTGTGTAAGGGAGTCTCCCTGAGTGCCTACTCAGTTTTTGATCTTTATTCCTTAAAATGTCTGAAAAGAAGGCTCTTTTCAAAGCTTGTGGGACCTGCTTCAAGAAGAGAGTGCACGTGGATGACAAACACTCTGACTGTATTTATTGCCTGCACCCTTCACATGTTGTGAAGGACTGTCGAATTTGCTGTACCTTCCCTCAGAAAACTATCAGGGATAGGGAGGCAAGGGTTCTTTTGTGGTTGAAGTCTTTTTCCACTGAGGATGAGGACAAAGCCACTACTTCCAGCAAGAGAGCTAGATCCGCAGAAAATGCTTCTCCTGAGAGAAAGAAAAAGCTAAAAACCTCTCAGAAAGCTTCAGAACCCTCTCAGAGTGCACCGGCTTCTTCAACTGTGAGTACAACCCAGGCTAAGACGATTTCTCTGGTGTCTGTACCTACTACTACTTGGACTTCTACCTCCTCTTCTACTTCTATGGTTACCACTTCAGCTATTACGTCACCTTTGATGTCTGTTCCACCATTGCTGTCTAAAACCAAGTTACCGTCGTCGAAATCCTTCTCAACGAAGGCCCTGTCGACTAAATCTTCTGCTCCGTCGACGACCGCGAGGCCGTCGTCGACGAAGACATTGTCACCAAAAAACTCGTCAACGAAGACATCATCGACGGTCTCGTCGACGAAGAACTCGTCGACGAAGACTCCAACGTCGGACCCGACGACGAAGGCCTCGTCGACGAAGACACCATCGACGGTCCCGACGACGAAGGACTCGTCGACGAAGACACCATCGACGGTCCCGACGACGAAGGACTCGTCGACGAAGACACCATCGACGGTCCCGACGACGAAGGATTCGTCGACGAAGACACCATCGACGGTCCCGACGACGAGGGACCCGTCGACGACGAAAATACCATTGCCGGCCTCGTCGACGGCAAGATCTTTTTCAGTGACAGGACCGTCGACGGAGATTCCGTTTACCGGGGCTTGCGCAATAACATCTGCTCATCGGATGCACGGTTCCCCTCCAGCAAAGATACAATTCACTCATTTTCAAATGAAAATTTATAAAGGGCAGGATTATTCACATATTTCTCCACTATTGCCATCGCACATTTTGGAGACATACATGCAAGAGGATTCGGATGAAGGGGAAGAGGATGATGGTCCTTTTGGGATTGCCCGTCACCCTTCTCAATTAAATATTAAATATCAGGAGGATGATGAAGAGGAAGTGCAAGAACAATATATACATGATGTTTATTCAACGCCATATCAGTCACCTCATACTAGACCTCCTCGGTCTGAGGACACAACGCATTTACCAACTTCCTTAATACAGGACTTGCAGGCTATGTTGGCAGATTATCGCCAGAGATTTCCATCCAATCAAGGTGCGCCCGCTGGGTCACCTGTTCCAGTTCATGTGCCAAGACCTCCGTCGCCAAGAGCGTCATTGTCGCCACAGCAACATACTGCTCCACTTCCTCAAGTTGACGACAGTTCTTCCAATGATGGTGAAGACAGCAGGGAAGAGGGAGAGTTACCGGATAACACACCTGTGGATCCTTGGGAGGATTATGTCATCCCTACGCCTTCTCCACCTCCTCCCCGCCCTTCAGATTCTCCACCTGAAGATATTGGGGGTTTCCACAATATTATGCAGAGAGCTGCTAATCGATTTGAGTTAGTTGTCACAGTTGAACAGTCGGACTGTTTTTTACATGACTTTAAAGAGGGATATCGGAGAGTGGTCAGGGCCATACCTATTATTGATTACATATGGAAGGAAGGTCTCAACATAATGAAAACTCCAGCTTCCATTCCTGCAGTCTTGCCAAGGATAGACAAGAAGTATCGAGCACCATCTGATACTCCTGCTTGTTTAATCGGTCATAGGTTCTTTCTCTCGGCAAGGAGGGAAACGACGCTCAGGCAATCAAGGGCGAGATTCTAACAAGCGCCAATGAGCTTTGCCGGATGTCAGCCACTCACTCTTCCCTTCCCGTGGGCGCCAAGATTTCCGCCCTTTACCACCTATGGCGGAAGATAACTTCAGATCAGTGGGTCCTGGATTTAATCAGCAAGGGACACACTTTGGAGTTTTTGCAGAAGCCTCCAACAACGCCGCCCAGGGGTCCCCCTCCTCCTCGTCTTCACTTACTCTTCAAAGAAGCCTTAAAGATGCACACAAGAATGCGATAGAACGAGTCCCCCATTCTCAGAAGGGGATGGGGTTTTATTCTCGCTTCTTCCTCGTGGAGAAAAATTCGGAAGAGTGGCGTCCGATATTGGACCTGCGCAAACTCAACAAATATCTAAAGAAACAGAGTTTCCGCATGGTAACGTTGAAGGACGTTCTGAATTGTCTCAACGAAGGGGACTTTCTGGCTTCTCTGGATATGCAAGACGCCTATTTCCACATCCCTATTCACCCGAACCACCGCAAGTTCCTAAGGTTTCAAGTGGCCGGCGTCCATTTCCAGTTCAAAGTGCTTCCGTTCGGCCTAAAATCGGCCCCCAGAATCTTTACCAAATGCCTGGCTCCAGTGGCTGCAATGTTGAGGTCCCAGGGAATGCAGGTTTTCCCATACCTCGACGACTGGCTGTTAAAAGGTCCAACCAGAAACTCCACAATGGAAGCGGTCAGCAGAACGCTTTCTCTTTTCTCGAATCTAGGACTAACCCTCAATTCAAGGAAGTCTCAGCTCCAACCTCGTCAACAATTGACTTTTCTGGGTGCAATCTTGGACACATGCCAGTGCAAGGCATACCTGACACAGGAGCGACAACACAAACTCGTAAAACTAGCAAAACAAATATCTGCAAGAAAGTCTCTTTCAGTTCGGATATATGCTTCCCTTCTAGGGATGTGTTCATCTGCGATCAACCTCATTCCTATGGCGAGACTCAGAATGAGACCGTTGCAAGAAGAGTTACTTCGTCAGTGGAAGCAGGTCGAGGGATCATTCGACGACCGCATCAAAGTCACTGTCAAAATGAAACATGCTCTTCTCTGGTGGTCAAAGGCACACAACTTGTCGCCGGGCCTCACCTTTCTCCAAGACATTCCGGAGTTCACCCTGACTACGGATGCGTCCAAGGAAGGTTGGGGAGGTCACCTTCAGGACCTTCGGATCCAGGGAAGATGGTCTCATCAGTACCAACAGATGCACATCAACATCCTGGAACTAAGGGCCATTTTTCTTTCCCTACAAGCCTTTCTGCCAAGGATTGTGAATTCGTCCGTGCTGGTGCGTACGGACAATACCACCAGCATGTTCTATATAAACAAACAGGGAGGAACAAAATCTCTTACCCTGTCACTGCAAGCTCAGGAGATGTGGGAATGGGCCCTGAGTCACGGCATATCCCTCAGGGCAGAGCATGTACAAGGAGTTCGCAACTCTCTAGCAGACAGCCTCAGCAGAACGTTTGTGGGCTGTCACGAATGGGAACTCGAGCAACATCAAGTAGAGAAGATCTTTCGGCTCTGGGGGAAGCCGACGCTGGATTTGTTTGCCACGCAGCAAAACAGCAAGTGCCTGTTTTATGCCAGCAGATTCCCAGGACGGGGGTCAAGAGGAAATGCCCTCCTGATGAGATGGACCGGAATGTTTGCGTACGCCTATCCTCCGATTCGGCTCATTCCGAGGGTGCTGCAAAAGATGAAGAGGGAACACTGCACTCTCATCCTCATTGCTCCACGTTGGCCAAGGCAATTTTGGTTTCAGGAGCTCCTTCTACTATCTCAACAACCTCCGTTTCGGCTCAGACCGACAGTGTCGATGCTGACAAGGGAGGGAGGTCAAATCCATCATCCAGATCCTCAATCGCTGCACTTGCACGCTTGGCTCCTGACTTCCTAGAGTTCAAGGACCTAAACATCTCCTCGGACTGCAGAAAGATATTGTCGCAAGCACGTGCACAGAGTACCATCAAAACATATCGTTTCAAGTGGAAAAGGTTCTGTTCATGGTGTGGAGATAATGAGGTTCATCCACTTCAGGCTCCTCCTGAAGCCATCCTTCCATACCTACTGTCATTGGCTAAGGCAGGTCTAGCCTTTTCTTCTATTAAAGTGCATCTGGCAGCAATATCCAGATTCAGGAAGAATTCCAACAAACCATCCTTGTGTTCATCCTCTTTGATCAAACAATTCCTTAAAGGGCTATTCCGAGCTTTTCCTCCAGTTCGTCCTCCTCCTCCGGAGTGGGATCTTAATGTTGTTCTTTCCCAATTTCTAAAAAGGCCTTTTGAACCGATCCATAAAGCGGAACTGAAGTTTCTGACTTAGAAAGTAGCAATCTTGTTGGCTCTTACTTCTGCTCGCAGAGTTAGTGAAATACAGGCCTTCACTATTACTCACCCCTTTCTGCAATTCTCTAAGGACTTTGTTACGCTTAGAACCAATCCAAAATTCATTCCTAAAGTACCAACTCAATTCCACATTGATCAACCGGTCAAACTCAGAACCTTTTTCCCGGATCCAAAAACTCCTGCAGAGAGGGTTTTACATTCTCTGGATGTGAAAAGGTGTCTGAAGTTTTATCTTCAGAAGACAAAGGACATCCGTCAATCTACACAACTTTTTGTTGCCTATGGGAGAAACACCTTCGGTCAAGCTGTCACGAAAGCAACTATTGCCAGGTGGTTGTCTTCTACAATTACCTTCTGTCATGACAAGACCAACAGACCTTTATCAAGGAAGGTCAAAGCTCATTCCACAAGAACAGTGTCGACATCTACGGCCCTTTTCGCTGGAGTGACGCTGGAGAACATTTGCCGAGCTGCTACTTGGAAAAGTGTCCACACTTTTACCGAACATTACTGTCTGCAGTCGGCGGTTCAGGATGACACAGCTGTTGGTGATGCAGTGCTGCAAGATCTTCTTCACTAAGGTTGGATAACTTATAGTCTTTTTATTATTCTTTACAGTTACATATTTCTAATGCTGTCCTATCAGTCATATTTTGAAGGTTTTGATGCATATGTTTTGTTAACATGTTTTGTACTCTATTACCTTCCTGGTTGAGTGGGGATAGATATATGTTTTTTCTTTGTCTCCCACCTTCCTCTATCGACAGACATGATGTTACTGCTTGCTATTCTGATTCAGGCATGTGAATCTATGAAAGATACCCTAATACTGGATAAGAAAACGAGTTACTTACCTGTAACTACGGTTATCCAGTATTGGTATCTTTCATAGATTCACATGCACCCACCCTCCTCCCCGGTAGGGCAGTTCTTTCTATGGATACTCATTCTCACTTGTGCTGGGAAAATCTGAGGAGAACTGCCTGAGCTGGGAAGGTTCTAGAGGGTGAGGACAGCTGATTGGCTGAGGCTACTATTTCAGGTCTTTTTACATAATGATGTAGATAGGCTGCTAAGTTTTAAGGCCTAGTTAGGCCTTTGGGCTTTCCAGCCTACTACAAGAAATTTTAGGCACTGCTATTATATATATAATTTACCGTGGGACTCCCGCCTCGACGACGGGGAATGATTCAGGCATGTGAATCTATGAAAGATACCAATACTGGATAACCGTAGTTACAGGTAAGTAACTTGTTTTCTTCCTATGTTAATCACTGCATTGATTATGTCCTATCATTCTATTTATAGGAGATCCTTGGTATGATACAGAACCAATTGTATAAGAATAGCCAAGTACAATGTCCTTGTTGCAAAAGGCATCGTTTCAATGAAAGAAACATGTTATGGATAAACATGTAAGCATTTGTGCACACTGAAATTGTCAATGTCACAGAGATTGCTTGCCATGATTTCAATGTAACAGAGATTGCTTCCCTGGCTAACTAGTCAGTGCACAAGCCCTCCTTAACATGCATAGTTAGGTGGCCAGGAATTAGCCATAGACTTTGAGGTTGATCTGGCCTAGGAAAGACACAATGTTCGAAGCTTGTTGTTCAACTGTGGAGTGGTGTGGCTCACTGGTTAGAGGCGGCAGACCCGGGAGCAGAGGACGGCCCGGGACCAGGGTTCAATTCCCGACGCGGCAAGGTCTTGGACCAGGGTCAACGGACTCGATAATTCTCGCCTCGGTGCCTACTCTAACTAGGGATCACACTCGGCAACTCTGGGCATTAGCTTGCCTCATCTCCACAACGGCCCCCCACATACGTCGAGGATGCCTGGTTTCACCTTGGAGACACCAATTAGGGACCATCTCACAGGGAAAGCCAGGACGGGTTCCCCAGCCGTCTACAGCGCAGAGATACTCCTCGGGAGTCGATTCTAGCGCTTTAGAAACCCACAATCAATCAACTACATTGTGTGAGAAACTACTCCTCTTCCGTGCGGGACCTCTCTGTCCAGCTCTATGTACACTCTCTGCCAAACACTTGAGTTAAGGAGCAAATCCCTCAATGTTTCTCTGATTAGATGGACTGCAGAAAGTCAGAAACCTATAATTTGACTGGTGCATGTCCAATGTTAGATCGCTTATCGGGAGCACATATGGGTGAGAACAGGCCAAGAAAGAGCTACTAATAAGGACTGTATAAAAATCATAAGTGGTGCTGTCTTCATATGGATACAGATCAACCAACTACATACATGAAGATTGTTTATATTAGAAAACCTGGATCAACTTTTGTTAGAAATTGGAATTCTGGTTGACAGAAATATGCATCCTGTCCAAGTAGGAATCACAATCCTAGTCAGGGTAGATTACAACACAACCAAAATGATCCTGTGCCCGTCCTCTGGTAGCCTGGCACAGAGCAGTCGGGCTTAACTTAAGAGGCAATGTGTAAAGTATTTGTGCAACACTTCATACAACAACACACTGAAAACACCACAAAAAGACTCCACACCAGGTTAGAAAAATAGGCTATGATTATATATATAAAACAAGACCAAAATGAAAAAGATCCATCTAGTAAAAGTCGACATTTGAAGTTTTAAACATTAAATGAAAAAATAGCACTGAGATGCAAATAGTGCTCAAAAAGTTAATTAGTCGCATTGGACCGGGACAAAGTCAAGAGTTCAGATCACCCACAATAGAGTGCAGTCTGGTTACAAGACCCACGCAGGGCCCGCTGAGCACAAATACCCTAATCCTTGTCACAACAGTAAGATGCATAGGTGATCACCACGCAGGTGAGGTGTTGTGCCAAATTTCTCCATGCAATTACAGCGATTTGTCGGTCCGTGAGCAAAGCAACGGTTTCGAAGTGCGACACTTCCAAATGCCACGTGGCTGGTTTCTCCACGTTGTAGAGGTGATGCGTCAATTTTCTCTACGCAGTGACGGGGATGAGTTGATTAGAAGGCGGTGGTTCCAGATGTGAGGCAGTGGTTCCGAGTGCGATTCGCCGGTCCTCTTCCCGCAACAGCGGCAATGTGTCTATTCTGCTCTTTCAACAAAGGATGCATCGGTTCCACTGGAGCAAACCCCTAGACCCACTTCCAAGGGTCCAGAACTGGGGTGCCTCCACTTGACTGGACAGACTCACAAGCAGATGAGCCCATGGGTTGGAACAGGAGAGCTCTACGTCCTTTGTTTCCCTGAGACTGAGACAACAGGAGGCAAGCCAGCAAGTTCTTGGCATCACCTTAGGTGCAAGTGATGCAGGTATAGTCCTTCTAAGCCAGGTAGAGAGAGAGAGCAACAGGCAGAAGGACAACACAGCACAAGTTCAGCAAACAGCAGTTCCAGCAGTGTGACAGTAATTGAGCAGCATAGCAGATCCTCTCCTTCCTGGTGGCAGAGTTGTCACAGGTCCAGAAGTGTACTGATTTGGTAGTGCCATAAGCCCAGTAACTTATACCTAGTGGTGCCTTGGAAGTGGGGAGGTCTCATAAGAAGGCTTTGAAGTGCACAGAGTCTCTCTCTTCCTTCCCTGGATCCACACACACTACAGTGGGGTAATCAATTATTTGTGTGGGGACAGGACACAACCCTTTCAGGTGTAAGTGTCAGCCCCTCCCTCCCATCCTGCTCAGGTTGGGCCATCTGCATGCAGATGAGCACTCAGGCACACCTACCCTTCCTTGGTGTGTGACTGTCTAGAGGGAATGCAGGAAGCCAGCCGAAACACACCACAAATGTGTATTGCAGATACAGTCAGAAGGCACCCAATGACTAAAGTAAGTAAATGCCAACTTTCTAAAAGTGGCATTTATTAAACTGGAATTTAAAATCCAACTTCACCATCAGTTGTGATTTTAAATTGTGAGTTCAGTGACTCTAAACTGGAAAAGTCTATACCTTCACAATCTGGAGTTAAACTTAAAAGATATAATAAGGTGATCCTAATGTTACTCTATGGGAGAGATAGGCCTTGCAGTAGTTAAAAACGAAATTTGTAATTTTTCACTACCAATACATGAAGCTTAAAAGTGCATGTCCTGCCTTTTAAATACACGGTGCCCTGTCCTGTGGGTTATTCAGGAAGTACCTCTAGGGTGACTTATATGCATAAAATGGGAAGGTTTAGGCCAGGCAAGATGGTTTACTTGCCAGGTCCACATGGCACTGTGAATCTGAATACACAGGCTCTTTAGTGGCAGGCCGGGCACATGATTAATGGGCTACTTATGTGGGTGGCACAATCAGTGCTGCAGGCCCACTAGTAGCATTACATGTATAGGCCATGGGCACATGTAGTGCACTTTACTAGGTACTTATAAGTAAATTAAATATGCCAATTGGGGATGAACAAATATTACCATGTTTAGGGGAGAGAGCATACGCACTTTACCACTGGTTAGCAGTGGTAAAGTGCACAGAGTCCTAAAGTCAGCAAAAACAAGGTCAGACAAATGGTGGGGAAGCAGGCAAAAAGCTGGGGAAAGACCACCCTAAGGCTGTCAGGTCTAACACCATTGGTGCGGTCTAGGTATAGATACAGACATATGAAGATCCACGGGGATATAGTGCTAGCTACCTGCCCAACAGCATATGTTCATGGGCTTGGGAAAAGCCAAAACAGCAGTTTCCAGCACATAGCATGTGCAGTAACCAAAGAAGAACTTTTATAGTGTGTGTTAGAATTGGGGGTCTCTGGTTGGCGCAAGTATTCACTTGTGACAAGCAGGGACCCTCTCTTCTAAGTCAGGGCGAAGGATGACCCCTTAGAATTACCCTGGCTCACCCTCTAGGTGCGTGGCGTGAGCAGCCAAGGCTATTCTCCAGGCGTTTCTTAGTTAAGCATTTGTAATAACACACACAGTAAAAATACCAATCCCCCCACAAATGGACACCAGGCTGTAGTTATATAAAAATACGTCTTCTTTATGTAAAAATATATATGCAGGCAAGTATCTATCACAAGACCATCAATAACGCTGTTCTTTAGCCACCAGGTTGTAAATAGGCAAAGTGTTCTCTTTCTCGTAGTTCAAATGTATTTCTTCTTAGTCTTTTAGTTAGTTCTTTTTAGCCTCTTTGGCCAGTACGTGATACTCCTCTCACCAGTGCTCCTTCTGTACTTTTTAGGTGCCCAAGGCCAGTTTTAGGCGTGCTAAACGCTTCGCAGCGCTTCCGTGCGCTCAGAACGGGTGAATTCGGGACACTCTGTCAAGGCTCACGCACCTCGCGTGAGAAGCGCACACCAGGACCCTACCAACACTCACGCATCTCGCGTGAGACCGGGTACGCAACTTACAGCTTCAAGCAAATGCAACACAATGGTACGAGCCGTACCCAGCTTTTGCGGCTCGTACTGCGGGGGGGATTTCAGTGTACTGGGCACCTGTCAGAGGGCTAGGGGCCCAAGTTGGGTGACGGAGATAATGCGCTCGACTCCCACTCACCCGTAAGGACTCTCGTGGGAGCGTAGGCTTCCTCCTCCGGCACTCTGATGCGCACAGCCTCGATGATGGGGAAATAACACGTTGCGGGCCCCGAGCCCGTTACAGGAGTCTTTGAGGAACGTTGCGATTTCTTTGTGCGAGTCGTGCACGGGTAGTGCGACTCGGTTGATGAAGGGGCGCCTTCGGATCCTGATGTCAGCGGGTGCGTGCGCTTCAGGTAGGCGCGGCCCACGACCCCCAGCACGGCGGTGCGGGAGTCTCCACAACGGGGGCGGCGCGGCCTGTCAAGACTCTGAGATAATGAAGCGGGGGCAACAGGGCACGGTCTGTGCAGCTGTTAACCCGGCGTAGATCACGATCTTTAGAGAAATTCCGGCGGGAGGGGCGAGAGCGCTTCAGCGCGCTCCTAATGACAGTCGGGGGCAGAGGAGCAGGCAGCCTAGCCCGTGGGCAGAGAACGACTCCAAACGGAGCAAGGCTGTCACTGGGAAAAAGGCAGGCAAGCTCCCGAGTGCCACAGCCCTAGGAGGGGGCGATGAGGGGTGCAGTCTTACTCCAGAGGGATGCACACACGGCTCGAGTTTCTGGACGAGCAAAGGCACCAAGAACCCACTAGTCCTGGGGTTCAGATCAGGGGGCAAGCTCAACCAAGCCCTTGGAGAATGTTTCAAAGCACAAGTCTGCAAAGTCTTTTCAAAGTCTTTTCCTCTCCTTCCTCAGCAAGGCAAGCAGCAGGCCAGTCCTTCCAGCGTCTTCTTCTCCTTCTAGTTGGGCAGAGGTTCTTTGTGGGAAACAGGATTCATATTTACAAGGAGCAGAGCTCCTACTTTTATACAGCATTTTCTTTGTTCTGGCAGGCCAGGGGGCCTCTGCATAACTTCTTTCAGTCTCTGAGCACTGTGTTGGGTGTATTCTGGTCTCTTCTTTCAGTGTGAGGGGCAGGCATATCAGACGCTCCACAGGAGGTGGAGCCAGCATTGTGTGGACAGGGGCAGCCAGGAGTACCTTGTTGACAGTGCTTCTCCCTTCCTGGGCCAGGTGTCGGCTGAGTCATCAGTCGCCCCCCAGGGGGCGGAGCCAGCATTGTGGTGGCAGAGCACAGCCCTATTCAGAGTCCAGGGGCACTCCCACCTCCCACTAAGGTGTAATCCTTGCACTCACCACCTGTCATCCTCCAGCCCTGTCACTCACATAAACCAGACAGTCAGATACACATCCTAGCAGAGGCGGGCTGAAATGGTTAGGCAAGTAAATGCTAGCTTTCTAAAAGTAGCATTTGCAAACACAGGATATTAAAATAAACTTTACTAAAAGAAGTATTTTATTATTCTGAGTTCAGGCATACTAAACTTTATTTTCTACCATGTTCCCTGAGCCTGCTGGGATTATAGAGTGTAATAATTCCAGCAGCCCATCTTGGCCTAAGAGAACAGGTAGCCTTACAATAGTGAAAAACGAATTTGGATGTAATTCACTATTAGGACATGCCACACTCATCAGAGCATGTCCTACCTTACACTTACAATGCACCCTGCCCTTGGGCCTACCATAGGGGTGACTAATATGAAGTTAAGGGAAGGTTTAGAGTCTGGCAAGTGTGTGCACTTGCCCAGCCAGCATGACAGTCCCAGACTGCACACAGGTTCTGCAATGGCAGACCCTAGATACATTTTAAAAGGCTGCTTCTGTGGGTGGCGCAATCAGCGCTGCAGGCCCACTAGCAGTATTGGCATTTACAAGCCCTGGCACTCCTGGTGCACTTTACTGGGGACTGACAGTAAATCCAATGAACCAATCATGGAAATCAATCACAGTTACATTTTACATTGGGAGAGCATATGCACTTTAGCACTGGTCAGCAGTGGTAAAGTGCCCAGAGTCATTAAACCAACAAAAACAGGTCAGAGAGAGTATTGGAGGAAGGCAAAAAGTTCAGGGATGACCCTGCCAAGAGGGCCAAGTCCAACAGTGTGCAATGTATAATGTGCATTGTCTAATCTCTAAAGCATATTATAGTTCAAAATAACATACATTGTTATCCTTGTTCCACGTATAGCTTGAGGCATTGGATGTGCATGTAAGTGTGGTATCATAGAACACTACAAAGGACACCACGGCCTTCAGTAGGGATGAAGAGGAAGTGAAAGCTATCACAGCAGTGCCACTGACCCAACAAGCACTGCTGGCACCAGTCCAGGTACTGGCACTGAGTTGAGGTCAGTTTGCATGTATGCTGCCATCAAAGATGGAATACTGCTCCATAGATTTCCCCCACCGAAAAGAGTCCTTGGAAGGAGTGTGTGATTTCAATTATGTAGATATGTTTTGTGATTGTTTTACATATTTAACTTGTTCTTTAAGTGCTGGTCTTTTCAACTAAATAACACCTCTTACAGGACATATTATCTTTATTGAAATTGCAACAACTGTGTTATACTGCGTCAACCTTCAATGGACTTAGATTCAGGTAAGCCTGACTGCTGTCCCAGTGCTACCCCTGAAAGTCAGTGAGACTTTTGTGGGTAACCTTCAATCTCAGACCAAGGACCCACAGTCCTGGTGAGGAGGGAACACATTCAGCCACCATACCATTAGGAGGTCTCTAAAATGTTAGTTGATGAACTGTTAATAAGAATACGATGGACATATGAAGAATGATGAATGAACAGTCCCAACAAAACATCCTTACCCCCAAGTCACAAAACTATTCTGTCTTCTATTCCATCACACTCACACCCATGCAATTGACATGATCAGCATGTTTCACATTCTTGCATGCCTTCTGAGCCCTCACATCAGCCCTATTCTTTATGCACTTGGACATGCATTCTGGTGGGGGCAGTAAATCTACTTCTCTTTAACAACTATCGCATTGGGTGGTACCCTTGTTATGTACAAAATAAGCATATTATAGAGAAGTTCCGGCTGGACTTGGCAATTGGTTATTTTGATACTAGTGATGTGGATCTGGGTTTCGGTGGCTTACCACTTTGCTCATCTTAAGAAAACGATGATGTATTTTTATCAGTATTATCACATTTCTTTAATCATAAATGATTTGTATTGTAACACAAAAGGTTTAGATGACTGAAAATGTAATAATCATTTTTCCTTAGAATTTCAAGGATCTAGGAAAAAAAATCCTGAAAAATAGTGACATTCTTTAGGTCCAATTGGCAGCTCATTAAATGTAGAACTCTGGCATGCCTTGTTGGCCTAAGGCTCATTCATCTGATTGTATCTTCTTTTTTTTTCAGAGTCTATGCCACATCCTTCCTTCACTTTTGAAACTGAGATTGTGTGTGAGCCGCCATCTCAAGACCCAGGGCTCCGCTCTGGGACCTTCTGCAAGGCTGTGGTGAAGGGACTGCGTGGTAATGAACCCTTGGAGTGGGACGTCACCTTCGACATCCGTGAACTTTTTAGAGAGCGGGAGCGGCGCAAGGATGGGGACGGAGATCTATGGAGTGAAACATGTCACCATCTGGCTGCAAAGTCAATCATACGGGACTTTGAGCAGTTGGCGGAGAAGGAATGTGAAATAGAACATGGTAAGCAACAACGGTAGATTGACAGCATATACGTTCAATGGAATTAAGAGTCTTGAAAAATGTATAAATCAAGGGAGAGAAAAAGAGACCTTAGAGAAGAGGCAGAGACCTGGGAGAGGTGAACACATTATGGATGGTATGTGAACCAGAAAAGAAGATATTTTTTGGAGAAGTTTTCAAGATCCTTGTGTAGGAATGTTGCCTGAATTATCATGGTCTGAATATTACCTAACAAAACATGGTGTCTCTAATATCATTGACACAAATATTTGTCCTTTTGGAGTTAATATTAGAAAATCTACCCCCAATGGAAAAGTATTTGTTTAGTTGATATTTACGCCACAATATTATATCAGGCCATATTTTTGTTATTGACATTCTGACATACAATCCCTTATAGGGAATATCAATTCCTGATATAGTAACAAGCTGGTACTACATACAAACCCTGCTGGCTTGGATATTGGGGTTAATAGTGCAGAGCTTAGGCAAGGCCTTCATACAGTCCTTAACTCACTTGTGGTAGAGAGGCCAAGCAATTCAAGGCATTAGTTTTATAGAATGTGTTTTTAAAGAATTATACCAGATGCAAAGTAACACAGTTTTCTCCAAAGTCAATAAAAATTAATTACCATCCAAAGCTGTTTACATTTTAAAAGAGAACATCTAGTGTAATCCACAATACAGATACTACACATTAAAAATAAATAGCAGACTGAAAAAACAATGAGCCTTTGGCTATTCCCTCTTTTGATGTATGACTTCAAAAAAGTAATATAAAGCTGGAGATTATGCATCATATTAAGGCCCTCATTATGAGTGGTCTGGTAAACAATGTGATAACTATCATACCTGATCTACACTGAATTGGAATTTATCGGCAGTGGTGAATACCAACAAATGATGAGTTTTGACTAGAGGTGGGTACATCTGACATAATTCTCTCTAATGTAATTACTCATAATTACCTCTCAATTACTCATAATAATGTGTAATTAAGTGAGAAGTGCAACCCAGCATTTAGCTTCCTTTTCCTAGTCCAAAATGCACCCTCGAGTATAAACTGGGTTGATAATGCATTTTGCTCTAAAAAAGTGACATTAATTGCTATAGGACATGAAAAGCAGTAGCCAACAACCGCTCCCTCTCGCTTAGTTGTTGTTCCTGTGCTCTGGCAGTAAGACTTTTGCCCCAAATTACTCAACCTGGAGTAATCATGTAATTTCATTAATTTCGCATCACAAGAGAAATGCATTATCCCTCAAATTACTCCAAATGCTCCAGTGTAATAAAACATTTACACAAGCCTAATTTTCATGGAAAAACATGCATCAGAAAAGCCATAACTGTGATACGTGCAGTAACAGCAGTTACACCTACTTCACAACTAACTGTTCGCAGGTAATGAGGACCTCAGACTCTGCTGACTCCTCCGCTTCCATTAGTCTGGGTTCTCATGGCAATGACTCCTACCACAGGACTTCCATCAATGGAGGGCCAAATGAGATTAACTATTTCTTTTCCTCTACTAGGTTCTGGGAGACGGTACCAGCTGAATGCCATCCACGCAAGCAAAGCCTGCAACGTTATCAGCAAATATACAGCCTTCATCCCTGTGGATCTGACCAGCAACGCATACCTGCCTACTTTGGTGGAGTATTCTAACATAGGTACCCATGCATGCTGTCTTCTGAGGAGGGGCTTTACCAAACATGTAGGAAACCGCCATTTCCTCGGTCGAAGGGAAGCTTTTACCAACTCATTAATGAGAGATTCCTATTGTCTGGAGGACGGTGACATAAGAGCTAGTTAGTTGACACTGGTCATACTTCAATACATATATACAAGGAGTTTTTGTCACTAGGGAGAAGGTGCACTTCTGAAAACATGCTTGACGGGCTCCTGCGCACTGTGACACATTGAAATATTTTAACACGTTAGAAAGTGACCTTACATATGGAAAGAGGGAATCATGTCCCAGCACTTTTACTAGAGGCTCATTTTACCTTAGAAGAGGACATACCTCAAAGCATGTTAGAGATATCCATGCCCTCTTGTGTACATGCTAGAACATGCATTAGATGGTTCTGTCCTGTCCTCGAGACAAATTTGAGAGGGGCAGATGCTCAGTGGAGAGGAGGAAGAAAGCCATGCATGGCTAAAAGATTCCCAAGGGCATACCACAATGTATGTATTAGAGGGTTTTGCTCTCTAGGGCGAAAAGGCCTATGCAAAAGTCAAGTATCTGGGTTGCCAATCCTCCAGGGAGCAGAACATACTCCAACAAGGATGTATGGAAAATGTTCTTACCTGCAGCAATAGTTGCTCACGTTCTTAGATTAGCTCAACCACTATTGTGTATAGGTGCTCCTCTCTCTAGGAGTTAGCCCCCTCATCAATTATGCCCTGAATGAACAAAAGTGGAAGTGAATATTGTTTGTTGGAATCGTCTCATATCATTTAGCCTTGTAAATTATTATTTTTAAATCTGTTTTTGCATATCAATTCAACAGGTACATCACAGGACAAGGCTGCCACACTCTTTAGAGAAATAACAATATTATACAAAGTATACCAATATATAAATATTCAAATATTTAGTTCAAGAACACATCAAGATACCACCCAAAGTATAATTTGTCTCTAAGTCATAGGAGAGTTTTTGCATCTTAACATTCATGGTAGTTACTATGAATTTTATGACAGAAAGACACATGGCTGAACCACGCGTGCCTCTACAATGCCATCCTAACCACGAATACGCCCAAACCGCACGCAGTACTTTACAGTGTATGCCTTTACTATGCATGCCTTTACCTTGCAATTTCATGGTAAAGGCATGATTGGTAACGGGATATGGTTGGTAAAGATTACCCCTACCCCGACCCCACCTCCCCGACCCCAGCCGTCCACCCTAAGCCCTAAAATCCTATCCCCCTACCTTGCTCACTCGCCCTGAGTCCTAAAAAGGACCCCACCCTGACCTTTACCCCTTCCCCTCACCCTGCCCTAAGGCCTAAAACACTGCCCCCTTACAAAAACTACCCCAATCCCAGTACCCCCCACCCTGAGCCCTAAAACATACCCCTGTGCTGTCTTTAAAACTACCTTCTGCCCTGAGGCCTAAAACCCTGCTCCCAATAAATAAACTACCACAATCCCCATGCCCTGAGCCCTAAAAACTGATGTGTCCCTCAAAACTGCCCCTGCCCCTGCCCTAAGCCCTAAAGCTCAGCCTCTCTGCTCTTAACCCCTTCGATGCTAATGACAAAGCCATCTCGTCATGGGCGTTACCTGCGCTACGCGGATGACGAGCTGGCTTTGTCATAAACAGCGCGATTTTTAAAAATCAGCGCACAGCGAGAAAACGCGGTAGCGCGGTAGCGGTTAAACCTACCCCCACCCCTGCCCCCTCTGAGCCCTAAAACCGGCCCACTCCCCTAAAACGTACCCCCCCGCCCCCCACCCAGCACCACCCCAACCTACCTCGCCGCAACCCGGTCGTTCCTGCAGCGATCCTGATCCTTTAGGTTCCTCTCCCCACCTGCTTAGACAGCTAGAACGCCGGCTGCTAAACCTGGCATACGCGTGGCTAAGGCATGTGCGTGGTTAAGGCATACGTTATTCAGCTGGCAGGGGAACGGCAAGCGTGCTTTAGGCCGCACTGTAAAGGTCGTTCGCTATTTCTGTGGCTTTAATACAATCTTTACAGACAGCATTAGTAATCCTTGGCTGATAGCGATGTCGATCGATCAACGGGGAGATCTCCCTGCTGTCTCAACAGATAGAGACGCTAGGGTGCCATTATATCTTTAGGCTTAGAGCTTATAGTCGTTATGATAGCAAACATCTCGGTTTTAACTTTGCAAATAGTGTCACTTTCTAGAAGCTCAGTCAATGTAAGCGTTGGACCCCTCTCTGATCAGGCTGACAGCTATTTCCTGTTTGGCAAGTAATAGCAGTATTTTTCAAATGCGTCTGATTTTGGTATTTTATAAACATAACCTATTACAGCCAAGTCTGGAGTATTTGGAATTCTGTGCTCAGTCACGTTAAATGTCATATCTAACTCATCATTCCCAGTATACGGCATTGGCAATATGTCCACACCTCCACACAATGTGGAAGAAATCAGTCTGGGGCCAGTGGCAGCGAGGGCATTCAGGTGACCTAGCAGTACAAACTGTGTGTTGTTTAGCAGGGGTAAAATACACTCTATGTGAAAATTTGAAGGGTAGACCTTTGGTTTGTAGTTCATAGATACTGTTTCCAATTGGGCAAAGCAGTAGGTCTATTTCTAAATATCCCATACATTACCCAGAATTTCCACCCACAGCATTGTCGCTGGTATATGGCCAATCCCATTCATTCAACAAATCTTTATTTCAACCAAAGAAAAATGGCTATAAAAGCACATGCACAACAATAAACACATCCATAAATAATAATTAGAACCAGTTTAAGAATAAATAATACATACAGTAAAACCAAAGAATTAAAAATGGATACAATCACATATCAAAACATCATAGAGTTATGTACTTTAAATTCAGATTTTAAAAATAAACCCACTCTGACACAAAGATTTTATGAGCTCAAGGACTGGTGATAGAATAATACGGCTTTACAAATATTGATCTTGGCTCTCCGCACAGCTGGAAAAACCAAGCCCATGGCTAAGTCACTATAAAATCAACAGAAAAACAAAAAGTGCAAAATAGTTTGATCAGAAGTCTTGTCACAGGGGCAGCAACAGACAGAAAGACGCATCAAACTGCCCAAGGCGGAAGCATAGCTTCCACCTAATGGAACCTAATTGACATCTCGCAAGTAATCTTTCCTACCCAATGTTAAGCCATTCAAGATATGGTTCAATATCAGGGCAAGTTGGAATAAAAGCATAATCACTGAAGGATTCAGAGCTTGAGATGAGTATCTCCCTGTCCATAGCTCGTTTCCCAAGAAAATACTTCTTCACCGACCCCACTTTCTTCCTCGATAGATCAGGGAATAGGCTGGGTCTACTAAGATTTAATAAATGTGACTGTAGATACTGAGGTCAGGGTATTGAGGGACCAGTTTAATATCCCAAACAATCTACTATAATGATCCTGCTTAGGGAAGCCTGTGCATTACATCAAATTGAGCAGCAGAGTAGCAGGGAGCTGGTTTTGTATGGTCTTCGACAAAGACTAGGCTGGGCTCCTTGTGCACCTTAAAAATAATACTACTGGGCAGGACTCCCAAAAGCTTACAGAATACCCTGTTCTCTTCCACCTGCAAATGACCGTGATTGAAATTGAAGTACCCTGCGATACCCCACGTTGCATGCCAAATGATTCAGAACATTCCCAATTGCTCCCAAATCTCACCGAGGCCCTAACATTCAGATGCAATTCTCTGAGAAAGTGGACTCGACCTTTCTCTCCCCCAATCGAGGACAGGATACCCCATACTTTAGATCTATTGACACTGTCAAAAGCACTTGATAGGTCCTGGAAAGCTAGATGGGTGGCACTGCGCTTAAGTAATCTGTATGTGCAGATTATAAGAGGCAAATAAACACATTGCTCAATGGTCCCCAGGGCGTGTCAAAAGCCAAACTGAACGTCTGATAAAACACTGTTGTCCTCAATCCATATTTCCAGCCTATTGAAAATGACTCTTCCTACGATCTTAACTGGCGAGTCAACAAGGGAAATGGGATGGTAGCAGGCCGGATCCTTCCTGTCCCCTTTTTTAAAAACAGGAACAATAGAAGCAATCCTCCAGGACTCAGGAAGTCCAGCTACACAAACAGCATTAAACAGGTTTGTCAGCAAAGGGGCCCAGAAATGAACATTACCATTGTACAGGTCCACTGGGACTCTATCAGGGCCAGGGTCTTTATTGACAGGGCTGCTCTGAACATCTACAGTAACCTCCTCCAGCAAACAGGAGGTTAAAATAGGTAACTAAGATTGAAGGGGAGCCATCCCAGTGGGATTGTAATCCTTCAGAGAGTCTATATGCTGGAAATCTTTAACCCAGTCCTCCGTGGCAATCTGTCAGTCGCTATAAGGCATCTGGTATATCTGTGATTCCCAACCTTTAGTGTATGCAATGTCAGTCAGTCAGTCAGTCAGTCAGAAATATGTTTATTTAGATCTTAATCTTTAAACAGGTGCAAAATAATGATTACTAATTTAAAATATTCCACAGCAATACCACAAAATAGTTACAGGTAAAAGTATTCTACAACAAATTTAAAAAGACTTATTCACACTGGATACATATCTTAAAAACAGATGCTCATAAAATATCACTTTCTTAATAAAATCCTCACCCTTTACGGGTTATTGTTACATTAAAACCAGCCATTTCTCTTAGACAAGCTATATAATTCATTCACTATAAAATTCTAAAATTATTCCTGACTTGTTAGGAATCTCTGTACTACCTTTATAAACTTCCCTAGAGCAATTGCAATTTCGATAGAAGGCATTTCTGTAAGGAGATCGACCGCTTGTACCCGTGTTCTTATACCATATTTTAAAAATATTGGACGCAGCCATAATTTACGCTGTTCTAATATGGTTATACAATCTTACAGGATGTGCACTGGATCCCCTTTTGTGCCCAGCCTACACTTACAACACCCTTTGAGATCCACATTTTCGATTTGATTTCTTTATTTATTAACCATGGATTAATCCCAATTCGCATCCTAAGGATCTCCTGTCTATACCAAGGGTTTGGTAGGATGTCCAAGTAAGTGAACCAGTTTTCCTTTCCCCAAGAGTTCATCATGAACTCTACTGATTTTTTCTTGCCAAGGTATTCTATGTCAGATCTTCTAGAGACTTCTTGTCCGTTAAACTTGAAGTCATTTTTAGTGCATTCTATCCTTAGGGAATCTTGGCATATATCCACTTTTATGTCCTCACAGGCCTGTACCACTTTCTTCCTACACATTTTTGCCCAATTTAAGTTACTGAATTGTACATCTTTTCGACACCATTGTGCAACTTTTTGGCCTTTTTCATTTTCCAAGCGTTTCCAAAATCTGATCACTGCTATTCGTGATTGCTCCCCCCAAGCCGTTGTTCCTAGTTCTGTTCTTATTGCTTGGATCATTGATGATGGGGGCAGGGATAACAGGTTTTCAGGCATTTCCCTTCCTCCAAGTCCCAGACTCCTTTACCGCTCAAATAAAGGATTTCTGCTCCATAGAGTACTTGCGGGGGTATCATTGCACTGAAAGCCTTTAGTAATGGTCGATGAGACATATCCCCATAATCACAGTTAAACATTTTTAAGCCAGAGATTGATGTATGTGCTTTCGCTTTCTGGGCTTCCAGATGTGTATGCCAGTTTAAAGTTTTGTCGAACCACACCCCTAGGTAGCGGTGTTCGTTAACCGATTCCAATTTAGGGTCACCTAAAAACCAATTAAACTTAATTGCTTTCTTTCCAAAGCATAGAATTTTTGTCTTGTCTAAGTTTACTGTTAAAAACTTCCTTACACAGTATTCGCTAAAAGATTTCAACTTCCTTTGTAGGCCCATTTCAGTCTGGTCTACTATTACAAGGTCGTCCGCGTATAAAAGCACGGCATGGCACCTTTTTACCATACATTCTTGGGCTTGCACTACCCTCCACTTCTAGACAAGCTGGTAAATGTATTGTATGCAATGTGAAGCAACTGCGTAAGGGGGCTAAACTGCAGTGCCCATGAGTATTCGCTGTAGTAGACCTGTACACCATGGCGATGTGTGAAATACATTAAACATATCGACAATGTTAGTTACTTTTCTGCATTTAAATTGTTTAAGAGTTACGAAAACGCAATCTGTAAACATATGTCCCACAGTATACATTCTATGTTATTGAGGAAATCCTTAACTTTTTTGTAGTAGTAATAAGAACGATTAGGTTGTCTAGGAGAGAGGTCTTAGGTGAGTATAAAAGTTGCATCCTGACTTGTGCCACACATTGTTAGTGGCCACTATGGGGCTAATGGCAGTAGCGGCCGACACAGGTAGGAGTGTTAGGGCGGTGGAACGGGGCTGGGTGGAAAGGGGGTTGGTTAGGTCGAGATATGATGGGAGAAGTGAAATTTAAAAAAAGAAATAAAACCACTTACCTTGCGCTCGCGGTACCGCCGGTGAAGCAACGAGCACAAGGTAAGTGGTGACATGCTAGAACCACGTTATCATTGGTTGTGTTCCTCTTTTTCTGCATATTGTGTGATGATGTGTTTGCTACGTAACAGGGGCTGCAATGAAATTGGGATCTCACCGTTCCTCCAGCTCAGGTAGCCGGCGTCTTCGTGGATTTTCTATTGGGCTTGGTCGTTCTCAGTCAACATGTGGCCCAGAACCAGCAGAAAATGGATTCTATGGCATGAGTAAGTCCTTCCCACTGACTAATTCCTAAGATAAGTATATTTGTCATCAGCTCAAAGAGTTGAGGAAGGAGGCATATGGGATACAAAGGCTGTAAGATGTCTTTGACTGCGTGAGTGTACAGAACAATAACAGCACAAACTGAGTAGTCATCTCAGAGCTCAGTGGAGGAGGGGTGGGCCACGGGGAATAGAGACACCAACAGTCAAAATTGATCAAGTTAAAATGCAGCAAGCAAGAGGAAGAAATATCCATTGGGTTGGTAAAACCTGGAGTTAAAGGTCTATCATTTTAATGAGTTTTAGGAATGGTGATATTGATAAAAAACAATGGATGAAAACAAGCAGAAGGAAAGCTGAAATCTGCGTAACCCAAGACGTATGAGTTTAGGAGGTGCATCTTTAGGCTTTGGGAGGACTTTAGATAGACATTTTTCATCTAAAATATTTGAGAAAAGGATTGGAAGAAAGTTCCACAGAGAAGAGCTCTGGCCATCTACTTTAGTATTTTTTATATTTAGATTGCTTATTAGCCATCAGGCTAGCTGAAGATGATATTAGGATTCTGGAGGGATGATACTTCTGGAATAGCTTTGTCTGATAGTTTGGAACAGAACCATGAATAGGCTTTGGAATAAAGGTTTTGAAGTGTAATTTTTGAAGTAATGAGGATGGTGATGGCAAAGCTGGTGAAGAGATTGTTGACATACGTGGGGGTGAATGGAGTGGCAAGGGTGTTGATCTTTTAGAGTTTCACAGGAGTTCATAAGTAGAGAGAAGCTTGGGATCAACACACTCTGTTTGAGGACCCACATGGTTTGGACCCAGTAGATCCATATACAGTCATTTAGCAAACATTCAAGCAGAAGTGATTGTCATTAAGAAGACAACATGAAACAATATTTTTAGTTTCATTACAACATCCCTTCCTCCAAGCTCCTCTTGTCAACTTCCTGTATGTCTGCCGAAGGTGAAGAAGCATCGGGCCAGAAAGAAGAGGAAAGAGGCAGAGTAATAATGGGTTGAGAGCATTTTTTTTTAAAGAACTGTAGCCACTCCAGGGCAGCCTTTTGGTGTCAAAAACACCTAGAAAGAGGTGTAGGTCGGATGTAGAGCTTCTTAGGCAATGACTTGAAGTCAATATTGCAGCCATCTTGAACAAACTTGAGGAACCATGGATACTGGACCAGCTTCTTCTGTGAGGAAGAAGTCGCTGACACCGGGGGATCCACAAAGGCTCCCCAGTTTTACTTTGGGGTAAGCCTGGGTCATAGGGATCTATGGGCAGGATTTGTCAGAGAAGATAATCCGCAACCAAGGGCCCTGCCTTGAAACGGACATCTAAGCTTAGTTTGTGCTGCTGAGTAGCATTGTGCCTGGAATTACTTGAGCCATGTGGGCGGAGGGACCACAGATGGTTCAGCAGTGTCTTTTCTTCACCTGTTTGCTTTAAGTAGTCATTCAGATCAAGACCAAACAACTTCTGCTTCATGTAATGCAGAGGGACACCAGTGATCTTTGGAATGCATTTTATTTTCAGAGTAGGGAACCAACTGCAGCAACGCACTGCAATTGACGCTCCAAAAGCCGTAACTCTCGTTCATAAATTATCAGGCAGATATTAAGAAAGTCATAGAAGCCAACAGATCATAACATTATTCATCTATTAAGTATATGTAGAGAAGGGCATTGATCATCTTTCAGTGGAGTCTAGAAATATAAGCAGCATAACAGCCCTCCTGTAGGTAAACATCTTTGTTGCAAATGACCAATTGAAATCACACTCCAGCTTGTGAGTCAGAGGATCTGTAGGCTAGAAATCCTGTGATCCCGAGAGTTATTGGGATACTTTACCAACTAGAACAGCGGGGACTCTACCATAAACCATTCAACTGGATTGCAACTCATAGGGAATCTAGAGGAGTCAGCTTTCTCAATGTCCTCCCACTCATTAGGTAGAATATTTTGTATTGCATTACAGCAAGTAATACAGGTGTGCAGGGGCCAAAGAGCTGAAGATATCCTTCAATTTGATTTCTTTCTCAGATTCTTGGGAACTGAGTTTGTGCCTGAAATTGTCAATGACTTGAAGCTGAGAGAGCTGGGCTTACACGCATGGGCATCTGCAGAAATTATTCCAGGGGGGGGTAACCTGGCAAATGAAGGGGCATGGCTAATGTTAATCAATAGGGGCGGGGCTAAAATGCCAGACAAACAGGATCGGGTAATGCTCAGGCCAAGCTGAGGAAAAAAAGTGGTGAATTCTGCATTTGAAACTGGACAACAATTAGAGCACTAATCTACACATCCACAAGGGACAAGGATCTATGGGACAGTTTACCGACCTCACCAGATTCAATCCCCAAATCCACTCTATTCAATACATAAAAATCTGGAGGTCATACTACCGACCATTGAGAAAAGGTTGAAGAAAAAGAAACAAAAACTACCATAAACCATATTCTAAGACCATTGCGAATCAGTCAGATTTCCATCAACTGCCACAAAAGGCCAGTGTCATCATTTGGATATCCTTCTTATACTCACCATTATATCTCTTTAGCACAACAAGAGATGATATGGTATGAGTTTCGCATCGGTCCACGTGACCTCAGGATGAACAAACCAGAAGAAGATGACTGCAGTAACCTATAGAGTTACTGACTCTATTGACATGCCTAAAGGGTATCTCCTCAGTTATGTGATGGAAATGAATAAAGTGCTGTGCAAATAACGTGGTGATCTAAAAAGGATATGTGGGAGAAAAACCTTTTATTCTAACAACTCTCACAAACCTAATAAAATAGTTGCAGAAACGACATTAACCAAATATGTCGCTGCTTATCAAGAAATGGTCGACTAGTTTCAGCCTTCACTGGCTTTTGGCCCTGGCTTTCTTCAGGACCTTGGTTGACATTAAGCTACTGCATAGGTGAAAACATACAAATAAACCAGTGTAATTATGTGCTCGTCATATTACCTGCATATAGGCAGAGTGATTGTCACACCTAAAAGATAGAATTTAGCACATAAATGACATAAATTATAAAACATGGTGATCATAAAAGTACTTTGTTCGATTTCAATTATACATTTATCTCAACGGTTCGTTTATTCAAATATTCAAATAAAGTGAAATCCCCAAAAGGGGGAGGTGCCTGGTCCACTCACCTGTCCTATATGAGGTATCAGCCTCACTCACCCGGTAAACACTCAGGTGTGGGAGACCCCTCTCTGTAAATAAGGTAAATACATATTCAGGGGGGAACAGACCCTTCATAGTAAGGAAAATACTAATATAAAAATACAACTATACCATTACTCTCATTCTCTAACCCATACGAACAGCCTCAGCACATGGCCTCATCCTATGGCCAAGCCTGTAAACTCAGTAAGATCTAGTACAGGAAATTATCTGTGAGTGTATCTGCGAAAGTTTTATGACTTTGATGTTATTTATTTATTAAAACAATCATGTGTGCACTACTAGATTCATTGTAGTGGACCCAGATACCTATTCTACCTATAATAATCCTAGTGGTTGTTACCACCTCTGTATTTGTGAAAACCACTGGCGTTACTTGTATAGAAAGTAACTTACTGATTACTTTAGTGGTATACACCAATACCAAATAGTATGGGAAAGAGTGGTATATATAGATATATATACTGATAAACAATTTAGGGCATATATGCCATCCTTTGCTGCCAGTGTCTAGCTCTAGGTTATATGTCCTTAAAAGCTCCCCACCACAGTATCGGTACTCTTTTCTTTAAGAAAATCTTGCAGCCCCCTATCAATACATTAGGAAAGTCTTCTCTTTGGCATAGCTGTTTTTGTGCTAGTTTTAGGAAGCATGTACATTCCTGTTTCTGACTTGCTCCCCTCCCTCGAGCTGAGTGGTCGCTCCCCAGTGTCCCCTGTGATACCTGGTATCGTTATAGCGCTTTGCTTTTCAAAACTGCTTCCTATCTGTGCCTGCCGCCTGCCTGATCGCCGCTAAGCTCACTTGCATTTTGAATTGTTTATTTTGCCGAATTGAGACTGTTTGCGCGCTGTGCCGCTTTGAATCACAGAATTGCAGTATTGTTTGTGCCTACTACCTGCCTGATCGGCGCTACGCTTACCTGCATTGTAATTCTGCATTTAGGACTTATTTAACTCTGCTTTGCGTGTTTGCTGTGCTCCCCCCTCCACCTCCATTTTGTTTGTTGTTTGTCGTCGTCAGAAGCCCGCCCCGCCTCCCAGCTGAGACGCCCTCGCCCCTCCCCCCCCACCCTCAATATATGACAGGAGTTCCCGCGCGCAGCGTTTACGCGCAGCGACCGCGCCCAATCCGCGCCGAAGGTGCGCCAAAGGTAAGCCCGTCTACGCCCGTCCGCGCCTGGACCGCGCCCAGCGCCAGACCCCCTGCCCCTCGCGCTGCCCAGCCCATTCGCATCACCTACGATGCCGCCTCCCTACTAGCCCTTAACCCCGGTCGCGCCCCCAACTGCGTCCAAGCCGCACCTGGACACACCCATGGACCTTTCTCTTGCTACTCCTGCAAATTTAGCGGCACCGACAGCATCTCCGCTACGACCACACCACAGTCTCCCGACCCCAATCACCTACAATGCATCCTCCTCAACACCCGATCAGTCCACAGGCACGCCATTGACCTATGGAATCTACTAGACACCATTTCTCCGGACATCGCCTTCCTTACGGAAACATGGATGAATGCTTCCTCCGCACCAGACATCACCATTGCCATCCCCGAAGACTATAAGATCACTCGCAAAGACCGTACCAGCCACACAGGAGGAGGAATCGCTATCGTCCATAAGAAATCAATCCGCATCTCAACCAGCTCTGACGTCAACCTCGCTAACTCCGAACACCTTCACTTCCAGATCCACATCGACCCCAAAACCACACTCAGAGGCACCCTCCTCTACAGACCACCAGGTCCCCGCGCAAAATTCAGTGAAGACATCACGGACTTCATCACTCCTCACGCGCTCCCCTCCAAAGACTACATCCTTCTGGGAGACCTCAACTTTCACCTTGAAAAGACCAACGACCGCAACACCGCCACCCTCGTGGACAACCTCGCCAACCTCGGACTTAAACAACTAGTCACTTCCCCCACCCACATCGCAGGTCACACACTCGACCCCATCTTCACCTCCAGCAATCATGTCTCCTTCAGCCACACTACGGATCTCCTCTGGACTGACCACAGCTGCGTTCACTTCACCTACAACAAGCCGAAACCCATCAACCACCCCCAACCAACTCTGCAAAGAAACTGGAACAAAATCACCTTCGACCAGATCTCCTCATCGCTTCTTCTAAACCCCCCAGCCCTCTCTTCTAACGCTGACGAAGCCGCCGCCAACCTCACCCTATGGTTATCCAACACCGCCGACACCTTAGCACCACTGAAAAAACGTCAAAGCAAACCTGGC
Organism: Lissotriton helveticus; assembly: GCF_964261635.1. Classification (NCBI taxonomy): domain Eukaryota; kingdom Metazoa; phylum Chordata; class Amphibia; order Caudata; family Salamandridae; genus Lissotriton; species Lissotriton helveticus. The sequence continues at coordinate 627,626,578 of NC_136065.1, read as the reverse complement.
AGCAAGAAGACCTCATGGTTCAACGATGATCTCAAGAAATCCAAGAAACTCTGCCGCTCCCTTGAAAAGGCCTGGAAAAAAGACCCAACCACCAACACCAAGGACGCCTTCAAAAGCGCCACCCGCACTCACCACCAACTAATCCGAAAAGCCAAGAAAACAGCATTCAAGGATCGACTTGACAACAACGCCCACAATAGCAAGGAACTTTTCAACATCGTCAAGGAATTTTCCAATCCCTCGGCCAACTCCAACGACATCACCCCCTCTCAAACCCTCTGCGACTCCCTAGCCTCATTTTTCCACAACAAAATTGCAGACATCCACAACAGCTTCGACAACCAACCCGGAAACCAACCCATCCTACCATTTGCTGAGCATCTTCCTCCCGTGAACACCCTTAACGACTGGAACCCAATCTCCACTGAGGACACCATCCGCCTGATGAATTCCATCCACTCAGGATCCCCCACAGACCCATGTCCTCACCACATCTTCAACAAAGCAGACTCCGTCATAGCACCGCACCTCCGAGACGTCATCAATTGCTCCCTCAACTCCGCCACCTTCCCGGAAGACTGGAAACACGCTGAACTCACCGCCCTTCTGAAAAAACCAACAGCGGACCCAACCGAACTCAAAAATTACCGCCCCATCTCACTTCTTCCATTCCCGGCCAAAGTCATCGAGAAAGCTGTCAACAACCAGCTCGCCGCCTTCCTCGAAGCCAACAAATCCCTCGACCCCTCACAATCTGGCTTCCGAGCAAAACACAGCACTGAGACCGCCCTCATCGCAGCAACAGACGACATTCGAACTCTACTGGACAAAGGAGACACAGTCGCCCTCATCCTCCTTGACCTCTCTGCAGCTTTCGACACAGTCTGCCACAGCACCCTTTTACAACGCCTCAATAACATCGGAATCCAAGGAAAAGCACTTGAATGGATCACCTCGTTCCTCACCGGAAGAACCCAGAGACTCCGCCTTCCACCATTCAAGTCCGAGGCCTCTGGAGTCATCTGCGGCGTACCACAAGGATCCTCACTCAGTCCCACCCTCTTCAACGTATACATGAGCCCCCTCGCAGCCATCGCACGCCAACACAACCTCAACATCATCTCCTACGCTGATGACACTCAACTGATCCTTTCTCTCACCAATGACCCCAGCACCGCCAAAACTAACCTACACGAAGGAATGAAAGAAGTTGCCGAATGGATGAAACAAAGCCGTTTGAAACTGAACTCAGACAAAACAGAAGTCCTCATCTTAGGTACATCCCCCTCTGCATGGGACGACTCATGGTGGCCGGAAGCCCTCGGAAAAGCACCCACCCCGACAGACCACGCACGGAACCTAGGCGTCATCCTGGATTCTTCACTCTCAATGAACAGACAAGTCAATGCCGTATCCTCTTCCTGCTTCAACATTCTTCGCATGCTCAAAAAGACATTTCGCTGGATCCCCTCCGATACAAGGAAAACAGTCACCCACGCTCTGGTCACGAGCCGACTGGACTACGGAAACACCCTCTACGCAGGTACTACCGCAAAACTCCAGAAGAAACTCCAACGAATCCAAAACGCCTCAGCCAGGCTCATATTAGACATCCCTCGCAACGAACACATCTCTGGTCACCTTAAAGACCTCCACTGGCTACCCGTCAATAAGAGGATCACTTTCCGACTACTTACCCACGCACACAAATCACTCTACGACATCGGACCAGATTGCCTCAACTCACGACTGTCCTTCTACACCCCCTCCCGCCAACTACGATCCTCCAGCCAAGCCCTCGCCACTGTACCTCGCATCAACAAGACCACCATGGGAGGCAGATCCTTTTCATACCTGGCTGCTAAAACATGGAACTCACTCCCCGCTTACCTTCGCCTTACCCAGAACCACCTGGCATTCAGAAAGCAACTTAAAACGTGGATATTTGACAAATAATCCTCCTCCCCTCCCTAAGCGCCTTGAAACCCTCTGGGTATGTAGTGCGCTATATAAATTCTATGACTTGACTTGACTTGACTGTTTCTCAGTGCCCAGGATGTAAAAGTGTCAGGTAGTGCAACGTGTCTATCAGGAGTCCTCATTCAGTTTCCTAAAAAATGCATTGCTGTTAGGTGTGTTAACACCCACAGAGTCACGAAAATACGGACAATTCAAAGAGAGAAAGACCCACTCTGCTCTAACATCACGTGGTGCACACTCGCGCTGAGAAAGGCTCGCTCTGCTCTAACATCACGCGCATGCACACTTGCGCTACATATTTCGCATTACGAGTATCAATAATGCCTCTCACCTATCCGTCAGTGCCTCGGGCTCCACCTTAGTGTGTGGGAGGTCCCGAGGCACCATCTTGAATACGTTAGAAAAGGCTTCTCTTTGGCATTGCTGTTTTTGCGCTAGTTTTAGGAAGCATGTACACTCTTGTTTCTCAGTGTCCGGGATGTAAAAGAGTCAGGTAGTGCAACATGTCTATCAGGAGTCCTCATTCAGTTTCCTAAAAAATGCATCGCTGTTAGGTGTGTTAACACCCACAGAGTCACGAAAATACGGACAATTCAAAGAGATAAAGACTCGCTCTGCTCTAACATCACGCGGTGCACACTCGCGCTGAGAAAGGCTCGCTCTGCTTTAACATCACACACATGCACACTCGCGCTACATATTTCACATTACGAGTATCAATAATGCCTCTCACCTATGCGTCGGTGCCTCGGGCTCCACCTTAGTGTGTGGGAGGTCCCGAGGCACCATCTTGACGATCCTTTTGGCACTTCCTGCTTGCAGCGAAACGTCACCACCAAGCGTTGGACTACAGGATGACGTCAAATCCGACGGTCCTGTAGTTCGATAGCACTCCACCACAGATCTATCCATCTCCCGTACTACTTAGATTTGATCTTTTTATTGAAATAGTCAGTCCCAGCGCATCACTGTTTATTTGTGTGTACAATGCTGCGCAGTATAATTATTCCGCATAGCAAACATGCCTAATTACACTTAATCCTTTTTGATCATGATTAGGATTCTAATGTGGATTTTTTATACCTTTATCAATCAAAATATAATCTGACCAATACCCTGCTGCTAGTTTGAATAGTGATCTATTGCTCCTTTTTTGTCTATAAAAAATCATTTGGTATAAACAGTGATGCGCTGGGACTGACTATTTCAATAAAAAGATCAAATCTAAGTAGTATTGGAGACCAGGCAATTAAAAAAAATGTGACCTTGGTAGTTGCTAAGTTTAGTCTATAACACCGCTTTCTCCTAAACATCAGGAGATGGATAGATCTATGGTAGAGTGCTATCGAACTCGAACTCGGGACCTCCCACACACTAAGGTGGAGCCCGAGGCACCGACGCATAGGTGAGAGGCATTATTGATACTCGTAATGTGAAATATGTAGCGTGAGTATGCATGCGCGTGATGTTAGAGCAGAGCAAGCCTTTCTCAGCGCGAGTGTGCACCGCGTGATGTTAGAGCAGAGTGAGTCTTTATCTCTTTGAATTGTCCGTATTTTCGTGACTCTGTGGGTGTTAACACACCTAACAGCGATGCATTTTTTTAGGAAACTGAATGAGGACTCCTGATAGACATGTTGCACTACCTGACTCTTTTACATCCCGGACACTGAGAAACAAGAGTGTACATGCTTCCTAAAACTAGCGCAAAAACAGCAATGCAAAAGAGAAGCCTTTTCTAACGTATTCTTAGGGGGGCTGCAAGATTTTCTTAAAGAAAAGAGTACCGATACTGTGGTGGAGGGCTTTTATGGACATATAACCTAGAGCTAGACACTGGCAGCATATTAGAACTGTTCCATGGATGGCATATTTGCCCTAAATTGTTTATCAGTATATTTATCTATATATACAACTCTTTCCCATACTATTTGGTATTGGTGTATACCACTAAAGTAATCGGCAAGTTACTTTCTATACAAGTAACGCCAGTGGTTTTCACAAATACAGAGGTGGTAACAACCACTAGGATTATTATAGGTAGAATAGGTATCTGGGTCCACTACAATAAATCTAGTAGTGCACACATGATTGTTTTAATAAAGAAATAACATCGATGTCATAAAACTTTCGCAGATACACTCACAGACAATGTCTTGTATTAGATCTTACTGAGTTTACAGGCTTGGCCATAGGATGAGGCCATGTGCTGAGGTTGTTTGTCGGGTTTCTGGGTTTGAGAATGGGAGTAATGGTATAGTTGTATTTTTATATTTGTATTTTCCTTACTATGAAGGGTCTGTTCCCCCCTGAATATGTATTTACCTTATATACAGAGCGGGGTCTCCCACACCTGAGTGTTTACCGGGTGAGGTGAGGCTGATACCTCATATAGGACAGGTGAGTGGACCAGACAGCTCCCCCTTTTGGGGATTTCACTTTATTTGAATATTTGAATAAACTAACCGTTGAGATGAATGTATAATTGAAATCGAACAAAGTACTTTTATGATCACCATGTTTTATAATTTATGTCATTTATGTGCTAAATTCTATCTTTTAGGTGTGACAATCACTCTGCCTATATGCAAGTAATATGACCAGCACATAATTACACTGGTTTATTTGTATGTTTTCACCTATGCAGTAGCTTTATGTCAACCAAGGTCCTGAAGAAAGCCTGGGCCATAGCCCGTGAAGGCTGAAACTAGTCAACCATTTCTTGATAAGCAGCGACATATTTGGTTAATGTCGTTTCTGCAACTATTTTATTAGGTTTGTAAGAGTTGTTAGAATAAAAGATTTTTCTATCACATATCCTTTTTAGATCACCACATTATTTGCACTGCACTTTATTCATTTCCATCACATAACTGAGGAGATACCCTTCAGGCATATCAGTAGAGTCAGTAACACTATAGGTTAATGCAGTCATCTTCTTCTGTTTTGTTCATCCTGAGGTCACGTGGACTGATGCGAAACTCATACCATATCATCTCTTGTTGTGCTAAAGAGATAGAATGGTGAGTAAAAGAAGGATATCCAAATGATGACACTGGCCTTTTGTGGCAGTTGATGGAAATCTGACTGATTTGCAATGGTCTTAGAATATGGTTTATGGTAGTTTTTGTTTCTTTTTCTTCAACCTTTTCTCAACCAACAATTAGAGCACACATGAACCCTAAAATTACCCCCTGGCCCCTTAAAACTCATACATTCCCTGATCCCTAAATTTAGCCCCCTGGCACCACAAAACCCATAACTCATATGCGTCCTGACCCCTAAAATTATTCCCCTGGCACCCCAAAACCCATACCCGCCCTGAACCCTAAAATGTCCCGTCCCCCCTTGCACCTCAAAACCCATACCCACCCTGAACCCTAAAATGACCCCCTTGGTACCCCAAAACCCATACCCACCATGAACCCTAAAATTATCCCTCTGGCACCCCAAATCCTATACCCACCCTGAACCCTAAAATTACCCCTGCCCCCAAAACTCATACCTGCCCTGAACCCCAATATTACCCCCTGGTCCCTTAAAACCCATACCCGCCCTTAGCCCTAAAATTACCCCCCTGGTATCCCAAAACCCATACCCACCCTGAACCCTAAAATTATCCCCCTTGCACCCAAAAACCCATACCCATATTGAACCCTAAAATTACCCCCGGACACACCAACTCCCATACCCGCCTGGAACCCTAAAATTACCCCTTGCACCATAAAACCCATACCCACCTGGAACCCTAAAATCACCCTCTGGTACTCCAAAATCCATACCCACCCTGAACCCTAAAATTATCCCCCTGGCACCCCAAAACCCATACCCACACTGAACCCTAAAATTACCTCTGCACCCCCAAAACTCATACCAGTCCTGAACCCTAAATTCCCCCCTGGCCCCTTAAGACCCATTCCCGCCCTGAACCCTGAAATAACCCCCCTGGAACCCCAAAACCCATACCCACCCTGAACCCTAAAATTATCCCCCTGGCACCCCAAAACCCATACTGAACCCCAAAATTACCCCCTAGCACACCAACACCCATTCCTGCCTGGAACCCTAAAATTACCCCCTGTACCCCAAAAACCATACCCACCCGGAACCCTAAAATTACCCCCTGGCCCCCCAATCCCTAACCCACCCTGAACCCTAAACTTACTCCCTGGCACCCTAAAACCCACACCTAACCTGAACCCTAAAGTTACCACCTGGTACCCCAAAAGCTAAACACTACAAGCTTACACTGCATTTGAACATTCGGAGGGGACTGTCCTCCTTGACGTTTCCATGCATGTAAGTCTAGAACACTGTTCACTTAGAGTAACCTAGATACGCAGCCGATAGGTAATGCTGATGCTGTAGAATGCATTAAAGTACTGGAACTTACTTAAAAACTGCTGCCTGCTCTTCTGAGACTATTCGTTGGAGTCAGGCTGATCAGCAGCACTGTGGTCCATCATCCAGCCCCTCCCGAAGGTCCCTTTGTGTACATAGATGTGGGTCAAATGTCTCCTGGTTTCTCCTTGCCTGGGCTCCTCTACTTCTGCGTTGGTGCCCTTGGATTCCATGGCCCTGTTCACCATTCATCTGGTGAGCAGTGCCGTGGATGTGTATTCCATACAAGTGCACAGACAGCAGGGGTAAAGGGATGACAGTGCAGGTGACACTTTTCCTTTATAAAGTAATTCCTGCTGCCAGCAGAAATTCCTATACAAAAGAAAAGCGTCACCTGCACTGGCCATCCCTTTCCCCCTGCTGTGCACATCTTCCCACTCCCACCCGATGAGGAGGCAGCTAAAAGTGGTGATTTGTCATTCTGCGGAGTGTGAATGTTATAAGAATGTGTGTGCCTGGCTGAGACAGCTTCCAGGGCACACACACAGCCGCACCCTAGTACTTCACACGTCTTTAAAAGACCATTTACTTCGTAATGAGGCTTTGTTGTGTTTTCACCCCTACTTAGAGCCCCTACATCTCCACTCTGCACATGGCTTTGGCTGGATGAATAACCCCCCCCCCCCAACCAGCAGCACCTGGAGGAGTCGCCGTGATGTCCTGCCTGAGAACAAGCCCCGGTGTCAGGCTTCCCTCCGGGGTGCATTTGTGCACATGGGCGTGCGCAGAGGGGGCAAGGAGGGACGCTCGGGACGTCCTTGCCCCCACCTGCGGACGTCCATGCGTTACACGATCCTTCGTAACACACCTGTTTATCCCTCCTCCACCACTTCAGCAAAGCAGATCATCTCTGCCGGGGGCTGGTAACTCTGCATCACTTCTGCCACCAGTGTAGTAATGATCTCCTGTAGCTCAGTAGGGGAGAAAGGGGTCACTTGTGGTGCTTCACTATTAGCTTCTCGTAGTTATGAAGCTGTCTGTTTACACTTTTTTGTGTCATTCACTTTTGAACTTGGTGCCAAGAGCACAGAAACTATGGAAAACTCACATTGACGTAACTCCTAGCTGCTGAAGGTGACTTTGCAGATTTGAATGCAAAACAAGCTGTTCAGGCTGTCTGGATATTCTAAGGGTTGCTACTGAGAGGCAACCCAACAACGTGAAAGATGTCCTTACTGGCAGATCTCTCATTTCCGTCATGTCAGAGGGCCAAGTCCGAGTCCATGGACGCTGAATTTCTTTCAACATCGGTCTTACAAGTAAGAGTGCTGCCTCCTTGCAGACTAAAATAGAACCACAGAGGTAGATTGGGAAGCCATGCTGCCTTAGACACTGGGGCTGGTGGCAGAACATAAATACCAGTGGTGACAGGCGCCGCGGCCCGTGCAGATAAAAGGGGTGGCACCAGGTTGGAGGAGGGGGTGTTTCGACAGACAACGAGTGAAAATTAAATATTTATTTATTTTACCCTCATGGTCGTCTGTCGAATCTCCCCCCCAAACCAGCCCCACCAATCTTACCTGCTTCTGATGTATATCTTTACTTCTACTACACATATGTTTAGATTTACACCTAAGTGTAGACTTACATGTTCCCACCCCCAAATCAGATGGTGCAGCCTTCAACAACAGGATTTGCTTTTGTAAAGTTACTACTGGTAACTTTGCACATGAGGTGGAGATATCCTCCACTGTGGTGGAGATTTCCTATAAGAAAGTATTTGAACAAATATTAATTATTTTTTTAAATATATATAAAACTATTTTAATACATAATGTAAATGTATTTTTTTAAATATGTATTATTTACCTAAATCTATCACTATAAAATGTAATGGCACATTACCTTATCAAATTTTAATAATTTTTACTTTAGATATATTCATTTAATTTATAAATAATTTTTATACTATGATTAACAAAAAATACCCACCCCAACTAAAATTTCAATTTGACTTCATTTGTAGTAATTGTTGTTAGAGGTCATTTGTTGAATTAATTTACATTGTTTTTAGAATAGAAGATACCAAGTTTAAAGTAATATTTTGTAATTAGGTTTATTATTAAATACCAAATATTCTACATAATTTTTAACACTGATATCAATCACATTCTCACTAAAGGAGACAAAACTGGCACTCCAGGAATAATTTAATCAATTTTTTGGCTAGCTGGCAAATCGAGATGGCTGTAGCCTTGGTCTAACCAGAATACTCTGGTCATTCCCCATTGAAATAAACATCAGTGTTAAACAAAATAAAAACAGATTGTGGGGGATATGCACAATGAAGTGGCGGAGCGTGTCGTTAGCCTCCTCAGCTTAACAACACTTTCCGTCACTTCAGAACGCATGGCTGCACCATATTTACAAGAATGTGGTGCAGCTTTGCGTTTCCCCCTGAAATGGCGCTAGGTTTAACAACTTAGTGCCAACGCAGCCCAGAGTGCAAGGGTGTCTGTGTGCAGGGGAGGAGTGGTTATGTGTAGGAAGGTGTCCCTTCCTGCACATAAACAATCCTAAAATGCCATTTTGTAACTTTCATGTGTGCTGCTTCGTGCACCACAACACCCACTGCACGCCTCTTTCACGCTAAGTTAGCGTGAAATTGTGCCTTATGTACACGGCAGCTTTAAATCACGTTAAGTGGTTTAACACTGCTAGTACATAAGGCAAGGCCCCTATCGCCACAGGAACGTCACAAAAAGTGACGTTCCGTGCGATTGCGTCTTATACATATGCCCCTGTGTGTATTGAATATGTCGATAACTGGGCCAGAGATATTGTGGCTCTATGTATTACTACTTTACATACTACTTAATGAAGTTTGTGAATAGGCCCCTTAATGTACTTCTGGGCCACCATATCTCTAAAGAAGATAAAATAAGCCAGACAAATCGTAGTTATTTCAAATATAAATTTGAAAAAGAAGGAGAATAAACCCTGAATGTTCAAATGTTTTCAGCACATATTTCCAAGTGTCAGGTACCGTCAGCAGTGGTTTCTTCAAAAAGTAAGGCCTTTGACAAGGAAGAAGGATAAGGCAATAATGGGAAAAGAAGGATACCCTCAAATGTAAAACAAACAAGAAAAAATATTACAAATATGAAAACAAGAGGATTCGTGTGTTTTTTCCAAGACCTCTGCCCAAAGACGATGGAGAGAACGAGGTTAATTCAGATTTGGCGATCATATTTTGCAGGGGAAGTGCAGACCTCAGGTTAGTAGCCAAGCTACGAGTCCAATAAAAGAGAAAGTTGTACCAATTCATCCAGGTTGAAGTTGCTAAAAAGATGAGTGCTGCATGAAGATTGAGAAAAACACATATTTTATTTGTTTGAGCACAGATCGAGAAAACGCATACTGGTGGTTTGGACTTAGTTGTCTCTGTTGGTATATAGCAGTGATAGTGAGGATAATGGTGATGGCGAAAGCGGTCATGTTTGTTTTGACATTTGTGATGGCTGTAATAAAAATCAGACTGATGCTTTGATGGCTAAGATGAAACTGGAGAGTTGTGAAGATGGCGACCATGTCCCTAATGGCATATACTTTCTAATTGCAGATCCCGATGAGTGTCTGCTGTCTCCTTGCAGCACACCTTCATCCTCAGGCTGGGAACGCTGCAGTTTTCCAGATGGTATGTCAGTTTTTCCCCACAACTTAATTTTTATTTGTTCTAATGTCAATTTCCCAATTCATTGCCAGAGGGAAAATAGCTTTGCGACAGTCAATCTCTTTTCCTGGTTAGTGTATTTAATATGGGCTGTAAGGGGGAGAATGCTCCCTTATGCCAGGTTGACCCTCAAATACCATCGCAACCATGCACATACACAAACATGAAGACACAAAATGACCCGTTTGTAGACACAATAAGCATGCTTCAAGTAGACTGAACACAGGCCTGTTAGAGAGATATGCAAAATATTATGTGATTATCTGTGTAATTTAATTGACTTGTTTGTATTCCCTGTCAGCATGAGCCAGTGGCATAGTGTGGGCGTGGCCACAGGGGTGGTTTCTCCGGCCGCAACATTTTTATGGGCACAACATTGGGGGCACAAATTGCACCGCGCTATACTTGCCTTTCCCCAGGCGCGAGCAAACCCAAGCTACGCAGCTGGCATGAACACTCTCCTCAGAACAAATATCAGATGGTGTGCATGGGTGTTGGCCCGGTGCACATCTCTTCGACATCTGTAATACACTACCACGTTGCCCCGACCTCAAGATTCTGGCTTCCCCAAATTGTTTTCCAGCCCTCTGTGCCTGGGCCCCATCTCAATTCCAGAGACATTAGTTCTATCACGGTTCTAGTTAGGCCCTGTGAATTATAGAGATCAATGTTTAAAAAAAACAAACTTGTATTCATTGTCGTTGTCTTCAAAAATTACCATTTGTTTTGGAAGATTTTCAGAGACCCAAAACAAAAAGTAATTTTTCGATTGATTGTTCATGTTTCTTCTGGCTATCATTTCTTTTCAGTCTCTTAATCACTCCTGAATATTTCAAGTAGTTATTGGAATGACGACAATGTTGGGAGGGAGTGAAGTGCAAGTGTAATAAATGTTCTTCACATGACAATGCCATTTGGCCTCAATACTGAAACAGAGGTGCTCACATTGTGTGGTGTCACTATATCGATTCAAAATGTACAACCAAATCTTGATGCTTCCCGGAGTGGCATCATTTTCAAAATTACAATACTTCTTCGATGCAGATTAAAATTATTGGAAAGATATGCTCGGCAGGATATTGACCCGCTGGGCTTCTTTTTCTTTATCTACATGACTAACTATCAAATTATATCCACATTCACTTTGATTGAAGTTCAGATCCTCCTGGGCATTTTTCAACACACACTATTGCCCCCCAAGTTTAAGTTGTCTGTTAACGATTTGAACATTTCCACTTTCCCTGTGTTAGAGTGATGTTTTCAAGAAATCTAAAATTGCCCAGTTCACAAATCATCTTTGGATGAACTCAGCACATCCGCTGTGTCTGACGGCCAGGATGCCTTGAGCTAAATTCAGTCTATCCACTATATACAGAAGTCCTAGTCCTCAGGACATGCACTCCCCTTCCCCACTTGTGCCCAATATTCAGGCCTTGTCTTTATGAACCCATGCGTGACTGTACTACACATTTTATAAGAAATATTTAGGCCTTACTCAATATATTCACTGTTACTCTATATATTGTATTTTCTGGGATGCCTTCAACACACATGCAAAGATGATCAAGCAATATTTGCTATGGCTATTACCTCACTCCATCCACTACCAAGGTCAACAACTTCAAAGACAAACTGAGCCCACCGTTTGGCTATGCAACCCAAACATACACTACAGTGCAAGGCTCAAGTTCTCAGGTGTGTACCTCCCAACATCCCAGATCCAATTGGCATGAATTGAGCTTACCCTGACTGTCAAAGTTTTAGGACAGAGGTATAAATTAAAGGAACATCCTCTAAATTTGCCCCATCCATTGATGCTCACATTTTAAATACAAAGTTGAGAAAACCCCCACATTCACAGTTCCAGAAAATACCATAATGCTACGTGTCAACCTTATACATGCAGTTTCAGCCACTCACCATTGTTTTTACCTTACCTTACTTCAATCCATTCTTATCACAGGCACATCCATGCTTCTTCTTTTATTGTCGCTTTTCAGGCCCTCATTGGAGCTTCAATATTTGTTCTTTCCATCTTTTCCAGTTCCACTGCACATGCTCATTGTCTCTTCTAAGTGTCTTTTATAGATCCTGATTCAGAAAAGGGGGTGGTGATGAACAGAGTGTCTGAATTAAGCAGACCACTCTTACCCAGTCCAAAGATCAGGGCTTGATCCATCACCGTTATTTAGCTCACTGCCCCAGCCCAGCTCAGAACCTGGCTATATGCAAATTAGTCTGTCCCTGGCCCAGTGCATCATGGAAACAGGGCAGACCAAACTACCAAGCCAATTCTTCACCAGAAAGGAGACAAGCTTCCGGGGACCGGTTTCTGCCATTTCAGGCCTCGTCGGCCCGGCTTGCTTGAATCCTGATGGAGCAGTGAGCAAGGGACTCATGTCTGAGTATACCATGCCCCACCTTTAGTGGCCAAAAACGATTCAGAAAAGGGGGTGGTGATGAACAGAGTGTCTGAATTAAGCAGACCACTCTTACCCAGTCCAAAGATCAGGGCTTGATCCATCACCGTTATTTAGCTCACTGCCCCAGCCCAGCTCAGAACCTGGCTATATGCAAATTAGTCTGTCCCTGGCCCAGTGCATCATGGGAACAGGGCAGACCAAACTACCAAGCCAATTCTTCACCAGAAAGGAGACAAGCTTCCAGGGACCGGTTTCTGCCATTTCAGGCGTCGTCGGCCCGGCTTGCTTGAATCCTGATGGAGCAGTGAGCAAGGGACTCATGTCTGAGTATACCCAGCCACACCTGTAGTGGCCAAAAACGATTCAGAAAAGGGGGTGGTGATGAACAGAGTGTCTGAATTAAGCAGACCACTCTTACCCAGTCCGAAGATCAGGGCTTGATCCATCACCGTTATTTAGCTCACTGCCCCAGCCCAGCTCAGAACCTGGCTATATGCAAATTAGTCTGTCCCTGGCCCAGTGCATCATGGGAACAGGGCAGACCAAACTACCAAGCCAATTCTTCACCAGAAAGGAGAAGCTTGTTTCCTTCCCAGTGTAAGAATTGGCTTTTGTAGTCTGGTCTGCCCTGTTCCCATGATGCACTGGGCCAGGGACAGACTTATTTGCATACAGCCAGGTTCTGAAACTGGGATGGTGCAATGAGCTAAAAAACGGTGTTGGATATAGCCCTGATCTCTTGACTGGGTGAGAGTATTCTGCTTAATTCAGAGACTCTGTCCATCACCACCCCTTGTTGTAAATATTTTTGTCCACCCTAAGCGTGGAAGGGTATACTCAGATGTGAGTCCCTTGCTCATTGCACCATCAGGATTCAAGCAAGCCGGGCCGAAGACGGCTGAAATGCCAGAAACCGGTCCCCGGAAGCTTGTTTCCTTCCCAGTGTAAGAATTGGCTTTTGTAGTCTGGTCTGCCCTGTTCCCATGATGCACTGGGCCAGGGACAGACTTATTTGCATACAGCCAGGTTCTGAAACTGGGATGGTGCAATGAGCTAAAAAACGGTGTTGGATCTAGCCCTGATCTCTTGACTGGGTGAGAGTATTCTGCTTAATTCAGAGACTCTGTCCATCACCACCCCTTGTTGTAAATATTTTTGTCCACCCTAAGCGTGGAAGGGTATACTCAGATGTGAGTCCCTTGCTCATTGCACCATCAGGATTCAAGCAAGCCGGGCCGAAGACGGCTGAAATGCCAGAAACCGGTCCCCGGAAGCTTGTTTCCTTCCCAGTGTAAGAATTGGCTTTTGTAGTCTGGTCTGCCCTGTTCCCATGATGCACTGGGCCAGGGACAGACTTATTTGCATACAGCCAGGTTCTGAAACTGGGATGGTGCAATGAGCTAAAAAACGGTGTTGGATCTAGCCCTGATCTCTTGACTGGGTGAGAGTATTCTGCTTAATTCAGAGACTCTGTCCATCACCACCCCTTGTTGTAAATATTTTTGTCCACCCTAAGCGTGGAAGGGTATACTCAGATGTGAGTCCCTTGCTCATTGCACCATCAGGATTCAAGCAAGCCGGGCCGAAGACGGCTGAAATGCCAGAAACCGGTCCCCGGAAGCTTGTTTCCTTCCCAGTGTAAGAATTGGCTTTTGTAGTCTGGTCTGCCCTGTTCCCCTGATGCACTGGGCCAGGGACAGACTTATTTGCATACTGCCAGGTTCTGAAACTGGGATGGTACAATGAGCTAAAAAACGGTGTTGGATCTAGCCCTGATCTCTTGACTGGGTGAGAGTATTCTGCTTAATTCAGAGACTCTGTCCATCACCACCCCTTGTTGTAAATATTTTTGTCCACCCTAGCGTGGAAGGGTATACTCAGATGTGAGTCCCTTGCTCATTGCACCATCAGGATTCAAGCAAGCCGGGCCGAAGACGGCTGAAATGCCAGAAACCGGTCCCCGGAAGCTTGTTTCCTTCCCAGTGTAAGAATTGGCTTTTGTAGTCTGGTCTGCCCTGTTCCCATGATGCACTGGGCCAGGGACAGACTTATTTGCATACAGCCAGGTTCTGAAACTGGGATGGTGCAATGAGCTAAATAACGGTGTTGGATCTAGCCCTGATCTCTTGACTGGGTGAGAGTATTCTGCTTAATTCAGAGACTCTGTCCATCACCACCCCTTGTTGTAAATATTTTTGTCCACCCTAAGCGTGGAAGGGTATACTCAGATGTGAGTCCCTTGCTCATTGCACCATCAGGATTCAAGCAAGCCGGGCCGAAGACGGCTGAAATGCCAGAAACCGGTCCCCGGAAGCTTGTTTCCTTCCCAGTGTAAGAATTGGCTTTTGTAGTCTGGTCTGCCCTGTTCCCATGATGCACTGGGCCAGGGACAGACTTATTTGCATACAGCCAGGTTCTGAAACTGGGATGGTGCAATGAGCTAAAAAACGGTGTTGGATCTAGCCCTGATCTCTTGACTGGGTGAGAGTATTCTGCTTAATTCAGAGACTCTGTCCATCACCACCCCTTGTTGTAAATATTTTATAGATCCTGGACACAGCTTTTCACCTTAATCCTCTCTTCTCTGTGCTTCTTCCAGGCAATCAGCATAGTCCCTGTCTCCATCCTGTCTTCTCTGTGTCTCTTCCTGGTTTCAGCACAGCCTCCCTCTCCCCCTTCCTGCTGTGTAGGTCTCCAGGTGCTCAGCACAGTCTCATCCTTTAGCTTTGTGTCTCTTCCAAGTCCTCAGCGCTGTCTGTTGTTTCACCCTGGCCCTCTCTTTCTCTTCAATTTCCGAGCACAGCTTCGTCCTTTATACTCTCTCCTCTGTATGTATTTCAGGCTCTAAGTACAGACTCTTGTTCCAACCTGTCTTCCCTGTGTCAGTACAGCCAAATGATTCATTCTCTCATGTCCATGCATCTCCCAGGTCCTCAGCACATTAATTCCTTCATTTTCCTATGTATATGTGTCTTCCAGGTCCTCAGCGCAGCCCATCGGTCTCTTCTGTCCACTCGCAGAGGTCTATTGAGAGTTTGTTCGCTGCCAGGTAAGAGAAGGAGCAACTGCCATTTATTGTGAAGGCCCATCTATATAGTCACATAACAGTGAAGAATTGGAATGAGCACACATGATGGTAGGCATAGATTAAGCAGAGGTACAATTGATGGGGACATCATATGTAAGCCTTTGTCAGTTCCAGTTCACTGGAAATTAATTCATAGATCGGAGTTGTCAATAGGAATTGGGGTCATTGTTATAAACTGGTTACATATTGACTGTATTAGTGACCCAAAAACTGTTTGGGACTCAAAAACCATGTTGAATATCTGTCTGCCACAATTAGGCAAAAAGCAAACAAACCACGCCACACGGCCCCCCTCCATGAGCCATGAAAGGCCCCAGGACCACATCCACTGAGACCAGCTCACTTGTGTACCAAGGAGCCCACTTCCTGGACACTGTTTACTTGTCCACAAAAAACGTGGACAGGAAAACCTTGTCTACTCCCACCCGGCAGGTGCTGCGAAAATGCTCCCGCAGGATGGGAGCAGACATTTGTTTCCCTGCCCGTGCTCCTGCTGGCAAGGGAACTCAGATTGCTACCACCTGGTGGAAGCAGATAAAAATAAATGCTCCCTGGGGGTGGAAGCAATTCTGGCTCCCGTTGCACCCAGGATGGGTGCAAGCAGGGGGGCCGGCGGGGCTGCGGGGACCCTGTCCCCAAGATTGTGTTTTGTGGGTGCCACGGTTGGGCACCAGTGCACCCATATTAGGCTCCGGGGATGAGGTCTCCAGAACCATAAATGCTCAGAAAGGGTGCTGCGCTTCTTGCCTCTCTCCCCATAAAAAAGAAAGGGTCCCAGGGGATGGTGTTCCCGGTGCCAGAAAAAGGCTTGGGGAGAGGGCAGTGTATCCATCATTAAAAAACAATATAGCCCAGGCTATTGGGTTCCAAAGGGCCTGTAAAACCTTGGGAAAGGGACATACGCCCTCTTCTTTGAATAATTATTTTTAAAAGATGGTACCCTAAATATAAATAAGAAAAACAATGAATAATATATGAGCGGCCGGAGGGGTTCAATTATTATTCACTGCTCCTTGAAGGAGCACCCAATAATGCCCTGTGAGGGCTGTTTACTCTTTCTTTCCAGCTTGGTGATGTCCCTAGAAGGGGCAGAGCCTCCACCAAGCATTTTCTTGATATTTTGGGAGCTGCAGGGAGTGTAGCGGCCCCGCCTAGCATTTAAAAAAAAAAAAAAAACAGTAAGTCTATTCTGTCATTAAATTCATGACCGCAGGAGAACTTACCATATTTTTAAAAACACTCTTAGTTGGCTCCATTCTCTTCAGCTGCAGTGCTAGACCCTCTTGTTGTTTTTATGATTCTGTTTTGTGAGCTGAAAAGTGTTAAAAGAAAGACTCAAAGACATGTTGGT
This sequence comes from Lissotriton helveticus, assembly GCF_964261635.1. Taxonomy (NCBI): domain Eukaryota; kingdom Metazoa; phylum Chordata; class Amphibia; order Caudata; family Salamandridae; genus Lissotriton; species Lissotriton helveticus. The sequence goes on along the minus strand of NC_136065.1, from coordinate 627,609,662 downwards.
TTTATTTTAAAAAAAACATGTCTCTGGGTCTTCTGTGTTTTTCTTGTATTGAAACGTAATTAAGCATTTTCATAATAATCCCTGTTATTAAACATTACATTGTGTGAATTATTTAAATATACTTTTAATAAAACATATATGCGATTTTTAGACATGATTAAAGATGTCCTTTATATATATTGATATGCTCACCCCTTGACAAAGTCAACAGTCCCACTTTTTATATTTTAGTGTTGTGGCTCTTTACCAAAGTCAGTAAGTCTGCATGAGTGCAGCCAGGGCCTGCAAGACCAACTGCAGGCTGCACATGCCAGAAGGCTTGCCTTATAAGAAGTAGGGTTTTTGAAAGCCAGCTCCTGCAGCCAAACCCATGCTGCACATGGCCAAAGACCGTGGGGTTGGTGTTGCGTACGGTAATATAATCTTATGTTGCGTTAAAAAGACCCTAGAAATTCACTGAAAAAAAACAAAGGTTAAGACGATGTTATAGTTAGGAATTGGAACTATATCTTACTTTACATTAAAAAAAACCTTCAAAATTCACTGAAAAAAACAAAGGCTAAAGTAACATTATATTAGGCAAATATTTCAGTGAACGTAACATTTTAAACTCAAAAGCACTTCAATTCACGAGTTATTGTTCTCTCAAGTTACGATAACTCATGTCTTTAAGTAAATATAAGTTACGCCCTTGCCATTCATTGCTTGTGACCTCACATCTCACACATTACATCACTCAGGATATGTTCTATAACATCATTGATAAAATCAATGCAACATCTGCAATGGCATCATTGAGGACAGCACTGTGCATGACAGGGGTACGAGTTATAGTTACTTACTATAATCATAACTGGTGAATTTCAGTGGATTTTTGAGTATGAAACGTCATGCTGTCACAAAAATTTCCAGCTAACTATAGGGCCATATGTAGGTAAATCCTAAATACCGATTCTTAAATACCGATGTTTAACAAATTTTACCGAATCGGTAATAAGAATTCGGTATTTGGGATGTAGGTAAAAATTACCGAATCGGAAAAATTCGTTAATAAATTCCCAACACCGATCGGTAAATACCGATTCGGTTACATCCGAATGTGTAAATACCGATTTGGTAAATACCGAATCGGTAAATACCAAATCGGTAATTAAAAAATAGAAACAATTAAGGAATCAGCCAATCTGGTGCAACCACCCCTCCTCCCAACCAGGAAGTGGCCACACCCATGCAGGTGCACTCAATCTGAAGCTGCTGGAGAGGCTGGGAGAGCAGAGCAGAGCCCTTGAGCCACTGGGAAACTTTACTCCAGGAAACCTGCAAAATGACAAGCAAAGACACTGAAAGGTAAGGTGCAGAGAGAAAGAGGAAGATGAAATTCAGCACCATGGAGCTGCAGGTCCTTGTGGAGGAGGCAGTGAAGGAACACCACAAGTTGTTTGGCAAGCAGTCCCTGCAGGTGGCAGAATCTGCCAAAAGGAAGATTTGGCTGGCAATACAGACAAAGGTTAATGCCATTGGAGTGACCCCACGGGACATTGACGACCTCAAGAAGAGGTGGTATGATCTCCGGAGTGTAACAAAGCGAAAAATGGCTGAGCTCCAGAAACAAGCAAACCTAACAGGAGGCGGGAGTAACTGGGCACCTGCCCCGACTGTGCTTGAGGAGCTGGTGGAGTCCACCATTGAACCTGACAGTGTCTTTGGGATTGGGGATGCAGACAGCTCAGCCCGAGCTGCCACCATAAAAGGTAAGGAGCATTCACAGCAATCACCCCCCCTTTCTCCTTCCCTTTCCCCTTTCCCAATGTGGTAGTGTTAACCCCACTCCAGTACAGGTTTTAGTATACACCAGCAATGCATTATGGGAGATGTAGTCATTGAAACACCTATCATGTCAGACAGCACACCAAACAACAAGGCAATAGCGACAGTGTTTCAGAGATGAGAATTTAATTGTATAAGCAGGGCTGCAGGACCACAGAGCAGAGCTAATGTATGATTTTATGTCCACAGGCGAGACATCTCGCAAGCGTCCCAAGGACAAAGAAGGTAGTGCACCACGGAGGTAAGACACACAGGAGGTGAGTACCAGTGCAGGGCAAACCACATAAGCAACTGCAGCATCACCAACACTGCCAGCCTCCCAAGACCTGCCAGCGTCACCACAGCTGCAGGCCTCCCAAGACCTTCCAGCATCACCACAGCTGCTGGCCTCCCCAGAGCGGTTTGCCTCACCACCACTCCTATCCTCACCTGAACTGGTAGCGTCACCAGCTGCAACAACACCTGCAGTGCAAAAAACCAAGAGGCATGTCGTGGCCACACTCAGGGAAATGGAGTCTTCCGCAGGGGACACGGTGGGGGCTGACACATCAACCGTGGCAGTTGAGGACAGCAATGCTAATCAGCAGTCCACCGCCGAGGGGTCCCACACAGGTGCCAGACGACGCAGGACCAGGGACAGCAGTCAAAACCAGCATGGCGAAGGTCCTGGTGTCTTCTGCGGACTGGAGGCGAGTATGGTCAAGGTGCAGCACATGCAGGGGAAGGCCAACCAGTCGGTCCAACGACAGATGAGGCACCTAAATGAAAATGTGAAAAACATTGATAAGGGCATCAGCTCAATGGCGGAGGGAATGAGAGGGATAGATGTGGGCATGCGGGACATGTCCCAGTCAGTGCTGCTGCTGTGCAGCAAGCTGGACGAGGACAGGGCAACAAGGCGCAAGGAGAGGCAGAGGTCAGAACAACATACAAGGGCGGTGAACCGCCTAGCCACTGCCACTTCCCTGCTTTGCAGGCGCTGCGTTAACATGCAGGAGGGACAGGCACACAGTAGCAGTGAAGTATCCAGGGGCCTTGTGAGGGTGACAAGTGCAGTAGAGGTGCTGCTGACTGCTCAGTCGGCAAATACTGTTGCTCTGGATGTGGGGGAGAATGAGGAGAGCACCAGTAGGAGCAGCATAACCCCCCCATGTTACTGTTACCCGGAGGAGCAGCAGGCTCCATGGGGCTGGCACTGCCCACACAGCCAGTGAGGACAGCCAGCCAATGGCATCCAGCACCGGTAGGCGTGCCCGAAAACACTGATGCTGCCCACACTCCCTGACCTGGAATGGGTGAAGTAACCCAGGACTTCCATAATGCATGACAACAATTGGACTGGCACATTTGGGCCTTTGTGTACTGGCGTAGTGCCAAAATATTAAAACTACGTCGTGTACATACTACAACTGGCTGTGTCTCCTTACTTACTTAGAAATAGTTGCGTGTGATCTCTGCCCGTCTCTGTCTCCCATCTGTTGCTGGCACCACTCTTCCTGTGTTGGGCTTAGGGTGTGCAAATTCATCATCGTCATCCTCAATATCTGTTAATTCTACTGCTGTTCCTTTCTTAGTAGCAAGGTTGTGCAGCATTGCACACGTTGCAATTATTTTACAGCAGATGAGGAGTGAGTACTGACGTGCGCCTCCGCTTTTATGGAGGCAGCCTAACCTGCTCTTTAACAGCCCAAAGGTGCACTCCACAACATTGCGTGTAGATTTGTGTGTCACGTTGTATCGTCTCTCACTCGGGGTTGATGGGTTCAGGTAGGGTGTCAGGATGAACTAGCAGACGGCATATGCGCTATCGCCTATGTGGAAAAGAGAGAGCCATTAATCACATGCACAACAACACCTACACCTGCAGTACCTATCAGGGTATTATATCACAGTGTTTTACCTAGCAGGTATCCTTTTCTGAATTCCCCCTCTGCCAGGCGTCTGTAGATCCCACTGTTATGGAAGATGTCGGAGTCATGGGTGCTTCCAGGGAATTTGGCCATGATGTCTGTGATTATGTTGGCAGCATCACAGATTACCTGCACATTTATGGAGTGGGTGGACTTTCTTTTCCTGTAGATGTACTCAGTGGCTGCAGGTGGGCAGATTGGGATGTGTGTGCCATCAATGCAGCCGATGACATGTGGGAACTGTGCCATTTGGTAAAAGTCAGTCTTGGTCTTCAGCAGTTCCGTGTGTGTGTTAGGGAAGCTGATGTAATGATGCATTCTCTGCATCATGGCCTCCAGGAACTTCCTGAAGAAACGGGACAGGCAGCTCTGGGACACCCCACCTATCGCAGCTATCACCCCCTGGTAACTGCCAGATGCCAGCAGGTGTAGGCTATAGAGCACCTGCACATGTGGTGGTATGGCATGTGCCCTTGGTGTTTGGTGCTCCAGGAGTGGGTACAGGCCCCTTATCAAGTCCAGGATGGTGTGGGGGTGTAGCCTGTACCTTTCATGGATCACTGCCTCAGTAAGTTGGAAGAGTGTGATCCGCTGTCTGTAGACTTGCTCCTCCCGTCTCCAAATCCTCTCTCCTGCTGCCTGTAGCCGTAGCCGCCTTGCTATCACATAGAAAGCCGCCATTCTGATCACACTGTTTCATTTCGGGGCCTGTTTTATGGCCTGCACCTGGTTACCACCTGCTTTCAATCCATGGTAATTACCGACTCTTAAATACTGAATTTCATGAAATTCTGTATTTTAGAAGTTACCTACATCTCTATTCTCATTTTTACTGTTTCTTATTTACCGATTTGGTAAATAAGGATTAGGTCATTCAGATTCGGTAATTTCGAAATCGGTAATGATGAATCAGTATTTACCGATTCATAATTACCGAATCCTTACTTTTGGCCACCTACATCTCAAATGCCAAAATACCGGTCTGTAACAGCAAATAATAAAATCCTTGCATCACATACCTGGTGGTTTCCTGCATCATTATTTGTGCCGCGGTAGCTGCTTGAGTGAGGGATTTGCAGGGTGGATATATATATATATATATATATATATATATATATATATATATATATATATATATATATATATATATATATATATATATATATATATATATATATATATATATATATATATATATATATATATATATATATATATATTACATAATGGCAGTTGCCAGTAGGTAGTTATAGTTAGGACCTAGTTTTCATAGGAAAAGCGATTTTTGTTTTGCCAATAAATTTGTGGTTGCTTGACGACTCCTTGCAATTTTTTTTCAAATTAATACGCCACTCACTTCAGCTGCTGTCTTGAAACATTTGGGGTGATGCTTCAAGGGGGGGGGCAAGAAAAAGGGGGGTCTCAAAATGCTTTTTCTACATGCTAATTCACATTGGAAACTGTAGACAAAGCTGCAGCCCGACCTGCTGAATGGAATTACAGCACATTTGGCAAAAGGGTAGCTTTTGGTCCAGAAAGCACTCTTTTTGTTAAATAGTGTAAATTCGTTAAGTAGTTACTGAGAAATGTAAAGAAATTTACAGTTTAATGACCACCGGATGCAGTGGATTGGGCGACCTTTCCTGATCTCGTGCTTGTGTCTGATTGGCTGCCAACACTTCAAACCAAGGACTGCTGGTAACCAACCAAGAAAAAACTGTGAAGAAAAAGAAAAGGAGGCAGGTTAGAACCACCCTGAGCCCCCTAGGCCTCTGGAGGGTGGATCCCCACAGGGACCCCTCAGGGACAAAAAAGCGTTACCAAAAAAAAGTGTCATGAGTCGTGTCGAGGTCCTGACTCCTGCCATTAATCGAAAAAAACGAAGCAGGGGCTCTCGTACTTCGTTTAATTTAGGCAACCGGGTGTCCCAAATCCCGGGAGCATGGTAAAAATAAAGGAGGGGTACACAGGGCCCCCTACTCAGGCTTTTCACAGCCCTGGGGACCGCCCCCTCCCAGGGGCAGTTATAAATGATATGCCTGGTAGCCTTGTGGCTCCCCCGCTACCCCGGGGACTGCCACCTCCCTGGGGCAAAGATGGCATTAAAAAATAATGCGGGGGAAGCTGTAGGGCCGTCCCCACTCCACATTAGGCATGCAGGGGGCCCACCCAGCCCCCCAAACAGCCACGGGGACCGCCACCTCACCGGGGCAAATATTAAATATATATATATTGAATGAAGAAACCCATCCTCTGGGCCAAATTAAAAAGGGATAGGACCCTGGTCCCCATCCACCATGGCCAATACAACAAAAAAGGGAATGGGGCGACGTGGCCCCCTCCCGAACCTTCAAAGGTTCCGGGGACTCCAACCCCCTGGGGTTAAATCTTATTAAAAAAGGGAAGGTGGCCATGGTCCTCTCTTCCTGAGCCTCAATATTAGACCCCGCGCACCCCATCCCATTGGGCTGTATTTTAGTCCAAAAGAGGAGAGGGCCTGTACTCCCCTGAGCCTTCATAGGCCTTAGGGACCCCATCCCCCGGGGTCAGTTGGCTTCCCATGTTGTGTGGGAGCTGGTAGGCCTCCTACCCTGAGGGAGCAGCTATTTATGTTGCTCCCTTCGGGCAGAAGCAATTCACACAAGTCTGCTCCTACCTGTGGGATCATTTTTTAAAGCTCTTGCCAGCTGGGAGCAGACTTAGTGTTTGCTCCTATTTGGCGTAAGATTTGGAAATGCTCCCGCCAGACGGAAGCAAACGTGCTTCCCTTCTCGCGCTAGTGCAGGCAGGGAAATTACCATGTCCAAGAGATGGGTTTCCCTGGACACAGTCACTGTGCTGGTCCCAGGGTATGGTGTCTCTGGGACCTCTTAAAGGCTTAGGGAGTGGAGCCATGCGGCCACCTTCCCTTTAATTTAGGTTTTGGCCACGGGGAATGGGGTCCGAAGGCCTATTTAGGATCAGGGAGGGAGCAGCACACACCCTCCCTTATTTTTTCCTTTGGCCTCTGGTGTTGGGATCCTTATGGGGGATGCGTGGCCCCCCTCTCTTTAAGTTGATATTTTGGCCCCAGGGATGAGGTCCTCAGGCCCAATTAGGTTCTAAGAGGAGGTCTGCATAACCATCTCCCTTTTTTTGCTTCGGCACCCAGGAGATGGGGTCCCCGAGGCCTCTTAAAGGCTCAGGGAGGGGAGTCACACAACACCCTCATAAATGTTTTTTTATGTGTAGCCCACCTGGGCCCTGGCCCACTTCAGGGGGTTTTAAGAAACAAGCACGGGATCCCAGAGCTTGGCTTCCTTTTTTTTATTTTGCTGCAAATTCACATATCTTCCGCAAATTTACGACCAAACAAAAAACAATGCTTTGACCCCAGGCAGGGACCCCTCTGGATATTGATAAATAGATATGGCCCTTTTTTTAAATTATATTTGTCCATGGGGAATGGGGTTCCCAGGGCCTTATAAAGCTTGGAAAGGGGGGCCACAGAGCCCCTCCTCTTTTTTATTGAATTTTGCCACAAAGTATGAGGTCCCCAGCCCAAGAGGGCCCAGGAAGGGGAGCCATGCGCACCCACCATTTTTTGGTTGAGGGTAGCGGGACCCCAAAACCCCATGGATCCAGTCGGCTTCCCACAACCAGGGAGAGCCGGCATTGCTACCACACACAGGAAGCAGCAAAAAAATGTTGTTCCCTGCGGGTGGAAACAATGTTCAGAGCTGTGTCCTGCCCGCATTAAAGCGGACAGGGAAACAGATCTGAAGTTGTGCTCCCAGCTGGCAGGAGCATTTTTAAAGCGCCGGACAACTAGAAGTGGACTTTGTTTTTCCTCTTGCTTGGCAAGAGCTTTCAAAGTGCACCCATCCAGTAAGAGCAAACACAGGCTTCCCTGCCTGCGCCAGTGTGGGCAGGGAAAGCACTGTGTCTTTGGGGTGGGCAACCCGAGACATAGCGGGCGCCGCATTAGGGGATGGGGTCCCCAGGGTCAATAATAGCTGTGGGAGGGTGTCTCCTGCTTTTTGTTATTGCAGCTGAGCCCCAAGGGATGGGGTCCCCTGGGCCAAAATTGGCCCTGGGTGGGGGGCTGTATGACCCTCGTCTTATTTAAGTATGGCCAGACCCTGAGCATTCAGTCCCCTAGGCCAAAATCCACCAAGGAGCGGTCTGTATGCCCCCTCCCAGACATTAGAAAGGCCTGGCCCAGCGGGATGGGGCCCTTGGAGCCTAAAACATCTTGAGGTGAGGGGCCATGTGTGCCACCCTTCTCCCAATTACACATTAATGTTCCCTCCAGAGACCAGGCAAACTCGGGGAGGGTCTTAAAAAAAAAACAGGTGCGGGAAAAGGAGCATAATATTTTGCCAAGGATCCTCAATAAATTTGAGGCAAAATGTAATAAAAAAAACTACCACCAGACGTAAGTGGTCAGGTATGCCTACATTTTTCTTGGGACTCAGGCCGTATCCAACGTCCCAAGATGGCTGCCACCACTTCCTGGTTCAAGTAGTGGCAGACAAATAGATCTCACCAGTTGGATTTGCGAAGGCTTGACGTCACTAAATACACATAAATTGTTTTTCAATAATAACTCTAAAACTACTGAATGGATTTACACCTAATTACCAAAAGCACTTTTCCTGGACCAAGATCTAGCTTTCTGCCAAATTTGATGTAATTCTATTCAGTAGTTCAGGCAAGTTTAAAATCCTTATGGGAAATTGCATAGAAAAAACATGTCTTGAGACCCTCCCTTTTTCTTGGCCCCCCGCTTCATGAATCACAAACATGTCTTGAGACCCTCCCTTTTTCTTGGCCCCCCGCTTCATGAATCACTCTGAAATTTTACAGACAGCAGCTGAACTGACATTTCATGAAGATTTGCAAAACTGCATTAATGTTATAAGCAAAACAAAAAACCCTTTTCCTACGGAAACTAGGTCCTAACTATAACTACCTACTGGCAACTACCAGTAGTAGTTATAGTTAGGACCTAGTTTCCACAGAAAAGCATTTTTGACTTGCCTATATCTTTGGCACCAGTTGAAAAATCTTCATGAAATTTGCAAAAAAAATAAATGCGCCGGTGGGTTTTATTTTGCTTAGAAAGTTTCGGGTTAATCTGTCAAGCTGGGGCCGAGAAAAAGAGGGGCACTTCCCATGTAAACTTCCATAGGAATTTTAGACATGACTACAGCCAGAAACACTGTATGCAATTACACACAATTTGGCTGAATGGTAGCTCTTGATCCAGAAAGTACACTTTTTGTTATTTGGTGTAAATTGGCCAGTAGTTTTAGAGTTAATAAAAGAAAAACAAATTTGTATCTAGGGACAAGACCCGTCCATGAATCCTCTCAATCTCGTGCAGAGATCTGATTGGCTGCCAACACTTCAGCTAGGAAGTGTTGCCAGAAAAGAAGGGGCAGAGTAGGAATACCCTGACCTCCAGGTCTGGTGCTGGGGTCCCCTAGAGGCCTCACCAGGGCCAAAAAGCATTTTTTTTAATTTTTACGGTGAAAATTGCAACAGATTTGCAAATCTGCTGCCATTTTTTTTTTAACGGTGCGGTCTCCCACACTTGTCTTCAATTTGTCCCCCAGGTGGGCCAGGTCCTGGGGGCATGAGGGTATGTATTAAAAAATGGAGGGGGCACACTGCCCCCCCTCCTGGGGCTCTTTTTAGCCCCAAGGACTGCCGCCTCACCAGGGTTTTATTTAAATATGGGTGGGGACCGCTCAGACCCACCTCCATTGGGTTCACTGAGCCTGACGACCACCAACTCCCTTGGGCTTTATTAGGAAATGGGAGGGGGGCAGCGCAACACCCCTTCCTTGGGCTTTAATATGCCGCGGGAACCACCATCTCCCTAGGGCTAAATAATTAATGTTGCAAGGGGCCGCGCTGACACCCGCGCTGACACCCGCTCCACAGGACCAACTACATATTTAAAACTGGAAGGGGACCCACACGACCAGACTTTCAGGCCATATATGGCCCTGGCGACCACTACTTCCTCAGAGCTGGCCTGTACTGATTAAAGAAGGGGGATGGTGCGGCCCCCTTCCTGGAGCCATTAATGGTCCTGGGGACACCCCCCCCCCCAGGGCCGGCTCCTGATATCTCAGGAGCTGCCCACTATGGGGAGATAACTTTTTGCTTTTGCTTGACAGGAGCTGTGACAGCTCCCGCCAAGTCAGAGCAAACACTAAATCCACCCCCAGCAAGTGTGAGCTCTCAAACGGCTGCCACTTGCAACAGATGACAGAATTGCTCCCATGAGCAGGGAGCCACATTTTTGGCTGCTCCCTACATGTGGGAGCATGCCGGCTCAACTGGAGACGGGAAGCAGGTAGGGATGGCAGGGGCATTGAGGCTCTCCTGCGGTACCCAACATTGATCACTGGGTTCCAGGGAACCCAGGATCAATAGACTGGGTACTGGGGTATGGTGTCCCCAGCTGAAATCAGCCAGGGGAGGGGAGCCGTGCAGCCTCCCTCCCCTTCCAACAATTTTCCATTTGCAGGCCCTGGGAATGGGGTCCCAGGGGTCAATATCAGCCCGGGGAAGGGTGCTGTGTGGGCTCCCTCCCCCATTAATTCTTGGCCAGGCCTTAGGGGATGGGATCCCTAGAGCAGAAATTAGCCTGGAGGGCCTGCGTGATCCCTCTCCCCCATTAACCCTTGGCAGAGCTGTTCTGGATCTGATGCTCATTTCACCAAAATTAAACTTGAACAGGAAGCACTTAAAAATATAAACATAGGAGGTGCCCCAGTTGAAGCTCCACTTCAGTAAAGGACACATGATTTAGACCTCCTGGGCTTGACGAAGACAAAGCAAGTGTTTTTTCTTGCAAATTCCACATTGAAAGACGATCTGAAATGCCTTGTGGAGGTGAAGGCATTGTTGAGCTAGTGGAGGGCAATATGTAGTGACTCTGACAACTGGGTTCTTTTATGTCCTTACCTGGTGAGAGCAGAGTCCATGGTTCTCCCTTTAAATTACTATAAGTTTTCAAATGTGGAAAATCACTTAGAAGCTTTGCCATTTTTACTGGACCACATTAGCTGTATGCAAAGGTTTTCCCATCTTTTGGCAGTATGGTGGACAGCCTAAGAAGAGGCTCCCCAGTGCAGTACTCACTGATTTTAGTGACGTCTACTTGATGCCAAGGAATATGAGTACATCTCTACCAAAGATGCACAAGGAACAATCACATTGCCAAAATGCACACAAGGTCACTGGTGACATTTCCTCGTGCTCCATACACAGCTGTAGCACAGAATGTGCTGCTGGACATTTATCCAAGGAGGTAGTACTTAGTAATTAAACAGTAGAAAGTACTCCACTGGGGTAGATATTTTGTGCAAAACTGTGGATTCGTTTTGTATAAAGGGGCAGGGGTGGTTCCATTGTGGCCCAGTCACTGACATAGCTACTGACACACCCACAAAAACACTTAGACACCCACTCACACACTCAGGCATTCACAGGCCCTCTTACAGACCCAAGCAGTCACTGATTTACCCACTCCCAGGCCCACTCAGACACTTACACACTCACTCATAGACCCACTCATGCATCTACTCACAGACTTACTCAGACACTCTCACACTCACTCATAGACCCACTCAGTCATACATCCACTAACCGATGTATGCAGGCACTCTCAAACCCACTCACAAACCCACTCAAGCACGTATGCACTCACTTACAGAACCACTCAAACACTCTCAGAGCCACTCACAGACCTATTCAGACACTCATGCACCCACTCACAGACCCACTACAACACATACACCTACTTGCAGACTCACTCAGTCATGCACCTACTTATAGAACCACTCATACTCACTCACACACCTACTCAGAGACTCACAGATCCGCTCACAGACACACTCAGAGACTAATGCATCCACTCACAGACCCACTAAGACACTCACGCAATCACTCATGCACCCACTCAGATACCTACTCACTCACATATCTGCTCACAGACCTACTCAGACATTCAAGCACCCACTCGCACACCCAGTAAGACATTTATGCAGCCACTCCCGGACCCAGTCAGACACTCTCACACCAGCTCACGCACCCATTGAGACACTCACACACTCAATCACACACCCAGTGAGACACCCATGCACTCACTCACATACTCACTCTCAAAGGTTACAGGTTGCAGTTAGGAAATACATTTTTTTTTAAACTTAGAAATTCACACAAAAAACAAAGGTTACAAGGACGTTATAGTTAGGAAATACCGTTAAGAAAACGCAGAAATTCAATAAAAAATCCAAAGGTTACAGGAAGTTATAGTTAGTAAATAACATTTAAACACCTTAAAAAGTCACTGAAAAAAACAAAGGTTAAAGGGACATTATGGTGAGGAAATAAAATGTTTTAAACACTTAGAAATTCACTGAAATACCAAAGGTTACAGGGAAATTATAGTCAGGAAATAGAATTTAAAATAGACGTAAAAATTCACTAAAAATCCATTTCCCTTCTGCCTGGGGTTCACCCTCTCCACCCCATAGCTTTGTCGAAAGATTAAGCTCATCCTCTCTTTCTTCCAAAATGCTCCAGTAATGTGCAGCAACCTCCTTTCCCTTATATGATTTTTCCATTAGATTCCTCTCTAATAAGCTGTCTCCTCCGAATTTGGTCTTTTTAGTTGTTTGAGAACGAAGCCAGCTTGAAAGCTGACTATAAACAAACCAAGATAATGGTGAGGTTGCCCTGTCTGAGAATATTTCCCAATCAATAAGAGAGCCATCTTCTACTAAATCTCCCCATCGTATAATTCCTGCTTCTTGTAGGACTGTTTTTACCGTCTGTATGGAATACGGTGAAAGCCCGGGAAAGTCCCATATGGGCGCGTAGTTAGAAAAGTATGCAATCCCCGCCTTAGATTTAATTTGAGACCATTCTTTTATGGGGCAATGTAATGTCCTCAGTCTGACCTTTTTAAAAAACCTCTGATGCCCGAATTTAAATAGAAATCCGTCCAACGGAAAGTCTGAACCCAGTAGCATAGCTTTGAACATGTAGCCGTTAGAGATGTCTAGTGGGGACTTTAATAACATCCTGGAGTGGGTCAGGTGAAAGGCCCACGCATAGTATTCCAGGTCTGGCAAAGCAAGGCCTCCTTTTTCCCTTCTCCTTCTCAGTTTCTTCCACGCCAGCCTAGATGATTTGTAACACCAAACAAATGAATTTATATTTTGTTGGGATTTTTCTAGTTGGTTCGTATCAAATATTAAAGGAATTGTGTTGAAGAGAAAAGTGTATTTCGGGAGAATGGACATTTTTACTAAGCTGGTCCTTCCATAGATGGTAAGAGGTAAAAATGACCAAGACTTCATTAATGTTTTCGCTTCGCGTGAAACGCGATCTAGGTTATTCTGAGCCAAAAGGTTAAGGTCTTTGGTGATTCTTATGCCCAGGTAACGCATTGAAGATCTTAGGGGAAGCTGAATATTGGTGATGTTCCAGACCATTATCTCCGTCTTCCCTGTGTTAATTTCATAACCTGAGTGCTTTCCAAATTCCTCTGCGCTTTTGATTACCCTAGGGAAGGCCTGTGTCGGGTCTGTAGTATAAATAATAATATCATCAGCATACATCCCGACTTTTTTTTCCCACCCTGAGAACGAAAAAGGGGGAATGTTGGGGTCTTCTCTTATGGTGTGAGCAAATGGTTCTAGATAAATGTTAAATAATAGGGGGGAAAGAGGGCACCCCTGTCTTGTTCCTCTAGATATTTGAAAGGGTTTTGTGCATGTACCGTTTATTATCAAACTTGCCTTAGGGTTTTTATATAGAAAGCCTATCGTTCTAAGAAATGTAGGACCTATTTTAAACTTTGCCATAGCGGCATGTAGGGGTGGAGAGGGTGAACCCCAGGTAGAAGGGAAATGGATTGAGTCCTTTACGCTCCTGTATAAGATCATAAAACCAGCCTGGCTGAGGCGTAATCAACTGTTTACATTACATCGAGCGTACTTTTCCCCCAAAAAGCTTTCTAAGTTTCAACCGGGGAAATGCTGTAGTAAATGTTCCCTGCCAGCTGCCTCAGATGTACATATGTTCTGGGAATGCCCGATTGTTACTAATTTTTGGCAGGAAGTAAATACATCACTTGAGTCAATCCTTAAAATCTCTATCCCCCTCTCTTGGTCCTTGGTAATATTTGGTCTGAGTGATAACATCAAAGGATTAGAAAGAGAGTTCCTATACTGCGCTATATTATTAGCAAGAAGACAAATCTGCAAAAATTTGGTTAACATCAACCCACCAACTCATGCAGAGTGGTTGTCTTCACTTTACATCACATCAAAAGCAGATTTGGCCAGAACATGTAGTCCCCGTACAGTGAGATTTTGGAATTTCTTAATTGAGTGGAGTCGGAACAGTTAGGACCCCGGGGGTTTTTTTTTGTGTGTTTTTTCCCCGGGTCCGATGATTAAGCCTCTGTCTCCATGTCCAATGGGAGGCACCCCAAGCCATAGCTAAATTGGATGATCAGCCCATATCGGGTGTGTACTGGAGCTAGATGGTGTGGGGCTTTACTTCTCAGCTTAGACACCAGACCAGCCTTCCAGGAAAAATTGACGGTACCTTAAAAAAGGCTTCTGGGTCCTGTGGTAGGAATGGCCCTGGATCGATTAAGTGGCAAATGAGGACAAAAATAAAAATCACTAAAAAAACAAAGGTTGTAGTGATATTATAGTTAAGCTCAGATTTCACTTGTACAAAACTAGTGAAATTCAGTAGTTATAGTTACCTGAGCTAACTATAACTTACACCCCTGCAATGCACTGCTTATGAGCTCCCATGTTACATCACTCATGGGATGTTTAGTGGCACTACAGATGACAACACTAATGACATCTCAAATGTCAGGCACGCAGGAAAACAGATGATAAAATTGCTCCCTCACATAGGGAGCTGCATTTTCTGCTGCCCCCTACATGTGGGAGTGAATCTGGGTCCCACTGAAGGCATGGAGACAGCATGGACAGCAGGGTGATTGAGTCTTCACCAACGGTCCCCAATGTAACATACTGGGCCCTGAGTGGGCTCCAGAGCACCCAGCATATAGAAGCTAGCCCCCAAGGGATGGGGTCACCTGGGGTGAAATCAGCCTAGGAAGGAGGGCGTCGTGGCCCCCCTCCCATCAGAAAAATGTAAAAACAGAGACCATGTCTCACCCTTTTAATTATTCTGATTGTGCAAATTCCCAAAATCATCTGCAAGCTCCACCTGTTCGTTAGGCCACCCCCCATCTTCCATAGTAGTATGCAAAGTTCTTCCTACCTTTTCCCACATTGATGGGCAGCTTACCAAAAGGCCCCCAAGGTCGTTTCCCACCTATTTTGGTGATGAATTCTTGATGCTAAGGAATAGGAGGACATCTCTATCAAACAAAAAAGCACTTACTTTATATAGTTAAGAAGAAGTCTTGTCATGTTCTCTTGCTGCACATTCATGTTATCACAGATTTGTGGATGAAGATGCTGCAGGAACAATCACATTGCAGAGATTACATACACACAAGGTCACTGGGGACATTACCTTGTGGTCCTTTATGAAGCTGTAGTGAAGAAGATTTACTAGACATTTACCCAACGTGGTAGCCCTTACTAATTAAACAATAGAAAGTACTCCAGTTGGGTAGACATTTTTACCACAACTGTGAACTCATTTTGGTAAAAAATAAGTTCCATTATGGCCTTGATGCTCATTTCACAGAAATGAAACCTCAAAGGCAAGCACTTACAAATATAAACACAGCAGGTGTCCCAGTTGAGGCTCCACTGCTTTAAAGCACAAATGATCTTAACTTCTTGAGCTTTGCAAAGGAAAAGAAAGTGTGTTTCTTCTAGTATTCCATGTTGAAAAATGATATGAAATCCTTAATGGAGGTGAATTAATCATTGTTCTACTGGAGCACAATCTGATGTGTAGTTACTGTGATGAGTGGTTTCTTTCTTGTCATCTCCTGGTGAAAGCAGATACCATGGCTAAATACCGTAAGTGTGCAAATGCCCAAAATCCACAACACCAGTTACACACCTACTCACTGACATACTCAGGCACTCACACACACACACTCACTGACCTACACAGCGACTCACAGATCCACTCACAGGCCCATACATGCACCCATGCACCCCTCACACAGGCACTCACAGACCTACTCACAGACCCATGCAGGCACTTACAGACCAACACAGGCACTTTCACACTCACCCACACAGGCACTCACACACCCACTCACAGACCCAAAGACATACTCAATCAATCAATCAATCAGGGTTGGTAAAGCATGCTACTCACCCGTGAGGGTCTCAAGGCGCTGGGGGAGGGAAGGTAGGGCTGCTCCGGTCAGTCGAAAATCCAGGTCTTGAGAGCGGTCTGAAGGTGTGCAGGGTTGGCGAGTGTCTCATTTCTACTGGGAGAGTGTTGCATGCTGTGGCTGTGGTGTGGGAGAAAGCTCTCCCTCCAGCTCTGCTTCTGTGGATGCCGGGGACCTCTGCCAGGGCGAGGTCGGCTGAACGAAGGTTCCTCTTGGGTGCGTGGAAACGAATTTGGTTGTTGAGGTATTTGGGTCCGATGTTGTTGAGGGATTTGTTGGGGTGTGTGAGTAGTTTGTAGGTGACCCTCTTATCGACGGGGAGCCAGTGGAGTTCTCGCAGGTGTAGAGTCATATGTTCGTGGCACAGTATCCCTAGGATGAGCCTGGCGGGTGCGTTTTGGATGGTTTGGAGTTTGCGTAGTAGGGATTTGTTGATTCTGGCTTAGAGGGTGTTGCCGTAGTCGAGCCTGCTGGTGATGAGTGCATGGGTAACGGTCTTTCTGCAGTCTGGGGGGATCCATTTGAAGGTCTTTCATAGGACCCAGAGGCAGTTGAAACTGGTGGAGGAGATAGCGTTGATTTTGCGGCTCATGGAGAGGGAGGAGTCGAGGATTATGCCGAGGTTCCGAGCGTGGTCCGTTGGGGTGGGTGGGGGCTCAAGGGCGGGAGGCCACTAGGAGTCACTCCAGGCGGAGGGGCGGGGTCCAAAGATGAGAACCTTGGTCTTTTCGGAGTTGAGTTTGAGGCAGCTGTCCTTCATCCAGGTGGCCACGTTTCTCATTCCTTCCTGGAAGCTGAGTCTAGTGTCTTCTGGGTTTTTGGTGAGGGAGAGGATGAGCTGGGTGTTGTCAGCATAGGACACAATGCTGAGTCCATGCTGTCTGACGAAGGCGGTGATAGGGGCCATGTAGATGTTGAATAGAGTCGGGCTCAGAGAAGATCCTTGGGGAACTCCGCAGATGATGTCGATGGGTTTGGAGAGGAAGGGGGGGAGCATGACCCTCTGTGTTCTGCCGGAGTGGAAGGATCGGATCCAGTTGATGGCGTCTCCATGAATTCCCGCGTTGTGGAGCCTGGTGGTTAGTGTGTGGTGTGAGACGGTGTTCAACGCTGTGTAGAGGTCCAGGAGGATGAGGTCTGTGGTGTGGCTCTGGTCGAGCAGCATGCGAATGTCGACGGTGGCGGCGAGCAGGGCTGTCTCGGTGCTGTGGTTGCTGTGGAAACTGGATTGGGAGGGGTCCAGGATGCAGTTATCTTCCATGAAGGTTGTCAGTTGGGCGTTTACAAGCCTTTCTGTGACATTGGCCGCGATGGGGAGGAGGGAGATGGGTTGGTAGTTCTTGAGGTCATTCGGGTCGGCCGATGTTTTTTTGATGAGGAGCTTTACTTCAGCACGTTTCCAGTCCATGGGGCAGGTGCCGGAGGCCAGAGAGGAGTTGATGGTGCGGGCTAGCTCGGGAGCGATGGCCGTGGAGGCTCTGTGGAAGATGTGTGGGGGGCACAGGTCCGTCGGCGCTCATGAGTGAGTTTTCTTCATGGTGGTGGTGATAAGGTCGATGGATGCGGGGTCCCAGGTGGTGATGGTTGGCGTGACGGTGATAGTGGGTGGAGGGGTGAAGGCATTTGTTGGTTCGTTGACGTTGTTGTAAAGGGTCATGATCTTCTGGTGGAAGTAGGCGCTGAGCTTGTTACAGAGATATTGGGAGGGTATGATGTCAGAGGCTTCGCATGAAGGTTTGGTGAAATGCTTGATGATGTTGAAGAGTTCCCTTGTGTTGGCTGCATTGGTGTTGATTTTTTCCCTGATGAAGGTTCTTTTGGTGTCCCTTATCAGCTGGTGGTAGTTCTTAATGGCGATCTTGTGGTCGGTGTGGGCTTCAGTGGTCTTCTGGTTCCTCCACATTTTTTCGAGGCGTCTGCAGGCCCGTCTGGCTCTAGGAGTTCGGTGGTGAGGAGCGCGTTGGAATCGGGGTCCGGGCGGATTTTGAGGTGGAAATTTAGATCTCCGAGCAGGATGTAGTCCGTGGAGGTGATGGCGTGGGATGCGGCGAGTTCTGTGATGGTGGTAGTGGGCTGTGGGCGAGGTCCTGGTGGTCTGTAGATGAGCGTGCTCTGTACCGTTGTCCTGGGGTTGGTGTGTGCACTGGAAGTAGAGGTGGTCTATGTTGGGAAGAATGCTGCTTTGGCTGGAGGTGAAGAGTTGGCGGGAGATTTTGTGTGCGATGGCGAGGCCTCCCCCTGGGGGCTTTGGGTGGTCTATCCTCTGGAACTTGTAGCCGTCCGGTATAGCCGTGGCGATGTCTGGTATGGAGCTGGAGTTAGTCCAGGTCTCAGTGAGGAAGGCGATGTCAGGGGCGAGAGTGTTGAGTAAGTTCCATATCTCTATGGCATGCCGGTGAAGGGATTGTATGTTGAGAAGGATGCAGTTAATGGTGTCGGCGGGTTTGGCGGCAGGTGGTACTTTGATAGCTATGGGCGTAGCGCCCATGGAGAAGGTGCTCCGGCAGTGAACGCATGAGAAGGCTCCTTGAGTGTTGTCGAGCGAGGCTCGTAGAGCTACTCAACAAGCGCTCACTGACCCATATATGGGTACTCAAACACATATTCACAGACCCATACAACCACCCACACACCCACTCATACTCCCACACCCACACAACCACTTACATACCCATTCACACATCCATACAACCACTCACACACCCACTCACTTGCCCATACAGCCACTCCCACAGCCACCCACTCTCCAATAGAGCCACTCACACACCAACTCATGTAACCAAACACCTACTCAAGCAGCTACTCATTCACCCATACAGCCACCTACACACCCAGTCTCCTACTCAAAAAGCCACTCATACAGCCACTCAGTCACCCATAGACCCACTCACATACCAATTCACATAGTCGCTCATACAGCCACCGACTCACCCATAGAACCTGACATACCCCCAAACTTCACTCATACACCCACTCACATACCTACACAACTACTCACACACCCATACAGCCACTAAGACAACCACTCACACACAGTTACTAACAGTCACACAGCCACTCACATAATGTATGTTAGAAGTAGTATCACTCTTTAGTAGTACACAAAGTATAGTAATTTAACTTTGTAGCAGCTTAGTACATATATTTAAGTTTCAGTAACCTTTACAAAACACTAACGCTCACTGGATGATGTTATCAGTGATGTCATTTGAGATGTCATCAGTGATGTCAATGACCATCTCATGGGTGATGTACTATGTAAGGTCATAAGCAATGCATTGCGGGGGCATAAGTTATAGTTAGCTACGGTAACTATAACTGCTGATTTTCTATGGTTTTATAATAGTGAAATCAGAGCCTAACTATAACATACCTTTAACCTTTGTTTTTTTAGTGAATTTCTATCTTTTAAAAAAAAAAAACTATTTACTAACTATAACGTCACTGTAACCTTTGCTTTGTAGGAGAATTTCTATGTTTTTTAACTAGCAGTTGCATTTGCAGAGTGTTGGAGAAAGGGGGTGGGTCCTCCTCCAACTCTCAACAATCCCAATGTGTAATACTGGAGGTAACAGGAAGGATTCGTGGCCCCTAAGGACCCTGAGCATCCAAGAGGACTTCATCCCCCAACGAATAGTGTGCCAGGAGGCACATTTGCATTGTGGTAGAGAAAGGGGTCAGGCCTCCAACCAGCTCTCAGCAATCCCGTTGTTTGGGACTTACTGGAGGTAACAGGAGGGGCCTTGGCCGGCAGGCACCCTGAGCATCCAGGGGACTTCATCCCCTAACCAGTAGTGCGGCAGGAGATGCGTTTGCAGAGAGGTGGAGAAAAGGGGTGGGGCCTCTGACCAGCTCTCAGCAATTCCCCAGTGTGAAAATTCCTGGAACTAACAGTAGGGGTTCTTGGCCCCAAAGGACCCTCAGCATCCACAGTGACTTTATCCCCAAACCAGTAGTGCACAGCATACTCAGGGGAGGTGGTGTGGACTAGTAATCACCATTCACCGGCAAGCAATAATACCACTCAATAATTGATTGTCCAGTTAGTGCTTTTTCTTTAAAAAAGGAAAAGTAAATTTATTACACAAACTCTACTGAATGCTATGCAGTAATTTACAAATATGTACATTGACAGCTGGAAAATGCCATTGATGACATTGCATAATAACATTTGATCCCCCCTAATGGGGACCTTGGCGATGAATTGTAGTGCAAACAAGGTCAATGTTTATGGGAGAAGGGTTTCTGTGATAAATGTACAAAAAATAGAATTCCAAAACTGGAATTAGTCTCCCACCCTCCTTCTACCCAGGATGTGGTATTACGGCAAAGCTACCAATTTAGGAACCTGGAAACCAGGTTTAATTCTCAACATGACTATCCTGTGATTCTGGGCAAATGACTTAATCTCATATGTGCCTATAAAAAAATGAATGTGACCTTGCGTAATGTAACCGGTGCTCATAAAAGCACTAAATTACATCGGGTTGAGTTTGCACTATAAAGAAACTGCACAAAGAGGTTAAAAACAAAGCCTTAACTTAATGAAAGACAAATAGGTACCCATTTAGTGGCTGTTTTGTAAAAAGTGAAACCAGAAAATATTGATGAATCACAGCTACCTTACTTAAATTGTGTGATCTTAGGCAAATTCTCTATTTGACCAAAACTCCATTTTTTTTCATTATTATGCCTGAAAGCACTTTTAAATATGTGAGTTCTGGATGTCAGTTGTACAGAAGGTATGGCTAAAAAAAAACTAAATATTCTGTAAGTTTCACCTTCAGCTAGCGACATATACAATAACAAGCATCTTAACTGAAAAATAAAAAAGGTTAGTGCTCAGTGGCAAATGCCTTACGGTACATTATGAAAGTCAATTGGTTAGTATACTATAGCGATCTGTGTGGCCAGAGGGCCACAGAATTACATTTTGGTTGGTGCAGTGGAGAATAGTGACTTCTGCATTTTAGTGCTACAAGGTCACAGCCTGTGACAGAAAGCACTGTGAATATGTAAGTCACTATTTCAAACTTGCATTCCACACAGTATAAGATAGCTGCAACGAATGTGCAAAAGTTTTTAAGATAAAAATGGTGCTTCCCAAATATAGATTTGCCCACCCCCAGAAACCACCACTGGTCATGGAAACATATAAGGTATGTCTATTGCTTGGTCACAGGTTCAACAAACCACATGTTGAAGACATCCTTTTGAATGTAAGTGCAACCATCAATAATAATAATAATCAGGCAGAAATGCACTTCTTACTGTAAATAAAGTATATTCAATGAGATCCATAATCACTGCCTACATTATTATAACATTAAAGCCTTAAAAAATGAGCAAAATGTATTAGTAAACGTTTTTAAAACGTTCCCACCATTAAAATGCAATCATAAAAACAGCCCATAGAGGCCATCACATTTTGTATCACATTACATGCAACCATAGACTTAGCCACTAGAGGGGGCTGAACTCTCAGCTGTAAAGGCAAAACTCCAGCCTGGGCAGTGCCTTTAAAAATTAGGGAAAATTCCAGCAAGGACCTGGTTTTGATGGCCCCACAAACATAGATCCAGTCCTACATAAAAACTCTTATAGGGAGTTGCTGAGCTCCTGCATCTCTCAGGCACTTCATGTACTTCATTGGTGGTACCCAAGCCATCTTGTGGCCAGCCCAGGTACCAAAATATTAATATGAACAAGCCATGTAGGGCATTATGGGGCACTCCAGCGAGAGCTGTGCATATTTTTTGAGCGTCTCTCCCGCTGCACCAGACAGAACCACTGCCTTGTTCTGTCACTTGGTCTCACGCTGCCTGGCTTTTCCTCTTTTGTCTTTTGATTTTGGGGCTGCCTGGTCCCACCCGGGCGCCCCATTCCTCCTCCTGGTGGGGGTAGTTATGGGAGCCCATCCGTTGCTTTCCCGTAGGCTACTGTGTCGCCTGCACCTCCGTGTGCACTTGCAGGAGCTAGCAACTTCTCTCTCCCTGCCCGTGGGAGCCTTATGCAGTGGCCTCCTCGCTACCCCATGACGCAGGAAGCGAGTGCAAGGCAATCGCCACTGGGGAGATTGCAACTGCTCTCTCCCATTCTCTTTGGTTTGGGTGCCCTGGTGATGGGGTACCACCCCTTTCATTATAAACAGCCCAAATCCAGGAGAGGGCCCCATGCATGCCCCCAAGGCAAAACATGTATAAATTAATCCTGCACCGACCATTGTTTCTGGCCCATCCGGGGGGTAACTGAAGAAACAGCAGCAGAGCCCCATGCGCTCAATTGGTAAAAAGGTCAAAGGTTTCCAATCTTGAAAGTGCCATAACTTGGGCCCTGTTGGGCATTTTGTGATGATCTTGGGTTCATTTTACTCCTGAGGTCTAATCACCAGGGGCAATTGAAACAGACCTCACCAACAGATAGCTAATTGTCCTGGCCCCCTGCACCAGCCTTCCTCCTGGTCTCTGTCTCTGGGCACAAAAGTCCAGGGCTTTCCCCCAACAGGTCCTCAGAGGGTGTAAGGGGGCTTTCCTCACTGGCACTTGGGGAGACCCATTGGTCCTGGGTTCAACTGGGCAGAGTCCTTAGTCCTTTATGGGCATCAGGGAGTTCTTCCTTCCAGGTGTACATGGCAACTCCAGGCTCCAGCAATAAAGCTGTGAGAAATCACCAAGCAAGAGTTGGTCTCCCGCTTGTGCAAGAGTTTTTAAAGGGGAGTGGAAGGTTACAGAAGCCAGGCACACCTGGACAATCCTAGGGTGCCATGCCATCTTCCACCCCTGTCCCAACCCTCCTCCACTTCATGATGAGACAGTTCAAGATGATATTATTTAGGATGTACTAGTCACATCTCCTCTGGGGTCCTCAGCTCTGCCTCTTGCTGACATTTCTGCCGGGGCCTTTCTCACCAACTTTTCAAAGGGGAGGCCGTTTCTGTATTGGCTCAAGATTTCTGGTCTACCTTCTTTGTTCAGTGGACTTGGGCTGGCCTATCCCTATTACTATTGTGGCAGCTGATTGATGTAATCCTGCAGCCCCACCCCATTACTCCCCAGAAGCTAAGTGAAACAGTGTTAATTGCTCCCATTGTGTGGAGAGGCCATTGTTCCTACTGCTGGAAGAAAATGTAATTGACTTGGGACAGAAGCGTGACATCAGACGATCCTGAGCCAAGCCAGATAAATATGACAATTCTGGATAATGCATAAGTTGAACAAATATCTTTCTGGAACTTCCAGATTTGATTTTCTCATACAGGTTACACCCGGTTTTGATATGTCACTGGTCTCTCTAGGCCAAAGGCAAGCAAAATGTCACTATAAGGCAGTTATCTCGCTCTGTGTACAAGAAAGAGTCACTACTACCCCAGGTCAGTATGTAATCCTGCAGGGTCCCCTCTGCGCTAGGCAACCTGTGAGCTGTTACCGGGCAGTGCACAACAGTAATCTAACATGCGCAGCCCTCACAAGTGTGCATGCATGTGTGCACATGATCACTTCTAACCAGCCAAGTACCACTTATCCTTGCTGGGTCACAGTGGCCTTATGTTTAAAGGCAGACACTGGAGGTAAAAAAGTGCAGCCCATTTGCCATGTGATAACTGTGGGTGAGATACACCCATATCAAAATGTCCAAAACCGGGTGAAGTAAAATGGGAACAAATCTGGGTGTGCTGAATGGGCGGAACCCAATTTCAACAAGCACTTTATGATCTTCTACTAGAATGCTCAAAGTACTTACTAAATATGCAGCAATTGAACATTGGGAGATATTACTAAATTACAGGAAGAATTCAGGTTATAATAGGATCAAGAAGCTATTACAAATTTTAAAATAGCACAGAATAAAGGCTTGGAAACATATGAGACTGTCATCAAACCAAAAAAATACGAACGTGTATTTGCGTTTAAAGTGATTACCTTGAAAGAAAAGTGTATACCAGGGCTGAAGATTGAAACTCTCTAATTAGTTTAATTTTCCAAATGTTCTTGAACAGATCTGAATCTGATTGAGTGGAATCCCTCTAAAAATATTACAGATGGCTAAACGTGGTAAACTATGGTGCAAATGGTGAAGCTTGTTTGTTTTACAAGGGTAAAACATGCTGCTCGTTAATCAAAGTAACAATTCTGTGTTCACAAACATCAGCAATAATAAACATTAAAAAGCATTGGCATAGCCAATAGGTCTCGCCTTTGGGACATTACAAGTTTTTAGTGACAGAGGCAAGATATCATTTTAGGTACATTTGTGCAAAAAAATATAGCTAGAAAGTCATGTTTCACCATTTTGGCCATTTGCATAATAGGCAACTGAGCAATAATGATTTAATGCAATGTAAGGATTTGCACGAGGGCATACAATAATTAGAAATGGAGTAAGAAAACTTTAAGATAGGAGTAAAATGGGGCTCTGTTTAAGGCTATATCAGTTCTCTGCTTTTTTCAATATTTTAAATAAATGGCTCATGCTTTCTTTATTAAACACTCTTTCCCACATATGAAGTTCTTTTTATGTTCAATGACTGTGCAATTGTGGCCTCAAAACCTGTTGCCTTGGGTTTTTGCCTGGTGATGTGCTAGAGCCCGGAGCTTAATATACCTGCTCAGTTCTGCACTGCAAGCTGCCAAAATACTGCCAAACGCATTTGCTCCATTTGAACCCATACAACTTCTGATGAATAAAGGCTTGTGAGTTAAAAGTGAGATTATGGTGTACCAAAAGTTAATGTGCACTAAAAAAGACGCCAGAGATTGGCAAAGAGCCACCAGTCACAGTGGACCAAGTTTCTCTCTTTCATGTGTGTTGCATGTTGACATTCTGGTACTTGTAGTTCTGTTTATCAATTAGAAAGTCAAGACTGCAAGTATCAGGACACAATACAAAAATACGGACCGATGTGCAATACTCGTGCATTGAATCAGAGTAAAATGGGCATTAAGTGACGTTTACCAGTGCTTAAACAGTTAGGTTGTGGCACACTTGCACCACTTGGTGGCCATTTTCTGCTGTGACTGTCTGTTAGAACCTGCAACCTTTCTCCATAAATCCAGTCCGTTTCGGCTGGTGGTTTGTTTACTCAGGCTTATCTAAAGCTCTCTTCGTGCGGTATTCAGCTGGAATAATTTAACAAGCACAAGCGCGGCAGGCTGCTGGCAGCAGGGGGAGGTGCTTGCATGACTCGCGCGGCAGCAGGGGGGAGGAGGGGGGCTGCGCGATTCTCTTGCGAGATCGATAATTGCTACCATATGGCGGCGCTCGCTCTCACAAGTGAATCGCCAGACGGGCATGCGTTGCCATCGAAGGCAATGGAACGCGCGTACGTTTTTGGCTGAAAAGCCTAAGCGATAGCTAAAGGTATTTTTGCCTAGGCAGCGCATGCGCGCTGTGTAGGGGAGACCTAAAAAAGAAGCAGCAGTACCAAAGAGATGATATTACTTTCTGTAATGAAGGCTGGGGTGAGACTGGAACCTGAAGGATGTTCATCCACCCTGTCTGGCCTGATTGGTCCGGAATGCTTTTCTTGGCCTCACCATCCCCACACCCACTCTTCCCATCTTGCCAAAGGACTAGAGAGTTCTTTCCCATTCTACACTTCTCTGGTCCAGTGCTCCTGATTAAAGATGCCCTTGAATTGTCCACTGGCCTTGGAGGACCTCAGGTTTTGCATCACTTCAATATTTTCCTCTGGCTTGTATGCTTCTTGCCCGTAACATACTCCCCTTTCTTTTGAGATCTTCCTAGATGTCCCAGAATTGCTTTAAGCCAGCAGAGGGAGTCTAGCAAGAAATGACACTGGATATGTTGTAGCTTCCCTTGGACTGCTTCTGGGAATAGGCAGTGCTGCATAATGAATATGCATCAGGTGACCGCTGTGGCTGTGTCTTTTTTAGAATTGTGGCCATGACACTGGCACAGCTGTCACCTGCTTCATAGATAAAGATCAGCCACAATTCAAACCTTGTCTGAGAGCCTGGAGGATTTTTGAAGTCCTGTTCCCACCAAAGTTTAGGGGAATTTGTTGTTTGCAAGCCCCGGAGTTCCCCTGGCTTGGGTCTTAAGGGAGCTACAGAGTTCCTTTTTTCCATGGGCAGCTGACAACTGTCCTGTTCGCAATTGTAAACAGGACACTGGGTAGCTGTCAGATCCTTTGCTCCTGCACATCAGCAGCAGCTCCTCAGATAAGGCAGAGGAGCATTGTCCCACTGCTTTTCAGCAGTGAAAAATGAAAAATAAAATGACAACAAAAGTTATTATCATTTTATTATTGCTCGCTCACTTCCTGCAGCCGAGCTGAGGGCGGGGCGGGCCGTGAATTCTGACAACACACAGCTGCAGGAAGGAGGGAGGAGTGGTGACACTGCTTCAAGTATGAATGACAGTTTTGCTGACCGTCTAAGGCCGGCCACACTGTCATGTGCACTTCGATCTCTACACCCGAGCTGTGCTGTACAGCTGGTTGAGAGCAAGCACAGGGTCATAGTCCCTTAGTGAGTGCCTAACTAGGGTGCCCACACCAATCACAGTGCTGCTCTCATGCTGGGTAATACCAGAATGAGGCCAGCATCTGGATTAGTGAAGGGGAGCCTGTGGCATGCTGCGAGTCGAGGAGCTGAGGCCTGAAGAGCACTGATGCTGCAGTTGGAAAGTAAGCATTTTTAAAAATCTTTTCCCCACACTGCCTCCCCACGCTGCCCCCAACGCTACCCCACCACTTTAATGCCCTAGCAGCCACCAGTGCTGCATGTGTCGAATGACTCTGAAAGAAAAGGAGGAATGGGGTATCTAACAACTGTAATGGTGACCCTTTCACAAACCTACCCAGTCCAATCTATAAATCTTGAAAAAATTGTTTACCATAGCCCTTTAGCAAGGCTGGTTCTGGTCAGTTTTAAATCACTCCCTTACCTATATGACAGAATGAAGAGCATCTGCAGTAATGCATATCTGTTCTCCCACTTGTGATATTTCTTTTTTTGTTTATTCCTCTAGATGTTCACATTCATTGGGCAGGCAATTTTTCCATATGAGTATTTACAATTTATGGGTTTCTTCTGAGTGAGAAAGAAATTTGGATTGAAAGTCTCCACAGTCAGTGATTGCAACTGTGTTATTATGGTTCAGACTCACATAGTCATTTATAGTGTGGCGAAAAAACCCTGCCTGTCTTGTGGGATTTCTAAATATGTCAGGCAGTCCTCTGACAGGAAATGGGGGCCACAGGCTCTGCTGACCTTTTGGCCACCCACTGTTGTCCAATTGCCGCCCTCAGCTGAAATGAAAAGGTGTTTTTTGGTTTCTTTCTATCTTTGGCATAATTTGATGAACATGCAAGAAACTTTCTAGTCAAATAGCTGAGGTGACTACAAGTCTGATGAAGAGGTTGACGGATAAAGTAAGGGGGTCACAGTGGAGGAGGAATTATATACAAAACTCTGCCTTTTGTCGGTGACCATATTTAGATCTCACTGCTGGCCCCGTTGTGAAATGGGTTTGTATTAACTACCATCGTTAACAAAGCCATTTACAAGTTTGGTGTTCGTCCGTCCTTGGTGATGAAGTTTGGTGTTCATCTGTACTTGGTGATGGACACTTACAACAAACTTTTAACATTTTTAGTTTTCTCAAAAACAAACGTCTAAAGCAGGAGCTTGTTTTTGGAAAAGTGTAAACTAATGACCCCAACACCATGAAAGTTTTCTCCTATGGTATGAGTTTTTTTTATTTTATTTTTACTGTCCTTCTCTGCCAGGATATTCATGGTGGTGACAGACAGTAAAAAAAAGCCATTCAACTGCCCATTTTAAATAAACAGATGGCATACTTCTGATGACCCATGCTCCCTCTAGCTGATGGAAGAAGGTTTATGCCAGTGGCATAAAACTCTTACTACATCAATGTAAACCTGGAAATCGGCTTGACTAAATACTATGTGGGCGAACTGAGGGGTCTATATTGCATCACTTTTGCACTATATAAAGTGGTACATGCATGAAAGAGGGATCTAAATTAGATTTATGAAGCCACGCAAAGCCACCCTACGTGGCTTTGAGTTACTTTATAAATCTTGAATAAGGCGATGCTGTGCAAATCGCTGTGTGGTCTTACTCTGGACTGGGGAAGCTTTACATGGGTGTTGCAGGGGGTGTGTCCATGCAACACCCATGGATTCTGATGCTGCCCCAGATTCACAAAAACATGAAAACCTGGGGAAGTGCCAATTCCTTACTCCTCCTGATGTGAGGCATAATAAGGAGAACTATCTATATTGTTAGGTTGTATAATCTTACAACGAACTCCGTTGTAACGCATGCCTTTACCACGCATGCGTTACTACAGAATACTATTTTCACGCTTTACCTTCTACACGTTTTTTCCGTGTTGACGTCATACGTTGGGAAAAAAAACGGCCGTTTCCTTCCCCTGCGCCGCCGATTTCCTGCACATCTCCTCTAAAGGTTAGTGGTTTTTTTTTGGTGGGGGCAAGTCCCCCCAGCCCCCCTTTTTTTATTTGTACCCTTTACCACACATGCCTTTACTACGTACTTCGTAGTAACAGTATGCGTGGTAAAGGCTGTCGTTGTAACCACGCATGCGTTGTAATGCATGCGTGGTTAAAGTTTTCGTTGAAACGGCCTCGTTGTAGTGGCCGTTTCCCATATTGTTACACATAGAAAGAGGAAAACGCCTCTAAGGATTGTTTCTTTGCAGGAAGTTACCTCTTTCTGCACACACAATCCTGCATGCAACGGTGGTGCCCTTGCACTATTTCAGCACACTAACACCTATGTTGGTGTTAGTGTGCTGAAATAGTGCCAGCAAAGGTAGAAAGACAGGAATGCACCATATCATATAAACATAGTGTATTCCTGCCCTTTCACTTTGGCAACGGCGTGCAGCAAGGTGACTTGCTGAGCTGACTCCCATAAGAAACTCAGCTTTGTATAACTGCAAAAGCCACTGAAGGAATTAAACCAAACCTAACATTAAAATTAGAATTGTACTGAGAGGATGTCTTTGTTTGATTTGATGCTAATTTCTATAGTACTGTTTGAGAAATGTGTGATACAAATAACTGTCCAGTGGGCTTTAAAGGATTAATGAGATGGGCTTTGGAGTATTATAATGATAGGGACTTCTGTATATCATGGCCATCAATTTCCTTTAAAGATCTAGCTCTTTAAACCCTTGGAGGAAAATGAATTAAAACAATTAGCAAATCCCATTTGAAAAAGGAGCAGTAACTCTAAATTTTTTGCTGCAGCATCTTTTACATTAGCATTTTTCACAGAAAAACAGCTACAAAACATTACATGCAATTAGAATTGCAATGACAACGAATAGTGCACACTGCTGACCATGAGGCTCTAAGCCTAGTCATCACTAAGGAATTGTATCCAGAGGGCATTATCTATATACTTTGAAATCAACGTTTCTAAAAAATAAAAAAAAGTATTAGGTCTAGATTTAAATACTTAAAAAAGACACCCTTCCTAGGGACAGTACAGAATGTAGGATGAAGAGGTATAGAGTTCAAGGGCTAAGGTGTAGGACTCAAACCTTAGTGGTAAAGGTTTAAGGATTTTGGTCCGCCTGGTATATGTTTATGGCTTTGGGGAATAGACTTAAAGCTACATAGTAAAGGGTATAGATTAAGGTTTTAGTGTGCAGGGGCTAAGGGTATGGGCTAAAGGGTATAGCCTTAGTGGATATGGGTTTAGAGTTAAGAGTTTGTGGTATAAGTTTAAAGTTTAAGTTTATGTTTACGGGCTTGAGGTATTGGATTAACGGTTAAAGGTTTATGAATTAATTAAGATTAAGAGTTAGGGGTATAGGGGTTATGTGTATGAGGTTAGGGAGGGAAGTATGGGTTTAAGAGTACAGGGTTGAATGTTTGGGATGTGTGGTTATAGGTTCTGATATCTGGATTTAGATGTAAGTTATGGTGTAAATGTTAAAAGTATAGAGTAAAGGAATAAGAGTGCAGTATTAAATATCGAGATACAGGGTTAAGGGGTTGATTATTGTGTTCAGGGTTGGCATATAGAGTTAAAAGTAAAGTGTTAATGGGTTAGGAATTAAGGATGACTGGTTAAGGGTATTAAGAATAAGGCTATGGTTTTATAGGTTTCTGGTATAGTGTTAAAGGTATTTGGTTATGCTTCTGTGTTACAAGGTTGAAGGTGTGCACATAGGGTTAAGTGTTGAAGGTATACAATTAAGGGTTTGAGATGAGGAATCAATAGCCTAGGGATAAAGTACATCAAGCTAGGGATTAAGGCTATAGGGTTAAGAAACTGTGGTATACATTTAAGGGGGTTTGGGAGTCCAGTTGATGGTTTGGGGTGTATGGTTTAAGATTAATTGATTGTGCTTTACAGTTTAAGGGGCATATTACCAAGAATAAGCGATAATTATCGCTAAGCTTGGTTAGAGGCAATAATTTTATCGCCGTGCTTCGCCTACTTTTATCGCTTAGAAACCTTGCAATTATCAAGGTTTATATCCTAAGCGATAAAAATCGGCCGAAATGCATGAATATCGCTGTAAAGTCATCCATATTCATGCATTACCGAGCTAATGCTCTTAGCCATGTTATCCACCTACCATTGGATAACATGGCTAAGAACTGCTCTGGGCAGGCGTTAGCTTTTGGAGATAATCGCGCTTAGCGCGATTATTTCCAAAAGTAGGTAATAGGAGATAGCGATGTTAGCGACTGTTTCCAGTCGCTAACATCTTGGCACTTTGCATGTCATTAGCGATAAATATCACTGACATGCAAAGTGGGCCTCAAGATGATCGCTATCTCCTACTAGCTGTTGCTAACTGGTGTTAGCGACAGCTAGGTAATAGGGCGATAAAATTATCGCCGCTTTAGCAGGAAAAATTCCCGCTAAAGCGGCGATAAGGCCCTTGGTAATATGCCCCTAAGTATTTAAAGGTTAGGTGTATAGTGGTTAAGGTGGGAGGTTAAAGGTATAGGGTTAAGAATACAGAGTTAAGGGTCTGGGGTACAGCGTTAAGGGTTTGAGATACTAGATTTAAGGATGTAGTGGTTAAGATTATGGGTAAGTGTTAACCGTATAAAGTAAAGGGTTAAGAGTGACAAAAATAGGGAAACGTTTCTGAGCACTGGGTTTAGAGAATGGAGTTAAGGTTTAGGGGTTAGTGGTTAATGGGTTAATTGGTTAAATCAGTGTCTGGTTAAGGATAAAGAGGTTAAGGTTATGGTGCCAGAAGTTAATAATATTGTGTTAAAGGAAAAGAGTGAACTTGTTGGTGGTAATTTTGATAAGGAGGGGGCAGGTGGGCCATACACGCACACGTATACACTCACTCACATCCATGCATTCACAAACACACACAACACTCACTCACAACAAATTCATACATTTATACATACATGCCTGCATGCACCAAACATACAAAAACAAAACTTATCTGTTTTGCAGCTCAGGGAGAAGAAAGCCTTGGAGGTCCCAGGACGGTTGGAACTACTGATTTCCCTCATTGGCTAACCTTAGGTCTGTCAATGAGGGAAAGCAGAAGTCACTCACTTGCCACTGAGTGGAACAGCATACAGGGGAATTGCTGACCCCACCATACTCTGGGATTGATTAGGATGGCGGTTGGAAAAAGTCTGACCTCCAACCTTTCATAAATGAGACCACCCGACAGCCTGTCAGCTGTCCCGCCATAGGCATTAGGATGCGACCGCCACCATGGCGGCCGCAATGCCTATATTTTGAATTGCAACGGGTGCTTCTGGCTGCAGCACATGCAGCAGTACAAAAAAGGGACACTACACATATCCCTACACTACGTGGCAGGTACCATGCAGTGCATGCTACATTGTGCAGGGATGTGTACAGGGGCCCCATAGGTGCCCCCCAAAACCCGCAGCTGAGGGCCAGGGGGCCCTCTACAGCCCCCCAAAGTCCCTTTCTGCCTGCCTTTCCATGGCAGGTTGACCACCAGGAAAAGGAGGGCGGAGAGGAACATTATAATCCCTACAATGGTGCTTGGCAGCACTACCACCATTGTAGTGAATACAACTCCCTTCTACAGTCTGATGAGCTCCTTGAACCCATTGGATCTGTGGTGGTCGGTCTCTCCGACTGCCACCCACCATCCTAATGTGGCATGCGGGAATCCTCATTGCGATGGCAGTGGGACCGCCACCGATGCGCTGTCGGTAGCAGTCCCACAGTCATCGTAATCTGCCCTTCTGTTACGAGGTGCCACTGCTTTACACTTTCGGGCACTTCAGAGCTTTAAACCGAAGCATGCAGGTCTGATGCAATTGGTGACACTACCCCTCATCATGAGTGGGAGGGACTCTGGCACTTTTACTAGGCTGAGGAGGTCACACCCACAGGACTGTGAAATCCTCTTCTTGGCAAAGTTCAGCTCAGGCAGCCAGGAGCTTGCACATTTAGAACATTTCTAGCTCCTGGCTGCCTGACCTAAACAAGAAGAGTGTCTGTCAGGCTTACATTTGCTCAGACACTCTTCCCTCTGTGGAGAAAGGTGAAGGGGGAGTGGCCCCTTTGCACATATGCGCAGGCATGGCTGATTATATGTTTGAGGGTTTGGGTATTGGGTTATTTGTTTGGGTAATATGGAGTAGGATTAAGGGTTTGGAGTGTAATTAGTTACGGGTTTAGTGTATAAAGGTATAGCATTAAGCCCTATGACTACATGTGCTTAGTGTTAAAGATAGAAAAGAGTTTAATTTAAGTTGTGCTTAATTGTGTTGCATTTGTTTTCGCCTTCCTGATTAGGAAAAATGCTTTTCACAGAACTACTGCATTTAACCCTTTAACTGCTGAAGCTTTGCCAGCACCACTCCTTCCTTCCTCTCAAAGTGCTGAGACTGTTTAATGATTGGGGCATTTCCTACTGAAGTCTTTATCAGCTTTTTTCCACAAAAGGTATCCTTTCCAAATGATCGTCTTTCTTTTCTCACGTGTTGGGAATTCTAAAAGTATCTATGGATTCCCTTGGAGCAAATTATTAAAATAGGCAAAATATAGAAAATCTTGGTGTTATTTTGGAAAAATTAAGAAAAAGTGATGTACAAGAAAACATTTTTTTTTTAAATGGCATCAACTAAAGGTTTGCTGCGCTAATATCGCTATCTTCCCAGCTTTCAGAAGCAGGCAGTTTTGTCAAAAAACATTTAACACAGCCTTTCCATTTTTCTGAGTGTTCATCTGTGTAGTTTGTGGACACATGGGTGAACCTCGAAAACGATACATTTCTGAAAACTAGACAAAATCCAAAATTCAGCAAGGGGTTAATTGCATAGCTTACTAGGGAGTTTCCAAAGAAACTAATTGTTGAAATAAAAAAACTATGAAAACCACAAATAGAAAATATAGAAAGAGTTGACAATGTATTCATGTGTAATTTTCTGCCAATTTACAAATGTAATTTGTTGTCATGCTTGTCAGACCCTTTTTGTCAAAGGGATATATAATATTAGTTGGTTGTCCAAAAACAAACACATGCTACCCACAGCCAACAACTGAGCTGCTGTTTATTAGAATATTTCATTCTGTACCAGCCACCCAGAAATTCTTATGTAGAAACCTAAATGGGGATGAAGGAAACCTATGCATGTTTTAAATGTGCCTACTATATTGAGTTTAGTAACAGTGGTTATCTGTACAGCTCTGAATTTAGGATTTGTCCATATTATCGTGATTCAGCGGACATTTCACAAAATGTATACTTTCTTGAAAAGTGACTTACATTTAGAAACTAAAAATATAGAGAAATTCAATTGATAATAATAAATGTTCTACTATTCAGTGCTTTTGCACTTGTGGTGATGAAAAGGGTATCCCACTTGTGTTGCTGGACCTATTGCCAGTGACAGGAAAACCCCAAAAGGTAATATGGAGGCATTGACATTTTTAATTAGCAAATTGACACATTTTTGAGTTATGGGTAGCTGAGGACCCAGGCTTGGTCTCCACCCAGGGACACCTACCAATCGCAGATATTTCCTAAAACTAGACAACTCAAGTAATAATACACTTTTCAAAGTTTCTATCTATGTGATATCTCTTCTGGCGCTCCAATTCAGAGACTGCAAACTTACACAAAGACGGTGGGCCTGATTACAATCTTGGCGAATGGAATACTGTGTCACGAATGTGACAGATATCCCGTCCGCCATATTAAAAGTTTCATAGGATATAATGAAACTTTTAATACAGCGGACGAGAGATCCGTGATGTTTGTGATGAGTATCGCATCAGCCAAAATCGTAATCAGGTGCTATGTCTATATTCGTAAGTGTGAAAAATGGTTTTGTTTTATGTACCAATCAATATAGATGTATGCAAAAATAAAATATTCAAATTCAATCAGGTAAAAATATAGTTATAGTAAGAATGTAACCCTTGTACTTGATCGATCACTATGCTACTATTTGTATACCTTCCTTTCTGGTATTGCTCTAGGTCCTCTTTGTTAAGTTCTTGGTGAACAAAACCTTCACTCCTCAATATCATCTTTATTTCAATAAAAATATTTTTTTCAGCTAATATATGAAAGATCTGCCTATATCTGCTTCAGACTAGAAACCTTCACTTATTTTGTAACACATGCTCATTGGCGTTGTTCTTTCAGATAATTATCAGATTAATGAACTTTCCCCGTACTGGAGTGGGTAATTCATTTCAATGACGCACACTTCAATTTTGAAGTGCTTTAAGTGTTAGAAATGAACTGATGCTTTTTCTCAGTTATAAATTGAATTATAAAAGCACAACCTACCTAGAGTCCTCAGTTCATTGCTGAAGAACTTTCACAGCTGGTTCTGTGGGAGGGTGGCAGAAGCAAGCCTAGCTTTAGGCCTTGCTACCAGAGACCACTAGGAACAGGCTTTAACAACACAACATCATTAAATAAAAACACATTTCCAAACAAAGAAATGGTGCTGTAGCCAAAGTGATACTTTCAACAATGCCAACGTAAAGGATATATGTAATGTCACCAGTGATCATCATTATCATTTGTGTTGTCATCCGTCACGTAATGGGTAACTTCATCAGCACTGCACTTGGGGTCCAAGTAATGGATTGCATGGCAGGGGAATTAGTTAGGATTTCCTCAGATAGCTTTTTCTGGAAAATGTCAGTGGGTTTTCCTTTTGTTTACCAACCATAACTTCACTTTGTCTATTTTTAAAGG
Organism: Lissotriton helveticus; assembly: GCF_964261635.1. Lineage (NCBI taxonomy): Eukaryota > Metazoa > Chordata > Amphibia > Caudata > Salamandridae > Lissotriton > Lissotriton helveticus. The sequence continues at coordinate 627,574,355 of NC_136065.1, read as the reverse complement.
ACTACACCTATGCAGATGGTTTATCCATTTTACTGGCTTTTAGGGGTATGTATTGTATTGTGGTATACTTCTATAGCGCAAACCTGTCACCTCCAAGGGCATCCTGGCGCTTTGACCCCTAATCCAGCAGATTCAGCAGCCTAGCCTGTTCCAGGGAAGAGGTGAGTTTTCAGCGCCTTTCTAAAGGCTAAAAGATCCTCAAGGCTTCTCAGGGATAGTGGCAGGGAGTTCCAGAGTTTGGCCGCCGCTACTCTAAACGATCGGCCACCCATCCTCACTCTCTGGAAGCGTGGAACTACTAGTAGCCTAGATGAAGAGGAACGTAAGGCTCGGGAAGGGAGGTACCAGTCAAACATTCTCTGCAGAGGGATTGGGCCCAGGCCATGGATAGCCCTGAACACAATACAGGCTGCTTTATAGCGAACGCGTGACTGGACCGGCAACCAGTGGAGTTCCTGTAACGCTGCTGTTGCAGAGCTATAGTAAGGGCGGGAGAGGGCAAGTTTGGCAGCCATATTTTGCACCCTTTGGAGCTTGCTCAGAAGTGTTGCCGGGGCCTCCAGAAGTAGTGCGTTACAGTAGTCGAGACGACTTAAGATGGTACTACGCACTACTTCGGGTCTGGCTTGCTCAGGGAGGAGAGGTAAGACCTTGCGCAGCATGCGGATCAACATCATGCACGTTGAGGTGGTTTTATTTACGTGCAGGTCCAGCTGCAGGTTGGGCCCAAAAATAACACCCAGGTTACGTGCCGAACGTGCAGCTGACACCGACTCAGAAAAAGACGGAGGCCAGAAGTCATCTGGGAGATCTCGGGGAACTCGGTCATTGGAGCAGTATAGGACCTCTGTCTTAGTTCCATTGAACTGTAATGAGTTCAAGCGGAGCCATTCCGCAGTCGCCTGCATGCACCGATGGAAGGTCTCCAACGGGACTGCGTCCTGTCCCTCCAGTGAGAAAACCAGCTGGGTATCATCCGCATAGTTAAATGCGGAGATCCCAAATGATTTGATGAGCTGGACGAGAGGGCGGAGGTAGATATTAAAGAGTATAGGGCTGATGGCAGAGCCCTGAGGTACTCCATGCCCTACTCTCCGCTCCTCTGAACTGAAGGGAGGGAGCGAGACCCGTTGTTGACGGTTGTCCAAGTAGGAGATTAACCAATCCCTGGCCCTACCTTTGACCCCGCACTCCTCCAGCCTCGAGATCAAGGTGGGATGGCTGACCGTGTCGAACGCGGCCGACATGTCGAGCAGCACCAGAAAGGCTGCCCGACCACTGTCGACTCGCGCCCGCAGATTGTCCAGCACGGTCACCAACGCGGATTCCGTCCCATGAGCAGGGCGAAAACCGAACTGCGTCTCATCCAACCAGATGTTCCCTTCTAAGAAGCCGGACAGGGTGCGGGTGACCAATTTTTCCATGATTTTGACTGGAAAAGGAAGCAGGGAAATTGGTCGGTAGTTAGAGAGGCAAGCAGGGTCAAGCGTAGATTTTTTTAGAAGCGGAGATACCACTGCCTTCTTCCAGCAGCCCGGTACCGTCCCTGTTTGAAATGACTGGCAACAGATGGAATGCAAGGGCTGGAAGAGATCCTCCTGAAACACCTTCCAGAGTTTTGACGGAAGAGGATCAAGAGGCGAGCCAGAAGAGATCGTTAGGGCTAGGCTGCCAAACTCCTCCAAGGAGGGAAGGGGAAAGCTACTCAGCTGGGGTCGACTGGCCACAGTCGCCGGAGCTCCCAGACTGAGGGCCGGGTCCGGTGAGGGAGGGGAGAAGCTACTCAACTGGGGTCGACTGGCCTCGATCGCCGGAGCTCCCAAGCTGGAAGCTAAATCCAAGGAAAGTAAGGAAAGGCTACTCAGCTGGGGTCGACTGGCCTCAGACGCCGGAGCTCCCAAACTGAGAGCCGGATCCAAGAGGGGAGGGGAGAAGCCACTCAGCTGGGGTCGACTGACCATACTCACCGGGGCTCCCAGGCTGAGGGCCGGGTCCGAGGAGGGAAGGGAAAAGCTACTCAGCTGGGGTCGACTGGCCTCAATCGCCGGAGCTCCCAAACTGAGGGCCTGGTCCTCTGGTCGGGGTCGACTGGAAGGCGTGGTCGGAGCTTCCAAACAGAGGTGAGCCGCCCTCTGCAGGGGTCGACTGGCCACCTCTTCCGGAGCTCCCAGACCAGTGGTGGACTTGGCGGGGTCCTGCAAGCCCTCCAGGATTTTACGGGTTTTCTCCTCGAAGGCATCAGCAAGCGAGTCACAAAGAGCTTGCGAAGAGGGGACAGCACTGGCCACACACGTAGGGTGGGCAAGGTCCCTAACGATTTTAAAGAGGGCTTGTGCCTTGTTAGGGGCCTGATTCAGGGTGGATTCAAGATAGGTCACTTTGGCCATCTTGATCTTCGCCTTATATTGTTTTATGGCGGCCTTGAAAGCAATTTTCTCCGGGTCCAGATACTGTTTCCTCCAGGCCCTTTCTGCGCGTTTGCAGTCAAGTTTGAGCTGGCGTAATTCGCTCGTGTACCAGGGGCTAGCTCGATTCACCCTCCCTCGTGACTTCCGGAGGGGTGCAAGCTTATCCAGCGAGCTCGAAACGGACTGGCAGAAGAGAGTATAACTCTCTTCGGCTGTGTCGCCAAGCTTAAACTCCTTACCTAAGAGGTTCGGTAGTGGAAAGGTTTTAAGAATTCGGGACCAAGGTCTCTCAGGGGTAGGATTATGAAGGTGCCAGTGGGTGCTAAAGGCATTTATGCATGGTTTTCCAGCTCCTCTGTATTACAGGGGAGATTGTAGAAGCTTACATAGCACCTTCTGTAATGTCGCCAGTGCTTGGGAACATTTTGCGCTTGTGCAACGTCAAGGGCCTATTCCCTTATTTGAATAGGGATGTGGCTGCATGCAAATGTAGAAAAGCCTTTGCCTCTGTCACTAAATAAGCTCTAGATCAGCATTTCTCAAACTGTAGGTTGAAACTCACTGGTGGGATTTTTGGTGGGTCGGGAAAGTCCTAGCAATAAATGAACTTGCCTTTATATTCTGTATTTATCACATTTGCAGTGCTTTAAAGACAGAGGTCAAATGTTAGACAAATCACTGCCTTTCCCCCTGTCAAGCTGGTTTCCGCCCCCTGCACTCTACCGAAAAGGTGGTCATTTCAGTTATGGACAAGCTGCGTGACGGAATCGACATCAACCGTCCGCAAGCTCTGATTCTCCTTGACCTATCCGCCGCTTTTGACACGGTGAACCACACCATTCTTCTTAACCGTGTCAGGGCGGCGGGGGTTGAGGGCCTAGCCTTCCGTTGGCTGCAGTCCTTCCTGGCTGAGAGAACACAGAGTGTCCATCTGGCTGATTTTGCAGCAGCCACCCGCAAGGTAGAGTGCGGGGTCCCCCAAGGCTCATCACTTTCCCCTCTTTTGTTTAACCTTTATATTTTCCCTCTCATTTTTATGTTACAGCAACTGGAGGTCACCGTATTTAATTATGCGGATGATCTCCAGTTAATCTTCAATCTATCCCATTCATCTTCATCCGCTCTGAATGTTCAAACCACCATGACCCTTATTCAAGATTGGATGAACTGCAGCCACCTCAAACTCAATCCGGACAAGACTGAACTGGTCTTGACCGGAGGTGGCTGCAGTCCCTGGTCTCCCTCCTTTTGGCCCCCTTCCCTTGGTGTCCCTCCACTCCCGGTTCCTAAAGTGAAGACTTTGGGTATCTTTCTTAATCCCCAGCTTTCGGTTCTCCCACAAGTTAACTCTGTGGTCTCCTCATCCTTCTTTTCCCTTAGAGTGATTAGGAAGGTTTCCCGCTTCTTTTCCCCCCCTGCTCTAAAAATCATCATGATGGCCATGGTGTTATCTCGGATAGACTATGGCAACATAGTCTATAACGGAGCCCCTGCATATATGATCCACCGTCTGCAACTGGTGCAGAACCAGGCGGCCCGTCTGATCCATGGCCTTCCCAGATATCATCGGGTCACCCCTTTACTCAAGACCCTGCACTGGCTCCCGATAAGAGAGCGCGCCCTGTTTAAGCTCGGCTGTCTTACCTACCAAGCCAGAGCGGGCACTGCTCCTAAATTCATCTGCTCTCTTATCAAACCTTACTGTCCAGGCAGAGAACTCCGCTCGGCTCACTTGGCCCTTCTTACCATCCCTCGCTTTAAAAAGCAGAGGTCGGGCGGAGTGAGATTCGCTGTCCTGGCCCCAACGTTTTGGAACTCCCTCCCAATCGCTCTACGCACCTCCCTCTCGTACTCCCTGTTCCGTAAAAATCTTAAAACTTTTCTGTTCACCCAAGCCTTCCCCTAAATCCGTCGCCGCTGCCATCCACTGATCTTTCACTAGCGCCATGAAACCGTTGGGTATGCGTGCGCTGTACAAATGTTTTTAAATTCAAATTAAATTCAAAAATTCAAATTGTCTTCTAATAAAGTGCTGCTTACTCTTTGTTTATGGGTATTGGTGTTTACTTTTCTTTCTCTGACTGCAAATCAAGACACTTCACTTGGTGATGCACAAATGGTAAATAATCACTGAAAGCTGATTAACACACATTATCATTTGTGTACCACATAGTTTTAGCAGTAAAACTGTGTGTGCAAATTTAGTGCCCTTTCAATGGAAAATGTGTTGTCTGTTGCAGTGAGGATGGGAGCTATTCAGTGACATGTCCTTCACGCCCCAGAAGCTCATCTCTATAGTTCTGCTGCTCCACATGCACAATGTTTACTTTGTGATGAGTTGCCCCATGCCCATGCTGCTATCCACATGGTCACACAGAACAAACCACAGCACACGCAAACAGTTTGTATGTACTCTCCTCAGCACTTTCAGTTTCATGTTTCAGTTTCAGGTTAAAGTTAGCTGCTTCAGTGACCCCCAGGTGGCCAGCCAAATGTTTACAAGTCTTTCTAGGCATGCACCACCCTTGACAACTGCCTGCCCTTGTAAAACATCAACTAATACCATTGCTTTGGTGAATGGTTCCTAACCATATTACAAAGTTAGAATGCGCTTTCCAGTGGCTTTAGGATAGATGTCTTTTCTGTTCTCATAGGTTGACGCTGAAGATGTGACATGAGTCAAAACCATAGGTAACAAAATGACAACTACAGTACTCATTGTCAGAGTAGAAGCACATTCCCATAGGATGGCCATAACACCAACTTCACGGATGATCCTTGCATCCCTTCCACGTCCCGTCACGTTGACATTAGAGACATCTGGTGGACGCTAAAAACGCATTAAATCAAGATTTTGGAGTGTACTCTAGAAATCAATCAATGTGGTGCTGCAGCCTTCAGTCGGTCTTGTCACTGACTGCCTCTGTGCATATGAGCACACTTCACGACCCAGAGTCCACCTCCAGCCATTCGAGATTCTACCTCATCAACGAGATTCACATTACAAGAGATAACAGAGGGCCAGTTACACAGCTGCAAATCATGACATAGGAGGAAAATTACATGTATTTACATAATTTAACACTGTGAAGTGCAGACAGACTAAAACAGGATCAAGAAAAGGGAAAATAAAATAAAAACAAATGCTGGTAAAGATGGGATATGAAAAAATACTTATGCAATGCTTGAAAAATTCGAGCTCTTATAATTTTTTCTCCATTCATTAAAACGTTATTTAAAATCAGAGAATCGAAAGAGAGTGGAAAACATACACATGTGAAGCAGTCTAATGATAAGAAATGGGTGATGTAATAGTTAGCAGTCCTGTGTTCCAGCCCATTGGCTGGAACTATGACCACGTCATCCGCGGGCCAGGCGTGGCCTGCTGGATAAGAATAAAAGGGAAGAGCCCGCACATGGGTTATCTCCTGATACTAGTAAGCCCTGAGTGCATGTCCCCTTATTTTCAGATCGGAGTAACACTAGGCCTCACCTAATACAGTGCCTGGAGGCCACCACTATGTGGCGACTAGGGGGGCCTGTGACGGCGAAGGCACGTCGTCTGAACCTTGCGGGCGAGTACTGCCCCTCTGCGGTGCCCCTACGTATCCAGCTGTTCTGGCGAGACGCCCAGCGAAGTCTAGCACCTGTCTCGGTTCTCAGGCAAGCTGCCCTGCACGAGCCCACTGCCGCACCCCTGCAGGAAGAGTGCTGTCTCCGTGGAGGTGGCGCTGATCAGCACGATGGCTGGCCCGCCTAAGAAGAAGTGTACAAGCCCAGCTGCCCAGCCTGCACCCTCGAGAAGCGTGATAGTGCAGTTGCAGTGCACAAAGAGCACTGCAACGGCCCACCCCCCCCACCCAAAGCAGAAGTTAAAAGTCTTGGCATTTGGTTAGACCAGGACCTGAATTTCAAATCTCAGGCAAGAAAAACTGCCGGGGCCTGCCTTGGCCTCATCAAAACAGCACGAAAGGTCCTTCACCTAGTCCCCTTCCAATCCAGGAAACTACTCATGCAGGGTCTAGTGAACTCCAGGCTGGACTATGGAAACGCTCTATACCTAGGGGCTCCCGCCTCGGTCATTCACAGATTGCAATGTGCACAAAATGCCGCGGCAAGACTCTTGACAGGAACCAAACCCAGATGCTCAGCCAAACCAGCGCTCAAAAGCCTACACTGGCTACCGGTCAAAGAAAGAATCAACTTCAAGACCCTATGCATCTCGCATAAAATAATGCAGGGGAAAGGGCCACCGATTCTGAGTTCCATGATCAAACCCCACCACTCAAACAGGCAGCTAAGATCGGATTCCCTTTCACTGGCCAGTGTCCCCAGAATACAAAAGACTCGATCAGGGGGGCGAATGTTTTCCTATAATGCCCCGAAGTTGTGGAATTCCCTACCAATCTTTATCCGGAAAGAACACAATCTTCTTGCCTTCCGTAGGCATCTAAAAACATGGCTCTTCCCATAGTCCCCATCTCTTCCTTGGTAAGATAGGTCTTCTGTCAGCGCTGGGATGCCCTAGGGTAGCTATGCGCTCTATAAATCCCTATCCAAATCCAAAATCCAAATCCAAAGAGATCGCTTGGACCCCAGGAGGTAAGGGGTGAAACCGGGAAGGCAGTTTTTGGCCTTAAAAGGGGGTCAAATAAGAAAAAAAGAAAAATAAGAGGAAGAACAAAGATATAAGGAAGTGAGCACTACCGCCTGCAGAAGCTGCATGGTAGAGACGGCTGTGAAGGCACACGCAGCAAACCAGCAACAAAATACACAAAGGTGCAAGATTGAGAGGGCAGTAAAGAAACACGCAGCATACCAGAAAAGGAGACAAGAGGGTGCCCAAGCAGACAAAGAAACAACAGAAAAGAGCATTAAGACACAAAACACTATACATATAGAGGGGACGAGCACAGACGGAAGAAGGAAAGACACCACCCACCCACAGGAAGCATGGCTGATGACGGCCAAGCGAAGGCACAACAAAAAAAAACAGTACAACACGCACTTACTGGGGTACTGCCACCCTTCAGTGAACTGAAAGACCCGGCCACAGCGTCCCAGAGGTGGAAAATCTGGATAGAACGGCTGAATAACTATTTCATAATCATGAGGGAGACCGACGGGGAAGTGTAAAGGTCGTTACTTCTCCACTATGCTGGAGATTAAATATTCAAGTTAATCAAACACTTACCGAATACAGGCATCGCCACGGACTGTGACGATGACGCTGCGGTTGCAGCATTAGATGCGCATTTCGACCCCCAACCTAATTCACATTTAGAACGATTCAAATTGCGCTAGGCCAGCCAAAGGGAAAGGGAGTCGATCGATGAGTTTTACGCTCACCTGCGCGAACAGGCCAGTAAATGTATGGAGGATGATCAATCAAAGGAGATAAGGGCCCAGATCATCCAAGCATGCCGAGACAAGATGCTCAGGGGCCTCTTCCTCCGCCAGCCAAAAATCCCCTTGGAAGACATCCTCGTATTAGCAAGGACCGGCGATCTTTCCATGGCAAGAGCAAACGAAATGTACCAGGCCCTCAAGTAGCATCAAGGAAGTCCGTAGACCATCAAAACGGAGCGGGCTGATGCCCTCCGAATAAGGACATGGAGTGACACACCCAAGAAGACAAGGTCCGAAATGCCCAAGACGCGGTGTGGGTACTGTGGGCATGAGCCACATGCTGCAAAAGACTGCCCCGCACAAGGCAAAACCTGCACAAATTGTGGGATTCCCAACCACTTTGCAGCAGTGTACAGGAGAAGGAATCAAGGCCGAGACACCCGAGGACAAAGGCTACCTTCACGGACAGTACAACAACTGTCCATAACTGACTTCGCACATAGGGAGGAGGCACAAAGTACAAGCCGAAGGTACCAAGGGCCGGAAGACTCATCTAAGGAGGAGGATGAGATGGAAACATACCTGATCTCGTTCACACAAGAGCTTAAGCGTCGCAGAAGGACACAGCCCACATGTACTATCAGAATCGGAATTGAAGGCGATTATCGATATCGGAGCGTTCGTAAACGTGATGGGCCTTCAGCAAAACCAGCGCCTCCAACCTCGACCACTGATCACCCCATCCAGGACCAAGATATTTGCCTATGGGAGCCAAACCCCTCTGCCACTGAGAGGAAAGATATCTGTCCCAGTCAGGTCAAACGACCAGGAAGTCACAACTATTATCCACGTCATAGATCATGAAGCGGAACCTCTAATCAGCAGTCACACAGCGGAAGACCTTGGCCTGGTGTCCTTTGCCAGGAGTGTCCAGGTACATCAAGTCAACGTGATACTGGACCAGTTCCCGGAACTCTTCCAAGGACTTGACGCATTAAGTGTGACCCCATCAAGCTACACATTGACAAGATCATCACCCCGGTTGCACTGCTCCACCGATGAGTCCCTTTTCACCTGAGTCCCTTGGTGGAAAAGGAACTAGAAAACTTTGAAAAACAAAGGGTGATTGAAAAAGTCTCAGGACCGACGCCCTTGGTGTCCCTGATTGTTATTGTGGAAAAGTCCAAATAGCCGGGTGCCATACGCCTCTGCAACGACATGAGGTTACCCAACCGGGCCATCAAAAGAAAGCACCACATTATGCCGACTATGGATGATATAATTGCAGATGTCAACAGATCAAGGTGTTTTTTTTAAAATCGACCTGAATGCGGGTTAGCAACAACTGCCTTTAGCGGACCAAAACCGCTACATTACAACGTTTAATACCCGCCTGAGGCTGCGTCGTTACAAACGACTGAACTTCGGAATATCCTCAGCCGCAGAGGTATTCCAGAACACCTCAGTGAACATGAAGCGACACTCCACCAGAAGAAGTGTCTGTTCTTCCAACCATCTCTAGAATTCTTCAGGTACGGGTTCAACCAGGAAGGCATCCAGGTGGATTTTAAGAAGTCGCAAGCTATCCAAAGTGCTCCAGCACCAACCACACCTACAGAAATGAGGAGCTTCCTTGGCATGGCCACCTACTGCGGGAAGTTCATCCTTGATCTTGCTACCCACGCCGAGCCGCTGATGGCTCTTTTACGGAAACAGACATCGTATGGCACTGGGGACTGCTGGAAGAGGAGGCCTTTCAGAGCATCAAGGATGTCCTTCTGGGAGAACTACTGGTAGATGCCAGTCCAGTGGGGCTGGGAGCGGTGCTTGCCCAGGAACAGGAGCCAGGTCAGTGGGCGGCCTTGTTGTTTGCCAGCAAGTCTCTGACCCTCACTGAAACAAGGTATGCTCAGATCAAATGAGAGGCGCTCGCTATAAAGTGGGCCTGCAACCACTTCCACCTGTACCTGACAGGCCAGCCATTCACCGTGGTAACTGACTACCAACCTCTGGTTCCCCTCTTCAAAGGGTCAGCCCCTCATTCACCTCCCCGGATTGAGCGATGGACCATACAACTCCAGCCCTACCAGATGGAAGTAGTCCACAGGCCTGAGGCAAAGAACCTCACAGATTTTCTTTCCCGACACCCAGCACCCAAGGAAGAGATGGATGACATAGAGGGGTCGGAGCAATACATGAAGATGATCTCAGTGATGGCGTGCCCCCAGGTGTGCCCCCAGGCAATGACGCTCAAGGAAATCAAGAAAGCCACAGAGCAAGACCCCATACACACGGACTCTCCAAGCGGTCCAAGAAGGGTCATTGAAGAACTACCTCCAACAGACTATCACGTGGGCGCCGGAATACCAGGGAGAGTTGATGAAAATATGGAGGGTGAGAAGCGAATTGAGCGCCACAGCAGATGGAATACTGCTGAGAGGCCTGAGGCTGGTGATACCGCAAGCTCTGAGGCAATGAACAACTCAACTGGCCCATGAAGTCAACCAAGATGCGACCAAAAAGAATGAGAGAAAAGGTCTGGTGTCCAGAACTCAAAGCAATGGTTGAAGACCTAATACACTATTGCCCGGCATGCCAGATAACTAGCGCTCCTGAGCGGCCGACCCCGGTTATCACAGAAGAGGCCTGCACTATCCAATGGTCGAAAGTGAGCATAGATTTTGGGAGTTTACCTGGACGAAAACACATACTCATCTTCGTGGATGCTTTTTCTAAATATCCCATAGTGGAACCTGTCATGTCAACCGCCTTCGCCCATGTGGCCCTGTCCTCGAGAAAGTGTTTCGCATATTTGGGTTCCCCACAGAGATCCAGAGCGACAATGGGCCCCCGTTCCAAGGGGCTGTGTTTGCCACCTTCCTCCATCAGTGAGGGACCCATCACCACCGCGTCATGCCCCAATGGACCCAAGTCAACGGGGATTTAAAGGGTTTCATGAGGACTTTAAACGAAATGCTACGCATTGCCAGCGTGGAACAAGGGGATCCTGAGTGTCGCCTCCACGAGTTCCTCAGGGGATACCCGAGCACCCCACACTGCACCATGCTGCAGAGCCCCTGGTCCCTTTGGTTCAGAGGGCTAGGGAGAGATCTGATCCCTACGCTTCCAGGGTGGACACCCCCACTCCAGGGCGTCCAGGAAACTCAGGCTAGACAGGAACGGCAGAGTCACCGGGCCAGCGTCCGACGCCACGCCGTACCCCGGTCATTCCAGCCCGGTGCCACAGTCCTAACACACCGGAATCGGCCTCCCCAGGACCTCTGCCTCCTGATTTGCCTCCAAGCCAGCCGTCGCCAGGTGGACCATCCATCTGAGGTCAACAACATTGTTAAAGCCTACGACCCAATCCCTGACCTAACCGACATCTTCAGGATTTTGCGTTTTAAGACACTAGAGACTGATGCAACAGAACTGTGTATGTTTGAGTACTTTCGGAAGCTCCGCTTCAAGATCCAAATTGGAGAGGGACGTAATGGTTAGCAGTCCTGTGTTCCAGCCCGTTGGCCGGGACTATGACCACATCATCCGCCGGCCAGTCGTGGCCTGCGGGGTAAGAATAAAAGAGGAGAGCCCACACGGGGTTATCTCCTTGTACCAGTAAGCCCTGAGTTTGTGTCCCCTTTTTTTCAGATCGGCGTAACACTAAGCCTCACCTTAATACAGTTTCCAAAGGCCACCACATGTGACAAGGCCATTAAACTAAAAAACGTGAATGGTTCTAATAAATTGTTTACTACACAATAAATCCAAAACTCTGGGTTCGTTTAAATGCTTTGGAATGGAAGTACTGGGGCTTGATATGTGGTAAGACGTATCAATCCTCAAAAGAAATACAACTCTAATTACGGTTCTTTCTACCACTGCAGGCTGAGTCTCAAAAAAACGCAACTGCTAACAAGAGCTGCAAAGGGGTTCATGATTAAATCACCAGGAAAAGCAAGTGAATCTGGATCGGAGAGTGACAACGAAACCATTGATTATGTACCATTGGTAAGTAATGGAACACTAGCACTATCAGATAGTTCACAGTGTCAGAAGTAACAATGCCATGCTCTCCTAGTCTTTGCTATGGTTAGTGTTTCCTACTGGTTCGCCTGGCCTTGTAAAAGATTCCATCTGTTCAAACAATTCATTGTGTCTTCTCTTTGTATCTCTCTCTGCACATTCACATTGTGTTTCCACATTTCGAGATGACCAGTTTCTTGTTATTTTTTCCTCGTAATCAATGTTGTAGCAAGGAGGGGGGGTGCAGTGGGCCACACCGGCGGCACAAGTTTTGGGGGCGGCGTCCTCCCCCCACCTTCGCTTTTACCTGCAGCTCCGTGGTCGGCAAAAGCAGGAATCGATCGGCAGCACTCCTCCACCTTCAGCCGCGGCCCGTGCAGGTAAGAACAGTGGGGCCAGGTGAGGGGGGGTTTGACAGACGACGACAAGGGAAATTTATTTATTTATTTAATTTTCCTTCTTGGTTGTCTGTCGAATCCCCCCAACTCGGCCCTGCCGCTCTTACCTACGCTTTCCGCGACTGACCCCCCCTCCCTCACTTTTACGCAGTCACAGGGCATCAAAGGCTGGGACCGCCACGGGCGGCAAAAGGCCTAGCTACGCCACTGCTCATAATGGAGGGCTCTCAGCACCAGCTCTTGTATCTTCATGTTTTTGAAGTCCCATTACCTTCTCACTAAGCATTCCTGTTGTAGATCCTGGTCTCTCAGCACCTGTCATGAGCAGAACCCTCTTCATGGTTCCGATTTTAATGAAACTCCCTACCACTCCAATTGTTTGATCTCAGAAAATGTTCCGAGAGAGGTTATCCATAAAGGAATGCCACCCCCCCCATATTCACCAAACTATAGTTATAATAGTGAGCCAGCTCAGAGGGTCTGCAGTTTGCTGCCCTACTGTGTCTACATTCCAGCTGCATGTCAACATCACTGTGTCGAGGGCTTCTCAGTAAGCACGAATCATAGCTGAGCATGGTCACCAGAACTCCGTATGGTGCAATATAAACTACAAACATACTCTGTATGGACATTAGAATGCAGGTCCCTTTTTCATGTCAAGTTACCAATGGGTTTGAGGCCAGACAGGAAAAATGGGTTATTAAGCTTTATGTTCCTTGGCATATGCACTGTCTTGGGATTGGTGCTTGGCATCAACTGCGCGTGAAGCAATTGTTTTAGTGCTGAAGAGCAGTAGACATTTTCCAAAGCCATTTTTTCGCCAAGCATGCATGGTCATACAACCAACTGTTGATCCAAACTCAGACCATACAAAATCAAAAATTAAAGTACTCGTGCAATAAATTACCTTTTGTATAATTGTATGGTTTCCATCAACACAGCTTTTCTAATTTAAAAAATAAACCATGTTGAGACAGAGAAACATGGTATTTGTGGTTGGTCCCAGTATCTCAAGACAGTCGAGATACTCAGCGGCGATAGTTCTAAAATATGTTGCACAGTGACAGTTACATTTCCTTAGAAATCCTGTTACAGTAAACTTTATTTTTAATGTCTTATCTCTGAAAACATCCTTCTGAGCCACGCATTCAAAGTAGAAAGAAGCCCCATGGAAATAGGTAAAGATCAATTTCCCTAATATTACTGGAAGCATCTGAGCTACATCACAGATGTCAAACTTCTTAAACAAAAAAAATTAAGCCTGCCTAAGGCAAGGATAACAGGATTTGTTTTTCTGCAAAGTACCTTTTCCATAACTGTACTGAAAAGCACTTATGACTATGAAACAGTAAGAGCTGCTTTTTCAGAGAAACTAAACTCTAACAAACATGGACCCAAATCTACAAATACAGCTATCCTTACAGTTTGCATCCTATTAATAAACCAAAGACATGGAATGTGATGGGGTCTTATTTGCCTTCGGATATCCACTCATCTGTTTATTATGTGAGCATGTCACATATGCAGTAGAACTGGGAAGAGAAAGAGAAGTTTAAACCTTAGTAGCCCGAAAGAAATAATGATTGCATGGCATAAACTTATGTTTGATTGTGCAAGAGAGGTCTCTATGTTTGCAATTGCCCAGATCTGGTGATAGCCCCTATTTCTGGGGCTTGAACAGAAGGCAGGCCCCAGGCATACATGAACTTTTCCCAATATCATCAAACTCTGAGAATCATTATCATCTATTTTGAGCTCAAAGTTTTTTTCCAGAGGTGTCCTTATTTGCATTATTGGATCCCAGTTAATCAATATGTTGTGTCTTGATTAATTAAAATCATCAACAGTACAAAGACTGTGATCCAAATCGTTTAAGAAAACAGTATAAAATAGTACTAAGCAATAAAAAAAGTAGAACATATATTAAAAGCCCTGTGACCCTGTACCTATGAGGTAGTTATAACATCATAAGTCTATGCATGACTGGGATAATTACTTTTTTGTACAAAACAAGTGTGTGTGTATAGGCAGTACAAATTGTATCAAATTGATCATCCGAAATTCCAGAACTGGTTGACTTGTTACAACACGTTGGATGTGCAGTCTTTCTTTACAAATGATATATACTACAGGACGGCTATATAAAATGATGATGAAGAGGAAAATGTTCATCCCATCGATCACTGCTATACATGCTACAGAGGTGCTAATTGTGGTTGTAGTTGTCACCCTTGATGTGCAACCCAAGGAGACCACATCCTCATTGAATCAAGTGATCTGTTCGAATGCCTGCATGTGGATCAGGTAGTCTTCTTCCTTGTGGCTGGATTCCCTACCGCCTTTGTCATGGGTTTGGATAGTTGCCTTTTCCAGAGCAGTCAATGTTACCTTGAGAAATGTAACTAGTCTGCAAATAAGCTGTGCGTCCTGCCCATAACGCATAATGTAGTTGCCTCCTCGATTCCTCAACCCCCCTGTCTCAAAAAACAAGGCCTTAGGAGATTAAAACTTGGACTAGAGTGGTATAGGCACAAGCACAGTATATGAGATAATGATTCGGTCCTCTACTTACATTAGTATTTCAAAGCATTCCTCATTGTGATTTTCTAGTTGCTCATATGTCGCCCAGCGCTAAGAGTTGAAATCTCAGATGTATAAATTGTGTTCTTGCCTCAATTTTCAGATCCATTGATACATTGGTCTGGGCCTTAAGTGAACTATATTAGGGAGGTAGGTCATTCGTTCATGTCTGGGGGATGGACCTCTCTCAGCCCTTGAACTTTTTATAATCATATCATGGGGAAAATTTGTTTGATAGGGAGCAGTCTGTCACCCATTGACAAGTCAATTCAAGCCCTGTTTTGGAGTCTGTGGTACTTGATTGTGAAACTGGAACTTCCTCAATGGGATTCTGTAAGCGTACACCATTGTTACCTGTCTCCAGACACATAGCAATGGTGTATGTCCCCTTCAACATTTTTGATGTCGTGCACCTGTTCCCTTCTTGTTCCTCTTCGGACAAATTGCACTGGGTTTCCTTGTTTCCTGTTGATTTTTCAATGATGCTTACACCAATGCATGCCTTCCTTCCACCCCTTCCTCTTTGGAGATCAGGCTATGTCCCATGATAGGAGATGTGTTCTTTGGAAGTTCCCGGTGGTTGCAAGTTTCGTGTCCCAAGTTAATTTTGGCATCAGCTCAATCTAAACCTGCTGGACAGCGATTTCATGGCCTGAATTATTTTCTGGTGGTGGCGGTCTCTTTAGCTGGGTTCACATGAAGAAACTAGAGAAATTGCTTTGTCTTGGTTTCAAAAGTTTATGAGCTTTTTCTTGTTTTCCTGGGCAGTCAATTTGGCATGGATCCTTCTGGCTTAATTTCATTAATAGTAGATGGACCCACTAAACCATTGCGTGCCTTTGGACTTTCCATATTAATCATGCATGCCAAATGTGGGCTGCTCAGGTTTGCGACTTGGCCCTGATGTATGAACCACTTATTCCTGGATGATTGCTTAAGAGCTCCCTGATCTGGTGCCAGGAGTTACCTGAAGTAGGGGCTTCTCTCATGACATGCTGAGGCAAGTTGGAGGCAAATTTCACATTTGTAGGAATCGCCTCAGGATTCCTGTCCATAATACAGTTTGGTGATAATCTTCCCAGGATATTACATTGGATTTTAGGGCAAGGATAAAATATTGTGTGCAATACAATGGGCAACGTTCCAAGCTTGTCTATAATGTCTTTGCAAAAACAGTGACTGAGTCCTTGCAAATGTGTTTATTTCTGTGAATACCAGCTTTAATTTCAAAGTGATTTAATGGCTTATTGATCCTTTTCACCTGGTCAACAATTTTTGCAAAAATATCTATTTGAGTGTCCATTTTCATTCATTGGTTATTCAATGCATCGACTATGGTGGTCAGCAACGCTGCCATAAATGACAGAGTAGTTGGTAAAGGGTTGTTTAATGGTGCAGAGTGTCTTGCTGGGGAGCTCACACTATCATCCCTGGGGAAGGACCATTGATTTAGAGTGCGATTCGGGGCATTCTTCAAATGACTCTGGGTAATTGGTAGGGCTCAGATTCACCTGCCAGCCTCTAGGTTTGCTCCTAGAAAGAGGAGAGTCTAGTCCAGCTTCAAGAGGAATATCCTGTCCTGGTTTCGACCGGCTTGTGTGTGTGTGCTCAATGGTTTACCCTCATTCTTATGCTGCTGTTCAGGACGAATCAAAGTTTTTAGGATATTTTCAGTTTTGCTCAAATTCTTAGAGCCCCCTGGGCTTTTTGGTTTATGTTAATCTTCTTTAGACCAGTTTAAGTTCACCATCTAGTAATTCATTGTTTTCTGTGTGGTCTAAAACCGTAGTCCACTCTACTTGACTGCGGCTATCCATTTGGCCTATAATGGCCGCATCGGCCTTCTTTACACATTAGATATGCCCAGCTGTGTCTCTAGGGAGCAAGATGGAGCCAGCGTGAGTGTTCGCCCTGCTCGGCTGATCACGCCAGACGCGTGAATGATCGGCTAGCCGCCCTGCACCCTGCGATGTGATGCTGACTCAGAGGATCCTTTCTAAGCAGAGGCTGCCAGCAGGAGGCTTCGAATCTCGGCGACGTGCTACAACTTCTTCTCCTTTCATCTTCCCGGCGGACCCCCGAGCATTGCCCGAATGGTGCTTGATCGTCGCCCTGACTTGGATTTTACCGTCTGCAACGTCTTTGGCCCCATCATTTACCCGCAGATTTGGCGGGATACGGACACGGTGGCAGTTTCACTTTGGCAGCAACTTTGGCAGCAGCATCAGTATGAGCGCCAGGAGAGCCAGGAAGGGTGGAAAAACGAAAGCAGCTGCCATCTCCGAGCCCAGAGAACCCAGGGACGCAGCATCCACAGATGGAGCTGCAAAAGCCAGGCAAGAGGTCAGTGGCAGTAAAAAACTGTTGGGAAATGCAGGGGGGCGCAGGCTGCCCAAAGATTTAAAAGACTTGAAAGACCCAGCATCTGCGCAGCCTCCCCTAGCGAAAATGTTTATGGGAGCTAGAGCCCAACCCTCAGGCACTAATTCCAAGACTCTTGTGACCGCGCTTCCCCTTGAGAATCTCCCCGCGGCCCCATCTATCAGGCTGACCAAGCCAGCACCTGCACCTGGCTTACAGCAAGAGGCCGGCTCAATGTTTAATCAAGAGACAGTCATAGAGACTGACCTGGTGGAAGTTGGACCCGGGGGAGGGCCACTCGCCAACACTAACACCACAGATACCGCAGCCGGGCCACTGGACCCTGTCATGAACCCAGGCATCTCTCCCTGCATGCCTGCTACTAATCCTCTAAATGGGGCAACCGACCATCAAACCTTCTCAACCCTGCCCTTTGTAACACAGAACTTGGGCAATGGACTCAATATTGTCAATCTAGGCGCCCCTCTTACAGTGCCGGAGATGCAGATGACAGGCATAGCCATCCTACTCCAGAGTCTAGAAGCCCCCGCTGGTGCGCAAGCTCCTTGGACCCCAAAAGCAGGGCCTGAGCACTTCTACTCAGTCTCCGATGGCACACCAACCTCATCGGGCGAGGAGGGGTCAGACACAAGCGAGGGCGATAGTGAGGTCTCAAATAAAGACACTGGTACAGTCCAACGGTCAAAGAAGCCCAGAAGCAAGAGCAAGCGGTGCAGCCAATTGAAATGGGACTACTCTGACTCTCAAATGTCCTATCCTCTGTATGAGGATGATCCTAGCACAGCACAGTGGGGGAAAACAAAAAGCCTGCCTGCAGACACTGCTGAGCCCTCCTTAGCCTCTATTCTAGCTTCCATCAAAGAATTTCAGGAGGAGGTTTAGGCAGACAATCGCGCAGCTAAAGGTGCTGCTAAGAAACTTCAGGGAGGCCTAAGGCGGGTAAATAAAACTTGTACCGATATAAGCGACCGTTTTTCTATGGTAGAAGCGCGAACGGAGCACCTGGAAATCGAATCCACGGCAGCTAAACAGCAGAGTGAGTCCAACACTGCCTGCCTAGACCTATCAATCAATCAATCAATCAATCAATCAATTAACCAATCATATAATTTGTAAAGCACACTACATACCCGCAAGGGTTTCAAGGTGCTGAAGGGAGGGGAGGAAGGGGGTGCTGTTGCTACTGGTCAGACAGCCAGGTCTTGAGTTGTCTCCTGAAGGATAGAAGGTCTTCGGTTTGTCGTAGGATGAGGGGAGGGTGTTCCAGGTCTTGGCGGCGCAGTGGGAGAAGGATTTGCCTCCGGCTGTGGTTTTACGGATGCGTGGGACGGTAGCCAGGGTGAGGTCTGTGGAGCGGAGTTGCCAGTTGGGTACGTAGAAGGAGAGTCAGCTGTTGAGATAGGCTGGGCTGGTCTTGTGGAGTGCCTTGTGTGCGTGGATCAGGAGCTTGAAGGAGATTCTTTTGTTGACAGGGAGCCAGTGCAGGTTCCTCAGGTGGGGGTTGATGTGGTCGCGGCGCTGGACGTCGAGGATCAGGCGTTCAGAGGCATTCTGGATTCTTTGCAGGCTGTTGATGAGCTTGGTCGGGGCTCCAGCGTAGAGGGCATTTCCGTAGTTGAGTCTGCTGCTGACTAGGGCCTGGGTGACTGTTTTCCTTGTGTCTGTCGGGATCCATCTGTAGATCTTGCGGAGCATGCGGAGGGTGTTGAAACAAGTGGAGGAGACAGTGTTTACTTGTTTGGTCATGGTGAGTTTCCAGTCGAGGATGACTCCCAGATTGCGTGCGCGGGTGATGGGTGCGGGGGGTGTCCCCAGTGATGCGGGCCACCAGGAGTCACCCCATGCTGAGGGTTGGTCCCGAGGATCTCCATCTTGTCTGCGTTCAGTTTGTGGCGGCTATGCTCCATCCATTCGGCGACGGCCTTCATTCCCTGGTGGAGGTTGGATTTGGCGGTGAGGGGGTTCTTGGTGAGGGAGAGGGTCTGTTGCGTGTCGTCGGCGTAGAAGATAATGTTAAGGTCGTGCTGTCGGGCGATGCGTGCGAGAGGGATCTATGACAGAATATCGACAGTCAAAATATCGGCCTACAAAACATTGATGCTGGAATATCGAAGGCAAGTATATCGACATCCTAATAACAACATGGTAAGTACAAAAATATCGAAACACAAATATCGATGTTAAAAATATCGTAATTAAAAATATCATTTTATATCTGTTAAAATATAATGTGTAAAATAAAGTAAATAATACTTATGAATAAAATAAAGATAGTTACAAATATTTACTAATGTTTAAAATTAATAAATAATCGATATATAATAATATAACATTAATTAAACACATATGTAAAATATATATATATATATATTTTTTTTTTTGTCCTCATATTTCGTCCTTGGTGACCAACTAGTAGCATGTAGAGCTAAACTTACTGTCACAGATTAACTGGTAGGGGTTCTCAGAAGGGCCGCCCAAATTGCCCCTCAGTAAGTGATGTCAACTCCAACTAAGCTGCTTTGGAACAACCGTCAGGGACACATGCTGCGTTCATATACCCATTCCTATATCGATATCAACTTTAGGGGGTATATTCAGACATGAGAAAAGGTGCCAAGCAGCATAATCATTGGACCTTGGGGGGTGGGGAACACCCAAGATCAATAAAAAAAACATTACCAGTTTAATAATCTCCAGAAATGTGTCTTGTTTGTAGCACAGAGGTACGCCAATCAAGTAAGGTAGGAGGTAGCGGATCTTTCCATTTCCTACATATTTCCCTCCTGGCCAGCAAAATACCAAAAAAAAGTACATTTTTTGCCGGCCCGTGAAACTCTGGAGAAACAACAAAAATAACAAGAGCAAGGCATGGTGTAACTTGGGATCCCAGGGAGGTGGAAAGTGATAGACAAACTGAGTTCCAAAAGGGTGATAAAAGTGGGCAGTCTAGGAACATGTGTACATCTAAAGCTTCTACCAAGCCGCATTTAGGGCATGAGACAGGATTATCCGAGAACTTCGATAAACGCTGGGGCGAATAGTAGGCCCTATGTAGTGTGAACAAGTGATTTCAGCGTAGCCAAGATGGCTTCACAATGTTCCACATGATCTTGAAGGATTCAAACCACAGGTTCTCCACACTGATGTTTGTAATATGTGCGGTCCACAGTATATCAGACAACTGAAACTCACCCTTGATTCCGTCCAATAGGAGATTGTACCAGAGTGAAACCTCTTTCTTGGATAGAGGTTTATCTATTAAGAGGGACACTAAGGTACTATCACCCCCTAGTTGAAATCTACCTTTAATAGAAATCTGTGTGTGTGCCCAACTTTGTATTTGTAGGTATTTGAACCTGGAGAACCGAGTCCCTATTTTTAGACTCAATATCTCCCACGGAAGTAGGGTACCATCAACAAAAAGTTCCCCCCATACTACTAATCCTGCCTCTCGTAGTGGTACTGCAAGGCTATCCAGAAGCCAGCTCGGGGACCCAGGTGAATTCCATAATGGAGCCTTAAAGTAATAATAGTCAATTTTAATAGTACGCCTAAGTTTAGCCCATGTTCTACATGAATCTCTTAGCACCTTCAGTTTTACTTTTTTTTAAAACTTGTGATCCCCAAACTTAAACAAAAATTCATGATCGGCAACCTTTTCCCCTCTGAGTAATGCTGCAAACATAAGCCCACATCCCGAGTTTGTCGGTGATTTTAATAACATCCTGACATGGGACATCTGGAAGGCCCACCCATAGAGCTGTAGGTCGGGCGCCGCTAAACCTCACTTCTCTCTACGGTGCCTGATCTTCTTCCAGGCAATTCTAGGGTTACGATTATTCCAAATAAAAGAACATATGTCTCTTTGGAGTTTGGCTATTATTGAGGGTTCAAAAAAAAGGGGGATGGTGTTAAATAAGAATGTAACTTTCGGTAAGATCGTCATTTTAACTAAATTGGATCTGCCTAATAAGGATAGTGGGAGTGAAGACCATGATTTCATTAGCCTACGACATTCTTTAGCATTGAGCGAGAAATTTGCTGGAACTATCTCATTTATATCCTTGTATATATTTAAGCCCAGATATCGCAAGACTGGACTTAGCTGTACCCCTGCCACAGGCACAGGGTCATTCCAGACTATTATATCTGTCTTGGCTGCATTAGCTTCGTAGCCAGATACGGCTCCGTACTCCTCAACCAACGCGATTCCCGCCGGGAAAGCCGACCGTAATTCCGATGTAAAAATGAGAACATCGTCCGCATATAAGGCTACCTTCCTCTCCCACCCTTCATATACAAAAGACTTGATGTTACTATTGTCTCGAATCCGCTGAGCAAAAGGCTCTATGTACAGATCAAATAAAAGGGGGGAGAGGGGGCAGCCTTGGCGGGTACCCCGAGAGATGTTAAATGGGTCTGATAGTTCTCCGTTGACGAGTATTGAAGCTGACGGATTCCTATACAAAAGATTGACTACGCGCCTACATTTTTTACCGATGTTAAATTTTCCCAAGGCCTCCGATAGGTAAACCCAGTTAACTCTATCGAATGCCTTGGTGGCATCCAAGGTCATCACTGCAAGAGGAAGCGACGCCACCATCGCCATATCGATGGCCCCTATAAGATCATAGGTCAGCTCGTACAGCTGACGCCCCCTTACAAAGCCCTTTTGGTCTATATGCAAGATTTTTGTTGCTATTGCCCCCAACCTATTTGCCAGTACAGCTGTAAAAATTTTGTAGTCTGTGTTTGAGATGGAAATTGGTCTATAAGACCCACAGCTCATTGCTGATTTTCCCGGTTTTAAAATCAGTGTTATTGAGGCACTATCCCATGATATAGGAGGGGGCATCCCCTCAAGAAGGATCTTATTAAATAACTCAGTCAAGAAAGGGAGAATTGTAGGAATCAGAGCTTTATAAATTTCAGATGGCAGACTATCTGGACCTGATGCCCTACCTTTTTTGCTACTGGCTACTGCTAGCCTGACCTCCTCCTGTGAGATGGGATCCTCCAGCCTATTACTTTGTTCTAACGTCAATGCCGGAAGGGAAACACCCGCCAGCCAATCTTCGGCCTGCTTTGACTCAACGTTCTTATCTTCACAGTATATTTCACTGAAGAAATCGCGAAGCGCTCTCCTAATATCAGCATCAGTGGAGAATGTTATTCCACCGGCCGTAATTGAGTTGATGTTATTACGAACTAACTCCGTCTTCGTCTTCCAGGCCAGAAGTTTACTGGCACCCTCACCATACTCAAAATGTGCCAGTTTGCTGGCTTCCCATCTCTCTAATACCCTAGCATTTAACGCTGAGCTTAGCTCTCCTTTTAAGATGGTCGCTTTATTCTGCCACTCATGTACTGTAGATGGGAGGGCATCTGGGTGGCTAGCAACTTCTAGCCAACTCCAGTTCAAGGGAGGCCACTGCGTCTCTATAAATTGTATTCTTGTACGAAGCTTTATTATTTATGTGACCCCTTAAAAAAGCTTTAAGTGCATCCCATATAACACCTGGAGAGGCAGAACCTATATTTTCATCCAGAAAAAACTGGACCTCTACCTTAAGAGCATCGATGATATTAGGTGAGGACAATAATGAACGTTCAAAGGACCAGTTACTTGATCGACTCTTAGGAAACCCTTCCAGATCTAAGAGTATCGCCGCGTGGTCTGATAAATGAAATGGTAGGTGAGATACCGATTTAACCAGGTTAACTAAGGATTGGCTAATCAGAATAAAATCAATTTGAGATTGATGGTGAAATCTATAATTTCGGAATGTGACTCCTCTTTGTGTTCCATGCATTGATCTCCAGATGTCATTATATCCTAACTGCTTCATGTTATCTTGCAGGTAAGACCTGGTTTTAGATAGAACTTTAGCTCTATTAGAAGGTGATTTATCCACTAAGGGATCCAGGACTATGTTAAAGTCACCTGCTAAGATAACCGGTTCGGGAAATAGATACAGATGTGAGAAAAGAACCTTCAAAGCCGAGGGATCATCCTGATTAGGACCGTAGTATCCCACTATAGTGATCGGAGACCCAAATATTATAACTGACGCTATTGCCCAGCGACCGCCAGGGTCCACCAATTTAGAAATCAGTCTCGCTTTAATAGATTTTCTAAATAAGATTGCCACACCTCTAGTATGTGTCAATTGTGACATTGTTATACAAATATCGATCCATCTATTCCTTTTAACCAATACAAGCATTTCAGGCTCGGCCAAATGTGTCTCCTGGAGTACTATGATCTGTGCAGTTGAATCTCTGAGATGTTGCATTATGTTATTTTTCCTCGGGCTAGTTCGCAAACCATTGGTATTCCAGGAGAGAATAACTAATTTACTCATTAAACTGATGTTTCCACATCTTTACTTTTTTGACACCCCCAGGTTTAAAGGAACCAATACATGGTATGCCCCTATAAAGAAAGAATTGAAGAGGGACAACTCCTTTTGAAAACAACAATGACAACATCAAGTATAAAGGCAATTTACAACAAAAATGAATAAATGAGGACTCTTTTTTAATTTTTTCCCCTGCAACCCCCCCCAGTGCCCCTGACTAACCCCCCTCCTCCCCTGGGAAACCCTTGTTCTATCTATCTGGAAAAAACCAGAAGATAGCACTCTGCCGTGGACTCCCATCTTAGTTATGACCGGGAATGTAAAAAGACAATAACAAGGAGAGAAGAAAGAGTGTCAGAAAAATAGGAGTGAGGAAAAATATATCTGTCCTATATAACCTGCACTCTCTAGATGAACCATGATATATTAGGTAAAATAAAAAAGTACGATTCTTACTAAATATGGTAAATGTTATATGTTTCACTACTTTTACTTCAAACTTAATTTCACCTCTTTTTTTTTTCCTTTATTATATATATATATATATATATATATATATATATATATATATATATATATATATATATATTGAAGCTCCAAAACACCAAACGCGTGAGTCACTCTAAGGGCGGGTGCCAGATAACGCGTTGGTGTTCGCGTAATACATGCAGGCTCCAGTTTTCCGAAAATACCCAGCCGGGTTCACAGGAAAAGACCAGCACTCACACGGGCAGCAGCAGTATGTTTAGCAGAACGGTTTATTCACAAAAGCAGACGTGTTTCGGGAATGAAATCCCTTCGTCAGTGTTAACATCAGAGCGCCATAAATGACACCCTTATCTATGTTCATGCCTTACATTGACACAAACAATGGACTAATGCATTTCGGTATATACAGTGCGCCATCTTAAAACGCATACATTCTATACATTTTGTCAACGTGAGATACTGAAATTTTCAATCTTTCAAATTGTATTTACAACATCCGCAAAAACATTATGCGCTTGCTCAATAAACAATCTCGCCGTGTATCGGCAAAAGTTACAATGGACAATAGAGTCCAAAAAACACGTACCTGAGAGACAAGGCATTAAAAAAAAAATGCACAATTAAAGCGAAAATCGCTGTCTTAGAAAAAACGCTCAACTGAGCAAAATCTTGCCGTGGATCGGCAATTGCAACCCAATATCAGGTTGCTAGGTTCTCAGGCCAGTGAAAAAACACAAGTCACATATCCCACCCTGACACTGAAACTTTCTTTCACTATATACATCTTCAGAATTATACCCAGTCAATTCATCAAAATTATCGCAGACAGGTTTTCACAGTTACTCATATATCGTATAGCAACCCAACATAATCTTAGCCCAAGTGAGAGGCAAGTTCTTCCCCCATATTCAGTCCCTTAGGTGCCCTGGTCTCAAGATCTATAACAAATCTAGATTCTAGTCTTCTTAGGGCCTGTAATCCGTTACCTCCTCTTGGGTTTTCAGCCACTTGGTCTAGGCAGAAATATCTTAAAAGATTCCTGTCACTCTTATGTTTGATGGCAAAATGCCGTGCTACTGGATAGCTGAAATCTTTATTGGCAATTGCCCACATATGCTCTAGTATCCGGAGTTTAACAGGATTGATGGTACTTCCCACATACCTCAACAGACAGGGGCAGACCAAACAGTAAACTGTGTGATCTGTGTGGCAAGACATGCATTTTGTAATTTTCTTGCCACCTTTGCAACCTGGCACATCATATGCTAGAGTTCTCTTGCTTGCCGAGCAGGCTTTGCATTTCCCGCACGGGAAAAAACCTTTTACATCTTTCAGAGTTCCTAGCTGTTTCTCCTGTGGTGGTAGATAACTATGGACCATCTCATCTCGCAGCGATCTTGCCCTCCTAAAGGTGATAGAAGGCACATCAGGAATGTCTGGACCTACGATTGGGTCGGATTTAAGGATGTGCCAATGTTTAGACAAGATGGATCTTAATCTAAATGAATCCGCAGCAAACGGTGTAATCATGCGGAATTGAACCTCTTTGGAAGGGGTAGTCTTTTTCTTTTCAAACAGGGTGCTGCGCTGTATCTTTTTGACTTTATTCAAAGTTTCTTGAAGCAGATTAGGATTGTATCCTCTGTTGCGGAACCTTTCTATGCTATCTGTGGCAGCTTGTTCAAAGAAGATTTACACCGTTTGCTGCGGATTCATTTAGATTAAGATCCATCTTGTCTAAACATTGGCACATCCTTAAATCCGACCCAATCGTAGGTCCAGACATTCCTGATGTGCCTTCTATCACCTTTAGGAGGGCAAGATCGCTGCGAGATGAGATGGTCCATAGTTATCTACCACCACAGGAGAAACAGCTAGGAACTCTGAAAGATGTAAAAGGTTTTTTCCCGTGCGGGAAATGCAAAGCCTGCTCGGCAAGCAAGAGAACTCTAGCATATGATGTGCCAGGTTGCAAAGGTGGCAAGAAAATTAAAAAATGTATGTCTTGCCACACAGATCACGCAGTTTACTGTTTGGTCTGCCCCTGTCTGTTGAGGTATGTGGGAAGTACCATCAATCCTGTTAAACTCCGGATACTAGAGCATATGCGGGCAATTGCCAATAAAGATTTCAGCTATCCAGTAGCACGGCATTTTGCCATCAAACATAAGAGTGACAGGAATCTTTTAAGATATTTCTGCCTAGACCAAGTGGCTGAAAACCCAAGAGGAGGTAACCGATTACAGGCCCTAAGAAGACTAGAATCTAGATTTATTATAGATCTTGAGACCAGGGCACCTAAGGGACTGAATATGGGGGAAGAACTTACCTCTCACTTGGGCTAAGATTATGTTGGGTTGCTATACGATATATGAGTAACTGTGAAAAACTGTCTGCGATAATTTTGATGAATTGACTGGGTATAATTCTGAAGATGTATATAGTGAAAGAAAGTTTCAGTGTCAGGGTGGGATATGTGACTTGTGTTTTTTCACTGGCCTGAGAACCTAGCAACCTGATATTGGGTTGCAATTGCCGATCCACGGCAAGATTTTGCTCAGTTGAGCGTTTTTTCTAAGACAGCGATTTTCGCTTTAATTGTGCATTTTTTTTTTTGAATGCCTTGTCTCTCAGGTACGTGTTTTTTGGACTCTATTGTCCATTGTAACTTTTGCCGATACACGGCGAGATTGTTTATTGAGCAAGCGCATAATGTTTTTGCGGATGTTGTAAATACAATTTGAAAGATTGAAAATTTCAGTATCTCACGTTGACAAAATGTATAGCATTATGCGTTTTAAGATGGCGCGCTGTATATACCGAAATGCATTAGTCCATTGTTTGTGTCAATGTAAGGCATGAACATAGATAAGGGTGTCATTTATGGCGCTCTGATGTTAACACTGACGAAGGGATTTCATTCCCGAAACGCGTCTGCTTTTGTGAATAAACCGTTCTGCTAAACATACTGCTGCTGCCCGTGTGAGTGCTGGTCTTTTCCTGTGAACACGGCTGGGTATTTTCGGAAAACTGGAGCCTGCATATATATATATATATATATATATATTTTTTTTTTTTTTTTCCCTACTTTATTCCCCTGTTTCTCCTTATTTTTTTCCCCTTTCTTTTCTGTTCCCCACTCCCTCTCCATCCTCATACACTTAAATTCCCCTTTATCTCCCTCTTTTAATTTTTTTTTTTTTTACAGAATGCTGAACATTATTAGGTAACCACTCAAGAAAGCTTCACCTAGCTAGCTGCTCCCTTTTCCTTACCTATAGTCAGAAGTAGCTTGTCCGCTGCCTGCACTGATCTAATATTATGCATGCTGTTATTATACATAACTCTCAATGCTGCCGGGAAAACTAGTTGAGCCACTGCACCATATCTTCTGAAAGCCTCAAGCCTTTTTCCAAACTCCCATTGTTTGTCCAGAGTTACCCTGGACAAATCAGATCAAATTTGGAAGTTAAATCCCTTCGCACTGACAGATTTCTGCTTTAGGGCGAGATTTAGGATGGTTTCTTTAAGGGAATATGTATGAAAGTTGATCAAGACTTTTCTGGGCTTGATTCTTTGTGGATTTTTTCTAAAAGGCTCTCTATGGATGCGTTGAATGTCTTGAGCTAATTCTTCCTCTGATTGGTCTAATCGCAGCGCTTCTTTCAGGAGTTAAATAACGTACTGTTTAATGTCAGAGCCTTCTTTATCCTCGGGGATATTCAAGATGCGGAGGTTATTCCTTCGGGCATTATTTTCCAGCGTCTCCATCCTTTCCGCTAGGATTTGATCATCTTTCTTAAGCATGGTAATATTGGTCTTAGCTTCATCGAGATATAGGGACATACCGGTTACCCTGTCCTCAAGTACCTCTGTTCTTAGTGTGAGATCACTTAATTTCCTATCCAGGGATTCGCAAAAACACCTGATATCCGCCTGATTAGCTGCTGAAGTCTCAAAACCCTTTTTAATATCTGCAGACAGAGAT
Organism: Lissotriton helveticus; assembly: GCF_964261635.1. Taxonomy (NCBI): domain Eukaryota; kingdom Metazoa; phylum Chordata; class Amphibia; order Caudata; family Salamandridae; genus Lissotriton; species Lissotriton helveticus. The sequence goes on along the minus strand of NC_136065.1, from coordinate 627,546,373 downwards.
GCAAACATTCCCTGAAATGAAGCTTGCAGTGTAGTAACCAAGTCTGCGTTGCTATCATTGGACACCCCCACATTAGACAGGGGATCTGGATCAGGTAGTATGGCTGAAGTGGCTGATGTGGCTAATAATGGTGGTAGTATTGATGGTGTCGCACCTTGCCTCAAAACTTGTGAGCTAGAGCTGGCTGTTAAAGACAAAGGGGCCATCAAGAAAGGTGGAGCCAATGGGGGTGCCAGGACTAAGGCCAAAGGTGGAGGGTGGTCCAAAGTACAGACGGTAGTATCTCCACCTCCACTCTCTGTGACTACCACTCATTCTATTTTAGCACCCACGCTAGCGCCCAAATGCACGGAACTTTCTTCACCACCTCCGCCTGTGGCCATATTAGTCAGGGTGTTACTGTGGCTGGACGAATCCTCTGTGCCCCCCACCCCTTCAAAAGCTGTATCCTCAGTTGGTGGCTTTTCCAAATTACCAGGGAGAGTGTTATTATCTACTAATAGAGCCATATCAGTCAAAGTACACTTATTAATAGGTGTACCCTCAGTGCTTCCTCCCCTCTCAAGGGCTGTGGCCTCTATTAATGGTTTTCTTAGATTATCCGGGGGAGAGATTTTATCTGACAGTAAAACCACTTGTGGAACAACTTTAAAGAAAGATCTCAATGACGGCGTAATTTTCGACACAGAGCTAGAGTTTTTGCCCTTGGACCCTTTCGAAGACTTACATGTATAAGCTCGTTTTGCTTTAACCTGGCCTGTCAAGAAAGAGGAGGGCTTCCTTTTGATATTCGTGGTAGGTTTATCAAAGATATTATTACTATGCCCCGGAGATTCTGCCTGTTGAACACAGACTCCGCTTCACCCAAACATGGAACCGTAGGTAAGCTTAAACCAACATCGACCAAATGCGTGGTGTCTAGAGTGCATTTATCCTTTGCTTTCTTTATCTCGCTTTTGCTGCTTTTATGCTTATTACCTCTCAAATTATAGTGCCCTTCTGACCCTTTACCACCATACTTGCTGTTTACTCCGGAGCCTCCACCTTCTTGACCCTGCTCCTGAACTGAAATCGGCTCATCTTCCAGTGAGCTCTCCGTGGCAGCTCCGATATCCTCCACCCCCAAAGCGGGGGATGCAGCTGCACCACGACGCCCAGGAAGAAGTGCCCGAGTCCGACGCCCCCGCCGGAGCTCCAGGGCGGCCAGGCTCCACACAGAAAAAACAGACGACTGCTGCGAAGACCTCCGGTGTGCCTCACGCCGACACAGAGAAACCTCAACGGCCGGGGAATTCACCGCAGCCTTAGCGGATAAGCACGCCCCCTGCAAACACATGGGATCCCTGGCTGCGCGGGTGAAGGTAATGAATCACTCGTTCTTTTTTGTTTTATCGTATGGAAGCAAGCTTCGTTTTTCACTCTGAAAGAGGAATTGTTCAGCGTAGCATATTCAGTCCGTGTTCATACTTCGTACTTCAGCCCGGTGACATTTTTTTCTTTACCCGAACGGGAGCCCACGAATGGAGCGCTGCGGCAGCTCAAGCGGATCCCACCATGTTTCCTCCCATGTAAAATATATATTATATATTTACTTAATAATAAATTTTAATAATTACTTTAATTACTTATAAATTATTTAAAAATACTATAAATTACAAATACATCTCCACACATAAAATAATTACATAAAAAAGTTAATAATTATTTTTAATAAATAAAAAAAATTAAATATACTTTAAATATTTTTAAAATTAGTAACATAATACATTATCTAAATTCATTATAAATAATAAATACAACTATTATTTAAAGTCCAAAAAAAACGACAGTATTAAAAACATTGGATAGTGTAAAACGTAAAATTACTATTCCCACTCCAGAAAATGCAAAATTAGGGAAAACATTGTATAGCATAGAAATAAAAATTACTATTACCACTCCAGAGAGTGAAACAGTAATTAAAACATTGGATAGCGTAGGAGTAAAAATTACTATTCCAACTCCAGAGAGTGAAACAGTAGGGAAAGCGCTGGATAGCGTAGGGATAAAAATTACTATTCCAACTCCAGAGAGTGAAACAGTTGGGAAAGCTCTGGATCGCGTAGGGATAAAAAATACTATTCCAACTCCAGTGAGTGCAACAGTAGGGAAAGCGCTGGATAGCGTAGGGGTAAACATTACTATTCCAACTCCAGAGAGTGAAACAGTAGAGAAAGCGCTGGATGGCGTAGGAGTAAAAATTACTATTCCCACTCCAGAGAGTGCAACAGTAGGGAAAGCGTTGGATAGCGTGGGGGTAAAAATTACTATTCCAACTCCAGTGAGTGCAACAGTAGGGAAGGCGTTGGATAGCGTAGGGGTAAAAATTACTATTCTAACTCCAAAAAAGTGAAACAGTAGGGAAAGCGAGGATAGCGTAGGGGTAAAAATTACTATTCCTACTCCAGAGAGTGAAACAGTAGGGAAAGCGTTGGATAGCGTAGGGGTAAACATTACTATTCAAACTCCAAAGAGTGAAACAGTAGGGAAAGCGCTGGATAGCGTAGGGGTAAAAATTACTATTCCAACTCCAGAGAGTGCAACTGTAGGGAAAGGGTTGGATAGCGGGTGGGTAAAAATTACTATTCCCACTCCAGAGAGTGCAACAGTAGGGAAAGCACTGGATAGCGTAGGGGTAAAAATTACTATTCCAACTCCAGAGAGTGCAACAGTAGGGAAAGCGTTCGATAGCGTAGGGGTAAAAATTACTATTCCCACTCCAGAGAGTGCAACAGTAGGGAAAGCGTTGGATAGCGTAGGGGTAAAAATTACTATTCCAACTCCAGAGAGTTAAACAGTGGGGAAAGCGCTGGATAGCGTAGAGGTAAAAATTACTATTCCAACTCCAGAGAATGCAACAGTAGGGAAAACGTTGGATACCATAAAAATTAAATAAAACATACTTAGAAATAATTTTTACATTTACATTTATTAATGTTTTAATTTCTAAATAACTAAACATAATTTAAAAATACCCATGAATATTTAAAAAAATAGATTTCAATAAATCATTACCAACAAATTAACAATAAACATCAATTAATAAATAATAGTTAGCAAATAATAAATATTAAGCAATAAAATAATGTAAAAAACAAAAAATATAATATTAATAATTGATCACCAATTAAAAAAAAATTAAACAATTAAATTATTTGTATACCAAAAAAGACTTTTTATAACTCATTAATTACTAATTATTTAGAAATATTTTCCAATAAAAATGTTTTAATTACCAATTAAATAAATTAATTACCAATTACAAAATTAATTACACATTAAATACATTAACTACCAATTACAAACATTAACTACCAATTACAAACATTAACTACCAATTACAAACATTAATTACCAAATAAATAAATTAATTACCAATTACAAATATTATTTACCAATTAAAACAATAAATTACCAATTAAATGTATTAATTGCCAATTAATAATTAATTAAAAATACATAAATTCTCAATACCAATAAATAACAATAATTCATTACTTAATTACAATTAAAATGCTTCCCACCCAATTCCCCTATAAACCCACTACCCGCTACAGAACTTAAACGCAAAAATTAATTAACATTAATTTATATTTCCTAAAAAATAATTATTATTTTAATATAATTAAATTACTTCCCACCCTATTCCCCTATAAACCCACAACCCGCTCCGGTACTAAAACATAAAATTGACTTAAAAATAACATTATAAATATATTAAATTGTTCACATATAACTTAAAACTAGTAAAATACTTAACAAAAAACATATAACACATACATATTAAATATATACTAAAACACATAACAATAGTACAAATATCGATATTAGTGACATAGAAATTAGTAAAATCGATATGTTTGATATCGATATTACTGACTTCGATATTACTTACATCGATATAAAAAAATCGATATTACTTACCTTAGTGTCGATATTCTGTCCAACGATATTCTTGACATCGATATTCTTTACGTTGGATATTTCTAACTCGATATTTGTGTAGGTCGATATTTACAACTCGATATTTTGACTGTGTACCGTGCGAGAGGTGCCATGTAGACGTTGAACAGCGTCGGGCTGAGGGAGGATCCCTGCGGGATGCCACAGATGATCTCGGAAGGCTTCGGATCGGAAGTGGGCGGGGCGGACTCTGGGTTATGCCGGAGAGGAAGGAGGAGGTCCAGTCCAGGGCCTTGTCTCGGATCCCTGTGTTGTGGAGTTCCTGTGTGTAGTGTGCTGTGGCAGACGGTGTCGAAGGCGGCGGAGAGGTCCAGAAGGATGAGTCCCGCCGTCTCGCCATTGTCCAACAGGGCCCTGATGTCGTCTGTGGCGGCGATGAGGGCGGTCTCGGTGCTGTGGTTGCTGCGGAAACCTGACTGGGAGGGGTCCAGAATGCTGTTGTCTTCGAGGTAGCAGGTGAGCTGGATGTTGACTATCTTCTCGATGACCTTAGCTGGGAACGGAAGCAGGGAGATGGGCCGGAAATTTTTCAGCTCGCTCGGGTCTGCCTTGGGTTTCTTCAGTAGGGCGTTGATCTCGGCGTTTTTCCAGCTCTCAGGGAAGGTCGCTGTCTCGAAGGAGAGGTTGATGATGTTGCGTAGGTGGGGTGCGATGGAGCTGCCGGCTTTGTTGAAGATGTGGTGTGGAAAAGGGTCAGACGGTGAGCCGAAGTGGCTTGTGCCCATGGTCTTGAATGTGTCTTCGATGCTCACGTTGGCCCAGGTTGTCAGGGGGTCGTAGTTGGTGGGGTGTGGTGGTTTCTGCATGTTGGGGCCTGTAGGGTTCATCTGGGGGTTGAAGCTGTTGTGGATGTCAGCGATCTTGTGGTGGAAGAAGGTGGCGAGGGAGTTGCACAGGGCTTGCGACGGCGGGATGCCGTTGGCGTTGCAGCTAGGGTTAGAGAGTTCCTTCACAACGTTGAAGAGCTCCTTGCTGTTGTGTGCGTTATTGTTGAGGCGGTCTTTGAAGGAGGTCCTCTTGGCGTTCCTGATGAGGTGGTGGTGGTTGTGGATGGCGTCTTTGAGGGCTCCGCGGCTGCCAAGCGACTTCTTGCTATGCCATATATTCTCCAACTTCCGGCAGGTGCGCTTGGACGTGTTCCGGGGTGAACCAGTAGGCTCTCTTGCTGGTGTCTTTGAGGGTTTGTTTTTTCAGCTGGGCTAAGGTGTTGGCGCAGTCGTCCATCCATTGCCTGAGGGTGCGCGCGCCATCTTCGGGGTTGGTCGGTGGGTTGAGTGTGAGGTTTGTCTGTAGTTCTACTTCGGTGATTCTGCCTCAGCAACGACGGGGGATCTGTAGGGTGGGTGATGTGCGACTGGTTTTCGGAAGGTGAAGTGGATGCAGTGGTGGTCAGTCCAGGTGGGTTCGGAGACGTGGCTGAAGGAGACGTGTGGGCTTGAGGAGAAGATGGCGTCGAGGGTGTGTCTGGCGATGTGGGTCAGCAATGTGACGAGCTTTTCCAGTCAGAGGTTGTCTATCAGGGTGGAGGAGTTGCTGTCGTTGTTGTTCTCCACATGGGAATTCAGGTCTCCGAGGAGGATGTAGTTGGTGGTGTCAGTGTGTGCGTGCTGATGAAGTTGGCGATGGTGTTGCAGAATTGTGGTCGGGGTCCGGGTGGTCTGTAGATGAGGGTGCCTCTTAGGGTGGTCGTGGGGTCCGTGTGGATCTGGAAGTGCATGTGTTCGGCGGCAGCAATACAGATGATCCAGTGATCATTAACCTGGTCTCAGGGGAGTTAGCCCACTGGCCCACCCCAATTATCCTTTGTGGCGACCTTAATATACATCTGCCCAGTGACTGGAAAACAGATAGCAAATGAAGGTACAAAGGCAGAAAGCACCTAGTATTTCAAGCACTAGCTAACCTAGCTCAGATCCATGGGCTAAGCAACATTTGGGCTAGTTTAAACCCTCCGCAACCTGGCTACATTTACTTTTCTGCCCCGCTTCACACTCTTTTAGATTAGATTATTTCTTTATTTCGTCTTCAGTACTTAATAACTGCACTATAGACATTGCACCTCATTTTATGTCAGAGCACAATCCTCTTATATTAAACATCAAGGGATTAGGGAACTGGGAGGAGGCACCAAGGTGGAGCTTTGAGAAAGCCCTTTTGCAAGACGCAGGCTTTCGGGTGCACATTTAAGGCTGGGTTCTGGAGTTCCTGGAAATAAACATCGGAACTGCTTCAATGATGATTGTCTGGGATACGCTAAAGGGAGGTGTTCGTGGCGAAACTTTGAGGTTTTCAGCAACGAATAATAGGAAGGAGAAGGTGCTAATTAGTGATCTTCAGGAGAAACTAAGGAGAGCAAAAATTAAACTGTCCTAATGGTTAAGTCGGGACAGGATATTGAGAATGTCCAAAAATATGTAATCTTTGCAGAAATAGGAGCAGTATTCGCGGAAAAAACTGCAGCTAAATGGGCAACATTATGGGAAAAGAATTACGAGTGCAGTGACTGCATTGGGCATCACCTTGCCGTCAAGACCAGGCAACAGTCCACAAGCAGTGAAATACACACAATCAAACTGGCTACAGGGTTTGAGACCAACAACCCTACTGCAATACAAAGGGAATTCCAAGACTTTTACACTGAGTTATACACGGAAGAGAACTGCAGTGGAGCAGGTTTAATTGAAAGTGAGATAGCTAGCTACTTAAGTGAGGTCGACCTTAGACAGCTTGCCTCTGACAATAGCAAACTGCTATATCTCACCCCAACTTGGGACGAGATCAAGGATGCCCTATCTAGTTTACCAGATGGAAAAGCCGCAGGAATGGATGGCATTCCTGTGGAATTCTATAAAATCTTTGCTCCTCAAATCAAATCAATTTTTACCGACGTGGTAACTTCTATCTTTAATGGGGCTCCCCCTCCTGCCTCCTGGTCTAATGCTAGAATATCTATATTCCCCAAAAAACGTACGTCGCCGTTAGAAATGGGCTCATACAGACCCATCACATTCATCAACTGCGACTCCAAAGTCTTCTCTAAAATATTGGCAACTAGAATATCCTCTGTGTCTGAGTCCCTAGGCTCAGAATGGCAGCACGGCTTCATTCCAAAAAAAGGCACTACGGAACATGTCAGGCAGGCTAATACCCTGTTTGATGCAGCTCAGGTAGCAGGAGACCCGATGTCATTAACACTACTAGACGCTGAAACAGCCTTTGACCGGGTCTCCTGGCGGTTCTTGTGGGCTGTCATGGGCAGGATGGGTTTTGGGCCAAGACTCACACAGGCAGTATGGACTCTATACCAAAAACCGACGGCCTGTGTCTCCATCAATAGGCGACTTACTGACCAATTTAACATCTCCCGGGGCCCAAGGCAGGGCTGTCCCTGCTTCCCCCGTTATTTGCCCTCTACATAGACCCATTCATTAAGCAAATTGAAAGGAACCCCGCCATTATAGCAACTAGTATCCAGGGCAACAACACTAAAATTATGGCTTATGCTGATGACCTGGCCGTAACTTCCCCTGATCCCGAGAATGCTATATTGGCTTTGGAAATAGAGGCAATAAATTCGGGAACATTTCGGGTTATACTTTCCTAAACTCCTTTACTTCTTTCATACCATACCCCTGGAATTCAGCAAAACCAATCTGCAGAAATTCCAGCAAATGTTTACACAGTATATCTGGGCCTACTCACAACCAAGGCGGGCTCTAAGGCAACTGTCTCTCCCCAGAGAACTTGGCGGGTGGGCCTCTCCCAACATTATGCTATTCTACTGGGCCTCAGTTATGCAATACAGCACTGAACTGGTGAGGGAACTCCCCATCTCATCTTCATGTGGGCTCGCCTCGCCTTTTCAGCTCCTACTGGGTGAAGAGCACCGGGGCTGTCTCTTCCGACAGACCTCGTTCGGATACTACAAACGTGTGAGCTCTAAGACCTTAATGAACTCCTACAAGGTCTTCCGTAATATCCGCAGAATATTTGGGCTGGGAAGATTCAACTATTACTCTCCTATCATGACAAATTGCAATATCCCCGCTATCTTTGGTAGGTCCTACTTCTCAGATTGGCACAAGGCAGGTATCACGAAACTGGGGGATCTCATCACCAGTGAAGGAGTCAAGTCATTTGCAGATCTGCAATCTAAATACGGTTTGAAAAGCAAAGATCCCTTCAAGTATCTCTCCATACGTGATTTTCTTTCCAGAAAGGTTGGGGGTACCATAGGATTTGCGGAAGTGGAACTTGTCAACTACCTGCGCGACACAGCGACTCCCTTGATAGGTCTTATTTATAATATATTAAATAGACAACCCCCAGACGACTTACTGAAAATAGCTGACAAGAGGCACACCAAACTTAAATCTCCACACAGTACGTTTTTTAACTCCTTAGAACTCTCTCAAAACATTTTGCTGTCAGCCAAACTGCAGGCACAACATTTTAAAGCCATCTTTTTCCTGTACATCACCCCCAGTAAAATTGCCAAATGGGGAGTTGGTAAAAGGACACTGTGCTCCTGGTGTTCTGAATTTGGTGCCGACTCAGTTCATATATTTGCAACCTGTCCTAAACTTGTTACAATCATTCTTAAGGTACAGGAATTTTTAAGGGAAGTCATCACTCAGACCATTGTGATAACCCCCACAGTCATCCTGATGGGGACCCTGCCCGAAACCATTAGGAACAAAGGCGGGGGATTAGTTTTCTATTGCAATGGCAGTGTGGAGGATCTGTGTCGCTTCTGCATGGCTGGATGCCAATCCCCCACCATTCTCTCAGTGGCTGGCTAGGCTAGTCTCAACTTACCACCTAGAAAAAGCTGTCTATGCTAAGAAAGGCTGTAAAGGGCGGAAACAGGGTCTGGACGTATGGGAAGTGCTAACGTCTTGGCTGGAGCAGCCGGGTTAGTCCGGCCTGCATTTTCCCCCTCACCTGTCTTCTCTCTTTTCTCTCTTTTTTTATTTTTTCATCCTCGCCCACTTTCTTTCTTTTCCTCCTCTTTTATTATCATTTTCTTGACTTTGCAGTGCTATTTTCTTGTGGCCTGTCTTTTTTTTCTTTCTTCTTCTTTCTGTGTCACTGAATCGCTAGTTTAACGGGGTGCGGGTGGGGGGTGGGGTGGGCGGTCTAAATACGATACCTCTGTACTGTTTTTTGTCACTGCAAAATAAAAAAAAATAAAAAAAAGATATGCCCAGCTGTGGCAGTAAACTTATGCTCAAGCAGATTCCCTCTGCCTGCCAAGAATACTGTCAGGAAGTGTATGGTTTCCCATGTCAGATCGACCTGGTCTGCCTGTGAGTAGACCAATGGCTCTGGGTTTTCTGGTGTATAACTGTCTTGCTGCGTGCTGCAGGTCCCTCCATTTGGGTACCCACATGGACCTCCTGTACAGCCTTCCAGGCCAACTCCAATAATCATAGGCCTTGCTGGGCAGCGATCCTGTGGAAGGATCAGGGTTAGTTCATCAAGCTCCATCACTACACTTCCACCTCGGTCCACCGGGCCAGCTGGGTTCACCAGGTCTCCTGACACAAGCAAGGCTGTACAGTTGGGGGTCAAAGATTTCAAGTGTGCTGGGGGCTGTTGAAAGGCCACAGGGTTATTCTGGGAGTCATCTAAGTCTTTTAGGATCGCACAGTTTCCTTGCTTTGCCTTTTAATAGAGCTCTCACTCCATCTGGTTTGACTTTAGTCAGACTTATGGACAGTGTTTAGAGAAACTGCCAATGTGGTACTTTGCGCCACTCTTACAAGCAGTAGCAGAGAGCCTACCCTTTTGGAACCTTGTTTTCATTCTAGGTTAACACATCCCAGATTTGGGGAAACCCAAGCAGGCTTTCAAGCACTTAGTCGAGACTAATCGTTGTTACTGTAGGGTTGCTGCTGCTATTGCTAGTAGTTTTTTCTTTTAAGTTGAGGGCACTGCCTCAGAGGGGCAGGATCTGTGGTCTGGTGTTTTATTGTGACTGCTGTTTGTGGTACCGAGCTGGGTGAGGGCTTCTCATGTTTGAGAAAACAGCTTAAGAAGGCTGACCACCAGACAGCCTTCTGCCCTCTTGGGGAGTAGTTAGAACAACTCTCAGGCTCAGGAACATAAAATCCTGCTACAGGGAGAAGTTTTACCTCCCCCTTGCAGGATGTCTCACAGAGCGGTAGCCTAAATTATGAACTTCAAAGGCGACGCTGCCTTCAGTACGCCAATGGCGATCAAACACCTAATGGGGTGCCCCAATGGTCAGGTAGAAAGGCTAGCGCAAGGAACAGAGAGGGAGGACCAGGGCCCAAACTGCTTTTGCCTTGGGCATGAAGCCCATAGGTAGCAACACGGCTTGGGTGAGCTACCAAGCTCCTAACATCCAAGAAAGGGTTTAGATTAGGGATGGGCAAAACGTTCACAGTTTTACTCTGCAGAATTATAAAGAGTTAAAAAAATTCTGCAGAGATCCAAAAGCAGCAGATATCGTTCCATCCCGCTACTCATGCTTATTATTAGCGCCAGGAGCTTGTCCCACTCAGTAAAATCAGTGCAAATGGCACTATGCGGTGCACCAGAGGGCACTGCTTCTTTCAGCCACTTGAGTAGATTTTCTACTCAAGCTGAAGCTTTCGCAACGTGAGCGCCAACTTTCTCAACACTACCGGTAGTGACCTGACGCGACCGCCCTCATTGAGAAATCTCGATAACAGGTGGTCTAGCGCTCGTTTTTTTCTCACTTCCACTCACCAACTTAACGTTGGTGAGCTGTGCACGAGAAAAATTCTGCCACACAGTGGTTGGTGGAGTTTTTGATAAACTCCATGCTCCAAGCGGCGCACAGAGTGGACCAAATGCCGCGAACTCCACCGGAGGAACAGAGTTTACTGCCCACCCCTAGTTCAGACATCTTAGGAGTGGCCAGAAAAGTGCACTTTTGGATTTCTATATGCCTGCCACACATAGCCAGAAGTCATCACAGGATGGAAGGGATCCTTGTAGCCCATTTGCCTGTGACCACATCATCCGTCCCAAGCACTTTCTGGGCACTATTGACCCCTGTAACTCGCAAGAGAGTCTGCACTGAATGCTGGACTGCACCTGTGGCACCTTGGGATAGCAAAAAAAGAACTGTGCCTGTGGCACCTGACACATGGAAAAGTTTCTCCTGAGCCTGAGATCAAAGCATTGACTCCAAGGATCCGTCAAATGGCCTCCTGGAAACAGCACTAGGGCCACCAAAGCTGAAGTAGCCCATTCCAGCAAATCAATTGGGGAGAGGATGTGGTCTAGTGGCTAGGGTGGTCGACCTCAAATCTGGGGAACCAGGTTTGAGTCTCAGTAATGACACTCAACATCCTGTGATTCTGGGCAAATCACTTAATCTCCTTGTGCCTAATAAAAATTAATGTGTCCATCTGTAACAATACTGGTGCTCATGTAAAGCGGTCTGATACCCGATACTTTCGGGTCAAGTTTGTGCTATATAAAACTCCCCCCCCCCAAAAAAAGTCACCAATTTCTGCAAATTTATACTGACTGCCGCTGGGAGACCGATCCTCAACAGCCAATCATTGCACCCGAGTCTGCTCAACCTGAGAGTGTACTCTGAGTCCAGATTAGTCATCAAAGAGGGACACCAGCCTTCATGATACAGCTGGATCAGCTGTGTACAGAGGTCAGTAGACCAGCTGCAGCTGGGCTTCTCTTGGCTCAAAAAGGACTTTGAGAGACAGCAACCCCTGTGGCCAAAGTTGCTCCACCTTATCTGTGGACCGCAAGGACTTCACCATCTACTGTGCACTACCTAGGGCATCATTCAGCATCCTACATCCCCAGCATCAGGACCATTCCATTAATGTCTATAGTGGTCTTGATGTAAAGTGTGGAACTGGACTTAAGAATGCTTTGGTGGCCGGGTTACTGTGCAAATAGACCTTAGTAGCCCCCAGACCTTCTGCCTGTCAGATATGATCATCCAACTCTTTCAAACTTTTCAAAAGTTTCTAAACTTTACAGTTACCAATGCATATTTGTGCTTTGGACTGAAAAGCTGGGATTAACGTTTTATTTGAAAATCTATATCGCTGGAACCCTCTGGTGGATTTTGCTCATATTGGAGTCTAAAAATTCCTCAAAATATAACGTATTTATTCTATTTGGTGTTAGACTTTTTTCTTCTTCTGTGACTTTTTAGTTTTGTTGTTTGATACTTCTAAATGCTTTACACTAGCTCCTTTGTATAAGCCTTGCTGCTTGAAGCCACAGGTATCCAGGGTTGAGCTAAAGTTTTTACAAACGAGCCTGGTTGTACCCAAGACAGTTTTGTGAGTGTAATAATGGTAAGGTCCTATAACCACACTATATAAAATACGATAATCTTCACAATATGCTCCCAGGAAGTTTGTGGTTATAGTGTCAGTTAGTATAAATATTTCCAGGCTATGATTTCAACACTTCAAAAATCTATTCCTTCAAGTTGTGCAGACATCATATTAATGCTGGCTTCTCAACACTTTCGTTTTTTAATATTATTATTATCACTAGGAATACGAATAAGAAAATGAAAAAGAATAAGAATAGAAATAAGAATAATTAATTTCAATTTCTTTTACTAAATGTCTGTTATCAGTTTTTTAAAACTGAGAACAACATGGACATCCGGAGACTACAGCAGTCAATTGAGCTGCGTATAGCAATTTACAGTTTGAAAGCTACCATCCCTACACCTTTCCAAAGGCAGTAAAGAAAAGATTCAATCCCACTTTGCTTTTCATATTGACATTTGAAGAGATGAGAAAGAACAGCATCCAAACTTACCTTTGAATATTATGCAGCATTAACAATCTTAGCAACAGGTATTAAAATCCATTGCTGCTTATCATGGGCCCCACCATAGTGTCAGTGCCATCAATAACCTAGGGTATCACACCAGCAGTAAGACAAATCATATGTGATCTGTCAGTGGTTTCCAAAGCTTTTCAAATTGGTCTCACTCATCTTTCAAACAAGAAGTCATATTTCCATTGCTATGATTATTTATACTCAGTTTGACCAGTCACCTCCTCCGCCCTACAAGTACCCCATGCCACTCTCAAGGCAAGCAGGATAGGGGAAGAGGGCATCCCTGCCCACCACCCTTCCTATGAGGGTTTCAGTTTTTCATTACTAATCATCCATTTGGTAGTAGACATTGTGTTACTCACTCATATTTTTGCATATTTGGACCGTAACTCATTTTTCTGAGGACATAGTGAATTGATGGTAAATGAATATAGTCACGTACATATTCAGCATCAAGTCCTAAGAAGACTAAGGTTTTGTGCGTTTTAGAAAGGACGATTTCTGTTGGGCAGAGGCTTGCGCCAAAGCAAGGCAGAACCCTCCACTCTAGTCAGGGCAAGGGAGTTACATGCCAAAGATAACCCCTGCTCAACCCCTTGGTAGCTTGGCACGAGCAGTCAGGCTTATCCCGGAGGCAATGTGTAAAGCAATTGCGCATGCACCCACCAGTAACAACATCCCAGGCCCCCCACAAAAGGAACTCCACACAAGGTTATATCAAAAATAACCTTTGTATTATCAAAACACATCAGAATAATAATCACAGGATGTACATTGTGCCAACTGGCACGGGCAATATTTACAAGGGATTATGTACACCTGACAGGGCCACTTGGACCACTGTCAGGATCATCACAAAGTGAATTTGGTAACGGTGAACTAAAACATACAAGTAAAAATAGGTCATCGAACGTACAGTCATTAAACACTGATAATCTCTGCACTTGCAACAGTCTGTGCCATGAAATCCATCATATACAGTATCTCACCAGTCTAACTACATTAGACCCTCACCACCTAAGTAAAACCTTACACTAGCGGCAGAACTCACACAGGGAAGTACAATCTCCCTAACATAAACCTAAACAGGTAAAACAAACTCCTATGCAGAGATCATATCTAGAGGTATAAACACAGGGTGCACAAAACATACTCCACACACAGTACATTTCCTAACACCCAAAAAGCATTAGCACATAATTCAAAATAGCACATAAATCACATTAGGGTCCAGGTTGCGCCACTGCGCCAAAACCTAAACGTAGCAGCTGCCCACTACTTGCTGGCAGCTGAGGACAAGAACAGGGCCTAAACGCTGCAGCTGGCACTAAGTGCTGCGCAGCTGTGGACGTCCAATGTAGGGGCGAAGGAGTGCGACTCACTCCTGAGTCCAAAGACATGTCCCTAGAATGAAAAACCTAAACGGTGCAGCTGCCCACTACTCGCTGGGCAGCTGTGAACTCAAAACTGCGACAGGATGGGGCTCTCTCTAGCCCTCTAGAACAAGTTCTGCCAACGTTGGAACCCTTTAGGCTCTAGAACACATATGTGCCCTCTGGAGCACTCTGGCTCCTCAAATACACAGACTGCGCAAAAGGTTGGAGCCAAGGGGCTCAACACGGGCTTCTCTGGCCCCTCATGGGCTTTTTCAACAACTTATTTTGGCGCGGGGGAGCCATCTAGCTCCTCGGATAAAAATGCCCCCAAATGGTTGGAGCGGCCCACTGAGCACACAGGGCCGCTCTGACGCTGTGCCTTTCACTGGCACAGCGAACGGGTCCGCTCCCTCGGAGAGCGGGATTCCGCCATGTCCCCAGCCCAGCCCTTACTCACCGGGCTGCTCGCTGGCTGCGGGGCTGTCTCCTCTCACAGGGGACTCCGGCGACCATACTTTGCTTGTGGCGTGGGGTTTCCCGGGAACCCCACGCTGCCAATGGCGGCCGCTGCCGTCACCTCACTTCACCCGGGCCCCCTCCAGGGACCCGGGACTTCTAAATGGAGCCGGCGAGGCTCTGGGCAGATTCCTCCTCCGGGGCTCCCCCTCGCTCATGGGAGCCCCGCAACTCTCGTGCTACTTCCTGCAGTGGGATTTCAGCCAATCCAAGCGTGGCGGCGGGCGGGACTTCCTGGAAGCAAGAGGAAGTCCCGCCCTGCTCCAGGCGCCCAGCCACCTGACTTCCGGTTTTGCCGCGGCGCCGGCATCACTTTTTGGGGATAACGAGGAGTAGGCACCCCCCTTCAAATACAACATAAAAGTAGAAAGGGGTGGGCACCCGTTAAGGCGCATATAAAAAGGGGAGGCACCCTTAATGAGAAATACGATAAATACCGTGGCCATGCGGGGTGGGCACCCGCAATGAAGGCGCCATAAACACGGGCAAAATGCAGGGTAGGCACCTGCTATAAACACGGGCAGGACACTTCAAAACAACGAGCTTCCCAGGCGCTAAGGGACACAGAAAAACTAGCCCCACAAAGCAACTGGAGCAAAAGGGTTTCCAAGAAGTCCTGGGCATAAAGACATGGAGCAACCATCTCCTAAGCACAGGGAAGCTCTCCAGTCCCCCAGGCAAGGCAGAGGGGTCCCAGCAACAAGGTCCATCAGGCATCCAGGGGCTGGGCAGGGCCCAGGGAGGCAAGCCTTCCCCTGGGTCCCAGCAGCAGCACGCCCCTGGTGGATTCAAGTAGGAGAACAAGAACATTTTACATGAGGTCACAGCCTCTTTTTATACAGACATTTCCTTTGTCTCCAAAGGTACAGGCAAGGGGCGAACCAGATGCAACTGGTTCTTGAGCACTTTGTTTTGCTCAGCCCCTCTCCCTATTCGCAGGACAGGCCAGGGACATCAGACACACCACAGGGGGTGGAGCCAGCATTGTGGAGGGAAGGCCCAGCCCTATTCAGGTCCCAGGTGCACTCCTCCCTGCCATCAACATGCAGATCTCTCCATTCACCACCGGGGCAGACCCATCCTGACTCCTGGAGCCAGGCACACCAGCCAGCTCCAGCCACACACAAGTCAGACAGTCAATTCACATTCACTGCACAGACAGGCCAACTTCTAGAAGTGGCACTTCCACACTAGACACAATGATTCCGCACACATCATCGCGCATCATTTAATCACACGTGTCCGCACATACCAAACTCGAGCCTGCACTCCCCTCACATCAGGAACTACCATGAACACACATATCACCCATGCATTCCTATGGGAGGGCAGGCCAATCTAACACACGCACTCAGAGAGCGCACGCACTTTACATTGCGTCACAGTGCTAAAGTGCGCAAAGACCAGAAATCACTATAAGGATGTAACATTAAAAGACAAAATGTTCAGGGGTCAACCTAACAGAAAGGCCAAGTCCAACACAACTCCCTTCCAGCCAGAACGCAGTGCAGACCAATCACCACTGTGATGGACTTCCCTGCTTTGGGCGATAGAACACAGACGCGGGCCCGCACTGCAGGGACACCCTCAGGTTCTATGCCATGTTGTTCCACAAAACAAGCACACATAAAAAAAAAATCAGGCCCAACTAGGCTACCCCACCGGTGCTCCTTAGTTGTCCACGGCTAGGACCAGGCCCTAGGCCACCCAGATACCACTGGTCCTTGCCCATCCACAGAGTGGGGGGTGGTAACCCTTGGCATACAATAGCCACTCTCCACTCCCTTTCTCAGTGTAGTTACAAACTACCACTGATCCTTCAACCTAGGGACCGCACCCTCAGCCTGACCAGAGGTCACGGGCAAGAATGCACCACCCTACCTCTACTTCTGGGATTGGGCACTCTCCCAGGAGAAGCACCCTCCAGAACACAACTCTCCCACCAGTTTAGGACCTCTCTCCCTCAACTGGTCTACCACCTGGGATCCAAATTCACCGGATGCACAGGGGTCAGAGGCGAGATCTCCCTCCCTCTGCACCCCCTTCCAGAGTTCTGCACCCTCCTACTGTAGAGCAGGGTCCCTTTCCTTTAAGATGGGCCGTCCCTGCTCTCAAGGCAGTACTACCCTCGTCAGCCAGGGACCCTAAGGATCCCGGCGAGGCCTGCTCACCCCTTCTGGGAAACACAGGTTCCCTCTACTTTCAGATGGGTCCTTCCTATGTTCACAGGGGTACCCTTAGAAGACAAACCGGCCAGGACGCTGGCTACAGCCTCCTTGCCGTCCAGGACAGGCAAACACCTGAACCTGGCTCCCCAACCTAGGGACGGACCCTTTGGTCAGATGCCTGGCGCACCAGGACTTCCTTGAGGGTGACACATAAATAATGTGTTGTGTAACAAGTCTGCCTGTCACTCAGGACAGAAGTGACATCACCATGGTCACTCCCCGGTGACACAGCTCTTCTGGCTGGCCCCTGACCCACTGGTTCTTTCACTGGGGAGCCTATCCCCCTTGCACCCCTCCATCTGGACTTCTGCACCCTCCCACCTTGAGCGGTACTGCCAGATACCAGAACTACTGGAACCTTGCTTACAGATGTTCCACGTTCTCTAGACACTGGGAGATCCTCCTCAAATGGCCTATTAATACAGCCTAGGCCCCCTACCTGATGTTCCCTTAAGAAACAATCCAGGCCCTGAGACTGGGTTTCGGGCACCTGGAGACACGCAGTCCCACCCACTCCTTCTCCTCTGAGACAGGACGTGAGCCCCTACACCGGGACCTAGCTGGGCTACTCTGAACCTCTTCAACCACGCTGGGCTGGAAGACACCTCAGCTACTCCTTTTGGAATCACTCCCACCTCTATGTCTCTCTCTTCACAGAACCTTACCCACTCTAACATACTGTATCTAAACAGACCACAGAAATCAAAAGCAGGCTCCATTTTGGCGGACGTTCTCGAGAAAAGTTTAACACAAGGAACCTAGGTGTCTGAGCTAAAACAGGAGTACACACCAAAGTATTCAGCAAGCTCCCTATCTCAGAGAACTCACACCCAATCATTCAGCAAGCTCCCTATCTCATAGAACTCACACTCACTTGCCAAGTGCAACACACCATTCATCCACACACAAACACCCAGACCGGTAAGACAGTATCTACTGTCCCTGAATCTCAACCTGCACCCCTCTTACTGAGCACCAGGTACCATACTCTAAGAACGGGACGGGGAACACATGCACTGGACACATTCATGCTGCTACCAATGGATCCCACCCTCACTGGTGAATCCAGACACACACTTTTGTTGCTTCCACTGGATCCCACCCTACTGGTGAATCCCAAAAACTCACACTGCACTTAGGGGATAATCTACCCTCCCGAGCTAGTGACTCCATACCAATTAAGTCCTCAATGTAGGCCAACCCCAGAACCAGCGCAATGGCTCAAGGGCAGTTACTTCTCCTCCAGATTCTCTGGTTTCTATCCTTGGCAGGACACCTAACTCAAAGTGCACAAGAAACACATTTCCAAGGAAATGACATTTAGAACAAACTTAGAAACAATAATCCCTTTCAATGTGACTATCTAAAATGCAGAGTTTTGTAGTGAAGCCAGTTGTTGCTGTGGTACTGCGCAAACACAAGTCCTCATCCTTCCGCTTGCTTCCAGTGTTAGAAATGGGATTCCGGGTTGGCTGAGGCTTGCGCCAAAGTCAGGCAGAAACCACCACTCTAGTTAGGGCAAGGAAGTTACACTCCAAAGATAACCCCTGCTCACCCCCTTGGCGACGTGACACGAACAGTAAGGCTGATCCCGGAGGCAATGTGTAAAGCATTTGCGCATGCACCCACGAGCAACTACATCCCCGGCCCCCCACAAAAGGAACTCCACACAAGGTTATATCAAAAATAGCCTTTGTATTATCAAAACACATCAGAGTAATAATCACAGGATGTACATTGTGCCAACTGGCACGGCCAATATTTACAAGGGATTATGTACACCTGACAGGGCCACATGGACCACTGTCAGGATCATCACGAAGTGAACTTGGTAACAGTGAACTAAAACATACAAGTAAAAATAGGTCATAGAACGTATAGTCAGTAAACACTGATAATCACTGCACTTGCAACAGTCAGTGCCATGAAATCCATCATACACAGTATCTCACCAGTCTAACTACATTAGACCCTCACCACCTAAGTAAAACCTTACACTAGGGGCGGAACTCACACAGGGAAGTACAATCTCCCTAACATAAACCTAAACAGGTAAAACAACCTCCTATGAAGAGATCATATCTAGAGGTATAAAACACAGGGTGCACAAAACATACTACACACAGTACATTTCCTAACACCCAAAAAGCATTAGCACATAATTCACAATAGCACATAAATCACATTAGGGTCCAGGTTGCGCCACTGCACCAAAACCTAAACGTAGCAGCTGCCCACTACTTGCTGGGCAGCTGAGGACAAGAACAGGGCCTAAACGCTGCAGCTGGCACTAAGTGCTGCGCAGCTGTGGACGGCCAATGTAGGGGCGAAGGAGTGCGACTCACTCCTGAGTCCAAATACATGTCCCTAGAATGAAAAACCTAAACGGTGCAGCTGCCCACTACTTGCTGGGCAGCTGTGAACTCCAAACTGAGACAGGGGGGCTCTCACTAGCCCTCTAGAACAAGTTGCGCCAACGTTGGAGCCCTTTAGGCTCTAGAACACATATGTGCCCTCTGGAGCACTCTGGCTCCTCAAATACAGAGACTGCGCAAAAGGTTGGAGCCACGGGGCTCAAAACAGGCTTCTCTGGCCCCTCACGGGCTTTTTCAACAACTTCTTTCAGGGCGGGGGAGCCATCTAGCTCCTCGGATAAAAATGCCCCCAAATGGTTGGAGCGTCCCACTGAGCCCACGGGGCCGCTCTGACGCTGTGACTTTCGCTGGCACAGCCAACGGGCCCTCTCCCTCGGAGAGCGGGATTCCGCCATGTCCCCAGCCCAGCCCTTACTCACCGGGCTGCTCGCTGGCTGCGGGGCTGTCTCCTCTCACAGGGGACTTCGGCGGACATACTTTGCGTGTGGCGCGGGGCTTCCCTGTTCCTCTCGGAAGCCCCGCGCTGCCAATGGCGGCCTCTGCCGCCACCTCACTTTACCCGGGCCCCCTCCAGGGACGCAGGACTTCTAAATGGAACCGGCGAGGCTCTGGGCAGATTCCTCCTCCGGGGCTCCCCCTCGCTCTTGGGAGCCCCGCAACTTTCGCGCTACTTCCTGCGGAGGGATTTGGGCCAATCCCAGCGCGGTGGCGGGCAGGACTTCCTGGAAGCAAGAGGAAGACCTGCCCCGCTCCATGCGCCCGGCCGCCTGACTTTCGGTTTTGCCGCAGCGCCTGCATCACTTTTTGGGGGATAACGAGGGGTAGGCACCCTCGAAATACAAAATTAAAGTAGAAACGGGGAGGGCACCCGTTAAGGCGCATATTAAAAGGGGAGGCACCCTTAATGAGAAATACGATGAATACCACGGCCATGCGGGGTGGGCACCCGCAATGAAGGTGCCATAAACACAGGCAAAATGCAGGGTAGGCACCTGCTATAAACACGGGCAGGACAGTTCAAAGCAAAGTGCTTCCCAGGCGCTAAGGGACACAGAAACCCTAGCCCCACAAAGCAACTGGAGTAAAAGGGTTTCCAAGAAGTCCTGGGCATAAAGACATGGAGCAACCAGCTCCTCAGCACAGGGAAGTCCTCCAGTCTCCCAGGCAAGGCAGAGGGGTCCCAGCAACAAGGTCCATCAGGCATCCAGAGGCTGGGCTGGGCCAGGGAGGCAAGCCTTCCCCTGGGTCCCAGCAGCAGCACGCCCCTGGTAGAGTCAAGTAGGAGAACAAGAACATTTTACATGAGGTCACAGCCTCTTTTTATACAGACATTTCCTTTGTCTCCAAAGGTACAGGCAAGGGGCGAACCAGATGCAACTGGTTCTTGAGCACTTTGTTTTGCTCAGCCCCTCTCCCTATT
The DNA here is from genome assembly GCF_964261635.1 of Lissotriton helveticus. Classification (NCBI taxonomy): domain Eukaryota; kingdom Metazoa; phylum Chordata; class Amphibia; order Caudata; family Salamandridae; genus Lissotriton; species Lissotriton helveticus. Next base: position 627,525,624 of record NC_136065.1, on the reverse strand, counting down.
CACAGGACAGGCCAGGGACATCAGACACACCACAGGGGGTGGAGCCAGCATTGTGGAGGGAAAGCCCAGCCCTATTCAAGTCCCAGGTGCACTCCTCCCTGCCATCAACATGCAGATCTCTCGATTCACCACCGGGGCAGACCCATCCTGACTCCTGGAGCCAGGCACACCAGCCAGCTCCAGCCAATCACAAGTCAGACAGTCAATTCACATTCACTGCACAGACAGGCCAACTTCTAGAAGTGGCACTTCCACAATAGACACAATAAATCCGTGCACATCATCGCGCAGCATTTAATCACACGAATCCGCACATACCAAACTCGAGCCTGCACTCCCCACACATCAGGAACTGCCATGGACACACATATCCCCTATGTATTCCTATGGGAGGGCAGGCCAATCTCACACACGCACTCAGAGAGTACACGCACTTTACACGGCGCTACAGTGCTAACGTGCCCAAAGACCAGAAATCACTATAATGATGTAACATTAAAAGGCAAAAAGTTCAGGGGTGAACCTGCCAGAAGGGCCAAGTCCAACAGTACATCTAAAGGATTTCTCCACTAGATGTAAAACTCAACTAATATTAGCAAATATTTGCCTGTGTTTTAAAACCCAGACTCATCCTGCTCAAAAGGACATCTTATTCTTCATACGAGTGGCCAAAATGTTAGTATATATCGTGAGATCAATTATAATAATGGGGATATAGACCTGCACATTGAACACTTTTTAGTGATTCTGCCAAGTTTATCATTTAGGACTATTTATGCCTCTCCTTTAGATGGAGACTCCAATCTTATCCCCAAAAATGAGTTGTCGGCTTTAGCTAATCAGGCCATTAATGAAATACCAAATCTTTTATAGAAGGCACTGGTACTTTTTTCATCTATCATTCAGAGATGGATTCTTCCAGTACCACACTACATTGGAGATCCAGTAGTTAAAAAAGACAAAAAGGTATCCACTTGATTAGAATCATTGTTTATATAGTGTATGAACATTTTTCCTAAAGACCTATCTTTCTTTATTCTGCTCTGAAATTTTCTGTTGTCCATACAGGCCTATCATATTAGGAGTTCAGTTTTACGTTTTAACCATTTTCAACCTTGCCACAAGTAGCCTATATGATTTGTTAGGTTCATAAAATTGCACTTTAATCTTTACAAGTGTTCATCCAGTGCCTTAGGCATGTAGTAGGTTGATTTGACCTCTTCATGCTGTAATCTTTCTTTCTTTCTTCTTTATTTCGATAAAATATAGATCATAAAAGGATACAGCAATTTAACACAAATAAAAACAGTGAACAGTATAAAAATATAAAAACAGTACAATTAATCGATATATCCGCTCCCACTCTGACCGTTTTCAGAAAAAAAAAAACATGGCTTTTCAACCAGTAATCCATTTCTCTTTCTCATTCTGCCTTCATCCACAGTGCCGAGACGCCCTTGGGCAATTGTTCGTGCTCAACAAATCGCATAAATAAATAAATAAATGAATTAACATACAAAGGATTTTAGAATCAGCAAATACAGTTCATTATCCTATAATTGGCTAAGTGTAGCGTTTACAAATATGCCACAAAGCTGTTAAGAATTTTGCCACTGCAAACACGATTGGAAGGGATAAATCGGTCTTTAGTATTCTATACGCTGGAGAATAGTCCCTAAAGCCAAGGTTTTTAAGAAGTGGGACAAGCCAGTATTTCCTGGGTCTGTGGTAAGCTGTGCAAAAAAATATAATGTGCAGGTCAGTTTCACTGGGATAAGAGCATGCTGGGCACTGTGTTGTGGAATGGGGATTTGCCCAGCGGTCCATAAATGCCCTAAGAGGGAGAGATCCATATCGCCACTGCATAAATAATTTCCTGGTGAGGACAGGACTAATGCCATCAAGAACAGATTCCAGATGGTATGAGTCTTTGATTTTGATAAAAAAAATTGGTTAGAGATCCCTCGCGTGTGCTCTCAATTGAGATAATACGTTTGTGCTCATAAAACGCCCTAGAAAGACATTTGCGTGGGAACCTGCCACATGCGTTTCCAGGATCTGTCCACAATTCCGGACTTCCCAGTGTCTCACAGATCTGTCTGATATATCTCAACCAAGGGATTTGTCCAGCATTAGGTAGGCGTAAGATCTCTTCGAGCTCAGACCTATAATTGGATAGTTCTGGCTGGGTCCAGATTCTACGCCCAAAAATTAAAGGTTTGAGTCCCAGTTCTTCTGTAATAGGTCTGAGACCCAGATCTAATCTCAGCGGAAGCAGTGGAGTGCTGGATGGTAAAGCTGCCAACTGCCTAATAAAATTGTTCTCGCTAATCTGCAAATTCGGGGCAGGTGTATGACCCCATAATTCTCCGCCATAGGTGACTGCCCCTCTTGCCTGCATTTTATAGATTTGGAGGAGGGGGCCAAAAGGCTTGTAAGTATACCCACTTGCCATCCTACAGATACCGCCCGTGAGCTGGGCCAATTTCATGTTTGCCTTGACTCGGTGTGAATCCCACGTCATGTTCTGGTTAATTGTTACCCCCAAGTATTCAAAAGTAAAAACCCTCTCGAGTCTTAGGGGCCCTATGGTAGGATTCGAGCGGGTTGAGGATGGTGGGTTAAGGATCATATATTTGGTTTTAAGGGCGTTGATCTCCAACCCGCGCTCGGCACAAAAGGTCGAGAACCCATCTAGTACCCATTGAATGCCCATAGGGGACTTGGACAGCAGCAGGGTGTCGTCCGCAAACATGATAGCGGGCACCCGATTGCCATTGAGCTTAGGGGCATCAGTGTCACTGAGCCTATTCAGATGGTCGATTACCCCGTTGACAAAGAGTCAGAACAGAGTCGGCGCAAGCACACAGCCCTGTCTTACCCCCCTGTCAACGGGGAAACCTCCCGAGAGTGCCCCCCCTCTGCCGCACCTGACCCTGGCAAAATTCCCCTGGTGTAGTCTTATCAGAATTGACAAGATATCAACCGGGATACCTAGGTCTGCTAGAACGGACCATAATTTGTCTCTAGGGACTAGATCGAAGGCTGCTCGCAAGTCCACGAAAACCGTGTACAAGCTGCCGCCCTCGATTCTCGCAGTCTTCTAGAATAGGAGGTTCAGACGGAAGATCTGGTCCGTAGTTGAAACCCCCCTTCTGAAACCGGCCTGTAGGGGACTTAGGATGCCGAATTCCTCGATCCAGTTTTGGAGGCGATCGAGTATCAGTCTACCAAATAGTTTCTGAGAAACATCGATAAGACTGATAGGTCTGTAGTTGGCTGGGAGCAGAGGCGACCCCTTCTTGTATATTGGAACAATCTCTGCTCTCAGCCAAGTACCAGGTACCTCCATGCCCCTCAGGATTGCATTGAACATCAACCTTAAATATGGGACCCATACATCGGGTTCCTGCCTGAATAGGTCGCCCGGTAGACCATCAAGGCCAGGTGCTTTACCTGATGCCAGCCCAGCAATCGCTACTCTTACCTCCAAATCCGTGAAGGGATCCACTGCAATACAATCGCTGGAGGACAATGGGGGGCTAGATAGGGCCCCATCGACTGCCCTATACAGGGATTGGAAGTGGTCTTGCCAAGCCTTGGGGGCGATATTGGGTTCTATTGCTGAGGCTAGCTCCTCAGGGCCTGTGTTCACGATACGCCAGAATTTGCGGGAGTCCCTGGTAGCCAAAGAAATGGTAAGGTTTTCCCATTTGTCCTGCTCCCACTCTCTCTTAGCGTGGGCAATCAGACACTTTCACGCCTTTCTCATAGCCCTGATCTTATCTCTCTCCTTACCTTCCTTAATCGAGATTAGCAAATCAGATTTTGCTTTGCGGCATGCAGCATTATACCAGGAGCGGTGGATAGGTCGGCCGCTGCCACTTTTTACAGTCGAAAAGAGGACTTCGGACACAGACTTGATTAGATCTTCGTGCAACAGCCACAGCTTTTTGTTTGCGTCCTGGGTGCCGGTTTGTTCCACGATTGCACAAGCCTTTTCAAGTATGGGGATAACCCGGGCATATAACTCTCCTAACTTTTCTGGACTAGAGGCCAATTTCTCCCACCTTATTTTGCGTCTGTTGTTAGTTAACACAAGCCCTTGCGCCGAGGGCTCTGCCTCTGTCCCCCTAGGCTCTAGACCAGGGTGGAGATACTCTAGATCCAGTGCATCGTGGTCGCTGTCCTCCCTAGCGATCACCCGGAAGTCGATAATATGTGACCACAACGCGAGTGGAACCAGAATATAATCAAGTCTTGACTCCCTACCCACCTTGTTATATGTGCATTTAGGGGGGATGTCAGATTTTGTGCGACCATTACAGGCCCGCACGCCATGTTTCAGAGTCAAGGATGTGATTTGGACGGCCAGTGGAGTCCATGCTCTGGGGGCGGGCGCTGCCGATTGAGGTACTAACCATAGGACATCCTCCTCCTGGGACATTCCATCTAATAGACCAGGAAGCTGTTCAAAATGACAGTTCAAATCCCCTTCTATCAGAAATGGAGTACCCTCCGGGATTTCACTTAGGGCTGTCGAAAGCTCCTCAATGGTGTGAGATTCTTGTGACATGCCCACCGGCCTAGAATAAACATTTACTAACAGGAGTCTGTTTGAATTAGGCCACACCAGCATAACGCCAAGGATGTCCTCTGTGGTTAGGGGAAATAATGTTGCCCTACATCCCAGGTCAACAGCCACCCATGTTGCAAGACCTCCCGAGGGACGCCCCCTTCCCCCCCACTTTGGTGGCTTTGAGAATGCAGCAAATCCTGTGTGGGATACATCCTTTCTAGCCCAAGTTTCTTGGAACATGCATATATATTTGCCCTCGACGAATTAACTCCAATCCGGGCAATTTAATTTGCTCCCCAAACCCGCCACGTTCCAAGATATTATCTTTAGAAAGGGAGGGTTGAGGCTCGGGGTTGGAAATAGAGAAGAGCCTGCATTGGGTTCGGTCGTCACAAATGTGTTATTGTCGGGATTTTCCCTCTGGGCAACTATTGCATTGTTCGAAGCTGGTGGGGTCCCAGCAAAGGTTTCGTTTACCTCACCACTAGTGTGATGCTCCTTACAGTGGGCCTTTCCCCTTACGTATGGAATGCATTGTATGGGTGAAGAGACCCTATGTTCACTTGTGGCCTCCCCCCTCCCGTGTCCACCCTGTCAGTCTACCATGTCCAGGGTGCTGTACCTGTTATAAGTTGGAAAATACGCAGGTTTCTGAGATCTAGGAAGGAAGGGGGCTCCTCTTTCTCTTTCACCCCATCTTCCCTCCCTCCTATGGACTGTCTCCCATCCCTCCTCTACTTGCATGTGTCTTGAAGGTGGATAAAAGAATGATAGAGGTAAGGGCTGGATGGAAGTCCCTAGGTCGGGGTATGACCAGCCACATATGTGTGAGACGGTCATGGGGTCCCTAAAATTAATTAGGACACAATCTCCATTGATAGATTTCCTGGTGTTGCCTAACCATGGGACTCTCCTTACCATCAGGACCTCACTATGTATTCCTTGGGGGAGGGGCCTATTAATGGAAAGCCAGTTCACAACCTTATTTTTCAAGGCTGCGACAGGTTCTTTGATAAATGGTTTTAACTCTGGGACGCCAACCAGAATAACAGTGTAAGGGCTCGCCTCTGGTGGTAAGTTCATTGGCCTATATTTTTTACTGATGCCCTGCTCGCCCAATGCAACTGCAACTGTATTCTCAGGTAAGCTGGGGGTTGCAGCTCGAGTGGTCTCCTGTCGATTTGGGGTGTGTGATATAGGCTGTTGAATGTGCGTGGGCTTAGGGACTGAACCAGCTTCCTTCACTGAAGACGCTGGTATAGCTTTCTCGTTTCTAGTCTCTCCCCCACCTCTGGGAGCTATATTGACTTTTTTAAGCCTGTCGTCTAGGAGCACCGTTGCCTTTTCAATGGTCGCTAAACTGGCTTCGATCTTGGAAAGGCGTAGTTCAAGTGGGTGTATCATTGACCGTAAAAGGACGCCTATATCAGAGAGTGTAATGTCCTCATCACCTATGATTACATTAGGGCATGAGGGTGACTTCCAGTATTTGCGTAGGTAATGGCGTGTTTATTTGCGGAGTGGTAGATCCCTTAGAAGATGCTCCTAATTTATTACCCTCCACCCTTCTTCCCCCGTATGATGTGTACCTCTTTTTCTTTTTGGGATAGCTCCTTCCCTTTCCCCCTGGGTGGGATAACTAACTCCAGGAGGAGTGCCATCCGTGTAGGCCATAATGGCTATAGCGGTAGTCGGTTGAGGAGGGGGCTGGGGTAGGGGTAGAAGGCTTAGATCTTCAGGGGCACTAGTATCGATGTCAGTGTTATGAAGAGTAGAGTTAGTTAAATCAGGTATATTGGGCGCACCACTGGCCCCCCTATTCCCAGAGTCTGTCAATACACAGTCAAATCTCTTTACAAGGGTGATAGCGTGCGCTAGGGGACCCATAGAGGATCTCCTTACCCAGTCTATTTCTTGTGATATTTGCCTCTCAATGATTGTAATTTCGTCAATTAAAAGGGAGCCCGCTTTTGCAAAGTAAGTGTACAAAGTACCTTTTGCCGCACCGGCGGCTAGCGTAGTCTTGCTCCTGGTCTCTCTTGCGGCCATAGTCCGAGAGTCAAAGGACGCGGTAGATGGGTTGGTAAGATGTAGTAAAGTCAAAAGTCAAAATCCAAGGGGGTAGCCCAGTCCCGGTCTCTGCCCGACTCGAACAGCCTCAAACGGCCCGCCCTTTGCCCGGGCTTCACCCCGTGCTCCGTCCCGCGCGCACGTCCCGCGGTCCGCGTGTCAGCCCGTGATTAAGTAGGCGGGGCAGGGGGCGGGAATATACTCCAGCTGCGCTGTGTTGGTAAAGCGCTAGGGATGCTGGGTCTCGCAGTCCCGGCCCCTGCGAGGAAAGGAGATGAGCCCCTGGTCACCCCTGCTCCGTCTGCACAAAATCCTTAATGTCCGTGTAATGGACGGGCAACTTCAATACAGGTCCTCCGGCAGTCAGGAACGGCTTTGCGAGCGGCTCCCGCGGAGCGGGGGCCGCAAGCCATTTATGCTCTCGCAGTGGGGCAGGGGGCGGGAAGAGACTCCAGCTGTGCTGTGTTGGTAAAGCGCTAGGGATGCTGGGTCTCGCAGTCCCGGCCCCTGCGAGGAAAGGAGATGAGCCCCTGGTCACCCTTGCTCCGTCTGCACAAAATCCTTAATGTCCGTGTAATGGACGGGCGACTTCAATACAGGTCCTCCGGCAGTCAGGAACGGCTTTGCGAGCGGCACTGTAATCAATTGAAGTAAAACTATTGTACCCTTCTCCTTGGGAAACATCCTTTACAACGAAACTTTTACAATGCAGTGCTTTTACAACGCAGGTTTTACAACGAAAACCATTACAACGCATTGCGCTGGGGGCGCTCTAGGATAGGAAATAGATTTAATGTACTATCCAACACCTTCCCTAGTGTCCACGGGGACTGGAGTTGGAATAGTAAATTAAACTATTCACTATCCAGCACCCCAAAGCTCTATGCGTTGTAAAGGTTTGCGTTGTAATACTTGCGTTGTCACAGCATGCGTGGTAAAAGCATGCGTTGTAACGTCATACATCCCATCCCTTCTCCTTGTACTGTATCTCCCTTTTTTCCAAGATCTTGTTCTAATATTTATTTTGTTAATGTCCAAGTTTGTTGCTAATTGACTTTAGCTGCTGTACAATTCGCCCTGTTTATGGCTTTGAAAGTATCGCATAATATAATAATGAACACCTCCACATTATCAATCATCTCAAAATAGTCTTGTTTCTGAGCCTGCAGAGCAGCAGTATAAACCTTATCCCTCAACAATGACACATCAGATCTCCATGTCCCTCTACTAACTGAATTTAGACCTTTGTTGAAATCCCAGACTACCTGGGGGTGGTTAGTGATAGTGATGAGATCTATGTCTATCTTGGTAGTAACATGGTAATAGTCTGTCTGTGCTGCATATATGATCTATTCTGGAGTAGATTCTCTTGGTATGGAAACAGTAAGGCCCCAATTACAAGTTTTTGGCAGAGCGATGGCGTGGCGGTGCAAACTGCTGTGCCACCGCCTTATTACAACTACACAGTAGTCATCCAGGCTTGTAACGTGGCAGTCCCATGATGGTGCCTCTGTTAACCGACAGTGCAGCCATTAGGAGAGGCACCACAACGGAACCACGCCACAAGGTTCCTGCCTAGCATGGACTCGTAAGCCCATGCCATGCAGGAATCTATGTGCCTGCACACAGAGGGCCCCTGTGTTCATCCACATGTCTGAGAGGCACAGGAGGGTTCTGCAGGCCTCCCTTTGGTTCCTGTCCGCCAGGCTTTTCATGCGGTGGAACCACCTTGAAAAACCTGGCAGAGAGGAAACTTGTAATATGATTGGTGGGACTGTGGCGGTCCCGCCAAGCATATTGTGGCTTCTCACCATTGCTCCTACGCGAGGAAATGGCGGTTCCCTGGTGGAGCAAGTGGTCACCTGGCAGTACAACTGCCTGAGTCGTAATCGGGCCGACGGACAACCGGTGTGGCGGTGGCTGGATACGCCACTACAGCACCTCCATGAGCCTGGCGGTCCTTGGACAGCCAAACTCATAATAGGCCCCTAATTGTTTTCCGTGTCCTGCAGGGGGAGAGTCCACCAGGCATCTTAAAAATCCAATTACTTGAGGGATTGAATTATTGTATGAGGTATCCCACCAATTGTGTATTACTTTGTGGGTGTCTATCTACTGTATGGTCATGCACACTGTTAAAATTACCTGCCCAAATTAGTTTACCTCTTAACTTAACCCAGATCAGATCTATTACTAAACTAGGAAATCTCTATAAATTTTTCTCAGTGCCTAAGAATCCACAAGCATCACATCCATACCCTCAACCTTTCCCAAAGTCAGTAAACATTGGCCCTCTTTGAAGTCCCTCACAACCTCTTGCACGCCAAAATTAAGATCACTGTGCAAAGTTATCATAAACATACAAGCCTTCTGGCCCGTAGAAACAAAGTGCTAGTTCCATTACAATTAGTTGTGTATCAACAGAGGTTAGATGTGTTTCCTGAAGAAATATATTATACAGCAATTCAGAAATCAGGGATCCCTATAGTTTGTGGTGTTTATCCAGGGAATTTAATACCCTAACAGTCCAAGTGACTAATCATACCATAAACGTGCTAGGCACTGAAGGCAGTGCACAGCATCTTCTTTAACAACCACCTCCTCACTCCCTCCCAGTCTCCCAGTCCCCCAGACAATCTCGCCAAGATTAAGTCCGACCCACTTCCCTTCCATAAAGAATACTTCCAACAATAAAACAAAACTTTTCAAACCTTAGCAAATACAACATACCTTTTTCAATGATACGGAAAGAAAGCTTCCCCAGTGTGTTAGCTGATGCATGCATGTATCCTGCTTCTCTTCCCAAACCTTCTCCCACTCCCTCGTCTCCATGGCTCAGAAAACACTTCTCAAGGGCAATTTAAGTGTTAATTAAATCCTGAAGCTTGTTCAAGATTGAGGAATTCCAGCAGGACACTTTTGGTTGTATGGGTTAGTTGCTGGTATTTCAAGACAAACCTGGAAACAGAAGCACTCAGAGCCACCGTCCAATTGGGTCCTTCATTTACTATGTTCACAGAAAGAGGGGGAAAACAGTGAACCGGTTACATAGGGCATTTTTAGAGGCCCTTAGGGAGAAATTGATGGTGAGTGCAGTTATGGATCTTAGTGAAGTAGACTGGATCCTAATCTAGATGATATGACAAAAAAGGTTTGCCAGAAAATGTATTCAATTTAATATAATATATAAACCTACTTGTCCCCTAGAACACTAAGTAAATCTACGCAGCACTAGAAAAATCTGGCTTGAGCTGTACAGTTCCTGAGGGAGAGTGTTCTATTTGATCTGGTTAAGCCCATGTACACCAAATAGTTGACTGCGGCCACAGGGAAGTTTAATTTGAAAAAGACTCATTTCTGCATAGTCACCTTATTACCTTCTCTGAGGAAATCTAAAATGAGTAGTAATTTGAAGACTATATAGATTTATAGATAGCAAAGCAATTTAGTGAAATGATTGGGAAATTAAATCCCAGCTGAGCCTAAAAAGGGGAGGCAGCTGTGCGCAAGTGAATGGAGATTGAAAGCAGTTATTTGCATATGGAAGCTAAAAGGTAGATGAAAAATCCAGAGATGGTACAGGCTTGGGTCATGATCTTGAGAAAAATGCCAGGAGAAGACAGAATCTGAATTACAATCTAAGTGATCATGGAAAAGTAATTAGGAATGAAGGCCTCAAGGGACAGTGAATAGAATATATTGAAAGGAGTGTCTAATAGGTTTAATAAAGTAATGGTTTGGTCTGCACTCAGTGTTTTATAACACACTTGACTGTCCACTGTGGAGTCTACAAGCTACCAAAGGAAAAAAGCTAAAATTGGCAGAACGGAGTTGGAGTGCGAAAAATAGGCTTGACCATTCTCTTTCAGGTCCAGTATCACCTCAGAAAGTCAAACCACATGCTTGTGAGAGTTGAACTCAAGTGGGAAAGCAAATGGGGAAGCCCAACAGTATGTGATTTGTCATTGCCTGACTTTTATTTGAGATTGAGGTCAGAGCTTTGCATTAAAAGTATTCTGTGAGAGGTCCTGATATAATTGAATAACACTGTCATTGAAGGCTATCTATAGACATTTCTGGGCTTCTTTTAAGATATTGTCCTTTATCAATGCGAAGGAAATGTGTCAATTATATCCTCAGGAGAGGCACCCTGTGACTCCATGGGAGCAGCCACTCTTGGGCATCCCATTATTACAGTGCCTCCTTTACCATGTCATAGGATACAATGAAATAATTTGATGCAGGCCCCAGCTTTCAATTTACTCCTTCCTATTTCATGTTCTACCATCTCATCTCAATCGGTCTTCCAAGTAATTGCATTTGTCTCTTTCCTTTTTTGAATCTGATGGTCGCGTTTCTTTGTGGGCATTGACAGGGTTGAAATGTACTCCTCCTTACTGTCACCTATTCTTTCAATTGATTGCATATTCTCTGCAATATCAGTTATCTCCACTGTCATTTTTGCTTTAACTCTGTGGATTTGGTCTAGTGAATGATTTACTCAGTTTGGTCTACCAATCTTTCAGATAGCCTTCAGACAGCCTTGTAGATCCTCTTGCACCAGAGGATGAGTGCCATTCTGTTTGGATGCCATCTTGCATTCTAAGGAGTTCACCTCAGGGAAGAATGTTTTAGTACAGTGCCTGTTTTTCTACCAGCAAGAGTGGAGATATCCCTGCAGTCTGCTAGCCTCCACTTTCCTCATGGAGAGTGGTTGGCCAAATGCCATCAAATTTCCAGAGTCAAGAAACAATATATATATATATAACTATATTGCTAAAAGTCAAGCTTACATGAAATTGCAGGTGTAGTCTCCCCAGGCACACTCGGCATATATTTATCTATAGGTAGATTTTCCTTTAGGGGTTCAAATTTGAAACTTTCCCATTGGGTTTATATCCATGTGCACATGCATTATTCAAATCAGTGAGTGTTAGTTAGTTGTGTACAATCATTAATGCAGTATGACCAATGTAACAAATATGAGCAAAGGCATTTCCCCAGCAGCCCTACTGTACAAGTTGGAGAGTTGTTGCTCAATTTGTCTCTCTAAAAACATGTCATGCATAATCGTCAGGTATTTGGATCACAATGTCTACCTTCAGGGCACCTCACAGTAGGCATTTTCAACTGTCTCAACTGTAAATCTCCTAACTCTGTTTAACCTTGTGGGAGAGGTCTTCATCAAGTGAAGTGCACCCCTCCAGCTCTTTGCTACAGCTTGTCATTTTAGTGTTGCAGCTAATTTCCTTCTAAAGTGAATTCACTGCCTGGAGATCATACTCACTCCATCCCTAGCCAACACAGGGGCCTCAAACCAGTTTGTGCTGCTGCCTCCCAATATTCACCATAGCTTCTATAATGCAGGATGACAGTAGTTCCAAGCTTCACATTCCAAGTCATTCTCATTTCCAGGACTTCTCTTACCTTTTCTCGAGGTGGATGCTTTTAGCATCACTCACTGCATTTAGACCCAAAATGGCCACCAGGAAGGATCTTGGTGGGGAAGGGGGAGGTGAGTTAGCTTAACAAGGGGCTGTGAGATTATTCCTTGTACTCCTGGGCAGTAACAGTTGTTTCAGTAGTGCTCACATTTTCAACACAGCTGCTTCTCATTTCACCAGGAATGTTTACTGTAGTTTATTAAGTCATTCCAGGGTCATCTGGCAGGAATTCACTACTAGAGCACTTCTAATTCCAGTACCAGCCATGCACCCTTATTTCTCATTTATATAAGGCTGAGATAGTGAGACTAGAACAATCTGGAATCATCCCCCGTGGGCACTCGTTAAATCGTCTTCTGAATGAGGAAGACTTCCAGTTTGAGGTTTTTCTCAAATGTTCATTTTATTTCATGATTGACATTTAAAGTCTTTTTTGATTATTTTTGCAAACAATTTGATAATATCAGGCAATGTCCATTTCAAAATCACCAATGCATTTCGGGCATTAGATTCATGCCCTTCATCAGGGAGACGACACTACAAAAGATATATGATGAGTGACTGTTAATATATGATTAAAAACGGGTAAACAAACAGTTAAAGCAACATGGTTAACTCATTAGCATTAGGCTAAAAATGTAATGTACTAGTCAGTTGTTAAATTGGTTGGACTTCGTTGTACCAAAGACAGGTTATTGCAACAGAAAACATTCAAATAAAGAACAGTGTGTCAGTGTCACTTACATGCCTTTCCAAATCAGGGGTTCGAAGTCTAGAAGGAAAGTAAAGGGACTGGTTTACTATTAGTGCGGTCTGCGCGGTCTAAAAGCGTTATTAGAGGGATGGTCAGTGAGAAAAACGTTGGAATAAGACTAACCTGAATAGTTAGATTCCGGGTGTAAATAATCCAGTGCTCACTTCGGTAAATGCGGCACGAAGAAGACGCGCTTCCCTATTCAAACAGAGAGTTATCTGGTCATGTGGGTAGTCACATGACAAAAAGGATAGAAAAAAGACTAAACGTAGTTGGGTGGTTCCACTCGCTAAAGCGAGGGTAGATATCCATCTGCAGCTAGATGCCCACTCCAAAAGGTAAAACAATTTAGCACGAACTCATGTTTACCAGTTGGCAATATAATCTGGAGTATGCTACGCAAAAAAAATAAAAAAATAAAAAAATGAAATTGAAATCAAAGGACTCGATCCACTGTGTGTTGCATGTGGGGAGTGTGAGGTTGAGAGATTAGTCTGTTGCGCCACCGTAGTGGTGGATGGTATCAACGAGTGTTAGACCTTAAGCCTAATGTTAGTTAGGGATGAGTGTGATGAGTGTCCTGTGTGAAATATACCAACGCAATAGGCACAATAAATGATCATAGGAGCAATTAATTACAGGTAACATGCAAGTTCAATTCTCTTGCCCGCGGTCACTGTAATAACATCATCAGAGGCAGTAGCATAAACCACCCATCCAAAGGCCATCGAATCAAACTCAAGGTCAATGCAACTTGTGAATCAAGCAACCTAATATACGGGATACGTTGCCCGTGTGGCAAGATGTATGTGGGCAAGACTGAGCGCCGCATCAAAGTGCGCTTAACTGAACATAAGTCAAACATCAGACTAAAAAATATCAAATCAGCCTTATCACTGCACTTCACGGAAGAGAAACATAACATTTCACAGATCAAATTCATTGTGTTGGAAACTGTTCCTAAAATTGAAGGTCGTGACAATTCCAGCCATCTACTCCGCAGAGAAAATCAATGGATCCAGAAACTGTCAACCCAGAAGCCAATGGGCTTGAATGAGAGAATTGAACTTGCATGTTACCTGTAATTAATTGCTCCTATGATCATTTATTGTGCCTATTGCGTTGGTATATTTCACACAGGACACTCATCACACTCATCCCTAACTAACATTAGGCTTAAGGTCTAACACTCGTTGATACCATCCACCACTACGGTGGCGCAACAGACTAATCTCTCAACCTCACACTCCCCACATGCAACACACAGTGGATCGAGTCCTTTGATTTTAATTTCATTTTTTTATTTTTTTATTTTTTTTGCGTAGCATACTCCAGATTATATTGCCAACTGGTAAACATGAGTTCGTGCTAAATTGTTTTACCTTTTGGAGTGGGCATCTAGCTGCAGATGGATATCTACCCTCGCTTTAGCGAGTGGAACCACCCAACTACGTTTAGTCTTTTTTCTATCCTTTTTGTCATGTGACTACCCACATGACCAGATAACTCTCTGTTTGAATAGGGAAGCGCGTCTTCTTCGTGCCGCATTTACCGAAGTGAGCACTGGATTATTTACACCCGGAATCTAACTATTCAGGTTAGTCTTATTCCAACGTTTTTCTCACTGACCATCCCTCTAATAACGCTTTTAGACCGCGCAGACCGCACTAATAGTAAACCAGTCCCTTTACTTTCCTTCTAGACTTCGAACCCCTGATTTGGAAAGGCATGTAAGTGACACTGACACACTGTTCTTTATTTGAATGTTTTCTGTTGCAATAACCTGTCTTTGGTACAACGAAGTCCAACCAATTTAACAACTGACTAGTACATTACATTTTTAGCCTAATGCTAATGAGTTAACCATGTTGCTTTAACTGTTTGTTTACCCGTTTTTAATCATATATTAACAGTCACTCATCATATATCTTTTGTAGTGTCGTCTCCCTGATGAAGGGCATGAATCTAATGCCCGAAATGCATTGGTGATTTTGAAATGGACATTGCCTGATATTATCAAATTGTTTGCAAAAATAATCAAAAAAGACTTTAAATGTCAATCATGAAATAAAATGAACATTTGAGAAAAACCTCAAACTGGAAGTCTTCCTCATTCAGAAGACGATTTAACGAGTGCCCACGGGGGATGATTCTAGATTGTTCTAGTCTCACTATCTCAGCATTGTATTGACGTCGTGGGACCCTCGACGCCACCCTTTTGGTGCACCAGAACCCTCCCCAAATTTGGTTCAAATATCAAATAACTTTTGAGCTGTGCATCCATCCAACACCAATAGATCATTTATATAAGGCACATCTCAACCAATGAGGTGTCAGCCTACTGCTGTCAGAACAAAACTGTGTCACATAGCAATCCCTTACAAAGGACTCACGATAAAACCAATGTAAGCTAGTGAACATAAACCATTAGTAGCTCATCAACACTGAACAAGTCAGAAAATAACATGCTAAAAGGTTGATTTAAGCTGTGAGGGGAGAAAAATAAAAGGTAGAGGAACAACAATGTCACTGACAGGAAAAAAATGAAAGAACTAAAACATTTGACAATTAATCAAAAGAGATAGAACGATGTGACTAAAATGGGTTTGGGTGAGAAGCATAGGAATGGAAGGAGTGCAAGAACGATCCTGCTGCATCACAGAGTGTGGGAAATATGAGAATAAAGTGGAAAGAAAGCAAGAATTGGCCACATGATTAAGTTGAGGGTGAACATCTGCATTGGCAGGAACCAGCGCCACGGTGCAATGCGTTGAAAGTGTGCCTTGAGGCTCCTTCAACATGACAGCTCTCTTTCAATATCTTTTTTTTATTTTCAAAAACAAAATCCCAAAGCATGACAATAAAAAGCAATGACCCCCTTGCCATGGGGGAAAACACCAGAGTGTGAAAGTAAAAACTGTCCATTTACCCACCCACTCTAAAGAGTGCAGGCAGACAAATGGCCAAACCATTGACGGCCCTTACTCCATCCAGGCTTTGGAGGTTGTATGTGGTGGCTCTGTCTCTAACATACTGATGTTCAGCCCGACTCTAATGGGGTGGGTGGAGCTGCAGTTTGGTGAAGTAGGTACTCCGTTACCACAAAGTACCCTTTCCAACAAGCTCTAAATCAGGCCTTTAGTTCTTTACCCAAAAGGAGGTGGTCCGGATACACTGGCTGTGAATTCAAGATGAATGAAGCTGCCCTGGGGAAAGATTATTTGATCCCTCTGCAATACTTGGATTTCTTTATTTCCAGTCTTATTTTGCCATTTCTTCTCGCGTTCTTGTTGCCACAATGGAAAACCATTCACACTAATTTATATAAAAAACATCTTAGTTTTGCATTAAAATTGCAACCGTATCTGTATAAATATTTCTTAACTCCCAAAATAGCAAACAGATTGCACCAGCAATTAAATGTGATAGGTCAGTGAACCCCCATTGTAACCTTGTTCACATTGCTTAAGCTTTTGATTTTCCAAGGATTGATTCCAAAAATATTGCCCTGCTTTAATATTCTGGGTAACATATCAGGGACCAATGCACACTGTAAGTGCAATAAACTACAAGGCATATGTGGAGTCAAGAAAAGTAAATCTATTCTTAAATATCTATATCCACTTACCATCTCCATATTTTGGACCTTTATATTTTGCCTACAATATTGTAGCAGGAGGATATTTTGGGGAGAATATTTTGACATATAACTGTAGGAGATGAGAGAGAGCATGAGTTCCTCCAACCATGTTGCCATTCATCCCGGTCAATTGATAGCCATCCCTCGCCCTCCTCTACCAGCCTGCTTGTCTATAAAGAGACAGTTATCTCTGAATCAGGGAAGGGCTATGAACAAGCTTCAAAGAATGGAAAACCACTAAAAAGTCCTTCTCCAGAATTGTAGCTATTACAAATTCACATGCTTGAATCTTCACTGTCGTCATGGTGGGAGTCCCACTGTAACAGTAAAATAGTATAAAGCTTAAGATTAATCTCTCTTGAAAATCAACAGCATTTAGTAACCATTCAACCTCATTAAAGAGCATCCAAACTCCAGCCAATCACATTACAGACCCAGGGTATCCATCCCCTGCAGGGCCACCATCCCTCAGATTTCTTACTGCACGGTGTGTGTTAGGGAGTCGCCCTGAGCTCTGCTCAGTCACAGTGTTTCTACCTTGACCTTTTCAACTCTCAGCTAGCAGTTCCATTTCCTTCAACCTTCTCTTCAGCTGAGGTGGTGTTGAGTGTACCTTTTTTCCTGTCTTTGCTGCAGAATGTTTGAGTCCAAAAAAGGGCTGTTTAGGCCCTGCAAGACTTGTGGAAAGTTCAGACTTTTCTCTGAAGAGCCACATAAGGAGTGCTTATGCTGCCTATATCCAATCATAAGCCCAGAGACTTTAAGCACTGCCGGACTTTTTCTTCAAAAACCCTCTAGGATCATGAGGGAAGGCTACTCCTCTGGCTTCAGAAGAAACAAATCTGTTAAAAAAATGTTCTTACTCCAAGAGTGGGGAGAGGTCTCATACCTCCTCTAAAAAAGAATGGAAGAAGATTCTCTTTCTGTCCAGTGAGATCCAAAGAAATCAAGATCTCAGAGCAAGGAGTATTTTGTGGGAAAAAGGGCAAAATAAGAGCAACCTGGTTCTTCTCATGGCCAGCAAAGATCCAGCTCTGCACCTCCATCTGCACCTCATACTCCTTGACAGAAAATCCACACGTCGATGGACTCGCAGACGAGGCAGTCTCTGTCTACAACCTCTGAATCAGGTGCACCATCAACGGTTTCTTCAGCGACATCTATGATGTCGACGGTCAGGATGACGATGGCTGTGGCGTCAACGAAAACTGAGGTAGTGATGTTGTTAACAACTTCGTTGTGGAGTTCTGCATCAACGAAAGCTTCATCGTCAACAATTCAGCTGGGTGCTGCGTCGTTGACGAGCGTCTTTGCCCTGTCGACGGGCATTTCCAGACCGTTGACGAACTCACTGGTGCCATTGACGTTACTTCCTACGGTCCTGTCTACTATCCCGGTAGCGTTCCCGTCAACGATCCTGTTGAAGAAAATGGACATGCCACTTTTACAAACAATTGCATCCTTATTTCAGGATTTCTCCAAGATATTTCTGCTGCCTCCTACTCGCCTCCTGGATTTCCAGAAATAAGTGAATAAAGGTCCTTATGGCCCCGCATACAGCCCTTTGCAGCTTAGTGTCAAGTGCCAGGAATCTGAAGAAGAACAACTAGATGACCCTTCTGCGTATTTGGAAAGGGAATATTCCTTCTCAAATAGAGATCAAACCAGCAGTGAATGCTTGGACACTTTTCAGGAGCATTATCCTTATTATGAGCAGGAAGAGGAAGAACACCAACAAGAACCCTCCATTAATGTTGCAATGTCTCTTGTCACAGACTTAACGTCTGATGCTCAGCGACTACTATAAGCATTTCCCTGAGGCTACTGTTGCTCAAAATCCTCCTCCTGTACAGGAGGATCCTGTTGTTATCCCTGATATTAAAGCAGCACCTACACCAACGAAGCAGAAATCCTTACCACCCTTGCAGATTCCAGTTCAAATGTTGGATAGTGGTGATCAGCAGCTGGAAGAGGGTGAGCTGCAATTGGATTTGGATGTCCATGATGAATGGATAGACTATGTGGCACACACACCACCCTCCCCCACCCTGCCAGTGGCCGATTCTCCCCCAGCAGATATTGGCAGCTTCCACGATCTTTAAGAGCTAGCATCTAAATGCTTTGATAGCCCCATGCCTGTCAAGCAAACAGAGTGCTTCTTATATGATTTCAAGGCAGCCACGCAGCGTTCTATTAGGGCAATCCCTATTGTTGACTTCCTGTGACAGGAAGGCCTTAAGCTGAGGAAAACTCCAGCTTCTGTGCCAGCAGTTATTCCAAAATTGGACAAGAAGTACAGGGCACCTGAGGACTCTCCTGGGTGCCTCATTGGCCATCCAAAGCCCGATTCCTTGACAATGCAGGCCGCCCAAAGAAATATCTAAGAGTCCTGCTTCGCCATGTACTACTCCAACGGACAAAGAAGGGCGCAGGTTAGATAATATCGGAAAGAGATTTTCTGCGCTGACGACAACAGCCATTACGGCCTCCAATGCCATGGCCATCCTTGGGAGGTATGATAGGCAGATGTGGGCAGACATTCCTCCCTTTCTGGAATTTTGTCTGAAGACAAGAAGAAGGAGGCAAGAGAAATACTCTCAGATGGCGAGAGAGCCTCATCGGAAATCATCGGTGAGGCGCTGGACATCTCTTATACCACCTCTAGGCAGATGCGTGTGCTGTAGTTTTGCGCATACAGGGATGGCTCAAGGTAACAACATTCCACTCGGAAGTCCAAGCTAAGGTGCTTGACATGCCATTCAACGGTGAATACCTTTTCGGAAAGCATGTGGATGAGGCGCTTCAAACTAATAAATCAGACACAGATACGGCTACATCCTAAGCCGATCTACAGCAGAAGAAGTTTTCTTCTTTTCGAGGAAGAGGAAGGGGTCAATTTACCCCTCAGTCCAGCTCCAGCAGTGCTTTCACCCCTACTATCAGCATGGCTTCTGGCCGCAATATTCAGTGCAGTCCTTTAGTCAGACACCCACACTAGCTTACACAAAAGCTCCAGCACACAGACGTCCCACATCTGGAGGAAAACCTCACAATACAGGCAGAAGACAATGAACATTTTCAGGCACCAGTCACTCCAGTCCCACCCCAATTGGCTAAAAACTGCTCCAAATTCTTCGCTCAATGGTATACCGTTTCTTCCGACAGATGGGAGTTAGACATTTTTCAACCATAGTCACAACCCTAAAATTTCTCAAACAACCTCAGAATTTCCCTCTGTGGAAGACTGCTAACCATAATCTGGCTCTTTTCAAAAGAGAAATAAGTATCCTGCTCGACAAACAGGCAATGGAAGTGGTGTCACGCAGTCAATGCAATCTTGGCTTCTACTCTAGCTTTTTTCTCATAAAGAAAAAGACAGGAAAATGGTTGCAAATTATGGACCTTAGGTTGTTGAACAAGTTCATCAAAAGTCAACCTTTCCAGATGTTGTCATTTCAGGAGAGTCTTCTTCTCTTGGATACAGAGGATTACATGACCTCCCTGGATCTTCTGGATGTGTACTTCCATATTCCCATTCATCCAAAGCATCATCGATTCCTCAGGTTCGAGGTGGCGTGGTGCCATTACCAATTCAAAGTGCTGCCTTTCTGACTACAATCAAAGCCCAGAGTTTTCACCATGTGTCTGCCGCCGGTGGCAGCCTATCTCCAGTATTCCGAGCACCAAGTTTCTCCTTGCCTGGACGACTGGTTGGTCAAGGCCCCTTTCTTTCATGACGCCAAAGAGTCCACGAGTGCCTGTCTTCGACTTTTTCACTCCCCGGGTCTCAATCTTAACAGAGAAAAGTCCTCTCTACTTCCCTCCAGGTGGCTGGTGTTCCTGGGAGGACATTGGATACCAGTCACTCAATGGCCTTTCCCACAGAGAAAAGAATCTCATGTCATCAAATGAAAGCCCAATCCCTCTCCTCAAGAAGGGGCATTTCTGTGAGGACTTCCAAGTTGATGTTGGGGCTGATGTCATCCTGCATCTCATTGATACCACACTTTCAATTGCAAATGAGACCCCTCCACGAGCGGCTCGGCTCTCAATGGATTCAATCACGAGGCTCCTTTGAGGACACCGTCTCAATCACACCAGAGATGATCAGGGCGATGTCCTGGTGAACAATCAGAAGCAATCCCTCCCAAGGCCTGTCCTTGTTTCCCAACAAAACCATTGATGATAATGACAACAGACGCTTCCATGGAACATTGGGGAGCCCACCTTCAGGAGGTTCAGGTCCAAGGGAGGTGGTCGGATCAGGAGTCTTTGTGTCACATAAATCTGTTATAGTTAAAAGCAGTCTTTCTAGGACTCTGATCCCTTCTTCCAAAGATAAGGGGATCGTCGATTCTCATCTGCACAGACAACACATCCACCATGTTCTATCTACAGAAACAAGGGGGGACAGGGTCTTTGGCTTTGTCAAGCCTAGCGCAACGAATTTGGAACTGGCTGATTCGACACAACATATTGTTGCAAATCCACCACGTTCTGGGGGTGCTAAACGAATGGGCTGATTCCCTCAGCCGGGACACCATGCAGTGTCATGAATGGGAGATGGTTGCCGTTCAGCTGGAAAGGGTGTTTCAGTGTTGGGGATTACCAACCCTGGATCTGTTCGCTACATCACTCAACAAAAAATGCTAATTCTACGCCAGCAGATTTTCTCAACCAGGTTCTCTGGGGAATGCCTTCCATTTTTCATGGGAAGGAACGTTTGCTTATGCTTTTCCTCCATTCCCACTCACTCCAAAAGTTCAACAGAAAATCAAATGGAACCTTGCAGTATCATTGTTATTGCTCCGGGGTGGGTAAGACAGTACTGGTACACAGAGCTGTTTCGCCTATCCGAGTCTTCTCCGTTCCATCTTCAAACAATGGAACATCTGCTTTCCATGGATCAAGGCCAAGTGGTTCATCGGCAGATTCACTCACTTCACTTGTTTGGCCAGGCTCCTCAACACACAGAGTTTGGTAATATAATTATCTCTGAGGAGTGCAGTTCAATACTTAGCAAAACCTGAGCTCCTTCCACTGTCATGTGTTACTCGGCTAAATAGAAAAGACACTGTTCCTGGTGTGCAAAGCACTCTTGTTATACTCTCTCTTCTCCTCCAGAGGACGCTTTGCTGTATCTCTTGTCTCTGGCCAAGGCTGGTCTTTCTCACTCAACAATTAAAGTTCATTTAGTGGCAATTTCAAGATATAGGAGATGTTCAAGTCAGTTGCCGCTATGGTCCAACAGACTAGTGAAAGAATTTATGAAAGGTCTTTTTAGAGCCATTCCACCGGTTCTCTGGCAACTGAGCATTGTTTTGTTGCATCTCATGAGATTTCCATTCCAGCCAATTCACAAGTGCGATTTGAAGTATTTCTCATGGCATGTGGCTTTCCTCTTAGCCGTCTGCTAGACGTATTAGCGAAATTCAGGCCTTCGCTGCAAGGTGAACAACCTTTACAACGCAACTTTTACCACGCAGTGCCTTTACGACGCAACTTTTACAACGCAAACCATTACAACGCATTGCGCTGGGGGGCGCTCTAGGATAGGGAATAGGTTTAATGTACTATCCAACACCTTCCCTACTATCCACGGGGACTGGAGTGGGAATAGTAAATTAAACTATTCACTATCCAGCGCCCAAAAGCATTATGCGTTGTAAAGGTATTCGTTGTAAATACCGCGTTGTAAAGGCATGCGATGTAAAAGCATGCGTTGTAATGTCATACATCCAGTACCTACCACATTCCATCTAAACAAACCAGTGATCCTGCCTTCTTTTTTTCCTGCTCTGTCTTCACCAGCAGAGAGAGCTCTCAATTCTCTGGACATCAAACGATGCTTGGAGTTTTACTTACAAAGGACAAGACCCTTTCGTAAATCAACCCAACTCCTCATCGCCTTCTCTGCCCATAGGAAGGGTCAGGCTTTAACTTGAGCATCTATTGCACATTGGGTTTCTTCTACTATAGTTTACTCTCATGAAAGAGTGGGGCTCCCGCTAATGGCTAAGGTGACTGCCCATTCCACCAGGAAGATGGCAACGTCCTTGCCCTTTTCGCCGGAGTGTCTTTACCCGACATCTGCAGGGTGGCGACATGGACAAACGTCTCTACCTTCACAAAGCTCTATTGCCTAGATGTTTGGCAGAAGAAGGATATTGCTGTTGGCCAACCGGCCCTGCATCATCTGTTCGCTTAAGGTAGGCCTAATTTTATGGAGGTTTATTATTAATATTTCTTTCCTATACCACTATTTTGAGTTTTCTTCTCTTGGTATTTCGGCAGGTGTTCTATTTTATATATGCAGATACTACGTTACTTGTTTTCGATGTGGGATGGTTCATCAGTTTTTCCCACCTCCTTTAACTATAATGAACTGCTTGCTATTCTGATTCAAGCATGTGAATCTATAAAATATACAATACTGGAGAAAAAAAAGTTACTTATCTGTACACTGTGGTTATCCAGTATATATATCTTTTATAGATCCACATGTGGCCCTCCATCCTCCCCTTCCAGGTCTACCTTCCATACCTCTATTGTTTTACTAACTACACTTGTGTTCAAAATCTGAGGTATGGCAGCCCTGCAGGGGATGGATACTCTGGGTCTCTGATGTGATTGGCTGGAGTTTGGATGTTCTTTAATGAGGTTTACTGGTTACTAAATGCTAATAATTTTCAAGTGAGATTAACCTTTAACTTTTATACTGCTATTTTGCTGTTACTGTGGGACTCCCACCATGATGACGGGGAAGATTCAAGCATGTGAATCTATAAAAGATATCAATACTGGAGAATCACAGCGTACACATAAGTAACTTGTTTTTTCTAAATACTTCAACTCAATTTGGGAAGATAAAGATGCCTGGAAATTGAATTTAGCGGTAGCTTTCTTCACCACTATTTATGTCACGTCTTCATTTACTTTCTGTGCATTTGTTAATTCTCATTACACCTCCTTGCAATTATCACCTTTAATGGGTGACCTGCCTGACCTTGGTGTCTGATTTTTAGAACATTCTCCTGCCTTTCTTCGTCCTCCTCTATCCTTTTGATCCAGAGGGCAGTCAGGGATAGGACTGTCAGAAAGGTTGATTAAGGGTTGTGCTTCACACCCTGCTTTTTGGCATCGTGCAACTGAGCCTGACAATATTTTCACATTCTTATTAAACATTACACGTCTCTCCTGACCATGTCACTGTGAGTGTACATCAAAGCAATCTAAGCACCTTCTTGTTACTGCGCATTGTAGGTCTCTACAGCTTCTCACTGTGTCTTCTCTTTCTCAGGTATCTCTGCAATTGGCCTGCGGTGCTTTTCTTCTAAATCAAACTTTCTCAGATGCCATCAATATTCCTTTGGAAAAGCTGAAATGGACGTCTCCTTTCAGCTGCCACCGGGCAGCCCTCAGTCCCATCTCCCACAGTTCATCGTCCAGCTCCTTCAGCACCAAGAAGACCGGAACTCATGCTGAACCACGAAGCCCAGGGGTCACCAGCCAGTTTTTGACACCAGAGGTGGATCTTCCTTCTAACACACAGAACGGACATGAAGAAAGTGAACCAATACCAAAGCGACACATGTCAGGCAGTGGAGTGGAACATGTGTCAAAGGCAATGAAGTCAGAGAATGAACTGTCTCCGCCTGCCATCACCATTCGACGTTTTTCTTCTCCAGAGAGTACACATTCATCACCCACCTCCCTTGCTGACAGTGGACGTGGATCTGAAAATGAAAGCAGTGAGATGCAGGCCATGATGGAAACCATAATGCATCAGCAAAGTGCTGACCCAGAAGGAACCCTTTGGGCCACAGCTGTGGCACTGGCCTGGCTTGAGCACAGCTCAGCCGCACACTTCATTGAGTGGGAGTTGCTAGCAGCCAAGGCCTGCATGTGGCTCGAAGGGCAGCAGGTTCCAGAGGGCCGCAGCCTATCAACGGTGAAGTCTGCTGCCCAGCAGCTCTTTGTACTGCTAAGACACTGGGATGAGAACCTGCAGTTTAACGTCCTGTGCTACAACCCCAACAGTGTTTAGGTGGAGTGAATGCACCAGCAAGTATTGAAAGGAGGAATTGTAGTGGTGGAATGCACTATGAAAAAGACAGGGGAGAAGGTAGTCTTAAAATGGTGTATACCTGTGTTATGACTGAGCCACCAATTGTTATGTGACATGAGGTTATGGAGGATCTTATAGTTACACCTCCAACACCACACCCAACAAATCTCAGTACAAGGACAAACATATCTGGGCAATGAGAATTTAGGAAAGGTGGGATTTTAAAACCAAGATTGCTGGTTTTAATCTAAGTTGGCAATGTTTCTGCCCAAATTACTCACAGACAACTAAGGTCAACAAAACTGACTTGCTATTAAGCTAGATACCCTGTTGGTTTGTCAAAATCACTGCCATTAGGTAGAGGTGCCAAGCGTGAAATAGAAGCTGCAGTCTTCTGCATGGGCTGGCGCTGAGCCAGTGTGTGGAACATGAGTATACATACGCCCTACACAGTTAGTGCTCTGGTTGGTGTGTGACCTTCTGTTTGGGGCAAATTGGATAGCAGGCATGGCCAGTGGTATGCTGTGTCTGAATTGTTCTTTGCGCCCCACTGCATGCAGCACTGTGGTTGACATTTGTCACCTGCTGCATGCAGCACTGTGGTTGGTGTGTGCCTTGCTGCATGCAGTGCCTTCTTTGATATATAGTGTCCTGTTGCGTGCAGCACCATGGTTGGTGAGTGTGTCCTGCTGCATCGTAGTCGGTGTGTGCAGTGCGGCATGCAGTTCTGTGTTTGCTATGGGTGTCCTGGACAGGGTTGCCTAAGTGTCCTACAGAAACATATTTGAAGTTTGTGAGTTTGTGCAGGATGAGCAGCGGATCGAGGTGCCTCGTGGCAGAATCTGAAATCTGACAGGTTCTATGCATTATAACAATCCGTGCAGGCACAACTTTTGACCCTCTGAAATTCCACCCCTATTTCCGGAGCCCTGGGCTACTGTGCTTTCTGAGCAAAATGTCTACTGCACTCATCTACCCTGAACATATCAGATTCAGTCTTTTCTGCTCTTCATTTATTCTTGGGTGCTCTCAGATTACACCTTCACATTACTACTCTTTCATCTCATACAACGTTTCCTCCCCACTTCTCTCCATTACACCCTTCGTACCTAGCTAGCCTTGTTGTCATATTACCCTCTCCCTGAACCCCTAAGACTACATTGCAGGGTCCCTCACTCTTTGACTCTTCGATTCAGCCTTAAAGTTCCCATGTCTCTGTTCCAGCATCCATCTCATTCAGTCTCAGTGTCCTTCACTTCTCTTCTCTTGAATCTTTCACATTCTGCGCATAATTCACCTGCATCTCTTTTCCTGAGCTTATCCTATAGAGCATTTTCTGCTCTTGATTTTCTGTATCTAATGCACTCTTCAAATCTAATGTCACACCTCTTCTATCCTTCACCTCCTAGGTACATTTTCTATTTTATCAACTTCCCCATCACTGAACCCCCGCAAATTCAGCCTTCTTGCAATGCCATTATGCTTCTTCACACCACACTTTCAATCCCAAATTCCTACCTTCCCTTGTCCTACAGTCATCAAACCTAATCTTTACTTCACTTCTACTTTATGGTAATGCTCATCATAGGTTTCATCTGACTATAAATCTGAGGGTCTAATCCTCTTTTTTATTTTTTTTAATGCAATTTCCTGATGTACTATTCCAGAAATTACAACTGCCCAGTGCAGTTCCTATTAAAATTAATGTTTGACCCGCTGTTAAAAGTCAAGCAGCATTTATGACAATGCTGCCATGTTGAACAATGTGCAACCCAATATTTAGATTTACTGTTCTCTGAACTCTGTTCCTTCTTTGCAAAACTACGCTGCACTGTCCTAACCTCAGTGCCCACCTCACCATGTGATTCCGCCTTACCATCCAAACTCTTGGCTATTGCACCCTCACTTGTAACCTCAGGATCCACACTTCCTTGCTTGTGCACCCTTTTGAACATTTATCTCCAACTTTCAACACAGTCCCTCAGATTTGATCTTACTGCTCCATCACTGTGCCCCTGCGCACCCCCATTTCAGCCTTATTGCCCTCACCTCTCTGCTCCTGTTAAACTACAGAAATGCTGCCGATTTAGCAACCAAGTCCCACGGGAGATAAACACATATTTCTTATATATTAACACATTCCGGCAGACCATTTACTGAGTCTGGAAGTAGAGAGGGAAATGCTGCAAATGACACTGCTCTCAAGTCGCACACCTTTTAATATGTGGTTTCAGCGACAAGAGAGGGCCTTTGTAGATATATCATGTGACCTGGCTATATATTCTGTTACCCCCTTGAGTTTGCCTTGAGCTTTTGTTTTGCGAATTTTTGGCAACTGTGTATTGCCTCATGTGATTGCAAATGTGTCCCTGAGGTCCAGTATTTGAAGTTATTGTGTATTGTCACCTTCTGCACTTTGGCGGCTTTGAGAGAGGTTGTGTACTGCCCCTGTCAATGTGGTGTGCTGTTAGAGAGGTTACTTATTGTTTTTGCAACTGTGTTCTGCTGACAGAGAAGGTGGCTTTTTCTTTTACGCCAGTGGTGTGCTATCAAAGAGATTGGGTATTGCTTTTGCGCCTTTATGGTGTTGACAGAGAGTTTGAGTTTCACATCTATACCTTTGTGCTTTTTTCAGAAAGAGTGTGCATTACTTATGCCCTTGTGGTGTGCTGGGATGAACAGACATTTCCTCTGCCTCTGTGGTATGCTATCTCAGACACAGTCTTGCTTTGGCTATTGTGATATTTTCTCAGAGATATATTGTGTCACCTTTGCTACTGTGGTAAACTTTCTGAGTGAGTCAGTTTTACTTTTGTCATTATAAAGAAATCTCAATGAGGCTGGATTTTGCTTTTGTTTAGCAGTGCACTGCCAGAAAATGTACATTTCTCCAGTTTAGGCTTGAATCATTCACCTTGGTCGAAGTAGGAGTCCCACGGTACCATGGTAAAGCAATATGTAATAGAATCATAGGTTCTAATGGCAATGCAAAGTCATTGTAATAGCCTATATGATAATAGCCTATATATGTCCTTTTAAAAAAAGAACTAAACTTGAACTATAAATAAATCAGGTGACAGCACCCCCTAGAACACTCAAATGGGGCAATGGGGCGCTTACTGCAAGTTACGCCCACTGAGGGCAGCTTCATTTAATAATAAAAAAGAGTGAAATAGCCAGATGAGCTTTCTTGTACAGGTTAAATATTGCTATCTATCTACTGTGTGCTGTGGGAGAGGCTGGGTTGAGCCCCTACCTTTCTGCTTAAGTCTCAGAGAAACTGGGTATTGTTCTTCCCCTGTGACACCCTGTTAGAGAGTTTGCATATAGGCTGTCAGCTGTACTGTGTTGTGAAGGGATGGAGGGTATTGCCTCTCTCGTGTGTTGTGAAAGGTTGTGTGATGATTCTGAACCTGTGGTGTGATTTGCAAAGTTGAGTAGTGAATTACCAAAATGATGTGAGGCCACAGAATTCCAGAATTACGTCAGATCCTGTGATATATGATCAGAGAGAGTGGGTATTGGACCTGCAGTGTGTTGACAGAAGCAGCACAATACTTCCGCAAATGTTGTGTGTTTAAAGGGGGTAAGGTATTGGTTGCACTTTTCTGAGTATTTGCAGAATGTTTTCTTCTAGCTCTGTGGTGTGGTGTGTTTCATGAGAGTTTGTGTCTGACTCGCAGGTGTGCCAGTTGCATGGTTGAGCATTGTGTTTTCCTTCAAGTGAATATTCATGGTGTATGATTGTTGCCTCTGCTCCTCTGGTGAGTTTGCAAAGAGGTGTTGGGTATTGCTTCTACCACTGTTTTGTGTTGGCAGAGAGTTTACACTTCATCCTCTGATGTGTTTGCAGAGATGATAGGCATAGCTTCTTCTTCTGTGCCATGTTGGCAAAGAGGTTGGACATTACCTAACTTCACATGAGGTATTTTCAGTAAGGCTTGGCATTGTCGTTGGCCCTCAGTTGTATTTGCAGAGAGGTTAGACATTATCTAGCCCCTGTGGTGTGAGAGAGAAAGTTTAAGTATTTTCTTTAGGTCTGTGGTATGCTGCATTAGATACAAAATAATTCTCTCTGCACCTTTTCAGTGCTATGGGGGAGGTTTTGCATTGCCTCTGTCATGGTTTGCTTTTCAAGGACGATGTGTTTGTTCAGATGCTGTGCTGCCTCAGTGTGTGGTGGTCCATGTAAAAAGAAAATGTTAAATCCTAAGTCTAAGAGGAGGGGATCTTCTACAAAATAACTTGTTTTCTCCCAATCGACCTTTTGCCTAGCCACTCATTTTTTTCTGTGATCTGATTGGTTGTATATTCTGTGACCTCATAAGCCTGGGGTCCTATTTTGTGGACTGCCTCCTTGTTTGCACTTTGAGTATCATAATAATATACTTTATATAATTATATCTTAACGTTCAATTTGTTGTCACAACTGAGTAAAACAATATTTGGTATCAGATTCTAAAATTGTATTGTCTCATTCATTTTTTCAATTTTTTTTACCTTTGTTTCATTTGTCAGAATTCGATGATTTCAACTAGGTAAAATACACAGAAGACAAATAAGCTGCCATACATGGTAGACCATGGGGTAACGATCCCAAAGTCTCTAAGTGAATAACCTTTGTTCAGGTGATCAATTAAGTGTTGAATGGTGTCTGAAAATAACGCGGCATGCCATATATGCATAAAAAGCTATTTGTGCAACTGTTCCTGGCAATTTTGATGCATGAAAAGATGAAATACCGATCCGGGATCCTTTTTTGTGCAGTATGTTGACAACAAGAGCCACTAATTCAACAGCAGGAATAGAGAAGCTGTCGCAGCATTACTAATTACCCCCAGGTATCTCCTGTACTCGTCCCCTTCATAGTAAATAGTGAGATTAACCATCTCTCAGACAGAAAAAAGAAAGCAGGAATGCTGGTACGCCCCTCCCTCTCCCTATAGGGAGTACATAAGGGTACAGTACCCAGCATGCCTCCTGTTCTTTTTTCTGTCTGTCGACAGTTTTTTGTGCATGGATCCAGGAGCCGGTGGGCTCCTGGGGCTTACCTGTTGCTGGGCTTCGGGTAGGGCTGGTCTTCCCGGGTCTTTCCTCCTGCCGGGCTTGGGGAGTTTCCTGCGGCACATCCTGGATGTTTTCGATTTCTTTCTGGAGGTTCCGGTTTTGTGCTGGAAGTGTCCGCGCCGCGTCTCCGTTCTGCCGAGCTTTTTGGAGACGCGGCGATCTTGGAAGGATTGCTCCAGTGGTGCGGCGGCTCCGGTGTGACTGGGGCGCTTCCTTCCGGTATCTACCTGACTTCCTTTGTTGGGGGCAGGAAGTCAGGCGTTTTGGTGATTGGCTGGCGGCAGTGTCATGGAGGTGTTGCCGGTCCGTCCTGTAAGTACCGCGTAGCGGTTTCTTTTTCCCCTTAATAGGCGGCTATTGGTTTCATTGTCCCTGCATTAGGTTTTTGCTGGGGCTGGTGCGTGGTGCTGCTGTTTGGCTCAGTGCTCGTTTCCTTGTGTCCCTGAGTTCCTCGTTACCTGGCTTGCTTGCTGGCTTGGCTGGGGTGCGACTCCACTTTTGCTCTGCTCTGTGTTCCCTGCTGGACTTGGTCATGGGGAAACATGCTAAAAAGAGCGGGCATGTTGCTGTGTCCTCCTCTTCGTCTGCTTCTTCGTCCTCTTCTCCTTCTCCTGCCCGTTCTAGGCATCGTTCCAGGGGTGGTGATGCCAGGTTGAAGGCTCTAATAAAGGAGACTCTGTTGGAGATGGGGGGTCCCAGGTCCAAGGGATCCTCGGCCAGGTCCAAGTCGCGGTGTTCCGCCTCCATCTTCTTCTTCTTCTTCTGCATCTGGCTCAGAGGAGGGTGGTTTGGACGCTGATTCTGTTAAAGGCAAATATTTTGATATGGATATGTTGCCGGACTTGTTGAGCCATGTTAAGGCTAATATGGGGTTCCCTGCGGATGATGTCCCTGGTCCTTCTGGGGGTTCCTTGCATCGGCAGTTCCAGTACTCTGCGCCTGTGGTGATACCTGTTCATCCATGTGTGAAGGAGGTTTTGGATCGGGAATGGAAGGATCCAGATCGCATCCTGCTTCCTTGCTTCATGGCCAAGCTGTATCCTCTTCAGGATATGGCTAAGGATTTGCCGGACTCTGTTCCTGTGGATTCTTTTTTGGCGAGTCTGGTGGGGCGCACCTCTTTGGCCGAGGATGCTGTTGTGCGTGATCCTGTTGATAAGAGGGTGGACGCCTCTCTTCGTAAAGTGTATTCTGGTTCCCATTTGGCGCTGCAGGCTGGCATTTACGGGACTTATGTGGCACAGTCTTTGCTTTCAGACTTGAAGACTTTGTATGGTTTCATGGATAATGCGACGGACTGTTCTGACGTTCTGGCTCACATTGAGCGTCAGGTGGAATTTCTTTCGGACATTTCCTTCGATGTGGTACGTGCCTCTGCTCTGTCGGGGGGTGCTTGCATTGCTGCTCGTAGGAACGTGGTCCTCAAGGACTGGAAGACCGATTCGGCCCGAAGTCTGCTGCCCTTTGTTTGCCCTTTCAAGGTTCCATGTTGTTTGGGGCGGAGTTGGAGGGCAGGCTTCATCGGCTTTTCAAGGAGAAGAAACATTCCTCCTCTTTCAAGTTGCCCTCGCCTGCTCCTGCTTTTTCTAAGCCTTTCTTTCCGCCCTCTTCTCACAGGCAGTTTTCCAGGGGTCGTGGTCGTTTTCAGCCTGGTTGGGGTCGGGACAAGAAGGCGAAGTCCCCTCCTGCGAAGCCTCGTTCCTGACTATCTGGGGTCCGAGGTTGGATCCTTGGTTGGAGGTCGGCTTCGGTTGTTTCTTCAGGCCTGGATGTCCTCCTGTTCAGACTTGTGGGTCCTGGACGTGATCCGTTTGGGGTACCGAGTGGAGTTCTCCAGCCCACCTCCGGACTCGGGGGTCCGTCCGACTCCTTGGCCGTCTTGCCAGTCCAAACGTGCGGAACTGTCCCGGGGGGTTCAGTCTCAGTTGTACAAGGGGGCTATTCAGGTTGTTCCTCAGGGGGAGATGGGTCGGGGGTTTTACTCCATCATCTTTCTGGTGCCCAAGGTGACTGGGGGGTTTCGCCTTGTTCTGGAACTCAAGGCCCTGAACAAATTTGTGTTGAGGATTCCGTTCAAGATGGAGACTCTTCAGCGGGTGATTCCCCTGGTTCTCCAGGGTCATTACATGTGCACTCTGGACCTTCAGGATGCCTATTATCACGTGCCTGTCCATCCTCTCTCCCGTCCCTTCCTGCGCTTTTGTCTTCTGGGGGTCCATTACCAGTTTATGGTTCTTCCGTTTGGCCTGAGGTCGGCTCCCAGGGTGTTTACGAAGGTGGTCGCCCCCTTGGTGGCTTTCTTGCCCCTCCAGGGGATGATAGTTTATCCGTATCTGGACGACTGGCTCCTGCATGCTCCCTCCGCGGAGCGGTTGTTGGCGGATCAGAGGTTGGTGTGTGCGGTGTTGAGAGACCATGGGTTCCTGTTGAATCTCCCCAAGTGCCGCCTTTCCCCGTCTCAGGACTTGCAGTTCATAGGGGCCCGTTTCCGCACGGATTTGAATCGGGTGTTCCTGCCGGTGGATCGTGCTGTGACCCTGTGTTCTCTGGCTCATCGGTTTCTTGTGGGGAGGTCCTTTCGGGTCCGGCTTTGGTTGCGCCTTCTGGGGTTGATGGCGGCCACGGTGTTCACAGTGCCTTGGGCGCGTTTCCATCTTCGTCCTCTGTGGTCCTACCAGCTAGCTCGGTGGGATCCCTTGTCGGGGGACTTGTCCCTTCTTGTTCCTGTGTCCCTGTCGATCCTTCCTGCCCTGCGTTGGTGGTCTCTGTCTTCCAATCTGGACAAGGGCTTGCCTCTGCAGTCTCCTCCTCCGGTGGTCCTTACGACGGATGCCAGCGCTCTGGGTTGGGGGGCGACTTTGGGGTCGGAGTGCCTTCAGGGTCGATGGTCCCTTCTGGAGGGTCATCGGTCTTCGAACTGGCGGGAGTTGTCTGCTCTGTGTCGGGCTGTCCGGGGGTTTTGGCTCCTTCTGGTGGGCCACCATGTGTTGGTTCGGTCGGACAATTCGGTGACGGTGGCCTACTTGAATCACCAGGGCGGTATCCATTCTCGGTCCCTGAACGCGGTGGTGTCCCCGTTGTTTTGCTGGGCGGAGTGCCATCTTTTGTCCCTGGTGGCTGTACATGTTCGGGGGGTGGACAATGGGGTGGCGGATGCCCTCAGTTTTTTTCCTGCCTCCCTGGAGTTGGCCTTGACTCCGGTGGCCTTTCGTCTGGTTTGCGCGAGGTTTGGTCTGCCCTTTCTGGACCTCTTTGCTTCCCGGCACAATGCGCAGCTTCCCCGTTTCTTCTCCC
Organism: Lissotriton helveticus; assembly: GCF_964261635.1. Classification (NCBI taxonomy): domain Eukaryota; kingdom Metazoa; phylum Chordata; class Amphibia; order Caudata; family Salamandridae; genus Lissotriton; species Lissotriton helveticus. The sequence continues at coordinate 627,492,708 of NC_136065.1, read as the reverse complement.
GGATTCCTCAGGAGGGGTCTTGGGGAGTGGATGCCCTGTCCCTTCCCTGGCCGTCTCGCCTGCTGTATGCCTTTCCTCCTCTGGTTCTGATCTCTCCCTTTCTGTCCCGGCTGTTGCTGGAGGATCGGGAGGTGGTGGTGCCTTTCTGGCCCCACAGGTCTTGGTTTCCCACGCTGATGCTGTTGGCTGTTCAGGGTCCGTGGTTCTTCCCCTTCCCTCCGTCTCCGTTGCGGTCCTCTCCGATGTTGCCCCTGCGGCGGCTTCGGCTGTCGGTTTGGCAGTTGAGAGGCAGGGGTGGAGGAATAGGGGTCTCCCGGAGCATTTCGCCTTGGCTATTCAGCAGTCTCGGAAGCCTTCTACTCTTCAGTCCTATGGTAGGCATGGGAGCAACTTTGAGCGTTGGTGTCTTGGCCTGGCTTTGTCGCCCTTGGTTTGTCCTTTGCCGGATGTTCTCCAGTTCCTTTGGGATGGGTTCGAGAAGCGTTTGTCTGTTTCTACTTTGCGGGCTCAGTGGGCTGCTATCAGGGCTTTTCAGGCTCCTTGGGGGAATCTACCGGATGTAGATGGTCTGGTTTCCCGTCTGTTGCGTAGCTTTTCTAATTCCCGCCCTGTGGTGCGTCCTTCTTTTCCTCTCTGAGATCTTCCCTTGGTTTTTAGGGTTCTTGTTGCAGCTCCCTTTGAGCCTTTGGAGGAGGTAGATATGAAGTTTGTCACCCTGAAGGTTTTTTTTTTGGTGGCTATCACTTCTGCTCGTCGCCTGGGGGAGCTGGGTGCTTTGATGGCTCGGGAACCTTTTCTGTCCTTTTCTGCTGACGGGGTGGTTCTTCGTTTGGATTCCTCCTTCGTTCCTAAGGTTTCCTCCCAATTCCATCGCTCTCAGGAGCTGGTCCTGCCTGCTTTGCTTTCGGCTCCAGTGGATGGGGACGACTTTCCTTGGTCCTTGTTGGATGTTTTCCGGGCTTTGCGGGTTTATTTGGATCGGACCAGTGCTTTTCGGCTTTCTGACTCCCTGTTTGTTTCTTTTGGGGCTGCCTCTAGGGGTTGCCGTGCTTCTTCTTCTTCCATTGGGCATTGGTTGAAGCAGGTTATTGTTCTGGCCTATTCCCTTTCGCGTTCTCCCCCCCCCTGGCTGGGGTTCAGGGGCGTTCCACTCGGGGGATGGCTGTTTCCTGGGCGGTGGTTCGTGGGGTGTCCCTTTCTGAAATTTGTAGGGCCGCCACTTGGGCTTCTGCTAATACCTTTGTTAGGCATTACTGTATCCAGAATGTTCTGGGGGGTGACACTAACTTTGGTTTGGGGGTTCTTCGGGCTGTCTGTTCCTGATTCCCCTTGTTTTCCTTTTTCCTGTGCTGTAATTTTCAATAAATTGCTAGGTTTTGCTGTACTGCTGTGTCCTGGTGGTTTGTTGTTTGATGATGGCCGGTTTCTGCTTGGGTATTCTCACTATTTACTATGAAGGGGACGAGGACAGGAGGGACCTGGGGGTAATGTCCTATTACTTACCGGTAATATTCATTACTCCGGGTCCCGTTGTCCTCGTCCCCTTCATAGCATCCCTCCCTCCCTCCCGGGCTTTCCGGCCCTCATCTTGGGCTTGGTGGTTCAGGAGGTATGCTGGGTACTGTACCCTTATGTACTCCCTATAGGGAGAGGGAGGGGCGTACCAGCATTCCTGCTTTCTTTTTTCTGTCAGAGATGGTTAATCTCACTATTTACTATGAAGATGACGAGGACAACGGGACCCGGAGTAATGAAGATTACCGGTAAGTAATAGGACATTATCTAATTATTTTGTCTGCTAAAATGTGTTGCTCACTAAGAATGTGTAGGTATAAATACTACACAGTAAGACACTCACTCATTCTAGCTTACAAAATGTGATAACAAGCACTGATATAAACCTAGAAAAGGCACGCTCCCTTTGACACGTTTTCTCTCTAGCATATGTTGAAAATATTTAAAAGAAAGGTTTTTGAACCATTCTTTTAAAGAATAAACACCGCGACAGTGCATTCATATTTTGTAAGGGCATCCGTAGTGAATCTAAATTTGAGATCAAGACATAGATACTGTTGGTCAGTGTTGTGATCCAAACATAACTATGTCAAGAGCAATGAAAACAGGGAAAAACATCAAAATAAATCAAGCTGCCCCGGGAGACGGCATAATTCTAAAATAATGAAATTAGTTCATGGTAAAGGTGCATTAATTTACAATTTAGAACCGTAATCTGAAAAGATTCAGAAATTCATGCCTTCACTAACACCCACACTAAATGTGCCATAAACTGCAAAAAGAATAACAGTAACAGAGGGTGCTCTTGTTAGCCTAATTAATTCTGTTATTTTTTTGTTTGATCATCGGTTTACCTATTGGTGGTGGTACAATAAAAGAGCACATTTGTGTATAGATGTCCAAATCCTGTTTTCCCATTATCTAAGCAATAGACATGTGAATTTGTACTCTAGTAATCTGGGTATTCTAATGCGGGACCTGCCTATTATCTGTTGTGTGGACGTGTTTCGACACAGGGACAAGAGCCGGGTCTAGTAAATCTTCCTCACTTGAATGAGGGACGTAGTTGCACTCTAGGGTAAGGCAAAATTTAAATTTTGTCAGTGCAATTTGCATATTTTGGGAATTTCACATTGTGCTTGTTATGCAAATTTTCAGAAATTATGCCATTATGCTGTGTCACATAATTACTCACCATTTGCTGTGAAAATTTATGCACAAGAAAAACAGAACATGTCTTGCTCTTTTGCACTATTATTTTAGTGTGAAATGTTTAATAGGGCAAAAATTAACACAAGGATGCATTTGGTGCTAAAATGAGCATGTCCCATAAATAAAATAATGAGAATTGCGTACACCCCTATAAGCTCACAGTTGATGATGGGGGATGTAGAAGAGACTGATAAAGACAATTATCAGATGATGCTGGAGAGAGCCGTCTGTTAGACTGAGCCATCTTTGATCTGATTCTAGTCCTTGACATAGGTTTCATCAAGTCCTGAATATGTTGTGGTGTCAGAGGTGTCAGAGGAAACTACTCAGCCTCCTGGTCCTTAGCCCTCTTTCTTCACCTGTCAGTATCCTTTAGAAATATGGGAGAGAATGTATTGAACCTTTTACTGCCGTGTATCCAGGTCCTGACTTAGAACCCTTAAATCTAGTCTTTGCACTACTACCTCTACGGCAGGTCTGCAATACTTATTCGAAGTTAGGTTCCTGCAACCCTCTAATACTCACTGTATCAGGCACAGTACTTCAGCAGCTCTGCAGCAATGCTCACAGATAACGCCAGGGCCTCTTACAACCACACCCATGGAATCCACCAGCCCTGTCTGCTCACCCAAAGCCCAAAGGGAACATTGGAAAATTGAAAACCTGCACAGCAGTCCCACCATACTCGCATCTCACCTGCCCAAAATAAAATGAAAAAGCAACACATCTTCAGCAGAACTAGAGCTTGATACATGTCACAGGTAGAGGCACTAAAATCAAAAGAGGAGGTGCAAGGTTAGAGTCTTCCAGTCAAAGGATTGCACTTTGGAGTCCGTTTTGGCAGTCTAGAGTATAAATATAGAAAGTGTCAAAATGCCATCTGTCTTGAGGAAGCAAACTTCTTTTCATGTAAGTATTAGTGGAGTTGATGTGGCTAAATCGGCTGTCTTGGGAACTGGGGAAGCAAATTTGAATCCTAGTCTCCATTCAACATCCTGTGATTCGGGTAATTCAATCAACCTCCCCGTGCCTAAAAAACAAATGTAGCATAATCTGGTTCCCCTGTAAAGTGCTCTAATGTCTTCGGGCCAATTCAAGTTACATGAAACTACAAAAAAGGAAGGTGAGGAGGGGCAATAATTCTCACAATCACTTGACACAGAAACAGCAGGATCACAAGATTTCTGTGAAAAAATCTCCAATGAATTGATCTAGAATATTACAATGATTGAACATGACCTGGATAAAAACACAGAAAATACTGCACCAATGCAGGACCTATTTACCCCAGATACAACAATACCCTGCCTTCAACGCACCTAACCTGTCACAAAAAGATTGCCTCAATATTATAATTGCATACAAGGGTAACACCATATGGTCTAAGGAACTTAAATCTCCTCCAACACCATCAATAGAAGTTAGAAACTTTAGAATAGTCATGGATTCAGAATTGAACTCAATATTATATCCTTTCTACTAAGGGTCTTGATAAGATTGTATGATTGCGCCTGTTATACACATGGGTAGAAACATTGAACCAATCAAAAACATTGTGCGTTTGATTTCTAAAACCCTTCAGATAACCGATTAAATGGACATAATATAGTCTTACAGTATGCATTTCACCGTAACCCTAAGTCATTTTCTCGTGTTCCAAAAATCTACGTTGCAATTGTTGAACAAATCTATATAAAAAAAGGCTCTATTATCATTATTTTTCTGTACATCAATTTTTCTTTTTGTAATTGAACACCTCACTCAAAGTTTTTCTCGCACTCATCATCAGGATACTTTATTCGGTTTCAAACCATCAAAGGAACAAAGGCGTCCATGTAATACATATAACACATTTAGCTTAATTCAATAACTTGGAATATAACTATGATATCCATACTAATATAATAAAGAGAGAGATCAAACCTTTGAGGCGGGTAATCTCAGGAACCACAGCACCAATCACAACACCCAATACAGCGTTGGAAAGGGCAGTTGCAGCAGAAGGACATAGGCTATGCACGCCCACCATATACATTTAAAAGGTAAAAGAACTGTGCCAGCAAAGTAGTCCCTTGTGGGCGTGTCTGCGTTGTGCTGTGGGCATGTGCTGGGGGAGTGACAAACGCTGGGGGCGTGTGGTACGTTCCACCCTTCATGCCATGTCTCATATCGTGAGCTAATCCCACCCTGCTCCCTTTAAATACCCCTGCACCCCATAATCATAACCCACCCTTACTCCTTAAAATACCCCAACACCCTTAAACACTAACCCATCTTAACCCCATAAATATACCCTGTACCCCAAAACCCAAACCAATCCCTAAAAATACCCCTGTACCTCAAAACCCAAACCTAACCCTGAACCCTATAAATACCCCTGTACCTCAAAACCCAAACCTACCCCTGAACCCTAAAAATACCACTGTACCCCAAAACCCAAACCTAGCCCTGAACCCTAAAAATACCACTGTACCCCAAAACCCAACCCTACCCCTGAACCCTAAAATACCCCTGTACCCCAAAACCCAAACCTAGCCCTGAACCCTTAAAATACCCCTGGACCCCAAAACCCAAACCTACCCCTGAACCCTAAAAATACCCCTGTACCCCAAAACCCAAACCTAGCCCTGAACCCTAAAAATACCCCTGTACCCCAAAACCCAAAACCTACCCCTCAACCCTAAAATACCCCTGTACCCCAAAACCCAAACCTAGCCCTGAACCCTTAAAATACCCCTGTACCCCAAAACCCAAACCTAGCCCTGAACCCTTAAAATACCCCTGTACCCCAAAACCTAAACCTACCCCTGAGCCCTAAAAATACCCCTATACCCCAAAACCCAAACCTAGCCCTGAACCCTAAAAATACCCCTGTACCCCAAAACCCATACCTATCCCTAAACCCTAAAACTACCCCTTTGCCCCATAACCCAAAACTATATCTGAACCCTTAAAATACCCAAACACCCCAAAACATATATCTAAGTACCCCAAAACATATACCCCTATACCCATACTTACCTAATCCAAACATTAAAAAAAAACATACTTTTACCATTCATGCATTTACAATGAATTTCGTTGTAAATGTATGCGTGGTAAAAGCATATAAAATGTAATGCCATGCGTTATAATGGCATTACGGAGTCATGGTACTTTCGTAATGAAAGTATGCGGAGTGATGGTATGCGGAAAGAAAGTTGCGGAATAATGGGTGTTTACCCTCCCCCGGTAAGTACATTGGTGGCACGGCGGCCCACATCTCCAGCAACATACTCATATTTTTTCACCACCCATTTGAAAAATGCACAGGTCTCTCTCATTGATGGCCAGCACAGACATACACTTTTAGACACACCTCCCGCCACAAGTTCTAGAATTGCGAACTTTAGAGCTGGGGAGCTACGTTCGAATCTCGGCATTAGCTTAACATCCTGTGATTCCAGGCAAATCGCTTTGTCTCCCCGTGCCTACCACAAATGAATGTGTTCTTCTGCAATGTAAATTGTGCTCATGCCATGTTGTCGAGTTCGCGCTATATAATATTGCAAGAAAAATAAAGTAGGGAAACTCGAGTTCACACACTACTGAACGCGCACTCTTAAGTGCATTAGCAGTGCACTGTGAATCGGATCATTTCACAGGCCTGTCACAGATAAGAAATGCTATCAAAACGAAATCCTACAAAACAATATACTACTGGCCGCCAGCAATTCATACCCGGACAACGTCGGGACGGGCTGCTAGTAGTGAATAAAATAGTAAAATGCAATCATAAAACATGGCCCCAACAACCGCACACATTATGATTTCATTATTGATGTTACTCTCAAAATAATCCATCATGTTATAATCTTATTTCTGCAAAAAAACAACAGTTCTCCCCAGTTCCTAATGGATAACATTTTGTTACGTGAAAAGTGAAATGTTTGAAAAAGTGTTTTGGGAGAGAAATAGCCAATAAGCAGAAACTATAAAAACATGTATACATGACACATAAATACTTAAAATTGTTTCCTCAAAATAAAATATGCACTGAGGGTTGCATTTACAATACTTTAAAAAAAACTCTCCCGCTTAATCCACATGTTAAACAAGAACTGGCTCACAGAAAAAACAACCAGACCAGATGTATCAGTCATTAATATTCTTTTCGCCTCTCCAAAATGAGGTACTCCTGAGGACAAACAGATTGGGGCAACCATTTTCTGCACGCACCACGATATTCAAGACATACAAACATGACATGATCAAGAGTCTCAGGATTCATGCCACAAACTGTGCATGAATTGGGTGAGGAGTTATTAATCCAATTTTTCTTAAATGATCAAAGGGGCAAGAAACCTATTCCAAATCTGATAAACAAGCTCTTAGGCTAGCCAGTGGTGGCGTAATAATGTCCATACAGTTTTCAAAAGCTGGAATGTAAAAAAAAAAAATGTAAGTCTGTATTTGTAAAGTGAGAACTACTCACCCTTACGGGTCTCAAGGCGCTGGGGGCTGTCATGGAAATTAATGCCCAGATGCATCAAGCTAGAATCCGCTCGCAAAGGGGCAGATTCGCAGAATCTGCCCCTTTGCGACCGGTATTTTTGCATTTGGGATGCATCATCCCAAATGCAAAAATCGCAAATTAAGAAATCGCAAAATTGCGATTACTTGCATTTAAGGAATCTCAAATTGAGATTCCTTAAATGCAATGCATTAAAGTGTAAAAAATAGTGATTTAGCTAATAGGGCTCGCAAATTACCATGAAGTTGAACTTCATGGTAATTTGCAAAAACTTTGAAAAATGCACTAAAGTGCATTTTTCAAAGTTTCTTGTTGCGCACACACATGCCCTAAGGGCATGTGTGTGTACAACATATGTGCACAGATCAATTTCAAGGGTGCAACAGGGTGTCCTTTGGACACCCCTGCACCCTTGAAATCGCATTCTCAATTTGCGATTCGCTAATTGTGATTCGCAAATTAAGAATGTCTTCCCATTCATTCCTATGGGCCTCTAGGCCCATAGGAATGAATGGGGAGGTATTCCTTAATTGCGACTCGCAATTTGCGAGTCGCAATTAAGGAACTTTAAGAAATCGCTATTTTTTTAGTGATTTGTTCATGGATTGCATTTTGCTATTCCTTAATAGCGAATCGTTATTTTTCGCTATTAAGGAATAGCAAAATGGGTGAGCTATTGTCCAGAGTCAATTTTTTTCAATTTCATGAGTTTTTATTTCGATTTAGAAATCATGAAAGACATTACAACAACTAGACACTAACAAATTAAAATGACCCACTGTTGTAGCAGAAGTCAAGTTTTCACAATACCACATGTTACTTGGAACCACATCAATTGATGACCATCCATAAGTTAATTAAAACAATAAGTTACGCACATATGATCAAATATTAACTAAATCTGTTTTAAGTCATAAATAAACAAATTCATTCCATTGGACAAATTCCTTTAAAAACATTCCTAATAAAAAACAGTTAAAATAACTCTAAATTCATCATTTTACAAGGTGTATAATTGTCCAGAGTCACATGGTGCTGAGTTGAGCTGCCGCTGGAGCCAGGGATCGAACTGTGAACCCTGTGCTCCAAAGTCAGCTGCCCTGGCTGCTGCACCACACCTCTCCATTAATAGGTTTAAATGCCAAGAACTGCTGGGTAAGGTTGCCCAGAGATCCCTTAATTGTCTTTTGCCACACTAGGGACCAATACATTGATTTTAAAATCTGTGTATCTGCCCTCTAAAGTACCTCAGGAGAATCTTACATTCTTACATTCTGATCAAACTCAATGTTTGCACCAGTCACATACAAACTTGTCTGATCCAAATTCATTACTTTGCTCAAAGAATCTGTATATTCGCCTAATTTATGAGTAATCCAAAGACGAATCCAGAACAGTAGTGGTTTTAATTATGCCTGATCAGATGCTATTTTCATCCCTGTGTCAAAATAGGACTGGACCAAGGGGGTGCTTGAGGGGATCGAGAGCAATGCTCTGACAAATGAGTTCTCCATCACTGCGAGCCTCGAGATGTCAGTGTAACCCCAAACTTCAGTGCCATACAGTGCAGTGCTTTGGGCCTTTGCTTGATAAACTTCCAAGGTCGGGGAGATAAAGAGTGAATATGTATTCTCCTGAAAGCGTAAGAGAAACTTTGATCCATATGATATTGTGAGGGCTCCTTCATTTATTTTATGGGCCCACCTAACTTTGTCTGACAGGGTCACCTTCAAATAATCAAAGCTGAAACCCCTTTCCAAATGGTCACCCCCCCCCACCATAACTGGACAGCTCTTGATAACATTCTTGCCAAAGACCATGAATTTGGTTTTTGCAGCATGTAATTCTAAATCTCTGTTGCCACAGAACTCCAAGAATTTATTTAGCAGGTTCTGTAATACCGTCGGGGGCTTAGAAATTAATAATGAATCATCTGCAAACAAAAGTATAGGTGTTTTAGCCGCGTCAAGGCTTGGGATTCATCTACTCACTTTGTCAGTTCCCCGACCACATCATTTGTAAATGTACATGTATTTATATAGCGCAAATCACCGACCCGGTATCTAAGCGCTTGCTTAGGGAACCCGTCCTGGTATTCCCCTGTGAGATACCCCGGCAGGGTATCCACAAGGTGAAAGCCAGGCATCCCACCGCGAGGGGCCGTAGTGGAGATTAAGCAAGCTATTGCCCAGAGTCGCAGAGTGTGACCCCGTGAGTTGAGTAGGCACCAGAGCGAGAATTGTCAAGTCCGTGGAATTTTTGAGCCCAAGACCCGCCGAGGCGGGGAATCGAACCCTGGTCCACGGCCAATCTCAGCTTCCGGGTCTGCCGCCTCTAACCACTGAGCCACGCTTCTCCACGCTATATATTGGGTGAACAAGGTGGGTGCCAAAACATACCCCTGACGAACCCCTCTTGCAATAGGGATGTGCTCTGTCAGCTCACCTCAATGCCCCCACCTAACCTGTGCATAGTGTTTTTTCATGCAACCTAGTGAACAGCTCAATTAACCCACCTGGAGCTCCCATGCCTGCCAATACTCCCCACAGGCTCTCCCGGGGTATCAGATCAAATGCAGCACACAGATCAACAAATTCCACACAAAGTTTCTGGTTGTCCAAAAGGACATATTTCCAATAAAGAAGGGCAAATTTAAAAACCTGATCTAAAGTACTAACTTTAGCATGAAATCCTGCCTGAAAGTGAGCTAAAATCCTCTGATATTCTGTCAACTCCTGCAATGTATTTAAGACCTGCCTGGCACATATTTTGGGTTATTCTCTACTAGGATAATGGGCCTATAATTTGATAGACACTTAGCATCTCCTTTTTTAAATATTGGGATTATTTCTGCCCCTTTCCAGGTATCAGGGATCTCCCCACCCCTTACTATTGTATTAGAGAGGATGTTCACATAACTAGCCAACAGCACAGGTTCTGATTTATATAAATCACCCGGTATATGATCGGGACCAGGGGCCTTTAAATCCTTTAGACTATTAATAGCCAAGAGAGTGTCCTCAAGGCTAAAAAAGATTGTACCTGACTTCCCAGGTCCCAGCATAGTAATAGAGCACTCATCAAACACACTGGGGGGCAGTTTTGTGAGTGGAGCCTCAGCATATAGTTTTGCAAAAAGTCCTTCCCATCGCTCTGGCAGAATATTATTTCTTCTGAGGATAAAGCTTCCAATTGCCCCATTAGCAATAATGTGCCAAAATGTCCTGCCATCATTCCTTTTAAGGGCCTGGAGAATTTCTTGCCAGTTAGCGTCCTCCAACTTCCCTTTTGCATAATCAATTACACGTTTGTATTCCTGACGGGCTGTGCAAATCTCAAGTTGATTATGGCCCTTTATAGCACTTTTCAGTGCTTTCTTTGCCTCCTCACAATCAGGTGACTACCATGTTGGGTCTTTGGGTGGGCCTGTCTGATGATGGTAGATTTTTATAAAAGATGCTCTGCAGTTTGAATAAAAATAAAAACCATGAATGTCTAGAATTGGCATAGCCTCCTCAGGGGAGTTCTCAAAAATAGATACAAAATATATAAACCACTGATATATTTCGGCGTAAAGGTTCTCATTCGCCAGAACCTTAGGCCAAGAAACTCTTCTGTAGCTGTTTGCCACAACCGGTTCAGGGACCAAAGTGCTATATATAGAAACCAATCTTGCCAGGTCCTTTCCCCTAAGTATGATTATCATGAACTCCTTACCAGACTCACACTTGGGTAAGAATAGCTGCAGCGGTCACAGCCTGCAATCAGGGGCTGCAACAATGGGACAGCGAGAGTGAGGGCTTCATTGCCGACACCGCCAAGAGTCACCACCGGTAAACTACTCGTGCCGCCGCCCCGGGACTACATTTCCCGGCAGGCTAAGTGGCGGCGCGCCCTTTGAACTGCAGAAGGGCACCAGGAGGCGCATTTAATCAACACGCTCCCCGCGTCGCGGGACGCCGGGCGAAGCCCGGGCCAAGGGCGGGCCTGTTTAAGCCCGTTCAAGACCGTGTAAGGACGGGACGGGCCACCCCTCTGACACCTGCCACAGCAATAATAAGGTCAGTGTCGCTCTGTAAAGAAACTAAAGCCATTTATTCACCAATCGCCACTGATACGAGTATTACGTAAGGTATAGAAAGGATGGCTACCTCACCAGATGGTGGTCCTAGTTGCAGGAAATCAACTGGTGGTTCACTATTGGGAACCATTGATAATTTCCTTATAAGGGTATTAACTGCACTTGCCAAGGATATAGAACTTACCGAGAAAAGACTATCCTTGGACACATCGTTTGACAAAAGGTCTTCCCTGGGCCCCCTGGCACACGCCAGATCACCGACCCACTTACAACCTGACCCACAGGGTTCGCTTCCTCCATCAGGAGTGGTGACTACTTCTTCACCCCAATCAGCAACTATTATGAACATAAGTGACAATTCTCCAAGAGAAGGGGTGCCCAGTAGCGACACGGTCAGATGCCCATCCCCTAAAATTAAGACTCGATCTGCTGGCCAAGTAAAAGCTATTATGGTCCAGCCTAAGGGGAGGGAGCAAGCAAAAAGGAAACGCCCTGGACCACAAACGTGTGCTGGAGGGAAGAAAGCAAGATCTTGTAAAAGTAATGCTCCACCTGAAGATCCAGCAGAGATGCCACCAATCACCCCCTTACAAGTGGATAGGGCAGATAGAAGTGGGCAGGGAAGCCATATGGACAATAGGGGGGAGGATCCATACTTGGAGTTGGGTCCTTCTTTCTGGAAAAGACTGGAGGGTACCTTTAAGAAAATGTGTCACCCATTGCATGAACGGCTGGACTCCATTGAAAACAGACTGGTGTGCCTCGAACTTTCATTGGTATCAGTCCAGAAACAGACAGGACCAAGTCGCAGTGCTCATACTGCAAGGCCAAAAAACTCTGCAGACAATGGCCCATCTAATTCTAACAGTGGTACCGGGTCAAGCCAGATAGCAAGGCCAATTCTGGCTGTTGACAAGGGGCAAATTACTAATTCACAACCTGCTGTTCAGATAGGAGTGGGAAATACACATCAAGCTAGTGGGATGCCACGAAGTACTTCGTCGCGGACAGATGCTCCCCCAGTACTTAATCATAAAGGGGCGGGAGCAAACCCATTGAGCAAAGAGAGAAACTTGGGTGATGGAACTAAGTTGAATGATAAACAGCTAAATCTACCTGCATTAACCAGGGCTCATAGCGAGCCACCCCTACCTTATATTGACCTCCCTCCCCAATCAGCCCCCTTTGTAGTAGTCTTGGTAGGGGTCCCCCCACTAGCTCGAGGGAAACGAGAATTTTATTTTTATTTATTTATTTATTTAAACTTATAACGCGCACAGCTACCCACAGTCGGTTTCCCGGCGCTAGGGATAGACTCGAGAAAGAAAAGCAGGTAATAAAGATGGAACTGATACATCAGACAGAACACTCAAAAAGCAAAGTTTTGAGTCCCTTCCGGAAACGAAGCATATTTGTTTCCAATTTTAAAGTCACTGGTAAAGCATTCTAGAGCTTAGGGCCCAGGTGGGAAAAAGACCGACCACCCATTTTTACAAGATTAAACCTTGGAATGATGAAATCACCATTCTCGGATGATCTCAGCATACGGTGAGGTTTATAGGGTTGCACCAAATTCTGCAAATATTTAGGCGCCGAGCCTTGCCTGATCTTAAACAGATAACACAAGGCTTTAAATTTAATGCGACTCGGAACTCTGAGCCAGTGGAGATCGCTCAAGGCGTAGGCAGCAGAAGTTCTTCTTGGGACATTACAGAGGAGACGGGCAGACGCATTTTGCACCACTTGAAGAATTTTGGTTGTTGCTACGTCGGCTCCGAGATAGAGAACATTACCGTAATCCAGGCGGGAAACGACCAACGCCTGGACAACAGTTCTCTGGGAAGATATGGGCAGCATCCATAACATTTTCTGGAGCCATCTTAGAGTAACAAAACAGATGGCAGCCACCTTTGTAGCCTGCTGTCTCATGGATAGTTTTTCATCCACAAGGAATCCAAGATTACGAACTACCGTCGCTGGTTGTGGGAGCGGCCCCATATCACTAGGCCAATGCTAGGGGCCCCAAAGATCTTTATTTTTGCCCAATATCACCACTTCCGTCTTCTCCCCGTTTAGCTTAAGACAATTCCTCTGCATCCACTCGGCTACAAGCGATAAACTGAGCTTCAAAGCAGAGGGGTTGTTCCCGTCTTTGCCTGATCGGGAGAAGACGATTTGGGTCTCATCGGCGTAGGAAAAAAGCGTCAACCCCGCATCCTCCACGATAGTAGCCGGGGGTTTGATATAGATGTTAAACAGTAGAGGGCTGAGTATAGACCCCTGGGGGACGCCGCGCGCCGATGGACAGATGGCAGATGCTGCTGTCGCTGAAAAGACCTGGAAAGTAAGCCCACTAAGAAGGGAGGCAATCCAGGCTAGTGCCGGGCCTGCCACTCCTAGGGACCGGAGGAAATTCAAAAGAATGGAGTGGGACACGGTATCGAACGCGGCGCTCAAATTCAACAGGATGAGTGCAGATGTTTCCCCACGATCGATACCGTGTCACAGACTCTCCGTAGCTCCAAGGAGAGCAGTCTCGGTCAAGTGATGAGCTCGAAAGCCGGACTGGGATGGGTGCAGAAATCCCAAGCTCTCCACAAGATGATTTAACTGAGTGTTAATGTGTCTTTCCAGAATCTTTGATAGAATGGGCAGCAAGGAGATAGGTCTAAAATTAGACAAGTTGGAAGCATCCGCACCTGCCTTCTTCAAAAGGTGCACCACCATCGCATGTTTCCAGTCCTGGGGTACATGAGATTCAATTAAAGACGCATTTGAGTACCTGATGGGAATTGGAATCCAATAGCTTCAGAATTTTAACAGGTAACAGGTCATGGGGAGAGCCCGATCTTACACTGTTGAAGCAGGAGAGGAAAGAGACATCATCTAGCAATTGCCATTCCGTGAGCTTCACTGTGGCGAGGGAGCATTCCACTGGCAATGTAGATTCTGTCTGGAATTCCTCCACCACAGAAGGAGAACCTAGCGAGGCACAGATGCGCTCAACCTTAGCAATGAAAAACTCAGCCAAAGCTTTACATTGAACCTCATCCAATGCAGGGGGAGCTGGGGTAGTGTCTGATCCGGTCAATTTCTTGACTACAGAGAAGAGGACGCGAGAGCTATTCTGTGAGTGCGTCACCATATTCACAGTATAAGCCGCTCTAGCAGTTTTACATTGCTTATGGTATCCTTTTAGGGCCTCTCTGTAGGCCACTTTCCGGGAGACAGAATATGTACGTCTCCACTTCCTTTCAAGGGCCTTACAATTTGCCCGCAAAAGTTTTAGATCATCAGAGAACCATGGCACGGGTGGACGATGAGACCAGGAGTGCTTGGATGTCAAAGGAAGCAGAGTATCCACCGCATGGTTTAGCCATTGGAGTACCACGGTATTTAACTCAGTGGCGGGCAGATCAGTATCGGGAAGAGTCCCCGATAGGTATTGGTTAAACTTTGTTACATCAAGCTTACCCCACCGACGTATATGCTCATCCTTTCCGATTCTGCCCTCGGTCTTGATTTTATTGCGAGGTAAGGAAAAGTGAACCGCATAGTGATCTGACCACTCCAACGGACGAGCACTCTGTGCACAGTCAAATTGAAGATTAGAAAAAATTAGATCCAGCAAATAGCCAGCAGAGTGAGTGGGACCTGAGTTGCACAGCAGAATATTAAAAACCTCAAGGTCAGAAATAAGATGTTTACTGGAAATGCAGGAGGAATCTTCAAGGTGAAGATTTAAATCACCAAGAATGGTGAAGTTAGCTGCCCTTAAAAGCAAAGGGGCTAGTGTTTCAGCTAGAGAAGACACCCAGGAATTTCCATTACCAGGGGGCAGATAAACCAAGAGACCTGTCATAGTGAATTGGGGGTTAATCGCAAGCTTAAAAAGAGCAGCTTCACATCCTTGTAAGGGAAGATCTTCAAGCTTGCAGGTATACATAGATTTAAGAATTATTGCAATGCCTCCCCCTTTACCAATGTTCCTGTCCTTCCTCAACATGGCATAGTCATAGGGAATAGCAATTGCAACATCTGGCCCGGACCTCTCATGGAGCCAGGTCTCAGTGAGAAACACAGCATCCGGCTTCTCATCAACAAGAAAATCATAAATATTATGCTTGTGCTTGGGAAGGGACCTGTAATTAATATTCCAGAATTGTAGTGGAGGGTGAGTCATTGCAGTTTTAATGCCCCTCAGCCTACCACGTTTATAAATGCGTTTCATAGCCTTGCATTTGCTCATTTTCCCCATAGAAAAGGCGCAGCCCGGATATTTAAATTTATGTGTGGGTAAATTACACATAGTACAATTAGTGCAAAGAGATTGCCTCATCGTTATCAGTTCCTCACCAGTGTAAGTGTAGGCGATGGTAGGGAGGCAGGACAGGTCCAAATTTGATGCAGAGGGTCTGGCCCCTGGGCCCGTCCAGGCGCGGACGGGCGCAGACGGACTGGACTCAGGCGTGACTCCGGCGCTCCCACTGCGCGCTGCCGCTGCGCGTCTGCAGGGCCATCTTAAATAGAGGTCTCGTGAGTCCTTTTGGACACTAGACCACGACCAGAGATGGCGCCTCCAGGCGTCCCGTTTTCACCCCCAAGATGGCCGCAAGTTGGAAAATACGAGGGAGGGGACCCGCCAAAAGAAGCGGTGAGCATCCAATTATAGTGGAAGTATGCGAAGATGTCAGGGCTAAAAGCAGGGGGAATAAAAAAAAAAAAAAAAGAACGAAAATACCAAAAACTGGATAATTTAAAATTTGAAATACAACACACTAAGTATCTTTCCTGAAGCGCTATCTGTCGCTCGCAGAGCGCAGTAACAGCAGTAATTACCTGAAGCAAGCCCAGATTTAACCCCTTCCATGCTCATGACGGAACGGTTCCGTCATGAGCTACGGTTGAGCTGTGCTCATGACGGAACCGTTCCGTCATGACCACGCCCGTTTCTATTACCGCCCAGCACCGGAGGGGGAAACGCGGTCGCGCTGAAGAGGTTAAAGCATAAGTGTATCTTCTGGCTAAACAAGTACCGCCCATTGCCAGCTAACATGCGAGGCGAAATTATGGGTGCCAGGAGAGTCAGCTGAATAGGTAAGGGATGCAAGACGGTAGCAGGAGACTGTATCATTATCAATTTCAGAAACCAGACATGTGTCAACTTTATCTGTAACTGGCCTCAAAATGATTTGTCCAATGGGATACAAGCTCTACCCTTAGCTTACTTCTATGGCCCCCTTTTCCGGTTTCCTTTGAGAGGGATTTGTTTTCTCAGGGATCTGTATCTAACTTTTGCCCCTTAGGGAATATAAGGTTGTTCAACAGATTCCAGGCCCTGTCGGGGTTAGGGGACTACGATTGACAGTTCGAACTACAAAAGTCCATCCCGGGTAGTAGGGGAGGGGATGGAAGAGAGGGGATGGTGACTGGGAAAGGGATTGTGCCCGTTCAGAGCAGTAATAACGAAGGGTTAGTTGAGGCTGGCCAAAGTAACACATGTGATATCATTTTTGAGGTACCAGAGGAAGATCAGTCCTTGAATAGGCAGTATAACACACAGTATGTCTCAGGGGGATGTCCTGTACGGGGCAAATTGGGCACAACATCAGACGGACCGCTATTTCAGACATCTCTGGTCTCTTGGAATGTGGCAGGTTTGGGGTCGAAACTTAATTCGCAGGCTTGGGCAGATTTCATTGACCACTTCGACATTTGTTTGTTTCAAGAAGCTTGGGCGTTAGAACCAATGTTTAGAGTGGGCTTTTTGAAATTTTTTTTCCCTGCTGTAAAAAAAACTAAAGGGCGACCTATGGGGGGTTTAGTGATATGGGTCAAGCAGTCCCTAAAATGTAACATCCAGTTGCTCCCTATTGTATGTAATGATATTCTTGGTGTTAGAATTAGATTCCATGCTAATTTACAAATTGACATTTTTAATGTTTATGCTAGGGGGCTTCAAGGTGGTAAGAAATCGGAAGTTGTAGCTAAACTTGATACATTACTACAGGCTACCCCAAATAACATAATTTCATTGATTGCCGGTGACTTTAACACCACTTTTGAACCCCTTGGTTTGGACGATATACATTTAACAGAGGAGGAGGACGCCAGGTGGGGAGTTCCCCAGCTCGGTACTAAACCCATAAGAAAATGGACTGAGGCTGCTATCCAGTTAAAGGGCCTCTGTATGGAAAACGAGCTGAGGGCTGCCAATGGGCGCACATTGTCAGATAAAATGGGGAAGGAAACTTTTGACAATGGTGCTAGGGCAAGCAACATTAATTACCTACTCGTCCCTCTCAAGATGTGGTCTACTCTCCTTGACATGGAGGTGATGACTCGCATTGAAAGTGACCATAACCCTTTGAGTGCAAAGTTCGATCTGGGTATTCATATAGAGGCCGATCCTCATGTAGGGCTTACTCACCCGGATTTGGCCATGGCAAATGATGAGCGCCACCTTAAATGGTGTCAAGTCGCAGAGCATCAGGAAATAATTAGCATTATGGAGGGAGACCTGGAAGGGGCCCTAAAGGCTATGGAGGAAGTCACCCGGAATGGATCTCCCCCTTATCTTTTATTAGAAGCACACAATGGGCTCTTTGTAAAATTGAAAACTTACTTCTGTAAACCTAGCTTAGGAAAAAGAAGAACTCAAACCAAAAAAACAGAGAGCTGGTACGATGGTTCCTGTCGCCAAGCTAGGAGAGAGTTGGGTCTAGCCCTAAAGTCCAAAGACATGGGTACAATAAGACTGACTCATGCAAACTATAGGCTCAAGCAACATACTGCTAAAAGGGATTGGGAAGAGGCCCTGTGGCAGGATTTGAAAGTGGCGTGCTCTGCTAAGAACCCCAAACTTTTTTTGGAAATTTTTAAATGGGATAGGGGAGGACATCGAGAGAGCCCCCATAATAATGTTGACCGTAATTCTTGGGTTGACTATTTCAAGCCCCAATATGCTGCTATCGCTACTGGTATTAGCGAAGGAGCTTTTGTTCATACTGTGTATAAGGAGCCTATCTTCTTTCTGAGTGAAGTGGATAGGGCATTGGACCAGGTTACGGAGGGTCGTGCTACCGGCATGGATTGTGTCCCCGCAGATTTATTTCTGAACAACAGAGGGCGTTGGGGATTATATATTTTGTATGTGGCAAATGCCATAGCCCAAGGGATGGAAGTACCTATCTCATGGAAAGGGGCAGAAATAGTGCCAGTGTATAAAAAGGGTGACAAGTCGCTCGCAGCCAATTATAGACCAATAGGTCTAATTGACTGCTTACGAAAAACCATGGGACGGCTGGTTTTGGGCAGAAACCAGACCTGGATGGATAATGACAATATTTTGAGTTACCATCAGGCTGGTTTCCGCCAAAAAACAAGTACCATAGACCAGGTTTTCCGGTTTATTATGTTATACTGGCGTACCATGGTTCTGGAAAAGGGTACCTTGTATGCCGTTTTTGTCGACTTAAAAGCGGCTTTCGACCTGGTCCCTCGCAATATATTATGGAAAGTCCTAGCGGAGCTGGGGATGGCACCTGAACTGCTGAGCTTGATTGTCCGCTTGCATGAGGACACCTTCGCTCGGGTCCGGTGGGGTTGCCAGGGGGAGGTTACGGAGCCCTTTCCGGTGGAGCGTGGAGTGAGGCAAGGTTGCGTCATGGCGCCAACCTTATTCTCGCTCTTTGTGAATGGGGTTGCGGATTTCCTCTCCCTGGTCCCGACTGATGCCCCTGCGATGTCTGGCGAGCGGGTCCCGATCCTCATGTTCGCGGACGACACCCTCATCATTTCAAAGACCCCGAGTGGACTCCAGCAAGCATTGAAGCGGTTTGTAGATTTTTGTTCAAATAGAGGCCTAGAAATAAATACGACAAAAACCAAGTATTTGGTCCTGACCGGCCGCAAAACGTGCGGGTCAAATAGACCTTTCAGAGGACTGATCAATATGAACGGTTCTCCGCTGGAGCGGGTAGATGCTTTCACCTACCTGGGGGTTACCCTTCAGAGAGACTTGGGGTGATCTAGTCAATTGGACATTGCGGTGCTAAAACTCTGACAGCAGGCAGGTATCCTTTTGAAAAACTTCACCTCTTCAATAACAAAGCCTATTAGCCCCTTATTGGAAGTATACGGGATGAAGGTCCTAGGCTCGGCCCTTTATGGAGCCGAACTTTGGGGTTTTGAAGATCTAAGAAAGCTAACTCTAGCAGAAAATGAATTTCTGCGAAAAGCTATTAGCGTTCCCATAAGTACCCCATTAATACCGCTAATGTGGGACCTTGGAAAAAAGGCGGTCCAGGACCTTGCCTTTCTGCGGCCATTACTTTATTGGCGCTGTTTATGGACCACAGAAGAATTACAACACTATGCCCAGGGACTAAGGGAGATAATGGCTAAGGACCCATGCCATAGAATACATTGGCTGAAGGCCATTAGATCGATACTCTTCAAACTGGGAATGAGGGAACTATGGGAGGATCCGGAAAACGCCCAATTCCCCTCAAAAAAATCACTAAAAGAAAAGTATAGGGAGATGGTGATTGCAAAAGAGAGGTCAGAGAGTCTCTCCTCGCACCTAACTGGTCGTTTCATGGATATTAAAGCCCAACCACAACTGGAACAATATTGGGACATTATTTGTAAACAACAGGACCGTAAGCTTTATTTCCAGCTTAGGGTAGGATCACTACCAGTAAGATCTTTTACAGTAAAATGGGCAGACAAAAATTATAACGACAGATGTCCCAAGTGTGAGGAGGAACAAGAGTCATTAAGTCACTTTTTTTTCTTTTGTCCTCTGTATACTGCCCCCAGAACGATGTGGATCAAGCTTATATGTAAACTGCTTGGGATACATAGGCATGGTGAGGCTCTGAGAATTCTATCTACAGACCCGACGCCTAGAATTGCTGTTGCCGTGGCTAAATTCTTGAGATGGGCTTGGGTAATCCGCACAAAACATACAGCAGTAACTATATGAAGATTAAGCTGTTTTCGCCTATGTACACTAGGGTTAACTCTCGTGAATTTCTGTGCAATTCTCCTCTAGACAAATGTATATTGATGATTGATTTTAAGAGCTTTTTAAATTGTAATTCCGCAATAGTCTATTGTAGTTTAATACTCTTTTTAAATATTTATTGTATGGTTTTTAAAAGATTTTTTAATTAACACTTGTGTATTTTATGTATACTTTTATGGCTTAATTGTCGAATAAAGTTTATGAAATGAAATGATTATCATGGAGTTTTGGTCACTATCTGTACACGGCAAAAGCTGCATAGTAAGAAGAAGTGGCCAGAGACTGATCTCCAGAAAAACATAATCAATCACACTAGTGGCACCTCCCCTCTTAAATGTGGGTGCTCTCTTTTGGTAGGAGAGGGTTCTCCCCTTACATACTCTCAAGCTCCGACCAACCACCACAGATGCAATTTGTTTGGCAACATTGCAGAGACATTAAACAGATTTGCCCTCAAGGCTAGGGGTGCACCATTGCTCTTCCTTGGTTTCTGTATTCATATTAAGAGCTTGAGTGGGTTTGAATGAAGAGTTAAAATCTGCATCTACAATCACTTTAGCCTTCTTCTGGGACTGGACAATCAAATCTAAAAGAGAAAAAATTGGTGTATCTCTATTCGAAGGCATAGACCTAGCACACACATTTAGCAACACAATTTTCACAGAATTAGGGAATTCAAGCATTACCCCCATTAAATCAGGTGAGTCTACCTTCAACAGTTTATGAGTGCACACAATGTCCGTATTTACCAGTAATAATAGAACCCCCACCGCCCACCCGGACTTCCTCAGTGGTAAAGCTTCCACGCTTTGCGAATCAAACCCCTCAATGAAGATTTTGTCAAGTTCCCAGGTTTCCTGTAATAAACACATATTTTAATTCCTAATAAATGTGGACCAGTCTTGCTCCATGAGTTTTGGTTTAAGCCCAACCAGATTCAAAGAAATTAGTGATAGTCCTTCCATATTACTATCGTTTCAGTTTGACACTGTGCCTTCCATTCTTTCAAGCCCTGACGTGGCAGCATTAACTGGGATGGGGTTAAGTACATTCCCCGTCATATTGGCATTAACTAAAGAGACAGTAAGTACACTAGAGTTTTTATAAACCCCAAACTAGGAGATGGGTCAGGCTCTGTACTAGTCCCTCCAGCGTGAGGTGAACTGCTACTGTGTTGTGATAAATGGCTTTCCTGAAAACCTCCCTGGAATACCTCACCAAGTCAATCTATCAGGTTGAGAGGGGAAGCACGTCCGTTAATACCTGTAGGGATTTTAGGCTTGGTATATTTGAACTGTATATTGGAATTAACTGGTGGATTAGTTCTGTGATCAAGGTCAACCAGATTGTCAGCTAGATCAGAAGAACCTAAAGCTAAGTCAAGGATGTCTGAGTTAGAATTGGAGCATCCTAATCTTTTAACACTGACAATGCTGAACATGACGAACATGCTGAATCTAATAGATCATCGTGTTTTTTAGACTCTGTCTTCACTTTCGATGGAGGAGCTATCCTAGGGATGTTTTACATTATGATGTAGCCTTGGCCTGAAAGTTTCTCCCTACTTCTTGGTAGATTCATCCTCACGTGATTATCATGTCTGTTCCTAGGAGCATGAGCATGAGCTGAATAAAGAAGAGAATTATTTTGCCTATTCGTCTGATGCTTGAAGCAGGAGGAACTGAAGCCACTTGCAATCAAGCCTTCCCCTACAGCTTTACAGTTCAGTGTTTCAGATAGGGTATAAATCTCTCTAGATTATGTATCCCCAAATTAGTTGGTAACTTATGTGCAGGGCATAGGCACAGAGGAAATGGAAGCAGAGCTCTGGCATCGTTTGGAGGTTATTGGAGGCCTACTAGGGCTTAAAAATGAATTAACTATCAACGTTAAAGATGAAGCCAACAATCTTAGGGCACCTACCTCCTCCTTTAAGGATTGAACAAACGAAATGAGAAACAGTTCATTAGCTTTGGAAGGGCACCCAGGTACTGGAAGGTTAATGAAGTGCTGTTCATGGTTAGTGCCTTCGGTGACCTTAGTTATGACATTTGAATTATCAGCTTGCGAATCACTTAAGGGAAAAAAAGGTTACTACAAGGAAAATCAACCACACTAAATTCAATATCAGTATATGAGACATCGGGGGGAGGGGGCACAGGAGAGTAAAGAGTGACAATAATATCTAGACATGAGGAATGGCATGCTATCTGAGCAACTATGGACAACCTGACCCTGGCCCCTGGGTCTCAAAAACATCTCGTGATTGTTTGCTGGTTTCCTGCCGCATCAGATGCTTGAAGAACAAGAGCCGCAGGAGAGGGAGGTAAGGAGGTTTCTGAAGTCAGAATCTGTTTGCACTCCACCAGATCATCAGTCCTATCAATTCTGTTAAAAACACAGTTGTCCCACTGTCGATTTGCAACTTTTCTCGGTTTTTGTCTGTTTACCAGCCCCCACACTCCCCTCTGAGGCCTTCCACTTCACCATGGACAACAAACAGGGAGTAGCAAGATGTAAGGAGTATATATAAGGTGTACCAATAATACGAGTGAACTCAGTGGCAATGCCCAACCAACAACTTACCCCCGGCGAGCCTGTAATTTATAACTGGACTCCAGGGATGTCTCAGGGTAGGAACAAAGAGAAGCTGAAGAACATAGAAGACCATAGAAACCCAAGGATCACCAGGAAAAGAGGCTTAAGCTGTTAGATATTTCCCAGCATTCCAGGACTCCAGTGCTCAAGTGCCCAAGGTAACTCTGGAACACATATCCAAAGCAAGTTCTTTCCACCTCTTAAATCTACAATAGTATATCACAGTGCAGAGCAGCAAGATCCACCTATCTCCCCCTGGTCGTGCAGACGTCGCCTCCACCCACTGTTGCAGGGATTCTGCTTAGACACAGAACTGTGCAAAGAGACCCAGGACCTCAGTGAATTGTGGTGGACCAAAAAACTCACCTCAGTACCTAGAAACCCTAACCGACTAGCATCAGTGTCACATTAGCTCTTCGTCCTATAGCAAAGGAACTAATGATTAGAGAACCCAGAACATGCGCTTTAGATTATACTCAGGAATGGTGGGAATCAAGAAGAGTCTTTCGTTTGTTATTCTCATACCAGTCCACAAAAGGAGTAACAAGAGACACAGGAAAGGTTAAAATATTTATTTTAACTAAGTGCTCTAAGATGCAGTATCTTTGCTAACATAAGCAGACATATGATTAGAAATAATATGATCAGCATTCTTATAATTCCATAAAACACAAAAGGATAAATCATATTACAATGATGGTGAAAACAGGTCTTATAGTGCCTAGTGTATCACCCTTCCTAGCTAGGAACTGTGTTTTATAAAATATAGAAGGTCTCTTAGGCTTATGTGGGGGACCCCATACCTCCAAGATCAGCAGGAGTAAATCACGTCAGGATCTGCAAAACCTCTCTGTCTCTCTGGAAAACTGAATTCTTCCAAGTGCCTGAAATCATGCCTACAGTGCGATATTAAAGGCACCAGAATCTCAGTAGACTGCAGCTGCATGTATGTCTAAAACGTGAGCCGATCAGCCCGAACAACAGCTATCTTGTTATGATAACCTTGGAGGCTTTAGCACTCACTGTGCAGGCTAGGATCGCGATGTAAGTCTAGGGATGGCGAAAACAAGCCCTTCTCATGTGAAACAATTCATGCAGCTTAACTTACAACAACAGCTATATTCAGTGTTGTGTGCAAAAGCAGCAAAAGGTAAAATGGTGTTTAAACTTTTAATAAGCTTATGCTAACATAGTAATGTGCGCAAACAAGGCCCAGCCCTCCCTTCACCACACAGCCAACTAGCATTTGCATTCGTAGACTGTAGCCAAAATTGTGAGGGATTATACTTGTTCATGCATAAGTAAGAGGCTACAATTGAGGCTACATTTGAGGTAGATGACTGGTCACTCAAACATGAGGGCTATAGCTAGGAGATGACCCAATTAAAATTCCAGAACACAAAAACCGCACAGCACAGTACAGGTCAGCCTAAAGCAAATGCCACCACTAAACCATTACTCCACTACATCGTAATTACCATCCAGCATCCGTCTAGATGTAGCCACCCAGCAGGTGCAACATTCTGTCCTAACCACCCTGCTGTACACCTGATACCTCTTATCTCCAAAAGAGGAACACGAGCAGTTACGGGGGCAGACTTACTCAGGACTTCAGCCGAACTCAGTGGTATAATGGTGGAAAATCCTCGAGAAACCTCATCGCGACCTCCTTTGTTTCCTTGTCTTCCTGCTCTCCTCCATGCTATCCCATCACCTGATGTCCCGATGTTTCAGTCAGTGTTCCACGTGTGTGGGCAGGCAGAAGCAGAGCATCAGGGGAGATCCCGGGAACGCTTCCTTCTGGTGAGTCTATGGACTTGGAGTCAAACTTCTACTCATTAAAGTCATCATTTTGTTGTGGTCATAAAGACCCTTGTTTATGGTCTTAAGTTTTTCAATACAATTTACTTTTTCATGTACTAATCTGAATATTTCCTACAAATAAAAGAGTTAGCTCTGGGATGCATCTTCACGCCAGAAGTTGCAAATATCTATGGGGCATTGTATCAGCGGCCAGCGATAATTATGGCTGGCCATGCTTAGTGATAATTTTTTTATCGCAGACTGTCTCTGGAATTTATCGCCTTGGTAGTGCATTATTAACAACGCATTCCTCCAGGGCAATAAAAATTCCAGAGATAGCGAGGTTATCGCCGTTTTGCAGAGAACATCGCTGGTTTTCCAGCGATGTCCCCTGCAAAATGGCAATAACCTTGCTGATACGACCCACAGGGTCATATCAGCATAATCCAACCCAATGTTAGGGATAGGTAAGTTTACATTTTAGCAGACGTTAGTTTTTGGGGTAAACAGCGGTTTTCTCCAATAACTAACGTGTGCTAAAATGCTGGGGCAGCCTTGTAAATATCGTGATTTGAACATCAGCGATATTTGCAAGGTTGACCTTCCGGGGTATGCACAGTGACGCCCACTTTGCATCTCAATAGAGATGCAAAGGGAGGCGTTTGGACAAAGTGTGCTAACATGCGATTATGCATGTTAGCACCCTCTTGTAAATAGGGTGATCGTTTTATCTCTGCTTTTTTGGCTTTTTAAGCCAAAAATGCAGGGATAAAGCCCTTGTAAATATGCTCCTTCATGTCTTACTTTGTACAAAAGTGGATCTACAACAAAGATAATCCTTAATGTGACAACATCAAACAGTAGCACCGTTACATCAATGTTGTCATAGTCATTTGAAAGGGTCCAAGAGAATTGCTTCTTTCATTTCACAAATGGTTGAATAGGAGGAAACAGACCTCAATTCACAATATACTTTGACAGAAAAAAGCTCTTGTTGTTAGAGTTATGGATTATGAAAAGAGAAAGCAAATTTATAGTTAATTTATATCCCGAACCGACAGATAAGAACACGCATTTACATTTTACAAGTGCTCACTCTCTTTCATTTAAAGAAAATCTGCCTGACGGATAATTTCCACTAATAAGATAAAATTGTACACAAAAGAAATACTTTTTGAGAATGCAAATATTTAACCAGCAAACTCTTAGCTAAAGGATATCCCAAGAAACTGGTGAAATCGGCTGTGCAATGGGCATGGCATACTCCATGGAAATCTCTTTTGAGTCCTAAAGAGAAAGAAAGTAATATCCCTTTAACATGTGTGCTTACATTCAACCCCCAGCCAACAAAATAGAAAAAAGAATCATAAAATATAATTGGAAGTTGCTATATAACCGGAATGTTCCAGAACCACTCTGTGCCTTCAAAAGAAGAAAGAACATCAGGCAGTTTGTTGGGCATGCTGCAAGACAGTTAGACAAAACTAAATCAGATCTAAGGTGCATACTAGCACTACCACCAGTAAAAGGTCACTTCAACTTCCTTCATTGCAGTGTCTTCAAATTCACAGATAATACCATCCTCACAACTTGATGAGGGTCGGGCTGACGTGACCCACACACGCCGCCGTAGTGCTTCCTGACATGCCGAGGCTCCGCCCACGAAGCTATGCGGAGCGAGACGCTGTTGCTCTGCATGGCGGTTACCGCTAAGCTGGTGCTCTGTTGACCGCCACCTATGTGCTGGGTCTTTTAGGACTTCTGGATAACGAGGTGAAGCAAGTGCCAAGCTAGCAGGCTTTCGAGCTATTTCAATGCAGAGTGGGCATTGCCGGTTTCCATTGCCGATGTCGGAGTTGGAGACAGGACGGGACGCCTGCGCAAGCTAGTGGAGGTTCACGAGGTACTGGGGGGGTGATCGCTGGGCTGCCTGCTGTGTCTGCCGTAATTGCCGTGCTTTGCCTCCTGGTTTTCGTTTTCTATTCTCGGCAAAACAGCAGCGTGAGTGAACTTTAAATACATTTGGAGTACCCTGTTGCCTCGCTACCCGCCCTGCATATCCTAAATCATTCGTGCTCCTCCACCTGCAGACTGCTTATCCGCACCATGAGCGTGCTTTACTGTGCTCCTATGGTGAGACTACTGTGAGACTACTACTGTACCCCTCGGCTTCACTTCTGCTCCACCACTTGCTCCACCGGTTGCTCCATTCTCCACTCTCCGCACTGCCTGCTCTAGTTCTAATCTGCGAGTGCGACACAAGCACGGTGCGGTGCTCCTCTAACGCGGTTTGGTGTTGAATGTTGGTATGGTGGATTGGTCACCCCCCGCCGTCGCCTGAGTCTTCAATCCTTTGAAAGCCTTTAAAAACCACTAAAACCACTAAGCGACTGCCGAGTCATTCACATTCACAGAGCAGATCCATTCCTTAGTAGCTTGGATAGATACAAGACAGGTGCCCAATACAAACAGAAATAGTTGCGCAGTTGATATCCAGCCATGTCTGCAAGAGCAAAGGGCAAGCAGGCCAAGATGGAACAGGCAAAGGAACTGCTGAAATCTGTTAATAAAACACCACCGGTGGTCAAAAGAAAAAACAGACGAAAGGTCCAGCAAATGAGCGCGCTGAGACAAAAGGACGCAGAGATACAGCCCGGAATACAGCCAGGAAAAAACAAATATAGTGTTCTCAGAGAGCAGGATGAGGAGGATGGAGAGGTCAACGAAGATGACCGGGAAGAAGGTGAGGACGAAGGGGACGAAGATCCTGAAATGTCGTGTTTTGGCAGCTCCTGAGTTAGCGTTTAGCTCAGCTACACGATCTTTTCCGTTAACTTGACCAAAATGTACGGGGGCCATTTTGAATCCTTCCGACTTTCATTTTGTATGAACACGCTGCCTCGTGGTCAGCGTGCCCCTTTGTCCTTTCTCGATACCCATGGTCATTTATTCTGCTCGGCAACAGGCTATTTTTAGTACTGGTCAAGCGCACATGCGCACTATGCATCGACTGGTCATTCTCTAGGAATGTTAGCATAAACTGACCAGTGCTATTAAACTCCTCCCACATGCTGGCTGTGTTCCAAAAATGACCTTATATGTACCTAAACAGACCCCCCAGGATATAGCGGCATGGATTAGCAAATTTAGCGGCACAAAAAAGGAAATTTAGCGGCACAAATATGGAAATTTAGCGGCAATTTTGCAGCATTTTTTTGGCCATTTTTCGTACAACAAACACAGATATCTTTGTTTTTGAGTTATTTAGCAACATGAAGCTATGAGACTCTATTGCTGCTGCTTTCTGTCCCGAAGGGAGACAAGAGAAGGCACAAGCGTACAGGAGATGTGCACGCGTACGGACAGGAGATGTGTATACCATATGCATGTACATCTCTTGTCCCCGGAGGCTGGCAGAGCCTTCAAACTCTTATGCAACAAGGCTTCATTTTACTCCACAAAATGAACCCCTTCTTCTCAGGTTGTACTGCCCATTTGTCTGGGTGATGGAACAGTATTTTTGTATTTCAAGGCTAGTCCTCACAACACTGCATTCATGCTTCCAGAAGTGATATGCCTGCTGAAACAGGATTGCAGTGACAGCATATTACACTGTCTTTGTACTTGCGTTACAACGATCATTTAGAGTAAAAACATGCAATTGTTCAGAGTGTGACAAAGCATCATCTCATTGGAGAACAAGGGGCCTCATTTATGAGGCCTTGCGTCAGTTTTGCGCTTCCGATGCGTCACTTTTTGTGTCTCATCTGCAGCGTAAAACATGCCTTCTGTTGCGCACTATTTACAAAGTGACGCATCTATAGCAGATGCGTCACTTTGTAAACCCCTGCGCTACTTTATACCTGCGTCAGGTATAATGTTATAATGTATGCAGAGGGGGCGTTCCCCCGCAAAAAGCCTCATAATAGTGACGCAGTGAAATCTATGAGATTTCACTGCGTCACTTTTAGGACGCTGTTGCGTAAAAATCTTGCGCCTGCCTCACAGCAGGCGTAAGACTGACGCAAGCCCTTTCGCATGGGGCTTTCCCCATGTGAAAGGACGCATTGATGGAGTTGCGTCACTTTTGTGACGCACTCCAGCAATGCGTAACTTTTGCGCCTACAGATACGTCAGAAATACTGACATATCTGTAACTCCTTGCGCCATGATGCGTCATACTGTAAATATGACGCATCATTGGTGTCGCAAGGAGGACGCAGTGAAAAGTGACGCATCACTGTTTTCACGCTGCGATGCGTCACTTTTCATAAATGAGGCCCAAGATCTCTAAATAACCAGAGGGGTCAAGAAGTTAAAATACATTGTTGACTCTGACTTTCAACCTTCTGAGGCTGATAACAGAAAGAGTGGCTCAGTTGGCAATATTTAAAGCACAATAATGTCAGCGTGAGGCAACCTACACGGCTTGTAGGTCTAATCCAGATCTTTCATGCAGATTACTGACTACAGTGAAGTCATTAATTAGAAACAAAATACAAACGTTTATTTTGCCTAAAAGTACTTTCTCTAAATGGAATGACTTTTATAATCTCAATAAAAAATAAAAGAAAACTAATGAGTCAAATAGCTTATCAGGAAAACTATCCGGGCATTTATCAAATGATTTGTCAACGGTGGGAATCTCTGGCTTTCATCAACCTTTGTGGCACAATAATACAAACTGGGCAGCAGCTGCCCCAGTAATTCTCGTAGGATGCATGCTTAATGATTTGCCATTACCCCCTTTCCACATGTCAGATAAATAATTGGTGCGTGCATTGCCACTATTATTTGTGGTATGTGCAAAACAGTGGCAGGCTCAAAGGGCTTCAGCCCCCCTCCCTCCCCCGGAGTGTTTGTCAGCCCGGGCTGAGACAGCCCCGGGCTGGCGGCCGTCTTGTCTTATGGCAGCTCCAGGGGGAGAGGAGGGGGTGTCAAATTCCTACAGCTATAGGCAGAGTGGAGGGGCAGGGGGATCGAAGGGGTGAAAACAGAACAAAGCCTAGTTAACAAGTGAATGGTCTTTAATGACCTGTTAAGTACTCGGGTGCAGCTGCCTTAAGACAAGAAGGCCGCCAGCCCGGGGCTGTCTCAGCCCGGGCTGACAAACACTCCGGGGGAGGGAGGGGGGCTGAAGCCCTTTGAGCTTGCCACTGTAAACATGCATGCCTTCAGTGTTTTGGGCGCATTTCCTAAATTTCGCGGGCAGTTTTCTAAAAATCGCGGCATTTTTACAAAACAGCCGGTTTCGCGATTTTTTTGCAAATCGCGAAATCGCGAAATGCTGGAGGGTCTGCCTAAAGTGTGTAACTTGTAACCACCTATCTTTTTATTGTCATTAAACTGTATAAAAGAGGTCGCGCACCGATGTTCGGTGTGCTACTTCTTACATTGCCGAAGGGTGCTGTAGGAATGTACCACCACCCCATGGGGTCTTAATAAACTTGTCTTTTGCATTTTCCAGTGTCCGTGCCAACTTCTATACTAAGGTGTTCGAGAGATTAGCAGAATATGTAGGCCTGGTTGAACCCAACACCTCAATTGGCGACCACGAAGGGACTCATCGGTGACTCGGATGCCCGAAGGAGAGGTCGCGACGAAGGTTTGGAAACTCGCCATGGAAGCGATCGCTGCCATTGAGTGACCCGAGTCTTGGCATCCACGGTGTTTCTTTCCTTCCTTCTGATCTGACCTTCCAGGTGGCACCGGTCCTCGACTGAGATTCCGATCTTGGATTGTCGTGTAGTGCCGTTTTGGCTGATTCGATCACAGAACTTGGCAGATGGATCTTGGACGTTTGAAGATATTCGGTAAGCTTCTGATTGGTGAGGTAGTCTATTGACACTCACTATGGCTTTTTGAATTTGAATTTGTTGAAGAGATGTTGTAAGCTTCTGATTGGTGAGGTAGTCTACTGACACTTACTATGGCTTTTTGAATTTGAATTTGAATTTGTTGAGTTAGCTAACATTTGAATCTTTGAATTTGATTTATATGTGGAGTGCACCTCACATAGGCAGGCATGTAGGGATATTTCTCTAATTTATTTGATTTGAACGGCACACCGTGTATGAAGCACATTAAGTGCCATTTTATGTAGTATCGCGTTTCCGTGGTACTTTTGAACATGCCTGTTTTCAGCACGCTCCGAAGGATGTGCTGCTTTGAGAATGGTACCAATTATCGATTAAATAAATCACAGCCGGCTCCCCCAGAGGGGAATCCTAATCGCGAGATGTATGTAAAATTTGGCATTCCGCCAATAATGTACAGCACATTATGGCACAAATACAGCAAAGCCGATCGTGAATTACAGTGGCCACTACATGGGTCATTTGATTTACGAAAGGTTCAGTATGTGGAGCAGTGTTTGTTTCAGCGAAGGTCTAGACAAGATATGTTTGATTGTGTGCGTATGTGGGAGAAAGAGGTGCGTGAACGAATGAAGCGTGAGGAAGCCTTGGCGGAGAAGGTGCAGCGAAAGGCTGCATGTGACAAAGCTTTACAGCTACAGGAGAAGGAGTTGCAGGAACAGAAAGAGAGGGAGACTCGGGAACATAATTTACAGGTTAATGGTCAGTTTCCCATCCGACGTCCTCTTTATCCGGTCCTTACTAATGAAACAGATGATTTTTCATTACTAGATCGTTGTCCGCCTCCGTACGTCGCACCTACGGCTCCGAACAAGGATGCGGATGAGGACGACCAGAATACACAGCGTACAAGGTTACATGCGGAACGAACTGCGGAATTGCGTTCATTTGCACGAAAGTTAAATATTAATACTGTCACTGTTTCTGAAATTAGTAAGCAAATGGAACAATGGTCTGATCAGGAGCGAATGTATTTCTTAGATCATTTTGGAGATGAGGTTGTTGAACGCTTTAGAAAATATTCTCCAGAGTTAGAACCCAAGGAGATATCCAAGGGTCGCGATAATTTTCGTAAAGGTCTCTTTGTTCTTTCAGATGCGGATGAATTTTTCAAACGTTTGGTTCAGCTACGGAATGAGGCGACACGACTACGGGAGTTGGAAAGGTCATCGGGTCCGCC
Organism: Lissotriton helveticus; assembly: GCF_964261635.1. Taxonomy (NCBI): domain Eukaryota; kingdom Metazoa; phylum Chordata; class Amphibia; order Caudata; family Salamandridae; genus Lissotriton; species Lissotriton helveticus. The sequence continues at coordinate 627,460,899 of NC_136065.1, read as the reverse complement.
TGCGTCCGGATCGACGGAGATATCCAAAGAATGCTCTATCTTTGGAACAGATAAGACCGCCGCGATTAATATTAGACCTATGCGAGAAGCTGCGCCTTTGTATGTCCCCCATAAAGGGGATGGCACAGATGATGATAATTGCTTGTATGGGGTGGATCTGCACACCAGTATTCGATTATGTAATTAGGTTATGTGGGTTCTGAGGAAATTTTAGCGTGCTTACTAGCATGAGGGTTGCGTGCCTTACTCCCTCCTAATTAATAATCATTCAGATACAAGTCCAGGGAGACCCTGGGCTGCTAGAAGCACAACAGTTGGGCATTAAGCCTCTAAAAATTAAATGGAATTTTTTCACGTTTTCATTTATTTTTTAACCAGTAGCTTATTTGCTCATAAGTAGTAATCATCAAAAATATTTATACACATTTGTTTCAAAAGATCATTCGTTATCTATATCAACATTAGACATATGAAAATATTAACAAGTCATATTTTCAATTCCTGTTAAATGGTAATAACAGTTCATCAATAATAGATATTCAAAAACAATAACCAATATCCCAATGCATTTCGGGTTACGTAAGGAACCCTTCTTCAGGGGATTAATTATATGCAGTCAAAAATTCAATCGTCCTTGAATGATTGGTTTCTCAATATGCAGATTCGACAGGATCTAAAAGGCAGCAACATACCAGAATATATTTTGAATTTTTTCATATGTACAAGAGTTCGTCACAAGAGAACATTCTGGAGTGAACACTGAGGAAAAAAGCCAAAGTACATGCCACCAGAAGATGACACCCGTGTCATACTCAACAATCAATGCGTGTGAGGTGCAGAAAATAAAGCCAACTCATTACTAAAAATGAAACGTGCTGCACTCTCAAAAAGTGTGAAACAGGCTACAAAACCGTGACATTAAAACACATGCCGGTGACAGTTACACCATGTGAATATGCCGTGTTCAAGTTTTTACCCTAAAATCTAAAGGTGCATCTTCAAGAAAAAAGAGTACGTACACTCGTGAAAACAGTATCACGTTTATCAAATGGAGCCAGCATCAATGTCCCTTTCTGTGTCAAAACCTGAACAACAAGTAAATAAATGGGAGCCTTGGTTACTATAGTGCACTATGTATATATACCGGTGTGATTCTGAAGTCAAAAGCGCATCTTACCGTCACCTTCTAAAACGAGTGATGACGCTGCTCAAAAAATGGTCGCCCAGCAACATTCTGTGTGTTGAAATAAGACTCACGGTCAGTCCAATGCTGTAAAGCTGCCACCCTTACCAAAACTGACTATTGATGTTATTTCCGTCAACTAACCTGCCGCCTCCAACGTCGGCGTCCTGAATGAGTTTCTCCGGTGCGAGTCCGCCCTACCGATCACGTGGTGCGGAACTCGCCCGGCGGTTACTACCTTACTCAACACAAAGGAAGGACAATAGTCACATCGCTTTGTTGTGCCTCACTAAACATGGCGATTAGAGTGCGCCCTGCAGCCTGAGCGCTGCGTGCTATGCATGCATCTTTCGTATGGATCATCAATTAATCTACTCGGAGTATTCTAATGGGTCACTAATTCTAAAGTCCTATGTCCTAAGCTGAGACAATGGAATGGTGGTGTAATATCCTCCTTAATGAGAATATACACAGTAGTATGTTGAAATAAACTCAAACGGAGTCTCAGCCATACTGCCATTGATTCTTATTGTATTCCTACGCTTGATACTAGATTATCTAAAGAAACAAGGTGAAGGTGAAAATAAAAGTGGAAAAACATAATAAGTGCAAATAGAGTAAAAAGAGTAATTCATACTCAATTACGTGATTTATGTAAGAGCTGTAACAGAAATGAGAAAAAGAAAAGTATGAGTGATAACCAAGACTCAGTGTTCCCCCTTACAATCTAAAGTGCGTCATCATATGAAAATTTTTTAAAGAAAACACAAGAGTTCATAATGATCATTTAAACCATTTGGATTAATGGTTCCTAAAAATTTTATCCAGTGTGTTTCCCTTCTCGCTAGAAGTGTATGCAAATCCAATCCTGGGGAGCGTTCTATTCATTCTAGGACTGTGTATCTGAGTTGGGGAATTGTATGACTAGCTTCTACCCAATGTCTGGCCAATGGGGAGGTTGTGGTGCGATTCCTGATTCGACTTTTGTGCTCTACTATACGAGTCTTTATTTTTCGACTTGTACGTCCCACGTAAACTAGTCCACTAGTAACACACTGGATAACATTTTTAGGAACCATTAATCCAAATGGTTTAAATGATCATTATGAACTCTTGTGTTTTCTTTAAAAAATTTTCATATGATGATGCACTTTAGATTGTAAGGGGGAACACTGAGTCTTGGTTATCACTCATACTTTTCTTTTTCTCATTTCTGTTACAGCTCTTACATAAATCACGTAATTGAGTATGAATTACTCTTTTTACTCTATTTGCACTTATTATGTTTTTCCACTTTTATTTTCACCTTCACCTTGTTTCTTTAGATAATCTAGTATCAAGCGTAGGAATACAATAAGAATCAATGGCAGTATGGCTGAGACTCCGTTTGAGTTTATTTCAACATACTACTGTGTATATTCTCATTAAGGAGGATATTACACCACCATTCCATTGTCTCAGCTTAGGACATAGGACTTTAGAATTAGTGACCCATTAGAATACTCCGAGTAGATTAATTGATGATCCATACGAAAGATGCATGCATAGCACGCAGCGCTCAGGCTGCAGGGCGCACTCTAATCGCCATGTTTAGTGAGGCACAACAAAGCGATGTGACTATTGTCCTTCCTTTGTGTTGAGTAAGGTAGTAACCGCCGGGCGAGTTCCGCACCACGTGATCGGTAGGGCGGACTCGCACCGGAGAAACTCATTCAGGACGCCGACGTTGGAGGCGGCAGGTTAGTTGACGGAAATAACATCAATAGTCAGTTTTGGTAAGGGTGGCAGCTTTACAGCATTGGACTGACCGTGAGTCTTATTTCAACACACAGAATGTTGCGGGGCGACCATTTTTTGAGCAGCGTCATCACTCGTTTTAGAAGGTGACGGTAAGATGCGCTTTTGACTTCAGAATCACACCGGTATATATACATAGTGCACTATAGTAACCAAGGCTCCCATTTATTTATTTGTTGTTCAGGTTTTGACACAGAAAGGGACATTGATGCTGGCTCCATTTGATAAACGTGATACTGTTTTCACGAGTGTACGTACTCTTTTTTCTTGAAGATGCACCTTTAGATTTTAGGGTAAAAACTTGAACACGGCATATTCACATGGTGTAACTGTCACCGGCATGTGTTTTAATGTCACGGTTTTGTAGCCTGTTTCACACTTTTTGAGAGTGCAGCACGTTTAATTTTTAGTAATGAGTTGGCTTTATTTTCTGCACCTCACACGCATTGATTGTTGAGTATGACACGGGTGTCATCTTCTGGTGGCATGTACTTTGGCTTTTTTCCTCAGTGTTCACTCCAGAATGTTCTCTTGTGACGAACTCTTGTACATATGAAAAAATTCAAAATATATTCTGGTATGTTGTTGCCTTTTAGATCCTGTCGAATCTGCATATTGAGAAACCAATCATTCAAGGACGATTGAATTTTTGACAGATGATGATAAAACATCTAAAGACGCCAAGGGGTATTTTGTGTATAACTGGGTTTATACGCCCTGGAATAGAGCAGATGTTATGGCACTTAAGAATGCTTTGCCTGATCCTCGTAAAAACCCAGCGGCTTTCTATGAAAGTGTTGAAAGTGCAATTTCATCGTGTATTATGACGTTAGTTGATATTGATCTGTTTTTTGGACTAATATTGCCCTCTGATATGTGGAGAGTGATTCGTAAGTTTGATGATTCCACGACTTTTGGGGCAGGTTGGAAAGATATAGTTCAAGCTGACTTAGACAGGGAACCAGCATGTAAGCCTTGTCAATTAATATTGGACCTTCCAGGGTGCATACTAAATAAATTAAAATTGCTCGTTCCCGCTAAAAAGATTGATTGGACCATATTAGCCTCTTGTAAACAGAAAACGGATGAATCGGTTTCAGATTTCTTTTCTCGCTTTGAGGAAGCGTTTCATGATTACAGTGGACAATCATTGACAGAAGATACAGGCAGACATTTATTCGTTGACAAATATGTGGCTAATCTCCTACCGGAGATTGCAAAACGATTAAAAGCGAGTGAAAGTTCGTGGACCACGGCAACCCCTGCTTCTTTATTGACTATGGCTCAATATTATGAACATTGAAAAACACAATCTCTTGCAGGGCTAGAGGGATGTTTATAGACCAAGCCTAAGTATTATCCCCCGTAGGAATCAACAAACAACTACAAATTTAGGGGTCTAATTAGGGATTCAACCGTAATCCTCTGCTCGTCATCACCTTATCAATAGTACAAGGGTACGAACACAATAATACTAACAAACCAGATCACAAGATGTGAAGAACCAGTAACGTGAGTCACCCCTGGTGTAGGATTCCCATCAACAGTCTTGTAATGATCAATATTATCATTTGGTAGTCCTTATCGGGTATTGTGTCTCTAGATCATTGAGACCGGCATACCCCGATAACCAGATACGGGGTAGCGACCCACAATCACTCGGTACTACCACATGATGTTGATGTGATGGGAAGTGCAGTGTAAACAGAAAATAAGTGGTGATCTTAAAAAAGGATAGGGAACTCAACCCAGAAAACTTTAATGATTGTTGGCCCCTTCCTTAATCAAAACAAGAACAGTATAATATCATCATCGCAGTCCACACAAATAGCTGCGAGGAGACCAACATGTTTCAGCCACTAAGGGTTAACTCCTTCGGCTTTCGTCAGGGTCTCTGTTCTATAATAATACTACTGCATTGGTTGTGATTAAAGTGTGAAAAAAATGAAAAAAACACACAAGTGAAAACCAGTAAAGGATATCATGTTCCTTCGACTGTGTCAACTCCTCTCTTCGGCACCTGGTTGGATATGTACCAGTGTGTCCGGGGAGTGGACCTCACCTCTTCCTGGACCTGGCTCAGGATATATGAGACCCCGCTCTGTCCGTCGGTATCTCAGGCCGTGACTGAGTCAGGGGAGGAAGGCCTGTACTATTGATAAGGTGATGACGAGCAGAGGATTACGGTTGAATCCCTAATTAGACCCCTAAGTTTGTAGTTGTTTGTCAATATTATGAATGACAGGAATCGGAGGCAAAGGAAAGTAGTGATAAGAAAGTGAAGGATTTGAAGACGAAGGTAATGTTGGCTCAGGTTCAGGCTACGAGGGGAAACAATCGAGGGGGACGAGGATCGTATAATAACGCTCCTCCTCCTCGTTCCGACATATCTGTGAATCAGTGTGCATACTGTAAACAGTTTGGACATTGGATTGCAGATTGTCCATTGTTTCGGGAACAGCATAATTGGAGGGGACGAGGAAGTGGTAGGTCCAGGAATAATTATGGAGGACCGAGAGGTTATGGGACAAATGATCGAGGAGGTTATGGGACGAATGATCGGGGAGGATATGGAGCAAGGGGTCGTGGTCAGACAGATTATAATACATTCGATAATCGTAATCAATATCAGATCAATGAGGGTGGCTCTGTCGAGCCACGCGATGAGCGCTATGCATAGGATTGCGTAGGATGGGGTGTGGAATCGGTTGAGGTACCGGTTGATCAAAGGGGTCCATACATAGAAGCACATGGTTTGGGTTCCACTGATCAATTTCTGGTCGATACAGGAGCTACTCGTAGCGCTTTGTCCAAACACTTGGTTCCAAGGGCTCCCCTGTCTGGCGAGGTAATTACAGCTATAGGGTTCGATGGAACACCTACTTCTAGCCCACTGTCTCAACCCGTTACATTTCATGTTGATAAATTTGCTGCCCCTTGTCCCTTTTTACTGTCACCGAATACACCAGATAATATTATGGGACTTGATATGTTAAAACATTTTCGAGCTACTATTCGCTGTGCCCCGGAAGGAGTGCGGGTGGTGTTGAATGAAAATTATCCAGAAATTGAGCGAGTGTGTCTTCTCCATGAATCTGAAGTATTAGCCTCCCTACCAAAAACATTGTGGGCCACTTCTGATACTGATGTAGGACAGATGAGTATTCCCCCAGTACATATTACGGTAAAGGAGGGAGTATCTCTGCCACGTGTCCCACAATATAAAATTTCGAGGGAAGGTGAAATTGCTTTGATACACATTGTGAATGATTTGATTTTGGCAGGAGTAGTTGAGGAAGTTCCCTACAATGTTTGCAACAGCCCAATTTTACCGATCCTTAAAAGAGATACAGATGCTAAGGTTTACCGTTTTATTATTGATTTGAGGGAAATCAACAAGATAGTAGTGCCTCAGTACCCGGTGGTGTCTGATATCACCACACTGCTTACGTTGGTTCCACCGACGACAACTACTTTTACAGTCATCGATTTGAAGAATGCCTTCTTCTCGATTCCTGTACATCCTGATAGTCGATATCTCTTTGGATTTACATTAAATAATAAATCGTATGGTTTTTGTCGAATTCCCCAGGGCTATACGGAAAGTCCTAGCATCTATAGTCAGGCTTTGAAGAGACAGCTTGATTCCTTTGAATTGCAGGATGGAGTGGCTCTTATACAGTATGTGGATGACATCTTACTTGCAGCAGATACGCAGGAACAGTGTGAGAAAAGTACCTTTTCCTTGCTTTCCTTCTTAGCCAAAAACAATCATAAGGTTTCGAAGAAGAAGTTACAGTATTGTAGACCAAAGGTGACCTACCTCGGTCATCTTTTGTCTAAGGAGGGCCGTGCATTAACACCAGATCGAATTCAAGCAGTGTTAGATACACCAGTTCCCCGCACTCAGAAGGATGTTCGTGCCTTCATAGGTTTGACGTCTTTCTGTAGGCAATGGATATTGGGTTTTTCTCACATTGTTAAGCCTTTGTTAGCATTGCTGTCCAAAGATACACCGATTCCCATTGAATGGACAAATGAATGTCAGAATGCTTTTGAACAATTGAGACAGGCTCTCTGTTCTGCACCAGTGTTAGGTACACCTGACTATACGAAGATCTTCACATTGTAAGTACACGAGAAGGATGGGTGCGCATTGTCAGTTTTAGTGCAGACACACGGAGACAAACAGAGACCCTGTGCATACTTCTCGGCGGTACTCGACCCTGTGGCTCGAGGATTGCCTGGATGTTTTCGAGCAGTTGCAGCAACAGCAGTAGCAATACGACAAAGTGAAGGAATAGTTTTGTCACACAAATTGTTGGTGTTAGTTCCCCATGCGGTAGATGCGTTGTTGAATCAAACGAAAACACAGCATCTAACCAGTGCCCGTCTAACAGGATATGAGCTAACGTTGTTGGCGCCGCACATCACACTAAAACGATGTGCGACACTGAACCCTGCTACTTTGCTGCCGGATCCTGTTGCTGAGACCCAGAAGGAAGAACAACATGATTGTGTTTTTCTGACTGAGGAACAGACAAAGGGTCGTATCGATTTACAGGATACACCATTTCCAGATGTAGATGGGGAGCTGTGGGTCGATGGATCGTGTGTGAAGTTACCAGATGGCACGACTTCCGCAGCTTATGCGATCACGACACTTAAGACAGTGGTAGAAGCAGCACGGATACCCCAGAAATCGGCCCAAGCAGCTGAATTGATAGCCTTAACGAAAGCATGTGAGTTAAGTGCTGGGCTATGAGTGAACATTTACACGGATAGTCGTTACGCTTTTGGAGTAGTGCATGATTTTGGCCTACTCTGGAAGGAACGAGGATTCTTGACTTCACACGGAGTACACATCATGCATGGAGAATTGGTACGCGATCTCCTGAATGCACTATTATGTCCAAAGAAAGTAGCAATAGTCAAATGCAGTGCACACAAAAAGGTGACGGATAAAGTAGGACAAGGCAATGCTTTCGCAGATCGCATTGCGAGAGAGACCGCTATGCTACAAAATAATTCCCCCATGTACGTGGTGAAATCACAAGCCGAGCGGTGGCATGATGCTAGAGAAGAAATATTAGATATACAGAAGTCCGCATCTGAAGTAGAACTTACGAAATGGGCCACTGAAGGAGTATTGGATGATGAGGGTTGCTGGCGCAGTAAAGATATGGAAAGATGGAAACTACCCATGGCCTATTTACAAACAATGGTGCAAATGACACATGGGCTGGCACATATTGGAGCTCTCGCAATTATTAAATTGCTTACACGGGTTTGGGAAAATCCTGAAATTGCTAGTACGGCTAAGAGAGTAGTGCAGACCTGTCTGATATGTTTACAGCACAATCCTGGACAAGGGACTCATACTCCTAAAGGAGGGTTTGTTCCACCTACTGCACCGTTCGAAGTATTGCAAATGGACTACATCCAGCTGGAACGCTGTAATAACCTCAAGTATGTCTTAGTGGTGGTGTGTGCCTTCAGTAAATGGATTGAGGCTTACCCTACGAAAGACAATACAGCATTGACAACAGCTAAGGTGTTACTCAAAGAGTACTTCCCGCGCTATGGTGTTTGTAAATTTATGTGGAATGACAATGGTCCTCATTTTATTGGGAAAGTAGTGGAGTACGTCCTGAAAGGATTAGGAATCAAGCAACGATTCCACGCTGTTTTTCATCCGCAATCAGCAGGTTTGGTAGAAAGATACAATGCAACTCTGAAGCTGAAGCTAGCAAAGATTGTGGCATCCACATCTTTGAAATGGCCGGACGCTTTGCCCTTGGCATTGCTGTCTATTCGATCAGTGCCACATTCTCGATCTGGCCTCACACCATATGAAGTGGTGTTCGGAAGGCCGATGAATATCTGGGGAGTTCCTAAGCCTCGTTTGATACATGATGTGCCTTGTATAATGATGAATGACTATCTGGCACGATTAACAAATGATTTACTTTCTATTCATCAGCAGGTTCGAGAAGCGCTCCCCGATAACTCCACCGGTGAGGCTCACGATCTTCGTCCTGGGGACCACGTGATGGTCAAAGTATTTGAGAGATCCAGCAGTTTGGAACCAAGGTGGCATGGTCCTGAGCAAGTGCTGCTCGCCACCCGAACAGCAGTACGAGTGACCAACTCGAAACGGTGGATCCATTCTACCCATTGTCGTCGTGTTTCCCCGGACCTGGTGAGCCCTGTGGTGCTGTCTGACTACAGGAAAATTTTGGATGCAGAAAAGAGCCCAGCTGTTACGTCCAATGAATTGGAAGGAGCCTTCCCGGACCACACTGTTTCTGATGGAGTGAAGTACAATCTACGTTCTAGGAAATAATTTCTTTTTGCATTTTTTTTTTAACTGGTTGGTAACCGCTCTGAGGTTTGTGAAACGGAAGCCGGGAATATCAAGGGGGGGGGATCAGTTCGGCCCAGTGTAGCGACACCCGTCTTGAATCTCGGAGAACAAACCAACGGCAGCCTCAGTCCAGAACCATCGTTTTTTTTCTCTTAGTGTTGCTTTTGAAGATCATTTGTTTTGCGAATTATGGCATCTCCTTCGACACGAAAAGGGAGAATTCTTGGTGCTGTATTGTTTGTGTTGACTATAGTAGTGATTGCAGTGGTAGCTTGGACTATAGAACAATTGTTTCCTGCACGAGAACACTTACTGCCTACCACTCCAAGCCCGTCCGAACATTTTCATTTTACTTTGCCTTATCATGAAGAGAGACATAGACAGACCTATTTGAATAATAGTTTTATTCAGATTTTGCATCACACTCACAACATGACCAACACATCAAACTGTTGGGTATGTGGAATGTTGCCTGGACATCAGAAGAGAGGAGGAACACCACTTATTCCTTTCCCGTTTTCTCATAATGGTTCTTGTAATGCTTGGTACACTCTTCTTTTTACTTTACGATGGCCAACGAAAGGTGGACTACTCTTTCGATTGAACAAGATATGTTTTAATGACAAAGATGGGTATCCACAAGCTGAAGGAACTAAATTTGAATGGGAAGAATATCGTCCGGACAATGTATCTACACCTCGTGTTTATACGAATCAAAGACTTATAAATGTAACGGATTTACACGTGATAACGGTTATTGATACAAAAGCAGATCTTTGTATTAGAAATAAAGGTACAATCCCTGTAGGCCGCAGCGAATGTAATGTTACACTTGCTTTTGATACGCCAAACGGAATTGCATTTGTAGCCTCGCGTAATACATATTTCATTTGTGGGAACAAGGGATACCACCGTCTGCCACTGGGATGGTTAGGGACATGTTACATAGCTTTTGTACTGCCGCCTGTATTCATTGCTCCTCCTATGTATCACAATGATTACGTTTTATACCATGACTTCGTACTAAACAGAGTTAAAAGAACATTAGATCTTGATGGGATAGATCAAACTGATACTACTTTACAGCAATATGTAGATTTCAATCTAGGGTTATTTTCATTTGTAGGAGCTGCGTTGAATAGCCGAAAGATTAGGAGGCTTACACGTGTGGTGGAAGCCGTTGCTAATGAAACTGCCTCTGCTTTGGGAAATATAACTGAAGAATTGCAGATTACTAGAATTGTGACGCTCCAGAACCGAATGGTTCTAGACGTGATACTAGCTGATCGTGGTGGAGCATGCCGCATTATCGGTAGTAGTTGCTGTGTGGACGTGCCAGATAATTCACCTTCCGTGTATGATTCGATTACGAAATTACATAAGATAGCTGCTGAGATCCACCCAGAAAATGGAACTTGGACCCTTTCTGGTTGGTTCTGGACTCTATTTAGTACTTGGGGTTGGAAATTATTAACCATTCTATGTATTTTTATTGGAACACTGTTTTTCCTCTGTCTATGTATTCAATGTGGCCCTACTTTATGCTCTGTATGTATCACAGCCTGTATCCCGTCCAAACGAGCTATTATTAAGCAAGAGGAATTGATCAACGATGAAGTGCTGAAAATAATGGCCATCAATATTGAGGACGAGAATCCTGATTACGTCTGTTATGAGGTAGCTTTTGCTAAACGCTAAAAGGGCCGTCTGTCGGGGTGATCGCTGGGCTGCCTGCTGTGTCTGCCGTAATTGCCGTGCTTTGCCTCCTGGTTTTCGTTTTCTATTCACGGCAAAACAGCAGCGTGAGTGAACTTTAAATACATTTGGAGTACCCTGTTGCCTCGCTACCCGCCCTGCATATCCTAAATCATTCGTGCTCCTCCACCTGCAGACTGCTTATCCGCACCATGAGCGTGCTTTACTGTGCTCCTATGGTGAGACTACTGTGAGACTACTACTGTACCCCTCGGCTTCACTTCTGCTCCACCACTTGCTCCACCGGTTGCTCCATTCTCCACTCTCCGCACTGCCTGCTCTAGTTCTAATCTGCGAGTGCGACACAAGCACGGTGCGGTGCTCCTCTAACGCGGTTTGGTGTTGAATGTTGGTATGGTGGATTGGTCACCCCCCGCCGTCGCCTGAGTCTTCAACCCTTTGAAAGACTTTAAAAACCACTAAAACCACTAAGCGACTGCCAAGTCATTCACATTCACAGAGCAGATCCATTCCTTAGTAGCTTGGATAGATACAAGACAGGTGCCCAATACAAACAGAAATAGTTGCGCAGTTGATATCTAGCCATGTCTGCAAGAGCAAAGGGCAAGCAGGCCAAGATGGAACAGGCAAAGGAACTGCTGAAATCTGTTAATAAAACACCACCGGTGGTCAAAAGAAAAAACAGACGAAAGGTCCAGCAAATGAGGGCGCTGAGACAAAAGGACGCAGAGATACAGCCCGGAATACAGCCAGGAAAAAACAAATATAGTGTTCTCAGAGAGCAGGATGAGGAGGATGAAGAGGTCAACGAAGATGACCGGGAAGAAGGTGAGGACGAAGGGGACGAAGATCCTGAAATGTCGTGTTTTGGCAGCTCCTGAGTTAGCGTTTAGCTCAGCTACACAATCTTTTCCGTTAACTTTACCAAAATGTACGGGGGCCATTTTGAATCCTTCCGACTTCCATTTTGTATGAACACGCTGCCTCGTGGTCAGCGTGCCCCTTTGTCCTTTCTCGATACCCATGGTCATTTATTCTGCTCGGCAACAGGCTATTTTTAGTACTGGTCAAGCGCACATGCGCACTATGCATCGACTGGTCATTCTCTAGGAATGTTAGCATAAACTGACCAGTGCTATTAAACTCCTCCCACATGCTGGCTGTGTTCCAAAAATGACCTTATATGTACCTAAAGTGTGTAACTTGTAAACGCCTATCTTTTTATTGTCATTAAACTGTATAAAAGAGGTTGCGCACCGATGTTCGGTGTGCTACTTCTTACATTGCCGAAGGGTGCTGTAGGAATGTACCACCACCCCATGGGGTCTTAATAAACTTGTCTTTTGCATTTTCCAGTGTCCGTGCCAACTTCTATACTAAGGTGTTCGAGAGTTTAGCAGAATATGTAGGCCTGGTTGAACCCAACACCTCAGAAACCCAGCCTCTTCCTGACCAGTTAATTGTATCAAGCTCCACGGCTGCTGCCACTGCCACTACCTCTGAGAAAGGCGTTGGGAAAAATGAGAAGGGCGAGAGAGGTGAGAAAGGCGAAAAAGGCAATGTAGAGACGGAGAAGAATAACAAGGGAGCCAAGAAGGGCCAGGTGGATACTACGCCAAATAAACCATCCCTAGCCCATGGGAACCAGCTAAAGCAGTACCCCCTTTTCTCAAAACCCCTCCTCCTCCAACAGGGGCAACAGAGGCAACAGGGGCAACTCTCGAGCACCCCCATGCGGGGGGGGATAAATCAGGATGGGAAGAGTGACATGCTGGCACAAGAGGCTTTGAGTGCCGGAGGGGTGTCGACTAGCTCTATCACACCTGAGCTGCCAGCGGCAGCATTATCGGTAGGGGCTGATCAGGACCTTGAAGAAATCATATCTGTGGCTCCCACGGGACCTATAGCATCAGCTCTGATCAACAGTACAAGCCCAAGCTCAAGCCTGGGCCACAAGCGCACTATGGAATCTCCCAGTCAAGAGTTAAGCCTACAGACATCTCAAGCATCTCAAGAGAATGGGCTATTTTCCCTTCCGAACACCACAAAAACAAACTCCATCGAAATTTTGCTCGGAACCATTCTCCAGGAGCTAAGAGATTTTAAACATTCCCAGGCCCAGGAGATCTCACACCTGCACAACAGGCTTACAAAAATGGAAGAATGCTTTGGGAGCCTTCCATTAAAGGTCACTGAAGCTGAAACCAGGATTTCATCCCTGGAGGATTCGCTATCAGCAATACAGAAAGACCTGCTGGTAGCCAACAGAGAAAGAGCCCAGCTAGTAGAAAAACAGCAGGACCTTGAAAATTATAATAGGAGGTCAAATCTACGCCTAGTAGGCATTCCAGAGGGACTGGAAGATAAGGATGTAGTCAAGTGGTCAGAGTCCCTCTTGAAAAAAGCCATACCCGAGCTCCAAGGGGATTTGACAATTACAAGAGCACACAGAGTCCCGGCATATAAACCCAACAATATGAAATATCCGCGTACGATTTTACTCAATTTTTCTGATTTCAGGGTGAAGGAGAGAATCTTAAACACTGCATATTCTAAGAAGACATACAACGCGGAAGGTGTAAATAACTTTTGAATCTTTTCAGATATGTCGGCAGTTTCTGCTCACAGACGTAGAGACTTTGTTAAGATGATCGACCCTTTCAAAAGCAAGGGAGCCCAAGCTATGATCGTGCAGCAGTCAAAACTTAAAGTACTGGCCAAAGGGAAGTTCTTTATCTTTTCAATTGTACACGAAGCCCAGACTTTTCTAGAAGGCCTAGGAGTGTAGCTCATAGTTGATTTCCATTCTGTTTCACATTTTCTAGTTTATTTCGGAGCATAGCAGATCCCTGTTTTGATCTGCAAGGCGGGGCTATGGCGACGACAGGAAGCACACAAGGATGCAATGAAATGGCATCCAAAAAGAAGAAACCAAAGAGAAGGACGGAAGTGGAACACGGGGAGGTTCCGTCCACTCTCGGGGGGGGTTGGGGGAGTTGGGGTGGTGAAGGGAGGTGTTGCAGGGGAAAAAAGGTGAGTTCATATATTGAAGAATTGTCGGTTCTATTATCAAGATTAGCTCAGATACGGTATAGACAAGATCATCTGACCTTAACATGGCTTTAATACATATAATGCTTATTTGACTAGTTTGCACAAAGAAAGGGTTTGCTGCTATTATACATTTGCACTTGTTATTTGCCTATTTTGCACAAAGTAAGGACTTGCTGCTATCTAGATTTGCTGCTATTTTATCTGTACTAAGTATTCATTTACTGATGTACAAAGTGGAACGCAATGCACAAAGGAAGGGCTTGCTGCCATTAAATACTTGCACTGTTTATTTGCCTATTTTGCATAAAGTAAGGGTTTTGCTGTTTTCTATACTCGCTGATAGCAGATCTGTACTAAGTATTTATTTATTGATGTACAAAGCGCTTTTTTTATATATATATACATTTGCTTATTTGCACAAAAGAGACTCTTTTGGTATTTCTCATATTACTGTACTGTGCTCTTTATTTGCCTATTTTGCACAAAGTAAGGGTCTGCTGCTACCTACATTTTCCGTTACTACATTTGCATTGAGCACTCACCCATTGACCTATAAAGAGCTCTTGATTATTTTGCCTACTTGCACAAAGAGAGGGTCTTTTGATGTTTACTATATTATTGTAATGTTAAGCAACCTTTTTAGCATACTTACTTATTATATCTGCTCTCTAGCATGTTTCTTAACTATGGCCTTTATAAGAAAAAAAGAAATAGCATGCTGAAGTTTGTCTCTTTTAATTCAAATGGTTTAAACAACGTCCGGGAAAAAAAACGCTATTGAATGTTGGTTAAAAAACTTAAATCCTGATATTATTTATTTACAAGAGACACATCATAGAGACCAGGCTGATGCAGATACATTATTTAAGAATTGGGCTGGCCATACGATATCCTCCTCAGCTGGACTGTCACAGAGAGGAGTATGTATACTGATAGGAAAACATTTAGGTTTTATTCTGGTAGGCACAGCCACAGACCCTAGTGGTAGATGGGCTGTTGCCCATGGTAAACTACATAATGTAAATATAATTCTTGCTACATTATATGCTCCCATTTTAGATGATTTCCAACCAATCTTACAGTTAAAAAACACTATAACTGGCCTTCCCGGGTTAATAGTATGGGGAGGTGATTTTAATCTTTTGCAAAATGCTGTATTGGACTCATCTAAAAAGGACCGCCGTCAGAATAAACCTCAATCTATCTTGGCGATTCAAAGTTGCAAACTAGACCTTGATATCATGGATCATTGGCGAGTTAACAATCCACTCAAACGAGAATATTCATGTTTCTCGGCAAAGTATAATTCCGCCTCAATATTGGATTCTTTTTAACCTCCCATGAGCTAAAGCTAGGTAACTATGTTCATCTACCAAACGCTTTTTCAGATCATGCGGCAGTCTCCATGGAGGTAAATCTGGGACCACAAGACATTAGCACTATAAAACGATGTTTTTTTAACAAATCTAACCTTTTAGATCCTCAATGGTGTACAGAAATTGAAGAATTCACTGAGGAGTTTTTTACACGCAATAGAGGTACAGCCCCATTGAATACGACTTGGAATGCATTTAAGGCCACTCTACGGGGGTTTATTACATCTAAAGATATACCAAAACATAAAGCAAGAAAAGAGGAGAAGAGCAGATTACAAACAGATCTTATAGAGGCAACCCAAGTACACTACAGTGCCAGAACAATACATTCTAGCAAAAAACTTGTCGAGGCTAAGAGTAGAATGAGGGACTTCTATTATGCCCTGGGCGAAACCCAGTTTAATTGTTACGCCCAGAGGATGTACGAGGATAGTGAGTATACAGGGAAGCTCCTGGCGTGGCAAATTAAAGAAAAACAGGCTCATAACAGAATTGACCAACTAACTGACCCAATCACTAAAATACAAGCTAAGACGACACCCTTAATTGGCGCATGGTTTCTGAAACATTATGAGGGAATCTATCAAGCAACAGGAGAAACCTCAACTGATTCAATAGGGGAGTTTTTATCTCAACTTACAATCCCCAAATTAGATGCTGAAGAGAAGGAATGTCTCATTGAGACCTTCTCAGAGTCTGAGTTAGACGAGGTAATCGGTTCCCTCCCCAACGGAAAAGCCAATGGCGACGATGGTCTCCCAATTGAATTTTTTTTTAAATTTGAAGGAAATCTACGCAAAGAACTTTTAATTTTAGTAAATGATTTACTTCAAGGAGGATCCCCCCCAGATTCTTTCCGCTCAGCTGTGGTACTTAGTATTCTAAAAAAGGGAAAGGATAGTGAGAATACAAACTCGTATCGACCAATAAGTCTACTAAACACAGATTATAACATTTTTACTAAGCTTTTAGCAAATCGATTGAATAAAATAGTGGGACGTCTGGTAGCCAATGATCAGTGCGGTTTTATTGCAGGTAGGCAGCTCCATACAAATACAAAGTTTGTTTTGGAGGCACTAGATTTTTTTTAAATCAATAAAGTGAAGGCCCAAATATGGTTCCTAGATGCTGAGAAAGCCTTCGATCTAGTGTCCTGGGACTGCCTATTTGCTATTTTGCACAGTTTTAATTTCCCGAATGTTTTTATCTCTCTTTTAAAACAACTATATTTGAATTCCAGGGCACAGATTATTATCAATAATTCTAATGTCGGTACATGTAAGGTCACTAGAGGCACCCGACAAGGCTGTCCATTATCGCCAATATTATTCGCATTATTTATTGAACCTCTAGCGATTGCGATTAGAAATATACAGACTGATACAGCCCCGGTAACTGGTATGACTAATATAAAACTATACGCCGACGATATTGCCCTGTTTTTAGATTCTAACCCCCTAAGTCAAGCGAAAATTTAAAAAATATTTTCAGACTTTCAAAAACTAGGGGGCTATAAAATTAATGTTAAAAAGACGGAAATTATTTTATTAAACTGCACTGTAGACACTTTAATACCAGAATTTAGGCAAATTTATAACCCCACGCCGAAGAGATATCTAGGAATATTCATCTCGGACAATTTAGACGAGCTGTTCTCACTTAACTATTCACCGTTGCTAAAAAAGGTTGAGTCCCTTTTAGAACGCTGGAATTTATTACCCTTGTCCATAATGGGCCGAGCAGCACTGATACGTATGTCGATCCTACCTCTTTTTAATTTCTTATTTAATGCAGCACCCTGTGTTATTCAGGCCTCCTTTTTTAAAAAGATAGATTCCCTAATATCTTCATTCCTTTGGGCCAAAAAAGCTTCTAGACTCGCACTTAGCACTTTATATCTTCCATTTGAACAAGGAGGGTTATCCCTCCCAAACATAAGGGAATACTATTTTGCGTCTTTTGCACACCATAGTTTTAGGTTTTTCTTTTTAGACACGAATGAGGCAGACAATTTTTTTTTATGAAGAAGATGTTGACAGAGGTAAAGATAATCGATCCAATTAGAGTTACTAAGGATCCCAAGAAAATCCGCTACAAGTCCCTTCAATGGATTTTGAGACAGAAAACCCAGTTTTTGAAATCCCACTCTATTCCTAGGATAAGTAATACAACTGATTTAAACAACTTTAACCTAGGAGAAGAGGGATTCATGGACAGAAAAACGACAAACCTTTGGAAAGAAAGCGGTTTTGTTAAAATAGATGACTTCCTGGCTGGTAACAGGTGGAAGACGTGGGATCAAATTGCCAGCCAGGTGAGCCATTCTCATTCCGTTTTGAAATGGTCTTTTTTATGTTGAATCCAATACTCCGAGAGCTGGATATAGGAAATCTCTATTTTAAGGAAAATATATCCACAGCATTGAATAATAAAACTCAAAAAAAGATGAGTATTTGGATTAAAATATTAAAAGAGGATAAGAAACAGGAATCCCTGAATAAGATTACTGAGAGGTGGAAAAAAAGGGAGGATATTGAAATCAATCAACAAATTTGGGATAAAATAAACAAATTCAATAAAACAATTTTTCGCGGCGCTAATTTTAAACGCATGCAATTTTATAATAAATGGTTGATCTACAGAACTCCCTCTTATCTCCACAATATCTTTCCTCTAGTTGCCGATAAATGTTTTCGATGTGAGGAAAAAGGGACCTGGAAACACATTGTCTGGGAATGTCCTAAAATCCAACCGCTATGGAGGGAAATTGAAAAATATCTTTCCTCTGAGCTTAAAGCTCCTATAATATTCGATGATCTAGTCCCGGTTCTTGGTTGCTCATCGATCAACACCAAATATGACGAATTTCTTTTCATAGCTTCTCTAATAGCTAAATCACTCATATTGCAGTTTTGGAAAACCAATCAAGTACCGACCTTTCAGGCATGCAAGGCTAAATTAATACGAACACAGGGCAGGGAAAGAAAATATGCGTTTAGGTCAGGGGCTTTAAAAAAATATGAAAAGTTTTGGAGTGTTTTTGAATTGTAAAAGATACCTTCATAATCACTAGTCTGCCTATATGCACTTTTAAGCACTTCTGCACATTACAATTATTTTTTACAGTTCATAATTATGACATGGACACTATATCGCTGATTATTTATGTATAACCACATGCCATGTATTGTACCAAAGTCTTTTACAAATGTATTCTGTAATGCTGATCTTGTTTTTATGAACTCTCAATAAAAATAATATTAAAAAAAACAAAATTCACAGATAATACTAAATAGATCATAATAAATGATATTATGATAAAACTAAAAACCCTCTCCAACTGTAATACAAATAATGTAATTTATGCCATCCTGTTCCCATGTCTCCCATGTAAATTAGGGCCAAGGAAATGTACGTCACAGGTAGAAGTGGCACGAAAACAATCGCTTAAAATAGCGCATATAGAAAGGTTAGGATTGTTTGAGCACTCGGTAAAAAAGAGAACACAGAGTAGATGTGAGCAACGTCCTTAAGCAGGTAAATTAGAATCCAGTAAACTGTGAAGGCTTTCTGCTTGAGGGCATAGGAACAGAATATAGGCATTTAATTGTAGTTAGACAGTCGGGAAGAGGGTTTTATTGATTTTACACTGGGACTGTTGTGTGTTTATTTTGTAACACAGGTACAATTTTGGCAGGTTTAACAGCGAGGTTGGAGAGGTGGAGGTTACCGCGTTGAGTAAACCTTTGACAGAGTTAGAAGTGTTTCCAGGGTTAGTGATTTCTTTAGTTATTTAAAAGGGCAATTTACATACATTATGATTACATTATGTAAGTAACTAACAGCGTGGAGCAGAAATGTGGAAGAGTAACATGGGCTTTATTTTATTTAAACAGCTTCCCCTGACGAAGGGCAAGAAAAGATGCCCTAAATGCATTGGGAGTATGATGTGTGATGCAATTCATGCATTAAATGTCCAGACATGAAGTAGTAAGAGTCCTGGATTGGCACAACTATTTTACGTGAAGCATGAGGATATTTGGACAGTTTTATCGTGTATGAATAAAGTCAAGTTGGATTACACGCGAATATCACAGAATAAAATGAATTAAAAGTCAAAAAGCTTGCAACGTATTTTTTGGAAGCTGTGCGAATGGGTATGCAGCAGAGTCATGCTGCATTTTGCTGATATGAATCATGTGGTGCCTGCCACACGGTGCATGGATATTTGGAGGGGAGCAATACATGTGCCCCTCTGGCCACATAGCAGAGGCCAAGGGGGGACGGGGGCTCCCAAAGTCCCTTTCTAGCTGCCTGTTCGTTGCAGTGGGACCGCAATGAACAGGCAGTCAGAAAGGGATATTCTCTGTGATCTGATTAGCTGAATTGTAATGCAGCGGTCGGATCGATGCCCTAGATGTCGGGTGGAATGCCACCGACTGTCTGCGAGGCATTGTAATGAGGGCCAATGTTCTTTGATTGATTCAATATTTTTACTCATATATATAGAGACCTATCATATAATTATAGCAAGACCCTTAATAGCAGTGTTAAAATATAAAGTGCATTTCCAATCAAAATGGTGACATGATAGCGCCATGCTAAACATGTATAAGTGTAGCAAGGAAAGTCAATCAAATCCTACAATAGGAGAAGCCAATGAGGAACTCAATTTCAACAACAGGAGATGTGGCTCATTAGGTTCACTCCCCATGATATGGAAGCAAAGCTACGCATTCCTTTTTCAAATAATTGACGTGTACCCAAAAATCACATGTCAGCACAGCATCCGAGAGGCAAGTAAAAGAGATTTAGTCTCAGTAGGTAAGAGCGTAGGCAATAACAGTCTTGTTCGTTTTCTACAGCCTTTAATGTATTTTACTAATGGTATGGATAGGCACTATTTGCACCCTAGTGTACAGCGTGGTGCTGAAGCAGGCGCGTCTCCAGTGGAGATGGACCCGATTCAGTATTTTGAGAAGTTAATGACTTTCTCACCTAGCCACTTCCTTAGTGTGATTAGTTCTAATAAAAAGTCGATCACGCCTATTTTTACACTTGCGGTGTGTTCCAGAGTGTAGACAGTATGGCACCTGCATGCTTCGGAGTAATAAAGATGTTCCTTTCAGTGGGGGTCTAAATCTTTCCACATTAAATGATTTTTTAAATACTTTCCACATCAAATGATGAATAGGTTAACATATGTGTCATAAGATTGAGGACACCACCTATTAGACAACTCTAATGTATATATTCATACGTACGCAGTCATAAGATAATTGAACTAGATATATGTTTGTTTGAAGGTGGATTTTATGAGTCACTCAATCCTTGTGCACTGTCCTGAGAAAGTCCAGAGGGCAGAAGTGCGTCGACAAGTTCCATTAAATGGAATTGCCCAAATTGTGAACATGCAATACATTTGTGGATATTTACCGAGCACCCTTTTTTTTATAAACCTTTTTATTGGATTTTCCATTTCAGACATGCCATACAAATACATTCACATCAGTGAGGAATTACATGCAGAGAGTTCTAACATCCGGACCAGCAGCCGTGGAAGCGTTCATCTGGGCAATGGCTCCGTAAGTGATGGAGAGGTCTCCTTGCCAGCGGTGTCTGGGAAGATACAAAGGACTGTCAGTAATACAGAGACCACTGTTTCCTGCGGTTGGGCACCAGTCTCTGGTCCCATGTCCCTTGCAGTGTATATCGTGAAATGGTTATCCAGTCTCAACAGGAACTAAGGGCCTTTAAACTGGGGAAATACAGGGGCATGGGTGGTAGGGCTAGGGGGCGCAGCTCAAAAAGGGCCTGCGTGATGGTGGCCCGTGTCGTGCTACTGATTCCACATACTGCATTCTGCACCTGACGTTGCGGCGCATCTAAGCATCGGGTGGCCTATGGAGGGACTGGCTGAGCGGGGTAGAACGCGCCTCGTCTGGAGAGGGGGCGTGCGGGTCTGGCGTCGCTCGCGGGCCCTGCCCCGGGTCTGTCTCCGCCAGGTGTGTTTGCCTAAAGGTGTAAAGGAGTGTCGCCCATTCCAAAGAGATAGGGCGCCTGCGGATGCCACGGGCCTCCTCCTGGCGAATAAGGTCTTCCTCCGTGGCGGCCCACTTCTTCTGTACTGCCCCCCACCATGCTGCGATTGGGGGTCCTTCTGGCGCGCGCCTGTGCATTTCTATGCTGCGTTTCACTAGTAGGATGGCCAGTAGCGCAAATTTGGTCTCTACCTTCTTGTGTTTGTTACGTTTGAAGATACCCAGAGCACAAGCCTCCCACGTGTGGAGATCTGTTAGGCCGGTGACTGTCCACAGAGTGGCATGCACAGTCGCCTAGAGGGGTTGCAGTGTGGGGCACGTCCAAAACATATGAAGAAATGGGGCGTCAGGTGCACTACATCTGGGGCAAGTGAATTGAGATGTCGGGTAGAAGCGCTTCAGCCGTGCCGGTGTGAGGTAGGCCCGGTGCAATATGTTAAATTGGACATTCTTAAACCGTTGGTTACGGGATACTTTTTTGTGAAGTTCTAGGGCCTTCAACCATTCTCTGTCATGAAGGGGTCGTCCTATATCCTCTTCCCACAGCGCAGGCCCAAGCTCGATAATGATACCTGAGTGAGTTCTCTGATAGATTTGTATATCCACGTGATATGATGCCTGCCCGCTCCCATGTGGAGAATCGTGTGTAGTACGGGGTGGGTCGCAGGTTTCCCGTTCCGGAGATCCCACGTCTGCCCACAATCCGCCACCAGCTGTCTGTGTAGCAGGAACTGGCCGTCCGGTAGCCCCCACTCCTCGGTCAGTCCCACGAACGGGGTCAGTTGGCCCTCTGTGAACAAGACCACCGCCTCTGTGAGCTGGAGATCTGTCCAGACCTGCAATTCTCTTGTGGTGTAGAACCCAGAGTCCCATGGAAGCCCCGCTAGGGGCAGCAGTGGGGAATATACCGGCATCCCTTTGGACATGCGATGTATCCTCATCATGCATGCTCTGGCCACCCTCACTAGCTGCGGATGGGCCTGATTGGGCCTCGTGCCCGGCAGTAGAAGTCGGGTCAGCGCCGGGACTGTCGGCTGTCCTTCTTGGGTCTCCGCCTCTCCCAGGTTACGCGGCGCAGTCCACAGCGATAGCCACTGCAACTGCGCCACCAGGAAGTATGCTTCAAAGGACAGGGCCCCCAGCCCGCCCCTATCGCAGGCAGCTGCAAAGTCGACAGGCCAACTCTGCTACGGCCCCACCCCCAGACCAGGGAGATTAGTAATGAATTCAGCTCTTGAAAAAAGGGGCGCGGCGGGACTACCGGGATGTTTGCAAAATAGTAAAGGAGCCTAGGCACCATAATCATTTTGGACAAGGCAACTCTTCCTATGAGAGCCATGGGTAGAGACCTCCAGAAGCTGACCTGGCCCTTGAGGCCCCGGAGGGCTTGGTAATGATTGCCCTCTAGGAGGTCTCGGGGTTTGTGATAAAGTCTAATTCCCAACTAACGCGGGGGGTTCCCGTCCATGCCAGTGAGGCCTCTCCCAACCAGATTTCGGTGAGTGGAGTGTGTGGGTGCAGGGGGTAGAGAGAGGATTTCTCCCAGTTGACTCGTAATCCCGCAGCCCTCTCAAAATCCGAGAGCATGTTCCAGATTGTGGAGAGGTCCGCAGCGAAGTCCCTGACGTAGATGAGAAGGTAATCCGCATAAAGGGAGACGCAGTGCGTGCGCTCCCCTATCGGGATGCCCCAGTGTTGCCCCACCTCCCGCAGCTGTGCCGCCAGCGGCTCCATAGCGATGGCAAACATGACAGGGGACAAGGGGCACCCCTGGCGGGTCCCGCGCTCGATCTGTATGGGGGGGAGACCGATCGGCCCAGTCGCACTCTAGTAGTGATATTCGTATACAGTAGCCGCGTGTAGGCGAGCAAATGGGGTCTCGCGCCCACCCGTTGTAGCGCCCCGAAGAGATACTGCCATGCCAAGGTGTCAAACGCCTTCTCCAGGTCCAACACCAGGCACGCCGCCTGCGGAAATCTATCCCGCACCCCGTCCTGGACCTGGAACAGGCGGCGCAGATTCTGGGAAGTATTTCTCCCGGGGACAAAACCGCACTGGTCCGGGTGGATCAGCCGGGGAAGGAGGTCCGCGAGTCTATCTGCCAATATTCGCCCCAGGATTTTACAATCTGCGGTCAGCAGGGTGATCGGCCGGTAAGAAGAGCGGAGCAGAGGGTCCCGATCGGGCTTGGGGAATGTCACCAGTTTGGACGCATGCATCGATTGTGGGAGCAAACCCACTGCCAGTGCCACACCGAAGATCGTGTTAAGTTGGGGGGCAAGCTGCTGGGAGAATATGGCGTACAATTCTATCGGGAAACCGTCGTGGCCAGACGACGGATAGCAAGTTTGATCGCCGCCACCGTAATTGGGACATCAAGCGATTTACGATCTTCATCCGTTAGGTGGGCCATAGTGTATGTGTACAATATTTGCTGAATGTGGATCACCCTGTCCGGAGTGGGTTCCCGGTACAGCCCGGCGTAATAATCATGAAAGGCCGCTAGAATGTCTGCCTGCGCGTAGACAATCTCCCCGTGGCGTCGCATATACCAGTGACCGGTTGTGCATGTGTGTCTTGACGGATTAGCCATGCAAGCAGGGTACCAGCCCGGTCTCCCTCCTTATGGGCTCTAGTGGCGTAGGCGCAAAAATTATAGCGCCTCAAATCGGCACAGGTCTCCGCATACTTAGTTTTGGCCTCCGCTAGTTGAATGGGGCGGGACCTCCCGCTGATCAGCCGCCTTAGAAAGCTGCGCCACCCGCTGTTCTGCAGTGCGTACCGCCCTCTCCAAGGTCTGCTTTACCCCCGCAACTTGTCTAATGCAAGCCCCCCTTAAGACCACTTTAAATGCATTCCATTCCAGGGACCTAGTTGCTGCAGTGCCCCCATTTTCCGCAAAGTAGTGTTGGATGGTATCGGTCTGCTCATTCTTAAACACCGGATCCTGGAGGCAGTGTTTAGGTAGGCGCCATGTGGGGATCAGTGGCACGGGTGGGCGCCATGCGAGGGTAACTACATGCGCGTCGTGATCCAACACCACTCGCCCAAGTAATCGGAGTGCCCAATGCGGGGTAGGAGGGATCGTGTGCACAAAAAACGGTCTAGGCGGATTCGCAAGTTGTGTGGTATCGGGTGGAAGGAATATAACTTGGAGGCCGGGTGGAGATGTCGCCAAGCATCTGAGAGGGATCAGTGGGCCACCCAGGCTCGAAATGCGGCTGTGTGCGCATGGGCTGGGGAGTGTGTGGTGGGGGGGTGGGACCTATCTAATGCCAGGTCTAAGTAGCAGTTGTAGTCCCCTCCCAAGAGCCACGGGGACCGCGTGAATCCCACCAAGGTGTGTGTCAGAGTACCCCAGAATGCTGTTTGATCTATGTTGGGGCATAGATGCTAGTAGTAAAATAGGGAAGGGAGGTCTCCTTATGTGTACAATTCGGGACACGGAGAGTAGAGATAAAGAAACTTAGGGAGTCCCAAAGAATCCAACTCTTGAAAGGATCCTACAATGAATAGCCTTAGCAAGTCAGAACACGAAATTTAGATGAATGTACACTACTCCACAGTATCAAACACATTTTGCAAAAGATTAAAAACAAGATACAGTATTAAAATTCAACAATTTATTACAGATTATTAAAATCAATCAATGAAACATCAATACGGTGCCACACAAAATTTTTGTTAAAATAACATCAGTTAAAAGCCATACAGTACAATAAAAAGTGCAAATAAGCAGGGTTGTTACAGGTGTCGACGCAGCGTTTCGGTATTATTAATACCACCTTCTTCAGGACAAAACAATTCTATATGAAAAGGAACATACAATTAGAAAACATTTACAGATTCAAAAAAAACTTTTGTTTCTTCTTTTTTTATCGAGGCACAAACATTTTCTTGTTTACTGTAGTATACATTGTGTTCAGTTTAACATAGTGGTCGGCTAATCAACATGCATAGGGCTATCCATTCGGATCCATTTAAACTAAGACCTGGGGTCTCTTTAGAGGTAGCAAGCAATTAATAGTTCAATATGCATACCTGCAAGTGTATAATCGTTTGAGCCTCGTTTCAATTGATAGTAGCTCAAAAAATTGGTAGTATTCAATTTCTACACCTTGTCTTAAACTCCTATTCATAGAGAAAAAAGACATGTATTCATTAATTTACCCTATCCACTTATTGGTTATGGGAAAGGACTACATGAAATTAATCATGTTGCTTGTTGTAATTACCTGTGATTATCAGGTATTCAGTGGTGAGGACCACGCCGGAGGGGGGCCACCGTATTTTAAACCAGAGTCTCACTGTGGGAAAACATATGAAAATGATGTATATAAAAAGAGTATCTAGGTGGAAATCTAATTTCCTGCATGTAGTATCATATGTGCATGATATTGTTTAATCCTTAGGGGCTTGATTTTTTAGATAAATTTGACCCCCCACTGGGGCATAGATGCTGCCTACAACGAGAGGCTGCCCATCTAATAACCCCTCCAGCAGGGCATAGCGGCCCTCTGGGCCAACACGCCTGCGCAGTTCGCGGAAGGGAACCTCGGGCCAAATCCAGATCAGTGCGCCTCTTGCGAAAGCGGAGTAAGTGGTGCCCAGCCATTTTCTTTGGAGTCTGCCCAGTTCCTCCCCCGTGGGATGCGTCTCCTGCAGGGAAATGATCTGCGCCTGCTGCCGTTTAATGTAAGCATTGATCGTATAGCACTTCCTGGCCGTATGCTTCCCTCGCACATTGAGGGTCAGGAACTTTACGTCTGTGTCAGCCATGACAGGTGCAGTGTTGGGGCATGGGGGTGCGCAGTCCCCGCTGGAGTGTGGCCTCCCCACCCCGGTGGATGAACGTTTCGTGCGGAGCTGTGTAATGCAACGGAGGTACGGCCCTGCCCTACTTGTTGGGGAGAACACAAGGTCATGGGAGTCGGGGTAGGTGAACTATGAACTAGGGTCGGGAAACTGTCCCAATACAGAGGACCTATCGCCTAGAGCGGTACGTCCAAACTAGCCTTCCTGAGGGGGAGAGCATCAACTACCGATTAGCAACTATGGGGTGGCGGTGCATGCGCGCAAGGGCAGTCCTCGGATGGGTCTGTGTAGGATTAGTGTGCGTCATGTAGTCCCTTGTAGGTGTAATGTAGTGCAATAGACGTACCCTTGGTGATCTGTAAATATTTAAGGAGGGAGTCTCGATCTATCTGCTGAGCGCCGGAGATATGAAGCTCTGCTGGGAGGGTTACCCCCTGTTGTGGCGCAGCGCATTCTTTAGCTTATAAGGTCTGCAGTCTGGGGTGTGACTCGCGGCAGAGTGACCGAGTCTCCCTTGGACGATGTTTCATCGCTGTTTTCCTCCCCCGCAGAGGAGGATAGTCGGGGGGGCCCCGTCGGTGTCGTCCGAGCGTGGTGAGACCTGCAGCGACTGAACGGTGCGCAGGACTTCCCGGCGTTCTTGGATTATTTGTTCCAGATCTGGAGAGCCGCTGGTGGGATTTTCGCATACTGGGGGCTCCGCCGCCGTGCCGTCCGTTGTTGCGACTGCGTTTCCTGGGGCGAGGTATCCTGCGTTTCCGCTCCAGTTCAGGTCCGGGCCATGGGAGGCGCGGACAGTCCAGGTCTGCCCAGTCCCTTGTGTCTTCCGCACACGTAAAAAATAATGTGGTGTCCTTAAAGATGACTCGAAGTCTGACGGGGAGGAGCAGGGAGTATTGAATGTCATTAGCTCTGAGTCGCCGCTTCACCTCCATAAAATCCGACCTCCGTTGCTGTACCGCCCGGGCATAGTCCGGGAAGACCGTCACCTGATTGTCTTCCACCCGGAGGGGGCTAGCTCATCTCGCGGCCCGGAGCACCGCGTCTCGGTCTTTGAAGTGCAGGAATTTGGCTAGCATTGGATGAGGTGGCTCTCCTGGTCGGGGCCGGCGCGCTGGGACTCGGTGGGCTCGTTCAATGGAAAGGAATGCAGACCGGTCGGCCTCTGGGGTGAAAGACTTCACCCATGCCCCCATATGGCCCACCGGGTCGTGCCCCTTGACTCCCTCCGGCAGCCCCAGGACCCAAATGTTGCAGCGCCGTGAACGCCCTTCCAAATCCACCATGCCCTCCTCCATCGTTGACAGGCGGGTTAGGACGCCGTTAATCGCCTGTTGATGATTCTTCACCATCAGTTGGAGGTCTGCTATGATCTTCCCCCCTTCACCGACCTTGTCCGCCAGCTTCGGATGATCGTCCTTGACAAGGCTAATGTCCGTCGCGAGAGTGCCCAGCCTTTCCTCCATGGGCACTCTGGACTGTTCGATCGCGGCAAGGACGCGGTCCAGCTTGTCCGATATAGTCTGATCCTGCGGGGCTATGGTCGACTGCATTCCGGTCTTGGGGTGCGGCATATTTTCTGGGGCTGTCTCCGGCACCAGGGTGGGCTGCGTGCTTCTGGTTTTCCCCATCTTGTGGCTGCAATGCGCCTCAGCTGTTGCTGCCCAAGGCGTCTTGCACCACTCGTGGGCCGTCGGTAGGCTCCCTAGCCCAGCGCCGACGCCCCTCAGCACCGTCAGGCGCGGTGTGCGCTCCGGTCGTCGAGGTCCAGGGGGCTGCCCCCTTTCATACATGCCCCACGGTGTATAGCACTAGCGGCGGGTCGCGGGGCAATGGCACCTTGGGTGCTGTACCTCTCTCCCCCCTCCGTGTCCAAAGAGTCTGCCAACAGGTGGGCCCTTGTGGTCCGGACCCGTGTGGCTCCCCCGGGCTCGGGGAACTGGTGGCAGCCGGTAGGTGTAGCTCCTTGCTCAGGTGTTGGGTCATGCGTCACGTCGCCATATTGGGGGGGGTCTGGCGAGATTTCTGGTGGGCCCTGGTGGGGAAGGGGTGTCGCGCGCGCCCCCCCCTGGTATCAGGCAACCCAGAGGGGGGTCCCCCTCCACCACTCACCGCTCTCCCTGTGACTGTGGCTGCCGCCCCCACATCCAGTCCTCAGGGGGGCCTCAGTCTGTGTCTCTGTGCCAGGCGCCCTGTGGAAGTCAGGCAGCCCCAGCCACCCTGAAGAGGCCAGAGCCGTGGCGCTGCATGGCCGCCTCACCTCAGTGCTCCCTCCTCTGGTGCTGACAGGCCGTATGCGGGTCAGGACACCCGACCGTCTCTGCTTGCCGCCGTCTGTACGGTGGGGAGTTCAGGGGCCCGCCTGTCAATCAGGGCCCACGGCGCACCCGCCAAGTGCTGCCATTGGGTGAGGAGCCGCTGCAGTCTGGCCCGGTGTGGCGGCTCCCGGCGCACAAATGCCGCTGTGGGTCGCGCCCCCGTCTCGGCGCGTCTCTGCCCTGGGACTCAGGTGAAGGTGCTGGCGGCCGCAATCTTGTCGCCGCGTCCGGAGTGTCACTGCGGATCCGCGATCATGGAACTGGTTCCGGCGGCACTACCCCATCGAAGCCGCCGCTGTCTGTCACGGCGGGCGGCTCCCGGCTCACAGATGCCACCGCAGGTCGTGCTTCCGTCTCGGCGCGCCTCTGCCCCGGGCCTCAGATGGAGGTGCCGGCGGCCGCCATCTTGTCGCCGCGTCCGGAGTGTTGTTGCGGCTCCGCTACTCCGTGAATCCGGCCCCAGCGCTGCAGTGGCGTTACACCATCGGATGCCCCTCGGGTTCCGATCGCCAAATACGGTTTCCGCAGCAGGGACAGACGCTGTAGAACGGCGGGTTCGACCATCCGCCGAGGACCCTCAGCACTGCGCGTCCATCATGGTGGCCTCCTTAGCCAAGCCCCCCCATTTACCAAGCACCCTAAGGCCATACATAAGCTACAAATGTTTTAGCAGGGCTGGATTTAGACATTTTTTGGTACTGCCATTGGGGTGAGCTCTTTGTTTTTAAAATTGATTGTGAGTCACTCAAGTAAATGATTTTACAAGGATTAGAATTAGTTAATTATGAAGTTTGATCATTTTTCCTTTTTTATTTATATGTTGCCTAGTGTGTTGTATAATATCTAGTATGGGAAACAGCTATTACAATGCGGTCATAACCATGCTTGTAAAGTTCCACGCATCCTTTATAATGAACTTGCCTTTACCACGCATGTTCATTACCAAAAATTCCTAAACCATGATTATGCCTTTACCACACATGCCTTTACTATGAAATTGCTACGGAAACAAAGGATGGACGGAATGCTGAATAAACCATATATTCACCCCTGTTATGAGATCTGGGTTAAATCCATCGTTCTTTTGCTCACCATGCCACCCCAGTTTAGACCCAGCCATATGCAAATCAGCCTTGACCCTGTGTCTCATGGCAACAGTCGAGACCGAACTGCAAGCCAGGTCCTCCCTAGATTGGAAACAAGAATCCTGGGACCAGTTTCTGGGTATTACCCTTCATCAGCCAGGCTAGCTTGAATCCAGTGGCACAGTAAGCCAAGGACCCACGTCTGGGCATACCCATCTCACTTAGGGTAAAAAGTGCTACGCAAACAAATGATAGACAGAATGCTGAATAAATCATACGTTCACCCCCAGTCAAGAGATGTGGGTTAAGTCCATCGTTCTTTTCCTCACCATGCCCCCAAGTTTAGGCAGTTCGGTCTGGACTGTTCCCATGAGGCACAGGGTCAAGACTGATTTGCATATGGCTGGGTCTAAACCCAGGTACCGAACTTCTCAGTTTTCAGTAAAGTCATTATGGAGCTGTAGAGTTCGTAGTGATAACCTCCCATCCCATGTACTCAGTACGGCTCCACTGCGCTTACAATGTCTGTGAATGGCACAGACAATGTAGGGGCAAATTGCTCATGCAGCTATGCCCTCAATTGTGATATAGTGCACCCTGCGTTAGGGCTGTGAGGCATGCTAGAGGGGTGACTTACCTATGCCACAGGCAGTGGTTTGTGGCCATGGGTCACAAGGGTGTGTGCAATGTCAACTTTTTAGTTTGGTCTGCTCCAAAACATGCAGCCTGCAATGGCAGTGTGTGTGTGTGTTAGGTGAGGGGTTTCTGAGGGTGGCACAATACATGCCGCAGCCCTCAGAGGCCTTATCTGGTCACAAGGTCCTTGGTACCAGTGGTACCTTTTATAAGGGACTTATATGTGGGCCAGAGGTGTGCCAGTTGTGAAAACAAAGGTACAGTTTTGGGAAAGAAAACAGGCCCTAGGCACCTGATTGGCAGGGACGCAGGGCACACTCAGTCAAAGTGCATCAGATTTCTGGCAAGAAGTGGGGGTTAACCATGCAAAATGGGGAACTTTTCTACAGCTGCTCTTTCTTAATGTCCAGCAATGCCAGATCTGTTTCTCTGAAGGAAGATAATGGCAGATTAGGCAACCTCCTCTTCCAAGTTCCTGTTTGAGAAGGAGATTTGAAAGTGGCCTCCAGTTTGACAGTTCTTTGATGTACACCATTGTTGTTTCATTTGACTGTGATTGTTTCTTGTTTAAGGGTGTTGAGAACCAAGGCTTGCAGAAGGGAGAAATGCAGCATCTTTGAGTAATTCCTCATCAGGATCTACCTGTTTTCATTCAGTAAGGACATGGTTCATTTTGTGACAGCAATATTTACCTCTTGATACCATCCAAATTACTACAATCTGTTTCGTCGGTGTTTGAGCTGTAGGGTAGCTCTAGTTGTGGAGTTTTTCAATTTTATATTAAAGAAGTGCAGGCCTCTGCACTAAAGCAGACTGCTATATGGTATGTTCCTGAAAGTTTGACGCACAGGATTTCTCAACAAAGTCTTGAACATGTCATTCAAAATTGGTATTCCTCCAGAATAATTCGTTTTTTTCTACAGTGTAGGCTGAACTAGGGTAGGCTCTCATTCATTCTTTTGACTCACATTTCGCTGTCCTTTAGCTAAGACCTTTTCCATTGTTGTGACAGGCATTGCCTCATTTCCTTCAAATGTGCAGTGTCAAGTTCAACCATTTGTTGGCTGCTTAGATTGTTGCTTTGTTTTTCCTTAACAGGAGACCTACCTCAACATGGGTGCATTTCCTGCTAGAGAGAAGGCTTTTTGAAATCCATTCTGGATGTGCACCTTCTGCAGATGGAAAAGAAAATGTATTTTAAGGGTTTAGGAATGGTTCTTACGTTCTTTAGAAGCCTTGCACAGCATTCGCTTGTTGCCCTTCCTAGGCGAGGTTATTGCAAAAGGGTCTCTGTCAAAGATGCAATGGTTTTAGGGAAGGGTCTCACCGGGCATTTACCAGTTTGGTTAGGTCCATGGCACCATCTTAATGGTGAACATCAGGTCTAGCACATGAGATGCTTTGTAGGTTGGAACTCTGTTAGGAATGATAACATGGCCGGTGAAGCAGCACTATGGGTATCAGGAGATTAAACACTATACAGGTCAGGAGGGAGCTAGAATACGGAAGGATAGGATGTGGTAAATTGTGTAACCCAATTAATGAGAAAGTAGTTGCAGTTAAGAAGGTTTCATACGGGTCCTACAAATCAAGTAAGATTGTGTATCTGGACAACATAAACATCAGAATGGGCAGACTGATTCCACTCATATCATCAAAGTATGTTGGCCAATTCCTAACTAGCTCACAGTGCACCATCTGGACCCTTAACCTTACAGGGTACCAGATGCTATCTGCCACTTCATAACATGACGACTCTAATTCCCCAATGAAATTGTGGAAACAGAGCTACCCTTTTGTTGTCACTTAGGCATGTCCAAAGGGAGACACAAGAAATATACCAAGTAGCATTCAAACATTTATTGAAGCAATTATATTCTTGTATAAAAAACATGAGCTGCAATTATTAGAAGGAGGAAACAAAACACTGTTACCAGCATTACAAGAATAGGAAAAAGATAAACAGTTCAACCATTATGAAAGCAATATGTGATTATATGAATAAATGATTATGCATATACCTATACTCCTACCTATTTCTACCTACACTATCGAGGGCATAATGAGAGTGCCCTCTGCCAGATCTCTTGGGACAACCCAACTCCCAGTGCCAGACTGGGAACCGAAACCAGCCCTGGCAAAGAGGAGACAGGCTGATCTGTTTGCTAGTGCCTGTTTCGGCCAATTTTGTTACATGGGTCGATACTGCCAGTCCGACCCTGCCAACTCTCCATACCTGTGTAAGATGTATCAGGAAGCCAGTCTGGTGTACAACAGGCTGCTGTCCTTTGCAGGAAAGAGATTAGAGTCAGCAGGCTAAATCTCAGTCACAAGCAAGCGTTCCAGGAAAATCCATAGAAGTGCTCTTCTGAGGAACATGGCTCTGAGGTGGTTTATATATTTAAAGCCTTGTTTAAATTGCACTGTGTCAGAGGGGCAACGCTGATGTGAATGTTTGTCTTTCCAACCAGACAACCAAAGCAAAGGCAATGTGCTCGGTGTTCCTTAGCCTTGGACAGAGTGTACACATGTCATGATAAAATGCTTATGAAGAAATGTGCTGCAAGCAGAATACTTTCTAAGTATATTATCATGTATGAGCAAAACATGTAAAACGTCACAGTCTAAAAAGATGTCAGATTTAAAAGAGTATTTCAAAATCAAGGCTTTTGTGCAAGGGCCTTGTTGAACCTTACAACAAAGGGATATTGCTAATTGTGTGTTAGGCTGCTAATATAGTATGAGGTAGGAAGTGGAGAATGGGATACATGAGGGAGTGAGTGAGTTGGATAATAGCCAGTGGTCCCAGAGATCGCAAAGTATTGGAAGGTGTGGCAATGGGTCCTTCATTCTAAGGGCTCTCATCTCGGACTACTAAAATTGTCATTGTCTTTGCATTTATATAGAAAATCCATACAACACCAGTTATCTTGAAGCACAGTCCCCATATCTAGGACACATATACGGAGACATGCATGCATGAATGGAAGGGTGGTGGCTTGTTTGACCTCTATAGAGATTGTGTGCAATATGAGAGAGTACCAAGAATGTTCTCTGTTCGTAGGGCAGTGGTACTGATGTGATATAAGATGATTGGAGTGGATAAGGTGTTGAAAGAAGCATGCACACTGAGCATGCATAACAGGAAGTGTATTAGAGAGAAAGGGAGCTTGAACGCAATTGGAGAAGGGTGATAAGTATGTGTTTATGTGTCCTTTGTGAAGACCAGAGTTGTGTTCTAGTTATGGCAAAGAGAACAAGAGGTTGTTATGGCTAGAGTGGAAGGACGCTGATATGTACCAGCATTGGGTGTAGTTGAGACTGAACTCTTTGCCCTTGGAGGTAGGCCTAACAAAAGCTTGGACTTGAGTTTTAAATGTGGCTAAGTTAAAATGTTTATCTCAAGAAGTGTGTCGAGGCACAGTTAACTGTTGGGAGTGTTCTATTAGTGAGCATCCCACTGAGTGGTTTTAGGTGCACTGAACAGGCTAGTCTTGTGACCCTTGTGGTAAAACGATGTGTCGAAATTGAATGGTGTGCATAAGTGAACATGTCATTATACCTGAGACTGACAGCAGGTGGAATATTGGACCTGCATAGGTGTATCAGTTTGGACCAAAAGAAATATTGAGTACCTATCTTAAGTAGACCTTGAATAAGGTATGTGCAATGGTGCAAACCTACAGTGTAAACACAAGTAGATGTTGGACGGAGCGCCGAAACTTAAAGACACTCACCCCCAGATACTGATCTGGGTTGAATCGATCAACTTTCTTTAGCTCACTTCGCCACCTCAGTTCAAACCCAGCTCTATGCAAATCAGTCTTGACCCTATGCCTCATGGGAACAGTCCAGCCCGAACTACCAAGCCAGGTCTTCCCTTAACCGGAAAACGATTGATTCAACCCAGATCTGTGACTGGGGGTGAGTGTCTGAAAAGTTTCAGTGCTCCGTCCATCATCTCCTTGTATTTGCACAAACCTACAGTGTTCCAGTTGTGAGAAGGTATTCTGAAAATGGGAAAGGTGAAGCGGAGAAGATTTGGACACAGTTCATGGGGAAGAATTACATCCAATCAACAGTCATGCAGCGAACCTCAATGTCACAAAGGCGGTGGAGGAGGGTGGATTGGTGAACTGCAGCAAATGCTGGTGACAGGTCAAGTAGGAGGAATACAGCAGACCCATTTTAAAACAATCAGGTTCTGAAGTCATCCTATTCGGCAATAATAGATAATTTTCATCATGACAAGGGTAAAAAAACAT
This sequence comes from Lissotriton helveticus, assembly GCF_964261635.1. NCBI lineage: Eukaryota > Metazoa > Chordata > Amphibia > Caudata > Salamandridae > Lissotriton > Lissotriton helveticus. Next base: position 627,426,246 of record NC_136065.1, on the reverse strand, counting down.
TAGCATTAGCAAGGAGTCTGAGGCTTTCAATATAATGCTTAATTTGCAGAAAAGCTTGTTTGAAACAGTTTGCCTAGAAAGGTCCTGTAACAACTGGCCTGTATCCATCTAGTTGTTGCAGAATTTATTTTACAGAGATGTGATGCAAGATATTTTAAAGCTACTGAGGTAGTTATAAGGAGAGGAGAATGAGGCCAGGATCATCTGCACATCCAGGGATGGGGCTTAGAAATTGCAATAGAGTAGGGGTCCGCAGAGGATCCAGATTTGTGACAAGACAGTAAGAGTTTCACAAAATCAAAATATGATAGGAAACAGTAAATTGTAAACAAAAGAGCTGGAGGGGGGAAGAGGATAACCAGTGCTACATCCGCCCAAAGTAAGCATCTTCCCTGCTAGAAGGACCTCAAGTGGTTGGCAAATGTATCGCAGAAATGTTGAGAAAGGAATGCACCTGCCCGTCCCGATGCTTTAAAATTCTAACAAGCTGCATGTTTCATAGATGTGAAGGTTTGATCTGTTGGAGCAAAGTTATTGTGTTAATCGTCCCATGTTCAGTAACTCAGTAACAAAGCTTCCTTCGTAGCACGGTTTACTGCTACTGGAACTAGTGATGACAAGGACAGTTTGTACAGAGTTGTTTGATGAATGAACCAATTTGCATGGCAGTTGCTACCAGAGAAGTGAGTTCAGCCTATTAACATCTAGGGATGTGCGCCAGAGATTATATTGTCTTGGTAAAGCCAAGTCATGTGAGTGAGCACAAAGGTGAACAGGATCAAGACAAGGGATTCTTGGGTTGAACTAATGGATTCATTTGTGCAACAGGTCAATAAAGCCACAAACTGAAATTGCAGCATACAATAAAAGAAGGATGGTTATGAACTATGAAAGAGATGAAGTCAAAGAAGGATAGAGAAATCGGGGTCTGTGGAATAAGAGGAAAAATCGGAAAAGTAATAGAAGAAGTTTCACATCTTCAGGGAAATATACCGTCTCAAATGGAGATAGCAGGAAAGAAAGCTTTAGAAAATGAGGCTTTGTAGACTTCACCTTTTCAGAAGATTTCTTTTGAGGATGTTCTGATAACCAGGTAGAGCAGCTTCATGAGCCACATTTACTGATGCAGAGCAGGCAAGGGCTAAGGTTTAAAGGAAATGTGTGTATGTGATGGCAATTGATTGATATATCTGGAATAAATGAGGGTACAGGTTTGCAGGCATCCGGGGAGGTCATTTCGCATATGAGTTCAATTCTTTGTGAGACTTTGTAGGTTGTCGACAACATCTCATGGGACAGCCTAAAGAGGCACTAGTACAACAAGAGTAGGACTGGGTCACTACTGCCAGGGTTCGTGAACCCCTAGACTGTGTGGGGTTGTTAGAGCAGCATTTTGGGATCTGGCCCATCTGAGAAGATAATGCTGCAAAGCCTTTGTCCAAGTTAAGACACTAGGGGCCAGATGTAGGTAAATCTCATTTACCGATTCATAAATACCGAATTTTACCGATTCGGTATTTATGAATCTGTAAATGAGATGTAGGTAAAAATTCGGTATTTTTTACCGAATCGGTAAGATTCGGTATTTACCGATTCGGTAAATACCGAATCGGTATTTGCTATTGAATCATATGGGCCTTGAAGCCCATAGTATTCAATAGCAAATACCGATTCGGTATTTACCGAATCGATAAAAATACCGAATTGCTAAGAGGGACAGGGTGTCACTTTGACACCCTGTTGCACCCCTGTAACTGGAGTTTGCGCCATGTGGCACACATACATGCCCTTAGGGCATGTCTGTGTGCCATATGGCACAGGTGTACATGCACAGATGTGCATGTACACAAGAATTCGTAATTTACCATGCAATTGTATTGCATGGTAAATACCGAATTCTAAAGGCCCTGTAGCACTGTTAGAAGTGCTACCTACATCACAAAATAAATTTTCGGTATTTTTACCGAATGGTAAATTTACCGAATCGGTAAAATTGACAGAATCGGTAAATTTACCGATTCTGTAATTTTACCGATTCCGTAAAATTACCGATTCGGTAAAATTACCGAAAATGTACGTTTTTCTAGCCCCTACATCTCCATAGCCCTTTACCGGTCGGAAACGGCCGAAAATCGGTATTTTCGGCGGTTTCTGACCGGTAAAGGGCTACCTACATCTGACCCCAAGTCGTGTTCTATGGAAAAAGGAGGTGGTGGTAGTCATACTGGAGTGTGTTGCCACTAGTAAAGGTACGACAAACAACAAGTGTATGCATAGGGGAATCCGGCTGGGTTCTCTCTGTCTCTTTCTTTCTGCCTCTCACTCTGGTGTTGCTACTGTAAGGAAGTGCAAGCTGCAGGTTGTACACAGATATCTGTCGAAGGTGTTCTAGCCTTACTTGTTGTTCTACAGTGTAAATAGCATTACCTTTATGTTACCTATATCTTCTGCTGGTGTGTTAGCCAACTGAGCAGTCTAACTGGCGTTGGAACCTTTGACGAGCAGGTTGCACAGTTGTCTTGGGAATGTGCCCAACTCATTGGCAAACAACTACCTTACATTTAACTATTTGTATTCCACCTACAGCACGTTGTAAAACGCCCCCTTTGAAGTGAGAAGCTTAAAAGTCAAAGCAGGTAGAATATGCCAACCACATTTCTACATGTAACTGTTTTAAATATCTTTTTCACTGATGAGACTTCAATGTCATAAATGATGCCAGACATACAATTTATGAAGCATTTATTGAGGTTCTAGACTCAGGTCGGATTCACAAGCCACTAGATCTGCATGAACTGAACCGGATACATATTGGGTGAGCAGAAATGAAAGGGTATCTAAAGTGTTTTTATGTGTTTGTTACAGTTCGCTAAGAAAGCAACAACAAGAACGTGTTTAAATGTTCTAACATATTCTGGAATTAAATATTAAGAAAACCTTTCTGCAGAGAAATTCCTCGTATGGAACTGAGAATAAAGGAATGTCCGTGAGCACCTTATACACACTGCTGTTTCTGCTGTGCCGCTTTTATCTTTGGAAACAAATGCACTGCGGCACAGATTTACCTCCGAATAAAAAGCATGTTAATGTACTGATAGCAATTCAAATAAAAATGTCTCAATTCATACACATTTTACAATAAAGAGAGGCAACGAACACAGACAGATTCCGCTACAAAGAAGCAATGGCTCATGAAACTTGAACATCAGTAGAATCTTTTCTTTTATTGAATGTTTCCAAAAAGCAGTGCAGCCAACACGTTTCACCTACAAAGGCTTCATCAGGGCAAAGAATTTATATCCTTCCGATAGTCACACGGATCTTCCAAAATTAAAGTCAAGTGAAAGAGAAAATGCGACCACAATAAAGTCAGACTTGAGATCCTAAAAGCAGTCAATGTAGTTCAGTGTGTAAGGAGAAAAGAGATTCGTCTTAATCCCAAGGTCCACACAAAAAATATAATAACAAGTAATTACTGTCCAGTAGGAGTTTAGCAACAACTCAGGGCCCAGTCAATGAGCATCCAAAAACGCCTCACTCCAAGGTTGGTCGCCATCTGGTGTGTGCTGTGTGAGGCACCAGAACAGACTTCTCTTTTGTACGTCTCATTGTATGGATTGTACAATTGCGTACATTGCCTGCCAATGTGGTCAGAAATACTCAAGCAAGTGCGAAATGGTACCACAGTCCAACAGGGAGATGTGCACGAGCTTTCCAAATGAGACTGAGACCAAGTGAGGTGGAGTGCAAAAATTAGGTAGGGCAGCTCGTAAACTAGGTCCAGCAGAAGCAGGGCCACCAGTATGGCCTTTTCAAACCAGTGCGGCCACAGAGCTTTGCATGTCAGGTCCAAGAAAGTAAGGGTGAAGAAAAATTAAGCTCACACACAACCACACACTAGGTCGAGCAAGACCAAGAGGGCCAAATAACAACTCAAAAACTGTCTGGGTGGGCCTCTATCACCCAGAGTGATTTTTTATTCAGAGGCACCACCTAATGCTGTGTCAGTGCCGCATGGCTTATCAAATACCACCACAATAGCACTGTGAGGTATTGCAGGCCTCCGTGGATGTTTTTTATCCCAGATTTGTAAAGGGAGGGTTGCTATGACACTACCTCCTTATTGGGACCTATTTCCAGGGGCCCGTGGTACATGAGTGCACATATTGGAAGCCGGAAAGAGGAGGCACTTTAGGGCCTAAAGATGGAAAAGGGTCAAACTTGGCATTGGGAGTCAAAGGGGGCATAATTAGGTCTTCCATTGCTGATCTTCTGATGAAATGATGTCCAAGACGTTAATGAGTGGTGGAGGCCTGTGTTGTGGGGGTGTGAACCCAGAATTTCGGACGGTGTCCGGGAAGAGTGGGCAAGATGAGAAGGAGGTCACCACTTTATGGTGCAGGTAAGGAGATAGAGGGGAGCCAGCTCGGCACCTCTTAGGACTCAAAGGTGAGCAGGCAGACAGGAGGGCAGTTGTCTGTTCTGGGACGATGAGGCCAACGAGGGTGGGTTTATTTTTAATTAGGGGCGAAGGGCGGGAGTGGAAGAAAAGTAACTTTGGATTGCTAAGGCACTTGGGGGCTTATTTACAAGCCCCCATATGTCACTTTTACGATGTTAAAAATGACGCAAAAGTGGTGCAAGGGCCTTGTAAATAAGCCCCTTGGTATTTGCATGGAAAAGGGTCCAAAGAGGCAGAATATCCTGGCTATGTACTCTTTCAACAAATAAAAAGTTTGGGGCAGATTTACAAGCCTCTTGCGCCGCCGGTGCATCATGTTGCGTGACGCACCGGTGGCGCAGCCTGCTGAGTGATATTTACAAGCACAGGTAAAGTTACCCTGCGTGACTTAACCTGTGCTTGTAAATATTGCCCCTGTTCACGCAACACTTTGCGTGTTAGGGACGTGACATGGGTGTTGCTGTGGGTGTTCCCAGGCAACACCCATGTCCGCTGATGCATTTCCAGATTTACGAGAAATCGTAAATCTGGAAATGCGTCAGAATGCTACGCCACCGCGTAGCGAGGTGCAACAAAGAGAAATTTTTTCTTTTCTTCTCGTTTTTTTTTCTTTTTCAATGCATGCTACATTCTACAGCACACATTGGAAGAAGAAATCACCTCTATTTATTCTTTTTGTGCAGGAAGGTGCCCCTTCCTGCACAATAACAATCTCCTCACGACGCAGGCATCCTTGCACCATGGTGCAAGGGTGCCTGAGCCAGCGCATGGCAGCAGTTTGTGCGCCAGCGCAGGGGGAAGCACAGAGATGCGACATATTGTTGTAAATATGTTGCATCCCTGTGCTTCGAAACTAACGCAGCACGGCGCACAAAAATGACTTCCAGCACTGCGCTGAGTTAGTTTCTTGTAGATCTGCCCCTTTATTCTCGAGAATGTGTTGTCTGTCATTCCCTTCCAAAATGTAGTGTCTGTCCAACTCACAGATAGGCAATCTCTTCTAAGTAACAAACAATCCCCGCACAATAGCCGTATGCAGTGTAGACATGTCAACTATTCAAAAGCAAGGAGTGTAGTTAAGCGGCACAAACATTACGGCACCAAACCTTTACACGGTGAGTTAGAACACGTCAACCAGGGTCCTAGCAATTAAGTAAATAACAACAATTTACAGTATGCATCACCAAAGCCCACTGCCTTACGCTTGTACGAGTCTTTGTCACATTAACTAGAGCTTTGGCGCCTTTCTTCCCCGCCCGCCCTCCATGACCCATGCTGTAATGAGCCCCTGAGACGTGTAACTCGCCTCATTACGCTTCTAGGCCTCGCACCCCCGCCGCCACAGCCTCGTGCTACCTGCAGGATTCTCCGGGTTAATGATGTATGTTTGCAAACCCTATGCAGGGGTCCTAACCTGAGCTCTGCGGCTTGAAACGACGCCACGTGACCGAACCGAACGTTAATGACTGGAAACGCTTCCAGCTCAGCCCTGGCGACCGCTATCCGTTGCATAACTTTTCTCTTAATGACGATGTCCTGCAAACCCCAGCAACTGCTATTGTCTCTCGCAGTCAAAACAAGTAACATCAAACGTTAGACGTGGGCGATAGAGGAAGCAACAAATGGTGGTTATGCAGGGGTCAAAGGGAAGAGGTCTAACAATGGTGCATGACTGAATGGGCTCATTGTGGAGGTGGGAAGCCACCTGAAGACCAGATATCAGTGCACACATTAACAAAGGCATCTAGAAGGCGCAACTAGTCCACTGTGCACATGCATCTGCATTTCCACTGACTCAGGAACATAGGTTGATAGGAGTACGAAGGGCTGTTACATCAACCTTAGGAACTGGACTGAAATGTGATTACATTTAGAGGGCTAGTGTGTTGCATATCTCATCAACATGGTATCACCCACGAATAAGGACTTTGACAAGGAAGCAGGAAGGGGTGGTAATGGTGATCTATCATGGATGAGAATCCAAATAACTTGCCTTTCGTCGCCTAGTACTCCAGAAAGATCTGTCAGATGGTTAATTACCCTTTCGGGTGATTACTCCATTGGTGTATTCTCATCATTAGGATAGATTTTCACCTCTATGGAATTTCCTGATGCTCTTTCAAGACTAAGTAAACCAGTAGCCTTCAAGCAAAACCCCCACTAGGGTGGAAAAATTGTCCAACTCAAAGCATTACTAAAAAGTTCAACCCCGATGGAGCACATTAGACGTTTAGACGTGACTGTTTGGATAAATATATTCAGGGGTGCATTCTCAACGACTCCCCCACACATTAAATGTAAAGTTTGACCAAGAGTGCATATAGCACCCAATGCAGCAGGATCTCGTAGTCACACTGAAAAAACACACTACAGGAGTGGTGCGAGGTTCCCTATCACACAAAGAGCAGGCTTATCATTGGCACGGGCAGAGCAGGCTTTTCCTCAAACGCGGAACAAGTATATCAGACGTGGCACCATTGTGTGTTCCCCTCATACAAAAAAACAGGTAGTTCAGTGGCAGCAGCAGTCCAAGCTTACTCCACAAAAAGCAAACGGGGACATGTATCAAGTCAAGCATTGGGGCAATGGGCTACTCTGTCGTTTCTGACCACATCAGTGTATGCAGGCAAGGGTGAAGACAGGAGGCTCCTGCAAAGTGCTTCTGCCCATGAATTCTTTGGCAGAACAGATGACGCAAACAGTGTCCTCGTCCAGTGTCATTCTGCCGCCAACTGAGAAGGCTGGAGAGAGAGTGAGATAGGGCCCTACATAAATGGTTGGTATATATATTTCCCACTGTGAGACAAGGGGAGAGAAGAGACCATGTTGCCTTTGAGACTTCTTCCTAAAGTTTTCTGAAGCTGTATTTCAAGCAGTCAAGGGACAAGGGTCTTCTATCCGAAGAAACTGAAAGTGCTGGATGACTGACCTGCCGAGGGGTTCTAAGGAATGACAGATGTTCAGAAGCGGGCCCATCTCCAACCATTCATGTAGGGTCCTATCTCACTCTCTCCAGCCTTCTCGGTTGGCGGCAGAATGACACTGGACTAGGACACTGTTTGCGTCACCTGTTTTATATATATATATATATATATATATATATATATATATATATATATATATATATATATATATATATATGTCATTCCAAATGCCCAAAAGCTTTGCAGGACGCACTCAGCAGCCAGCCTTCCTTTCGGCGTACCTGTGACAGCTGGTCCCACACCCGGATTGTTTTTCATATGCCTTACGCATTTCGAGACTTCGTGTCTCTCATCAGAGGCAGCTTCCACAATTGAGTTTGTAAGATGTTCCTTTTAATTGTTCACATTCATGCGTCACAAAAATGTTCACGCCCACTCAGGTTGCGTATATCATGAAATTTGCATGCTGGTAATTGTAGTCCAGAGGAACACCGCATTATATTACCTTTACTAGGTTCCTACTCACATTGTGTTGATAAAAGCTTGTGTTTCCTTAGTAGGATTCGGAGTGTTTTGGCCAGTAAATTTATGTCAGACTCGCTGCGCTGGTCAGGTTTGAACATGGTTTCAACTGCAGCCTCTTAAGGTCTCAAGATGGTGCGTCTTGCCACGACGAGGGCCGCCGTGTAATTTATGTCATTCCAAATGCCCAAGGAAACACAAGCTTTTATCAACACAATGTGAGTAGGAACCTAGTAAAGGTAATATAATGCGGCAAATTTCATGATATACGCAACCTGAGTGGGCGTGAACATTTTTGTGACGCATGAATGTGAACAATTAAAAGGAACATCTTACAAACTCAATTGTGGAAGCTGCCTCTGATGAGAGACACGAAGTCTCGAAACGCGTAAGGCATATGAAAAACAATCCGGGTGTGGGACCAGCTGTCACAGGTACGCCGAAAGGAAGGCTGGCTGCTGAGTGCGTCCTGCAAAGCTTTTGGGCATTTGGAATGACATATATATATATATATATATATATATATATATATATATATATAGTTTATTAGTCAATTAAAACAATATACACTACTCAAATAATACAGTACAAAGCATTTAAGGAGACATCTAAAGGTTATTATACATCTACTTTAGTCATTGCACATCAAGTCAAGTCAAGTCAAAGTTTTGCTTTATTCGGTTACAAAAATTTAAAACCATCAAAGCACAGAACAGTATTTCATTCAGAAATTATTCATAATTACATAATTATATACAAACAACTAGCACCTCTAAATACGTTACAAAGTGACATTGCTATACAGTTGGCTACACAATAAATAAATAGAATAAAAACAGTTTGTCACTCACAGGGTATTCCAAAATCCATCTAAATACTCATTTTGATATCAATTTTTATGCTAAAAGATGTCCATGCAAGAAGGGGCCTGGAATGGGCAAATTACGGTAACAGTAACTTGTTTCGACATCTAATAGCACCTGTAATGTAGCTCGCTACCCCAAAACAGACCACCGCGGACCCAAACATATGTAAATAGGTCAGGGCCGGTCTGACTTCCTCGAAATTACAGCCCCTTAATAATGGGACAATGAATTTCTTACGATGGAATACATAAAACTTACAAAAAAAGATCATGTGAAGCATATCTTGCTCAGAACAGTTAACACATGGGCAAGGCCCCAAAGTCCCACATTTAGCAAAGTCTTTTGGAAAAGATAACAGCCATGGAAGCATATTGTGCTTAAACCTTAATAGCACAAAAAGATGAAACAGCTTATTTATGTAAGTTAAGTACGGCTGGATGTCTTTCCCCATACTTAGCATTACAAAACTTCTCACTGATGGCTTTACCAATTCCTCTCCTTCCCTATGTAGCTTTAGCCTGTTCAGGAACTGGGACTTTACGGCCTTTATGGCCGTTTTGTTTAAGGCCCTAGGATTCGTAAACAGCTCAGGGCTACCCATTGAATCCATTTGGGTTTTAATATAACGGATCCAGGGAATAGCAAAGGCCTTGTCTAAGGACAGACAGTCTTGAATAATTAATTGATTTCAATTCGGAGCTTGCTGCGCCCATATTCTCAGCCACCCCAGTAACGGGGCCATTGCGATCTGATCTGAGATATAGCCAACTCCTAAGTCTTCATGTACATTAAAAGTAGCTACAGTTTGAGGGAGCGACAACACTTTTCTTAAAAAGATGTTTTCTGTAGTTTGGATCTCGCTCACATCAGTGTAACCCCACACCTCACTCCCATATGACACCATGGGTACACACTTAGCATTGTAGATTTTCAAAAGGGCTGGTAGTGGCTTACAGCCCTACCATTTAGCAAAACCTAGCAGGGCACCTGAGGCCCTCGCTAATGTGTTCTTTTTCAAAGCGCGTTTTGCGACCCATGACCTTCTGTCATCAAAGACAACCCCCAAATACGGGAATGTAGGTACTTTAGAGAGCGCCTGCCCTTTACAGAAAAAAGATGCCTTCTTCACCCGCCCTCCACCTACTGACATAGCATGTGATTTTTTAAAATTTGTTGTTAGATCTAAAGAGTCCATAAAATGTATAAAACAATCTAAAAGAGATTGTAAACCTCTTGCCGTTCTTGCCAGTAAAACCGCGTTGTCCGCATATAATAAAGCCGGAATCCTTTTTTGACCGACTCTCGGGATGTCTTTACTTGCTAGAGTTAATGCGTCCCCCAGATTATTTATGTAGAGCGTGAACAACAAGGGCGCCAACATGCCCCCTTGCCCTACTCCTAGCTTTACAGGCCATGCATCGGTCAGACTCCCATTCTCGTCGTAACGGACTGCTGCGCTGGTATTCTCATGGATTTCTGCTAGGAAGGATATCAATACAGGGTCCAGCCCAATGTCAGACAGGGAAGTCCATAGTTTTTGCCGATTTACAAGGTCGAAAGCAGTGGACAAATCCATAAATGATAAATGTATGTCCCCCTGCTTTGCGACCGTATATTTCCTTATGACAAGGTGTAGATTTAGACATTGGCTAGCAGTACCTCTTCCTTTTCTAAACCCGTACTGCAAGCCCGAGACGACAAAGTTCTCTTCCAACCAATCTGACAGTCGGTCTAAAACGGCTTTTCCCATTATTTTCGCAGCCGAGTCCAAGAGTGAGATCGGCCGGTAGCATGCCGGATCTTCTCTTGCGCCCTTCTTGAAAATTGGGACAATAACTGCTTTGCCCCAGGACGCTGGGGGGCCGGATTTAGTAGCTGCATTAAAAACAGAAGTTAAAATCTTTGCCCAATATTTTGGATCAGCCCTGTACAAGTCCGCTGGAACCCCGTCCGGGCCCGGAGCTTTCCCCTTTGCAGTGGACTCAATTGCCTCCAATACTTCCTCTTCTGTGAAAATAATTTTGACGGCCAGTGCAATCCCCCCTCGTGATATAAAACATGTAGGGTTTGTTTCTGCATAAAGACCACTAAATTGCTCCACCCACTTTTCTGGGCAATGAGACAATCCTTATTAGTGTTATCTGTCTCATTAAACAGTGGGCTATTGATCACTTTCCAAAATTTAGTGCTACTCTTCAGAACACTCACTTTGGTCAGTTCCTCCCATGCTATATTTTTCAGCTCAATTTTCCTCAGTTTAGTTGCATTTTTATATGCCCTTCTAGCCTCAGCAATCTTATGTGAGTCCCTACCGGGCTCTTTTAGAGCTTCTAGAAGAACCGTGTGCGTATCGCTGCAAGCTTGGTCAAACCAATTTTTCAGCTAGGTTTACTTTTCCTAGTCAGGTTTGCCGCTACCTCTTGCGATTATTAGCACCGAGGATTTCAATTGGGTCTGAATTTGTATCTATACATGTACTCAAATCCTCAGCATTACTCCTGTACAGATCTTCTGAAAAGTCTGCAGGGGTAATCACTTCCCACCTTAGTCTCTGCCCCTGGCATGTAGTGGCTATATTTGAATTTTTAATAGCTGTCAGAGCATTTTCACTGTTTAGGGCCCTGATGTTAATATCCAGGCTAAGAGGATTATGATCACTAAATCCATTTTGTGTGACACCAAACAAACCTATTGTGTCCATCAAAGGGGTTGAGACAAAAATATAATCTACAATGGACTTGTGACCTTGACCAACAAAAGTCGGGACAGGGTACAAAGCTTCACCTTGTCAAAGGGCAACCAAATAAAACTAAGATAAAAGACTCTCAAGATATATCCCGCTCTTGGTGTGCTCAAAATGGGTACATCCCCACGGGTCGTGTTCAGAATCAACGTTCTGTAGACACTTTAGGTGACAAACATGGATATTAAAATCGCCAAGAATTAACAGATAATAGTGTGCCTCGTTGTTTGCATTATATTCATCTAAAAACACTGACAGTGCTCTTAAGTGTTCCAATTCATCAATTCTGTTGAAGGAATTATAAAAGTTTACCACCAGGATTTTGGGCAAAATTGTCACCCTCCAGTCTTACCGCTAAAATGTTTGGGGAGCTTGTCACCACTACCTCTGCTCTAAACAATAGTTTAAGGCTAAATAATAACAGAAGACCCCCCCTGGATCTCCCCATTGGCAATGGCATTGCAAATTTGTTAAACGATTGATAACCGTCCAAATAGTAACATTCTCTAGAGTCCCAGGTTTCCTGCAGTGCAATAATATGGTATGATAATAGAAAAGCCTCCCAATTTGGGTCCCCTCTTTTTGAGCGCAACCCCGCAATGTTCCATGATAAAATCGCCATCTTGTTCTCGGTCAGGATGGCTCTAAATTGTTTAAACTCATCACCTTCAGTAGGTGCGGGGTTTGATGTTACTAAATTGGCAACACCATACTCCTCTGCAGACCTCAAAGCCTGGGCGTCTGTTTCTACAAAGGAGCCTTCTAGTGCAGATCGCACCACAGACCTATCTCTCACCCGATCCGCTTCACTAAGTGTAATAATTGAAAGGCTATCACAAGTGAGAGTATTGCTATCTGTCCCTGTGGTGCGAACCGGGCCCTGTGAACCTAGTTCAGTAGGCGAGCGCGCTCTACGATCGTCAACTGAACTGGCTATTCCCGGCTCTAAGCTTTCCCCGCCACAAAGTCAATCGTTAATATTCAGTGAGCTCAACACATCATACCTATTACTCAATGCGACTGGCCCAATGGAAGTAGCTAACTGGGTACAGTCCCTGCCTTCCTCATACACTCTAATATTCTTTGGAGGATAGAAAAACCCCAGAGGGATAACGTTAACATAATCAGGATTTATCCTAGCTGAACCTGCCTGTTTCAAAATATGATCAACCAATATTGGACAGCCAAAGCTTATAATAACACAGTCACCATTGAGAGTCTTCTTAGTTTTCCCCACCCATGATACCCTTCTCACCATTTTAAAGTTATTAAACAGGTGTTCGCCTAACACAGTTTTAACACTCAAAAAGTGGAGGGCCTTGTTTTTAAGGGTGGTCCAGTGTTCCTGTCTACCATCCTGTGTTTTTGGGACATTTGCCAAGATTATTGAATATGGACTGGCTTCTGTGGGGAGGTGCAGCGATGTTTCGCGAGAGCAAGCCCGTGCTGGAGGGCTTATTCTCCTCACCGGGCCTAATGGCCCCTGTTTTGATCCTTGGTTAACCCCCGCTCCCACGACTATTGCAGGGATAGATGGTACTGCAACTTGAGGTACTGGAGTCATCATGGAGTCTGCCAAATCAGTTACTCTTGTTGTAAGTGTACTCAGTGAGTGTACACCTAGCTGGTTCGAACCATGCGTTGGGGCTTTCTGATTTTTGATATATTTTTCAATGATGTCTAATCTACCATCTATTTGCTCTAGTTTGTCCATGACAGGAGTAATGAATGCTTTCAAACGTTCTTCCATAATTGTAATGAAGTCACCCATGCTGCCCCCCATAGTATCATTTGCATTACGTTCATGTAGCTCCACATTTCCGTCCTGTCTAGCCCGACCAGACGAGGTGTTTTTATTTTTATAATTCCTGGGCTGCTTAGCTTTTCGCCAGGTACGTTTAAGGGGGTCACTAGCCTTTCTTTTCCCTGGGGCAACATTGCTATTGATGACTGAAGTAGAGCGTAACTGCCTTGTGCATGTGACTCAAGGAGAGGGTGGCAAACTAGGCACAGGAGAAGAATCAGATGCAATGGAGAAACTGACATCTAAGACTGCCCCATTAGCAATCTGACGATTACCCAGGGAGACAGAGGGGGCATTAATATTTATAGGGGACTCTATAGTTGCTATTGGCAAGAGTGTTTGACAAAGTGGATCCGAAGACAACCTTCTTTCAAAAAGTTCAATTTCTTTTGCCACAGCAGTTTCTGCTCGTTTCAGAAACGCGTCCAAAGTCCCAACCCCCCCACCCCCAGAACACACTTTAGATAAAGATTTGGCCATCTCAATATATAAGTCTCAGTTAGTGCAGAATAGTCCAGTGGACTGAGTTAACAGCAAGTCAAGCCAATAGCACAGTCACAATAACGTCTCACCCCTTGCTGATTGAGATGTCAGAGAGGGGGCCCGGCCCAGCCTCCCCTGGCCTCTGACGGCCACAGACGGTCCCGCCCTTGTCCCAGGCTTCTCCCGGCGCATCCCGCGCGCGTCCTCGCGGGACGAGGGACCAGGCGAGTCTTTATGCGCCTCCTGGCGCGTGGAAATTGTGCGCCCTGCCCCTGAAGATCCTGGGGCTTGTAGGCGTTGGCAACAGCACGGTAGGACTGGCGGAGCCAAGCCCGGCCGGTCGATGAGAGCAGGGGGCGGAGCAAAGCCCGGCCGCGTGAGGAGAAGCAGCAAGCCCAGCGACCAAACAAACACTTATTGGTGAACCTTCACTTTATTTACTTCCCTTCCTGATTATATGGATAAAAATGGCACATACAGATGATATGTGGCACAAGGTGACTGGTCAAGCACTGACCTTTACCCTAATTGCTTAAAATATGTGTTCTTTATGATGCAGCCAGTTGTAATTCTGCTAATACATACCATTATTCAAGACTTATGAGTGAATAAAGTGCTCATGTGCAAGCCTAGGGAGCGGGTGCTTTACTAAATCAACAGTGGTATTTCAACCGATAAAGTGCCAGTATATAAAACTATGTGTTGTTAAAGTGCTGCTGTGCAGCACAAAAATGTTAGTTTAAGCAAATTTTGCCTTACCATGACGGGATAGGGAACAGCTACTATCATTATCCATAGCAGCCCGTCATTGCGAATCCATTTTACCCGCTCATGTGGGTTTACCTAAAATGATGGGATTTGCACAGCCTTATATCCGGTTTACTGGCCAACCATGCCAACAGACACTGTGGCCTATGAAGAACTTATCCATCCGTCCGAGGCCCCTCCCAGGTTCACACAACACCCAACCAATGTACTAATCAGTTTTTTTAAAAGTAGCCAGAATTGGACTAGTCTAATGTTCAACATGGTATTACTTGGGTCCATTGACTCCACCAGTGCAGTCCTACAAGACCTGCTTCCCCCAGCAGGAAACTCTCGTCTTAATTGGTTTATTCATTGGTAGATCAACAATGGGCGGATACATATAACGTGGAGCAGATTCTCGATCCCCTGTTGGCATAGTCGGTAGTTCTGGTCTTAATTTAGGACTCCCAGCCTCCATTTTGGCATGAAGTCTGATGTGGGTACCTCACCAAGTCTGAAGGCCAAAATGACTGTTTAACCTTCCGTTGATAGGGTGCTGCAAGCAGAAGTGATTCTCTTAAAATTGAATATGATTTCAGCACCAGCCACCATGACGATGTTCACATGCTCTTCAGTATCTCTTGTCGATCGTCGCCATCAAATTTGTAGTAAGTTGCACAGCCTCATTATGGTTAAAATGAGTTTATTGAAGACAAGAGATACACAACAGCAGTCAGGAGGGTACAGAGTCAGGAAACAACTGCCCTGCTTAGAACCTTCACATTGACAAATGAATACAGAACACACAACCAGGAGGGTCCTTCTATGGGTGCTGGGACAGCCAAACAGCCAACTACAGTATACTACATTTATCCTTGTCTGCGGTCCAGCTTTGCAATCTGGTTTGCTCAGGGATTTTAGAATTCCATATGTCGCCCAGTTCTAGCGCCCTGATACTTTTCTCAAGATTTTTGTGGGCGTAATTCCCCCGTTGCAGATTGATATCGGACCAGACTAGAATAGCCAAGGTGTTATCAGCTGCTGCACGCAATTTGTAACAGAGCTTTGCAAATGCCGTCGGCCTGGTGAGTGACTGTTTTATTAGTAAAAATCCAAACCAGAGTTGCACAGGCGAGACGACCTGGGTAGCCTGGAGGTTTGTTTATTTATTCTTCAGAATTATTAGTCCAGCCTTCCATTTTCAATACCAACACTTTTGCGTCACCCACATACAGTTTTGCACTTTTACCCGCTAGGTTAGTTTTGATGTAAATTGCCAGGCTGCCTTTTGCCCTTCCAAAGGCGCTACTTCTTTCAGCCTGCTTTATTTATTCTTCGTAGCCGATGAGGGGAATGCTATCTTGCGTACAAATTTCCTGAAACATTAGGATATCAAATGATCCCAGATATCCTGTGAACACTGGATCCATGGATTTAGTTGCAGATCGCTGATGTTCTAGTAGCAGAATGATAGGCCACCCTGAACGTATGCTGGTGGCCGCCCCTCCACTTAATCCTGATTACTCCCAATCTGTGACAGGGCTATGGGCAGCCAACCCCATGTTCTTTGGTGCTCATTGTTTGTTACCAATCTTCGCTGCTGGCCTGAATCTGCTTCTTTTGTTACTTTAACTATCACCTTTGTAAGATCCAGGTTATTTTTGTGATGAGCCATGAAGGATGTATGACGATACAACGCACACTTTTACAATGCATACCTTTACAACGCATTTTTTACACCGCAACATCCATTACAACGCACACCATTACAACGCATACCATTACAACGAATTCTTAGAAACTACCTTTACAACGCATTCCACTACAACGCATACTACATTTACAACGCATACCATTACAGCGCATTACATTACATTGCATATAAGGTAAGTGTTGGATAGTGTAGGGGTTAAAATTACTATTCTAACTCCAGCGGGTGCAACAGTAGGGAAAGTTGTGGATAGTGTAGGGGTTAAAGTTACTATTCTAACTCCAGGGGGTGCAACAGTAGGGTAAGTGTTGGATGGTAAGTTTTGCGTTGTAATGGTATGCGTTGTAATGACTGCGTTGTAATGGTATGCGTTGTAGTGGTGTGCGTTGTAGTGTCATGCGTTGTAATGACTGCGTTGTAAAAGTATGCATTGTAATAGATTTTGCGTTGTAAAAGTTTTGTTGTAATGGTAGTGCGTTGTAAAAATTGCGTTGTAAACGTTGTATACGGCCATGAAGGACAGCCCACTGCTTGCTCCTCTTAATACTGATGAGTTGGATTTTTGTGGGCGTAATTCCCCCGTTGCAGATTGATATCGGACCAGACTAGAATAGCCAAGGTGTTATCAGCTGCTGCACGCAATTTGTAACAGAGCTTTGCAAATGCCGTCGGCCTGGTGAGTGACTGTTTTATTAGTAAAAATCCAAACCGGAGTTGCACAGGCGAGACGACCTGGATAGCCTGGAGGTTTGTTTATGGGCTCTTATCAGTAATTTATCAAGAAGAAGAGCCTCGACACCTAGCATTATCTCTGATCCATACGCAAAGGTTGGCATCAATTTAGCTTTCATAACTGCTCCATGGGTTTCAGATCATGTCCTCGGATGTATCTAGCCAGAGATGAAAATCTATAATTAATAGCCTGCGCTTTCCCCTCAATCACCTTCTTCTGAGATGCAAATGTGACATTTGCATCTATTTTGACCCCTATATATACGTAGGTGGCAACCTCGTCAATTTTGTTTCCATTAAGATGCCATTTTCGACTTTTGTTGGTGCCCCGATTACAGGCCATCACATTTGTTTTTTAACAATTTACTTCCAGGCCATTCTTTTCTGTATAAATACCAAGGAAATTAAGTAGTTTTTGGAGGCCTGTTCGAGTGTTACTAAACAACAGCAAGTCATCAGCATATAGATTGTTAGACATTTGTTGTCCTCCCACGCTTGGTTCATGAGCTATCTGCCCATCTAGCTCTCTTGAGTGATCCGCCAAATACAAATTAAAAAGAAGGGGGTTTATTTTAAGCCCGTTGTTGCACTTTCTTTGATACATGCGTACCATCTCCAATTTTTATCTTGACTCATGTGTCAGAATATACTAACCTAATTGCTCGTAAATTTTTGGGTGGGATTCCCCATTGCTGGAGCTTAACCAATATCATGTTCCATGGCGCACAATCAAATACTGCCTTGAAGTCAACAAAGCGCATTTGGGGGCATATTATCAAGCCCAATTTCACCGCTTTTGCAGCTGTTTTCGGTCGAAAAGCGGCGATTTACATATCGCTCTATTATCAAGGACGGATGTATGACGTTACAACGCATACTTTTACAACGCCTACCATTACAACGCAGTTTTTACAACGCAGGATCCATTACAACGAAGTACCATTACAACGCATGTATTTACAACGAAAATACCTTTACAACGCATACCATTACAACGTAAATATTGGTAATTTTATAATATTTTTATTAATGTAAATTAATTAAAATTAATATAATTTAATTTAATTTAATTTAGTTTAGTTAATTGTAAATATTTGTAATTTTATAATATTTTTTTAATGTAAATTAATTAAAATTAATATAATTTAATATAATTTAATTTAATTTAATTAATTGTAAATATTGGTAATTTTATAATATTTTTTCAATGCAAATTAATTATAATTAATATAATTTAATTTAATTTAATTTAATTTAATTAATTGTAAATATTGGTAATTTTATAATATTTTTTTAATGTAAATTAATTAAAATTAATATCATTTAATTTAATTTAATTTAATTAATTGTAAATATTGGTAGTTTTATAATATTTTTTTTAATGTAAAATAATTAAAATTAATATAATTTAATTTAATTTAATTTAATTTAATTAATTGTAAATATTGGTAATTTTATAATATTTTTTTTAATGTAAATAATTAAAATTAATATAATTTAGTTTAGTTTAATTTAATTTAAATAATTGTAAATATTGGTAATTTTATAATATTTTTTTAATGTAAATTAATTAAAATTAATTTAATTTAATTTAATTTAATTTAATTAATTGTAAATATAATTTAAAAAAATACCCCTTTACCCAAAAACCCAAAACTGACCCTGAACCCTAAAAATACCCCTTTACCCAAAAACTGAAAACTGACCCTGAACCCTAAAAATACCCCTTTACCCAAAAACTGAAAACTGACCCTGAACCCTAAAAATACCCCTTTACCCCAAAGCTAAAAACTGACCCTGAACCCTAAAAATACCCCTTTACCCAAAAACTAAAAACTGACCCTGAACCCTAAAAATACCCCTTTACCCAAAAACTAAAAACTGACCCTGAATCCTAAAAATAACCCTTAAAAAACCCCAAACATATAAAATTTTAAATATAATTATATACTTACCAATACTTACGTTGTAATGGTATACGTTGTAAAGGTACCTGCATTGTAAAAACATGCATTGTAAATACATGCGTTGTAATAGTTTTTGCGTTGTAAAAATTTCGTTGTAATGGTAGTTCGTTGTAAAAGTTGCGTTGTAAAGGTTGTTTCCCATCAAGGACACACTAACGCATGTTTCCTTGAGTTAGCAGCCGTCTATTCTTCACTTTGCATGTCAGTGATTATTATCGCTATTGACATTCAAAGTGGGCGTTCCTCACAGAACAACATGGGTAAACATTGCTAAAACTGCATTGTGATATTTACAAGGATGCCCCAGACCCGCGAATAGATGATCAAAGTCGCGCTAAGGCCCCTTTATCGCAGGTTTCTAACTCCTGCTATGAATCCGACTTAGCCATCTGTAACATGGGAGGTGGATCTCAGGGCTAAGAACACACCTGCCTATTATCAAGGTTTAAATTATCGCAGGTAATTTTTTGCTGGTTTTCTCACACTAATGCATATTATCACCCTCTATCTCTGTATTTCACATCGTCCGGGGGAAAAGCGTTAGTAATATGTCGCTAACCCGGCACTGAAATCCAGCAATAGACGGCGAAAATGAAAATCGCGCTATGCGCGACTTGCGATAATTATCACATGTGCTTGATAATATACCCCATAGAGTGATGTGCCAGTTGCCTTTGCTCTATTTGCAATTAGGCTCAAGGTCATGAGATTGGCTAAAGTGACTTGACCCCTTAGAAAGCTGGTTTGATTTAAAGGGCGTGTTCCATTGTCGGACGTCCAAGATGCCGAATCATGTAGTAATAACAATGGAAAACTATTTGAGCTCTCCATCCATAGGTGCGATTAGCCAGTAATTGCTAGGTGAGCATGCCAAAACCTTTTTAAAAATGGGGTGAAGTATTGAGCCCCTCCAACTATCAGGGATAACGTCATTTTCCAGAATGTAATTAAACATTGACACCATAAAGTCTGCCACTGTGATGTAAAGTACTGAAAGAGTTCCTGGGGAAGCCCATTCGGCCCAGGGGTACAATCTGCTCGCAACTTTGTAATGACTTTCTCTACCTCCGCCAATGTAATTGTCCGTGATGCCTGATTGTCTTTATTGAGACAGTGAAGGCTAGTTGTATTCATCGAACCTCTCTTAAAATGTAATTTCAGGTATTTAACCCACTCCATCTCACTAATGTTAGCGTTGTTTGCTCCTTTTGATTATCGACCAGAATATTTTTGAGTCACTTGTTTTATAGGCATTTAGCAGCTGAGCCCATAATGTTTCTTGTATGGCTTGTTAATGCGTCCAAATCTCTTCTTTAAAGGGGCGCCTCTCTTTGTGGAATTGTTTTGATATTTCCGGGACTCCTGGGTTTTGATGTCATTGTTGAAAGAGTTTGCCTGTTTTATTTGTTATTTTTAAGATGTGGAGAGGCATGGTTATCGATTTACAAGGAACAAGGCGAGATCCCTTATTATGGCTATTCTCTTTGTGGCTTTTGGTTATGTTATTAGAGTGTTTTCCATGCCACTATTGGATTAGAACCAGTAGAAGGTCTTGCCACCTTGCGACAGCCTCCTCTGCTATGCTCTTAACGGTACATCAGGTCTACTTTAGACGTTTCAGGTGTTTCTGTGCAAGTCTCCCCCTGTAACCTACGAACTGCCATGTGTTCACCATAATCACCTAAGGATTATGGTCACTCTTTACAGGATGGACTATGCTGTAATCGCATACCTGATTGTATAGGGACATTGAAACGAGTGTATAATCTAAAATTTAGACTGTGTTACCCCAGACTCTTGTCCAGGCAGGTGGAGTGTCAGCTGGCTTCAGACCATTCAAAACCAATAGGCCCATTAACTCGCAGGCCTTCATGAGTTCTTCTCCAAATGTGTCCCTCCAGTTTTTCAATTGCCTTACTTGCTCAGGGAGGGGTCCAACTGCATCAATATGTTCCTCCGTTGGCTGATGGAATAAATTGAGATTAAAGAATCCTGTGACTAGCCAGTGTGACTTGTGATGACTATCTTTTAATTGGGATAGTTGGGCTACCATTCTTCCAGAAGATACCGCTCTTTTCTTTGAAATTGACGTATAAATTTATAGGAACGATCAATTCTTCAGAATTATTAGCCCAGCCTTCCATTTGCAATACCAACACGTTTGGATCATCCACATACAGTTCTGCAGTTTTACCCGCTAGGTTAGTGTTGATGTAAATTGCCAGGCTTCCTTTCGCCCTTCCAAAGGCGCTACTTCTTTCAGCCTGCTTTATTTATTCTTTGTAGCCGATGAGGGGAATGCTATCTTGCGCCCATGTTTACTGAAACATTAGGATATCAAATGATCCTAGATATCCTGTGAACACTGGATCCATGGATTTAGTCTGCAGACCGCTGATGTTCTTGTAGCAGAATGACAGGCCACCCTGAACGTATGCTGGTGGCCGCTCCTCCACTCAATCCTGTTTACTCCCAGTCCGTGACAGGGCTATGGGCAGCCAACCCCAGGTGCTCTGGTGCTCATTGTTTGTTACCATTCTTCGCTGCTGGCCTGAATCTGCTTCTTTTGTTACTATAACTATCACTTTTGGAAGATCCAGGTTATTTTTGTGATGAGCCATGAAGGACAGCCCACTGCTTGCTCCTCTTAATACTGACGAGTTGGATACCACCTGCTCGTCTTAAGATGGCCCTGGTAGGAGAACATGGGGGTATCTATCCCCCTAGTGTGCAATTACTTCAATACCCCAGGCTTTTAGATGCTTTCTCTTCTCCAAGATCAGAGACGGGAACACCAGTGATGAGAAAGTAACGAGGGTGTGGTCCATATGCTGTCGCCCTCTTACCGGCAGGAACTTGATTTATGAAATGCCCTCAGACTTAGCATGCTCCATACCTGGTAGGGCTTTGATCATCAGCTTTAGGATACTTGAATGGTTTAAAACATCTTGAGAGCCTCTCAAGTGAAATTCTGGGATCCATAGTAGCTTCTGACCGGTATTAATCGAACCACCAGGTTGGTCGCCAGCGCCAAAATGAAATCTTGATATCAGTTCATTTTGATCGAAGATGGTTCCTTTTACTGCCAGTACATGAGCTTCCTGGGGGCCCTGGTCCATTATAGACTGGGTTTGATTTTCTTCTTCCTTAAGCTCTTTGACTTGTAATTTCCCAGGCCACAATGTGCAGGCCTGTTGAGTTTCTAGCGCTCCAAATATTCCACACTTCAGAGAACTACCTGACCCTGGGGGCTCGCTGGATACAGTAGTTTTACTGGAGACACTAGTTTATTGTGTGCATTATCACATGCAGGAGCAGAGTGAATACTTGATACATTCAAATCCATAGGGACCTTCCCAGGACTGCCCAGATCTTCCTGTTGTACTGTTGGTGAGGGATGAATATTCTCTATATGACCAGGGTAAATTTTATTCCTTCCTTTTCTTGCTCGTTTCCTTTCCCTTTTAGTTGGTCGAGTTGACATGAGGGAGTTATCCTTCGATTTTCCACCTTCAGAAGACTCATTTTGAGACCTAAATTGGGTGTCTGGGTTTTGCTCCTCTAATTCCATGCATTCTTGTTCTGCCAACTCTTTGTTAAGATCTGCTTGACCCCCAAGGGTTGCCATCTTCAAAATTATTATTTCCTCTTTTGGTGTTGTTGCGTAAGAAAGCCCTGGCTGGGTCTCAGGACTGAGGCTGTTTTTAACTTCTCCCAGGATGCCTTCCATGATTGCCAGAAGTTGCGCTAGTAGGTCTACTACCTCCTTGCAAGAACAAATTGTAAAATCATTAAGGTGGTTTGATTGGGCCCTTGTATCTAATGCATTTAGCTTTTCAAGTTTCGCATCAATTTCCCACACAAAGATTGCCATGGTGTTGTGTAAATCCACCTGAATGTCCATTTTGTTAGAAGATGAGTTAGGGCCAATACCGTTGCTTGCATTAAGTTTAGACTTGCAGACCACAAGATGGAGGGTTTGTCGCAGTTTCCGTAGGTTCCTACAATTATCCGTCTGCACTCTCTGATTTAACTCTCCATCTACAGCTGGTCCCTGGGTGCACTTGTTGGCCCCCTCCTGCAGGTGCAGCAGTGTGGGGTGAACATCGTTATTTGGCTTAAATTCAGAAAATGAGTAGAGCTTGATCACTCCTTCCTGTTACCATCCCTCTGGACCTACTGATGCCATACCACACGATAAACTCCACTGCATTGGGACCACGACCAAATGACTGGCTATGTGATTGTGCATTTTGTGAAGTCAATAAATTAGGAGATGAAGGAGTACAGGGGTAGCTTTCCTGCTCTGGGCTGTTGCCGACCATCACCTTCTCCGGTCAGGGCTTGACGTTCACAATTGATTGTGGCGTACCGTTATGTTTACCTATTGACCGAAAAAAGTCTGTTATTTTTGGTGTTTTAGACTGATCCACTGATTCTTTATCCATCACTGTAGGCTGGCATGTTCTCAAGCTGCTGATACAAGGGGGATTGGCTGATGCCTTAGAGCTCGCCTCCAGTTCTGGCTCCGAGTCATATATGGCACTGCTGTTCATTATAGTTGAAGGGTGACCAATGTCTGCTCCGCTTGCTTTATTTTGCTGTCTCCCTTTTGCAGTTAGATCTCCTGATGTAGTCTCGCTCTCCCGCTTCCTTTTGGTAGTGCCTTGTGCCTTATACTTTCCCTGATATCATCTTTGTTAATTTGTACTAGTTGGTTTCAAAATGAGTGCTGGCAGCCACCTTAATATAATAGCAGTCCAGGCTGAATGTTTTAGGTACGTTTGCACTGCTGCCCTTTTTTGACAGATTGGCAGATTTAACTCACTTCCCCTATCTCTCACCCTTCGCAGATTGCTTTATCTCAGAGTTGATACAGCTCGTATCGTTACAGGGCTGCCTCAGGACAGTTTGGGGTGGCTCCCCTGTCCGCTTTACCCTCTACTTGGCTAGATTGGTTAGATTGCTTGGTTAGAATGACTCCCCCGCTGTCCTGGTTAGCTGGAGTACCTTGTAATTAGTGGGTGGTAGTTAGAAAATAGCTGAAGAGTGACACAGTATGATCCTATGATCCTATGGTCCAGGATATCCTATAGGATTTTACGGTGAGCATAGACACACTTTGAGCGGATGTATAATGGGCCCTTTGACTGCAACAAAAATAGTAGCCACTGTATGATGTAGTGTGATAATCTGGCTTGGGAGACAGGCAAAGCAGACCAATATGCCAACCGACACCTGGCTGGGACCAACCAGCAAGCCCGACTAGGGAAAATAGGGAAAGTAGGGAAACTAGGGGGGAGGGAAGGTGTGGTACACAAACAATGATGCGTAGTCCACTTGTAGTATAAGATTCCTCTTTATTAGCAGGTAGGTAGGTGGCAGGTTACAGGATAGTAAGATACATGTATAAACCCCACCAGGAGAGAGCTACCAGCTCCTCAGCCTCAGATGACCAACTGACAATCTCCACACAGGGAGGCACACCAACATTCCATGATGTCATAGGACATTCTCATAAAGTGGTAGAGAGGGAAAATACATAGAACTATTTACCACACATCCTCTTCCGTTAACAAACAACAGCAAGAAAGAAGTCAAGACGGAGCAGAAGGATTCAGAGGAGACTGTAGACCTCAGAGCTAGTAAAAGAGACAATTTGAAAAGCAGGAAATTCAAGCATGAAAGCAGAAACAAAGAACAATAAAAAGAGGCATGTAGAAAGATAGACATAAGATGCACAGATGAATTAAATGCAAATTACATAACATGCCCATCCACCCTCCTTAATAAACAAGGTAGCGATCTTAGCAAATCAAGCAGAGTGTAACAACTTAATGACAAAATCAGTGCAGATGGAAATAAGCACAATGAAAAGAACATATCAACCTACACAGAAAAGGAATGCCTTGTAAAAGAGACTAGTGCATGATATGCACTGACAACCTCCCCATAAAGGGTACACATAGAAAGGCAACCTTAAAACTGTGGAACAAAAAAAACTTCCCAGGAAAGGGAACACCAGAGGAACTTAACACCCCTGGAACAAAGTAGACAGTAGCCACACTAAAGTGGCACAACTACACCAAAAGGTAGCGCTGACAACGCACCTCAACTACCCACACAGAGTGATGCAAATTAGACCAACACAGATAACCTCCCCTAACAAAAGGGTACACCATTGAACAATGTAGGAATTGTTCAAGATAACATCACTAATTGGCGGCGCTGACAACGCACACCACCTTCCCCAAAAAAGGTACACAAAGATACTAATCTTTGAAATTTTCTAACAAACTAGTTACATGCAGACTACCTCCCTTAATAAAAGGGTACACCACGTGAAGGTGCGCAACGTAACTTCTCCATAGAGTGACAACAAGACCCTAGGAAACAAAATGTAGGTACTGACTGGCACCATAACCCCTTAACCTCCCCTAAGTAAGGGTACACCATAAGTACTAACCCTACGTACATGGATGGGGTACTAATTAGACACAAACACTCAATTTGGCAAAGCAGGGTGAGACACAGGAATCACACCCTGTGGGACCAAACATCACCTATGTATATATTGATATACAGGATTCACCAAAAAGGTACAACATCTCCCTAGTTTCAAAATTAAGACATTGACTAGCCCCACGCCCTCCCCTAAATAAAGGTACACTTTAGGTTAATAACTCTTAGTACATAAAAGGGCATCAATTAGACATAACCAAATAACTTGCCCAATAAAGGGGTATATTTTGTAAGACAACACAATAATATAGAATATGAGTATACGTGAACTCTCCTAGTAAAATAAAGACAAATGTATATTACTGTTGTTAATTGAAGATAATATTCTTGAGTATTACTGTAATTCATTAATATAACTACTAACGACATCAAGAGCATGTGTATCGCTAGTATAAACTGTGCGTGTAGACGATGAGATTAAAATACATGTTGCTGACAGATACACAAATAGCGTGTGTATCGCTGAGGTAAATGTGCAAAGAACCTCGAGACCTGTGGCTGATGCGTGGATAAAAGTACCTTGTGACCTGAGCTTTCGGATACACAAACAGCGTGTGTATCGCTGAAGTAGACTTGGAGCGCAAGAACCGCTAGTAGGAATGAGACGATTTCAGACTGCACGCAGTGACTATCGGAGTCCGTTGCTGTGGAGACCGAACAGCGCAGTTAGTATGCTGGAGACTGACTTTACCAATATGGCCTCTTGAAATGACGTGAACAAACCGGAGCAAGCGTTGATTGAAGGAATGCTGAGAGCGTCATCACTGTCATGCACCAACACCCCCAATGATTCCAATACGTCATCAGAAGTGCCGTGAAAGGCGCAGAGAACGGAAGACCAGAAGAGAAAAACACCGTTGGTAATCAGTCAGACACTTGGTGAAAAACGTGTCCGTTGTGAAGCGGAGGGACACCACTCGACAATTAAACAAGGTAGGTTGTGTGCAAACAGTATATTCAATCATGTAATCATCCTCCCAGTAAATGTGATGCTGATGAAATAAAATATCCAAAAGTTTCGTGCAGACACTTTTAAAAACAAAAACAAGAACACTTAAGTCTTTATCTCACGACTTTGTAGTCAGTTTCTTTACGTTTTCATTGAAGCTGACATCAATAACTTGAGTGGGAGAAATCTCAGTTTCAAATTCGTTATGTCTTGGAGTGTTCTAAAGTTGACAGTTAGACTGTAAATTACGCGTGGCACAATGTAAAGTACAAAAATAGACAACAAAACTGCCTCAAAACCTATGTTAAACATACTTTTCAAAGATGCATAACAGGTCATTGAGGATACTACTGATGTTGAAGGCTGTTGTGAAGGAGGAAGTACTGTTTGCGCCAGGGCACACCCGTGAAAGTAGACGCTGAAAGCGCTAACATGAGAAAACGCGCCCATACTGTGAGGATACACTAGAATCCCTTGTGTCACCGTAGTTGTAGAGAAGGCGAACTGTCAAGGCGTAAAAGCAACAGAGACACAACAGGTTGATCAGGCCAGCTGGGTCACACACGCTTTTAAAGCTGGAGGCAGATAATCTCCAGATGACAGTAAGATGGCAGTTAGTTCCTTCACAAAACAGACGCCCAGGGTGCAGGCTGTCCCATGTTGAAAAGGACACTGGTGGGGTTTACTGGGCGTTACTCTGATCTCTAGGAAATCGACTTACTTGAATGTAGAACAGTCCTTGGTTTCCTTATAGCTGAATTTCTATCTTCTTTCTTTGTAGCGCAGGTTAGTCCAAGAAACGTCGCCAAACTGTGGTACACAAACAATGATGCATAGTCCACTTGTAGTATAAGATTCCTCTTTATTAGCAGGTAGGTAGGTGGCAGGTTACAGGATAGTAAGATACAAGTATAAACCCCACCAGGAGAGAGCTACCAGCTCCTCAGCCTCAGATGATCAACTGACAATCTCCACACAGGGAGGCACATCAACATTCCATGATGTCATAGGACATTCTCATAAAGTGGTAGAGAGGGAAAATACATAGAACTATTTACCACAGAAGGCTACCTCACTGCCACAAGTCTTTTCCCCGATTTCAGGGTCCATGCTCTGTGTAGCAGACCAGCTCCAATTGCTGACCCAAGAGACTATAGAGTGTAGAAGCGTAGAGGTGGGGGAGGGGTGAGGAGGCTGCGGGGATGCGGTGTGGAACCTGTCGTGTAGGGGTAAGAGAACTGAGCGGTAGCTTACCAGACACCCTGCAAGCTACACCCAGACCTAGCTGGGCTGATTCTGCAGGGTCCTGAGTTCTCACTCTGCAGCGGACTACTGTAGCTGCCCTGCTCAAGCACACACTCGTCCTTGACTCACCCCCCTGCCTGCCGTAGTCCTCAAATCTCAAGGCCCACTTGCAGCTCTGCTCCCCTCCTCAGGCGGTGAAGGCGGCGGTGAAGGCAGGGGTGAAAGCCCTACAGGAGGACTACCGGCGTTTCTGCAGTGTTTTCTTAGCGGCCAGTGTCCTCCGCTCCTCACTCCTGACTTTCACTGCTCCGTAACAGCCCCGCTCTACTGCTTACTCAGTGGAAGTCTGTGTACATGAAAGCATGGGCTGCTGGGCTCTGTGAGAAAATTGATGCCCAAGAAGAAAGCACAAAGAATTTCCACATCTGAATGGTCCTTATTGTTAGCCACTGAGCTTCTGCAGCATAGTGATCCTTTGAAACCTAGTCCCTTCTGGGATTCCTCTGTTTTTTTCCTTGCCCCAGGGACAGTTTGATCTTTTTTTTCACTAAGACTGTTGTTTCATGCACTACCATGTTCAGGCATTTCTATGCGTATGCGACACATTATTGAGACCTGTTGCTTCATCAGCATTTGCTGCTTTCCATTTTATGAGAAAGCATAAAATGCTTCCAGCATAAAAAGTCAGGCGGGTTGTAAATGTAGTGTACTTGTATAACGCACGAATCGACCCCAGCTGGGGTGTCTCGGCGCTTGTACGAATACTGCTGTGGAACCCTTCCTGGCTTTTCCCTGTGAAGTGCCCACTCCTGGGCACCCCCAAGGTGAAGCCAGGCATCCTAGCGTTGTGGGGGCCATTGTGGAGATTAAGCAAGCTATTGCCCAGAGTTGCAGAGTGGGACCCATGATTAGGATAGGCACCGAGGCGAGAATTATCAGGTCCGGGGAAATTGAGCCCAAGACACGCCGAGGCGGGATTTGAACCCTGGTCCCAGGCCAGACCTCTGCATCAGGGTCTGCCGCTCTAACCATTGAGCCACACTTCTCCAGATCCAAATACAGGCTATCTGTGCCCTAGAGAATACTTCTGTCCTGGGTTGTGTATTGTTAGTGAGTACTCACATTTCCATTTTACATGCAGAGAACAGGTAGTAATTACTTACTGGGGGGTTGGGGTGCTCGGTCCCAGATACCTGCATCTGCTTGCTCATTCCAGTATCCATGGTCGACCTGCATATTCAACTACTTTTACCAATTCACCACAGTAGAGAGCACTGTACAAGCCTCCCTGAAGGCACTTAGCACAGAACCTTTGTATCCAGGCCACACTCTGGTCACCTATGCCTTACTGGGCCAGTCACTGGCAGATGAAAATTAGCAAACACCTCACTGCCTTTGATCCTGAAGAGCATCAACCGCACACTGCAATGGAAAAAGTCTTGTTAGGATGAGACCTGCAGGACACCTTCGAGGATGCCGAAGAACACAACAGGATATTCTGACTGCGAGTAGAGTCTGGAGATGAAAAGAACATACAGAAATAAATTCAATTCAATTCAAGAATTCTTTATTTCGACCAATATGAACCATAAAAGCACAAGTAAGAAATACGTCACAATTCATTCATATAAATTCTAAAGGTAAAGTGAATGTGCAAAACAGTATCAAAGAATTCCAATAAAAAATTATAAAATATATAAACAAAGCAAAAACAAAAGTTGTTTGTTAAGTGGATCAAAAAAAAATCAAGTTCAAATGGACGGTGAATGGGGCTACGGTGGAAGAGCTAGGGTCCTACAAATACCTTGGCATATTAATAGGGCAAGGCTTAACACACAAGGAGCATAAATTGGCAATAAAAGCCAAAGTGCAATCGCTAATTTTTGCATATCGACTTCTAAAAACAAAACTGGATTGCCTGAATCACAACTATCTTTTAAAGGTGATGGCTGCTCAAATCTGGCCCACCCTGTCTTACGGTTTGGTCACTTGGTGTGGTAAGGAGGCGGACCTACTAAATGACCTCCAGACAAAGATCTACAAGGCCATTTTCAATCTGCCTAAATCTGCCTACCCTTCGCCAGTGCGGCTCGAATTAGGCCTCCTACATCAGAAACTTCGGCGCATGAGCGGCTTCGTGAAGCTATGCCAAAAATGTTGTTCCGCAGACCCAGACACAAAGGACAGTTTATGCTGGGAAGAAATTAGGCATCATGTGGACCAAGAAACATCGAGTACCTGGGGAAGCTATTTGAAAACTTGTCTGGTCAACCTTGATCTAGAAACAGTATGGGAGTACGGGACAGATAAAGCAAGTATTAGCAGAGCGGTCAATGGCGCAGCAAAAAGGAAATCTTTTTTGGAGGATAAAAACACAACCTCTAAACGTCGGCATGGGCGGACCGTCATTACCTCCTACAAATCAGTTAAACCGCAAGCATACTTAGTATCACACTTTAGCAGTTATTTAAAAAAGGGCTACACCGACTATCGGATGGGTCAACATGTCTCAAAAGATCTTCAGCCATCTTGGAAACACAAAAATCAAACAGCGCAGTGTCGACTATGTGGATATAAAAAGGAATCCTTTAACTCACCTATTTTGCGAATGTCCAGCAGTCATGGTCCTGAGGAGATGGTATTTAAAACCCATTTTTAATTAACAGAACATTCGTA
Source organism: Lissotriton helveticus (assembly GCF_964261635.1). NCBI lineage: Eukaryota > Metazoa > Chordata > Amphibia > Caudata > Salamandridae > Lissotriton > Lissotriton helveticus. Next base: position 627,395,893 of record NC_136065.1, on the reverse strand, counting down.
CATGCAGACAGGCTGTAATAAGCTGGCTGGGTGGCTCCACCATTATTCTGGCCTGCCAGGGAGTAAAATTCCTGGCAGAGGTAAGAAAACGCTTAGGGTAAGCCGATCAGCAGGAAAATAGAGAAGAATGATTCTCCTGGATTGGACCCTACGGGCCAACCGCGCAAAACATGGACCGAATGTAAAACATATTAAGAGTTTACCAATTCAGCAGGATCACAGAAGCTGGACTAGATCTAAATTTTATTTTTTTAACAGTTTATATGCTAGCTAATCATAGGACCCAATTTATAAAACTAATGGGTAACTTTTAACGTTGTTTGGTATTAATGGTGACTGTAAAGTAATTTCTATTTTTATTTTTTGGGGGTGGTTGTAAAGATTTTAATTAATCACACAATAACATTTTTTAATTGAATTGAATATAAAATGTAATAAATACATTAAAATAGACATTAGTGGTATTTAAGGTTTAAAAAAGAGTGAGGTTGATGCCAGAATAAAATCACTAAAAGGTGATGGAGTGATCAAATTAAGCAGAGCCTGATTTTAAAATAGCTTGGCGCACACGCTACATGGAGAATGGGTATTGGGAGACAGAATAAACAATGGGCATACTAGTGTCACATTTTAAAATACTATAGGCCTCCGCACAGTGATTTTTTCCATGTTTCTGCATGTCTGTACTAGCCATCGGCATCCAGCCTTCTTGTGTGCCGGACAAGAGAAAAGTGCATGCTGAACTGTCTCCGAAACGTGGTTACAAGCTAGATAACCCTGAGTTAGAGTGCCCCTCCAGTTATTTCTAAAGGCACGAAGCGGCAGTACTCTGTGCCTAAATTGCAGGTACAGCTTTTTCACAAGGGGAGGATGGATGACATCGAGAACAGGTTCTAGGCTGTATTGCTCTTTAATCTCTAGGAAGGATGCAGTCATTGTACCAGCCGCGGGGTTTCTCTTAAGCTGATTAATTTTATATTCTCTAAAGATCTTTGACAGGGTCTTCCTGGATATTTACATGCTGCTTCCTTCAGCGTTAGCCCATAGGTCGCCCTTCCATATAGCTTCTAAGGAGTTTTTAATATGCACCAACCATGGGATTTTGCTAGCACCTTGTAGGTTCAGTAAATCAATCAATCAATCAATTAATCAATCATAGCATATGTAATAATAATAATAATAATAATAATGATGTAGGGCGCACTACATACCCGTGAGCTTCTCAAGGCACGGGTGGGTTGCTGCTACTGCTCGAAGAGCCAGGTCTTGAGGAGTCTTCTGAAAGTCAGCAGGTCTTGGGTCTGCCGTAGCTGGATGGGGAGGGTGTTCCAGGTTTTGGGGGTGGAGCTGGGAGAGGGATCAGCCACCATAGGTTGCTCTTCGGATGCGGGGGATTGTGGCGAGGGCGAGGTCGGCGAAGCGAAGCTGGCGCGCGGGGGTGTAGAGGCTGAGTCGTCTGTTGAGGTACGTAGGTCCGGTGTTGTGGAGTGCCTTGTGTGCGTGGGTGAGGAGCTTGAAGGTTATCATCTTGTTGACGGGGAACCAGTGTAGGTCTCTAAGGTGAGGGGTGATGTGGCTGCGGTGAGGGATGTCGAGGATCAGGCGTGCAGAGGTGTTCTGGATGCGTTGCAGCCGTTTCAGGAGTTTGGCAGAGGCTCCAGTGTAGAGGGAATTTCCATAGTCCAGCCTGCTGCTGACGAGGGCCTGGGTGACCGTTCTTCTCGTTTTATTGGGGATCCACTTGTAGATCTTGCGGAGCATGTGGAGGGTGTTAAAGCAGGAGGAAGATACAGCATTGACCTGCTTAGTCATGGAGAGGGTGGAGTCGAGGATTACTCCTAGGTTGCATGCATGGTTGGTGGATGTTGGAGCTGTTCCCAGTGCGGTCAGCCACCGGGAGTCATCCCAGGCCGAGGGGGTGGAACCAAGCATGAAGACCTCCATCTTGTCAGAGTTCAGCTTCAGTCGGCTTGTGAGAAGTTGGCCTGATGTATGATGTCTCCAATTCTGGGGGCACCTTATATCAGTCCAAACAATCCCTTATGGTGGTGGTTGTAAGTCAACCTTATAGACAAGCTATCCTAGAGGTAGCATGGACTAAGCAGCCTAAAGGCTTAACTTCAGAGGACGTGTGAAGCCAGCTGTTTTATCATATGCAATCCTGTAATATCAAATGAAAGGACACCACACAAGTTATATATTATAAAAATATATGTATTCATTCTTAGAATAATCCCCAGTACTCTTTATGAGTAATGAAGCACAAGCGTTTAAACAAAAGCACAATATAACATATACAAGTTGCACAGTTATGGATGAGGCCGGTGGCCACTCAAACCATATATCAAAAAAGTGGTATAAGTATCACTAATCGATCAGTGGTAAGGCCTATGGCCTTGGGAATCACTGGGACTACACTGGACTAACAGCAGTTAGGACGGGAGTAGCCCGTGGGATTCGGGTGCAGTGCCTAAAGCACACGCATGCACCAATGCAAAGTCAATGGTGCGTAAAAGTTATCGAGTTACAGTTTTAAGAGTCTTCCGACTGGACTAGAAGGGCAAAACTTTAGACTTAGACACTAGAGGTGTAAACCACTACAGGAGCACCGGTGTTCAAGAGTTACCTCACCCACAGGAAGCGGGTGCACAGGTGCAAAGATGTGTCGGGTTTCGTCACGAAGATCTATGGTGCCTGGAGATGAAGATGCTGCAGGCGTGAAGAAGAGAAGTGTCCGGTGTGATCCAAGGGTGGATCAAAGATGTAGAGTACCTGAAAGCAGAGGGGACAGAGTCTGGGCCACTAGCCAGTGACCAGGAAGGAACCAGGAAGAAAACAGGCAATGTCGGGCGCAATCAGGTGGTTGCTGTGAAGCTTGTCTCCGCTGCCACATGGACTCTGGGGCACCGAGGATGTCCTGGAGTGAATCACGAGCTTTCCCACAAAGGCTCTCGCTGTCGGCGGTGTCGGCTTCAAGATCGAAGTCAACAGGCCTTGGCAAATGCAACCCACGCAGGATTCAAAGATGGCTTCTTACTCGGACCAGCAAGGTCTGAGAGGTGCTCCTTTTCAGGGGAGCGAGGGCCAGTCTGGAGCAACCAGACTAGCAGAGCAAATGCAAAGGTTCGTCGGTACTGGGGCCACTAGCCAATGGGCAAGCAACCGGACCAACGCGTCAAGCAGAAAAATGCAAAAGGGCCCCACGCAGCACTCGATGAGTGTGGAGGGGTGAGCTTTGGTGCAAAAGCTGCTCGGGGCTGGAACTTCTCAAACTTCAATGCACAGCTTTGAGGGAGCCTTGGGTGCTGCACGGTCAGCGCTTCGTAGTTTTTCCAAGATGGCCGGCCCCACACTTCGGGTCGCCTCCACTGGTCTCAGCTCTGCAGGGACTGTGGATCGGGCTGTTAGAAGGCAGGCACGCTGAACCTTGTCGATCTCTGTTGCTCGAGTTCCGGCGGGAACTGCAACAAAGCAAACGTCGAGGTGCTGGATGGTGCCTGTTTGCACAGGGTGATCACTCCTTGACCACAAGGGAGATTCTTCAGTCTACCACGTCGAGAGGGATGTCGAAGGGTCCAGAGTTTCGTTTCATAAGTTTCAGTCAGGATAATCTGATGTGCATCATCACAGCTCCTACCTTTATTCCAAATCAAGGGGCTGGATTACCTGCTAGGTCCCTCCAATGGGTGGGACCTGGGAAGGGGTGGTTACACCCCTTTCCCTTTGTCCAGTTTCATACCAGGACTGGGGCTGGAGTGCCCCAGAACCGGTTTGACTGGATTTTGCTTGGGACACCTTGTGCGCCCCGGGCAGTGTCTAGTTTCTTTTAACCCTCCCTGCTCCAATCCACTATCTCCTGTCTGGGGTGGTGTAACACCTCCCTGTGACAGGAAACCCTTTGTCCAGGCCTCCCCTGCCAAGTTTCGGTCAGCAGGAGGAGGTCAGACTTTTGTCGGGGCAGCAGAGTCCATTTTTTGATGCTGGGGCTCTGGTTAGGATTAACCGCGTTTTAAGTAAAGTAACATGTCTTCTCCCTCTAGAAGGGTGGAATACTACCCCCATCACCAGAACTGGCGAGGGGGTAGTATTCCAAAGTGTATGACACCAAACACAACATGTTTTGATAAAGCCAAACCAAAGTTAGCATTAACCGCGAGGGTTATAATGCACTTAAGAGTATATGGTATGGCAGTATCACTGGAACAGCAGTAAGGAAATGGTTCTGAACACTGCAGACAGGCTCAGCTCATGCTAGAGCACCATCTCACATAAAACCAAGCACTCTGCCTCCAGGATTGTAAAGGCCTGCCATAGGAGTGACTTATAGGTATATATGTGTCCAGATAGGTTTAGATACAGATATACTATATCTAAGCATGGGGTGATTACACCACCTTGCCCCAGCTGAGGGATCAGCCAGTTGTGTCAATTTAAGAACCAACCAGGGGTGGCAAAAGATATGCTGCAGCCCCTGGTAGGCCTTGGATGCACCTATGCCCTGGGCACCTATAGAGCATTGTACAGGGGCTGATAAGGTGTCCAGTACCAATTTAGTTATGCACCTAGGGTACATGGAGTCAATTTTAAGAGAGAGCAGATAGCCTGGGGGCCTGTTTAGCAGGATCCAAGGCCAACTAAGTAAAAAACCAGCTAAACACAAGGCAAAAAAAATCTGGGGTAACCATAGTCAGGTATCCACCTTCCTACATAGCCTCCCCCCCCCCCAAACGAAAGGAGATAAGGCTATCCTTGACCAGGTAAGCCTATATTGCCTAAGTGGCCATATAAGGAAGTACCTGCACTAGCATGGTTACCCCCTGTCTCATGGTCCACTAAGCAATCCCTCACCCTAGGGGTATCAGAGGGTCTCCACCATAGGGAATCACTACCTGTGGTGTGTTTTGGCAAAGTAAAAGGCTGGTGTTGAGATGGAGTACTGAAGTGAGGTTCCACTATTGTAGGGCACAGCTTCCTCCAATCCTCTTCCACCATGTGTGCCTTTCTATCCTTGACTGAGTTGCACTGTGCTCTCAGGGTCAACCTCTGGCTGCCTACAGCTGGAGGCTGGGTCCCTTCTGTTGGCTTACTGGAGGGACAGGTCAGGATTGGGGCCTTGGGGTCCCAGGTTTGGCTGTGCCCAACAGTGTCCATTTGGGGGAGGTCCCTAACTAGTTGTAAGGGGATCCCTCAGGAACTTTTAAAGTTTTCACCTTGCTAGGGCTGCTAGCTTTGGTGCCCCTAATCAGCTGATGGGGGTGTTTTATTTGACAGGGGGCCCTCTGGGGCTCACTGACCTCCTTGACCTCTGCAGCCCTGGGCTGACTGAGGCAGGGTAGAGAGGGGCAGGTTACCTGCTCCAGACTGGGTCCCACCTTGGAAGGGTCCACTGACATCAGGGGCTCTGCCAGGCTAGGCCTGACTACCTCTGGGGCAGTTCCTTCACAAGGGATAAGATCAGTTCCCTGAGGAGGCTGGTCCTTTCCTAATGTCTGATGGGAGGGAGATTTCTCTTCCTCCTCAATGCTCTCTGTTTGTGTGGAGTGATCCATAGTTTCAGGCTTCACAACACATGAATCAGTTTGAGTTTGGGCTGTGGCCATCACAGCCCCACCAACCTTTTCAGGAAGGGACTCGGTTTGGGTATGGGCTGTTACCATAACAGCTCTGCTAACCTGTTCAGGAAGGGATTCTGCTGAAGATGGGGCTGAGTCTTGCACAGCCCTACCAACCTTTTCAGGAAGGACATCTTGGATTGGGGCTGTGGCCATCACAGCCCCACTAACTTTTCTATGGACATTGACCATTTTAGAATGGGTTTCTTGTTCAACCTCAGCCCAGGCTGAGATTTCCAAATCATTCCCAAGTAGACAATCTACAGGCATGTTTGCTGACACTGCCACTCTCTTTGGGCCAGTGACACCTCCCCAGCTGAGATTTACTACTGCCATGGGATGATTTCTCTGCACTCCATCAATGTTAGTCACCTGATATGTGGCACCAGATAAAAGTTGCCTTGAGGGAACTAGGTTCTCAGTCGCCATAGTGATACTAGCCCCTGTGTCTCTGTAGGCCTCGACTTTTTGACCATTGATGATAGGCTCCTGTCTATACTTGCTCAAAGTGTTTGGGCAATCAGTGAAGCTGGCAAACCATATGCCATTTTCATAGACAAGAGTATCTGTATTAGGGGACCTGGTTAGGCCAGAATCCACCTGGGTTCCAAAAGTAAACCCACCCAAATTCTTGGGGGTGCTCCCACCACCTGGGGGATTACTGCTGACAGTAACAGGAGGTGTTGGAGCTTTACTTGGAGGTATATTTTCCTTATTGTTATTCCTGGGACAACTGCTATCAGTTTTCCAGTGACCAGGCTGTTTACAGACATGGCAATAAGGTTTCTTCTGGTCAGAGGAAGTGTTTTGGGACCCACCCCCACCCTTGGAGTTTTGGGGCCCTGTGGGAGACTTTTCTTTATATTTATCCCCACCCTTCTCTTGAGCCTTGGAAGTATCCTTCTTTTGGTCATTACCCTGATTCTTAGGCCTAATCCTGGTTCTGACTCATTTGTCTGCCCTCTTACCCAATTCTTGTGGAGAGGTCAGATCTGAGTCCACCAGGTGCTGGTGTAAAAGCTGGTTCTGACAATTACTTAGGATCTGCTCCCTCATAATCAAATTATACAATCCTGTATAGTCATGTACTTTGCTGCCATGTAGCCAACCTTCCAGAGCCTTAGTAGCACAATCTACAAAATCAGTTCAGTCCTGAGTCTGAGCTTTTTGGGTCTCTCTGAACAACAACCTGTATTGCTCAGTGGTTAAGCCAAACCCATCAATAAGAGCACTCTTCAGGACAGTGTAATTTGTAGCATTCTCAGATCTAACTGTGAGTAGCTTATCTCTCCCTTTCTCAGAAAAGGAGAGCCACAAGATTGCTGCCCACTGATCTTGGGGGACCTGCTGTACCATGCAGGCCCTTTCCAGAGCAGTTATCCATTTGTGAATGTCATCCCCATCTCTGTAGGGGGGCACAATCTTATTCAGGTTTCTATGGTCATAGGACCTGTCTTTATCCTTAGGGATAATGCTGCCACCAGTGGGTGTCTCTCCACATAATCTTTGTTCTCTTGCCAAAGCAAGCTTAGCTTGGGCCAGGGCTACTTCCTCCATCACTATTTGGAGTCTAACAGCTCTCATCCTGGCCTTATGCTCTTTCTTCTGAGGGGAAGTCATTCCTCTCTGAGATTCTCTTGAGGCACTAGAAATGTGAGAATCCCTGGAAGGAGTTCTCTCTCTTCTATTGCCTGGGAGAATTCGGCTGTTGGGTCTGGAGAAGTGAGTCCCTTCTCCATTCCCATGTAGGACCAAGTTGGCTTGGCTAAGCCTCCCAACTGGTACCTGGGTATCCCCTTGATGATCCTCTACATCATCACTTGATTCTGGGTCCTCCTCCTCCTCTTCCTCTTCTGGGGTGGTTGTCTCAGTATCTGGGGGTTTCACTCCTTCTCCTGACCGTGAAGGGAACTGTTCTAGCTTTCTCAAGATCATCCTTCTGTAGGATGGTTATCAGGATGGGAATGGTAGGGTTGTGACCCTTTCTCAGCCCCCTTGCAGTGCATAAGGCACCCAAGTCCTTGTGGCTGAATTTGTCATAGCTGGGGGTTGCCTGTGGAGGGTCAACCACCACAGGTAGAGAGTTTGGAGCTTCACCTGTGCCAGACATGACTCTAGGGAGGTGTAAGTGATGCACTTACCTACACTAAGTGTTTTCCTACTGTACCTTGCTAGTGAGTTGTAGTCAGGGTGTGCTAAGCCCTTCTACCTACAACTACTAAGTTCAGTAGAACTTAAATATGCTAAGCTTTGTTTATATGTGCCTATGGTACTTAATGTGATCTTTCAATTTGATAAAAGATTGCAAAGGTAAAACAACAGCCAAGCTCAAATTCAACTGTTGGCCTGATGTGTGATGTCTCCAATTCTGGGGGCACCTTATATCAGTCCAAACAATCCCTTATGGAGGTGGTTGTAAGTCAACCTTATAGACAAGCTATCCTAGAGGTAGCATGGACTAAGCAGCCTAAAGGCTTAACTTCAGAGGACGTGTGAAGCCAGCTGTTTTATCATATGCAATCCTGTAATATCAAATGAAAGGACACCACACAAGTTATATATTATAAAAATATATGTATTTATTCTTAGAATAATCCCCAGTACTCTTTATGAGTAATGAAGCACAAGCGTTTAAACAAAAGTACAATATAACATATACAAGTTGCACAGTTATGGATGAGGCCGGTGGCCACTCAAACCATATATCAAAAAAGTGGTATAAGTATCACTAATCGATCAGTGGTAAGGCCTATGGCCTTGGGAATCACTGGGACTACACTGGACTAACAGCAGTTAGGACGGGAGTAGCCCGTGGGATTCGGGTGCAGTGCCTAAAGCACACGCATGCACCAATGCAAAGTCAATGGTGCGTAAAAGTTATCGAGTTACAGTTTTAAGAGTCTTCCGACTGGACTAGAAGGGCAAAACTTTAGACTTAGACACTAGAGGTGTAAACCACTACAGGAGCACCGGTGTTCAAGAGTTACCTCACCCACAGGAAGCGGGTGCACAGGTGCAAAGATGTGTCGGGTTTCGTCACGAAGATCTATGGTGCCTGGAGATGAAGATGCTGCAGGCGTGAAGAAGAGAAGTGTCCGGTGTGATCCAAGGGTGGATCGAAGATGTAGAGTACCTGAAAGCAGAGGGGACAGAGTCTGGGCCACTAGCCAGTGACCAGGAAGGAACCAGGAAGAAAACAGGCAATGTCGGGCGCAATCAGGTGGTTGCTGTGAAGCTTGTCTCCGCTGCCACATGGACTCTGGGGCACCGAGGATGTCCTGGAGTGAATCACGAGCTTTCCCACAAAGGCTCTCGCTGTCGGCGGTGTCGGCTTCAAGATCGAAGTCAACAGGCCTTGGCAAATGCAACCCACGCAGGATTCAAAGATGGCTTCTTACTCGGACCAGCAAGGTCTGAGAGGTGCTCCTTTTCAGGGGAGCGAGGGCCAGTCTGGAGCAACCAGACTAGCAGAGCAAAGGCAAAGGTTCGTCGGTACTGGGGCCACTAGCCAATGGGCAAGCAACCGGACCAACGCGTCAAGCAGAAAAATGCAAAAGGGCCCCACGCAGCACTCGATGAGTGTGGAGGGGTGAGCTTCGGTGCAAAAGCTGCTCGGGGCTGGAACTTCTCAAACTTCAATGCACAGCTTTGAGGGAGCCTTGGGTGCTGCACGGTCAGCGCTTCGTAGTTTTTCCAAGATGGCCGGCCCCTTACTTCGGGTCGCCTCCACTGGTCTCAGCTCTGCAGGGACTGTGGATCGGGCTGTTAGAAGGCAGGCACGCTGAACCTTGTCGATCTCTGTTGCTCGAGTTCCGGCGGGAACTGCAACAAAGCAAACATCGAGGTGCTGGATGGTGCCTGTTTGCACAGGGTGGTCACTCCTTGACCACAAGGGAGATTCTTCAGTCTACCACGTCGAGAGGGATGTCGAAGGTTCCAGAGTTTCGTTTCATAAGTTTCAGTCAGGATAATCTGATGTGCATCATCACAGCTCCTACCTTTATTCCAAATCAAGGGGCTGGATTACCTGCTAGGTCCCTCCAATGGGTGGGACCTGGGAAGGGGTGCTTACACCCCTTTCCCTTTGTCCAGTTTCATACCAGGACTGGGGCTGGAGTGCCCCAGAACCGGTTTGACTGGATTTTGCTTGGGACACCTTGTGCGCCCCGGGCAGTGTCTAGTTTCTTTTACCCTCCCTGCTCCAATCCACTATCTCCTGTCTGGGGTGGTGTAACTGAAAAAGTTAGGACAAGTCCCAAAGTAAACACTAGTGTGTGATAGGCCCAGTTGTGTATATGCCGTATATCTCAAATGATTCTACCAAACATATGGATATCTGAGATTCAAAAAATAACAATAATATTAACCATGTGAATTTAAAAGCAAACACTTTATTCGCAATCAATAAAACAATGTTTATACCGAAGTAAATGTACAATGTTAAAAAAAATTCAAATGGATTCACGCAATTCCCTATTCAATAAAAGAACAATTATACAGTAAACACAAATTATAAAAAAGTAAAAATTGTTGTAGTTGTCGACGCAGCGTTTCGGTGTACCAGCGATGTCACCTTCTTCAGGACGAACAATTTCTAAGTGGAAGACTATCACAATTAAAATCATGCCATGAACTATACAAAAAGAGTTTTCTCCTATTTACATAAATGGTTCATTGTTTGTATCTTTTCTGTTACAAGACTTGGGGCTTGGGGTAATATACATGTCACATGGTAATTTTTTCATTAACTCAAGAGGTCTGGGATTCATCCTTTTCCGTTACAGAAGGATTTGAGACATAACTGGCATTACACCTGGGACTTTACAAAGTAGTGAATGGTGATTACCCTTCCTACGTCTGAGAGAAGAATTCTCAGGGAACATACCTGTAGACACAGTTTACTTCACACACAAATCAGTTTTTTTCAATTTACTTGGGTTTGTGGTTCCAGGATAGTTCGGGTTTTATAGGTCATCTGGTGTCTTAAATTCCAGATAGATCAACCTTAAAGAAATGAAATCGATCTTGTGATTTTATGCAAGAAAGAAAGGGACTGGATAGTCAATACTCAGTTCTGTCCCCATTTACCTTAGTCCATCAGGCGATTTCTTTAGTCGGAGGAACTGGAGGGGGGCCACCGTATTTTGTTATATTAAAAACCACTATGGATTAGAAATAACAAAAAGAGCACATTTATAGTCCCCTGGTATTTTTGTTGGTCATAAGAATTTAACCATACAGATTCCATTACTGACTAATGTTATTGCATTAAGAGAGAGAGGGTCAATTGATTATATTGATAAAACTCACCACAAAATAGGGGGTTAAAGGTCCCTTCAATGCAGAGCCACTGGATGCCTTCAATTGAATCCACGGTGTCGGTGCACTTGTTTTGTCATTAAAATTAACATGGAGGTTCCTTATTCTCCTCGGTGCTGTGTAAAATTAAATGAAACACACAGTCTTAGTGTGTGTTTGTTTATTATTGCTCCTTAGTTTAATTAAGCTGTCTTCATAGACTTAGATGCCTGAAGTACGTTCTGTTCTGCCCGTTTTTATAACATGGGGTCAGTTAGTTGTATTCTATTCTATTTACGCGAAGTAATACTAAATGCTCATTGTTTCTGAGAAAAAAACAAACACATAGACCAACCCAAAATATTTCTTTCAGTTGCATTTTGGTCCATTGTTTCATTTTATACTTTTTTTCAGTAGTTATATTTAATCAGTTTCTCTAACCATTCTATATTATTTCCTCTCGTTATATTTCTCATTTAATTACCTAACTGGTGCTCTACCTAACTTGGACACTCTCTGAAGTGAGCATGCGAACGGCACTTACCTATCGAGTTAATAGCGGCCTCCCTGCTCCCCTCACAGTCCTGTTCTCCGTCTCCGTCTTTCAGCCAATGTTGTAAATGGCAACACCGAGCGGCTTCCTTATAAAGGATCGAGCTTGGCGGGAAACGGGGTTAATTGTGCTCATTAATCAATTAAGGCATCCCGGTAACATCCGGACTACATTTGTAGTTTTTCCATTGATGTGGATATTCGAGGACCGCTGATGGTCGCGGTAATGCGTCATTGTTATGCGATCTCTTTTTTTGAACTACACTTGTAGTTCTATGTGCCTTGCGCGTCATTGTTGTGCGATCTCGTTTTTCCGCACTACAATTGTAGTTCTATGTTAATTACGCGATTACTAAGGAACAATAGTTTATTTTAAGCCCTAAATACCCATAAAATTAATGCCTATATGCTGCTATAACTGTTTATTGTTTTTACGAAATACAATTTCAGTTCTCTCATTGTATTTCAATCATGACGGATTTCTTCTATGTTCATGCGACAATACAGTATTTATTGATTTTATGTTTAGGGTCCGCCTGATGACGACCAATATTATAGACAATTTATTCACTATTTACTATATTGTCTGTTAAGGTCCGCCTAATCATGACCAATATTACCGAGATTTATTTTGTATTCAACTTATGGTCGGCATAACTGATTGTTCCTGCACGGTTATTAATGTAGGACTAGAGAGTTTGATAAAACGGTATACAGCAAAAAAGTATTTTAAATGAAACAAACCCGGCACACCCTTAGTTGGTTCAAGTGCACAGGTACATGCAATCATTGATATAGGACTAGAAGGTTTGATAAAGCAGAAAGGTATTTTAAATGAAACAGACCTGGCGCACCCTTAGTTGGTTCAAATCCACGGGTGCATTCAATGGCCAGGGTTTTTTAGATATGAAGTTCATTTTTTGCAGATGTCTGATATCTATTCGCGCTTTTTTGAGTAAAGACTCTCTAGTGATTTAAGGCCTATTGATAATGGTAAAAGAGACACTGGTTATAGAATTCTTTCCCAGTCTTCTCTGGAGTTCAAGCCTTCATTTACTGAATTGAAGCGTGACATAAAGAATTGCTCACGTCTTTTTCGTTTCGTATTCATGTCACCTCCTCTCGCATTTTGAGTGACAATTTCCAGGCCACACCATTTTAAGTCTTCTATTTGGTGTCCTGTTCTTTTCCAATGTTCTGTCAATGGTGCTCCTACTTTGTTACATCTAATTGCTGATTTATGTTCGTTTAATCTAATTCTGATTTCTCGAGATGTTTCGCCGATATAAACCAGCTCACATGGGCATTTAATAAAATAGATACGATTTTTAGTTCTACAGTTGATGAAAGATCTAATGTTGTGTTTTATTTTTTTATGTTCAACTGTCTGTCCCTTGATTACACTACTACAGTTAGTACAGTTACTGCAAGGAAAGGTACCTCCAGGTAAGGGGTTGTTATGTATCGTTTTTTGGGTTGTCTCCAGCTCTCTGTAGGTATGTACCAAGCTATTTTTAATTGTACGATTTCTTCTAAATGCGAAAATTGGTTTCGCAATTGGTTGACTATTGTCTTTGTTGGGTATTAAATTCCAATTGCGATTGATGATGTTCTTAATTTTATTACTGACTCCACTATAGTTTGTCACGAAAACCAGCTTTTTGTCTTGTGTCGTTGGTGTTGGTTTCTTTTGAAGGAGATTGTCTCTATTAAAATATTTTGCCCTTTTTAGTGATTGCTTAACCATTTTTTTCGGGTATCCCCTATCTGTCAGTTTTTTTGATAGTATTTCTGCATGTTTCAGGAAATCCTTACTCTCTGTACAGTTGCGTTTTAGTTTCAGAAATTGTCCGAATGGGATATTGTTTTTCTGACTTGGGGGATGATAGCTTTGGTAATGGAGCATGGTGTTCCTGTCTGTTTTCTTGGTGAATAACTCAACTTGTAAGCTGCCTAAGGAGTGTTTAATAACAATATCTAGAAATTCACACTTTTCTGTACTGTATTGGCATGTGAAATTGAGGTTGTCATCTCCAAGGTTGAACCAGGTGATAAACTCGTCAAGATATTCTTTGGATCCTGTCCAGATGAAAAAAATATCATCTATATATCTTGACCACATAGTGATATTTTCATAGAATGGGGCTATGGGATTGTGGATGTGTTTATCCTCAAACTGTGCCACATAGAGGCATGCCAGGCTGGGAGCACAGGTGGCTCCCATGCTGGTGCCCTTGATTTGTTTATATAGCTCTTTTCCAAATAGGAAGATATTATTTTTCAGAACTACTGTTACGCAGTCTATGATGAATGCTTCATGCGCGTTTGGATCCTGCTCACATTCGCATAGAATTTGTTTAATAGTTTCTATGGTGTTGTCTTGTGGAATGTTAGTATATAAAGCTTCTATGTCTAATGTGACTAAAAACTGTGTCTCTGGGTCAAATGGGAAATTCTCAACTTTTTGAATAATAGCCGCTGTATCCTTGATATATGCTTTTTGTTTCACTACGTGGGATTGTAAAAAAATATTGGCGTATTTACTAAGAGGCTCGGTAAGTGAACCAATACTAGACACTATGGATCTCATTGGTGGATCAGAGGGGTTTTTGTGGACTTAGGGTAGTCCATACAGTGCCGGTATGGTGGGATTATTGTTCTTTAGGAATCTAAATTCTTCCTCACAAATGATATCATCTTCTTTTGCAAAGTTCAGTAAATTATTAATGTTGGTTTCTAAAACCGACCACTCCTGTCTTGATGATTTCTGATAGTGGTCTCTGTTGTTTAAGAGATGAATCATCTTATTATTGTATTGTGAGGTGGACATCACTACAATGCCTCCGCCTTTATCGGCTGGTTTAATGGTCAATGTATGATTGTTTTCGAGTTCAGTTAGTGCTATTTTTTCACTCTTGGTCAAGTTGAACTCTACCCAATTTTTTTGTTCCAGGACATCCGAAACACTTTTACTTACAGCTATCTCAAAGGCCTCTATTTGTTTGTTTACTTGACATAGTTGTGGGGTCCAGGATGACTTTGGTTTAAGACCAGATTTGTTAGGATGGTTGATTTTTTCTTTGCCATCAAAAAATGTCATCAATCTAATTTTTCGGAAAAAATTCCGGAGGTCTCGCTCTAGACTAAATTTGTCTACGTGAGATGCAATTGCAAATCCTAAGCCTTTCTCTAGTATTTGTATTTGTATGGGGGACAGGACTGTATCAGAAAGATTAATGATTGGGGCTTTATTTACATGTCCCAATTCTTCTGACTCCGTGTGTATGGTCGTTGATGTTGTTGCGGGACATACTTGCTTCTCCCTCTCCCTCTCCCTCTCTGTTGGGTGAAGTTCTGGCGTTGTTCTAAAAAAGGTAATGAGGGTTTGTTGGGGCCTTTTGGGTTCTCATGCTCTTTATTGTTAGGCCTACTCTCACTCTGGGCTTCCGTCTCGCTATCAGAGCTCGTATACGAGGTATCAAAAAATCTAACTCTCTTCTTTTGAAAGTTGTTAGATTGCTGTTGCGGCCATTGTTTCCTATATTGGGGAGTTTCCCTGGGTCTGTCATAATAATCTTTTTGTAAGTATGGGTATGTGTGTTCAGGGTTATATCTAGCTACATCGTTCCTCAACTTGTTGCTTTTTTTATTAAAAAGGTAGTCCCTATAGCCATCTACATCTTTGTGGATGTCTTCTAGTTTTTTAATAGCATCTTCAAGTGCTGTACTTTCACTCAATTTTTTCTCCATTTCTTTCAGTTCTTGTCTCTCTACTATTAAAATATCCGAGGCCGTTTCAATAATAAAAGCATCCAATCACGGCTGCATCTATTTGCTACCAAAGTCCATTTTTCTATGAATTTGGGGTTACCAATAAAGATACCAGGTTCATTGGTTACCTGTAATCCTTTGGGAATAATACCATTTTTACAATAGTCTATTAGGAAGTCAGAGTGTAATTCAGTGCGTATGATTTTTTTCTTAGTATTCCATAGTCTACGCCACTCTTCCTCATCCGTGTTATTAATTTGGACGGATGATATGTTTTTAGTTGTACCATTTATTATTTGGTTAAACTGATCTTCTGTATAACTTAAGATCTTAATACCTTCCATGGTATTATTTGACTTAGATAAGGTGTCAATGAAAACACCTCCCCGGTTAACAAACCGTGTTTAAGAAAATCAAAAAAGAGGGAGGCCTCCTTACTGGTAAGGGACAAGGAGGAATAACTGAAAAAGTTAGGACAAGTCCCAAAGTAAACACTAGTGTGTGATAGGCCCAGTTGTGTATATGCCGTATATCTCAAATGATTCTACCAAACATATGGATATCTGAGATTCAAAAAATAACAATAATATTAACCATGTGAATTTAAAAGCAAACACTTTATTTGCAATCAATAAAACAATGTTTATACCCAAGTAAATGTACAATGTTAAAAAAAATTCAAATGGATTCACGCAATTCCCTATTCAATAAAAGAACAATTATACAGTAAACACAAATTATAAAAAAGTAAAAATTGTTGTAGTTGTCGACGCAGCGTTTCGGTGTACCAGCGATGTCACCTTCTTCAGGACGAACAATTTCTAAGTGGAAGAATATCACAATTAAAATCATGCCATGAACTATACAAAAAGAGTTTTCTCCTATTTACATAAATGGTTCATTGTTTGTATCTTTTCTGTTACAAGACTTGGGGCTTGGGGTAATATACATGTCACATGGTAATTTTTTCATTAACTCAAGAGGTCTGGGATTCATCCTTTTCCGTTACAGAAGGATTTGAGACATAACTGGCATTACACCTGGGACTTTACAAAGTAGTGAATGGTGATTACCCTTCCTACGTCTGAGAGAAGAATTCTCAGGGAACATACCTGTAGACACAGTTTACTTCACACACAAATCCGTTTTTTTCAATTTACTCGGGTTTGTGGTTCCAGGATAGTTCGGGTTTTATAGGTCATCTGGTGTCTTAAATTCCAGATAGATCAACCTTAAAGAAATGAAATCGATCTTGTGATTTTATGCAAGAAAGAAAGGGACTGGATAGTCAATACTCAGTTCTGTCCCCATTTACCTTAGTCCATCAGGCGATTTCTTTAGTCGGAGGAACTGGAGGGGGGCCACCGTATTTTGTTATATCAAAAACCACTATGGATTAGAAATAACAAAAAGAGCACATTTATAGTCCCCTGGTATTTTTGTTGGTCATAAGAATTTAGCCATACAGATTCCATTACTGACTAATGTTATTGCATTAAGAGAGAGAGGGTCAATTGATTATATTGATAAAACTCACCACATAATAGGGGGTTAATGGTCCCTTCAATGCAGAGCCACTGGATGCCTTCAATTGAATCCACGGTGTCGATGCACTTGTTTTGTCATTAAAATTAATATGGAGGTTCCTTATTTTCCTCGGTGCTGTGTAAAATTAAATGAAACACACAGTCTTAGTGTGTGTTTGTTTATTATTGCTCCTTAGTTTAATTAAGCTGTCTTCATAGACTTAGATGCCTGAAGTACGTTCTGTTCTGCCCGTTTTTATAACATGGGGTCAGTTAGTTGTATTCTATTCTATTTACGCGAAGTAATACTAAATGCTCATTGTTTCTGAGAAAAAAACAAACACATAGACCAACCCAAAATATTTCTTTCAGTTGCATTTTGGTCCATTGTTTCATTTTATACTTTTTTTCAGTAGTTATATTTAATCAGTTTCTCTAACCATTCTATATTATTTCCTCTCGTTATATTTCTCATTTAATTACCTAACTGGTGCTCTACCTAACTTGGACACTCTCTGAAGTGAGCATGCGAACGGCACTTACCTATCGAGTTAATAGCGGCCTCCCTGCTCCCCTCACAGTCCTGTTCTCCGTCTCCGTCTTTCAGCCAATGTTGTAAATGGTAACACCGAGCGGCTTCCTTATAAAGGATCGAGCTTGGCGGGAAACGGGGTTAATTGTGCTCATTAATCAATTAAGGCATCCCGGTAACATCCGGACTACATTTGCAGTTTTTCCATTGATGTGGATATTCGAGGACCGCTGATGGTCGCGGTAATGCGTCATTGTTATGCGATCTCTTTTTTCGAACTACACTTGTAGTTCTATGTGCCTTGCGCGTCATTGTTGTGCGATCTCGTTTTTCCGCACTACAATTGTAGTTCTATGTCAATTACGCGATTACTAAGGAACAATAGTTTATTTTAAGCCCTAAATACCCATAAAATTAATGCCTATATGCTGCTATAACTGTTTATTGTTTTTACGAAATACAATTTCAGTTCTCTCATTGTATTTCAATCATGACGGATTTCTTCTATGTTCATGCGACAATACAGTATTTATTGATTTTATGTTTAGGGTCCGCCTGATGACGACCAATATTATACACAATTTATTCACTATTTACTATATTGTCTGTTAAGGTCCGCCTAATCATGACCAATATTACCGAGATTTATTTTGTATTCAACTTATGGTCGGCATAACTGATTGTTCCTGCACGGTTATTAATGTAGGACTAGAGAGTTTGATAAAACGGTATACAGCAAAAAAGTATTTTAAATGAAACAAACCCGGCACACCCTTAGTTGGTTCAAGTGCACAGGTACATGCAATCATTGATATAAGACTAGAAGGTTTGATAAAGCAGAAAGGTATTTTAAATGAAACAGACCTGGCGCACCCTTAGTTGGTTCAAATCCACGGGTGCATTCAATGGCCAGGGTTTTTAGATATGAAGTTCATTTTTTGCAGATGTCTGATATCTATTCGCGCTTTTTTGAGTAAAGACTCTCTAGTGATTTAAGGCCTATTGATAAAGGTAAAAGAGACACTGGTTATAGAATTCTTTCCCAGTCTTCTCTGGAGTTCAAGCCTTCATTTACTGAATTGAAGCGTGACATAAAGAATTGCTCACGTCTTTTTCGTTTCGTATTCATGTCACCTCCTCTCGCATTTTGAGTGACAATTTCCAGGCCACACCATTTTAAGTCTTCTATGTGGTGTCCCGTTCTTTTCCAATGTTCTGTCAATGGTGCTCCTACTTTGTTACATCTAATTGCTGATTTATGTTA
Source organism: Lissotriton helveticus (assembly GCF_964261635.1). NCBI lineage: Eukaryota > Metazoa > Chordata > Amphibia > Caudata > Salamandridae > Lissotriton > Lissotriton helveticus. The sequence goes on along the minus strand of NC_136065.1, from coordinate 627,377,338 downwards.
GTTTAATCTAATTCTGATTTCTCGAGATGTTTCGCCGATATAAACCAGCTCACATGGGCATTTAATAAAATAGATAAGATTTTTAGTTCTACAGTTGATGAAAGATCTAATGTTGTGTTTTATTTTTTTATGTTCAACTGTCTGTCCCTTGATTACACTACTACAGTTAGTACAGTTACTGCAAGGAAAGGTACCTCCAGGTAAGGGGTTGTTATGTATCGTTTTTTGGGTTGTCTCCAGCTCTCTGTAGGTATGTACCAAGCTATTTTTAATTTTACGATTTCTTCTAAATGCGAAAATTGGTTTCGCAATCGGTTGACTATTGTCTTTGTTGGGTATTAAATTCCAATTGCGATTGATGATGTTCTTAATTTTATTACTGACTCCACTATAGTTTGTCACGAAAACCAGCTTTTTGTCTTGTGTCGTTGGTGTTGGTTTCTTTTGAAGGAGATTGTCTCTATTAAAATATTTTGCCCTTTTTAGTGATTGCTTAACCATTTTTTTCGGGTATCCCCTATCTGTCAGTTTTTTTGATAGTATTTCTGCGTGTTTCAGGAAATCCTTACTCTCTGTACAGTTGCGTTTTAGTCTCAGAAATTGTCCGAATGGGATATTGTTTTTCTGACTTGGGGGATGATAGCTTTGGTAAGGATCACTGAAAGAATATCGACTACCAAAATATCGACTACCCAAAATATCGAGGAAAAAATATCTACAGCAAAAATATCGAGTTTGTATGTACAAACAGGTAAGTACAAAAATATCGAGTACAAAATATCGTTTACAAAAATATAGTTGTAAAAAATATCGTATTTACTAAAAACAGTGTTAAATTAAATTAATATTAATAATTAATTACTAAAATATACTTAAAATTACTTAAATTAACTTATAATAATTAAATAATTAATGAAAGTTAAATAAATATTTTTTTATTTCATATTTATTAAACATATATATATAGTAATAAAATATAATAAAATAATACCCAAAAACTGAAAACTGACCCTGAACCCTAAAAATACCCCTTTACCCAAAAACTGAAAACTGACTCTGAACCCTAAAAATACCCCTTTACCCAAAAACTGAAAACTGACCCTGAACCCTAAAAATACCCCTTTACCCAAAAACTGAAAACTGACCCTGAACCCTAAAAATACCCCTTTACCCAAAAACTGAAAACTGACCCTGAACCCTAAAAATAACCCTTTACCCAAAAACTGAAAACTGACCCTGAACCCTAAAAATACCCCTTTACCCAAAAACTGAAAACTGACCCTGAACCCTAAAAATACCCCTTTACCCAAAAACCCAAAACTGACTCTGAACCCTAAAAATACCCCTTTACCCAAAAACCCAAAACTGACCCTGAACCCTAAAAATAAAAACAATTTATTTTACTATCTATAGTATATACTTACATATTTTCACTTTCTATATTATTTACAGTCGATATTACTGCACTTACCTTAAAAACGATATTTTGGCTGTCGATATTCTGTCCAGTCGATATTTTGTCCAAACGATATTTTTTCCTCGATATTCTGTCCAAACGATATTTTGGAGTCGATATTATGTCTGTGCACCCTTTGGTAATGGAGCATGGTGTTCCTGTCTGTTTTCTTGGTGAATAACTCAACTTGTAAGCTGCCTAAGGAGTGTTTAATAACAATATCTAGAAATTCACACTTTTCTGTACTGTATTGGCATGTGAAATTGAGGTTGTCATCTCCAAGGTTGAGCCAGGTGATAAACTCGTCAAGATATTCCTTGGATCCTGTCCAGATGAAAAAAATATCATCTATATATCTTGACCACATAGTGATATTTTCATAGAATGGGGCTATGGGATTGTGGATGTGTTTATCCTCAAACTGTGCCACATAGAGGCATGCCAGGCTGGGAGCACAGGTGGCTCCCATGCTGGTGCCCTTGATTTGTTTATATAGCTCTTTTCCAAATAGGAAGATATTATTTTTCAGAACTACTGTTACGCAGTCTATGATGAATGCTTCATGCGCGTTTGGATCCTGCTCACATTCGCATAGAATTTGTTTAATAGTTTCTATGGTGTTGTCTTGTGGAATGTTAGTATATAAAGCTTCACATTAGACATAGAAGCATATCTGAAAATATCACTATGTGGTCAAGATATATAGATGATATTTTTTTCATCTGGACAGGATCCAAGGAATATCTTGACGAGTTTATCACCTGGCTCAACCTTGGAAATGACAACCTCCATTTCACAGGCCAATACAGTACAGAAAAGTGTGAATTTCTAGATATTGTTATTAAACACTCCTTAGGCAGCTTACAAGTTGAGTTATTCACCAAGAAAACAGACAGGAACACCATGCTCCATTACCAAAGCTATCATCCCCCAAGTCAGAAAAACAATATCCCATTCGGACAATTTCTGAGACTAAAACGCAACTGTACAGAGAGTAAGGATTTCCTGAAACATGCAGAAATACTATCAAAAAAACTGACAGATAGGGGATACCCGAAAAAAATGGTTAAGCAATCACTAAAAAGGGCAAAATATTTTAATAGAGACAATCTCCTTCAAAAGAAACCAACACCAACGACACAAGACAAAAAGCTGGTTTTCGTGACAAACTATAGTGGAGTCAGTAATAAAATTAAGAACATCATCAATCGCAATTGGAATTTAATACCCAACAAAGACAATAGTCAACCGATTGCGAAACCAATTTTCGCATTTAGAAGAAATCGTACAATTAAAAATAGCTTGGTACATACCTACAGAGAGCTGGAGACAACCCAAAAAATGATACATAACAACCCCTTACCTGGAGGTACCTTTCCTTGCAGTAACTGTACTAACTGTAGTAGTGTAATCAAGGGACAGACAGTTGAACATAAAAAAATAAAACACAACATTAGATCTTTCATCAACTGTAGAGCTAAAAATCTTATCTATTTTATTAAATGCCCATGTGAGCTGGTTTATATCGGCGAAACATCTCGAGAAATCAGAATTAGATTAAACGAACATGAATCAGCAATTAGATGTAACAAAGTAGGAGCACCATTGACAGAACATTGGAAAAGAACAGGACACCAAATAGAAGACTTAAAATGGTGTGGCCTGGAAATTGTCACTCAAAATGCGAGAGGAGGTGACATGAATACGAAACGAAAAAGACGTGAGCAATTCTTTATGTCACGCTTCAATTCAGTAAATGAAGGCTTGAACTCCAGAGAAGACTGGGAAAGAATTCTATAACCAGTGTCTCTTTTACCTTTATCAATAGGCCTTAAATCACTAGAGAGTCTTTACTCAAAAAAGCGCGAATAGATATCAGACATCTGCAAAAAATGAACTTCATATCTAAAAAACCCTGGCCATTGAATGCACCCGTGGATTTGAACCAACTAAGGGTGCGCCAGGTCTGTTTCATTTAAAATACCTTTCTGCTTTATCAAACCTTCTAGTCTTATATCAATGATTGCATGTACCTGTGCACTTGAACCAACTAAGGGTGTGCCGGGTTTGTTTAATTTAAAATACTTTTTTGCTGTATACCGTTTTATCAAACTCTCTAGTCCTACATTAATAACCGTGCAGGAACAATCAGTTATGCCGACCATAAGTTGAATACAAAATAAATCTCGTTAATATTGGTCATGATTAGGCGGACCTTAACAGACAATATAGTAAATAGTGAATAAATTGTGTATAATATTGGTCGTCATCAGGCGGACCCTAAACATAAAATCAATAAATACTGTATTGTCGCATGAACATAGAAGAAATCCGTCATGATTGAAATACAATGAGAGAACTGAAATTGTATTTCGTAATAACAATAAACAGTTATAGCAGCATATAGGCATTAATTTTATGGGTATTTAGGGCTTAAAATAAACTATTGTTCCTTAGTAATCGCGTAATTAACATAGAACTACAATTGTAGTGCGGAAAAACGAGATCGCACAACAATGACGCGCAAGGCACATAGAACTACAAGTGTAGTTCGAAAAAAGAGATCGCATAACAATGACGCATTACCGCGACCATCAGCGGTCCTCGAATATCCACATCAATGGAAAAACTACAAATGTAGTCCGGATGTTACCGGGATGCCTTAATTGATTAATGAGCACAATTAACCCCGTTTCCCGCCAAGCTCGATCCTTTATAAGGAAGCCGCTCGGTGTTGCCATTTACAACATTGGCTGAAAGACGGAGACGGAGAACAGGACTGTGAGGGGAGCAGGGAGGCCGCTATTAACTCGATAGGTAAGTGCCGTTCGCATGCTCACTTCAGAGAGTGTCCAAGTTAGGTAGAGCACCAGTTAGGTAATTAAATGAGAAATATAACGAGAGGAAATAATATAGAATGGTTAGAGAAACTGATTAAATATAACTACTGAAAAAAAGTATAAAATGAAACAATGGACCAAAATGCAACTGAAAGAAATATTTTGGGTTGGTCTATGTGTTTGTTTTTTTCTCAGAAACAATGAGCATTTAGTATTACTTCGCGTAAATAGAATAGAATACAACTAACTGACCCCATGTTATAAAAACGGGCAGAACAGAACGTACTTCAGGCATCTAAGTCTATGAAGACAGCTTAATTAAACTAAGGAGCAATAATAAACAAACACACACTAAGACTGTGTGTTTCATTTAATTTTACACAGCACCGAGGAAAATAAGGAACCTCCATATTAATTTTAATGACAAAACAAGTGCACCGACACCGTGGATTCAATTGAAGGCATCCAGTGGCTCTGCATTGAAGGGACCATTAACCCCCTATTTTGTGGTGAGTTTTATCAATATAATCAATTGACCCTCTCTCTCTTAATGCAATAACATTAGTCAGTAATGGAATCTGTATGGCTAAATTCTTATGACCAACAAAAATACCAGGGGACTATAAATGTGCTCTTTTTGTTATTTCTAATCCATAGTGGTTTTTGATATAACAAAATACGGTGGCCCCCCTCCAGTTCCTCCGACTAAAGAAATCGCCTGATGGACTAAGGTAAATGGGGACAGAACTGAGTATTGACTATCCAGTCCCTTTCTTTCTTGCATAAAATCACAAGATCGATTTCATTTCTTTAAGGATGATCTATCTGGAATTTAAGACACCAGATGACCTATAAAACCCGAACTATCCTGGAACCACAAACCCGAGTAAATTGAAAAAAACGGATTTGTGTGTGAAGTAAACTGTGTCTACAGGTATGTTCCCTGAGAATTCTTCTCTCAGACGTAGGAAGGGTAATCACCATTCACTACTTTGTAAAGTCCCAGGTGTAATGCCAGTTATGTCTCAAATCCTTCTGTAACGGAAAAGGATGAATCCCAGACCTCTTGAGTTAATGAAAAAATTACCATGTGACATGTATATTACCCCAAGCCCCAAGTCTTGTAACAGAAAAGATACAAACAATGAACCATTTATGTAAATAGGAGAAAACTCTTTTTGTATAGTTCATGGCATGATTTTAATTGTGATATTCTTCCACTTAGAAATTGTTCGTCCTGAAGAAGGTGACATCGCTGGTACACCGAAACGCTGCGTCGACAACTACAACAATTTTTACTTTTTTATAATTTGTGTTTACTGTATAATTGTTCTTTTATTGAATAGGGAATTGCGTGAATCCATTTGAATTTTTTTTAACATTGTACATTTACTTGGGTATAAACATTGTTTTATTGATTGCGAATAAAGTGTTTGCTTTTAAATTCACATGGTTAATATTATTGTTATTTTTTGAATCTCAGATATCCATATGTTTGGTAGAATCATTTGAGATATACGGCATATACACAACTGGGCCTATCACACACTAGTGTTTACTTTGGGACTTGTCCTAACTTTTTCAGTTATTCCTCCTTGTCCCTTACCAGTAAGGAGGCCTCCCTCTTTTTTGATTTTCTTAAACATGGGGTGGTGTAACACCTCCCTGTGACAGGAAACCCTTTGTCCAGGCCTCCCCTGCCAAGTTTCGGTCAGCAGGAGGAGGTCAGACTTGTGTCGGGGCAGCAGAGTCCATTTTTTGATGCTGGGGCTCTGGTTAGGATTAACCGCGTTTTAAGTAAAGTAACATGTCTTCTCCCTCTAGAAGGGTGGAATACTACCCCCGTCACCAGAACTGGCGAGGGGGTAGTATTCCAAAGTGTATGACACCAAACACGACATGTTTTGATAAAGCCAAACCAAAGTTAGCATTAACCGCGAGGGTTATAATGCACTTAAGAGTATATGGTATGGCAGTATCACTGGAACAGCAGTAAGGAAATGGTTCTGAACACTGCAGACAGGCTCAGCTCATGCTAGAGCACCATCTCACATAAAACCAAGCACTCTGCCTCCAGGATTGTAAAGGCCTGCCATAGGAGTGACTTATAGGTATATATGTGTCCAGATAGGTTTAGATACAGATATACTATATCTAAGCATGGGGTGATTACACCACCTTGCCCCAGCTGAGGGATCAGCCAGTTGTGTCAATTTAAGAACCAACCAGGGGTGGCAAAAGATATGCTGCAGCCCCTGGTAGGCCTTGGATGCACCTATGCCCTGGGCACCTATAGAGCATTGTACAGGGGCTGATAAGGTGTCCAGTACCAATTTAGTTATGCACCTAGGGTACATGGAGTCAATTTTAAGAGAGAGCAGATAGCCTGGGGGCCTGTTTAGCAGGATCCAAGGCCAACTAAGTAAAAAACCAGCTAAACACAAGGCAAAAGAAATCTGGGGTAACCATAGTCAGGTATCCACCTTCCTACATAGCCTCCCCCCCCCCAAACGAAAGGAGATAAGGCTATCCTTGACCAGGTAAGCCTATATTGCCTAAGTGGCCATATAAGGAAGTACCTGCACTAGCATGGTTACCCCCTGCCTCATGGTCCACTAAGCAATCCCTCACCCTAGGGGTATCAGAGGGTCTCCACCATAGGGAATCACTACCTGTGGTGTGTTTTGGCAAAGTAAAAGGCTGGTGTTGAGATGGAGTACTGAAGTGAGGTTCCACTATTGTAGTGCACAGCTTCCTCCAATCCTCTTCCACCATGTGTGCCTTTCTATCCTTGACTGAGTTGCACTGTGCTCTCAGGGTCAACCTCTGGCTGCCTACAGCTGGAGGCTGGGTCCCTTCTGTTGGCTTACTGGAGGGTCAGGTCAGGATTGGGGCCTTGGGGTCCCAGGTTTGGCTGTGCCCAACAGTGTCCATTTGGGGGAGGTCCCTAACTAGTTGTAAGGGGATCCCTCAGGAACTTTTAAAGTTTTCACCTTGCTAGGGCTGCTAGCTTTGGTGCCCCTAATCAGCTGATGGGGGTGTTTTATTTGACAGGGGGCCCTCTGGGGCTCACTGACCTCCTTGACCTCTGCAGCCCTGGGCTGACTGAGGCAGGGTAGAGAGGGGCAGGTTACCTGCTCCAGACTGGGTCCCACCTTGGAAGGGTCCACTGACATCAGGGGCTCTGCCAGGCTAGGCCTGACTACCTCTGGGGCAGTTCCTTCACAAGGGGTAAGATCAGTTCCCTGAGGAGGCTGGTCCTTTCCTAATGTCTGATGGAAGGGAGATTTCTCTTCCTCCTCAATGCTCTCTGTTTGTGTGGAGTGATCCATAGTTTCAGGCTTCACAACACATGAATCAGTTTGAGTTTGGGCTGTGGCCATCACAGCCCCACCAACCTTTTCAGGAAGGGACTCAGTTTGGGTATGGGCTGTTACCATAACAGCTCTGCTAACCTGTTCAGGAAGGGATTCTGCTGAAGATGGGGCTGAGTCTTGCACAGCCCTACCAACCTTTTCAGGAAGGACATCTTGGATTGGGGCTGTGGCCATCACAGCCCCACTAACCTTTCTATGGACATTGACCACTTTAGAATGGGTTTCTTGTTCAACCTCAGCCCAGGCTCAGATTTCCAAATCATTCCCAAGTAGACAATCTACAGGCATGTTTGCTGACACTGCCACTCTCTTTGGGCCAGTGACACCTCCCCAGCTGAGATTTACTACTGCCATGGGATGATTTCTCTGCACTCCATCAATGTTAGTCACCTGATATGTGGCACCAGATAAAAGTTGCCTTGAGGGAACTAGGTTCTCAGTCACCATAGTGATACTAGCCCCTGTGTCTCTGTAGGCCTCGACTTTTTGACCATTGATGATAGGCTCCTGTCTATACTTGCTCAAAGTGTTTGGGCAATCAGTGAAGCTGGCAAACCCCATGCCATTTTCATAGACAAGAGTATCTGTATTAGGGGACCTGGTTAGGCCAGAATCCACCTGGGTTCCAAAAGTAAACCCACCCAAATTCTTGGGGGTGCTCCCACCACCTGGGGGATTACTGCTGACAGTAACAGGAGGTGTTGGAGCTTTACTTGGAGGTATATTTTCCTTATTGTTATTCCTGGGACAACTGCTATCAGTTTTCCAGTGACCAGGCTGTTTACAGACATGGCAATAAGGTTTCTTCTGGTCAGAGGAAGTGTTTTGGGACCCACCCCCACCCTTGGAGTTTTGGGGCCCTGTGGGAGACTTTTCTTTATATTTATCCCCACCCTTCTCTTGAGCCTTGGAAGTATCCTTCTTTTGGTCATTACCCTGATTCTTAGGCCTAATCCTGGTTCTGACTCATTTGTCTGACCTCTTACCCAATTCTTGTGGAGAGGTCAGATCTGAGTCCACCAGGTGCTGGTGTAAAAGCTGGTTCTGACAATTACTTAGGATCTGCTCCCTCATAATCAAATTATACAATCCTGTATAGTCATGTACTTTGCTGCCATGTAGCCAACCTTCCAGAGCCTTAGTAGCACAATCTACAAAATCAGTTCAGTCCTGAGTCTGAGCTTTTTGGGTCTCTCTGAACAACAACCTGTATTGCTCAGTGGTTAAGCCAAACCCATCAATAAGAGCACTCTTCAGGACAGTGTAATTTGTAGCATTCTCAGATCTAACTGTGAGTAGCTTATCTCTCCCTTTCTCAGAAAAGGAGAGCCACAAGATTGCTGCCCACTGATCTTGGGGGACCTGCTGTACCATGCAGGCCCTTTCCAGAGCAGTTATCCATTTGTGAATGTCATCCCCATCTCTGTAGGGGGGCACAATCTTATTCAGGTTTCTATGGTCATAGGACCTGTCTTTATCCTTAGGGATAATGCTGCCACCAGTGGGTGTCTCTCCACATAATCTTTGTTCTCTTGCCAAAGCAAGCTTAGCTTGGGCCAGGGCTACTTCCTCCATCACTATTTGGAGTCTAACAGCTCTCATCCTGGCCTTATGCTCTTTCTTCTGAGGGGAAGTCATTCCTCTCTGAGATTCTCTTGAGGCACTAGAAATGTGAGAATCCCTGGAAGGAGTTCTCTCTCTTCTATTGCCTGGGAGAATTCGGCTGTTGGGTCTGGAGAAGAGAGTCCCTTCTCCATTCCCATGTAGGACCAAGTTGGCTTGGCTAAGCCTCCCAACTGGTACCTGGGTATCCCCTTGATGATCCTCTACATCATCACTTGATTCTGGGTCCTCCTCCTCCTCTTCCTCTTCTGGGGTGGTTGTCTCAGTATCTGGGGGTTTCACTCCTTCTCCTGACCCTGAGGGAACTGTTATAGCTTTCTCAAGATCATCCTTCTGTAGGATGGTTATCAGGATGGGAATGGTAGGGTTGTGACCCTTTCTCAGCCCCCTTGCAGTGCATAAGGCACCCAAGTCCTTGTGGCTGAATTTGTCATAGCTGGGGGTTGCCTGTGGAGGGTCAACCACCACAGGTAGAGAGTTTGGAGCTTCACCTGTGCCAGACATGACTCTAGGGAGGTGTAAGTGATGCACTTACCTACACTAAGTGTTTTCCTACTGTACCTTGCTAGTGAGTTGTAGTCAGGGTGTGCTAAGCCCTTCTACCTACAACTACTAAGTTCAGTAGAACTTAAATATGCTAAGCTTTGTTTATATGTTTCTATGGTACTTAATGTGATCTTTCAATTTGATAAAAGATTGCAAAGGTAAAACAACAGCCAAGCTCAAATTCAACTGCTGCTCACCAATGTGAGAAGTTGGCCTAATGTGTGATGTCTCCAATTCTGGGGGCACCTTATATCAGTCCAAACAATACCTTATGGAGGTGGTTGTAAGTCAACCTTATAGACAAGCTATCCTAGAGGTAGCATGGACTAAGCAGCCTAAAGGCTTAACTTCAGAGGACGTGTGAAGCCAGCTGTTTTATCATATGCAATCCTGTAATATCAAATGAAAGGACACCACCCAAGTTATATATTATAAAAATATATGTATTTATTCTTAGAATAATCCCCAGTACTCTTTATGAGTAATGAAGCACAAGCGTTTAAACAAAAGTACAATATAACATATACAAGTTGCACAGTTATGGATGAGGCCGGTGGCCACTCAAACCATATATCAAAAAAGTGGTATAAGTATCACTAATCGATCAGTGGTAAGACCTAGGGCCTTGGGAATCGCTGGGACTACACTGGACTAACAGCAGTTAGGACGGGAGTAGCCAGCGGGATTCGGGTGCAGTGCCTAAAGCACACGCATGCACCAATGCAAAGTCAATGGTGCGTAAAAGTTATCAAGTTACAGTGTTAAGAGTCTTCCGACAGGACTAGAAGGACAAAACTTTAGACTTAGACACTAGAGGTGTAAACCACTACAGGTGTTCAAGAGTTACCTCACCCACAGAAAGCGGGTGCACAGGTGCAAAGATGTGTCGGGTTTCGTCACGAAGATCTATGGTGCCTGGAGATGAAGATGCTGCAGGCGTCCAGAAGAGAAGTGTCCGATGTGTTCCAAGGGTGGATCGAAGATGTAGAGTACCTGAAAGCAGAGGGGACAGAGTCTGGGCCACTAGCCAGTGACCAGGAAGGAACCAGGAAGGAACAAGGCAATGTCGGGCGCAATCAGGTGGTTGTGGTGAAGCTTATCTCTCGCTGCCACGTGGACTCTGGGGCACCGAGGATGTCCTGGAGTGAATCACGAGCTGTCCCACAAAGGCTCTCGCTGTCGGCGGTGTCGGCTTCAAGATTGGAGTCAACAGGCCTTGGCAAATGCAACCCATGCAGGATTCGAAGCTGGCTTCTTACTCGGACCAGCAAGGTCTGAGCGGGTGCTCCTTTTCAGGGGAGCGAGGGCCAGTCTGGAGCAACCAGACTAGCAGAGCAAATTCAAAGGTTCGTCAGTACCGGGGCCAGTAGCCAACGGGCAAACGACCGGACCAACGCGTCAAGCAGAAGAATGCAAAAGGGCCACACGCAGCACTCGATGAGTGTGGAGGGGTGAGCTTCGGTGCAAAAGCTGCTCGGGGCTGGAGCTTCTTAAACTCTAATGCACAGCTTCGAGGAAGCCTCGGGTGCTGCACGGTCAGCGCTTCGTAGTTTTTCCAAGATGGCCGGCCCCACGCTTCAGGTTATCTCCAATGGTCTCAGCTCTGCAGGGACTGTGGATCGGGCTGTTAGAAGGCAGGCACGCTGGATCTTGTTGATCTCTGTTGCTCGGGTTCTGGCGGGAACTGCAACAAAGCAAACGTTGAGGTGCTGGATGGTGCCTGTTTGCACAGGGTGGTCACTCCATGACCACAAGGGAGATTCTTCAGTCTTCCACGTCGAGTGGGATGTCGAAGGGTCCAGAGTTTCGTTTCATATGTTTCAGTCAGGATAATCTGATGTGCATCAGCACAGCTTCTACCTTTATTCCAAATCAAGGGGCTGGATTACCTGCTAGGTCCCTCCTGTGGGTGGTACCTGGGAAGGGGGTTGTTACACCCCTTTCCCTTTGTCCAGTTTTGCGCCAGGACTGGGGCTGGAGTGCCCCAGAACCGGTTTGACTGGATTTTGCCTGGGACACCTTGTGCGCCCCAGGCAGTGTCTAGTTTCTTTCAACCCTCCCTACTCCAATCCACTATCTCCTGTCTGGGGTGGTGTAACACCTCCCTGTGACAGGAAACCCTTTGTCCAGGCCTCCCCTGCCAAGTTTCGGTCAGCAGCAGCAGGTCAGACTTGTGTCGGGGCAGCAGCGTCCATTTTGTGATGCTGGGCTCTGGTTAGGATTAACCGCGTTTTAAGTAAAGTAACATGTCTTCTCCCCCTAGAAGGGTGGAATGCTACCCCCGTCACCAGAACTGGCGAGGGGGTAGTATTCCAAAGTGTATGACACCAAACACGACATGTTTTGATAAAGCCAAACCAAAGTTAGCATTAACCGCGAGGGTTATAATGCACTTAAGAGTATATGGTATGGCAGTATCACTGGAACAGCAGTAAGGAAATGGTTCTGAACAGTGCAGACAGGCTCAGCTCATGCTAGAGCACCATCTCCCATAAAACCAAGCACTCTGCCTCCAGGATTGTAAAGGCCTGCCATAGGAGTGACTTATAGGTATATATGTGTCCAGATAGGTTTAGATACAGATATACTATATCTAAGCAAGGGGTGATTACACCACCTTGCCCCAGCTGAGGGATCAGCCAGTTGTGTCAATTTAAGAACCAACCAGGGGTGGCAAAAGATATGCTGCAGCCCCTGGTAGGCCTTGGATGCACCTATGCCCTGGGCACCTATAGTGCACTGTACAGGGGCTGATAAGGTGCCCAGTACCAATTTAGTTATGCACCTAGGGTACATGGAGTCCATTTTAAGAGAGAGCAGATAGCCTGGGGCCCTGTTTAGCAGGATCCCAGGCCAACTAAGTCAAAAACCAGCTAAACACAAGGCAAAAAAAATCTGGGGTAACCATAGTCAGGTATCCACCTTCCTACACGGCTGTTCCTCATCCATTTGGGGACGCCTTTATTCCTTCCTGGAGGTTGGATTTGGAGGTGTGGGGGTCTATGGTGAGGGAGAGAATCAGCTGGGTGTCATCGGCGTAGGAGATGATGTTGAGGTCGCGCAGTCGGGCGACACGGGCAAGTGGTGCCATGTAGATGTTGAACAGCTTTGGGCTGAGGGATGAGCCCCAGGGTACCCCGCAGATGATCTTGGTGGCCTCAGAGCGGAAGGGGGGGGAGGCGGACGCTCTGTGATCTGCCGGAGAGGTAGGAGGTAGTCCAGTCCAGGGCCTTCTCTTGGATTCCGGCCTCGGGGAAGCATGTGTCGAAGGCGGCGACAGGTCCAGGAGAATGAGGGCCGGGGCCTCTCCGCTGTCTTTCAGGGTCCTGATGTCATCGGTGGTGGCGATGAGGGCAGTTTTAGTGCTGTGGTTGCTGCAAAACCCGGAATGGGACGGGTCCAGGATGCTGTTCTCCTCAAGGTAGCAGGTCAGGTATTTGTTGACGGTCTTCTCGATGACCTTCGCCGGGAACAGGAGCAGGGAGATGGGCCGGAAGTTCTTGAGGTCCTTGGGGTCCGCCTTGGGTTTCTTGATTAAGGCGTTGATCTCGGCGTGCTTCCTGCTTTCCGGGAAGGTTGCTATCTCAAAGGAGATGTTCATCGCTTTCCAGAGATGGGGTGAGTTGGAGGTGCTGGCTTTGTTGAAGATGTGGTATGGGCATGAGTCTGATGGAGATCGGGAGTAGATGGTGTTCATGATTTTGATGGTGTCGTCGTCGTTTATGTTACGTCCAGGAGAGCAGGCCATTGGTGCGGATGTTGGTCGTGGAAGCAGGGATCTCAGTGGTTGTTGGTGCGATCGTGGTGTTGAAGCTGTCATGGATGTCAGTAATCTTGCGATGGAAGAAGGTGGCTAGCGAGTTGCACAGGTCTTGCGAAGGTGGGATGCCGTTGGTGTTGGAGCTGGGGTTGGAGAGTTCCTTCACAATGTTGAAGAGCTCTTTGCTGTTGTGTGCGTTGTTGTCTAGGCGGTCTTTGAAGGAAGCCCTTTTGGTGGATCTGATGAGGTGATGGTGTCTGCGGGTGGGGTTTTTGTGGGCAGTGTAGCTGTTCGGTGTTTGTTCGTGGTGCCAGTTCTTCTCCAGCTTTCGGCAGGTTTGCTTAGAGACCCGAAGGTCTTCAGTGAACCAGATGGCTTTCTTGCTGGTGTGGCTGTTGGAGGGTTTCTTGAGTGGGACGAAGGTTTTGGCGCAGTCATCGATCCACTGCCTGAGGTTGCGGGCGGCAGTGTCAGGATCAGTGAGGTCGGCGGGAGGGCATGGGGCTAGGGTGGTGGTTAGCTGGTCTTCGGTAACTTTGCTCCAGCAGCGGTGAGGCATCTGTTGGGTGCGGTGGTGCGTGGTGGCTTTCTGGAAGGTGAAGTGGATGCAGCGATGGTCGGTCCAGTGAAGTTCGGTGGTGTGACTGAAGGTGACATGGGAGCTTGCGGAGAAGATAGGGTCAAGCGTGTGGCCGGTGGAGTGGGTGGGAGATGTGACGAGTTGTCTGAGTCCGAGGTTGGTGAGGTTGTCGATCAGGGTGGTAGAGTTGGTGTAGTTCTTGAGGTGGAAGTTCAGGTCCCCGAGGAGGATGTAGTCCGTGGAGGCGAGGGCGTGAGGGCTGATGAAGTCAGCGATGGAGTCACTGAACTGTAGTTGGGGTCCGGGGGGGTCTGTAGACGAGGGTTCCTCTGAGGGTGGTTTCGGGGTCAGTGTGGATCTGGATGTGCAGGTGTTCGGCGGTGCTTAGAGTGTCGTCAATGTTGGTCGAGACTCTGAGAGTGTTCCTGTGGACGATGGCGATTCCTCCTCCTACTCCGTTAGTACAGTCCCTGCAGGAGATCTTGTAGCCTTCCGGGATGGCAATGGTGATGTCGGGTGCCGAGGAGGTGTTTAGCCAGGCTTCCGTCAGGAATGCGACTTCAGGGGAGGTTGAGTCAAGTAGGTCCCAGAGTTCAACGGCGTGTTTGTTGGCGGAGCGGGTGTTGAGAAGAATGCAACTGAGGTGGTTGGGTTTGTTCCTGGTCGGCGGGTTGGCTGGCTGGGTGCTGGTTGCTGGTGAAGCTGCAGTTCCGGCAGGAGAAGGGTCCTTGGGTGCGCTTTGGGGCAGCCAGGAAGCAGGTGCGCGATCGTCGTCCGGTGTTGAGTGCATGGACGGTGCTGGAGTCGCAGCAGAGCCGGGCGTCGTGGCGGGCACGGGGACCAGGGGTTCTGGTGCTGGGCACGGTCCAGGTGCGGACGGGCGCAGACGGGCAAGCCTTGGGCACGCCAGCGGCGTGGTCACCATATAAGGGGAGGTAGGAGGGAGGAGCAGCTGGGAGGCAGGAGGTAGGGCAGGGGCAGCGAATGGGCAGTCAGGGGGGCGGGCCGCAGGGGACACAGCAGCTGGTGCGGGAGCTGTGAGGGGCGACGAAGGGAACAGAAGGCAGAACAGGCTCACAGTAACGGGAGCACCAAAGGAAACAGATGGCAAAACGGGCTCACAGAAGTGGGGGCAACGAAGGAAACAGATGGCATAACTGGCTGACAGTAGTGGGGGCAATGAAGGGAACAGAAGGCAAAACTGGCTCACAGTAGTGGTGGCAACGAAGGAAACAGAAGGCAAAACAGACTCACAGTAGTGGGGGCAACGAACGGAACAGAAGGGAAAACGGGCTCACAGTTGTGGGGGCAACGAAGGGAACAGAAGGCAAAATGGGCTCACAGGAATGGGGGCAACGAAGGGAACAGAAGGCAAAACGGGCTCACAGTGATGTGGCAATGAAAGGAGCAGAAGGCAAAACGGGCTCACAGGAATGGGGGCAACGAGGGGAACAGAAAGCAAACAATAAAGGCAAACAAGGATACAATAAAGGCAAACAATAAAAGGCAAGCAATGAGGTACAAACCTACGGCCTACCACTGGCCACGAGGGATGAGGCGCAGGTGGTAGCCTGCGGGTAGAGGAGGGCCTCGATCTGCCTCAGCAGCCGCAGCTGGGGCAAGGACACACAGGTGGTGCTGTGCGGAGGGGGAGCCACCTACCTAGCAGGGTCAAGTATAGCTCTACTCTGAAAGCTTCTATTCTGGGGTACTCCTTAGGCAGCGCCAATGTAGAAGGGGTCTAAGGGCGGCTTCCTCTGCAATTGGACCAACCCCAATATCCTTTTGAAGTGGCGTAAGTGGAGTACTTATCAGGAGGCCCAGAAGTTGCCTGGCAAAGGAATTCTCATTCTTTGATAGGGGGTCGGTTGGCGGAAGGCCCCAGATTTCTGCCCCATACAGGACCGCCCCCCCTTATTTGGGCTTTGTAGATTTCCATCACTGGCCCAACCATTTTATGGGTACACTTCCTGAGCATTTTGGCCAATACCCCCGTTGTCTGTGCCAGCTTAAGGCTGGCCTTTATTTGTGCGCTCCACTCCATCTTCTCAGTAAGTGTTAACCCTAAGTATTCAAAAATTGTCACTTTTTCTAGTGGTTTCCCATCTAGCTGGGCGTTTGGTTGTGTGTTTTTCTTACATTTAATGCCATGTATTTAAGGCCATATGTAGGTGGCCAAATACCGGTCGGTAACCGGTATTTGTAGTTTCAGATGTAGGGGGCCAGATAATTACAGATTCTGTAAATTTACCGAATCTGTAAATTACCGAATCGGTAAATGTACAGAATCGGTAATATGGGATGTAGGTGGCACTGGAAACAGTGCCACAGGCCCTTAGGAATTCGTTATTTACCATGAAATACTATTGCATGGTAAATAACGAATTCCTGTGTACATGCACATCTGTGCATTTACACCTGTGCCATGTGGCACACATACATGCCCTAAGGGCATGTATGTGTGTCACATGGCACACAAGCCAGAATCAGGGGTGAAACAGGGTGTCAAAGTGACACCCTGTCCACCTTGACAAATCGGTAATTTTACCGAATCGGTATTTACCGATTCGGTAATTGCCATTGATTCCAATGGGCCTCAAGGCCCATAGGAATCAATGGCAATTACCGAATCGGTAATTACCGAATCTTAACGATTCGGTAATTGTTACCGAATATTTACCTACATGGCATTTACCGATTTGTAAATACCGAATCGGTAAAATTCGGTATTTACGATTCGGTAAATGCCATTTACCTACATATGGCCCTTAGTTTTTAGTGCATTTATCTCTAAACCCCTGCTTTTACAAATGAATGGAAAATATCTAGAGCCCTCTGTATTCCCATAGGGGATTTAGATAGTAAGAGGGTATTGTTGGTGAACATCAAGGCAGGAACCTTGAGGTTCGCCCGCCTGTGGGCATCTATATCCCTCTCAACGGTCAGGGTTTCCACTAAACCATTAATAAATAAGCAAAAAGGGTCGGGCCAACAAGCACCACTGTAGTACTCCTCTATCTATGGGAATGGGATCAGTGAGCTCACCATTTTTCCTGTGTCTGATTTGGGCAAAATTACATTTAGGGAACCATTTCATCTGGTGGCATAGGTAGGGAGGGGCCCCCATTTCTAGTAGAATGGACCACAGTTTGTCTCTAGGGACCAGGTCAAATGCCAATTTTAGGTCGACAAAGATCAAATAAAGGCTGCCACCCTCCAGAAGTACTGTCTTACAGTATATGAGTTGCTGCCTAAGAATTTGATCTATTGTAGACATTCTAGCTCTAAAACCAGCCTGGAAGGGGCTGAGTATAGAATACTCCTCCATCCAACTCTCTAATCGACCAATTGGCACTTGTGCGTATATCTTCTGGGTGACATCTATGAGGCATATTGGGGGATGATTGGCGGGTAGCAGTGGCAAGCCCTTCTTGTAAATTGGAATCATTTCCGCCCCAGCCAAGTCTTGGGAATCGGCATTCCCTGCAGGGTAGCATTAAACAGGGTCCATAAGTATGGTGCCCAAATATTAGGCTCATTGTGGAAGAGGTCTCCTGGGATCTTGTCTAGTCCAGGTGCCTTAGAGGGGGTAACCTTACTAAGGGCATCCATTATCTCTTTTAGAGAAATTGTTGGTGCAGCCGAAATGGGTGGCTGCAAGTGGGGGCACTCATTTATTTCCTGCCCAACTACACCATCTACCTTTTCATATAAGGGTTCAAAGTGGGCCTTCCCAGCTTCTGCCCCCAAATGTGGTTCTATTGCCAATTTGTCATCTGTGCAGCCAGTGTTTACAAAATTCCAAAAACTCCTCATGTCCCTGGAACATAGGGCATTTTTCAAGCTGTCCCATTTATCTTCCTCCCATTGTTTCTTGGCCACATTGATTAATGTTTTTGTGGGCTGATCGTTTATCTTTTATTAGAGATCTTTCTTTGGATTTGATAGCTAGGACTAGTGCTTGCTTGGCCTTGCGACAGTTGCCATTATACCAAGGGTGACCCGGGTTTTCCTTTTCCCTAGATTTAAAAATGGGGAAGAAAATATTTGCCAGATCAGATACTAAACCTTGGTGATTGTTCGCGATTTCATGAAAGGCAGTGGTGGAAACAGCAGTTTCACTAAGTTGGTTTGCAACCTTGAGGTATGGAATTATGGTTTGATAAAGGGAGGTTTGCTATTCCTGGGAATTACAAAATGCTCCCCATTTGACCCTTCTCCTGCAACTAGATAGGTTTAACCTGCGGCTGGTTGAAGGTTGGCCTGTTTTAGCAGGCATGGTGCAAGTCGGTACCATCTAAAGAATCAGGGCGTGGTCACTGTCATATCAAGGGACGACCTTGAAATCAATCACCCGGATTTAGTGTCCACCAAGATATAATCTAAAATAATAGAGCTTCCTGGTCTGTCATAAGTTTGGTTCGCCGGAGAATCGGATTTTGTACGCCTGTTACAGGCCCTAAGGGAGTGATTCAATCTAAGGGTGATCATTTGGAGTACCAGAGCAGTCCAGGACTGGGTTACTGGGATGTTTGGTTCTAGTATGAGCCGATACTGGTCCTCCTCACTGACAAAACCCCCAGTTAGGTCTTCCAGGGGTTCAAACTGGCAGTTGAAGCTGCCAGCAAGAATCACCAGGGTGTTATCGGGAATAGTGTGTAAAAAAGTAGTAAGTTGCTCGAGAGATGTCAACTCCTGACCATGGCTGACTGGGCGGGAATAGACATTAATTACAGCTATTCTAATCTTGGCGGGGAAGCTCAGAATAACACAGAGTATGTCTCGGGAGGAGGTCTCGACTAGCCTAGGTGTGCAACCCACGTGCACAGCAATCCAGGTACAAAATCCCTCTGCAGGTCTTCTCCTTCCTCCACTTGTGGCTGTAGATAGATGGTTGCACAGTCTAGTCTGTGGGTATTCTTCCTCCCCCAAGTTTCCTGGAACATGCAAAAGTCATTATCTTGGATAAATGCTCCCCACTCCGGATTGTCTAGTTTTGAGGTGAGGCCTGCAATGTTCCAGTATAACACACAAAACGTGGGTGTGTCTTTTGATAGCTGGTTTAAGTTACTGGGTTCCTCTACGATGAGACACTCGGCTATGGGGGGTATGCGATCTGTAGTCATCTGCTGTTGGATTATGGGTACCTGTGGGGACCTCAGAAGTGTACCTATTTCACTAGAATTGGTAAAGGACCCTTCCACTCCCTCTCTTTGGGAACCACCCACTCCAGCAAACCCTCTTAGTGGCCCGGTATACACCCTGTCTCGGAGTAACAAGACTCTTGCACAACTTCCTCCATTCATGGGGCTCCCACCAATAATCCCACTGTGGATGCTGTTCCACAATCAGTGGCTGTGTTAATTTTAGTCAGTCTACTGCTTCTTTGGACGCAAATCAATTTGTGAGTTGGAGATTGAAAATCAGTGGGCTTGGTTGATCCTGCTCCAGAATGGTATTTTGCTAGTGCTGGTGCCTGGACCCTGCCCCACAGATTTGCCCCCAATTATTATTTGAGGCTGGTCTCCAGGGGATAAAAATACCCCAAAAGGAGTGGCCAAACACCCCTTCATGCCTTTGCTGGTTTCGTATTAGAAGGGACCTTACAACCTGAGGGTTTCTAAAGTTGCTCACAATGATATCACCAGGAATATCTTTTGGCCTCTGGCCCATCCATCCTACCCTGCGTGCAAATACAATTTCACCAGCATCCTTATACAAGAATTGGAGTTGTTTTGTCAGCCAAAATACGCATTTATTTTTTAGATCATAATATGATTCCCTTTGGCCCCTGTTAAGTTCTGGTACTCCAGTTAGGATCATAACATACAGTGTTGAGTCTGGGGGAGATTAATACATGGTATGGTTAGTCTTACCTCTACTACTTCTGTTTGTGTGTCTTGCCTCTCTTTGACTCTATGCTTTGCCCCTAAATGCTGCGTATTGGCTTCAACCAGAAGCATTTATGGGCAGTGACCTTGCTTCTTGCCACTCTCCTCGCCTGACTGCACTCCTGGCTTTGTAAGCCAATTCTGTCTCTAGGCTTGCTAGGAATATTCACATGCTTAGTTGTGCCCTCCTTATTGCTCTGAATTTGGGGTGGCAAGCTCAGGTTAATTACCAGGGCATGATCTACTCTCTGGTGAGTGGGGCAGGTTTGGGTCACACACTGCGGGAGTGGGTCTTCCTTGCTAGGATTGGCATCTGCCTTATCAACATAAGTTTCTAACAGATATGTAAGTTTATCTACCCGGGAGGTTAAGATGTTCAGCTCCTCCTTAATGATGTTTCTTATCTGCAACTGTAGGTCCATTACTAAATTTGATACCCAGGATGGTTTTTCTATGCCTACATTTGCATGACCACCCAACCCTCTCATCCCCGAATCATTCACTACATGGTCTGTGGTTACCTTCTTCCGGTTCCTCCCTGACTTCGTGACAGTTTTTACATTCCCTCTCTTCCCTCGACCAGAGGGGAGATCCTCAATAAACACATCCGAGGTAGGTGCATCGTGTACCAAGGCGCATGTCCTGGACTGGGTCCCAGAGAAGAAGGGGTCTGCAATTAGCGGGGCAGATTGTAAATCAGGGCTAGATAGGAAAATGGGTAAATCCGGTGTTATAGATAGCCGTCTTTCCGTCAGTTGGATTTCGGTTAATACTACCCCTGTAGCCATCTGGAGCATGTTATCAATAGAAGTGGGCTGATAGCTTGTTGGCGATTGAATAGTTAGTATTTGTTTTTTCCCTGTGCAGGTGCGTCTCCCCATACATATGTAAAGCTCAAACATATCACCCCCTTAAGGTTTCAAGGTGCTGGGGGCTGAGGGGAGATTAAGGGGGATATGTACAAGAACTGTCACCAACTAACGCTAATGCTAGTTAGCGGCAGTTTTCTTAACGCAAACTATCACCAAAAACTATCGCCCTATTAGCGATGTATTCACAATACGTCACTACATGGCAATAGTTCCAGGTAGCTGCGATGAAAACTTCTGTTAACACTAGCGTGAAGGCGATACAAATTCTGGCGTTAGCTGACAAAAGGCCAATTGCAGGCAAAAAACTAACGTTAGTCAGCCCAACATGAGTTTATTTGCCTCTAGAGGCAAAAATAGCCTACAAGTCCACCCCCAATGAAAAATAGGAAACAAAACCAATGGAATGCAGATTGGAGCAGCCAGTACCAAGTGCAACACAGATCAACAACCCCCCAAGTCCCCCAACAGACAGGATGACCAGCTAAAGTCCCAGGGGAAGAGAAAATCCAGGGCTACAACCATGAAAAGAGGTGCATCGCTGGGCAAAACCAGTGATGCATCACTTATCATTGCATACTCCTTGCAAAACCATGGCATCCAAAACCTTGCAAGCGCAGACAGTCCCCGGGGCCCAAAGGCCTCACCGGCCTGTGTCTGGGCCCCGGAGTGGGATGCAGGGGTGTTGTGGAGTTGCTGGCATGTGATGGTAGACACTGAGGTGTTGGGCATCACCTTCATCTAATGGTGAAGTCTGCCAGGTCGCATGGAGACACGTTGCTGACCTGTGTGAGAAGACCGCCTCATACCCCTTGGAGCTGTGAACAGTAGAGGCGCTCCTGCACACCAACATTGGGAGGCCTGCATCACATACCACGTGCCACCACTACACTGGAGTGCATGGAGAAAATAACCAATAGAGGGCCACGCCTCTCTGCATCACAGCGCGTAAGATGTTGCTGTGGAGGGTGAGGACCCTGAGCTGCGCCAAACTTGTATGGCGGGAGCACTGCAACTTCACATCTAAGGGGACCCTATTGCATCACCTGATCTGGAGGTTCCCCAGAGGACTTGGCGTCGACTGCTGTACCCTGGCTTGTAAAATCCCACCTGGCTGAGGCTCCTGCTGGCTGAGTCGCAGATTTGGAGAGAGTGCAGCGGATTGTGCCAAAGTATCTATGACCAGGTGAGGAGAAGGTGGGACGTGTAGCGGAAGAGGCCCGGGGGTCGAGTCAGTCCCAGGCCTAGCACCTATGGGTGACTGCCCCCAGTGGCGGCTCATCCACTGTGGCGGAAGACCATCGATCCATTACTTTCAAACAGTGCAAAAAGAGGAAACATAACATGATGATAACTTACTGATGTACTCCTGCAATTTTTCCTTTGTTAGAGGAAGGGTGGGTGGGGCTGCACTACCCACGGGGCAGGGCAGGGGCGGAGTGGGATGCCCACTCTAGTGTGCAATGGCTGGTTGGTCCTCTCAGGCCACCCAAAGCATTATGCGCACATCCTTGTTCACAATGAAGGCTGCATTACAGCCTGCATGGAGAACATGCCCACCCCTCCAGCCCCTGGCTGAACGCCTCGGCACAGCGCTCAAGAACAATCACAATGCCACATTGCAGCATTTTTATTGGCTTAGGGGAGGGAGCCTGGCTGCCTGCTTCCTGTTCCTGGAAGCTGACTGAGGAGAGTAGGAGCACAGAAGACATGGGACACAGCCTTGAGGTAAGAATTAAAAATATATATATTTACAATCCCAGCTTGCCCCGCGTCCCGGCCCTATCCAGGGCCCTTTCCCGCATTTCCGGCCTCCCAGCTGGCCAGACCCCCATGCAGCACTACATAATGGCAACCGCTGTGCAGCCATGCGCGGTGTGCGTACCACTGGTGCGCCAAAGGCAAGCCCATATCCGTCTGTCTGCCTCTGGACGACACCCCACTCCAAGACCCCTTCCTCCCAGACACTCCACCACTACGATGCCGGCATCCTCCTCACCATCAACCCTGGATGCCACACTGCCTGTCATCTGTCGAAACTGCAAATGCACCTTCTTCGACATCAGTACACCAGCGCCTCCAGCCACCCAGCTGAACAACTGGGCAACCGACCGGCTCAAGTGCACCCTCCTCAACGTGCGGACTCTCCACAAACACGCAACAAAAATATGTGACCACTCGATGCCACCTCTTCAGACATCGCCTTCTTCACAGAAACCTGGACCAACCTCTGCTCCGGACCGGACATTGCCGTCACCATCCACATTAAGAAAAGTTTTGCAACACTGTTTTGTTGCAGTGATATAACACTTTTTATGACTGAGGCCCAGGGATACGCCCTATCTTATTGCGCATTCCTGCCCTGTAGTTTTGTCGCAGGGCAGTGCAGCAACATTCCTTGCAGCACTGTCCAGCACCACAAACTCCTGAAATGAGCGCCCCAAGTGTTTGCACCCTTTTTAAGGCCAGCTATTTTCTGGTCTTAAAAAATTGCCTCTAACTGAGATAGAGGCAGTTTTTTGGGTTTTGCACCATACAAGGAATTCTTTGTAAATATCGCAAAGTGGGATTAGAGGCTGTTTTTGTACGGGAACGCCTACCTTGCATCTCATTTTTCATTAAGTCCCGCTAACAGATCCAAAAAGCGCACGTTTATGCCAGAAAACTGCGGTTAGCGGCAACTTGTAAATACAGCGATAAAAAAAAGCTGCCATAATGTCAAAAAATGTACGCTACGGAGGCGTTAACTCCTTGTACATATGCCCATAAGTGAGCTATTGTCCAAAATCACATGATGCTGAGCTGAGCTGCCGCCAGGGATCAACCTTGAGCCCCATGCTCCAGAGTCAGCCGCTTTGGCCGCTGCATCACACCTCTCCCTGGGTGCAAGTGCTGGATCCCTTGGATGCCATTTAGAATTGCTCGTTCCCTCACAGCCCCTATCATTAGGGATAATTTAATGAAATACACAAACGATGTTGATGCTGCCTTACCTTCTTCTGTGCCTGTTCACATACACTAGACTCTGGTGAGGAGGAGGTTTCAAGGAGAGTAAAAGGTGACACATTCCCTCAAACACAAGATCTATTCCTTTGTAGCAAATAATGATGCACCTGTGGGAGAAATGCGCTGAGAAAGCCCCTACTATTCGAGCAAGGGTTAGGGGGCTTTATTCAGCACACTCAGGTGAGACTGTCAGGTATTACAAGGTGGAAGCTGGTTTTGTAAAACATGACACACTTGTGAAACACACATTTTCTGGCAGGTATAAGATACAAGGGTCTGAGAGCAGTGGCATCTCCTGATTTGTCTATCTCTGGCAGAGGACACCTATGGATATGACTTTGAAAATCTGAAAACGTCCCACTAAATGTATTTATATGGTCATTGTTACTTGGCACAAAACCCAGTA
This sequence comes from Lissotriton helveticus, assembly GCF_964261635.1. NCBI lineage: Eukaryota > Metazoa > Chordata > Amphibia > Caudata > Salamandridae > Lissotriton > Lissotriton helveticus. Next base: position 627,352,984 of record NC_136065.1, on the reverse strand, counting down.
GATACGAGCTCAAGGAATTCCTCGAAAGGGCATCGAGGATGAAAAGATTATGCTTCTGTTTTGGGGAGAAGACTGACCCTCTTTAAATATTTTTAATACACAGGGTACACCGGGTAATCTTCAGAGTCTGGGCATATGTTATATATAAATCGTATGGTGATTCTGTCAGATATACTTGTGCAACCAATTATCACTCAATAAAAGGCTAAAACTAGTCCTCTCCATGCCCAATTAATGAGAAAGACAATTATTTACAATCTTTTGACATAGGACAGCGCCTCAAGCCTTCCTGTTACACTGCCCTACAACAAAAGAAAAGGGCAGGAATGCACCATCTCTATCAGATACAGTGCATCCCTGTCCTTCCCTCTGCGCTGGCACACAAATGGGCCATGGTGCAAGAGTCCAGTGATTTAAATACAAGTCGGGCGACACACTATGCTAAACACAGATTTTTAGCTTATGTGTTTTAAGCCACGCCCTTAATTACACTGGCCACGCCCCTTTGAGAGATCCCCCAAGGTTTTTCATCACACTTAAAGCCCTGCATAAGGGTATTCCCAAGGGTGAGCTGTGACGGCCCAGTGCTCATTAATATGACAAAGTCAAGTACACACCAAAAAACACATGAAAAACAGGTAGAATCCAGCGCTCCAGGAGCAATAATTGGTGACTGACCAGCAAAGCTCTTTATCGACGGTGAGACTACCAGAACCACCACCCTTGACAGTAGACCATGATAACAAACACTGCCCTCAGTAGGGTATACACTATTCATTAGAAAATCCTAATTTTTCCTGCATGAAGTTATGTGAAATCAAATTGAAATCTCAACCCCTGATGAGTGCCCTTGACCTCCAAGTAGGCAATAAATCGGGCAGAAACATACTGGCAAACCATTGAGTGTAAATGCCATATGTACTGTAGCATCCCTAAAAACGTTTAAAATCGTACCTGGGGTACTTAAGAATAAAGTGATCATCTTTAGGTTTACACTAAGGCATTTTTTTTTCTTTTGGTATTAGGAGTTATTTAGGAAAATATCTCTTATCAAGATCTGCTTCTTTTGTGAGGTTGAACCCGCCCTGGTAGTAGCATCTTAGCAGGGTTGGGTGAGGAAGCATATGATGAAGCATTCCACGTCTTGTATGTGAGACTTCCCCAGCCAAAACAAGCTTTGGCATGCCAATAGGTCTCACCTTTGGGACCTTATAACTGTTTAGTTATCAAGCACAATATCCTTGGTGCAACAACCTTACCTGTTGCATGGCTAAACACTTGTAAGGTCCCAAATGCGAGACCTATTGGCTTTGCCAATGCTTGTTTGCGATGTTGCTGGGAGAGATGCTGCTGACTCTTTGCTTTGGGTTAAATCATGAAGAGCAGCAACAGGCATTAGCAGCAGCAACGTGGCTGGAAGAAGGAGGCGTGAGGCAGGGATGGCGCATGGGTGCAGAGGCAGGGTCAAAACAGCAACAGGCCAGCTGTGGAGTTTTAGTGCTTTGACAGTTTAAGCTATTAGCATTGTAATTGGCAATGCCTTTTATTCATGTTTTAAATAGCAAAACCTAAATAAAACGTATTGTCATTTACAGTGCCAGTAGCTCAAATTCAAGTAAATGACTGACCTATCTCATTGCAAATGCTTGTCTTTTTGGGCACTGAGAGGTTAAGTGTTTGATCAGAAACACAGGATGTTGAGCGCCTGCCGAGAATCAAAACTGTTTTTTACTTCCAAAGTCAGGAGCTTTGGCCACACGCCACATCCTCTCAGGACTATGGTTTTATAGCTTGAGCACAGTTATCCAAAGAGGGCTGTTTTTATAAATAAAACTACAACATAAATGAGGTAGCACTGGACCTCCACACCAGCAGGGCACCTCCTACAGCTTCCTGAAAATCCGGCCCCCTTCTGAATGTGATCGACCGAGTGCCAACTCCGTGGGCCCCGCCAGGGAGACGTTGCCCATTCCCGACACAGGCAGAGCCTGGAGAGACCTCACCGGCATCAGCGGTTGCCAGCTCCTGACCCTTATCGGCCCAAGACGGTACGGAGTCCCAATGCCAGGCTCACCTATTGGGAACCTGCCTACGCTTTGTGAGGGATTGCACCTGCCACCATATCCCAGATGAGGCCTGCATTCCCCCTGGCGCACTTCCTCCTGATGATATCAGCCCCGGGGTCACACAGACTAGTTGTCCTCCCTCAGCTCAATCCCTAACTTGCCTGTCCGCTGCACAGCAGACCAGGCAATGGCCCTCACCCTTGGTCTTCTGGGCCCTGCTCAGCCCCACCACTCTGGCCTGCACTGACTGGGCTAGCCACCCCTATGGTCTTCCTCCAAGATGCCTGGCGTGGCCTCTGCAGCTACGGTGAGGGGACGCAACAAAAGGACTCCTCAATAAAATCTTTCCTCCAGAATCCATCCAAAGCGACCCCAGCAGCGCTAAACCCCTATCATGTACAGTGGAGGGGACAACAGCTGAAGACGACAAATCCTTCATTAAGAACTTTCTCCTCCAACTGGTCCAAGAGATTAAGGATGACATTCAGGGGATAAAACAGATCTGAAGCACTGCATTTGCACCCTCTAGGGGGTTGTTGACCATCTCTTGGACAGAGTAGCGCAGACCACAGAGATAAGCCCCCTAATTCTCAACCTATCTCCCATGGCACCGGATGGCAGGTCGTGCTGGGTAAGGGGTAGTGCCCTGGCCCCGGTGCCTTGGATATCGAGCACAGTAAAGCCCCGCTTTTAGAACACCTATGGAAGAGTAGTGTGGAAGCTGCACAGGCCCTGTCTAGACCGCAGATAGAAACTGATGACATTTAGGGGCATATTAGCAACAACTTGCGATAATTATTGCAAACTGCGCTTTTTATCGCCTTCTATCGCGGAGATAACGCAGTATTACCAACGTTTATCTCCATGGCGATAAAAAATCCAGCGATAGCCGTGAATCCTATCTTTAACGTTAGATTTCCAGCGATTAAAAATCCTATCGCTAAGGAAAATCTCGCTAATAGGCAGTTGGGGACTTAGCCATAGAATCCACCTCCCATTGACTTTTATGGCTAAGTCAGGTTTTTACCAGGTGTAAAATCCTGACGCTAATCGCGGTTAGCATGCGTTTTTTGATGGCGTTGCAGGTATTGCTAATAGGCGATAGCTGTGTTAGCAACTGCTTTCAGTCGCTACCAGTTTGGGTACGCCCACTTTGCATGTCATAACTATAACTTAACTCTAGACCTCTCCCGTGCTCCCCACTGCCCTCAAATCCCATAACAAATCCTTTAAAATGGTCTTATCTGGTCCAACGAACAGCAGCACCCTTCGGCAACTTGGATCCCGCAAAATACACAAAAATGCCAAGGATAGACTACAAAATAGAAGGTAGCGGTAAAACTAAAAAAGTCTATTTTCCCATAGAAATGAATGGGAACTTAAATAACAAATGTTAATTAAATGTATTAAAAAATGTAAACAATTATTCAACATGTAAAACAGCTAAAAAAAATTGTAAAGAAATGTAAATTATAATTTAAATTATAGTATCAAAATATCCAATTATTTAATGTATACTGAAAAAACTCATGTTAAAATTATGTTAAAAATATGCATATGAAACAATGTAAGAATGTTAAACAATAGAAAAAGAAACTGGAAAATGTACACCATACAATACTAGTTAATTATTACTTACATTGTTTGTTTAATAATAACAACTGCTTTATTTATGAATATATAGTTTTTATCTACCATATATATGTTTAAAAATGTAACAATATACATGAAGGGGTCGATTCCGATTCGGGAAACTAATCCGTACGACGATTCGAATTCGTAGCCATTTCCGTACGAATTTTACAAATCCGTCCGAATCGCGTAGTATGATCCGTAGGTGAAAAATACGTCCGAATCTTTTCGAACTGTATGAAAAGCAAGGGAAAATCTGTACAAAACGGACCCTGAAAGTGAACCGTACAAATCGTAAACATGCTGTACGACCCGACAAGTACGATCCAGACCGGGGAATCAGAATGTGATTTCTACGGAAAACGTCATGTATGAGCTGCGATTCGTTCGGAAAACTTCGCATATGAGTGAGCCACAAAATCAAATACGATACGAACCCCCCCTGAATGAAGCCCTCCCTCGCGAACCCCGTAAAAACATCGCGTATGAGCGAGCCACAAAATCAAATACGAGACAAAACCCCCGAATGAAGTGCATGTGAACCCCGTAAGAACGTCGCGTGTGATCAAGCCACAAAATCAAATACGAGACGAACCCCCCCTGAACGAAGTGCACGCAAACCCCTAAAAACAGCACAAGGATGTAGAAAATGACTCTTACCGCGAGAACGTCGCGTTGCACACACAAATAAACAGAAGCAAGTAAATGGGCCCTACTGAACCACGCGGACACTGTAAAACAGCACAAGGAGGCTCACACAACACCACAAAACATGTCTCCAGTGTACAAACTATGGAAATTAATGTCCTGGCCAGATCCAAACAGGCAAACAGAGGAACTAACTCAGAAACACCCCTTATAACACACCTACCAAAAACTTAAACTAAGCCCCACCCACAAATGGACCAATAAAAAGGGCCCATACACACAAACCATGATCCTTTGCAACAGACACAATTAGCAAGACACACTGACAACACACCACCAACTGCACACATCCACCTTCACGCATACCCCAACAATCACCTTCAGGACCACACCCCCCTTCATATTCAGACCCACACACCCACATCCATACCCCACTGTTGAAACCACAAGAACTCCTCAGGATCCGGGCGATGCTCAAAAGGGTCCACCTCCTGACATCCCCAGCTCTGATGACATAGTATCCAGAGTACTGAGGCGATCAGGCAAGGGATAGGGATAGGGAAGGTGCAGCGTGGGAAGAGGGATACCTCTAACACAAAAATAACATATAAGTACCATTCAGTTATCAGTCTACCTACTCTCATAGGTTCTCACTATTCGGTTCCACCAACCTAGACTACTTTTCAGTAAGAGGGAGAATTCCGATTCCACGTTCTTCAGGGAGACTTCACTGCGACTAGCTGCCTCTCTTTTCGTGGAACCATCTGATCTGGTACCTATGATATCAAAACACATGTATCACCAATTCCATCCCATCCATAGAACCACAGGAAAAAACCTCAATTACCCTGCCCCCTCATACGTACCCCATATCTCGCACTCTTGCACTTATATGAATAAATGGTCAAAGCAAAAAGAATGAAAAAATAGTCCATAGAATAATTGTTCATAGATTGGGATATCACTCTTCTGTTCAACAGCACAGATGGTGCAAATCCCAAATTATAGATTTCCATTCAAATGAGCAAGGATGGGATTTCAGAACAAAGAAAAGAACATAATCCAAAAAATGTCAAATCCCATCTCCACCATAGCTCACAGTACCAGCTCTGAATCAAATCCCCTCCTTATCTCCTGGTCCCAGGTCACACGGGGTTCCCAAATTAACTTCGCAGGCATGGAAAACCTGCTAGGAAACCCAGTACTCAATCCAGGAAATGTGAAACAGAGACAGGACTCGGCTCCAGCTGCCGATTGCAACCACAAACCAAAAGGAGACGGTACGCTCTTCCGTGCACCGCCGATCTTCCGCATGCAGCCGCACACGGGACACAGAGTGGCTTCTTCCCCCGATAGTCTTGCGTCTTAATACAAGACGCTCTTCAATGCTCACCACGAGCCAGGGAAACACTTGGGGAAGACAGAGGCTGGGAAAATCCGTGTCTCAGCCAAGAGACAGCGTAGAAGTCTCTCGAAAGGAACAAACAACGAACTCAGGTACAGCGAACTCGCAGCTCCGCTCGAAACAACACAGGAGGAGCAACAGTCAAAATCATGTACACCACTTCTTGTGTGACTGTGAGTAATATATAAATCCCACCTCCCAGCACAACTGGAATTCTGGGATTTGTAGTATATTAACCTGTAGGCGCAATGATGCTTCAGGACCTGACAGTATGTCCTCCTCCCAAGCGCCTTCTATAACCAGGCTTACCCGGATTGCGGGCATATAACAGGCGCACCGCCCAAGGGGCGTGCACTCCAGAACTGGGTTCCCATGAGTCATCCTCCAATGTATACCCCTTCCAGGACACGAGGTATCAGAGGCTCCCACTCCTGAATTTGGAATCCAGAATGCTGCGAACCTTATATTCCACATGACCATCTCTCACCACCGGAGGCACCGCCAGGCGTCATGCTCCCTTCGCTGGTTTCAACAGACTACAATGGAACACCGGGTGGATCCTCAATGATGCTGGCAGCTTCAGTTTGTATGCAACTGGATTGACCTGACGCAGGATAACGTGGATGGAAGATACTACGGAAATGAAAACTAATGTTTCTTGTAGAAATCCATACTCAATCCCCCACCTGATACGTAGGCCCATCCTGCCGATGCCGATCCGCCCACTTCTTGTAGGACAACTTGGCTCTCACCAGATTAGCCTGTATCTGTTTGTGTATTTTTACCAACAATTCCACTTGCGCACATACCGTGGGGTGGTTCTTCTCTTCACTAGGAACAATCAGAGGCAAGGTGTTGGTGTGATACCCTGTGTTGGCTCTGAATGGCGTTTCTTTGATGGAGCTATGCCAAGTATTATTGTAAGAGAGTTCCGCCAACCACAGTAAGGATACCCACGACTCCGATGTTTCTTTTGCATAGCACCTCAGGAATTTTTTCAGAGTCTGATTTAGTCTCTCAGTCTGCCCATCTGTCTGAGGATGGAAGCTAGTGGAAAGGGCTGCTTCCACCTGAAGGGCCTTACACCATGTCCCCCAAAACCTGGCCACGAACTGTGGTCCTCTGTCAGAAATAATGACTCTAGGTAACCCATGCAACCAAACCACCTGTTCTAGTAGCATCTGGGATGTTTGGCTTGCTGTAGGTAGGTTTTTACACGGGAGGAAATGACACATTTTCGTCAAACTGTCCTCTACTACCAGAATGGCGTTGCACCCTTGATCCAGGGGTAAACCCAGGACGAAATCCACACTGATGGTTTGCCAGGGTTTTGAGGGAGTTGGCATTGGCAACAATTTTCCCCTACTTTTGCTGTTATCCCCTTTGGACCTAGCACAGGTCTCACATTGCAAAACCCATTCCTCCGCATCTTTAGCCATTGACACCCACCAAAAACAATGTTGTACCAATTGTAGCGTTTTCTTGTATCCTGGATGACCAGCTATTACTGCATTATGACACCAGTTGAATGCTTTCAAACGGATGTTATGTATGGGCAGGTATAATCGGTTGTTGTGCAGAGGTATGCCATGTTGAAGAGTCTGTGGCTTTTTCTGTGTGGCCCATTCTTGCCACTGAGCGGAGGATCGGTTGTTTTTCACTTGGTCTAGAAATTGTTCTACCGTTACAACACATAGAACCCGGTCAGGCAGCACTATCGCTTCTGGGAGAACTTGTCGCTGAGTGGAGTCGTCGGTTTGCCGGGATAGAGAGTATGCTTTTTTGTTATCTGAACCTGGACGGAAGGTAATCAAAAAGTCGTATTCTGCGAAGAACAGTGTCCAGCGCATTTGTCTCTGGGATAGATGGCAAGCTGCCTTCATGTATTGAAGATTGCGGTGGGACGTGTATACAGTGATTAGATGCCTAGCCCCCCAAAGGTATTGTCTCCATTCTTGGAATGCTTTCTTGATAGCCAAGAGCTCTTTTTCAACCACCGTATAATTGACTTCAGCGGCATTCAATTTCTTTGAGAGGAAAGCCACCGGATGTAGCTGCCCGGTTTCTTTGTCCCGTTGAGATTGTTGCAAACGAATCTAGGACCCTATTTAAATATTCCCGATGTATGCCCTTATGCGGTTATATCAAATCATATCCTTATAAAGGCATAAGAATAATACCCATATTAAGTAATAGCCAATGCAGTCCAAATACAGCAAGGCTACTTCCATAGACTCCTAGAAAGCACAACGTGTTCTTAAACAAACCAAGCCTCCAGCAGCCCGGGAATTCCCCCTGCTTCTGTATTGATTTGTCCTAGAACTCCTGGAGTCCTGAAAGAACTGCGAGTTCTTAGTGACGTCTTATGTCCAACCTTACATCAAACTCGGCACCTTCCAGGTATAAATATACCAGCATCTGCCCTAGCAAAAGACACAGTGGTTTGGAGCAGATCGGCTATCCACTTGCCCGACGCCCTGCTGTAGTGAGTGCCGAAGGAAGCCGACCCTCCCATTGAAGCACTGAGAGAGATGCTGTCTTTTCTCCTGCCGAGAATTCCAGCTCCAGTGTTTCCCTGTCACCCTTGTGGGTTACTGGGAGATCGAGTCCTGAGAGAGAGATACAAGACCGCCTTCATTCTATAAACCAAGGTACGGAGCTGATTGGACCCTTAGAGAATTCTTGATTCAGATTCTTGGCAGAAACTATCTTAACTAAAACTGCAGATCACTTATTCTTCCCACGTACTAGGCTTAGGTTAGGTACACCGGGGTAGGCGTATCTTAGAAGCACCAGTTGAGTACGTTTAGTCATGATTTTATCTATGTATATATTTTATCTATTTTAAACACCGTATGACTTAGAAACCATACCATGCTTTTACAGTATTATTTCATAATACTCCTTTTACTGTACGCACTTTTCTTTATAACAAGTATTGCAATTGTGGCAACTCACTTCTCTTGCATGAGAAAGAAGCCTGTTCAATAAATAACCTCTTTTATTGAAAACGCCCGTCTCTCTATTTCTCTGCACTTCTGGTGAAACTAAGCATGCACGATTGACTGAGTAAAATAGTTATCTATTGTTTCAGCGACTCTGGAGGTATACTCCTTATTCTGGAGGGAGCAAAGTTGTCATGTTTATGCGGTTGTCAGAAACGAATCCCTTCTTGTCTATTCAGGAAAGTTAACACCTTCTTGTTTACTCGAGAAAGTTTCTAGTGACCTCTGAGCTAGCTGGCATTCATAATTAAGTTTAACATATTCAATAGAGACCTAGTCGACCTAAGTCCTACGTCTAAACTATCGTTTAGGTTATTCCAATGCACAGAGCCTATTGGGAATGTAGGAACTACACTACATGGTGCCCAACATTTGGTAAGGCGATAATTTAATGCTAGATACTAGAGTAATTCAGTCGTGCTTTTCACACAGACCCCTTTTTCCCGTAAAAACTCCAATAGACGTCTGGAGTGGGTGAAAGGTTAATATCCGGCAAAACCTAGTAGGATGAGAATCCTATAAATTAGTTTTAGGTTTAGTCAACTTTGAAAGATACAGTGTTCCAAAATATTGTGAATCTTTGTTTCCTTGAAACTTGCTCTGCAAACTTTCTGTCAGCAAAAATGACAGATAGTGAAGAGGAAAGGAGAGAGCTAGAATAGCAGCTCAAGTGGTCTTAGATGACACAGCTCTCCAAGCAAATGACCCGGATGCAATATTCATCCCGGCAAATATAGAGAAAACAATAACTATAAAACGTATAGAAAATAGAGTATCATCAAGAGGTGGTACAGTCATATTTGTGGTAGAGGCCCATGAATATCGGCAGACAGAGGTATTCTATTCATGGATAACATTACCAGCAGCAAATGCTGTGACACACGAGTTCCACTACTACAAAACAGAGGAATACGTCCCTTTCGATGACGTGGAAATTCCACTAACTTACCAAGAGCATCAGCTCTGGTTTAATGGCGCCCTAAAACATCAAAATCACAATACCAGGCTCGGTCCACAAGGTAGACCAGGAGCAACATGGCCGGTTCTAGCCAGCTATGTACCACATCCTGACATTGAAAAAATGTCAGACAGAGAACTTTAAGTTCAGCTAAAACAATTAATTAAAATACATAGACAATTAGTCCAATATGTCATGCGGACTTTAACAGTCCAACCAGCAATAAAAATTCCACAGCCACCCCTCACCAGGGGAACACAAATAAAATAACACCACAGACTATGCAATCAGTCATTGGCAAATTACCCGCAAAACGGGAACAAATTCCGTTCTGGTTAGATCAAAAAATTACTCAGATAGAGGCAGTAATTCCTGATTCTACGCCTAATGAAAAACACAGAATTCTGAAAATCTGTCTACCAATGGGGATCGCACCACATGTGGAGGACTGTGACACTTGGGGAACAGTCTTTGCTTCAATATACACAAAAACACATGGTGTTCCGTCTATGGCGGTTATACCAGACGTACTAAGACAGATTCAAAATGAATACGGTCCAGAGCCTGCTTTAAATCTAGGTATGAAATTACTGAAAGACTTTAAGCAAGTCTCGGCTATACTATTAGCCAACATAAAAGGAGAAGCAGCATCTGTGGCGATCTGCCAAAAATTGAAAGAAACAGATATAGCAGAACAACCTTTTGAACTTGCCATAATAATTGAAAAATCCTATGAAGAATTAGGTAGAGATAGTTTGGGTGGGAAACCACTAAAACCACAACTAACTGAAAATCCTGAAAAAAGCTTTATTACGAATAATCTCATTACTCCAAAAAAGAAGTGGGAGGGTAATAAACAAACCACTCCCAAAGAAAAACAGTTTCAGTCCAGAGGAAGGTCTCCCCAACGGAGAAATAGATCTCCAGAACGGGGGGGGCAGGTCTCCACAACGGGAGCCCTCTGAAAAAAGATGCAACCTTAGAAATAGGGACAATTTAAGAAAACCTGACAGATATCAAGATAATGATACACGTCCCTCTCAATCTTTTCAGACTTCCCCTCAGAAATCGGAAAGAAGAGGACGGTCAGAACATAAAGAAGAGCGCGGCAAGTCCAAAGACAAGGAACCTGCTCATCAAAGTAAAAAATTACAATTTCCCAAAACGAAGGTAGCCAGTATTAAAATAAAACATGCAGAGGATTCTGAGAACACAACTCAAGAACGGAGAATAGGCCCAGACAATGCTAGACAGCGCAGCAGAAGTGACCATAGCTCGCAAGATCCTGATGATTCTTCTGGAGACAGTGGACACAAATGAATACATTCAGGTGGAAACTGCAGACACCAGAGTTAGTGTACCCCATAAATTATATGAAATAACATTACGTATAGAAGGGGACAAAACTAGGAAAATAAGAGGTCTCTTTTGGGAGAACCTATCTAAAGGCTATGTTATCCTTCTAGCAGAGAAAGACTGGCCACCAGAGTTTGTCAGGGAGTGCCCACATGGCGAAGAAATGATTATGCCTGCCTTCTCAAATCACATTCCAATTCATAAAAAATAGACATATGCTAGAAAATGGGCAGTGGCCCAAGCCCCTGCATTATACAAAAATCATGTAGGATGGGATGAGGATTCTCCTCACCATAAAATTCAGTTACAAAATCAACCTACTGCACAGAGGCAGTATCCTGTTAAGCAAGAAGCTAAAGGGAGATCTTAGATCAACTTGAATACCGGGGGTGATTGAATATGCACCTCACAAATGAACAACCCTTTGTTTCCTGTCTCCAAACCAGACGATTCATATCGTCTAGTTTTGGACTACAGACACCTAAACTCTTGTTGCAAAACATTTGCAGTACAAAACTCACACAGTACAGCACTAATGAATAACATTGTGCGCAAAAAATATAAAACGACATTAGATATTTCAAATGGTTTCTTCTGTCAAAACATTGCACCAGAAAGCAGGTACTTAACCGCTTTCTCCAGTATGGGGGCACAAAGGCAATTCTGTCGTCTCCCCCAGGGATTCAAGAACAGCCCAGGATTATTTTCAACCAGGGTAACAGAAATACTACAAATGTATGATGATGAGGCATTATCTTATTTCAATGATATCTATCTTACAGACGATGATCTGGAGACACACTTGAAAAGAGTGAACACCATAATACTTGGGTTCGCATCTGAAGGGTACAAATTCAACTTTAAAAAGTCACAAATTGCCTACCTCACTGTCCTATTTTTAGGATATGAGTTATCAAGTGAAGGCAAAAGCCAAGCAGACAACTTCTTAGAGAAGTGTGCAGTACTACAAGCTCCAAAAACGCTGAAAAACTTACAATCAATTCTAGGTTTCCTGAATTTCGGAAGAAGTTACATACTAAACTACGCAGAGAGGGTTAAACCTCTCTACGAATGAATAAAACCTGATTTCAAACCAATTAATTGGACTCAGAAACACACAAAAATGTTACGATCAATTCGAACAGACATGTTAAACTAAAACAAAACTGCAAACACGCACAAACGAACGCAACCTTGTAATACGACTCATCCCAGGAAGATGCGGATTTATGTACCTGACCTCTAATGAAGGAGAAACAGTACCAATAGCTTATAAATCACACTTGTACACACAAGCTGAAATGAAATTCAGTTCTACTGAAAAAATTCTGACTGCGCTCCAAACTGCTGCAGCAAAAGAAAGAGCCCTAGCCCAAGGGAAGAGCATATCTGTTTTAACAGCAGTATCGGTCCCTGAGGCAGTAACAAGACCGAGCATTCCAAATGCTATGATATTAGATCCAAAATGGATACAATGGGTTAATTCTCTTGCTGCAACAGACGTGATACACGCATTTGATCCCAAAATGAAAAAACTAGAACATCTAGAATACGAACATGAATGTCCTCTGTCAATCGAAATTCTACCTCTCGAACTGTACACTTGTGTAATCTACACAGACGTATCTGCACAACACTACATTGTGGATAAACAAGTTTACAATGCAGCATGCGCGATTGTTAAAGGTCGCTGGCGCATAGGTAAATTCAGACCAATGGTCACTAAAACTGAATCACTCAAAAACTGTACAGCTCAGCGAGCTGAACTATGAGCTTTAAAGATGGCGCTTGAAAATGCCGATCGCGAATTCCCCACACTAATAGTGTGCGATTCGTATTATTGCGTCCATTCTTATAATAATTTTATGCAGACCTGGATTGAAAATGGTTACAAAGATGAGACAGGTGTCAAAATAAAGCATTAAAAACTATGGGAACAAGTAGTTCTTTTACAGAAAGAACTACGAAAGACTCACGTGATACATACACTGAGTCATCAACGTGATGGCGTTCACGTTGCAGGGAATTCATTGGCTAACAAAGCCACAACGGCAGCTGTTCAACCGGCTTCTGTAGCTACAAAAAAGCGTTCTAATAAACAAATAGATGGAGAAACCATGCTGGCAGTAAAATCCTCATTAAAAGGCGACTATGCGGCATTACCTCTCAACTATCCGCTCAACAATACATACATAATTGATGCGAACTCCGTTCCTTTTGCTCGAATCCCTGGAGTGGGGGACAGAGTAATTCCAAACATGAACTGGAGGGCTTACTTGATTCAAGAAGCACACATGGGAATGGGTCTGAGGCACCAAGAGATCTTGAAATCTCTAATAGAATTGCAATCACAATACTGGTGGCCGGGGATGAGCGTGCAAATTTATAATTTTGCAAAGGATTGTCAGGACTGCAATAGAGATCGCTGTTGTGAACCGGACCAGATACCAGCCCAGACACCTCTATTAGACAGCATTAGGCTATCTACACGCAGACATCCACACGGAAAAATGCGTTCCCAAAAATATTAAGACGAGAGTCATTTGGATGTGGCCCCAGCGCTCGGCTGACGCCAGAACTGTTATAAAAGATTTGCGAGTCTTTATCGGCATATACGCAATTGGCATGCTAAATTCTGACCAGGGTCCTGCGTTTAGCTCTCGAGCTTACAAGGAGGCCATGGCCAGCTTGGGCATTGCGGTACTCTAGTCCATTCCATCCCGAGGGAAATGCGGTAGTGGAAAGAAAAAACCGTGACATAAAGCAATCTATAACAGCGAGGGTATTAGGTTCGGGTGACGGGTGGTACAAACATCTAATAAGTGTCCAACGTAGTCTTAATAATCTGCCAAGACATTCTCTGGGTGGAATCACTCCGTATGAACTTTTGTTTGGTACTAGAATGATAATCGAAGATCTCGATAGTCAGACTTCAGTGGTGGAACAAAAAACCTTTGATATTAAAGATCGTTTGGCTGTTTTACAGGACTTAAATGAAACAAGAAGAAGTCTAAGTAACACAAAGCTAAAGCCAACGGCCACTGGAGAAAAACCACCTGTCCCAGCAAGACCTGTCTGGATTCCAAAGATTGGGGATCTGGTCAGAGAAGAGATCGTGGTGAAGAAGGAATTTGGGCCTTCTTACAGAAAAGCAGTACCTATCTTAGCTATCAGCGGAACAAGATCAGTAGTACTACCGCCCCTTGCTGGTAAAAAGGAGAACAGAGTTGTATCAATCGACCTGGTAAAACAACAATCATGTGGCCAATAATAAGTAGTAGGCCCAGTGGACTCCCAAGAAGTAGCAGAAGACCAAACCTTGCTACAATTCAAGAGGTTCAAACTGAGAGACTAATCACATTTGATAAACCTGCAGTGAATAAAAAAGGACTATGCAACAAAGCCATGGAACTTGTGCCTCTTGAAACCCAAATTGCAACAGCTCATCAGGAAACACCAATCTACAATGATGTAGCCTCTGACTGTACAAATCCAAAGATTAATGAAAATCCGGTAGCAATTCCAACAATTGACAGAACGGCATCTGGCTACTTCATCAATTTCGATGACTTTTCTGAAGATCCAAGTGAACATGAAGAAACACCAGCAAATAAAACTTTCAAAGAAAAAATAACTGAACTCTTTCATCAACTTGGAGAAACATATCTGATTTCACCATGGATTGAATTGTGGATTGTGTTAGGTGTACTTTTCCTCCTACTCTGGCTCATTTTGGTTTTAAGCTTGGGAAGATTCATTGATGGAAAATATAGTACAATGGACACAGCAAGTCAGAACATCAACTTGGTTCTAAAGCCTCACAGATCTTCTCACATTGAAAAAAGAGAACTATCGTCAGTAAACATCACAGCCAAATCCTACACCTGGTGGTGTAGCATGGGACACTACTGATTACATCTATGGCCCGGTTAAACTCTTGAAATATCCACACCAGTTCAAGGTTTCATTAAGTGACTTTGTATCACCTAGTACTTTCTCTGATGATTGGGACTTTGAAAATACTAATAATATGATGTCAGATTTAGAAATGGCAGCAAAATTTACAGAACATGATTATTTAGAAGGTTCATCAAACTATGAAGACATGTATTGCTTTAATCATTATGGGCATCACTATTTGCATAAATCTGCTAATCCTAGAAATGTTTTTGCTTATAATCAATGGGAACATTGTCCAACACCGCCAAAAGGCAGCTCGAAAACATTTTATGAGAAATTCCCATACTTCTCAGGGTTTAATACAACTGATCCAGAAACGTTTTATTTTAAAATGATGAATAAGACAGGAATTAAAAACATGTTGACAAATACCAAATTGATATATTCTACAAAATTTTATGAAAAAAATTCTACATTTGGTTTTGAATTTTGGAAAAACAACATTAAGACAAAAACTGTCTGGGGTATGAAAGACTGGCAGGGACAAGGTTTAGAATCATTATTCAGAGCCAGAACAGATAATGTTCCTGAATGACACCATTCAACAAACAACCTGTCTTGGCTTAGCCAAGATAAAGGACTTAAACAAACCGTCTATACCAAAGCCCATACCTGATAGTAATAGCACTACAGATGTGGAGCTAGACGTATCCCATATTTTACACCAAAATAGAACTAATCCTGATTGGAAAAAATGGTTGATCTGGCCCACAGACACTAATAACTGTCAAGTTAGATTCCTGAACAACAAACCGGGGTTCAAACAGAACAGGCCAGAACCAAGATATTCCCAGAGACAACATCCAGGGATAATTACAACATACAGTGTAGGAAAACTATGCCTCGAATGGCTACAGAAATCCACACTACCGGAAATTAAGCAACACTTGACTTTACTTAAAGAAGGTGCTGACTTGCGAGATTTCTTATGGGGACCTCGCAAACAGTGTCAAAAATGTTTCATATACGCCGGTATATACACTGCTTACAACGAAGCTTGGAAAGTAACGCAAATTGAAACTGCTGAAAAAATACGAGAAATTGATTGTATTAATTTGGAAAAATCACAGTCTGTAGTGGACAATGGGTTAACGACTCTGTCCTCCAGAATTTATTCACTGGACAGCATTGTATCATCTGCTATTGATATAATAGAACAGGATATGCTAATGTTACAACATGGCCAGTCCCCATTACGTTCTATTGGACAGTTAGGCTGGACGTTACAAAATCTCCGTTCAGGCTACGTGCCATGGCATCTAATCAACACAACGTCATTATTTTCTATCTTTAACCTTACTGATAAACAAACCTTTTTGGCACAAAAAGGATCAGACTATACGGTGCTGAGCATTGAAAAACTAGAAAGATTGCCATTGACAGTCTCCGAAAGACCCATCATTGAATGGATAATACATGGCACAATTACAATTCCGATAACGACTTTTCAGTTTCAATATTGCCAAAAGCACATACCAGCGGGCCTGTATGAAAGGTTGGGTAAAGGTTACATCAAGCCAACCTGGAATCTACCTTATACACATAGATGTTACAGTGGGGGGAAAAAAGAGGTGTTTCTTAGTGGTAACAACTGTAAAAATTCACTGAGCGGCACACTTCTGTGTCAAGGAATTAACTTGCATGTAGCCTGCGAAGGTTCATCTAATAACCTTTCATGCCACCTGCACGGCACCCCTACTACACTAATAGAGCCTTTTTTCAGAAAACTTTCCAACGGCAGTTACGTTATAATAAGTGACCGCAGCTGTTGTGGCATGGTGCCAGGAAGGGCCTATCTCGTCAGTGTAACTTCCATGCTCACTTGCTGTATGCAAGTATTGTATCCAAACAGCAAACCAGACAAGGAGGCAACGATATGGCCTTCTCTGAATATCTCTTCTATTCGAATTGATACTTTAAGCAGAATTAGAACATTGGAATGTTGGGAGCTCCATTGAAAACAATGGAGTGCTCTGGGCTTATAATGGCTGGTATAAGCCCGGAGCTCAAACATTCCAATGTTTCTTTGTTCACAGCTCTGGCTGTGAACAAAGGCTTCAGGGAGCCTGAGGGGATTCCAATCCCCTCACGCTTCCAAAAGGCTTTGTTTTTTTTGTTAGAACATTCTGTCCTCTAGTGACAGAATGTTCTAATAGCCTTATAGCCCTTCGTAGTCGGGCTATACCGCTATTAAAGTCCCTCTCCCTTGTTAAAGGCCCTCGCCTTCGGCTCAGGGCCTTTAACGCTGGAGAGGGCCTTTAATAGCCAGTATAGCCCTCTACGGCGGGCTATAAGGCTATATGAAATCCATTCTTTTACAAACAACTGTGCCTTTAACCTCGTCTAGAGAAACATATGATCTGCAAGTTGCAAGGACAGCAGCAGAGATACATGCATTATTATCGACAAATTGCCCCGTGCATTTCGTAGAAACGTTAAGTCAAATCTTAAACATGTCTGATACCAGTGGCATCGTACATGTATTTAAGACAGTTTTTTCAGGACTGTTAGCACCCTTTGAAGCAGTCCTGAGTATCTCCCGAATTTCGTGCACTCTGTGTTCAGCGGCCTGCCTCTCATTTTGAGACTTGTAGCAGGAATCTTATTTTTGTTCCTTCTGCTCCGATATGGCAAGTCAAGCCACAAACAAAACTCAGGCTACCATGGAAGAAACGCTCCTAGCAATGATATACCGAGACCGGATTACTAAAGTCCTCGGCTTGGCTCGGCTAAGGGATCTGAATACTACCTGGTTTCTTTCATTCAGACCAATCTGGCAAGATTGCATCCTACCTGTTCTACGATGCCTGCTCTGCGGAGAAGAATGCGTGTTGGACGTTTGTCTCACACTACCATCAGCAGTACCTATGGATATCGATACTTTGCTTGGTTCAGTAATGGCTCATGCAACGTGTTGTCCCCAGCAGCTACCTATTCTGATGACGGCATTCGTTGAGACCTCACCATTACGATTAGGTGGCGGTGAGGTACGAGATGAAAGCGGCACACAGGTTCAACCTTCTGTGACCATTGCTGATCTAGACACCGATGTCGGCAATGCTTCTCACATATGCACTATTTCAAATTTTTCGGACATGGTCCACCTTTCACCTACTGTTGTAGACGAATTCTTTGCCAGCCTATCTGAGTTAATGTTCTCTCCTCACAACGAGAATAACTTTTGAAAAGACGAGCACACAACGTTCCCTGAACTCTGAATTCGGCCTTCAGTTTTGATAAACAGAACTTCAAAAAAACTATTGGAACTATTTTTTCCCTGAAAGCGAAATTCTTTTCCTGTTCCCAAAATATTTACCTTTTTTTTTGGCACATGATACCCTGCTTAAAGTAGAACTATTCTTAGAGAACAAGGGGGCATATTACCAACCAATAGAAATAATTTTTGTCTCTAACTTGTTTAGAGACAAAAATTATCGCCGCAAATCGGCGATTTTTATTGCAGATAAACCTTGCTATTAGCAAGGTTTATCGCAAATGCAATAAAAAACGGCCGCAATGCATGAATATCGCTGAAAAGTCAGCGATTTTCATGCATTATCGAGCAAATGCTTTTAGCCATGTTATCCACCTCCCATTGGATAACATGGCTAAGAACTGCTCCTGGGCAGGTGTTAGCTTTTGGAGATATTCGCGCTTAGCGCGAATATCTCCAAAAGTTGGTAATAGGAGATAGCGATGTTAGCGACTGTTTCCAGTCGCTAACATCTTGGCACGCCCACTTTGCATGTCATTAGTGATAAATATCACTGACATGCAATGCGGGGCCCAAGATGGTCACTATCTCCTATTAGCTGTCGCTAACTGGTGTTAGCGGCAGCTTGGTAATAGGGAGATAATTTTGTCTCCGCTTTCTTGGCTTTTAAAGCCAAAAAAGCGGAGATAAAGCCCCTTGATAATATGCCCCAAGATTTCTATTTTTGAAAACTCTAGAGACAATATTTTGACTTAGCCTCTAGCTCATGTACAGTCTTGTATAAATATGTGATGAAATGGTCTCGACCTCCTCTTCTGTATTAAGAGCCATTTCATAAATGTAAATTTAGTGATTCATTCAGTCGCCATTTCAATGTACGATATATGCATTATCTGAATGATACCACTACTTGAAAATGTACAGTATAATACTCATTTTTCGTGTATATACCATTTCAAATGCATTTTATGTATTTTGGGGTGGGATGGAAAACACATGCATAGTTATGTTTAAAATTGCTTAGTATTTAGTAATGATGGACATTATACGTGGAGTGGGTGTTGTAAACAAATCTAGGACCCTATTTATATATTCCTGATTTATGCCCTTATCCGGTTATATCAAATCATATCCTTATAAAGGCATAAGAATCATACCCATATTAAGTCATAGCCAATGCAGTCCAAATACGGCAAGGCTACTCCCATAGACTCCTAGAAAGCACAACGTGTTCTTAAACAAACCAAGCCTCAAGCAGCCCGGGAATTCCCCCTGCTTCTGTATTGATTTGTCCTAGAACTCCTGGAGTCCTGAAAGAACTGCGAGTTCTTAGTGACGTCTTATGTCCAACCTTACGTCAAACTCTGCACCTTCCAGGTATAAATATACCAGCATCTGCCCTAGCAAAAGACACGGTGGTTTGGAGCAGATCGGCTATCTACTTGCCTGACGCCCTGCTGTAGCGAGTGCCAAAGGAAGCCGACCCTCCCATTGACGCACTGAGAGAGGCTCTGTCTTTTCTCCTGCCGAGAAATCCAGCTCCAGTGTTTCCCTGTCACCCTTGCGGGTTACTGGGAGATCGAGTCCTGAGAGAGAGATACAAGACCTCCTTCATTCTATAAACCAAGGTACGGAGCTGATTGGACCCTTAGAGAATTCTTGGTTCAGATTCTTGTCAGAAACTATCTTAACTAAAACTGCAGCTCACTTACTCTTCCCACGTACTAGGCTTAGGTTAGGTACACCGGGGTAGGTGTATCTTAGAAGCACCAGTTGAGTACGTTTAGTCATGATTTTATCTATGTATATATTTTATCTATTTTAAACACCGTATGGCTTAGAAACCATACCATGCTTTTACAGTATTATTTCATAATACTCCTTTTACTGTACGCACTTTATTTTATAACAAGTATTGCAATTGTGGCAACTCACTTCTCTTGCATGAGAAAGAAGACTGTAAAATAAATAACCTCTTTTATTGAAAACGCCCGTCTCTCTATTTCTCTGCACTTCTGGTGAAACTAAGCATGCATGATTGACTGAGTAAAATAGTTATCTATTGTTTCCGCGACTCTGGAGGTATACTCCTTATTCTGGAGGGAGCAAAGTTGTCATGTTTATGCGGTTGTCAGAAACTAATCCCTTCTTGTCTATTCAGGAAAGTGAACACCTTCTTGTTTACTCGAGAAAGTATCTAGTGACCTCTGAGCTAGCTGGCATTCATAATTAAGTTTAACATATTCGAAAGAGACCAAGTCGACCCAAGTCCTACGTTTAAACTATCGTTTATGTTATTCCAATGCGCAGAGCCTATTGGGAATGTAGGAACTACACTACAAGATAACACTGCTCCGATTGCCACATCAGAGGCGTCTGCCTCCACGATGAAAGGGATGTCTATTTGAGGGTGTCGCAGAATGGGTGCTGTACAGAAGGCCTTCTTGAGTTGAGCAAATGCCTCCATGGCTTCAGGAGTCCATAAAAAAGAGACTCCTTTCCTCAAAAGTCTTGTCACCGGGGCAGCCAACTGGGAAAAATGAGAGATGAACCTCGATAGTAATTGGAGAATCCAAGAAAACATTGCACTTCTCTCACATTCCGAGGAACCGGCCATTGTCGTACAGCTTCCACTTTCCTTTCAGCCATCCTAAACCCTGTAGGACTCAAAATCACTCCCCAAAACTCGATCTCAGTTACACTGAACTCACACTTGCTTCTCTTATAAAATAAACTATTCTCTTGTAATCGTTGAAGGATCCTGATTGCATGTTTAGAGTGCTGTTCCGGAGATACTGAATAGACCAAGATATCGTCTATGTACACTATCGCTATGTGATCAAGGTATTCCTTTAATACATCGTTTAAAAAATACTGGAATGCCGCCGGGGCGTTGCACAACCCGAACGGCATTACCAAGTATTCATACAAACCATATCGCGTCTTGAATGCCGTTTTCCACTCATCCCCTTTACGGATACGTACCAGGTGATAGTCTCCTCGAAGATCTAGTCGTGTGTAAATCGTAGCCTCCCTCACCTGGTCCAACAGCACTGGAATGAGCGGAAGCGGATACCTGTTTCTTACTGTGTTTTTGTTCAAGACGCTATAATCTATGCAGGTTCTCAATTCTCCATTGGCTTTCACCATAAAAAAAAGATGAGACGCAGCTGGTGAGCGAGAGGGTCGGATGAACCCAATAGCACAGAAGTGTTCGAAATATTTGCGCAAGTGTTCTGTTTCTGGTTCAGACAGAGCATATACTCTGCATGAAGGAATGACTGCTCCCTCCACCAAGTCAATGCGGCGATCGTAGTCGCGATGTGGAGGCAACACTTCAGCCTTAACTTCACTGAATACCTCATGATATTCTGCGTATTCCTGCGGAAGAACCATGTTTTTCTCAGCTGCGGTAGCAATCTGGTGAGTTTGAGCTAGGGCCAAAGCGATTGAGTAGTGATCTTTCATGCAATGGTTTAAACATTGCGTGGATAGGAAATGAATGGTTTTGTGTCTCCAATCCATGGTGGGACAGTGTCGCCATAACCAAGGCTTTCCCATGAAAATCTCATATTGTGGAGCCTCGATGATATTCAGCCTAATGTCTTCTACATGATCCTGGGGATCCCCTGGGAGAAGCAATACTACTGTCTCCGTGTGCTCCGTTATGGGACCTGACCTTAACGGGGTGCCGTCTACCGCCAGCACTGATTCTGGTTCGTTACTGGGTACTCTTGTTAACCCCAATTGCTGAACCAGGCCGAAATCGATGAAGTTACCGGTTGCCCCGGAATCAATCATTGATTGAACCTGATACGTTGATTGTTCTGTTTTTAACAGCATGGACAATATTATATGGGAGCTGCCAAAGAGGGTAGCTTCCATACTGGCCCCTGTGACTCTAGATTCTTCAGTAAGTCATTGGAACTGTCATTCTCTGTGACCCCTAAAGCTGTGATGGCCACTTTTTTCCCTGTAAAATACGTATTCCGTTTCTTGGGTTTCACCGGACAGTCTCTCACATAGTGCCCCTACTTGCCACAATACATGCAGAGACCTTGTGCCTGGCGATTCTCCTGTTCAGTCCTGGGCAGCGGTCGTCTGACCGCTCCGACGTCCATTGGTTCTGGTCCTGTCTCCTTCGGGGGTACTAGGGAACGGTTTTCATACTCCTTACCACTCCCTGCTCTGTCTCCCCTTCTACGTTCCCCTCCCCTTTCCTCCAACCTCTGGTGTAACCGTAGAGTAAGGTTGATTAGGTCAGTGCATGTAGTGGGTTGAGGGTCTATTTGGGCCAAGACATCCTTCATCTCTTCACACAACCCCTGACAGTAAAGGGACATCCTTTTTTCTTCAGGCCAGGCTGTCTCGGCTACTAAACGATTGAACGCAGTCAGGTAGGAAACCAGGTCCTCCTTTCCTTGCCGTAACTCTAATAGCTCTCTGTCAGCACTAAAGGTGGTGGCCCGGCGATCAAACACCCTCTCAAACTCTTTTCGGAATTCTGTCCAATCCGTGAGCAAAGGGTCATCGTTCCTAACTAATGGGACCGCCCAATCGGCGGCATCTCCCGTTAGGTATGATATTGCGAAAGCAACACGGGACAAATTATTAGGGAACGAGGCTGGCCCACAGGAAAAATGTAGGGCTATTTGTGTTAGAAATGTTTGTATTTTATGAGGGTCTCCTGAGTACCTTTCTGGATTAGCCAGAGGTATGGGAGGCAGTACCCTCACCTGAATCTGTGGAGTGGGAGAGGATATTTCAAAGGGATTCCTAGTCTGTATATCTACTCTCTCCCTTAAGGCTGCAGTCTCGGCTCGTGAAGTAGCTAATTCCTGTTGGACTAGCACCAATGCTTGTAACACATCATCTAGGGACGCCATATTTTGAGACTCACCCAGACCAGGAGGAGCATATATTCGTGGGCACGTGATTCCGTCGAAATCACAAGAACTCCTCAGGATCCGGGCGATGCTCAAAAGGGTCCACCTCCTAACATCCCCAGCTCTGATGATGTAGTATCCAGAGTACTGAGGCGATCAGGCGAGGGATAGGGATAGGGAGGGTGCAGTGTGGGAAGAGGGATACCTGTAACACAAAAAGAACATATAAGTACCATTCAGTTATCAGTCTAACTACTCTCATAAGTTCTCATTATTCGGTTCCACCAACCTAGACTACTTTTCAGTAAGAAGGAGAATTCCGATTCCACGTTCTTCAGGGAGACTTCACTGGGACTAGCTGCCTCTCTTTTCGTGGAACCAGCTGAACTGGTACCTATGATATCAAACACATGTATCACCAAATCTATCTCATCCATAGAACCACAGTAAAAAACCTCAATCACCCTGCCCCCTCATACGTACCCCATATCTCGCACTCTTGCACTTATATGAATAAATGGTCAAAGCAAAGTGAATGAAAAAATAGTCCATAGAATAATTGTTCATAGAATAGGATATCACTCTTCTGTTCAACATCACAGACGGTGCAAATCCCAAATTATAGATTTCCATTCAAATGAGCAAGGACGGGATTTCAGAACAAAGGAAAGAACTTAATCCAAAAAATGTCAAATCTCATCTCCACCATAGCTCACAGTACCTGCTCTGAATCAAATCCCCTCCTTACGATATCTCCTGGTCCCAGGTCACACAGGGTTCCCTAATTAACTCTGCAGGAATGGAAAACCTGCTAGGGAACCCAGTACTCAATCTAGGAAACGTGAAACAGAGACAGGACTCGGCTCTTGCAACCACAAACCAAAAGGAGACGGTACGCTCTTCCGCGCACCGCCAAACTTCCTCATGCAGCCGCACACGGGACACAGAGTGGCTTCTTCCCCCGATAGTCTCGCGTCTTAATACCAGACGCTCTTAAATGCTCGCCGCGAGCCAGGGAAACACTTGAGGAAGACAGAGGCTGGGAAAATCCACGTCTCAGCCGTGAGACCGCGTAGAACCCCCTTGAAAGGAACAAACAACGAACTCAGGTACAGCGGACTCGCCGCTCCGCTCAAAACAACACAGGAGGACCAACAGTCAAAATCACGTACACCACTTCCTGTGTGACTGTGAGTAATATAGAAATCCCACCTCCTGGCACAACTGAAATTCTGGGATTTGTAGTATATTAACCTGTAGGTTCAATGATGCTTCAGGACCTGACACCCACACCATGTCCGCACAGAAGAACCCAAAGTTCCTAAAGGAGGAGATGGAGATCCTTGTAGATGAAGTCATCAGAGTCGAGCCACAGCTGTTTGGCGCATTGGTCAGACGGACCAGCATAGCTGAGAAAACGCAACTGTGGGAGAGGATAGTCAATAGGGTGAATGCTGTTGCACCCATCAGATGCACAAGGAAGGAGTGCCAGGCCAGGTGGTACGATCTGCGGTGGATGATCAAGCTGAAGATGGACGAGGAGTACCTACAGAGCCAGCACACTGGAGGTGGTGGTCCCTGCAGACCAGTACAGTACCAGCCCTGGGAGTAGAAGGTGATGGCCCTGCTACCGCCGGTGGGAGTACATGGAATTGAAGGTGTCGTAGAGCCTGGTGAGTACACAAACAACTCATGTAACATGGGGGTAATGGCATCCACACCCCAAGTACAAAAAATGCCTGCACCAACCCCCAAGCCCCCACTGCCCACAACTACATCCAAAAACAAAGCTAATGCCACGAACATGCGTATGCCCCATTGAGAAAGCAAGGCCATGCTATGTCCCATGCTACAGGAAGCACAGACCCAAAAATGGACGTCCGGTATGCGGGGAGGTTGGGTGTCACAAAATGCATTGTGGGACTCCAAATCAAACCCAATTGCATAGGCGTCCACTGGGTGGGCACCTGGATCGCCAGTGCGTCTGGTGTGAGCCCAGTCAGGGCCGGCCCCAGTCCATCATGCTCTTGAAATGGTACCATTGTTCCAGGTGGCAGCCCCCTCCATTGGGTGTGAAGGGTGCAAGGGGGTGGGCGAGAAGGGTGCAAGGCAGAGGGCAAGAAGGGTGCAAGATAGAGAAGGGTGCAAAGCAGAGGGGAGAAGGGTGCAAGACAGAGGGGAGAAGGATGCAAGGTGGAAAGAAGAAGGGTGCAAGGTAGAGAAGGGTGCAAGGCAGAGGTGAGAAGGGTGCAAGAAGGAGGTGGAGCAGGGTGTAAGGCAGAGGGGAGAAGGGTGCACGGTGGAGGGGAAGAAGGGTGCAAGGTGGAGGTGGAGCAGGGTGCAAGGCGGAGGGGAGAAGGGTGCAAGGCAGAGGGGAGAAGTGTGCAAGGCAGAGGGGAGAAGGGTGCAAGGTAGAAAAGGGTGCAAGGTGGAGGTGGAGCAGGGTACAAGGGGGAGGGCGAGAAGGGTGCAAGGGAGAGGGTGAGAAGGGTGCAAGGCAGTGGGGAGAATGGTGCAAGTGGTAGGTGATGAAGTTAAAAATTTGCCCACCCCTATAAACATATCTGTGGACGCCCATGCCCAATTTCCCTCATCCCATATGGCCCAGGTACACACCCATGCACCATGCTCAATGCACAGGGAGTGGGAACGTACTGACAAGATAGCTGACACTGGGCCCTGGTGTAGGCAGCACAAGGCCCCCTGTGACCAGTGCAAACACAAACACCAGGACAACAAGGTCAGATCTCTTGGACAGGAACTCACAACCACTGTCATGGCAGCATGCTCCATGGGGAGACAGCCACATCACGAGGGAGGCCCAGTTCCAAATAAGACTGCAACTACCAGCACAGCCTGTCACACACACCCCTTACACAAACATACCTTCCTGGGACAGACAATGGAGTGCCCCACTGTCACAATGGTCATGTAACACAACAAAACCAATACAGATCTGCTGAAGCATCCAAACTAAAAATGCACGTTGCAGATTCACAAGCCCCTTGGGCTTCTTTCACACTGCCGCTGCATCACCTTTATGACGCAGCGGCTGCACAAAAGTGGCGCCATGGTGCTCTGTATTTACAAGGTGACGCATCTGGGAGAAGTGTCACGTTCTAAAGCCCTGCGCCATTAGTAGGTGTCCTGGCGTGAGGGGAGAGTGGGGGGGGGGGGTTGGGCTCTACAAGATTTCACTCAGTCACTTTTAAACACATGCTGCGTCAAAACCCAGTGCATGCTTGAAGCAGGCGTAAGGATTGACGCAGCATTGTGCAGATAGGGCCCCACAGAGCATTGCTGGAGCTGCGTTGCCCCGGTGACCCAACTCCGGCAATGCGCCACTTCTACGGCACAGTTGCGTGACGCAGCTGTGCCGTTTTTCCACCATGGTGCTCCGCATTGTAAATGTGTCGCATCCATGCTGGCATAGCTGTGGTGCACAATGACTGGCGAATCTCTGCTGATATGCAGGTCTGTGTCAGTTATTGTAAATATGCCCCCACATGTCAATGACTCCTGAGCACAGATCAATCTGACCCCACAACATACCCATCCACAAGTGAACATTGAGGACAATCCATAGCATAGACAACTACCAGGTGGAACAGTGCCAACTACAATGTGTATGAAAAATGGATGTTGCATTAAATGACATTAACATTGTCTTTCTCTCACACCCACAGGGCAACTTGTGGAATCTATCCCCAACAATGGGGGAGATGAATCACAGTCCCAGGCTGCGCAGGACCCTGATCCCACCGACAGCGACGCCTCTCACCGCTCCACGGATGACCCCAACCAACCTGGCACCTCTGGTTCTCAAACCTGTGCAGCACCTGGATCAGGAACATCTGCGCCAACCACCACCACCATTCCTGCCATATCCCAGCAGACATCTCAGAGCCCTGCCCACAGTCAACAACTGAGCCAGTCTGACAATGAGGGACAAGGTTCGCCGGGCACCCAGGAGATGGCAGACAACACCACCACTGCCATCCCTCAGGGGTCCCATCGACCCGATGTGCCCACAACGGCAGGCCAGGCTTATGTGGGCAGGGGTGGTGGGAATGGCGGCAAGCGGAGGCGAGAACCTGACCAGCCAGCTGTAGGGCCTGGTATGTCTCAACTACGCAACATCTTAGAGGCATACCGGCGGGACACCAGGGAGTTCAGCCAGGTTGTGGGGAACCTCACAGAGATCAAAAACCTGCAGGCCGAGCAACACGCCAGTCAACAAGAACACCAAGGACGGATGGAGGCAAGACTGGCTGAGCTCCTGGCGGTGCAAAGGGAGACATAAGCCATTCACTCCGTCGGATCGCAGACAACATGGAGCACCCTCCCTGTGTCGTCAGGCAAGACACTTCTAGGCAAAGACCACCCATAGGCACAGGGAGGGAGGAGGAGCAATCGTCCGACAGAGTGTCCCATGCATCGGCGTAGGCCTGCATATAAGGGTCCCCCAAGGAAGGTGGGTCGTCCACGGAAAAGACAGTGAGAGGCAGTGGGCCATGTGCATCTCCCAGGTCACCTGGTCTGGCACCTTGACCGTGTGTGCAACAGCATCACCTCATTGACTGTCCTACTCTCCCACATGGACTTGCTGGTTGCCGTCTGAACAATGATGCCAAGCACTGTGGTCTGGACTTTGTTGACTCAAACTGCAAGGCATCACATCTCCCTCTGTGAACTTTAGATTCCCGGCATTTTTGTACAGCACCTATCACTTACTCACGATTCACGCACAAGATGGATAAATAAACAAAACAATCACAAGGGAAATTGATGTTGCAGTCATTTTGCATGAGTCAACAACATACGTGTGGGGATATGTCAAAGTATGCCAGAGTGTGGAACAAACTCAAGCCATCCATACACTGGGATCTGAGTCTGGTCGAGGACACACATAGGTCACAATGTATCATCAAATACATAC
Source organism: Lissotriton helveticus (assembly GCF_964261635.1). Taxonomy (NCBI): domain Eukaryota; kingdom Metazoa; phylum Chordata; class Amphibia; order Caudata; family Salamandridae; genus Lissotriton; species Lissotriton helveticus. Next base: position 627,324,915 of record NC_136065.1, on the reverse strand, counting down.
ATGGAGTGCAATACTCACCCGTGATGGTTTCAAGCTGCTGAGGAGGGGTGGGCTTGCCATACTGCTCTGACAGTTTTGGAAGAGTTTTATTAAGGCGTAGAGGTCATGGGTCATGTGGAGGTGCCCAGGGAGGGAGTACCAGGTCTGTTTGGTGATGTGGGAGAACTATCTCCCGAATGCAGTTGTACTGTGGATGTGATGAATGGTGCCCAGGGCAAGGTTGACTGGACGGAGTTGGGGCAATGGGGTGTTGGATGGGAGAAGTCCATGTTCGTCTTTGGGGCTGGGGTTGTGGAGTGCCTCTTAAGTGTGGCTGAGGAGTCTGAAGGTGATCCTGCAGTTGATAGTGAGCCTATTGTAGGTATCTCAGGTGGACGGTCATGTGGCTGAGGCAAGATATGTTGAGGATGAGGTGTGCGGATGCAGCCTGGATGTGCACAAGTCCTCCTGGAGTCTGGCTGTTGTTTCTGCATAGAGGGCGTTGCCGTAGTTGAGCCGGCTGGGGTCGTGGACCTGGGTGACTGTCTGTCTTACCTAGCAGTGGTTGTATGTGAAGATCATTTGCAGCATGCGGAGGGAGTTGAAGCATGAGGTAGGGATGGTGTTGAGTTGCATGGGTATTGTGAGCGAGGAGTGTACGATGAACACCTGCATGCGTACATGGCCACTGTGTGTCGGTGCGCTGCCCAGGCCGGTGTGACACAAGGAGTTGTCCCAGCCGTAAGGGGACAATCCTCAGATGATGACCTCAGTCTTGTCCAAGTCCAGCCTCAGGTGGCTGATGTTCATCCATTCGTCAACGGACTCCATGCCTTCTTGAAGGTTGGATCTGGGAGTGTCTGGGTCTTTGGTGAGGGTGAGGAGCAGCTGGGTGTCAATGGCATAGGACATGATGATGAGGTCGTGTGCGCATGTGATGGTGGAGAGGGGGGTCATGGAGACATTGAAGATTGTCACGCTGAGAGATAAGCCCTGGGGCCTGGCCACGATGACCCCAGTGTACTACGTGCTGAAGGGAGGAGGCAGACTCCCCGGGCCTTGCCGGTGAGGTATTTGGCGATTTCATCCTGTCCCCTCCTCTGGATCCCAGTGTTGGAGATGTGTGATCTGACTGTGTGGTAGCACATGGTGAAGAATGCCGTTGAGAGGTCGAGGGGGTGAGGGTGTTGGTCTCACCATTGTTGAGCAGGGACCAAGATGTCGTTGGTGGTGGCAATGACGGCTGTTGCAGTGAGGTGATTACTGTGGAAGATGGACTGCTGCGGGTTGCCTGGAGGTGTATGCTTGGAGGGAGATGGTCAGTTGCTCATTGACTGGCTTATTCATGACATTTGCTGGGTAGGGAAGCAGGGTGATGTTCCAGGTGATCCTGCGGTACTGGAAAGTGCGTGTGTGAGTAGGTCACAGGGGAGTGAAAATGGGATGGAGGCTCGATGGAAACCTACCATAGGGTATCCATTTTGTTGGATATAGAGGCCTCACACACCTTTGCAGGTGTCATGCTTCATCATAGGCAATGCTCCTCGTTGGGTAGGCGGTGCAATTCCCAACGGGCAACACCTCTAAGAGGGGCTCTTTAGCGGAGATCTTTTAATCCAACTGCCTATAGGTGAAGTGTGGGTGAGGGGCTTGAGAGTTGTAGATGGAGGAGTGAGTTAAAATGAAGCACAGGGTACCAGAAAACAACTTTATTCGGGCAGTCCCTTGCTTCAAATAAAACCAAAAGCTAGTCTATACTTGCTGGGAAATTAGGTTTCACAGCACGAGCAAAGTCTAGGAAGTGAAGAATGTGGTCGACATGTTTCTCGCTAACTGTGCATTGACACACAATTCATCAGGACCTAAATAGAGGTGAAAACTGTCTACAAAACATGATCTCTCAAAGTATCAATGACTCATTACAATTATTGGAATGAAGTACCTGTTTTACACTGTTCCTTGCCTATATTGGGAGACAATGGAGACAAATTAATAACAGGTCTGGTTCAAAATTCATACTCAAAGTGACCTTACACACACAGTGATATACAAGTGAGGGTGCCGCTAGTATGTGATTAAAACCAAGAGTGGGGTACTCAGCTCGGAGAGCAGAGTGAGAAACATGCCCCCGTGGTCGAGTACAGTTAAAACAAAGCAGCAGAAGTATTCAGGTCAGACCCAACTCACCTAATGGTCAGGATTTATGTGTACTGAAAAAAACAAGCGAAACCACTTGACCTAATGCGCACTGTTGCACTTCCAGCTGGAGTGCTAATACTCAACTATTCAACAAAATTATTTTCAAATATTAAATAACAAAACATTTACATGATGAAAGACATCCTTTCATTGTTTTTCATTGTTGTTTACTTAGTTCATTATTGGAATGTAAGTCACTTTATTACCAATTGGAAATTTCATTAGATTACATTTTTACATTCACAGTTATAACATTAACATTTTCATGCTTGCTTTTGACGCCCTATGCATTTCGGGCCCCTTGGCCCTTCCTCAGGGGCTGTATCTTAACTCTATGTCTGTCAAAATATCAACACAAATCACTGGATACGATCATGTAACTGAGCTGCTTCTTGGTGTTGCGTGTTAGTCTCAAACTGACGAGGTGGGGCTGCCGTATTGCTTCTAGGGACTCTTGATCGGCTCGATCCGCGTTCTTTCGCTAATCATAAACTCCGCGTAGCTCCGCTTCAAGATGCCGGAGTTCGTACTAACTTCTTGTTGATCCAGGATTTATGTGTAACAACAGTAACCAGCGGGTCGTACATCGGGAGTGAAGCCTCTGTGATTTAGGCTAAGCATGGAGAGAAGAGACAAAGGACAAAAAACAAAAACAACATGTAGTGATGTTACAGGCGCTATAAAAGTATTCATAGCCATCCGTACCCGGTACATGTGGTCCGTTAAGAGACAAACGTATTGATTCAACTGTAATGTTCATAGCCCAAGCATGACTCAGGACCAAGGCAGATAGGTATTGAGTCCGGGCTTATTGAATCAGTAACACGCTAGAGCCAATGCAACCAAAAGAAAAGGTAAACAATGAAATAATGGCCTCAGAATCTAGTCAGCAAGGGCACGAGGCTCAAAGCAATAGTATGCAAGGTGCGTATAGTTTTTTTGACAACTCGGTGTGTTATCGCATGAGTGGTCAATAACATTATGAAAGCGCTAGCAAATTAAGCCTTCCTCTCTCCGTGAGTGGTTCTACTGCCCTTTGAGATCGTAATAGATCTCTTCCTCCCCTTTTTGTATACGATCCTGCGGTACTGCCATCCAATGTTGAAGAAGGGCCTGGGTCTCTGCATGCCTCCAGCTCCCATGGAATGCGGCATACTCAAAGGAGATATTCATGACGTGCCGGAGGTGGTCTCTAAGGATGGGGTATGCAGTGATTGAGATGTTGTGTGGGAAGGGTCCTGATGGAGACCCGGAGTGGATTGTGTACATGAGCCGGGTGGTGTCTTTGCTGCTGACGGGAGTCCAGGACCTGAGGGGGGAGGGGGTATGTCCTGTGGATAATGGCGCTGTCTGCCTCTGTTTGGCGTGGCTGTCGTGTACGTCCACGAGCTTGCAGTGGTAGAATGTTGCAAGGGATCCCCTTGGCCTTGCAAGGGTGGGATGTCTTTTGGATGGAAAGCTGGGGTTAGATAGTACTCTCATGATGCCGATGAGCTCCTTTATGTTGTGTGTGTTGGTGCCTATGCCCTACCTCAAGGATGTCCTCTTGTCCATGCTGATGATATGGTGATGCCTGTGTGTGGCGGGTTTCAGGGCTGAAACGTAACTGCTGATTGTTTGTTTAGCAAGGTTTGCACGAGAGTCCGGCTAGACCTGTATGAGTCCAGTAGGTCTTCCTTGTCCCAGGTGGCTTAACTGTTGTTGTGCTCCACAGGAAAGTCCACCAATGTGGCAAGAGTGTTGGATCAGTCGCTGATCCAGTGTGTGAGGTTGCAGGTTGTGCGGTGGCGTTGGTTGGAGTGTACTGGGCAAGGGTGCCACACAGCTCGTCTGTGGTGACTTAGGTCAAGCATCTTAGTGGGATCTGTAGCGGAGTGTGGGGCAGTGTGTTGCTTGTCGGAGAACTGGATGCAAAAGTTGATGTACCAATGAAGGATGGTGGTGTGACTGTCCTCCAGCCAGAAGTTGCTGTCCCCCTGCCACATGTAGTCTGTGTAGGTGAGGGCCTGCGTGCTGATGTAGTTATTGATGGCTTAGCAGAATTGTGGGTGTAGGCCTGGAGATCTGTAGATGATTGTTAGACTGAGGGTGGTCAGGGGGTTGGTGTGAAACCTGAAGTGCAGGTGCTTGACAATGCTGAGTGTGTCCTTGTTGTTATATGTGACTGTGATGGCAATGTTGAAGTTGTGTTTTGAGGATGCGTTCAACCAGGTTAATGTAATGAAGGCGATGTGTGGGGCTGTTGTGTTGAGAAGGTAATAGAGTCCAATGGCATGCTGGTGGATGGAGTGGGTGTGCAGTAGGAGGCACATGACCTGGTTGTACGGACATGGTCTGTTAGGCGGGGTAGCACGGTGTAGGCAGTAGGAGTTGCACACACAGCATGTGAAGCTGTAGTGTGTGAGCTTACGGGTTGCCTGATAGCAGGTGGTTGATTGTCTGGTGTTCATTGTTTGGAGGGTGGCGGGAGCATGCATCTGTTGTGTTATGTGGGTCATGCAAGGACCATAGGGTCTTGCACTGTGCACGTTGCAGGCGCTGACGGGTGCTGATGGTTCTGCCTTTGGCACGGAGGTGGCGCAACAGTGGCACAGACAAGCTGCTGCCTGCATTAAGAATAGGTGGAGGGAGGGAGGAGCATCTGTGAGGCATGTGGGTTGCACAATCAGGGCACTCGGTGGTGCGGTGTCGCAGGGGAGGCAGCAGCAGGAATGAGTGAACACATGACGGCGGAAGGGGTGAGACACCAGGCAAAAAGTAGCACACAAAGACAAGGAGGTTAGAAAGGCACAGTGTAACAGGTGTATGAAAAGGAAGGAGTGTCTGGTTACTCATGGGTCACTCAAAAAAAATGGATGAACAATCACCAAAAATGACGGGCACAGGATCAGGCACCAAAAGGCCAAGATGCTCCCAGGACACACAGCATCAGCAGGTGCTGCCTGCCCATTGTGGGTAACAACCTGCACAAATACATAGACAACCAAGTACTGAATGCACAATAGGGATCATTAGCCATGAATAACTGCATGCATGTTGGCAAAGTACACATACTCCCATATGCACAATCTTTGTCAATTATGCCATATATGATGCATGCAAAGTGGCAAGAGCTCTGCGGTGACAGTGATGAGGCACATTGTACTGTGGTGAACACATTTACTACACAAATGGATCAAGTATGTGTTGAGGCCATGCTGCATGAGCCAATGTCCTTGGCCAGTGCCATTGCTCTGAAGAAATGAACAGTCATGTTGTTGTATATGAATTCAGGACCCTAGTGTAATTTTCCTGATTCATGCCCATATATAGGTATAAATCACCCTATCCTTATCTAGGCATAGAAATCATAACCATATTTAGACTTAGCCTATGCAGTCCAAATATGGCATGGCTACTTCCACTAGTTCCGAAAATCCACGATTTTTTGGAAAAACCCGCCTTCAGCAGTCAGGGACTTTCCCTTGCTTGAATATTGATTTATCCAGGAACTCATGGAGTTTTCAAAGAACTGAGACTTTGATGACGTTATTATGTCCAACTAGGCACCTTCAAGGTATTAATATGCCCACACTTGCCCAGGCAAACACACAGTGGGTTGGAGCAGTTCGACTATCTACTTGCCCGACGCATCTCGCTGAAAGCAAGTGCCAAAGGAAGCCGACCCTTCAGCAGACGCACTGAGATAGATGGTGTATTTTCTCTTGCCGAGAAATCCAGCTCCAGTGTTTCCAAGCTACCCTTGCGGGTTGTTGGGAAATCGAGTCCTGAGAGAGAGATACCAGACCTCCTTCATTCTAAAACCAAGATACGGAGCTGATTAGACCCTTAGAGATTTCTTGGATTAGATTCTTGGCAAAGAATATTGAAACTAAGTTAAACCTGACTTACTTCTTCCCTTGTACTAGACCTAGGTTAGGTAGACCGGGGTAGGCATATTTTAGAAGCACCAGTTGAGTACTTTTTAGGCTTTATTTATTAATGTATGTATTCTAGTATTATATGGCTTAGAAACCATATCATGCTTTTACAGTATTATTTTATAATACTCTTCGTACTGTACGCATTGTACTTTACAACCAGTATTAAGATTGTAGCAGTTAATTGCCTCTGCATGAGAAAGAAGATTGTTCAATAAATACCCTTTTATTGAAAACGCCCATCTCTCTATTTCTCTGCACCTCTGGTGAAACAAAGCATGCACTATTGACTGAGTAAAATAACTATCTTATGTTTCCGCGACTTATGAGATAAATTTCTTATTCTTGGGAAACAAAGTTGTCATGTTTATGCGGTTGTCAGAAACTAATCCCTTCTTGTAAATTTGAGCAAGTTTCTAGTGACCTCTGAGCTAGCTGGCACTCCCAATTAAGTCTAATATATTCGATAGAGACCTAGTAGACCTCAGTCAAATCTGTAGTATATGTTATTCCAATGCGCAGAGACTATTGGGAATATAGGAACTACACTACATGGCACCCAACGTTTAGTAAGGCGATAATTTAACACTATATACTAGAGTAACTCAGTCGTGCTTTTTACACAGACCCCCTTTTTCCCGTAAAAACTCCAAAAGACGTCTGGAGTGGGTAAAAGGATATAATATCCACCATAACTGAGTAGGACGAAAATCCTATGTATTAGTTTTTGGTTTGTTCAATGTTGAAGGATACAGTGTTCCAAAAATATTGTGCACCTTATCTTTGTTTCCTTGAAACTTGCTCTGAAAACTTCAGTCAAAAAATGTCAGAGAGTGACGACGAAAGGGAGAGAGCTGCAGCAGCAGCTCAAGCAGCTCTTGACGACACAAGTCTCCAACAAAATACCCCGGATGCTATACTCATCCCGGTAAATATAAGGAAAACAATCACTATGAAACTTATAGAAAATGGAGTATCATCGAGAGGTGGTAAAGTAATATTTGTCATAGAGGCACATGAATATCGGCAGCAAATCTAGTAACACACGAGTTCCACTACTACAAAGTAGAGGAACCTCCAGCGGAATACGTTCCTTTCGAGGACGTTGAAATTCCACTAACTTACCAAGAGCATCAGCTCTGGTTTAATGGCGCCCTACAACATCAAAATCATATTACCAGTCTCGGTCCACTAGGTAGACCAGGAGCAACATGGCCGGTACTAGCCAGCTATACACCACATCCTGACATTGAAAGAATGACAGGTCCAGAACTGTTAGCTCAGCTAAAACAGTTAATAAAAATACACAGACAATTGGTTCAATATGTCATGCGGACTTTAACAGTCCAACCTACTATAAGGATTCCACAGCACACCCCTCATCGGGGGAACACAAACAAAATTACACCACAGACTATACAATCAGTCATTGTTAAATTACCAGCAAAAAGGGAACAAATTCCGTTCTGGTTAGCTCAAAAAAATTACTCAAATAGAGGCAGGATTTCCCAATAGTACACCTCATTAGAAACACAGGATTTTAACAATCTGTTTACCAATGGGGATTGCACCACACATAGAGGACTGTGACACTTGGGGTACAGTCTTTGCTGCAATCTACACAAAAACACATGGTGTTCCGTCTATGGTGGTAATACCAGACGTCCTAAAACAGATTCAAAATGAAAACGGACCAGAACCTGCCTTAAATCTTGGTATGAAGTTACTAAAAGATTTCAAACAGGTCTCGGCTATACTATTAGCTAACATCAAAGGTGAAGCAGCATCCATGGCAATCCGCCAAAAACTAAAAGAAACTGATATAACAGAGCAACCGTATGATCTTAGATCAAGTTGAATACCAACGGGTGATTGAAAAATGCACCTCATCTATGAACAATCCTTTGTTTCCTGTCTCCAAGCCAGACAATACATATCGTCTAGTTTTGGACTATAGACACGTAGGGCTAGATGTAGGTAATAGCAAATTACCGAATGGTAAATACCGAATTTTACCGATTCGGTATTTACTAATCGGTAATTGCTATGTAGGAAAAAAAATCTGTAAAAATACCGAATCGGTAAGATTCAGTAATTACCGATTCGGCAATTAACGAATCAGTATTTGCCATTGATTCCCATGGGCCTTGAAACCCATAGGAATCAATAGCAAATACAGATTCGGTAATTACCAAATCGGTAAAAATACCGAATTTCCAAGTGGGACAGGGTGTCACTTTGACACCCTATTGCACCCCTGTTTCTGGCTTGTGTGCCATGTGACACACATACATGCCCTCAGGGCATGTATGTGTGCCACATGGCACAGGTGTACATGCACAGATGTGCATGTACACAGAAATTCGTAATTTACCACCCTAAAGTTTTGGGTGGTAAATAACGAATTTCTAAGGGCATGTGGCACTGTAAACTGTGCCACCTACATATTGAATTACAATATCGGTAAATTTACAGATTCGGTAAATATACCGATTCTGTAATTTTCTTGCCCCCTACATTACAAAACCCAAATACTGGTCGGTAACGGCCGAAATCGGCGGTTACCGACCGGTATTTGGGCTCCTACATCTGGCCCTTGTTGCAAAACTTTTGCAGTACAAAATGCATATAGTGCAGCACTGATGAATAACATTGTGTGCAAAAAATATAAAACCACATTAGATATTTCTAACGGTTTCCTCTGTCAAAACATTACACCAGAAAGCAGATACTTGACCGCTTTCTCAATTATGGGGACACAGCGACAATTTTGCCGTCTCCCCCAGGGATTCAAGAATAGTCCGGGGTTGTTTTCAGCCAGAGTAACAGAGTTACTACAAACGTATGATGATGAGGCATTATCTTATGCCGATGACATCTATCTTACAGACGATGATTTGGACGTGCACTTAAAAAGAGTGAACATCATAATACTTGGGTTCGCTTCTGAAGGGTACTAATTCAATTTTAAGAAATCACGAATTGCCCACCTCAACGTCCTATTCTTAGGATATGAGTTATCAAGTGAAGGCAAAAGCCTGGCAGCCAACTTTCTAGAGAAATGTGCGCTGCTTCAACCTCCAAAAACGCTGAAAAACTTAGAGTCAGTTCTAGGTTTCCTGAACTTTGGAAGAACCTATGTTCTAAATTACGCAGAAAGGATTAGACCTCTCTACGAACTAATAAAACCTGATTTCAAATCAACTAATTGGACTCAAGAACACACAGAAATTTTGCATTCAGTGCAAACAGACATGTTAGCAAAAACACAATTACAGACACGCGACAACGTACGCAACCTTGTGATCTGAATCATCCCAGGGAGATGCGGATTCACGTACCTAACCTTTAATGAAGGTGAAAAGGTACCAATAGCATACAAATCACACTTGTATTCACAAACTGAAATGAAATTCACCTCAACAGAAAAGATTCTGACAGCCGTTCAAACTGTGGTAGCAAAAGGGAGAGCTCTCGCACAGGGTAAACGCATAATGATCTGCATGTACCTGCTTTAGAGGCAGTGACAAAAGCAAGCATTCCAAATGCTAAGGCTTTACATCCGAGATGGATATAATGGGTTAACTCTCTTGCTGCAACAGACGTTGAATACGTTTTTGACCCCTACTTGAAAACACAAGAATTTCTACAATACGAACACGAATGTCCTCTGCCGACCGAGATTCTGCCTCTAGAACATTACGGATGTATAATTTATACAGACGGATCAGCACAGCCCGCAATTGGGGGTAAACAAGCCTATAGTGCTGCATGCGCGATTGTTAAAGGTCGCTAGCGCGAAGGTAAATTTAGACCTATGGTCACTAAAACTCAATCACTCGGAGACTGTACAGGTCAGTGAGCTGAACTACAGGCTTTCAAGATGGCGCTTGAAAATACCGATCACGAATTCCCCACACTCATAGTGTGCGATTCACATTACTGCATCCAGTCTTACAATGAATATCTGCAGAACTGGGTTCAAAGTGGTTTCAAAGACGCAAAAGGTAGCACAATTAAGCAAAAAATGCTTTGGAAGCAAGTAGTTCTATTACAAAAAGAACTACAAAAGACTCACGTGATCCATACACTGAGTCATCAGCGTGATGGCATTCACGTTGCAGGGAATCCATTGGCAGATGAAGCCGCAAAGGCAGCTGTGCAAACGGCTTCCGTAGCTGCAATAACTCGTTCAAAAACAAAAATAGACAGCGACATAATACAAGCTGTCACTGCCTCAGTAAAAGACAGTAGTAAAACACTCCCAAAAGGCTTTCCAGTAAAGTAATTGAAAGGAAACTAAGGAAATTCAAGCGTGATACCGTCGATTATAAGCTAGGCGAGGTATATAACTGGGCCGAAATATATGCGGCCAGAAGACAAAACCGAAACCAACCCAATCGATCAACAGATGGTGATACTACATCGTCAGACGATTCCACTCACAAAATGCCCCCACGAGGCAGACCAAGACAACAACCTTTCACATCAGATAATAGATAATAGACCATCTGAACAAGCATCAACCTCTAAAAATAATACCGGTCCAAGGAACATATCACCAACACCTACAACAGTGGAGCCTTTTTTAGAAGTAGGCCCAGACCCACTAGACGATCGAGGAGGTGCAGAAGAGGACAGTTTGCTTCCACCAGCCAAGTCGACCAGAAGTCACAGAATTTAGTGGTAAATATTTCACAAAGTTCCTTGACGCAGATACAAGTACAAGTGCTACAAAAGGGCATGAATTTTGTCCTCACCTATCAAACAAACGAATTAGACACTTCAATATCATTTTACAAATTTATGAGAACTTTGCGTTTGAGACATTTTTTTGACAATGTCTGTGTACCTCAAAACACAGAAGACAAGGACACACTCATGGGCTTACGACCCCATAGCACTTTTTTGGCCCCAATGAGCCATAAAGTTCTTGACGTATTTGAAAAAGCAGTACAACAAGATTTACATACGCTTTTCAATACCAAAAAAACAATCAATGTAACCTCACTAATCAAGAAAGACAAGCTTTACGCCAACTATCTAACAATCAGACAATCACGATATGTAAAGCGGATAAAGGTGGTGCGATTGTAGTTTTGGATTCAACATACTACCAAGAATGTCTTCAAGAACATCTACAAAATCCGGACCTATACATGCGTATGAACTCGGATCCTACTATGGTCTTCAAAGAAACACTCACCAAGATCATAAATACAGCCATATCATCGAATGCTATTAATGAAAGAGACAAAAGATTTCTTATTAAGGACTACCCACAGGTACCATACATTTACTTAGTACCTAAGATCCATAAGAATCTGACACGACCGCCATTTAGATCTATTGTCAGCACCACCAATTCTATTCATGCACCTACAGGAGCTTACATTGACAAACATCTACAAGCCAGTGTAAAGGGTATGACCACGTACATACAAGACACTACCGATTTTCTAAACAAATTGCAAAATATTTTGATCCCTGCCAACCAACCTATCATTCTATGTACTATTGATGTCAACGCCTTGTACACCTCAATCCCCCACAATTTGGGGTTGGAAGCTTTGGAAAATGCTTTAGTACAAACAGAAAAACCTCTGGAACTTCAGGTCTTCATATTGGAATTAATGCAATTCATTCTACACCATAGTTACTTTCAAACCAACGAAGGTCAACGAAGGTCAATACTATCTTCAACTGTCTGGAGTAGCCATGGGCAACTGTGCTGCTCCAGCATATGCCAATCTTTTCATGTATACCTTTGAAAAACAACACATCCTCCAAAACGCTTCATGGCAACCTTTTCTATGTGCATATTTTCGGTACATAGACGACATTTTCCTTGTTTGGCGAGGAAATGAGATGCAACTGGTTTCGGCCATAAGGGATCTCAACCACGTGAATGAACGGATACAATTCACCCACACGCTGAGCATGACTGAAATTTCATTCTTGGATGTACAAATTCAAATACATGAGAATCAATTCATAACTTCAATTTTTTCCAAAGACACAGATCGTAATAATTACTTACATTACAAAAGTTTTCACCAACCTAGTCTGAAACGCCACCTACCCTACTCACACTTACTCAGAGCAAAACGCATTGCATCAACGGAACACCTGTATCAAGAGAACAGTTCTAATATCCTCAACAAATTCCACCAACGAGGTTACCCAGAACCAATCACACTCATGGCTGAAAATAGAGCCAAAATTAAGAATCGCGTAGAACTCCTGAAACCTGCATGTAAAAATTCACAACAAACAAGTAGACCTGTTTTTGTCTCTAAATATTCTACTCATTCAAGACAAATTAAAAATGTGATTCGCAAACACTGGGTATTACTACAAGCTGAAGTCGATTTCAACCACATTTTTGAGAGGCACCCCATTTTCGCATACCAACGGACCAAGACCATACAATCTTTTCTGAAACAACCGACCATGATCACGAACACCAGGTTCAAAGGAACAATTCCATGCTACAATTGCAGTCATTGCAACAGTATAATACCTGGATCTACACTAACTCACCCTACACAAGGAACACCTATCAATCTTGCAGTAAATGCTACATGTGACTCAAGAACGAAAGATTAAAATCAGACTCAACGAGCACAGAAGCAACATTCGCACAAAGAACCTAAAGTCTAATATAGCGGCTCATTACACTCAACAGTCGCACAATCCCAGCCAAATCAGATTTTTGATCTTGGAAACAGTGGAGAAAAAGCCTCACAAAGACAACAATAAGATCCTGTTACAACGTGAACTTGCTTGGATATATCGTTTACAGGCTACACAGCCTAAAGGATTAAATGATAGACTTGAATTCAGTTGTCCTTGTAAATATATGTACTTATTATCACATATGACTTCATGATCTCTCCATCAGCTGTGATGACCTTTATCACTCTTACTATTTATTCTATTCTAATTTCATTCCTTCCTACTTTTCTGGTTTCTCCATGACTTACCCCATTGATTTGCTTCCTGAGCATTTATTTCTACCTACTTTTAATTTCTTAGTTTAAATATGTGGCACTCTTATTTTCTATCACAGGTATACATATATTTTTTTGATGTATTTAACTTGTGTACCGCTACCAGCACTGTTGGAATTTTCTTATAAGTTACAAAATAGCATGGATAATATCGAGGGTTCACTTGGTATTTTTATCGTTGGTTGTTGAAAGCAATTTTGTTTTCACGCTTGTATTTACATTCGGCGAGTCTTTTCTCCATATCTAACCACTCTTCTTTACTTATGAACACGCATCGCGCATGCGTGGCGTCTTCCGGGTTCGCTGTCACACGGGACCCGACTCTCACTGTTACACCGTCTTAGATTGGAACTAGAACACCTCCAACTACGGGTAGGAATACAATTCAGTGCAGATCTGATTCTCACGGTGTAATGTACCTTTAGTCACCACCCTAATAGTCCGTGTTAGTGTGCACCGTCGGATTACTCGGGTTCTCTACACCCTTAGGGCTTTTAATCACATGGCAACTTTGTTTTGAGCACTTGTTCTTTCAAATACTAAGGCTTTCCTACTATATAAGCTGCACGTTGCTCATTACTATTTTTTGTCACTTTGAGGCACTTGCACCAATGGGTGGTTACGTGGGATGCCTGCGGGCTCTTTTGTTCCATAATCAGGATCTTTGTCTTGTTTCACTCGCGGGACCGCTACGCCATTATTTCTCTAGCTATGATTTACCTGCAATGTTTATTATATTGGTTTGCACCTACTATATAGTATGCTAAGTACTTTTAGTATATTGTTTTCTGTGAATGTTAATCTTGCTCCTGAAATTCAGTATGATACAAATGCCTTCCCATTTAATTTTCAGACCCCCTGAAGAAGCGCTCATTAGCGCGAAATGCATCGGGGATTATATTACACTATGGATGTAATTTCATGTATTATGGATAACCAATGATGGATAAGCTTTTACAATTTTACCATATGGAACTAATATGATGGAATAATGATATATGGTTGAATAAAACTTTTGGAAACCATTCAAACCACGACTTTTTCATAAAAACATTATGTGTACAGATATAGAACACACATTGTGTCCAAGAGTGCACCGGGTTATTCTTACTCTTCAGTAAGATCTTGCAAATCTTTCCAGTAAAGTACTCATATATAGCTGATGCAAATAATGTTCCTTTTGCTCGAATCCCTGGAGTGGGGGATAGGGTAATCCCAAACATGGAACATAGGTTAGGAGTAATCTTAGCAGCACATGAAGGGCTCGCCTCTGCACATGCAGGAGTTTCCGCCACAGTATCATTATTAAAACAGAGATATTGGTGGCCGTGCATGAGGAAAAAAACTAGAAACTATGTTCTAGAATGTGAAATCTGCCAGAAGATGAAAGTTTCAACCGTAAAACGACCTGCACAGACGCCCCTTCTAATCTCAGATAAACCATTAGCGTGGGTTTATCTGGACTATTGTGGTCCCTTACAAGGGGATGGCAACTATAAATATATCATAGTTGCAGTGGATTCCTGCACAAGATTCATTTGGATGTGGCCTCAGAGCTCGGCTGACACCCGAACTGTTATTAAAGATTTGCCAGTCTTTATCGACAAATACGCAATCGGCACACTGCATTCTGACCAGGGTCCGGTGTTTAGCTCCCGAGCTTACAAGGAGGCCATGGCTAGCTTGGGCGTTGCATTGAGGTACTCAAGTCTATTCCATCCTGAGGGAAATGCGGTAGTGGAAAGAAAAAACCATGACATAAAGCAATCTATAACAGCTAAGGTATTAGGCTCGGATGACATGTGGGTCAAACATCTAATAAGTGTCCAACTTAGTCTTAATAATCTGCAAAGAAATTCTCTGGGTGGAGTCACTCCATATGAAATACTTTTTGGTACAAGAATGATTATCCAAGACCTCGATTGTCAAACTTCAGTGGTAGAACAAAAACCCTTTGACATCAAAGATCGTTTGGCTGTTTTACAGGACTTAAATGAAACAAGAAGAAGTCCGAGTAACACAATACAGAAGCAAACGGCCACTGAAGAAAAACCACCTGTCCCAGCAAGGCCTGTCTGGATTCCAAAAATTGGGGATCTAGTCAGGGAAAAGACTGCGGTGAAGAAGGAATTTGGGCCTTCTTACAGATGACCATTACCTGTCTTAGCAATCCATGGAACATGATCAGTGTTACTACCGCCCATTGCTGGAAATAAGGAGAACAGAATCATGTCCATCGACCTGGTCAAACCACATCATGTGGCCGATAATAAGTAGTAGGCCCAGTGGACTCCCAAGATGTAGCAGACGACCAAATCTTGCTACAATCCAAGAGGTTCAAAATGAAAGACTGATCACCTTTGATAAACATACAGTAAGTAAAGAAGGACTGTGCAACAAAGCCATGGAACTTGTACCTCTTGAGACCCAAATAACAGTTCGTCAAGAAACACCTGTCTACAATGATAAAGCCTCTGACTATACAAATATGACAAAGGAAGAAGCAGCTCCAACGATTCCAAACAATCCGGATGCAATCCCAACAATTGACAGAACTGCCTCTGGCTATTTCATCATTTTGATACATTTTCTGAGGATCCCAGTGAACCTGAAACTACGCCAGCAAATAAAACTTTCAGAGAAAAAATAACAGAACTCTTTCATCAACTTGAAAATACATATCTGGTTTCACCATGGGTTGAATTTTGGATTGTGTTAGGTGTACTTTTTCCCCTACTTTGGCTCATTCTTGTTTTAAGTTTGGGACAGATGATAGATGGAAAATACAGTACAATGGACACAGCAAGTAAGAACATCAACTTGCTCCTGAAACCTCACAAATCATCTCGTCATGAGCGAAGAGACCTGTCGTCAGTGAACATCACAACCGTTCCTATACCTAGTGGTATAACATGGGACACAACTAATTGTGACATTTATGGCCCGGGGGAACTGTTTAAGATTCCACACCAGTTTAAGGTTTCTTTGAGTGACTTTGTCTCACCCAGCACATTTTCTGAGGATTGGGACTTTGAAACTGTTAATAACATGATGACAGATTTAGAAATTTCAGCTAAATTCACTAAACATGAATACTAAGAAGGTTCATCAGATTATGAACAAATGTATTGTTTTAATCATTATTGTCACCATTATTTGCACAAATCTGCGAACCCTAGAAATGTTCTTACTTATAATCAATGGGAACATTGTCCAACACCGCCAAAAGTCAGCTCGAAAACATTATATGAAAAGTTTCCATACTTCTCAGGTTATAATATCACAAATCCAGAAACGTTTTATTTAAAAAATGTGAATAAGACAGGAATGAAAAACATGCTGACTAATACTAAACAAATTTATTCTGCGAACTTTTATGCTCAGCTGTCTACATTAGGTTTTAACTTTTGGAAAGACAACATTGAGACAAAAACTGTCTGGGGCACAAAAGACTGGCAGGTGCAAGGTTTAGAAGCCTTATTCAGAGCCTGCAGTATCCCAGAACAAATAATGTTTTTAAATGACACTGTTCAACAAACATCATGTCTTGGCTTAGCTAAGATAAAGGATTTAAACAAACCGTCCATACCTAAAGCCACACCTGACAGTAATGGTACTGCAGACGAGGAGGTAGACATAAAACAGATTTTACAACAGAACAGAACTAATCCTGATTGGAAAAAATGGTTAATGTGGCCCAGAGACACGTATAGCTGTCGAGATAGATTCCTGAACAAAACTCAAGGGTTCAAAATAACTAGGCCAGTTCCAAGATATTCCCAGAGACAACATCTAGGGATAGTTACAACATACAGTGTAGGAAAACTATGCCTTGAGTGGCTACAGAAATCCACACTTCCAGAAATTAAACAACACTTAACTTTTGTAAACATTTTTTTTTTGGATTTTAGTAACGATACATCAAAAAAGGTGCATACATGTGTACACAGTTCAGTTTGTAGTCAACAGTGCATCTACGTAGCCAGAGAAAACACAAACACACTTAAATATATGTCATCATCAGTGGACAGCATGCAGATGTTCTCGCCCCAGACTTGCTCCCACCTGCTAGTCATCCCAATCTACATGCGGCAACATCCTATATGCATTGATAGCAGTCCCGCCATTACAACACCAATTAAGGCAACTTATTGAATCATGAGTAATAGAACTTAAACAACGAGAAGGCAATCCAACCAGTTCATGACAGCACAACAAAGGCAACATTGCCCACCAGGCATTATCAAATATTCGGCATACAATCTAGTAACCAAATTCCAATCTTCCGTGGCCCAGCCTGTGCATGCATGTCAGCGATATATCATATAGGACTTTCAAGTTTGTGCTACCTGGGGTGGCTCTGCGTCAGTGGAGTCATTCCCTTCTAAGAGGTAACATTGCAATGGAGCCCAAATATCAGTTGGCCGTGAAGAGACCGGTAATAACTCGGAATATGTATTGATCTGTTCTTGGCAATATGTGAGATCGCGTAGCCAGTCCTTGAATTTCGGGGCCCTGCCCCTACCCCATCTGCATGCGACTCTTCTCTTAGCTACGAGGAAGGCTAGAGCTATAAATTTGCGGTGTACCGCCTGTATTGGTTCTACATACCCCAAGAGAGCCACGATGGGGGAGGGCTCTACCACTGTGTTAATCAGTTTGGACAGTGCTGCAAATACTTGGCGCCAGTAAATCTGCACTCCTTCACATTCCCATGCCAGGTGTAGAAAGTCAGCCCCTGGGGCATGACATCTGTCACAGTTGTCCGTGGTGCGTAGCTGGAATCTGTGCATTCGTACTGGAGTGTAGTATAATCTGTGTAGGAATTTGTAGTGTATAATTCTAAATCTGCTGCTTGACGAAACGCGTTCAGTCTGCTGCAAGCAAAACTCCCACTGATTGTCTGTAAGTGGCACCCCCAGCTCTTGATCCCAATTAGCCCTGGCCATTAGCGGTGAAGTGTCTACCAATGTATGGACCGTTCTATAGATTGTCGAGACCAGTTTGCTGGGTTTGTCATCTTGAAGGATGCGTTGTAATGGTGCAAGAACCGGAGGCTATTTGGGAAAGTCAGGTGTAAGCGCTTTCAATCCCTGACGCAATCTAATGTACAGGAAAGTATCAAGTGGAGATGGCTGTATGCCCTCATATAAATGGTCCATCGAGCGGAACACTCCAGCATGATACAGCTCACCCCATGTTGTAACATGTACGCCTTTAAGCAATTTGCGAAAAACTGCCTCCTGTAGCAAGGGCATATCAGGGTGATAAACAAGGGGCAGGAGTGGCGAGTAAAGCATGTCAGACTGTAACATAGCTGACAGCGGGGTCCACGCATTTACCGTGCTCATAACTGTTGTAGGTGTCTTATCTCTACCTTGGGATGGGGCGTATAGTGCCCCTTCTATTGGGACTGGATGAGCTAGCCAGTGTTTCGCCGCTACTTGAGGCATATACCTGGGCTGTCGCACCCAGAAGTAGGCATAGTGAGCTTGAGCCGCTTAGTAATATAGCTCAAAATCGGGAACGCCAAATCCGCCCTGATTGTATAGCCTAATGAGAGTGTTCCATTGGAGTCGAGGCGATTTTCCACCCCATACCGGGCGAATAAGTTCCGTTCGAAGTTGCTGGAAAAAATACCTGCCCGGATAGAATGGAATGTTCAAAAACAGATAAAGTAACTGTGGCAAAATTACCATTTTTATTAAAGACGTTCTGCCCGCCAGGGACAGAGGCAAGGTGATCCATCTCGTGACATAGTCTACAATACGGGTCATGGTCGTGCCATAGTTTGCTCGCATTAATTCATCCCTATCTTTTTCCATCTGAATCCCTAAGTATTTGAAATCTTAGTAATAGAATTAATACAGTACAGACATAAAAAATACAAAAACGTGTTCAAATTTCATCGATTCAGAAACTTAATTATCAAGTGCGATGTGAATACATATAAACAGTTTGGCAGACTAATATTAAAAAGATGTGGTTACATTTAAGTATCGACAGAGAACAAATTAAGATTCAAATATACTCCAAAACTTTTCATATTTCTTAAGGGCCCCAGATCTCAGTGCATATTTTCTTTCCCTGCCCTGGATTCGTAATAGTTTTACCTTCCATGCCTGAAAGGTTGGCACAAGATCTGTTTTCCCGGAATGCAAAATTAGGGATTTCGCTATTAAAGAGGCAATAAAAAGGGGCTCATCATATGGAGTATATCTCGAAGAGCAGCCTAGGACAGGAATTAAATCATCAAAGATTATAGTGGCTTTGAGCTCAATGGAGAGGTATTTTTCTATTTCCTTCCAGAGTAGCTGAATTTTTGGGCACTCCCAGACAATATGTTTCCAGGTGCCTTTTTCTTCACATCGAAAACATTTGTCGGCGACGTGTGGAAAGATACTGTGGAGAAAAGAGGGGGTTCTGTAGATTAACCATTTATTATAAAATTAGCGCCTCGAAAGATGGTTTTATTAAATTTATTTATCTTATCCCATATCTGCTGGCTAATTTCAATGTCTTCCCTCTTTTTCCACCTCTCAATGATCTTACTAGAGAGTTCCTGCCCTTTATTTTCTTTTATTATTTTAATCCACATACTCATCTTCTTTTGTGTTTGATTATTAAGAGCTGTAGAGATATTTACTTTATGGAATACATTTCCTATATAAAGCTCTCTGAGTTTTGGATTGAGCATAAGAAATGACCAATTCAGAATTGTATGGGAGTAGTGTATCGGTGTAGAAATTTCATCCCAAGACTTCCACCTGTTACCTATAAGGAAGTCTTCGATTTTCTCAAAGCCGTTCTCCTTTCAGAGATTTATTATACTATTGTCCATGCAGCCCTCTTCCCCTAAACTGAAGTTAATTAGATCTGTTGTATTACATATTTTGGGGATACAATAAAAATTCAAAAACTGAGTTTTCTGTTTAAAAATCCACTGTTGGGACTTGTAATGAACTTTTTTTGGATCTTTCGTAATTCTAAACGGGTCAGTGATTTTTGAGTCTGACAGCATCTTCTTCATAAAAAAATGGTCTACCTCGTGTGTTTCTGAGGAAAAAAACCTAAAACTGTGGTGTGCAAAAGATGCAAAATAATATTCTCTAATATTTGGGAGGGACAGCCCTCCTTGTGCAGATGGAAGATATATAGTGCTGAGTGCGAGTCTGGGAGATTTTTTTGCCCAGAGAAAAGAGGAGATCAAAGCATCTACTTTAAAAAAAAAAGGCCTGGATTGCACAGGGTACGGCGCTGAAAAGAAAATTAAAAAGAGGTAAAATTGACATACGTACTAACGCTGCCCGTCCCATCAAAGACCAAGGAAATAAATTCCAACGATCTAAAAGAGACCCCACATTTTTTAACATAGGTAAAAAATTTAGCGAATGCAGGTCTTCCAGATTGTCTGATATGAAAATTCCCAGATATCTTTATGGGCATGTGTTGTAAATCTGCCTGAATTCCGGTATTAAAGTGTCTAAAGTGCAGTTAGTTAAAATAATTTCCGTTTTGTTAAATTTTTGGAAGTCAGAGAAAATTTGTCAAATTTTCAATTGACTTGAGGGTTTAGAATCTAAAAAAAGGACAATATCATCCGCGTATAATTTTATATTTGTCATTCCAACTACTGGGGCAGTGTCGATCCTTGTGTCCCTAATTGCCATCGCCAACGGTTCAATAAATAACGCGAATAAAATTGGCGATAGGGGGCATCCTTGTTGCGTGCCCCTAGTGACCTGGCATGTCCCAATGTTGGAGTTATTAATGATAATCTGTGCCCTAGAATTCATATAAAGTTGTTTTAAAAGAGAAATAAAAACAATCGGGAAATTGAAACTGTGCAAAATAGCAAAAAGGCAATCCCATGACACTAGATCGAAGGCTTTCTCCGCGTCTAAAAGCCAGATTTGAGCCTTCACTTTATTAATCTTAAAATAATCTAGTGCCTCCAATAAAAAATTTGTATTTGAATGAAGGTGCCTACCGGCAATAAAACCGCACTGATCATGGGCTACTAGAGACCCCACTATTTTATTTAATTGGTTTGCTAAACGTTTTCTAAAAATGTTATAGTCTGTATTTAAAAGACTTATGGGTCTGTACGAATTTAAAATTTCCTTGTCCTTTCCTTTTTTTAAGATGCTAACCACCACAGCTGAATGAAAAGAATCTGGTGGAAGACCTCCTTGAAGTAAGTAGTTAACTAAAAACAGAAGCTCTTTGCGCAGGTTACCTCCAAATATTTAAAAAAAATTGATAGGAAGCCCATCATCCCCATTGGCCTTACCATTGGGGAAGGAGCCAATCACCTCCTCTAATTCAAGCATTGAGAAGTCCTCTATGAGGTATTTCTTGCTCTCATCATCTAGTTTAGGTATTGCGAGTGACTCTAAAAATACACCAATGGAATAAGATGTAGCCCCTTAAGTTGCTTGATAGATTCCCTCGTAGTGTTTCGAAAACAACTCGTCAATAGAGGCAGTGGTCTTTACATGCAATTTGGTGATGGGGTCAGTTAGTTGGTCCATCCTATTTCGAGCCTGTTTTTCTTTGGCTTGCCAGGCCAGGAGCTTCCCTGTATATTCACTCTCCTCGTATATCTTTTGGGCATAGAGATTACTATTAGTCTCACCTAGGTCATAATAAAAATCCTTCATCCTACACTTCGCCTCAGACAGCTTTTGCCCAGAGAGCGATGACCTAACCCTGTAGTGTTCTTGGGTTGCCTGCGTGAGTTCCATTTGTAGATTGGTTTTCTCCTCCCTTCTAGCTATCTGCTTTGGTATATCTTTAGACGTTATTATCCCCGTAGAGTGGCCTTAAATGCATCCCAGGTCATATTTAATGGGGCTGTGCCTCTATTCTGTGCAAAAAACTGCTCAATCTCTTCTTCCACATCTATACACCATTGTGGGTCTAGGAGATTCGTTTTTTAAAAAAACATCTTCTTAATCCCCAATTTTACCTCCATACAAAGTGCCGCATGGTCTGAAAAGGCATTTAGTAGATGGACATAATTATATAGCTCTAAATCATGAGATGTTAAAAAAAAATCTAACCTGGATGCAGAGTTATACTTTGCTGAATGGCATGAATATTCTCGTTTAAGGGGATTAAAGAAACGCCAATTATCAATAACGTCAAGGTCTAGTTTGCAGCTTTGGATGGCCTTAGCAACTTGGGGTTTGTTCTGGCGGCGATCTTTTTTGGAGGAGTCCAATAAAGGATTTTGTAGAAAATTAAAATCTCCCCCTCATATTATTGGTCCAGGAAGGCCTGTTATAGCATGCTTTATCTGTAGGATTGGCAGAGGGTCATCTAGAATTGGTGCATAGATTGTGGCAAAGATTATGTTTGCATTGTTTAATTTACCGTGCGCAACTGCCCATCTACCTCTGGGGTCTATGAGTGCCCCTTCCAGATTGAAGCCTACATGTCTTCCTATTAATATACATACTCCTCTCTGCGCCATCCCAGCTGTTGAGGACATCTTATGACCAACCCAGCTCTTAAAAATGTTATCTGACTCAACCTGGTCTCTATAGTGGGTTTCTTGTAGGTAGATAACATCTGGGAGGAGATGTTTTAACCAGCACTCAATGGCGTTTTTTTTGCGAACATTATTCAAGCCAGTCGCGTTAAAAGAGATAAGCTTCAACATGCTATTTATTCATCACAATATAAAAACATCTGTAGCGACATATCCCGGGGAATTTTAAACCTCAGCCTGTGCAAAGAAGCAAAAAGCAGCATACATGTATTATAGCAGCAAATAGTCATAGTAAAACTACAACACATTTTTTGTTCTAAGCCTCTCATTGTGCAAAATAAGCAAAAGAAAGCAGCATATATGTGCAATAGAGCAAAATATCTAGATCTCTCTTTATGCAAATATGCAGATAAGCAGCACAATTGTGCAATAGCAGCAAAACGTAAAGGTTTAAACCTCCCCTTGTGCAAATACGCAAATGAGCGAATAGACACAAATATATAATCAAAACAAACAAAAAAGAGCAGCATTATGTTGTTGGAAACCTCTCCCTGTGCAAATGAGCAAATTAGCAGATACACAGATACTCAACACACTTGTACACCAGCAGAAAAACATATTATTCTTGACCTCTCTGTGTGCAAATACGCAAATAAGCAGGGAATTTATAATAGCAACAAAGCAGGAAGGATAGGAGCAGAAACATATTAATTGAACTTTAAAGTGACAGGTGCAGGATGGTGAAAATTGAATCGCCCTTTTGTACGAAAAAAGTATTTTAACTGCAAAATTGTCCGTACCATAGCTGTGTCAGTATAAAAACAAATAATACTTCAGTATATGAACTCTCTTTTTTTCCCCTGCAACACCCCCCTTCCCTCCCCCTCTAGAGTGGACGGATATACCCAGCGTCCCACTTCCATCCTTTTCTGATATTTCTTCTTCTTGGATGCCATTTCATTGCATCCTTGTGAGCTTTCTGTCTCCGCCGCAGACTCGCTCTTAAGGTAATTGAAAGCTCAGCAGCGACTAAGGCTCCCAGACCCTCAAGAAAAGACTGAGCTTCATGCAGATCCGTAAAAATAAAAAAATTCCCTTTGGCCAGTACTTTAAGTTTCGATTGTTGTACTATCATGGCTTGAGCTCCCTTGCTCTTAAAAGGGTCAATCAATTTAACAAAGTCCCTGCGTCTATGGGCGGATGCCGCCGACATATCAGAAAAAATCCGAAAGTTATTTGCCCCTCCGCGTTAAATATTTTCTTAGAAAATGCAGTGTTTAGAATTTTCTCCTTTACCCTAAAATTGGAAAAGTTGAGCAAAATTGTTCGGGGGGTATTTCAAGTTGCTGGGTGTATACGCCGGGACTCTGTGGGCCCTTGTGATCGTTAGGTCGCCTTCGAGTTCAGGTATAGCTTTTTTCAAGAGGGACTCTGACCATTTAACCAGATCCTTATCTTCCAGTCCCTCTGGTATGCCTACTAACCGTAGGTTGGACCTCCTGTTGTAAATTTCAAGGTCCTGCATTCTTTCCGTTAGTTGAGTTTTCTCTTTATTGGCCACATGGAGATCTTTCTGCATTGCCGTAAGAGAATCCTCTAGGGACGAGATCCGAGCTTCCGCTTCAGAGACTCTCGAGGGGAGATTGCCAAGATGTTCCTCCATTTTCGTAAGTCTGCTGTGCAGCTGTGAGATTTCCTGAGCCTGAGAGTTTTTAAAGTCTCTTAGTTCCTGAAAGATAGTTACAAGCATGTCTTCGATAGAGTTAATTTTTATGGCATTCGGGAGAGAGGACAGACCGCCTTCTTGGGGAACCTGAAGTACTTGTGAGCTTGAGTCTTGGCTTAGAGCCTTCATAGTTAGCTTACGGCTTCGGCTTGTAATCAGCAGCACCAGCGGGTGGGAGAGGGTCTGGGGCTGCGCAACGGAAGGAGAAGCTCTGGTTGTTACAGTTAATGCTGCCGAGACTGCTTCTTCTACGCCTGCAACAACGACTTCTTGGGTCTAGCATAGTGTTGAAATCTCCTCCCCAAAGGAGGTGTTGTGGGCCTGTACCCACTATGGCCACCCACAGCTCTGTGAAGAACTGCGGGTCATCTGTGTTGGGGCCATAGCAGCACACCAGAGTGACCGCCAAGTGTCCCAGTCTCCCCCACAATATACAATACCATCCCTGAGCAACTACCTTGGTGCCCCCCTTGGTGAAAGGCGTGCCCCTCTTCACAAGTATTGCTGTGCCTCTAGCGTATGTGGAATAGGATGAAAAGGCAGTATGAATTGCCCACCTGCTGGCAAAAGTGTGAGCAGTCTGAGCTTTGAAATGCGTCTCTTGGAAGAAAGCTATGTGTATTGAGTGGCGGTCTAGGTACGATAGTATTTGGCGCCTCTTCCTTGGGTCACCCAGTCCTCGTACATTCCATGTAAGAACGTTTAAATCAGTGTCTGCCATGAGCAGTCTGGGCTCGTGGGATCATGCAGTGTGTTTGTTGAGACAGCCAGAACAGCAGTCTAAATGTATTCTCCCACGTGGCCTGTTCCACTGTAGGAAAACGAAATCTAGTCAGTGTCGGCATCCCAATGATGCACATGTTGTTGAAGTAGCATGCACTGAAGCGTGTGTGTACCAAATGCATAGCGTGAGCAGCCCCCCGCCTCCCACCACCCCGCAATTGTATTGAATCTTAATGCGACACCTTCTCAATAATCAATCCATTCAAACCCGTAGTAAACATTTCAAGTCCCCAAATCCCACCCTCCTCCCACTGAAGCATCCCCAACTTGCCAGTAGACCAAACCCTCCCCCCTCCCTTATCCCCATACAACAATGCAATCATACCCCAAATAGGAAATTCAATATTGGGGAATACCCACAGCGGGGTCCTACCAGAGGGCCACAACACCGCCGTCCTCTCCTTGAGCCTCTGGACCTATACGACCTCTAGGCTCCGTGTAGAAGAGTGTGGCGGGCCCTGGAATGCATCACCACCGGACTGTAAGTGGAGATTCCTTATCGTGCATCTTAAGTAGCAACCCTAGACCCTGTGCGCATCAGAGTCTAGGCAGGTAATTTTGCCAGATAGTCTAATGTTCTAGCGCAGTCCAAGTGGACAACGTTCAGTTCTCGTCTTCTTCAGCTGGAATTTCATCTCTCCCATCTTCATTTCGGTCATTTCCTCCACGGCGTGGTCGTCTAAGAGAGCGTAAATATTCCTCTAC
Source organism: Lissotriton helveticus (assembly GCF_964261635.1). NCBI lineage: Eukaryota > Metazoa > Chordata > Amphibia > Caudata > Salamandridae > Lissotriton > Lissotriton helveticus. The sequence goes on along the minus strand of NC_136065.1, from coordinate 627,299,094 downwards.
TTTGTGCGGGTCATTGAAGAAGCGCTGCTTACCCCGATGTGTCACGCGTAGTCGCGCTGGGTATAGTAATGCATAGTCAATTTGCTCTGCACGTAGTTTCTGTTTAACTTCAATGAACTTGCGGCGCTCTTCCTGTACTGTCGGGGTAAAATTCGGGTATATGGAAAACTGCACTCCTTTGTAGGTCAGCTGTTGCTTGGTGCGTGCCACCCAGAGGGCCACGTCTCGATCGCGATAATTGAGCAGGCGTGCAATAATGGGCCTCGGTGGTGTTCCAGGCTTCGGACGCGATCCGAGGGAGCGGTGCGCCCGTTCTACAATAAATTGCGTCGAGAAGGCCTCTTCCCCAATGGAGTCTTTGAGCATGTTTTCAACATAGTCCTCCATGCGCCCAGTATCCGTGGATTCTGGAATGCCCGTTACGCGAATGTTATTGCGTCTGCTACGAGCTTCCAAATCCTCGTTCTTTGCAGCAATTACACAGAGGAGCTTATCCATTCTCGCTAGTTGTGTGGCATGGGAAGCAGTGGCATCATCGTTATCTGATATACGTCGCTCCGTCTTATTTAGACGTTCTTCATGTTGATCAACCTTGTGAACCATGGCGTCCATTCTGGAAGACATGCGGTCAACCTTGTCCACAATCGTAGCGAAGCCTTGCCGCATTTCTTGGAGCAGTTGCTGCATATCAAGATCAGCTGGTGACTCAGACATACTGGTCCTAGCAGAGTCTTCTGGATCACGGCTAGCGACGTTAGTCTTGGGGCCTCTTTTTGCCGTCTGATCAAAGGAGAGCTTAGGCTGGTGGGTGTCCGGTTTGCCCATATTGCCTAGGAGCACAGGTCATGTGTTTTATCACGGGGGTAGCTCAGGACCTTGCACGTAGACCAGCTGTCCCCACTGAGCGTGGTGTACTAGGTCACTAGTGGCGTTAACGAATATCCTAAATTTGCGCGCGTTGAGGCGCGGCTGAAGCGGGGGTGGGAACCCCTCTGTGATGTCAACCAGTTAATCAAATGGGGTGTTGTGCGTTTACGTACTTCTATCCGCTCGTCCTTCTTAGTGAGAGTTCACCCTAGGTTCGGCCTGCCATATACTCAATCGCCGAAGTCTGTGGGGTCAATATGCGTGGCTCCCCTAAGCGTCTGTATTAACGTCTCGATTTAGCTCCCCAGACCCACCTCGGTGCAGTCAGGCAATTGGCTCAAACGGATATTGTGGTGTGGTTCACACCGTAGGATGGCCGTAGGTGCTACTTACAACAAGGCGTGCCAGGCGCAGTCAGTGTACCAATATCCACATGACCTGAGCCCAGTGGAGGCCAGAGTGCGGCAAGGGCAAGGACTGGCTATTAGTATATGGCAAGGCATAGCGGACGTGGAGGTCTGGGGGTCCCGCTCCGTATCGTTATTGCTTCAGACCTCAGGTCACGCTGTCCAGAGGGCTCACAGTCAAACCTGGCTATATCCAGAGACACAGTATGCTGTTAGCACGTGTCTAGCTATGAGCGTCCAGCCACTCACATTAGTCTCCAGTAGCACACGGGCAGAGAACCAGCAAAGTCCAACATGGCCGCCTCACAGATTATGCCACTAACCTCGATATTGCAGGTCACTGAGCAAGGCGGGCCGCCTCTAGTGCACCAAGCGCTGCATTCGCGGTAGTAGAGCCGTTTCTCGTCTCAGTGGTAAATTCCGCTGCTCCTTGGTGCTGCCGGGTTCGTTAATCGGCGCACTCCCCACACCGCACACACAGGTGCCGAATCTCCCAGCCGCAGGCGACACTCCTCTGGGCTAAAAAGCTTTACAGCCCGAACCGCCCGCAGGAAGATGGCACTTTTTGCCTGTGGCGGCCCAGCCTCTCCCAGCATGTGAGTCTAGTTTATTTAGGCAGTATAGCCAGTCAGCACACTCGTCTCATGGGTCAGTCGCGACATTGTACACCCGGGCAAGTCCTGCACGGCGCGGCCCACTCCCCTCGTGGCAGCCACGGTGTTTCTTGCAGTCCGTCAGCCGCTGCGGGAGGACCAACAGCTCCAGCGTCATCCTCGGGCGGGTGTTCACTGGCTTCAATCTCGGCAACGCCTCATTCGATTTGCACCAAACTTTCGCCGAGGGTGGGGGTCACCATACGCCACACTTTAGCAACTTTTTAGACCAGCAACAGTCCAGATCTGTGAGGATAAGTGTCGGATCAGGATTCCAGGAAGCAGGAGCCTCACAAGTCAGCGGCCATTCTGCTTGTGCGTCCTCTAGCTCCCCCCAACAACACTTAACTTTACTTAAAGAAGGCGTTAACTTACGAGACTTCTTACTTGGACCTCGTAAACCATGTCAAAAACGTTTCATATACGCCAGTATATACTCTGCTTACAATGAAGCATGGAAAGTCACGCAAATGGAAACTGCAGAAAGAATACGAGAAATTGATTGTATTAATTTAGAGAAAGCTCTCTCTGTAGTGGATAATGGGTTAACGACTCTGTCCTCCAGAATTTATTCTTTGAACAGCATTGTATCATCTGCCATTGACATAATAGAGCAGGACTTGCTAATGTTACAACATGGCCAGTCTCAATTACGTTCTATAATGCTGCTAGGCTGGACATTGCAAAATCTCCATTCAGGCTACGTGCCATGGCGTCTAATCAACACCACGTCATTGTTTACTGTCTTTAACCTTACAGATAAACAAATCTCTTTGGCACAAAGAGGAGCAGACTATACGGTGCTGAGCATAGAAAAACAGGAAAGATTACCATTAACTGTTTCTGAGAAACCAGTCGTGGAGTGGATAATACATGGCACCATCACGATACCAGTGACGATTTTCCAGTTTCAGTATTGCTTAAAGCACATACCAGCAGGCCTGTGTGAAAGGTTGGGTAAAGAGTACATTAAGTCAACCTGGAATTTACCATACACACACAAATGTTGGAGTGGGGGAAAGGGAGGTATTTCTTAGTGGAAAAAATTGTAAGAACTTGCTAAACAGTACACTTTTGTGTCAAGGTAATAATTTACAAAGAGCCTGCGAGGGTTCTTCAAATAACCTTTCTTGCCACCTGCACGGTTCACCAGCAGCAGTGATCGATCCTGCTTTTAGGCAGCTATCCAATGGTAGCTACATAATGTTGAATGATCACAGCTGTTGTGGCATGTTGCCAGGAAAAGCCTATCTAGTTTGTGTGTCAGCCAGGGTCACATATTGTATGCAAGTATTGTTTCCAAAAAGCAAGATAGACAGGGAGTCGGCGTTATGGCCTTCACTGAATATCTCTTCTATACGAATTGATACTTTAAGCAGAATGAATGCCATTCTTTTGCAAAAAAACTGTGCCACTAACCTCGTCCAGAGAAACGTATGATCTGCAACTTGCAAGGACTTCTGCAGAGATACATACCTTATTATCAACAAACTGCCCAATACATTTTGCAGAAATGTTAGGTCGTATCTTAAACCTGTCTGATACGAGTGGTATTGTACATGTATTAAAGACGTTTTTTTCGGGACTGTTAAAATCCTTTCAAGCAGTTCTAGGCATTTTTCTACATTTCACGCACTCTGTGTTTGGCAGCCTGCCTCTTCTTTTGGGACTCATAGCAGGAATTCTATTTTTGTTTCTTCTGCTCCCATATGGCAAGTCCAGTCACCAGCGATACCCAGACTACCATGGAGGACACCCTCCTAGCCATGCGGTACCATGACAGAATTACATAGATTCTTGGCTTGGCTCGTTTAAGAGATCTGAACACCACATGGTTTCTTTCATTCAGACCAATCTGGCAAGATTGCATCTTACCTGTTCTACGATGCCTGCTTTGTGGAGAAGAATGCGTGTTGAACGTTTGTCTTACACTTCCATCAGCACTGCCAACGGATGTTGACGCATTACTGAGTCCGGTAACGGCTCACGTGTTGTGTTGCCCCCAACGGCTACCTATCCTGATGACGGCATTCATTGAGATCTCACCGGCAAATCCAACTGGAGGTGAGGAACACGGATCAACAGGCACACAGGTACCATCTGATTTGAACATTGCTAACGTGGCTGACGGCGATGCTTCTCATCTGTGCACAATTGATCTACTTAATGAAGTAGTACCACTTTCACCTACTGTGGTAGACAATTTCTTTGCCAGCTTAGACGATTAGATGTCTTCTCCTGACACCGAGAATAACTTTTGAAATCTGCACACAGCGTTCCATGAACTTTGAATTTGGCCTTCACTTTTTATAGCAATCCTTCCAAAGCTTTGGAACTCTATTTTTCTACGGCTAATTTTTGACTTTTTCCCCAAAAACTTGAAAAATCAACTTTTTGGGGCACAAAGTAATCTGCTTAAAGTAGAACTATTCTTAGAGAACAAGAAATTCCCTTTTGAATACTTCCTAGAGACAATATTTGACCTTGTCCTCAAAACCAAAACAGTATATTATTCTGCTATGGGATGGTCTCAACCTTTTCTCTTTTTTCTGTCATTAAGAGCCATTTCATGAATGTACATTTCATTATTGATTTATTAGTATTAATGCTTTCATGGTTTATACTTCATATGAAAACACTATTCTTAAATGCGTACAGTCAAATGCTCATTTTTTCGTGTGCAAACCTTTTCAAATGCATTTTTGTATTTTGGGTGGGATTGTAAACACATGCTTTAGATATGTTTTAGTGCTTATAAATTAGTAAGGTTAAACATGATAAAGTGGAGTGGGTGCTGTATATGAATTTAGGACCCTAGTGTAATTTTCCCGATTCATGCCCATATATAGGTATAAATCACCCTATCCTTATATAGGCATAGAAATCATAACCATATTTAGACTTAGCCTATGCAGTCCAAATACGGCATGGCTACTTCCACTAGTTCCGAAAATCCACAACGATTTCTTGGAAAAACCCGCCTTCAGCAGTCAGGGACTTCCCCTTGCTTGAATATTGATTTATCCAAGAACTCATGGAGTTTTCAAAGAACTGAGTGTTTGATGACGTTATTATGTCCAACCTTACGTCAAACTAGGCAACTTCAAGGTATACATATGCCCACACTTGCCTAGGCAAACACACTGTGGTTTGGAGCAGTTCGACTATCTACTTGCCCGACGCATCTCGCTGAAAGCAAGTGCCGAAGGAAGCCGACCCTCCAGCAGACGCACTGAGAGAGACGCTGTCTTTTCTCTTGCCGAGAAATCCAGCTCCAGTGTTTCCAAGCTACCCTTGTGGGTTGCTGGGAAATCGAGTCCTGAGAGAGAGAGATACCAGACCTCCTTCATTCTAAAACTAAGGTACGGAGCTGATTAGACCCTTAGAGAATTCTTGGATTAGATTCTTGGCAAATAATACTGAAACAAAGCTACACCTCACTTACTTCTTCCCTTGTACTAGACCTAGATTAGGTACACCGGGGTAGGCGTATTTTAAAAGCACCAGTTCAGTACTTTTTAGTCTTCATTTATTAATGTATGCATTCTATGTTTATGGCTTAGAAACTGTAACATGCTTTTACAGTATTATTTTATAATACTCTTTGTACTGTATGCATTGTACTTTACAACCAGTATTAAGATTGTAGCAGTTCATTTCCTCTGCATGAGAAAGAAGACTTTTCAATAAATACCCTTTTATTGAAAACGCCGTCTCTCTATTTCTCTGCACCTCTGGTGAAAGAAGCATGCACTATTGACTGAGTAAAATAACTATCTATTGTGTCCTCGACTCTCGGGATACATTTTTTATTCTTGGGAAACAAAGTTGTCATGTTTATGCGGTTGTCAGAAACTAATCCCTTCTTGTGAATTCGAGAAAGTTTCTAGTGACCTCTGAGCTAGCTGGCACTCACAATTAAGTCTAATATATTCGATAGAGACCTATTAGACCTCAGTCCTACGTCAAATCTAAAGTATATGTTATTCCAATGCGCAGAGCCTATTGGTAATATAGGAACTACACTACAATGTAATGAGTTTACCTGTACTGCTGGTGAAACAATGTGCACAGGACTGCCTGTGACTGTCAGGGCCTTGAATCCTTAGAAACGTGTGATGCTCAAAGTGGTCCATCTCCTGATAGCCCCTTGGTCTGAGTAGAAATGACAGACTCAAAAGGGTGATCAGGCGAGGGAAGGGAAGGAAGGGAACAGCAGGCAGGGAGATCTGAAACAAAGGTAAAGAAGCACAAGGATTCAACACTTCTTGTCACTGAATCACTGAATACCACAGGACCTATACTGTAACAGTTACACCTGTAAACGAAAACAACAGCCACTGTATCCTAGTTGGGATCACAGTAATGAAAGTGCTAGTAGATCTGAGGATCGAACAAGGACATTACTACACACAAAGAAGGCTGTTCCATACGTTTACTTGTATTTATCCAGCACTTATGAACATACCCAAAAAAGTCTTAACAGCCACGTAACTGGGAAATTTGAGCTTACGTCAGGACGAACACTACAAGCCCCTGCTGTGAAAACAGAGATGAACAATCCACATGAATTCATAGCACATGGAAAGGTGATGAAACACCTTAACACACCAAAGATTATGTTGTACGAGTTGCAAAAGAAATGGCCAATATTATGATCCTGTTTCAAGGATTGTAAAACTAGCACAGGGATCACAGAAGACACATAAAAGGTAGCCGAGTATTGCAGCGATATGAAGGGGGTATAACGCTCTACAGGCTGCTTCAAGGCAATTAAAGCCATGCGGTAATCCAGAAAATCACAGCGTATGAATAAGGTCCAATAAACAGAAATCCAAATGCACTGCAGCGTGACTCACACAAAGCCAACAATCCGTAGTTACCCCAGGGAATCAGTGAGGGTCAAGAAGGGAAATTACACATCCCCCGCAAGAGCCTTAAGAAGCTCGTCCAACGAGGTAGGGAATTCGGTAAACACAAGGAAACCCCGCAGGAGCCAGTGATCAGCTCGTCCAACTGGGCTTTGAAATGTGAAAGAGAACAAGCTTCAAGGGAATCCTGGAATTAACGGCACCCGAGTGGTGCCACGGAAGCGTTTACATTTGCTACAGCGCAACGTTGTGACATCATCAGCGCAACGTTCTTGACTTCATGGAAATAGAAATTTCTCATCAACTTACCGAGAAGGCTTGCAAAGAAGCGTTCTCCACCGGCCCTGAGGAAGCGACGTGACAGTGACATGACATACTGGCACAAAGGGCAAAGCATCCATACGAACAGACTCACAGAACAGTTGACAGAACATGTGGGACATACGCTGGCCAACACCTTCACAAGATGGTTGTTGGAAATCCAAATGTACTGACACACAAGATTAAGTGGATGAGCCAAACACATCCTACTGCACACAGTTAGGCTGCAATTCCCCATAGAGCCTGTTGTTGTGATGTGCCACACAATGTCAACCTGTGGTATCCGCAATGTGCCAGGGGCAAGGTTTACACACATTGATGCCTTCACCAGAGTCCACACTCCACTACAGATGACTGTCAAGAAGGGTGACTGGCATGTCATGGGAGTGGTGCAACATGTAAGTTGATCCATGGTGATGAGACATGTATGCATGGTACTACAACATGCACAGAAACAGTTCCCACACATTCCCAAACCATACCAACACCAAACAGCCTGTTTGGATCTCTTACTCGAACTGATATTTACACATGTACGTGCATGGAACGCTGATTCAGCCCACGTTGCAATCATCATGAGGAATATCAGGAGGACTAAGATGACATGAACAGACAACAGGCACAGCAACCTGGGAATGACAGACATACAAGAGTTCACCGGTAAAAATCTTTGCAAAAGACATGGGCAGTTACGAAACAGGAACAATGTAGGACACATGCAAATTTCAAGGAAAGTCATTACGCATTACTGTGTGGCATTACATCAGCACATGCGTGACACATCAGAACACACATCAAAGTCACTTTCCATACAGTCAGCTGGACACACACATTGCAACACATGCCACTCAATGCTACAAGCTTGCCCACTCATTTCCAGTGACTCACAATTATAAGAAGAAGTTGCGTATGAGCTGACTCCAGATATCATCCTTCCATCACTTGCATTGTGACCAAGCCATTGATCCTTAACGGGTGGATGTTCCTGCTCTTCAGGTTCCAGGATGAGTGGCACTGCCTTCTCAACTGCCATGTTGTGCAGCATGCAGCACACGATGAAGATCTTACAGACCTTGTCCGGTGCATATGAGAAGGATCCGCCGGTCTTATCGAGGCACCGGAATCGGCTCTTCAGGAGGCCAAACGTCCTCTCAATCACTCACCTGGTCTACCCGTGTGCATTATTGTACCACTGATCTGCAGCTGTTCTTGGGTTGCGGAGAGGTGTCATTAGCCATGGCATGTTGGGATATCCCGAGTCCCCTACATAGATAAATCATGTAAATAAGTGGGTCAGGATATGCCGTCAGAGCAAAAGATACTGAAATACACAGGACAAACAGATTTAACCCACCAACAAGACATGCCCGCTCATTGCACAGCTGCAGCATCATTTGGGGAACCCTACTACGCCTCATGATGAATGCATTGTGTGCCGATCCTGGAAAACGTGCACAAATGTGGGGAATCAGCATGTCAGCAAGACACACCACAAGGGCATTTATTGAGTGATAATGTTTACGGTTGCGGTATGCCTGCTCCTGTGCCTGTGGTGGCACCAAAGCCACATGTGTCCCATCAATGGACCCAATGACATGTGGCATCCTTCCCAGGACATAGAAATCACCCTTGACATCTCTCAACTCTTCAGGAGTAGGACATTTGATGGATTCATCAATGTGCTCCAACATGGCTGCCAAAACATCACGCAGGACACTGCTGAACATCGTCTGTGACATTCCACCTACATCAGCTATGGTTAATTGAAAAGTACCTGTAGCAAAAAAATGGAGGGCTGCCATCACCTTTATCTTGGGGGTCAGCGCAGTAGGATACCTGTGTTGCAGTTGGAGATGTGGTGCCCGCTTGTTCGTCAACTCCTGAATCAACTGTTGAGTGAATCTGTAACGTCAGATGCAGGCACGATCCCATATGGTAGCCAAGTCTGGGAATGATCTTGGTAGAGGCGGTGCCCTGCAGGACATTTTTGGGAATAATGTAGATTAACAGTCAGCCAACATCAGTGGCAATGTACATAGCACATGCCAAACTGCTACTAGACATGAGGTCACTATGGAGTCTGGCGTGTGCCATACACCCAGGACACATATGCCAGCTTGCTGGCACTCCTACGAAAAGCCAGATACACCTGTTGATTGACAAATAAACATGACATGCCCTGAAATGGGCTGCTGGGCCAGTCTGAGTGAACAGCCCGAGATATCACTGGAGTGACACACGTCACAATACCTGCAGTGGAAGGTTGTCATCCCATCCAGACAGCTGACTGCAAGGCACACGCACAAGTCACATGGAATGTCAAATGTACATATCAAAACACATTGGGATTAAGGTGTACATGTGACAACAAAACAACACAGCCATTGTCACAACGCAGACATGTATGCCTTGGGGAAATATGATGTCTGATGCCATCAGACCCAACAGCCGTGGGAATGCACATGTGGCATGGTGTGCTAGATGTGAAACCATTGCCATCTCAACACAGACCCATGTTAGATGTACCAACAGCAGATGCAGTTTACGGAACACAAACAGCAAGCTCAATGTTACACATGACACACACGTGACATAGTAACATAGGGTCATGCTGAGCGTGACATGTCAGTTGACAAAGTTCCCCAGTACCTGGCATCAGGAGACAGGTGCCGGTAGTGATGACTGTGCCATCCCAGTGTTGCTGTGCCTGACTAACTCTGCCTAATGATACACATGGGACAAGTGTCAAGGTGATGTGTGCCACATAGTGCCCCATCACACATGACATGTGTCTACAGCTCATCACACATCGATTGTGCAACAAGATAAGATGCCCTGTGTTATATCACTGACTGCCACACCTAGGGCCTGCACATGAAAGTATGCAATGACAAGTACTTGATAGACATCTTTGTGCAAACCGCACCCCTACATCCTTGCCTTGTGTGCGCCTCGTATCACTATTGTAATGGTGTCTTACGTGAGCGTGTGAACCGCATCGTACCCCTGCATTCACGTCAGCGTGTGAACCGCACCGTACCCCTGCATTTACATCAGAGTGTGAAACGCACCGTACCCCTGCATTCACATCAGCATGTGAAACGCACCGTGTGAAACGCACCATACCCCTGCATTCACACCAGCGTGTGAAATGCACCCTACCTCTGCATTCACACCAGCGTGTGAAAAGCACTGTACTCCTGCATTTACATCAGCATGTGAACCGCACCATACCCCTGCATTCACATCAGCGTGTGAACCGCACCGTACCCCTGCATTCACATCAGCGTGTGAAACGCACCATGTGAAACGCACCGTACCCCTGCATTTTCATCAGCTTGTGAAACGCACCGTACCCCTGCATTCACATCAGTATGTGAAACGCGCCGTACCCCTGCATTCACATCAGCGTGTGAAACGCACCGTACCCCTGCATTCACATCAGCGTGTGAAATGCACCGTACCCCTGCATTCACATTAGCATGTGAAACACACCGTGTGAAACGCACCGTACCCCTGCATTCACATCAGTGTGTGAAACGCACCGTACCCCTGCATTCACATCAGCGTGTGAACCGCACCGTACCCCTGCATTCACATCTGCGTGTGAACCGCATCGTACCCCTGCATTTACATCAGCGTGTGAAACACACCGTACCCCTGCATTCACATCAGCGTGTGAAACGCACCGTACCCCTGCATTCACATCAGCGTGTGAAACACACTGTACCCCTGCATTCACATCAGCATGTGAACCGCACTGTACCCCTGCATTCAGACCAGCGTGTGAACCGCACCATACCCCTGCATTCACAACAGCATGTGAAACGCACCGTATCCTTGAATTCACATCAGCATGTGAAACGCACCATGTGAAACGCACCGTACCCCTACTTTCCGGGCATGTGTGCGCATCTTATCACTATTGTAATGGTGCCATACGCGAGTGCGTGAAATGCACTGCACACGTGTGTGGATTTCAACATTAATAAGGGGTCTAGTAGTAGGCCCTGAATGTATCCTGGGTGTCGTGGATACTGATTTTTGAGTAGCTATGCGCCCAACAGGTGACCTGCAAAAGTCAGTTGGCCCAAAAAATACAATGTTGCAAAATGATTGTTGAGCTGAATCTCAAATTTTGCACAATGCAACTGCTGTCAGAGCCGTATGTTTAAAGGGATTGGAGGAAAAGTACAATGCAAACAAATCTGACCTATCACTATGTACTCCTCGAACTGAATGCCCCTCAACAGCACTGATTTAAGGCAGCAAGAACCCCTGAGAGGGCACTTGCCTGCACAACATTGGAGTGGACCACACTGCTGCTGTCTCTGCATCCTCTGGCTACAATGGCATGTACTGTGGAAAGGGCCCCATCCTTCACAGAGGAGGAGAACCAGGCACTGCTGGACAGCCTCCTGACACAGTACAGCAAGCTGTATGGGAGACCAGAGGAGCAGGTGAGTGCTGACTACACTACCTTGGACTGTGCACCTGTTGTGTGAGTGTCAAAACAGGCATTGTGTCCATGTGGGACAGACATGCAATGTGGTTTGGAGTGAGTCCCAGAGGGTGTACATGGTGATTTCTCTCATGCAGGACATGATGTCTTTCATGTGTGTTCACTCCTCACTTGCATTGTGCTTACTGTGACATTCACTGCATAGTGAATGACACATTCAGCCATGCCAGACCTTGGTGTCTTTATTTCCAAATGTCCTGGGATGGAACAGTGGTCCCCCCAGAGTGACAGGTGACTGTACTCACAGATGTTCATGAGTTGAGTGGACCTGTGGTGAGATTGTCCAAATGATGTGTACAACCTCATGGACATTGGTGTGTGTGAATGTGCCTTGTCATGTGGATGAGTGTGTATGTGATGTGTTGCAAAACTGCTGCATGGCGTATGCAGCAGCTCTCCCCATATGATGTGACAAGTAAGCAGTGCTGTGTGCCTGACTTGCAAAGCTAGCACGACACCTGTGACATCCCACAGGCAAGTGTCACATGTGCAAAGTGAGGGTTGTATTCGCTGTTGTCAGTGACAGGCGAGTGATCTATGCTAGGGTGTGTCTGTGTGGTCTGCTGAGGGTTCTTCAGTGGAGTGGGATATGTGACTGCTTGGCACGTGCTGTCACACACCCTGCAGTTGCATGTGCTGCCCAGTGTGTGCCATGCTCAGTGAGTGCGTTGGAGCTTTCACACAGGCCAAATTCACATGGACAATGATGCAAGTCCTGTCAGCATCCTATGCCCTGTTCTCATTATCAAAGATGTGCAAGTGTGTGTCTCTGGGACATGGAGCAGGTGTACTGATGTTGTCTCACTGTGTCTTCCTGACAGGTAACTGCCTACGAGAAGGGGGAAATCTGGCAGGACATCGTCAGAGCTGTCAGGTCTGCGGGGGCCCTCGCCGGCGCCTGCGAAACGTGCAGAAGAGGTGGCAAGACATCCGGTGCTGGACCGGGCATATCGCCCGGGTCCAGCTGAAGTTGTCACCTCCACGACGGCATGGTGGATGCCGTTGCCTGACCCCCCACATGCTCCGTGTCCTGGCGGTGTTGTTCCCAGACCTCGATGGGCAGTTGCAGGAGAGACAGCAGCAAGGAGGGGGTAGGTACATGGCTGTTTGTTGTGTTGTGTGTCACCTGCTTTTTGTAGTACTCTGAAGCCTGGCTACACTCCCACAGTTGGGGTGTCTGCTCAGACTGGTTATATGTGCAGTGCTTTTTCGGTTCCCCATAGTCACCTGGTGCTCATTTTCATCCCTTCCCATCCTTAACATGTGTCCCCTGGTCTGTATGTAATCACATTTGCACATGTTCATCTAGGGTGCAAGAAAACAGGACTGCACATTGATTTCCGCATCATGTGGGAGGGTGGTCTGTGACATGTGCTAGGACCTTGCCTGTGCCCTGTGTTTGGGCTTCATATTTGTTGGCACTGATGATGAGTCTCAACATAGGAGTGTGAGGTTTCAACTTCACACCCTTGCAGCATGCATGACCTATGTTGTGTCCTCAGACATGATGTACATCAGTGGGAGATATGCTATGCATAGTGCCATGACGGTTGCTCATGGTACAGTCAGCTCATTCCAGGCCCACGGATCAGTGTGCCCACTACAGTCCCCTGAGACACCCTGGCCTCCTAATCATGTGTGTCATCCAACACTGTGCCCATTCTATGTGGGTTCAGCATGGGTCTGCCTCTGTGGCATTGGTCCCTTGCATAGTTTGTATTTTTCCTGTGTCTGCTACATGTTCCCACTGAACAGGGATACAACATTTGGCTTGTGCGTACTCACACTGGGCGGTGCCTGTGTGACTATTCACAACAATCTGTTGATGGTTGTTTGTCACAAATATGTATTGCCAGCCCCACAAGGTGAGCTTGGGTTACTTTGGAAATGTTGCTGCACAGTTTTTGTTAGCCCAATTCATAGGTCTCACTTCTTGAGCTGTATCAATCACATTGACTGAGGTATGGGGTGTTGTGCTGGAGAGGTATACATGGGCCTGCCTGATTTAGCCTTGCCAGGTCTGACCTGTGAGTGAGAATTGGCTGAACAATGATTCACCATGTACTGCCCCTGTGATGGTGGCCAGTGATTTCAGTTGAGGCTTGGCAGCCTATGTAATTTTGTTCCAGACATGATTCAGGCTCATACATTTTTGCCACATGTATGTAGTTCAGATGCAACGCTGTTTTGTCTTAGTGTGCACACTTCTGTGTTGACATTTTGCCTGGGGATAATGGTGTGTCCACAATGCAGCAATAATTTTGTTCATCACAATTGCTGGCCCAATTGCTTAAGCATTGTCCAGAGTTGGGACATGTGTGCCACTCCACATGACAGCCAGTAGGTTTTATGTGCAAGCAACTGTGTCATCAGGGAATGGATGCCCATGTGAGGACTGACATGTCAGGATCTGAACAGGTCGGCGCCTGCCTAAACTACAATTCCCATGGGCAGCGGGCTTAGAAATACGATTCCCATGATCCTTTGTACATCAGGATATAGCCAGGCAAGAACCAGGAAATGGTGCTCGTGATTTTGGCTGTGTTTGGTAAGGAGTCTGTTCGGCTCCTCTTTCTCCATGGCACCTGTGGCTCTCGCCCTTCTAAGGCATTCCCTGAGAATTTCTGACATTCAGCGCTGCAAGAAACAGAAGGGTATCGTTGTAAGCGCGCGCTCATTTTCGTTTGTACATTGACCTTTTGACTAGAGTCTTTCTTGTTGAGCGCCCCTTTACTTGAAGAGCCTCGCGGCTGCGAGGAGATTACTGTTTGGTATCAGCTCTCTTTCAAGGGAGTTAGTGATTGTGTCTATTGCGATTCCCGGCTGGGGGTTGTAATTCATTTATGCAAGTGACGGATAGCAGGGGGAGGAGTCTCCGCTATGCCGGCATGAAAGGATATTCGTCTGAATAAGGGCTCATTCTTATTTTGGATTACAATTGCTAAAGCGGATGCTGGTAGTGAGGATTAACTACAGCATACCGTGTTTAGTGACTTTCTGGATCTTGAGAGTTTATCTGGAACCTGGGTTTGTTTCTATAGCAGAGGAGGAGTCTGCTATGGATCTATCTGTTATGCCTTATGTGTGCAATACATGTGCAAAGGACTGCACATGGTAGATTACGTATTTTGTCTTTGGAGCTTCCCACTTCAGGAGTTAGTTTTCTTTTCAATGGGTATGTGTACATTCGCTACCAATACATAGGACGCTCTTTGTTTGTAGTGACATTAACCATTTATGTGCTTCTTGCGTTGTACAGGGGGACAGGAGTGCTAGGTGAAGACACTACATATGAAGAGGCACATGCTGTAAATGTACAAGGTGATTCTGCTTGGGCATTATTAGCGAGAATGAAATGAGAGTAGCATTTACAACTTTATTAATACATTGTGCTTTTCTGTTGCAGCTTCATTTCCCCTGCTGTCCCTCCCTTCTATTCTTTCCTTTCGGTTTTTTTCCCCTTTTGGGGGTTTTCCCTCACCGTATCCCCTAAACACCCTGTGTATATACGTTCAGGGTGTTTGGGAGGTCCGGAGGTGGAGCATTTCTGCTGCATGTGGATCCTGCGGAGTGCAACTGGGACAGAATCACGAGCCCACGAATTTCACTCTGCCTGATCCAGGTGTAGGGGTAATGGCGTCCATGGAGGATGTGTTGCACGCTCTGGTGTTGGTACAGCAGGAGTTGGCTGCTTCTAAAGCCGAGACTGCTGCTCTTAGGGAAAAGGTGGACAGGTTAGGGAGTAATCCTTTTAATGCCTCAGCCCCAGCTTCTTCGGTACAGGTTACCGTACCTCCTCCCATTCCTTTGGCCAACCCAGAAAGGTTCTCAGGAGATCCTAGGAAGGTGCAGGTGTTCCTGACCCAGATCCTGATGCACTTTTCTTGTAAGCCCTCTTCCTTCCCCACGAACCATTCTAGGGTAGTGTTTACTATTTCCTATCTAGTAGGGGATGCCGCTAACTGGGCAGTACCGTTAGTAAAACGTGATGACCCCATCTTGTCCGATTGGACGGCATTCAGAGCTGAATTCGAGAGGGTTTTTGATAGGAGGGCTACGACTTGTAGTGCAGATAGGGAACTGCTTGAGTTACGCCAGGGCAAGGGTGAGTTGGTTCCATATTTGACCACTTTTAACAGGTTGGTGGCAGAAGCCGAGTGGCCAGAGGAAAAAAGGATGACACTTTTTTATTTAGGACTAAAAGAGGAGTTGAAAGATGTGGTGGCACAGGTGGATCCACAACCCACCACATATGTGGATATGGTGAATTTGGCATTGAGGTTGGATAGCCGCTTAACAGAGAGAGGGGGTAGTAGAAGACGTTGGGACAAAGGTGTTCCCAGTTACGAAAGAAACCCTCGTAGGAGTCCAGGAGGTACAGAAGCTGCTCCTGAGCCGATGGAAATAGGAGCTCTCAGGGCAACATTGTCAAGAGAGGAAAGGGAGAGTAGGAGAGTACAGGGCCTGTGCATGTACTGCGGGAAGAAGGGGCACTACGGTAGAGAGTGCCCCTCCAAACCCAAGACTTCGGGTGGCTTTAATCGATTTAAGAAGGTGGCTGTATCTTCTAGTTTATTGGAGGCTCCATCAAGGGAAGAAAGTCTACCTCGGGCTGAGGGGGGGCATGATTGGAAACTCACCTCGTTGTCTTCAGCCGGTCCGGAAGAAACAGAAGCGCATCTCGTACTAGTTATGACCCTTGAAAGTGATGAGGTGCCACATCAAGTCATGGTGATGTTGGACTCTGGAGCCACTGGCAATTTTATTGATGACGGTCTGGTGACACGTCTAGCGTTACCTCGCATACCCAGAGAGAATCCTGAAGATGTTCTGGCTGTTGATGGGCAGCCACTAACCTCAGGTCAGATAACAGAAAGGACTAGCGAGTTAGGCTTGTCAATAGAGTTGAATGGGTATATGCATACTGAGAAACTAATGTTAAACATAATAGCGGCTCCTCAATATGAGGTCATCTTAGGCATGCCTTGGTTACACAGACACAATCCTGTGGTGGATTGGAAATCAAAGACCTTTCATTTCACACCCGAAAGTTGCCAGGACCATTTAGCTCCATGTGTTCCTGCTCATGTGGCGGTGTTAGCAACCCCTTTTCTGGCTGCCACCGCTGCAGAGAAAAATGTTCAATTGCCTTCTGAGTACATGGCTTACAGCGATGTGTTCAATGAACGTAAAGCAGAGTCATTACCCCCTCACCGGGAATATGATTGTCGAATAGATCTGGTGGAGGGGGCTACAATTCCCACATGTAGGGTATACGCGTTGTCTGTGCCAGAAACTACCCACCTGAGAGACTATCTAGATCACTATGTGCGGTTGGGGTTTATTAGACCGTCCCGCTCTCCAGCTGCGTCTCCCCTGTTTTTCATTGCGAAGGCTAATGGGGAATTGAGAGCGTGTGTTGATTATCGCGTGTTGAATAAGAACACTATACGCAATCGTTACCCTCTTCCTCTCATTTCAGTCTTGCTTGACCAGGTGAGAGAGGCCAATATTTACACCCGTTTGGACTTACGTGGAGCCTATCACCTGGTTAGAGTAAGAGAGGGGGATGAGTGGAAAACAGCGTTTAAAACAAGATTCGGTCTATATGAGTATTTGGTGATGCCGTTTGGGCTTTGCAATGCCCCGGCGGCGTTTCAATTCTTTATAAATGACGTTCTGAAAGAATACGTTGATAAGTTTGTAGTAATGTACATAGATGACATCTTGATCTATTCCCATGATGTTACATGTCACAAGGCTCAAGTGTGTCAAGTTCTGGACAAACTGAGAGAACACAGTTTGTATGTGAAATTGAGCAAATGCCAATTTGGGGTGCAGGAAGTGGAGTTTTTGGGTGTGAATCTCAGTCCGCATGGCCTCCAGATGACAGAACGTAAGGTACGGGCTGTCCAAGAATGGCCAGTCCCCAGAAATGTGAAAGAAGTGCAGAGTTTCTTAGGCTTCGCGAACTATTACCGCCGGTTCATTTTGCACTTCTCACAGACGGCGGTTCCCATCACAAGGCTGTTACGAAAAGGTACACTATTTGAGTGGACTTCTGATGCAGATGAAGCCTTCCAGGCCTTGAAAAGAGCTTTTACCACTGCCCCTGTATTGGCACATCCTGTGCTGGAAAAACCATTCATAGTGGAAGCCGATGCTTCTGATGTAGCCATAGGGGCAATCCTATCACAGCGGGACTCTGATACAGGTCAGCTACATCCTGTTGCTTATCTGTCTAAGAAATTGAACCCGGCAGAGGCTAACTACACTTTTGGCGAAAAGGAGCTGTTGGCAATCAAACGAGCGTTCCAAGAATGGAGGCCTTACCTCTGGGGGTCTAGTCACGCGGTGACAGTATACTCTGACCATCGGAATCTACAGTATATGGCCTCAGCAAGACACCTAACGCAGAGGCAAATGAGGTGGATGCTGTTTTTCTCCGAATACAATTTCGTGGTAACATTTCGTCCTGGTGTAGAGAACAGGAAAGCTGATGGACTGTCCCGGCAAGAGACGGATACAGAACCAGCTGAGGAAGTACGGCACTCCATAATCTCCCCTGCCAAGGTAGTTTGTGTGGTTCGCGCTGAGAAGTTCTTGGGAGACATTAGGAGTTCAAGAACTTTGGGTGCGTGGGAGAGATGGGCCGCTATGAAACCAGGCAGAAGGGTGAGACAGGGGTTGCCTTTTCAGGGTGACTGTCTGTTTTTACCGACTGAGGAATTGAGGAAAAAGGCTTTCGTCTGGTGTCATGTGATTCCATCAGCAGGACATCCAGGGGTGACCAAAACTGAGCGACTACTTAGAAGACATTTCTGGTGGGAGACTTTGGTTTTGGATGTCGCCAAATGGGTAGGGAAGTGAGAAACCTGCGCCAGAGCAAAGGGCGAGAACACCAAACGGAAAGGTTTATTGATGCCTATGCCAACCCCTGCTCGCCCTTGGCAGAACATAAGTTTGGATTTTATAACCGGACTACCTGTGGATCAGGGTAAGTCAGCTGTGTTGGTGGTGGTGGATAATCTGACAAAGATGGGACACTTTATACCTTGTGTAAACCTCCCTACTGCAGGTCAGACAGCTCAATTGTTGGCCTCACAGGTCATACGGTTACACGGCATTCCAAGGGTGATCGTGTCAGACAGGGGACCACAGTTCTTAGCTCGCTTTTGGCAGATGTGGTGTAAGGCATTGGGCGTAGAATCGGCGCTCTCTACTAGTTTCCATCCTCAAACGGACGGTCAAACGGAACGTTTGAACCAGACACTGAAGAAGTACCTGCGCTGTTATGCGGATGCATCTCATGAATCCTGGGTGGACTTGCTGTGGATGGCTGAGCTGTCATATAATAACACATGGCACTGTTCTACCGGTATGTCACCGTTCATGGCCAACTTCGGTTATGACGCAAACACCTTGCCTATCGCCATTCCTGCTGAGTTGGCCGATCAACCTTCTGTGAAAGAACGTATCGTGGCCTTACGTAAGGTGCATAGAGTGGTTCAAAAGCATCTTATGAAAGCCAAAGAGGTGTACAAGAAGTGGGAGGACAAACACAGGTCACCCGGTCCTATGTTCAGGGAGGGTGATAGGGTATGGCTCTCCACTAGATACATCCGGTTTAAAATGAGGAGTGTCTTTCATCCTCGGTTCATTGGTCCTTATCCCGTAGTGCGTCAAGTGAATCCTGTGGCGTACAAACTGAAGTTGCCTTCGTATTTAAGGATACATCCGGTGTTTCATGTACAGTTGTTGAAAAAGGCTTATTCCGCACGCAGGAAGGAATCTGATGGCGGCTTGGAATATGAGGTGAAGGCTATTCGTGATTCTGAACTCCGCCGGGGGGTGCTGTGGTATTTGGTCTCCTGGAAAGAATATGCCGCTGAGGACGATTCCTGGGAGCCTTGGCACCACGTGCACGCCCCCGGAGCGGTTAGGACATTCCATGCACGGTTTCCTACCAAGCCTGGACCTAGGAGGCGCTTGGGAGGAGGGCGTACTGTCAGGATCTGAACAGGTCGGCGCCTGCCTAAACTACAATTCCCATGGGCAGCGGGCTTAGAACTACGATTCCCATGATCCTTTGTACATCAGGATATAGCCAGGCAAGAACCAGGAAATGGTGCTCGTGATTTTGGCTGTGTTTGGTAAGGAGCCTGTTCGGCTCCTCTTTCTCCATGGCACCTGTGGCTCTCGCCCTTCGAAGGCATTCCCTGAGAATTTCTGACATTCAGCGCTGCAAGAAACAGAAGGGTATCGTTGTAAGCGTGCGCTCATTTTCGTTTGTACATTGACCTTTTGACTAGAGTCTTTCTTGTTGAGCGCCCCTTTACTTGAAGAGCCTCGCGGCTGCGAGGAGATTACTGTTTGGTATCAGCTCTCTTTCAAGGGAGTTAGTGATTGTGTCTATTGCGATTCCCGGCTGGGGGTTGTAATTCATTTATGCAAGTGACGGATAGCAGGGGGAGGAGTCTCCGCTATGCCGGCATGAAAGGATATTCGTCTGAATAAGGGCTCATTCTTATTTTGGATTACAATTGCTAAAGCGGATGCTGGTAGTGAGGATTAACTACAGCATACCGTGTTTAGTGACTTTCTGGATCTTGAGAGTTTATCTGGAACCTGGGTTTGTTTCTATAGCAGAGGAGGAGTCTGCTATGGATCTATCTGTTATGCCTTATGTGTGCAGTACATGTGCAAAGGACTGCACATGGTAGATTACGTATTTTGTCTTTGGAGCTTCCCACTTCAGGAGTTAGTTTTCTTTTCAATGGGTATGTGTACATTCGCTACCAATACATAGGACGCTCTTTGTTTGTGGTGACATTAACCATTTATGTGCTTCTTGCGTTGTACAGGGGGACAGGAGTGCTAGGTGAAGACACTACATATGAAGAGGCACATGCTGTAAATGTACAAGATGATTCTGCTTGGGCATTATTAGCGAGAATGAAATGAGAGTAGCATTTACAACTTTATTAATACATTGTGCTTTTCTGTTGCAGCTTCATTTCCCCTGCTGTCCCTCCCTTCTATTCTTTCCTTTCGGGTTTTTTCCCCTTTTGGGGTTTTTCCCTCACCGTATCCCCTAAACACCCTGTGTATATACGTTCAGGGTGTTTGGGAGGTCCGGAGGTGGAGCATTTCTGCTGCATGTGGATCCTGCGGAGTGCAACCGTGACATGACATATTTGAAATTGTGTCACATAAATGATTGTACCTTGGCACTCACACCACTTGTTAAAAGTTGGCCATGTTTAGAATGTGTTAATATGACAAATTGTGTAAATGACACTTATGTGCCTGCATGATAGATGTCTCACAAGGTAGTGCACACAAAACGACATTTCCACTTTCTTGAAAGAAGCTGGCACCTTTTCAAAGAGGCCAGTGTTAGCGATTAATGGTGTGCCTTGAACTCCATATTCATGTCCCCACAGTGGTCTTGAGGTCTTGAAACTCCTTTGTTGTAAATGATACAAACTAATTAGTGTCAAGACATCAAGACCTCCGTTGGACCATGTATATGGACAATCTGCAATGCCATTTGTTTCTGACAGTGTTTTATCTTAAAGAGCAACTTTCATTCCACGATGTCAGAAGAAAGGGACAATCTCTTCTGTTATGTCTAATATTGCTCCTGTTCGATAGTGGAGAAATGGTAGAAAAGGAGCCTTGATCTAGCAACACTTCGGCCTGCTGCAGCGGTAAGCCTAGTTCTACTGCTCATCCTATCATAAATTATTTGGTTATACTATTTCACTTAGCAAAATACCACGGGTGAGAACTACCACAAGGTGTTCTCTGTGCTGGAGCCTCCTGTAGTGTTCCTTATAGTGATGTTCACCAGGTGATGGCCTTAAAGCATGACCAAAAAAGGTGGCTAATAGTAGGCCTGCGTCTACTTCATGGGATCAGTCTGCAGATATTTGCCACAAACAGATCATCAATTCTAGCACTGCCCACTGTAACTTAAAGTTGTCTTTCCTTTCTAGTATTGTTCATATTTCTGTTCAGTGCCATGAAGTATGTTTGCGAGAAAAAAACAGAAATTACAATTATGTCTGATGAAAAGCATCATGGACTTTGCACAGTTGTGATTGCCGACTTCTTTCGAAGATGTTTGTAGCTGATACCAGGCCCGGACTGACCGTTGCGGGCACCGGGCAATCCCCCGGTGCGCCGCAAGGGTGGGGGCCGGTTTTGGGCCCTGGGGGCCGTTTTTGTTACAGGCCCATTTTTGCAGCAAAGCTGCGAAATCGGCCCTGTAACAAAATCGGCCGAAAACCGGCCCCGGCAAAGAGCTCGGTCGCACCCCCAGGGGGCCGGCCGAGCACTTTGCCAGGGCCGGTTTTGGGTCTCAGTCCGGCCCTGGCTGATACTGCAGTAGCCATCAATGACCTGCTGCTGTTTCAACAATGGCTGCAATACTAACATGGTCAAATTAAAAAAAGCTTCAACGTTACTGAGCTGGTAATGTTGGGGCATTCATGCAAGTCCTTTCCTAGTAGCGAAGCTGAAATGTGAGCATATCTTACAAGAGTTGGCCAGTAACTTAGAGTTATGAACTCAAGTTACCCCAGGTTGGAGAGATATAGCAAACAGTGTTAAAGAGTAGTAATTCCACAATCAGGACCTCATTTATAGTTAGAGGCTGGTCTGTGAACCTTCCAGGTCAGCGTGGACCCTTGTCTCTGTCCTCCTTGCAGAGGACTGCCCCCTGGATTGAGATATCGCCACCTGCCTGATGGCGATCGGTCTGATAAAAATATGTCTGCAGGTATGAGTGTTGGCTGACTGACTACATCTCTATAGTGTGTTGCTGGGAATTTTCATCGCAGCCGAGCAAGCAGTACTGTTTTTTCAGGCAGATCTTCCTATTCTTTTGATATTTGGAAACAAACTGCCAAAGCAAAGTTTGTTGTTGAAAAGCAAAAGAAAATATCCCTGACAAGCAGTGAATTTTATCCCCCTGCATCAGTTCCGTTTTTAGACTTTTCCTCCAGGGACCCCAATACACTGCATGGTGATCGAAGAAAGGAAAATTCAGTAGCAGTAGACCCATCCAACTACTATTGTGACCTGGCAGATCACAAGTGTCTAACAGAGGAGGCAGCTGAGGCTCTGCTCTTGGAAACCATGAAGTCTCCCTAACCCTAAAGGAGGTGGGGGGATTCAAAGGTTTGGTGGAGTGGGATTGCTTTACGGCCGTAGTCCCGCTAGTCCAAGCTCTAAATGGGCCCCACAAAGTGAGTATCTTGGATTGCTTTTAATATCCACTCCTAAATTGCTAAACACAATTTGTCCCAAGGTATTGGGGATTTGCATTGTGCATTTTCAAAGCTCTGCACAGTGTGTTGCTTGTCGACAGAAAATCAATGATTCTTCATTATATCTTCAGTAGAGCTAGTATTTGAATAGGCAAATTTAAAGCACTGATTGCAAATAGACAGACGTGACATCAGTTCTTTGTTAGAAGGTACAGAATATTGGCCAGCAGGTGGACCTTTGTACCCTGTTAAACATTTAGGGACCTGTCATTTTCATGGCATGCTTGCTCATTCAGTTTTGGCATTTGAGTAATCTGGGAGATCCAGTGAGAAAGTGCATCTACCATTAACAGCTGGAAACCCTTGTTCGCCACAAAAAGAAATGGCAGCTGACCACCGATTCCTGCATGTTCCTTTCCAAAATAATGTAATTGCAGTTATTAGCCCCAGAATACCCATCATTTCCAGGCAGGGGAGGAGGATTATCAGACTGGTTTAGCTTCATCCATCTGCACAGGAAAAGATGCCACTGTATTTCCCATCATCCATTAGCATGGGAATTGTCATTACCAGATTTCCCATCATTCATCTCCATAGAAGGTGATGCCACTGGTATCCTGCCAAAACTTTTTCCTGGCAATACCCTTTATTGAATCTCCTCCTACCTGTTCAGCTGACATCAGTTTGTTCACAGGGGCACCTCCAAGTAACAAAACAAACTATCAACAGTGTGGTCTCTCAGTGCTCCATTCTGTCTTCAGTCATCTTCAAACTCTACAAGGAGCCGCTTGGTGCTCTATGCACGGATAAAAGCATCAAGATTTACTGATATGCTGATGATACACAACTCCACTTGAAAGTCTTCTCTGCTTCAGTCATCAAATACCTCAAACACTGCTTGCACGTCATTCAGAACTGGATGTCCAGCGCCTACCTGAAGCTCAACCCAATCAAGACAGAAGTCCTGTTATATGTCAAGACAACAAATAAGATTCCATAAAAACCTTGCTCAATGACATGAACCTTGTTGGCTTCGAACCCCACATTGCACTGAATGTCAAGTCATTTGAATTCACCCACAACACCAACCTCACCCTCAAGGAATATATTGCCAAAAAAGGCAAAGATGGCATGGTACCGGCTATCTCTTCTGAAGAAACTCAAAACATTTCCTGCAGAAAGCAACTTACGAACTGCTGTTTAAGCCCTCATACTCTCACATCAGGATGGTAGTAATGCCCTGCTTCAGACCTCCCAGATGCCACAGTGACATCCCTACATGCCGGAGCATGTTTCAACCAGGGCTTGCAGAAACATGATCACATTACCCCCATTATGATGGAACTCCAAATGTCCCTTGCCAGCTCTCACCACCTCCAATACCAGCTGCATCCTCTACAAAGCCATCATAACCAGCATCCCCAATTATCCTGCAGACATGCTCACCATCTCTGGTGGTTCATAGTGCACCCACAGCGAGGACACTATCAGACCAGACTGCAGAATGAGAAGTGCAAAAAAGAAAAAAAGAGACAGCAAGCCATTTCCTTTTATGCACACAGGAACTGGAACAACACCCCTGTATCCTTCACCACCACCCCAGGGTTGCTCCAATTTTAGAAACAGTTGAAGATTCACCTCTTTAAAGAATATTACATCACAATGCATTAACCATACACAACCCAACTTCCTCAGAAATTATCTGTTGACTTTATGCTTGCCTTTGGCCATGTACAGTGCTTCATTGTCTTTTGGCTAGGTCATGCTATTGAAGTGCCATATTAATACATAGATACATACATACATACATACATACATACATACCAACACACACACATGCAAACATACATACAAACATAAGTACATGCATACATACGTATAGTTTGCATGCAATGGGCCCCAAAGCAATTCAGCTTGCTATCGTAGATAGCTTGATATCCTTCTTTATGACAACCAGGTCCAATGAAGAATCATTTTTGTAGGTACAGAAGATGTATTGCTGCAAAAGGCTGCTGTCTGATTGGAAGGATTTAAGAAGGCAGTTTGTGGGGGGTTTCTCTTTTTTCTAGTTGAGCTTGAAATCTCCATGGAAAATCAGATCACAAGAGGAGCTCGTCGATCAATATTAAAAACAAAAAAAAACAATAAATATAACCCTTTACTGCTTAGCAGTCCGTAAAATAAGTTCAGACAGTTTATAATCTACACAGTGAGGCATTTAAACAAGAGTTTATTGATTTTTCATTGAAAGGACTGCTTGTAGATAAGGACAGCCTCTCCTCTGGTGATGTTGTGTTCTTGTAGTATGATGAGATCAATTAATGTTCTGGAGGATGGACAGAACCGAGTTTAAGTGAGTGCAATAATGTCATGGCCACAATCCTGGATAAGGGTGGATTTGGAACCTGCATTAGAGGCCACAGACCTAAAATTCAGAAGGGCAGCTTTGATGTGATGTGTAAGAGATATGGGGACTGGATTTAGAGGGTGTGGATCCTCAGTGGTAGCTTCATCAGATTTGTTTGATAGTGTTTGGAATGTTTGGCTCTTGAGATTATGATAAAATGATTTGTTGTTCAGGGCTACACTGGTAACAAAATGTTCAAACTACCCTCCCCCTTCCATCCATCAATTTTGGGATTTTCTCTTGTCTTCTCTTCTCTTCTCTTCTCTTCTCTTCTCTTCTCTTCTCTTCTCTTCTCTTCTCTTCTCTTCTCTTCTCTTCTCTTCTCTTCTCTTCTCTTCTCTTCTCTTCTCTTCTCTCTCTCTTCCCATCTCTCTATCTCTCTCTCCCTCTTTCTTTCTCTCTGTGCATCCTCCAGCTCTCTTCTCTTTCACTCTGTTTCGTTAACCCTAATCTCTCTTCCTCTTCTTTCTCTCGCTCTGCTTATACCCCGAAGTGCCTGTTGCAATAAAGTAACAGATGACCTGTGGCTACCCTGTGCCTTCATAAACTGGATTCCTAGGATTCCAATCCCCAGAGCACAATCCCGATTACATTATTTTCCCACTCTGCCTTTTTGTTGTGGGGTCTATGATCAAGGAGCATTCAGGTGTGTGGCATGTGTTAAAGGTAATGCATGGCGGAATCCTCCAAAGCATTGAGACTGAAATGCACATTGGACTTTTCATGTGTAGGAGATTTGAGTTAATAGTAATGATGAAAGTCAGAGAGCATTCCCTTGGAAAAGAGTCCATGTGGAAGAAAAAAGGAGAATTTGGCTTGCACCTCAGGAGCTAAAAGGAAAGCACTTCCTGGGAGGCATGAGAGTACCCCTAATTGCTGGTAGAGTTGTGGTGTTAGACCTGGTACAATTGACGTGAGTTTCCTTCCATTTTTCACTGTTGTCTCCTCTGTTTTTGATATGTGTTTGCTGGTTAGATGCTTTGGGCACTGTGCCACTGCTATTCAGTGCCACAGTGCAAGTGCTCCCTATTGTAAATTGTTGTAATGGATTAGTGATGCCAGGATTGGCTTATAATATTTATGTGTCAGACCCTAGTACAGTGCACTATGTGTGCACAGGGCCTCTAGATCAAATGCTGCTAGTGGGCTGGCAGCATTGAGTGTGCCACCCACAGAAGCAACTTGTAAAGTGTGGCTCAGGCCTGCCATTGCAGAGCCTGTGTGCAGTCTTGTATTGCCATGTCAACTTGGTAAGTGCACCCACTTACCAGTCCCTAAACCTTCCCTTTTCTACATGTTAGCCACCCCTAAGGTAGGCCCTAGGGCAGGGTGCATTGTATGTAAAAGGTAGGACATGCCATGATGTGTGTGGCGTGTCCTAATAGTGAATTACAGCCATTTTAGTGTTTCACTATTGCAAGGCTACCTGACCCCATAGGCCAGAATGGGCAGATTGATTATAACATCTTATAATCCTAACTGGCCCAGGGAACATGGTAGAAATTCGAATTTAGTATGCCCAAACTCAGAATGATAAAATACATATTTTAGTAAAGTTGGTTTTAACATTCTGTGTTTGAAAATACCACTTTTAGAAAGTGGGTATGTTCTTGCCTAACCATTCAAGCCTGCCTCGGCCAGGCTGTGTATTCCATGTCTGGTTGTGATTGACAGGGGCTGAGGGGGCTCCAGGAGGCAGGGTGAGTCTGCACAAGGCTGAATAGACCTATCTACATTGGGAGTGGTGGGAAGAGTAGCACCTGGGTCTGACTAGGGCTGTGCCTGCCTTCAACAATGCTGGCTCCTCCTCCTGTGGTGTTTCTGATGACCCTGGCAAACACTGACAAAGGAGGAAGTTGTGCACTGGCAAAATGCACCAGAACTGGTTTGGACTAGGTACAGACACTCTCTGCCTTCAGAGACAAAGGATGTGTGTGAATAAAAAAGGGGGACCCAGACCCCAGAACTTTAGATCACTTCTGGACATCAAGACGGACCGTTTGCCAAGGAGAAGAACCAGAGAATCTGCAGGAGTTTTTAACTTCCCCTGTGCCAGAGTGTAATTGCTGGGGTTGGCCTGCAGTTTCTTTATTGCCAAGGAAAGGAGAAAGACTTTTATTTGCAACTTTCATAATCTTGAAGAAGAATCTCCAAGGTTTTGAACTGTACTTGACTCCTGCTGAAGTCTCAGGGATACAAGACTTCACCAACAGCTCCCCTCTGAATTTCCTTGCTGGGAATTCTGTCTGCAGAAGCCTGAGTGTTGTTGGGAGCTGGAAGCGTGACTCAACGAGAAGAAGCGTTTTGCATTCGTAACTGTCACCGTCGTATCATCGGAGAAGCGTGTCACCACCGCAAAGGTCGCCGTCGCATCACCGGACAAGTGTGTCTCCATTGCAGCTGTGTGTCGTCCCATCACGGGAGAAGTATGTCGCAACCGCAAGGGTCACCGTCGCACCACCGGAGAAGTGTGTTGCAGGGTCTGTTGTGGCTCAAAAGTTACAGAGTCACCACACGGCCACTGGGCGTGCACGCATCATCTTCACGTCATCACATCGCAAAAGGGCGCCATCTTCTCGATTGCACCAGATCGTCGCATTGCAGCAAGGAGCCATTTTGTCGCATCACAACCGACCCGCACCTCGAGATCATCGCATCACCTCCTATCCGGTATGGAACTGTGGTAAATAAATAATTAATTACCGGATCTATTTTTGACTATAATCAATAAACAGGTAGCTCAGTAAATAAGAGTCAAGATACGAGGTAGCTGAAGTTGACAGGCTTTAATTAAGCAAAAAAAGGACAGGAACAGGACAGCCTGCATGGGAATAGGAAGGCAGCTGCCGGGGGCAAGATCTGGGAGCATAAGGGGATAACTTTTAATATGGGTGCACAATATATATACTTGAACAAAATACATTACATTCAATACAGTAGGCGTAGCAGTAGGCGGGGTTTGTAGCAGTCGCGAAAGATAAGACATAAAGTGGGTGTAACAAGAGGCGTGTACAGGGCGTATACATAGACATGTGATGTAAACATAACAGAATATGTCATAAACGGGGCGGAACCATGGAGGGGGCTACCTGAGCAGCTGGGACCTTTAACCTAGTGGTGCGCGCAAACTGACAATGACGTGTTACCAGGAGGACTGGGGGCTATGACTTCTGCGCTAGAAGAGGAGACGAAAGTCTGGAGTGTCAGAGCGACATGTACCCAGGCATATCTAGTATCTGGTGTTTAGAGTACATGTTGATAGAATCCAAAAGTTATCAGGGCAAAGGCTAACAGACATTAAGACTGGTGCATGCATAATTCTACATGTAGTGCGTGTGCGGGGAATATTCTATGAATATTAATACAGTATTTCTCTTACATGGAGACATAAAGGCTAGACTATGACGGAAACTATTGATGCGATTCAGTAGCTTAGGAATGCAGAGAAGGAGAGCTGGGCTGATAACTAGGAACATAACATACTCTTGGCAGACTGGGAGGCAGAGCCAGGCCGAGCCGGGCACTGCGAGGCATGAAAGTAAGCTAAGGGTCAGGGATACAGGTGGGGGCTGTATCGCTCCTCGGAGGGGGTTCAGGAAACAGGAGCTGAATCTGAGTCCGGGCCCTTTTGAGGCCTAGAAACGGGGACAATTCAATGAATTAACGTGCACACTGTAAAACGTGGCAACGTAGCTTCACATAGGCCTAATATTCGTTGTATTCACGAGGACTGGAAACTGGCATACTAGAGATGGACACAACTGTAATTGCGTCTTTAATCGATCAGAGGGGAATACATGCATATCGATCATGCACATATGACATAAGATGGGGAACACGTAGGCACATACAACATGGCAAAATTTACTTTTCCACATTCCCTCCTTGTGCCCTACGTTTCCATCAGGAAACATCTATATTCATGATACCATCTATCATTTCATATAGCATCATTTGCTCGTCCCGAATTGTCTTGGAACGGGACTTAGGACTAGGAATACAAGAGGTAGCACAAATGCCGCAAATCGCAGGGCCACATTGTATACAGAGGCAGCAACTGAATATGATCATTACTGCAATACCTAGAAATGACAATACTTTCCATCCCCAAGCAGATATAATACTCCAGAGCCAACCGGACCATGTCCAGGTGCCTGGATTCTGGTGTAACTGATGGGCAATTTTATGAAGTCTGGTTATAGCTGAATAAACAGACGGCGCGTTATTAGGAATGAAAAGTGCAGCAACTAGATCCGATGACTCTACATGCTCCTCCTCTATCGGCCAGTATGACGTCAAGAACGAGACGATTTTGGAGCACGACAAATCTCATAGCAGATTGCTCTTCGGTTAAGTTACCTAGAGCAGAAGTAGTCTCATTCACTACTGCTTCAAGGGTTCTGGTTAATCTACGTATTAACTTACTATTCTGGACAGGGCCTATAAAGAAGAAGAGACCTTTATTGAAATCTGTATACTGTTCTAGAGCAGTTTCAGTTTGATCGACAATTGGGGACTCGATCTCCCTTCTATGTCTGACGTGTACTAGATGTGTGTTTCTGTGATAATCAGATGGGGCTAGAAATACTGGTGGCAGTAGAAAGGCAATGTAACATGTTCCATCCCAATCGAGGGGCAGACGAACATATGCGGTCTGACCACAAACAAAATAAGAATGACGTGAGGCTTTGAAAATAGATTTCCCACTGTCACTATACTCGACAGTAGTAGTACAATCACTATGTCCTACATGTGCGGAACCATTATTTCTGACACATAATTCGCCTTTGACTGGTAGTACTGAAATAGCAGGTAAGTCTGGAGTAGTATCAGACTGAACATTCAGGACCATAAGATTCGAAGAATAATTACCTAAATTATAAACTTCATTTTCTAGATCTAACCCTGTTCTATGGGGGAGACCTTGCTTGTCTGGAAAACATGTTCTATTCAGAAGGGACATATCATTGGAGGATGACGTTAACATGGACCATGCTCCACACGAACCATTATGTGAAAACGGATAAGGAAAGAGTGGCAGAACTCCCTTCGGTGTCTGGAAAGGGGGGAGTCGACCACACACCCAACAATTAGTGGCATTGCTGGTCTGGTGTGAATAGTGTAACATTCTGATGAATGTATTATTACGCATAGCAAGACGATAGGATAACTCGTGAGGAGGCAGATCACTAAATGTGTGCTCTACTGTAGCATTAGAAAACTTATTTACATGAGAAATTGGAAAACATAAATGCAATGCATAACTTGTGCAGGTAACCATCAAACTTAGAAACAATAGAAAACTTAGAAAAACGATACATCTGATAGAGTTTTGACTAACTCTCTCACTATGGGGGTCTATCTCATACATGTCAGATACCTGTCTAACCGTTTCACCCGAGGGGGACTTAGACAATTAAACTGGCTGACTTATTTTACTAGACCGGAGTTTTAACTTATACTCCTGCTGCGGAGTTTTCTCTAACAGAGGAACTTTCAGTTCGGGATTGAGATTAATGTCTGATTTAGAGTCTTGTTTCAGGCAGTCTTTAGAAATGGAACAGTCTTTGGAATTGTCATTAAAAGTCTTTTTTCAGATTCCATGAAATTTCTTGATATGCGACAGATGGACCCAACCCTTGCGGCCTTCCAACTTCACGGCCGTACGGGTGGTCAGAAGGACTAGTCTCGGCTCCTTCCAGCGAGGCTCCAGCGGGCTTGAACGATCAAAGTTCCTGACCAGTACTAGGTCACCTGGGATGACCTCATGCGGTTTCACTTCGGTATTATCTGGAAATGCAGCGGCAACCTGTGAACGACAAGAGTGTAGGGCAGACATCAAGGAAGCTAGGTAATCTGTCAACATATTACTGGAAACATCTGTAATACTGCGGGGTCTAGGTGTACCCCACATGTTTGGGGGGCGACCGAATACGACCTCATAAGGAGACAGACCTGATCTGGAATGTGCGACCATTCTCATGTAGAATAAAGCAACTGGCAGGGCAACTAGCCAGTCTACACCTTTCTCTTTACATGTCTTAGCAATACGGATTTTCAGGGTTTGATTATGTCTCTCTACAAGACCGGCTGCTTCAGGATGGCGCACACAATGGAACTTCCATTGGTACCCTAACAAGAGGGAAACGTGTTTCATTAACTCAGATGAGAATGGCTGGCCGTTATCAGAATACACGACCCTAGGGAGTCCATAACGGGGGAAGAATTCACGAACCAATTGCTTGGCAGTGGTCGCTGCTGTGTAATCTGGAACTGGATATGCTTCTGTCCACCTGGACAAAGCGCATACAACTACAAGAACATACTTGAAACCTCGACATCGCTCCATCTGAATATAATCCATCTGGAGGACTTCAAAAGGGTGGTCAGGGGGTTGGAATCCACCTTGTTCCACCGGGACACTTTTACCTGGATTGAACTGGCAACATATCATACAGGTACGGACTTTCTGCTTGGCTGCAGCTCGTAAGTGTTTGTTGAACCAAAGGTTCTGTATACTGTCTAACATGGCTTTTTCTCCTAGATGTGCTGGACTATGTGCGGTATTGATAATGACTTGAACCATAGAGTCGGGGAGAAACCATGTGGCTTTTCCCTTCGTCACCCATCCCTGATCTGTCTGGACCCCTCCTTGTTCGGACCATTTCTTGATTTCTTCGGGAGTGGCATGTAACTGTATGTCTATGACATCTTGTGTAGGGTCCTTAACTGTCATACATGTAGTCTGTTCTGGAATGGATGTCTGTGTCTTGTTAACTGGAATGTCTGGTGTCTGAGCTGTAAGCTTGGCTGTTCGATCTGCTAGATCATTACCTTGGGAAATGATGTCAGTAACTCTCGTATGTGCCTTGCACTTCATGATAGCAATAGCTGTCGGTAAATGTATTGCATCTAACAGAGCTTGAATGAGGAGACCATGCTGAATCTTGGTTCCATGAGAAGTCATGAAACCTCTCTCCTGCCAGAGCACTCCGAAGTCGTGTACAACTCCGAATGCGTAACGTGAATCTGTATATATGTTTACTTTCAGGTTCTTGGCACGTATGCAGGCTTGGGTCAGAGCAACTAGCTCTGCTGCTTGAGCAGACAGGGTGTCAATACGATGTGTTTCTATAACTTCGGTTTCAGTAGTCACTGCATACGCGGCTACTAGTTCTCCTGTACTAGTTCTCATACATGAACCATCCACATAAAGTGTCAGGTCGGGATTAGGTAATGCAATGTCTGTCAGGTCTTGTCTTGGCTTGGTCATAGTGTTAATAACTTCCACACAGTCATGTGTGGCAGGATTTGAAGTAACTAACGGTAACAGTGTAGCAGGATTTAGAATGTTGCAGCGTCTGATTTCTATGTGTGGCTGGAATAGTGTCAGTTCATAACCTGTTAAACGTGCAATTGTCAAGTGCTGAGTCTGTGTTCGGTTTAAAAGAACTTCCACGGAGTGTGGAACTTGTACTGTCAGGGAGTGTCCTAATACTATGGAATCACTTTGTCTGATTGCTAGAGCTGTGGCTGCAACTGACTTGAGGCACGCAGGCAAAGCCTGGGCTACTGGATCTAATGTGCTCGAGAAATAAGCACAAGGCTTGTACTGTCCCGCTTGATCTTGTGTGAGAACAGATAATGCAGTAACATCACGTTCTGTGACAAAAAGTGTAAAAGGCTTACTGTAGTTCGGTGTAGCTAGAACAGGTGCTTGGCATAAGGCTTTCTTTAATTCATTAAAACTAAGTGTATGTTCAGATGTCCAAGGGAGAACAGTCGATACGGCTGCCTCCTGTGTCGTTAACTGTATCAGTGGCTTTGCTAGAAATGCATACTGAGGAATCCATTGTCTGCAGTAAGAAGTAAGGCCAATAAAAGCACGTACCTCCTTCTGTGTCTTGGGCTGTGGAAGACTTGCTATTAACTGGATACGGTCTGGTGTCAACTACCTACCCCACTTGGACAGTAAGTGGCCTAAGTAGATCACTTGCTGGACACAGAACTGGAGCTTCGAAGGGGACACCTTGTGCCCCATCTCGGCTAGGAAATACAGAACTGTAAGTGACGCTCGCTCGCAGTCACGTTCAGAACGGGCTGTGATCAGTAGATCATTGACATACTGGAGCAGGGCAGTGTCTGTTGGCATGTGAATGTTGTCTAGTTGTCTCTTAAGTGCTTGACTGTAAATACTAGGACTTTCTGTGAAACCTTGAGGAGCTCGTGTGAATTTATAGCTCCTTCCATTTAAACAAAAACCGAAAAGGTACTGGCTGTCTGGATGAATGGGAACACTGAAAAATGCATTCTTGAGGTCTATTACAGTAAAAAATGTAGCTTCAGAATCAATGGCTGTTAATAGGGATGAAATATCTGGGACTACTGGATACTGAGGTATGATACATTTATTAAGTTCTCGAAGGTCAATCACTAATCGATATACTGGAGGTGCATTTGGATCAGTACGTTTCATGACTGGAATGATAGGAGAATTACATACATTGGAGTCAGTTTCTACAACCACTCCTTGAGCAATGAGCTCGTCAATAATTTTGGATACGGCTGCTACAGCCTCAGGTGGCAATCTGTACTGTCTGATCCGTGGCAGGACTATACCTTGCTTGAGAGTCACACGATGGGGTGTGATTTGCATAAAACCTACATCAGTTGGACCTTGCGCCCATAAATGCTGTGGTACATTTGATAATCTTGGATCAAAATCACGTAATACATAGTGACCTTTAAAATCCCTTAAGAACAATCGTATTCCTTCTGGGGAACAGCAAATAACTGCACCTAATTCTTTCAATGTTTTAATACCTAACAAATTTTCTGGACACGATTTCGTAAGTAACAAATCAGTAGTTCGGGACAATGGACCAACTTCTAGAGTAACTGGCTTTGAAATCTCGTTTACAATAGGCTTTCCTGAAAATCCAAGGGAAACATTTCTAGAGCCTGAGAGCGGAGCCCCTGGAACCTCGTCATGACTGATAGTAGTCCTACTTGCCCCTGTATCAATCAAAAACTTTCTGTCTTTCCCCAATACTTGACTGTGTACATAGGGACCCTCTTGATCTACAGGTATCTCGATGAGAGGCAAGCCTACCTCCCTCTCTAGGCTGTTTCATGAATACGGTTGATACTCTGGATACTCTGTCTGGGCATACTGGTACATCTGCTGTGTAACATGCTGTGTTGCAGCAATAGGCTGCGGTGCTGGAACTGTCTGTTGTGCATTCTGTAGTGGCTGAGAAGTCGGTGAAACTTGTTCTTGTCTAGGCGGACGTGGCCTTTCTTTAGTCTTACCAGTGGCTATGTTGTGTTTCAGAACTGCACACTCGTTTATAAAATGACCTGGCTGTTTACAATAATTGCATGTCCCTTTAACGGGAGCTGCAGGATGACTGGCTTGATTCGGACCCCTCTTCTGACTGTCTTGTGGAACAGATTGTGCAACTAGTACTTTCATTTTCGTATCTTTCATACGTTTCCTTTCGTGTTCTTGCTCTTCCCTGATTCTATTCTGGTGATACTGGAGCATCTGAAGCATTTGTGACGGGGTACTAGCTTGCCAGGTACTTTCGACTTTCAAAACTCGATTTTTAACTTGTGGACTTGAATTCTCGACTAGTTTAGTAACAAAAAGATGAGGGTATGACTCGCTACCTGTCTTCAAACCACTGTTGATAATGAAACATTTTTCGAATCTAGAATAAAAATCACTAGTGTCTTCATCCTGTTTCTGTTTGCATGCTGAGATTGCATCCCAATCTTCCTTTTTCGTGGCTAGTAATCTTGGCAAAACTTGAATCAATAACTCGGGCAATTCTTTACATTTGTCCCCAAGACCGGTACCTGGTACTCGTATTTTATCTTCAGCTTCTAGAGCTGTCCAATCAATCTTTTTCTCTCCCACCTCCCATTCCTTTTCCTTGAGTTTTTCATATACCCCTGCGGGCAACAGGACCTTTAACATTTTAATAATATCTGGATACGTGTATTCTCCCATACGGAGCATGTCTTTTAATTCTCGATGGAACCCTGCTGGATCTTTGTCGTGACAGGGAATTAACTTCTTCATCTCTAAGAGTTCCATCTTTGTGATAGGGGTGTAAACAAATACTCGTTGCATTTCACCATCCGCTGTCCTAACTGGGTGTACTTCTCGTAACGGATGCTGTCTATCTATGTAAAATGGTTTACTTTCTGGAGGTGAGACGTGAACAAAATGCGGATTCAGAAACGTTCTATATTTGTGGCGCTGTTCTAGAATGACTCTAATTAAATCAGTACCTAAACCTTTCCATCTATACTGGAGCAACTCGTTCAGAACATCATGTAACGGACCTGGATCAGAATGTTGTCCCTCATACAGTGTAATGAGGTGCTGGATCATATACATACCCACCAGTCGCTGCTCGGCTGGGGGCAGTTTCAGAAACATTTGTGCCACTATTTCATCTGGAAAAGTGGTAGAATCAGTAGTCCATCGGACTGCTGATCGGGCTAGTTCTTGTTCATGCATGGTACTAAGTTCACTATAACCGATTCGTGATTTCAGAATGTGATCGGTAGCTTGAAATACTTGTTCAAGATTCTCTTGTTCTAGTGCTGGAAGGTGAGAAACTTTCTTGTGTTCTAGGCGTGAATGTCGGTCTAGAAGTCTAGATTTACCTACATACGCTATTCTGGCGGTATTCTCGTCTTCTACCTCTTCAGTAGAAGAGTCGTTTTCCTTCTCGCTTACTTGTGCTGCTTTGCGTTTCTCGTGTAACCTTATTATTTCTTTACGAATTTTCTTGTACATACTCTCTATACTACTGAGTGTCTTGTGTCTTCCCTCGGCTATATTATCACTCCACCTTGTCAGAACTTTCATTTCGATCGGATCTTTAGTCGGACAATCTTGTTCCCTTACTAAACAATTAATTAGAAATCTTAATAGCATGAGCTGGGTCTCAGCTTTCCTTAGAGACATGATTTCGCTAATACTTTCTGGATCGTCTCCTGTACGGATGAAACGATATATTCTGTCTAGATCTTCTTTCATATTCGGTAGGGTGTCCAAATACTCGGTCACCCGTCTTACGCGCAATGAATATATAACCATATTATCATCGCCTGGGACTGGATCATAACGGAATTCGGTAAGAGCTCGCTTGATATCTGCAACGGACTGATATTTGGGCGTACGCTGTAACGCACGTTCATGTACCTCGACTAACGTTACACGTTTGTGTGGCGGCGGGGTACCAGGAGGACCTCCTCCCGCGGCCCCTAAACTGGAATCGTCGACGGATACTCTTCGTGCTGGCAGAGTGACCGATGTAGCGGGAACTTGTACTGTAGGCTGGACCGGGGTACCGTAACAGGTGCTGTAACAGGTGCCCCGGTGGCTGGAAGAACAGGAATTACATTATTTACAGGAGCTGGCGGAGCAGGATTTGCATATTCTGGGACTGTGTCGTCCAAATAGGACGAGAGAAAAATATCAGCTGCGGTCGGTTTGTGACGTAGCTTAATCGGAACTAATGGCGGCGGGAAATTACATGGTGCTTCCGGGGTTGCTTTTGGCAAGCCCTCGGCAAGAAGAGGATACATACCCTTAATAAGGGCATTTCTCTGTCTGTCTGACTGTTCAGCTTTAACTTGTTCACCTATTTCGATTAATTCCCTTTCTTGGGCTCTTTCTGAGGATTCTCTACTTAATTCTAACTTTCTGATTTCTTTTTCGGTTCTTTTATGAGATTCTTTGCGCCATAACTCGATGGCATCTTTCTGGGACTGTCTGGATTTCTTTTTCCATAATGCTTCTTCTACTCGCATGATGCACTCGGCATCCCATGTACCTGATACAGGCCATCTATATTTCTCTTCTAGATCTTTAGTATACTCGACCCATAAGTCTAGATATAATATGGCACTTATGCCATGCTTATGATACATAAAATGACCTGGACTGTCCCTAGGCGGGACAGGAACTGCTTCCTCGAGCAGACCTTTTCTGGTTTTTAACAGACGTAACTTCGTGAACAGAGGCATAACTTAGGCTGGAGTCTGGACACAATACAATACACAATAAACACAATAATAACTGAAAAACGAATCATTCATACCACGACATTGAAAACACATGGAATAACATTTAAAATAACAGTTCGAACAGAATACTACCTGAAATACTGAAAACAGAACACATGAATTTCTCGAGAACAGAACTTACTAGAATGGCTAGATGCACTGCTAAAACAGTACGAAACTTACCGGTCTCATAAAGAGACACGTCAGGACCCGCATCCACCTAGGTGGACACTTCGTGTTGGATCTGTGTACCCAAACCCACGGACCAGAGACAAATTAATTGACCCTGTCTAGATACTACCCCAGCAACGGTACTCACCGGGCAGCAAGAACGGAAGGCCTCGGACTGGACTGGACTGCTACGACGACGGACGGACGAACTTCGGACTTCAGTTACAGGTGGGCCTCCGGATACCTCGGACCTTGGACTCTCGGCTTGGGCTCTGGTCGGGACTCGCCGCGTTCCTCCACCGCCTCGTCTGGACGCTGGACCGCAACCTCCGTCTCCTCCGTGGGCCTGAGGGATACTTGAAGCAGAAATATCTGCACGTGGCCGGTATGGTTCCGTCACGGCTGCAGAGGATCAGGGGGCCTGCGTGGCTTCTCCGGCGCGTGGGGAAAGGGCAAGTTCCTATTCGGGCGCCATTATGTGGTAAATAAATAATTAATTACCGGATCTATTTTTGACTATAATCAATAAACAGGTAGCTCAATAAATAAGAGTCAAGATACGAGGTAGCTGAAGTTGACAGTCTTTAATTAAGCAAAAAAAGGACAGGAACAGGACAGCCTGCATGGGAATAGGAAGGCAGCTGCCGGGGGCAGGATCTGGGAGCATAAGGGGATAACTTTTAATATGGGTGCACAATATATATACTTGAACAAAATACATTACATTCAATACAGTAGGCGTAGCAGTAGGCGGGGTTTGTAGCAGTCGCGAAAGATAAGACATAAAGTGGGTGTAACAAGAGGCGTGTACAGGGCGTATACATAGACATGTGATGTAAATATAACAGAATATGTCATAAACGGGGCGGAACCATGGAGGGGGCTACCTGAGCAGCTGGGACCTTTAACCTAGTGGTGCGCGCAAACTGACAATGACGTGTTACCAGGAGGACTGGGGGCTATGACTTCTGCGCTAGAAGAGGAGACGAAAGTCTGGAGTGTCAGAGCGACATGTACCCAGGCATATCTAGTATCTGGTGTTTAGAGTACATGTTGATAGAATCCAAAAGTTATCAGGGCAAAGGCTAACAGACATTAAGACTGGTGCATGCATAATTCTACATGTAGTGCGTGTGCGGGGAATATTCTATGAATATTAATACAGTATTTCTCTTACATGGAGACATAAAGGCTAGACTATGACGGAAACTATTGATGCGATTCAGTAGCTTAGGAATGCAGAGAAGGAGAGCTGGGCTGATAACTAGGAACATAACATACTCTTGGCAGACTGGGAGGCAGAGCCAGGCCGAGCCGGGCACTGCGAGGCATGAAAGTAAGCTAAGGGTCAGGGATACAGGTGGGGGCTGTATCGCTCCTCGGAGAGGGTTCAGGAAACAGGAGCTGAATCTGAGTCCGGGCCCTTTTGAGGCCTAGAAACGGGGACAATTCAATGAATTAACGTGCACACTGTAAAACGTGGCAACGTAGCTTCACATAGGCCTAATATTCGTTGTATTCACGAGGACTGGAAACTGGCATACTAGAGATGGACACAACTGTAATTGCGTCTTTAATCGATCAGAGGGGAATACATGCATATCGATCATGCACATATGACATAAGATGGGGAACACGTAGGCACATACAACATGGCAAAATTTACTTTTCCACAGAACAGACGCATTGCCTACTTTGCGTAAGCACTGAGGAACAGGTACATCATCTCCCCCGAAGCAAGAACCAGACGCATCGTTCTCCCTGCGAACCTTTTGTTTAACTTGCGTGACGCATCCAAAGGTACTTTGTGGGAAACGTGCTGCACTTACCATCTAAAGTGAACTGAGTTATTTCTACCATCTTAAAGTCATTACTTAATATTGTATTGTGAATTCTTCTCGCTTTTGCTGTCTATATAAAGAATACTTATTTTTATAAAAACCTGTGTTGTGTCCATCTGTAGTGTTTTCACTGTATTACTGTATGTGCTCACAAATGCTTTACACACTGCCTCTGAGATAAGCCTTCCTGCTCATGCCAAGCTACCACAGGGTTGAGCAGGGGTTATTTTAACAGTGTAGTCCCCTTGCTCTGACTAGAAGCAAGGGTCCCTATTTGGACAAAGGTGCAAGCCATTGCCAACTAGAGACCCCCAGTTCTAACAGGTGGGAAAAATGTACTCCTCCAGACTGATTCAAGGAGTAAATTACGATGACTGATGAGGACTGACCCAATATAACTAACAACCTTGGCTGACCTTAAGCACCCTCTCTGAATATTTGTTCAAAACAAAAGTTCTTTGGTGTGCCAGTCCTAAATGGATACTTAATGTATCACTTAAAACACTTTGCTTTGGTGAGCTGCAGAAGCTGGACACTCGGAAAGTACAGGATGAAAGGACTAAGGGGCATATGTACAAGCCCCTATCGCCATGGGAACGTCACTTTTTCTGACGTTCCTGTGGCGATAGGGGCTTTGCCTTATTTACAAGGCAGCATTAAGCCACTTAACGTGGCTTAATGCTGCCTTGTGAATAAGGCCCCTTTCACGCTATGCTTAGCGTGAAAGGGGTGGGCAGTGGGTGTTGCGGTGAGCGTTCAACAGCAAACCCACTGATTGTGTGCAGCACACATGGAATAAAGCAAAACGTCTTGGACGGTTTATGTGTAGAAAGGTGACCCTTCCTACACATAAACCATCTTTTAAAAAAAATGACATTTGTCACTTCCATGTGTGCTGGATTAAGCAGCACACATAGA
Source organism: Lissotriton helveticus (assembly GCF_964261635.1). Taxonomy (NCBI): domain Eukaryota; kingdom Metazoa; phylum Chordata; class Amphibia; order Caudata; family Salamandridae; genus Lissotriton; species Lissotriton helveticus. The sequence continues at coordinate 627,258,753 of NC_136065.1, read as the reverse complement.
AGTGACAAAACAGCATTTAAAGATTGTTTATGTGCAGGAAGGGACACCTTCCTACAAATAAACAATCTTCCCCTGCACGCAGACACCCTTGCACTATGGTGTAAGGGTGCCTACCTTGGCGCTATGCTGCTAAACTTAGCACTAGTGCAGGGGAAAACACAAGGCTGCACCATATTCTTGTAAATATGGTGCAGCCTTACCTTTCTGAAGTGGCTGAGTGATGGGTTAGGCCATGACTGCTAACGCCTCACTCCACCACTTCGTTATACATATGGCCCTAAGTGTGAATTGATTTTCTGTCCTTGAAAAGAAACAGAATGGAGTACAAAATATCCTGGTCATTACTAATACTTTTATCAGATGTGTTCATGTGTTTCCAAAGACAGGGGAGCTTATACTATTTCACAGTTTGGTGGCTGGCAACAGCGGTACTCCCAGCACTGCATCTAAAGTGGCATATCATTATCCCAATAAGGCACCAGTGCTTGCCAGTATACCAGACAGGACAGCAAGGTGTTCACCAGATGCAGGAAATAGATAGCAATAATATCAAGGGAGCTGAAACAAGATAAGGGAAATAATGAGTTGAATGTTCTTTTACTACAATGTGAATGCATGTTTCTTGTAAACCACCCCCTCCGACTAGATGGCTTCCCAGTTGAACTACCTGATCCAGAATACATTGCTGCTCATTTTAAGTTTCCACAATAGGAACTTCGGAGCAATGATGATACATCTCTATGGAGAATCGTTGTTAGCTGGCACAGGAGCAAAGTGGCTTAATCCGTCAGGGGGAACCACACGGACAGCTTCACTGAATAAGGAGTGGAATTAGTCAAAATAGCGGGGATAGAAGTGGGGTCCGAAGCAGGAGCAACAATAATCAAGGGACCACTGCTGAAACAGAAATGAAAGAAAGAACTGGTACCAGCTCAATACAAAATCTAAGGGCCTCATTTATGAGGTTTTGCCATACGGCAGCGCCGCTGGCCTACCTGCTGCGCTGCCCTACGCAAAAGAAAAGGCCAGGAATGCGCCGTATCTATCAGATACGGTGCATTCCTATCGTTTTCCCCTGCGCCAGCGCACAATGGGCTTCTGTGTGCCAAATGCAGGTACCTTGCACTGTGGTGCAAGGGTGCCTGCATTACGGGGATGATTATTTTTGTGCAGGAAGGGAAAGCTGCCTGCACAACCACAATCACAAGAGGCTTTTTCCTCTTTCTATGTGTGCTGCAGACTGAAGCACACATAGAAAAAGGAAAAACAATGAGAAATAAATATATTTCTCCTCGTTGTGATTCCCTCACTCCTCCCCTAGGGGGGCGTACGTTTTTGGCACTGCCTCAGATTTACGATTCCTCGTAAATCGGGGGCAGTGTCAAAAAGCCATGGATGTTACCGGAACGCCCCCAGATACACCTACCGTATGCCTCTTTAACACAGAAAACTGCACTAAAGCAAACAATATTTACAAGGCAGCATTAAGCCAAAAAACTGGCTAAGTGCTGCCTCATAAAGATGGAGCAGACTCCTGCGCCACAAAACGTCACAAAAAGTGACGTTCCGGCGGCGCAAGGTGCCTCATAAATGTGGCCCTAAATACCTGGGGCCTCATTTATGAGGCCTTGCGTCAGTTTTGCGCTGCTGATGCGTCACTTTTCATAAATAAGGCCCCTGAGCAGTAAAGGCAAAACAACTGGAGTAGATCCGGTCAACAGGAGCAGTCTTAGCCAGTTGTCTCTCATACTGTGGAAGTTCCTGAGACATTTCCATTCTGTGGTTGTGCATTTTTATGAGCCCTTCACTGATTGCTAACGGGTTACAGGTGTGTCAGCTGGATGTGTGTAAAAGAGGGCAGAACCCAATTGGAGTGAGCTGCATGATATAAGAAGAGAGTTGTCTGTCAGTGCCCTCCATAGTATTAGAGGGTCCCAGAGCCCCTTGCTGTGTGGACTGACACCCAACCACGGACTGGTTTGTTCTTTTCCTCTCTACTGTGGACTCCAGATGCCACTTTTTTGCCTGTAACCAGAGAGTTTATGTGTTGCCTGACATGGTGGAAGTGAACAATTGAGGTGCACTGCAGTTTGTAAGAGAAGTTATTTTTCCATAATGGATAGACATGGTCAAGGCAAGAAATTCTTAGGGAGAGCCGAGGCAGAACTGAACTCAGAGCCTGCCTTAGTCCTAAGATCCAAAGCTTCCATCATGTAAATCACACAAATATGACATGCAGAAAAAAGTCAAGATTGCATCATTTTGTTTTGAAGTTCCTTTTTTTTATACTTCAATACAATTAATGATGTGGGTGGCATTCATTAAAAATGTTTGTTTCTTAAAATAAATGTTAAAAGATTTAGAAAAGAATGCCTGGATAACTTTGCTACACATGAACCAAGATTTTTTGGGGGGATTTTTTATGTAAGTAAATGAAACGATTTTGCCGTTCTGAAAAATGAAGTCGAGTGGGATAAGGTGACATGGATTTGTTTATGCGTGATTCCACAATTTGCCCTGGTTGGAAATTTGGTTTCATCCCAGGTTTTCAGGTCACCCAGTCTCAGCCACAGGAGTTACCTGATCGTGCCACTATTTGTTCTCCATAGAGCAAACTCAAACGTAATGACCGCAGAACACTGTATTTGTGTGCTGATGTTACTGGCTTCCCATGACTTTGCTGACAAAACTATAAAACTATTTCAAAAGAAGCATCACACCTCAACAGAGGCAAAAAAACATTATCAGACAATATTAGGTCACAGGAGGTGGCGCAGAACTTGCTTCCAGGTTGCAAACTGTGGGGCATATATATTTTGTTTTTTACAGAGTTTTATATAGCGCGAACTAGACCCGAACTGAATCGGGTATCAGAGCGCTTTACATAGCACCAGTTACGTTACATGAGGACACGCATTCATTTTAGGCACGGGGAGATTAAGTGATTTGCCCAGAATCACAGGAGGTTTTGTTTTGGCGTCGTTACCGAGACTCGAACCCAGATCCCCAGGTCCGAGGTCGAGCGCCCTAGCCGTAAATGTAGCATTTTCGTATTTACCAGAAAATGTCAGAGCACGGAGCTGCACCAAATTTGGTAGCGCCATGCTCTGACAGTTTAAAAAGGCAGGGAGACACTGTATTCACAAGAATAAGCACACCCTGTGTTTTTCTTTGTGCTGGTGCTAAATTTAGCTGCCTAGCACCACTGCAGGCTCCCTTGCACCATAGTGCAAGGGTTCCTGCATTGCATTTGATCTTTTGCTCTTTCTATGTGTGCTGCCGAATGCAACACACATAGAAAAAGTGAAAACGAGGAGAAATAACAGTATGGTGCCTCATTTCACCATTCTAACGCCTGCTCTTGCATGGCGGTACTCTTTGGTTCTGGCTCAGATTTACACCTCCTTATAAATCTGGGGAACTGTCAAAAGCAAGGGGTATTGCGGTGGAATGCCCACAGCAACACCCATTGCACGCCCCTTTCACGCTAAGTGATGCGTGTAAAGGGGTCTTATTTGCAGGCCGCTTTGTAAATATAGAGAAGGGCATAGCAGCACCAGAACGTTGCTAAAATTGACGATCTGTTGGCGACATCCCCTTGTAAATATGCCCCTGAAATTGCATCTTTCATTTGGCGCAGGACATATATTTATTTTTCTTGTTCAGCATTTCATTAAACCAACAAAGTCAGTGGAAACAAAAAAAAAAGATATTTCAAATGCTTATTTTAAAGTAACCCTGTTTTCACTTTTCAGACTGTTGCTTGCGTTTCCCTTTAAAAATTGCCTAAACAATAGGATAGGCAGCAGGATGTGGCTCATCTAAGGCGTGTCCTTAAATTGAGCCCTATGTCCTGGCCAGAGTTAGACATTAGCACCCAACCTAGGCTCTACCATCCTTTGAGCTCAGCCCCTTATAATTTTAAATGGCTCATGAGAATTCACTCATATCAAAGTGCTAGTCAAACAGATGTTAAAACTTGTGGGTATGAGGAAACCTGTATTGCTGAATATCACCCTCCTCAGAGGATTTTAGAAGAACGTCTACACTAAAGGCTCCTTGATATTCTTGGAATATACCCCCAGCTCTTTAGGGGAGTCCTATTCAGTATAATGAACATTAATATTTGTAAGATATGATAGACTCAGGGGGCCTCATTTATGAGAAATGACGCATCGCTGCGTGAAAGCAGCGATGCGTCAATTCTCAGTGCGCACTCCTTGCGACATACCTGATGCGTCATATTTAATGTATGACGCATCATGTCGCAAGGAGTTACAGATACGTCAGTATTTCTGACGTATCTGTAAGCGCAAAAGTGACGCATTGCTGGAGTGTGTCACAAAAGTGACGCAACTCCAGCAATGCTTCCTTTCACATGGGGCAAGCCCCATGTGAAAGGGCTTGCGTCAGTCTTACGCCTGCTGTGAGGCAGGCGCAAGATTTTGACGCAACGGTGTCCTAGAAGTGACGCAGTGAAATCTCATAGATTTCACTGCGTCACTTCTACGAAGCTTTTTGCGGGGAAACGCCTACCCTGCATACATTATACCTGACGCTGGTATAATGTAGCGCAGGGATTTACAAAGTGACGCATCTGCTTAGATGCGTCACTTTGTGAATAGAGCGCAACAGGAGGCATGTTTTACGCTGCCGATGTGTCACAAAAAGTGATGCATCGGACGCGCAAAACTGAGGCAAGGCCTCATAAATGAGGCTCAGGGTGCCTTAGTCACATTCTGCGGTGGAGAGGTGGGAGGACATCATTTTGCTTTACACCAATGAACCAGAGCAGAAAAAAACAATGCGGTCTATATGTGGCTGAGCTACACCTTGTGTAGCTTCACGAAAATTAATCAACCGGATAGTCTCCATACTATCCGTGTAAATGGAGATAACTAGTTGGTCTTTGTTTTGGAACCCCGTCTTGTTGAGGAATACCTGGTCTGGCCTTTGAAATGTGTCCTGTTTTCGAAAAAGTAGTTGGCTAAAGCCTATCAACTTGCAAATGCTGCTATTGACAATATATGTAAAACAAGACGTCAGTCAAGATCAGCACATGCAGCAGCACTACTTGCAAGCAGCAATTTAGGACAGAGAGGGAAAAAAAACTTCTAGACAAATGGATCTGCCAGCCTTATTTTGTGGAGATCAATTTTTTTACAATTCCTGTTGACAGACTACATCAAGAAGAAAACCAAAAATTGTAGAAAGTTCTTCATGAAAATCACCTACTCAACTCAGGAAATGCCATTAAGCTGTTTTATCATATCCCCATTGTCCAACATAAGCAAACAGGAGCTTATATCTGATCTGGAAAGAAATCTAAGAGGATTGAAGAAAGGAAAAGTCTGCAAACAGCACAGAGTTCAATGACAACACAGGAGAAGACCACCAAACTCATTCAAGCAGGCCGAAAACTAACCTGATCAGTTAAATGGCTTCTCATTCTTTGAGTCAGAAATACTATTCCACCTGCATTGAATTCACAAGACATTTCACAAATGAAGGCTCTGCCAGAGTTTGGAAGTGATGCCTTTACCTGGGTGTCTGGCACTCAACCCAATGACTAGTTCAACAAGCATTTACAATGCAATGGTCTCGGCATTATTAAAGGTAGAGCTATTGGCATTGCTCATTACTTTTTATTTTTATTTTAAATCATAAATAAATGGCATTGTCATTTACAATTCCAATAGCTTACTCGTTAAATAAATGGCATTGTCATTTACATTGCCACACACAGAGCCACACACACACACAGCCACCCAAACACACATACAGAGCCACCCACACAGAGCCACCCACACAGAGTCATTCACATAGAGCCACCTACACAGAGCCACCTACACAGAGCCACCCTCACACAGACAGAGCCACCCACACATAGAGCCACCTACAAAAAAAGCTATCCACACCGAGCCCCACACACACAGAGCCACACACACACACACAGAGCCACACACACACAGAGCCACACACACACACACACAGAGCCACACACACAGAGCCACACACACACAGAGCCACACACACACAGAGCCACACACACACAGAGCCACACACACAGAGCCACACACACACAGAACCACACACACACACACACACAGAGCCACACACACACACACAGAGCCACCATTCACCAGTACTTGATGGCTCCCCATTCCCCACGGTAATCCCTCTGAATTCTTGCCAATAGGCCCAAACCTTAGTGTGTTCATTGTGGCAGCTCCAGTTTGTGTATTAAGCTCACAACACCAAATGTCGCCACAGTAGCTGACAGATGTGCGCTTCCATGAAAAGCAGGTTATCAGGAACAGTGAACACCCCAAAACACAGCAACCTAAGTATACATCTATTTTGTGAGGTCCCACATGCTTAGTGGCTTTAATGTGAAAAGACATAATTCATGCTAGATCAGAACTCTATGTCCGGCCAGTGGTGGTCCAAAAAAAGATTTCATACAGATACTTGATAATGGAAATCTTGGCAATGAGCTGAAAGAACTTAAGATATTGAGTATGAAAGGGCAATAGAGCCGTTTGGGTTGCAATGCAGGATATAGTCCAACTTGCGAGAATATAAGAAACTTTACTAGCTATGAGTCTGGGTTATCAGTCGGACACTGGCACAAAGATTGCCAATAATTACTAACTGTGTGAAACCACAAGGAAGACTTACAATAAACTCATATATCCAAACCGGCGGAAGTTGCTAGTAAAGTTTCTTCTATTTACACTATACTCCCCAAGACCCACCTCACCCCTCTGCAATCAAGTCTACATTCAGCAGCATGCTTCATCCATGGGGTGAAAAGAAACAACGTTATCTCACCAATGTGTGTCACTCATTGCTGGCTCCCCATAGAAGCCAGGGTGATGCATAAGACTGCTTGTGTCACCACAAGGCCTTGCATACTCCTCGCTATCTAGCGAACAAAGTGAAGCTTTTGAGAGGGTCCAGACTGTTGTGAAATGCACAAGCAATGTTGTTAGAACCTTCGACCTTTACAAAGGAACGACTCGTGTTTCCCTCTTTCACGGATAGTGTGACTAGAATATTGAACTCCCTGTCCCCGAAACTATGCTCCACCGCCTCATTGCTGGTCTTCAAAACGGAGCTGAAAGCCCTTCTCCTACAAAGACATTTTGCCCAGTTGTCCTGTTAGCCAACCTCCCCGAAGATAATTTACCCTCCCAAGACTGAGTTGAACTGTACTACTCCTGTCTCACCTAACCTAACATTGCTGCTGCTACCTACAATACGTACCTCCTCTTACAATCTGTAAATCCGTGCCTTTGCAATGATCGAAACTAGCAAATATCCCTATGTCGCGACTTGATACTTTGTGCCTCTTGTAATGACCGTAACTAGCAGCAGTTTGTAACTTTTTATCTCTTGTAATGAAACCTGTTTTTTATAAAGCACTCTAATACCTTTGGGTAATGTCCACGGTTATATATAAATAAAGAAATAAATAAATCCACTGGACCTAGTAATTACTATTATGTCCAGAATGGAAGGGCCCAGGCATCACCAGAAGAATAAGAAAGTCACAGAAAAATGATGATTAAATTGGTTAGGGTACCGTAACTTTGGCAGAGGCCCGAAGGGGAAGAGGTCGGCAGTGTGAGAGGTATGCTTCAGTGTAAACATGTATACATTATGTGAAAAGCAAAACTGCAATTGTGTCAGTATGCAGTGCACAGGCCACAACGTGATTGGCGCGCGCCTGTCCGCAAGCACAACAAACAGACTCTTCCATCACGCACGTTGCATTACACCACACACTCACACTACCAACCACGCACGACAAACACCGCCCGGCCACACTCAAACTGTTGTACAATTACAAACCAATGCAAGTGAGTAACCAGCCGTGCCCGGAAGATCACTCAAATCTAACGCGGCGAGAGTTAAACTTCAGCTACTGAGGAAAATGGGAAGGCGAGCGGGTTATCCATGCAAGACCACACATCCCAGAATGCACGAATCATGATTCACACCCGCACAAGCTGCTCACACGGCACATGCTCATCTTGGGAGCTCTGTGAAAACTGCACTGAGTCACTCACGGTGTAGTTCCCGTATTCAATGACTGTAGAGCATTTTTGTTTGAGGTGCTTGGAAAAATACAGAAGTGTTCGTACATACAGCAGGTACCTGGAAAGGCACGTCCTGTTCCCGTGGTGTGAATGGGTGCTACACAATGCCCCCTCCCCTCGTGATGGTCTATTCGCGCAGCTCGGGGAGGAGAGAGCCTCTCTCACACGCCGGTCGCCACCAGTGTTTCTGTGATCGGAGTTTGAAGTCGAGCCTCGTTGCCTGGTTACCCGTCCGAGGCTTTGAAATGCTGCCTTTTTGTCTGACACTCACGAAGTTCAAGCCGGGACATTTTGTATTAGTTTGTTTGTGATTTCTGCAGGTAAACCCACCGGCGAGGAGCTCTGAATGTCGGCGCGTGCATATTTTCAGATAATTCAATTATTTTTCTGCTTAAGTACAACTCCACCAGAGGGGCACAGCGAACGTGACGAATATGAAAAAACCTGCACACAGACATTTAACAAGAAACACGGGAAGTAGCTTTAAACAGTCTAGCGTCAAAAATAGAAAACAAGCGCTCACCATGTTCTGTAAACAGAAATGGCTTCCGAAAAGCCCCGACATTTTCAGATTCGGGGCGTGGTTTTCTTTCTCTCCTCTTCCCATTGGCCGGAAGGTTAAATTCCAGCCAATGGGAAGAGGAGAGAAAGTAAATAGAAAGAAGCTTAAAAAAACACCCCCGAATCTGAAAAAGACGGGGCTTGAACGGAGTGACGCCCCTCTCCTCCAATGGCTGGCCTCCGTTTAGGAAGCCAGCCAATGGAGAAGAGGGGCGGGTTCCAAGCCCCCTCTAAGAAACATTAAATCTTCGGGCTCCGCCCACACTGCTTACGCAGTGCGACGGAGTCCTCGACCTAAAATGGGTAGGACAAGTTCCTCACATTCAAAATTTTACAGTCCTTTACTGCCCAGAAAATCCATCTGGAAACCAACTATAGTTATGATGCCCCAGGAATCAAGAGTGAATTGCTTATGAGGGGAGTGTCAATGCAATTCTGAGAAGAAGTCTTGCTTTAGAGAAAATTTGATCTAAAATGAACTTGTGTGGACTCAAAATGTAGTGTTGATACCTAGGCAAACCAATATAATTAAATGCATGTGTTTCCATGCATGCATCTGTGATTATCCTGTGGCTGAGATTTTCATGCAGGAAATGTGCAACTCTTGGAACTTGTTGGTTCCTAAAACGTATTTAACATGGGAGTGTTTTTTTGATTATGTTCTTGGAGGCATCTGGGGAACATTGCACAAAATACATAAAGCAAATGTAATATGGAAAGTGTCAAATTACATATTTCCCCTGGCTATTTTTCTCGAATAATTATTTTTTACTCCTAAGGATAAGGATTTATCTATGTCATCAAAGTGCTATTTTCATTTCAGCACATTTTTAAAATAGTACTTTTCAGCAGCTTGGGTTGTAGTATGCTGTGGTTACATCAGCATGAAGCCTCGAGGCATGGCACTTCGAGGTATCCCATAAGGCTCCATACAAGCTTGGCAGGGGAACGGATTCTGTGAGCCTGATTACCAGTGTTGGTGCTATTTATTGGACGTGATAAATAATTATTCCATGAGGCACGTTATGTACCGGGTGCAAAAAATAACACCTTTTATGAGGTATTGGGGAAACATGCCGATTTTGGTGTTTAACAAAATCTGCATGATACAGTAAATACCATATGTTTTTCCGCTCAATTTTGGGAGCTTTGACCTGCCGAAATTTAATGGAGGTTGAGTTATCTACTGTATCTGATAAATATCGGATGTGTTATATACCTTCACACTGGTAATTCTGAACCATGCACAGACAGAAGTTTACACATAGGTCGGAATTAACAGATCACCTTGTAATCAAGCCCAATGGGGTTTGTCTTCCATCAGGAGTGTGGGAAAACATGTTTGGTCACACTGGCAAGGACCAATTTTGAAGGCAGAAAGAAGCCCATAAAACTTCTGAAACTGCACCAGTTGATATATGTGTGTTGTCCTTCAGATGAAGCAGAAGAACAACTAAGCTGCCACGAAAGTTTACAGCCCATGTTGGGAAGGAGTGATTGATGATGTTTGCTGGGATTTAGTAATAACAGCACATTGTAAAGTCTATATATCTTTTTTAAAGCAGACAGCCTGAAAAGCAAGTTGGTTGATCCTTTCAAGGACAGACCTTCAAATGCAGGATCTTGGCAAAAAGAGTTATTTAAAAACAAATGTCGGTTTTTGCTTTTGTCTCCAACCTGAAAGAAGAAAACACATCGGCTTGGGTCGCTGCATGTCTCACTAGGCGTACATTGGGTTAGTGACAAAAATAATATCCTTTTGGGCATCAGCCTATGCTCGGTCTGAATACAACAGAATACTTCACCACAGACATGTTTTAAGGCATGGGCAAAGTGAGCTCTGGCCAAGGGCCCCAGCCTTTCAGGGGGGGGGGGGGGGTCCTCACAGCCAGCCCTGTTCTGCAAAGTATCTTGCCCTGATGACCATTATTAATTCTTAAACAGATTTCTTTAAATACTGTTTTCCTTTCATTTGTTTTTAATGTGGATGATGGGTGAGAGTCTATTACAGACATTTTGCAGAGAAATGTTGTGTTTATGCTTCATGCAGCATCCATAATTGTTGTTGATTTTAAATCAAAACAGGACCTCACATGCGAGAAATGGTAGGATGTCACAGAGATTATTTGCGGTAATATTAGTGCTGCTGAGTTACAATATTGAAAACACAGGTCACTATCTCTGGATATTAGATGTAAACACATTTATAATTTGGACACGTGCGCCTGTGCACTGCCAGTGACCTGGCCAAAGACGGCATGAAAAAGCTGAAATTGGATCATAAATTCAAAGCTGTCCCAAAAAGGGGCCCCAAAATACGTTTGGCCCAGGGCCCCCAAAATACTTAATCGGTCCCTGCTTCACCACTCTCTAAAGCTTAACGTACATTGACCCAATAGGTGTGAGGTCAATCTTTAGTGCCTCAACCAATGTTTCCATACCCCCTCAAACGTTTTCCATCAGTTGTTTACCTCATAGATTTCTCTTTTTGCTCCAATGTACCAATCCATAATGCTACCATCTTTGTATCACGTGACTGCCCTGTAGTTTGGCCAAATTTCTTTCACGTCTATAAGTCCCAAATACTAAACTAACTATGAGTACCGTGGTGGAGGGTTGTCACCGCACATCCCTAATATCACGGTTCAACCATCCATAGTGGCCATACATTTTGTTGCTATCAGCATGTCCTCAGTCACTGAGATCCTGTAGTTTTCGAATCTGCGACATGACCATATGTTGTGGTACAAAGAAACTTGTTATCTATATCCCCTTAGGCACATATCATCTTACTCTTGTTTCTAAGGTGGTACAAGATTGTACCATTTTAAAAACAAGAGTAGGTGTATATTACACCCTGGCCAGAGGCGTGAATTGTGCCAGGCAAAAAAGCACAACTGAGAAGAGCCCATAACACAATAGCAGAAGTGGATCACCTGGGCAGATCAGCCGCCTTGTTATTGGCGGATATGGACAAAGCATTTGATTCCATAAGCTGGACCTATCTTTTTGTACTGCTAGAATGATATAACTTCGGTCTGTAATTTATAACCCTGGGTGTAGTAGGCGTAGTGGGGCTACGCGAAGTGGGCAAGAAACTACGTCCACCTACACACTTCGCGTAGCCCCACTACACGCCACCCGCCTCCCTCCCGCCCTCCCTAAATACTAACCGCCTCCGTCCCGCCCTCCCTAAATACTTAAATAACGTTTTAAAAAAGAATAAGAACCACTTACCTTGTCGGCTGCGTCTCCGGGGCTCCCTCTCGTAATCGCGCCGCCATCTTGGATACTAATGCGCATGCGCGACCGCCCGCGCATGCGCATTTGTCGTGAGAAATGCACATGCGCGGGCGGCCACGCATGCGCATTAGTGTCTGAGACGGCGGCGCGCTTATGAGAGGGAGCCCCGGGGACGCAGCGGACAAGGTAAGTGGTTCTTATTCTTTTTAAAAACGTTATTTAAGTATTTAGGGAGGGCGGGAGGGAGGCGGATGGCGGGCAACTTCGCTACTCCCACGGAGTGGGCGTAGTGTTGCCTGCTTCCCCTACTTTGCAAATGGCGAAGTATTCAACACTAGCCCACTCCGTGGGCGTAGTGAAGTATTACGCCCAGGGTTAGTAATTTATAGCACATATTCGGGTCCTATATACTGACCTGACTGCCGCTGTCCAAGTGGTATATTAGGTCTCGGCACCCTTTGCGGTCAGGCGCGGCACTTAGCAAGGATGCCCCCTATCTCCCCTTCTTTTTGCACTGTCTATAGAGCCTCTTGCTATATGGGTCCATAAAGATACGCTGATTAGGGGCTTCGAATGGATGGCTGACGTATCGGACCGCATTGAATTATACACCGACAATATTTTATTTTTCCATACAGACCTGTATAAATCAGGACCTCGAATCCTGCAGAATATGTGGATATTCGGAGAAACATCGGGCCTGCATATGAATTTACATAGGCCAACCATCTGGCCGTTGCGGGCTACCCTTAAGGGCAATAACTGGGCAGCGAATCTGATGGAGCATTTTGGTCGGGACTATCGATTTCCCTTAATGGGAGGTTGGCTGCCTTTAAACGATCTCCCTCCCACGGCTACTTAATCATCTACAAAATCACCCTTATCAGATTCCTCTATCCTGGTTCCGCCACATTAACACTATGTTTGGTCTGTTCCTATGGGGTGAATGTGTGTCCCGAGTCATACTACACACTTGCTTCCAATCTACCTATTGTGGAGATATTGCAGCAGCAGAAGTTTAGGCCTATCACACAGTGTCACACCTACAGGTGCTCAATGACGGGTGGTATGGGCCTAGCGTACATATCTCTACAGCACCTCGAAGTTATAAGTATTACCACCCGCCACCAGAGTGGTGATTCATACCTGGTGGCAATCGCTCTGCCGGATGGGCTGGTGGCGGCACATCACACGTGAAACACCACTATGGCACAACACATTACTACCTCACCTAGCAGATCTGCAGGGCTTTCATAGATGGGATCTAATAGGAATCTCTTCTGTCAGGGATGTTATGCACGGTGTTAGATTTGGGGGTCTCTGGTTGGCACAGGTAGGTACTTGTGACAAGCAGGGACCCTCTCCTCTAGTCAGGGAAAGGGGGCTTACACTACTAAAATAACCCCTGCTCACCCTTAAGGTAGCGTGGCGAGAGCAGACAAAGCCTACTTCAGAGGCGTTGTAAGTTAAGCAGTTGAGACCACATACAGTAACCCAGTGACAACACAACAAATGGACACCACACAGGTTTTATATAAAAAAAAAGTAGACTTTATATAGAGTTACCACATGACCATAAACGACAAATATACATACTATTTTACTTTAAGATGGTAGATTTAAGCTTAGTTCAGTTCAGTTCTTAGATGCGACACTCTGCGTCAATGTACCTTAAGTTGCGTTGCGCTTCCACGACAAGCAATGTCGCAGAGATGGGAAATGCGGCAAAGTCAGGTGCAAAGAAATAAAGACGTGAAGATCTTCCAGATGCGGCACACTTCTCGGGGATGCGAGAAACTCTCGGTTCGATGCGTGGACTGCAGCGGTGACACCCTTACGATGCAACGGCAACAGCTCCAGCGGCGACGCTCTTCTCCACGATGCGTGAAGCTTCCACTCCATGCAACAACTACAGCGGCAACATCCAAGATGCAACGGCAGCAGCTCCGATGGCGGCGTGCTTCTCGGGGATGCGAGGTGCTCTTGGTCGATGCGGTGCTATGCGACAGTTCCAGCGGCAACACCCTCCTTCTTCGGAGTTGTGACAGCAGGCACAGCGACTGCGACACGCTCCGACCTCGTTGCGAGATTCTTCTCCTGATGCGGTGCAGTGCGACAACCACAGCAGCGACACCCTCCTTCTTCGGAGGTGCGACGGCAGCAGCAGCGACGGCGACACGCTTCTTCTCGTTGAGTCGAGCTTCCAGCTTCTTGCGACATGCAGTTCCTCAGGAGGCCCAAAACAGCAGCAGGCACTTCCACAAGAACTCTGGGGAGCTGGGGGGTGAAGTCTGTTGTCTCTGAAACTTCAGCAAGAGGCAAGCTCTTTTCCAAGCCCTTGGAGATCCTTCACAAGTTGAAAGCAAAGTTACAAAGTTCCTTTCTCCTTCCTTTGGCAGTAAGGCAACCACTACAGGCCAATCCCCCAAGCAGCACTTCAGCTTGGGAATAGTCTCTCCTCAGTTTCTTCAGGTTCCTCTCCTCAGTAAAGATTGGAGCAGGGTTCCAATACTTACACCCCAAAATCCTTTGTTCTCTGAGGGGAGAGGGGCCTGTGCCTAGTCCAAATCAGTTCCTGAGCACTTTGTTTTCCAGACTTCTCCTCTCCTTTCACAGTGCAAGGCAGAAACATCAGACGCCCCACAGGAGGTGGAGCCAGCATTGTGGAAGGCAAGTACAGCCCTGGAGTACTCTGTTGACAGTCTTCCTTCTCTTCTTTCAGTGTGCAGGGCAGAGACATCAGCCGCTCCCCAGGAGGTGGAGCCAGCATTGTGGAAGGCAGGCACAGCCCTATTCAGAGTTCAGGTGCACTCCTCCCTCCCATCAAGATGCAGATCTCTCTATTCACCACTGGGTGACTTAGCCTGTCTCCTGGAATTCCCCAGCCCTGTCACTCACAAAAACCAGACATAGGAATACACAAACTAGCAGAGGCAGGTTTGAATTGTTAGACAAGCAAAGACCTACTTTCTAAAAGTGGTATTTGCAAACACAGAGTATTAAAATACCCTTCAGTAAAATATGTATTTTATTATTCTGAGTTCAGGCATACTAAACTCGAATTTCAACCATGTTTTCTGAGCCTGTTAGGATTATAAAATGTAACAATTCTAACAGCCCATTCTGGCTTATGGAGAACAGGTAGCCTTGCAATAGTGAAAAACGAAAATGGCTGTAATTCACTATTAGGGCATGCCACACACATCAGGGCTTGTCCTACCTTATACTTACAATGCACCCTACTCTTGGGCCTACCATAGGGGTGACTGATATGAAGAAAAGGGAAGGTTTAGGGACTGGGAAGTGGGTGCACTTGTCCAGTGAGCATGACAGTACCAGACTGCACGCAGGCTCTGCAATGGCAGACCTTAGATACATTTTACAAGGCTGCTTCTGTGGGTGGCACTACCAGTGCTGCAGGCCCACCAGCAGCATTTGGATTTACATGCCCTGGACACACCCAGTGCACTAGACTAGGGTCTGACAAGTAAACCAAATAGCCAAACATGGAACCACTGAATCATACATCAATTTACAATAGGGAGCACTTGCACTGTGGCACCGAATAGCAGTGGCACAGTGCCCAAAGCATCTAACACCAGCAAAAACACATGAGGCAACAACAAAAATGGAAGGGAGACCCACTTCAAAGGTGCCCAGTCTAACACACGGCATTACACTTAAGTTGTTCCAAGACTTAAGAACCGAATACTCAATGCCAAATTCCCAGTTCTATAGATACCTGCAATTCGGGCATGTTATTATGCCCCACATCACTACACTTGATTCACTACTGGACATTAACACATTAGAGTTCAAACTCCTGATGGGAGACCTAGGCGACCACAAATCTCAAAAATATACCAATCTCTCATTACACATAGTGCTACAACCCTTGAGACACTAAAAACCACATGGCAGGCAGACATAGACCCCCAGGACTCAGATGACTGGTTGGAGGCACTAGAATCTCCTTGAGGTGCTGCCATATAATCACGATTAAGGTTAATTCAATTTAAATATCTACATGGGGCCTACTATACATGCTACAGACTTTGGAAAGCTGGTCTGATAGAATCCCCCATATGCCTACAATGCCGGAACGGCAAGGGGACATTCCTACACACAGTGTGGTCATGCATGGCCTTAGACAGATTCTGGGCGGGCGTGCTGGCCTGCTTAACAGGAATACTGGGATGGGAACTCCCCAAATCCCCGAGGCTTACACTACTTCACATCACCGATGAGGTTGGGGACAGCAGATATAAGCGTCACCTACTGTGGCCGGGTCTAAGCCTTGCTAAGCAGTGTACAACCAAGCTACAGAAAGCTGACAATCTTCCGACAGTCAAGGCGTAGAAAAATTGGATGGACTTCTGCATGGGACTAGAAATATCTGTCTTCCAAACACGAGGATGCCCACAGAAACACACAGAAATATGGCGGCGATGGGCAGAGTCCCGCGGTCTTCAACGGTGTCTGACACTATAGATACTGAAATACAGACATTCGATTCGGGGGTGCGATGAACTCTGTTTAATTTCACGATTGGAATATGGGGATGGTGTGGGGGAGTCATAAACCCGCAGAAAGGAACAAATGCATTGGGTTTAATTGTTGCATGTGGTTTGTAATAATCTATACGATAATACCAGCTATGCTAAAGTATATGTCTACTTGTGGCCCACTGGGCCAAAAGACCACAGATAAATTAATAACATTTGTTATGAAAAAAAAGCACAACTGATCACGACCTCAATAGAATATAAGCATGCTTTTCCAAAACTGGATCGTCCATTGGGCCAAGGTCTACCTCCCTTCTCAAACAGAGATGCTGCAGGGTATTATTCAACGACATGCTATATATAAGAGATAATTCATTTGTCTGCAATGGAGTGGTTAAGAGTTTCTATTCCAGGGATGATTCATCCAGTATATCATCTGCAAGTGTCATACATTTCTTAAAAGCAGTTTAAAGCATAGGTATTAATATTTCTTGGTGGTAGCCTGTTCAAATTCGGATTGCAATTAACACCACCCTGAGGATCCCCAACCCGCATTTCAATGATTATCGCATACCTTGAAGCCTGCTAATCTGCCAAGGCAAACTGAGTTAATTGAACAGAAATTTGCATACTTTCAAGGGAGCAGGTAAAGTGAAGGACAGATAGATTCTAAAGGGACTGGCATAGACTAAACCTCGTACACGAATGTTCCTGAGCTCTGAACTCTTTATTTTTCATTTCTGGGGATGTGTTCGCTCTACTCCATTTGTATTGCTCTGCATAAAGGTGAGTAACCATTTGGGTTATTCTATTCCATACTTCTTGAAGAACGTTTACTTATTTGTTGTTTACCCTGAAGTAAAGTTTGGAAATATACATACTAATGTTAAAATATTTTTTTTTTTCGGCATTTAAATTAATTTATATATTATTATGAAAAACGCATTTTATTATTTAAAATATAGTAATAAACATATTTTGTGATTCCTTGGTATTCCTTAATTGCGACTCGCAAATTGCGAGTCGCAATTAAGGATTGGCTTCCCATTCATTCCTATGGGCCTAGAGGCCTATAGGAATGAATGGTAAGACATTCGCAATTTGCGAGTACCCATTAGGTACCCGCAAATTGCGAATGCAATTTCAAGGGTGCAAGGGTGTCATAAGGACACCCTGTTGCACCCCTGAAATGAGCATGTGTGCATATGTTGGTAAGGCCCTAAGTGCATTTATGTGCACCACATGACACTTAGAAAAATACCAAGAAGTGAATTTTTCAATGAAATTGCAAATTACCACAAACTTGAAGTTGGTGGTAATTTGCGATTTCTTAAGGAGAAATCACTCAACTTGGGTGCTTTTTACATTGCATTTAAGGAATCGCAATTTGCAATTCCTTAAATGCATTTGCAAAATAGGGAATCTCAATTTGCAATTCCTTAAATGCATTCGCAAAATAGGGAATCGCAAATTTTGCCATTCCCTATTTTGCGAGGGCCTTCTGGGATGATACATCCCAAAAGGCTTTTTCCCGTTTGCAAATGGGAAATGGGCTTCATACATATGCCCCTATGTCTCTAGACTGAACACCACTCCAGCGCTCGCTATTTTGCTGTAAGCCACTGCACTCTATGCCACTTCATTCTGCGGTGGTAAACTTATATCTTTAATTTATAATTCAGGCAACACCTTCAAATATTACAACTTGTGCACCTCCATGCACTATGTATTCAGCTCGGTAGCCACAGGATATTAATTATAACTCACCACTATACCATGCACTGTGTTCTCACAAAATATGTGATTTGTGAAGTCATAACTATTATTGTAAATACTATTCTTTTAAGTGGTATAAGGGATATAATATAAAAGGATATAAACAGTGCATGAAGAAGGTGCGAGTTACATTTATTATAGTGTGGGGGATGGGGTCCTTGGGACCCATAAAGGATCGGGGAGGGGGCAGCGCTTCCCCTTCCCCTTAAAAAATGAATACGGCCATGGGGTAGTGATTCCCAGGACCACTAAAAGCTTGAGGAGGGCAGCCACATGCCTTCCTCCACTTAATAAATTAATACAGCCTTGGTAAATTCTAGGGGAGAATGGCCGCATGGCCCCTCCCTAATAATTACAAAAAAAGGTGTCCCGGGTGGACACTGGGACACCCAAAATAAAAGTTAAAAATAAGAAACAATGAATAATAAATGACTAACAAGAGCAGCTCTTTTAATATTCCTTGCTGCTTGAAGGAATGAACTGTAAACCCTGCGAGGGTGCCTTAAATCTTTTTTTTTCGCTTGTTGATATCCATAGAAAGGTCAGGGGCACCACAGCATTCTTTTACGTTGTGATAAGCCGTAGGGTGTAAGCAGCCCTAGAGCAACATAAAAAGAACAGTAAGTCTCCTGGGTCATTACATCTATGACCACAGGAGAACTTACATTACATTTTAAAGCAGTCCTAGCTGGAGCTCTGTGCTTTTCAGTTGGAATGCAAAGCCCCCTTGTAGTCAATGCTATAGCTACACTTTGCAGTTTGATAAATGTTAAAAAAAAGACGAAAAAGTATGTTGAAATTTGTTTTTAATAAATCTTTATTTAATGTTTTAATAGCAAACACTTTTAATGAACATTAAACTGTGTGAACTAATGAAATACTTTTTATTATAATTATTAGTCATTTTCTGTCAAAGATAATATTTATGCTTTATATATGTTGATAATCTGGCCCCTTCATAAAGCCAATAGGCCCACATTTTATATTTTGGTGTTCTGAGTCTTTGGCAAAGCCAATAGTTCTGCCTTACTTAAAAATACACTCCTTATATTCAGCCATAGGTACCCGTGGGAGTTGTGGTGCCAGGCGCTTTGTCCAACCCCCAGCTGTGCACAAGCCAGTGCACAGTGGGGGTTTGGACTAAGGGCCTGGCCCATGGCCATCCCCACAACATGCAGGACCATAGGCCATGCACCACATGGGGGTGGCTGCCTTGGGGGCCATGCGACGAATCCCACGCTGCCTGGGGTTGGTGTTATGTATGGTAATAAAATATTGCTTTACGGAAAAAAAATATATACTGAAATTCACTTAAAAAAAAGGTTAAAGTGACATAGTTAGGTGTGGTAATAATATCTTACTTTGCATTAAAAAAATAGAAATTCACAGAAAAAAACAAAGGTTAAAGGGACATTATAGTTAAAAATGTCTGTTAAAACATACAGTTTTAATCAAAACCACTGAAATTTACCAACTATAACTTATCCTCTAAGGAACTTTAACTTGCGCACTCGCTATGCACTGCTTATTATGAGCTATGACATCATTGATAACATGCCTGCAACATCTGAAATAACATTGTTGATGACATGGCTGGGCAAGTTATAGTTACTTGAGATAACTATAACTGGTGAATTTAATTTTCACCTAAGTATAAATTTCCTTAAACATTTGTTTTATTCAGTGAATATATATATATATATATATATATATATATATATATATATATATATATATATATATATATATATATATATATATATATTTATATATATATATATATTATATATATATATATATATATATATATATATATATATATATATATATATTCAATTAAAAAAAAGTCTTTATTCGATTTTCATCATTAAAGACATACTTGCATACAAATAATACAATTTCATTAATAAAAACATCCCAATTATATTATCACCATAAAATCCATTCAATAAAATCCGTGCTAGTAATGTACATATTAATAAAATTCATAAATATATAAACATAGATAAAAAAGTATTAAATCCAAAAAAGACTTTACAATGAATGCTAATAAAAACAGGTGACACAATGGTGCTAGAGCGAAAAACTATTCTCCACCCGAGGCGCAAGGGAACATCCTCGGGCAACCTTACACCGGATGATCCATGCCCAACTAATGTATTTGGCTACCCCAGTCCCTACTATATATATATATCCCCTTGGGCCATTTTGTTCATGTCACTTTAATCTTGGTTTTTTTCAGTGAATGTAGGTCTGTGTATATTTGTTGAAAAGTGTTAATTAAGGATTTTATTGACGGGAAGTTGAGTGAAGACGCTGTTGCCCTGACCTTTGTGCTGCTGTTGGGGCTATTGTGTGGAGGGACTCGTTGTCCCAGAAGGCATAGCAGAGCGAGGAGGCGGACCCTCCCACGCCTCACACTGAAAAGCGCAGTTGTCATCCCGAGGCACTGGAAGTAGAGAGAAGACTCTGTTGCCCTGATCTTTGTGCTGCTGTTGGGGCCATTATGTGGAGGGACTTGTTGTACCTGAAGGCATAGCAGAGCAAGGAGGCGGACCATCTCGGGCCACACGCTGAAAAGCGCAGTTGTTCTCCCACGGCATAGGACTCGCACGGACCGCGCCCGGGCAAAGCCCTAGCCAAGGGTGGGAGTCTGCGCCCGCCAGAGACCGGAGGAAGCTGGGCTGGGCCTACCATCTTGGTTCTCTTTTATTTTTCTCAACCTCTCGAAACAAAAGCGTATTCAGCGCACCGTGAGGTGGAGGTTTGCAGTGGGTGCTACAACTGGGCCATAATTCCATCTCTGGTGTTGAGGTCAGAGGAGCAGGTAGGAAGGGTGGTCTTCCCTCTTTTTTACATTATTAGCATTTTTAAACTTCTACTTGCCTTTGGCTGTAGGGTCACAGTGTCCAGGTGACCTATGTACTTTGTAAACTTTGTGATTTGATTCCAAGGTATGTGAGGTCTCCATTCTATGTGATCGTGCTAGCAGCCCCCTGTGGGATTTTAGCACACCAATCAGGAGTACGAGCTTTATTACATTATTATCCACGGTTGAAGAGCACCGAGTACATATTGCCTTGGTCTGCCATGGGGAAACACAAAATGGATACGGATTCTGGGAGGGCTGTGACAGGCTCAATAGTTACTATGGATTCTATCCTACAGAGAACTGCAATAGTGCATGACAGATAAAGCTGATAGTCCGGCATCTCTCACGGTCCCCTGTTAATCGCCCTCTTCCTAATCCAGCCAGGTCACACAAATCCCGGATAACGCTGATAGTCTATTAAATAGACCCGGAGTGCAAGAATCAGAGGGCCTGGCCAGCTGTATGGCGGGTCAGCACTTACCTCTTTCACCCTCTATTGTGGTCAACAATCCAAGGGGGGATGAAATATCCCCAGCCCAGAAGTGTGTGGCCGGCAGCCCTGTTAAGCAATTAATAACTTATGGATTTGGCATACAAGGGAGAACAGGAGGAGTAGAGACGGCTAGTCAAGGATCAGGCACGAAAAGAAAGGGCCAAATGTCTGGGGGAAACGCCAAAAGGCCGAGAGCTGAGATGAAATGCCGGAAGTTACCAATTGATCAAGCAATCACAAAGGCAGACATGGCGAGTAAACTAGAATCCTTTCAGGACTCACTAAAGATTATATTGGTTTCAAAACTGGTTTCACTATTTCAACGTCTGACTTCAATAGAAAAGGGACTTTCTGACCTCAAATGTTGTATCCCTTCGAGGGTGGGGGGCATTTAATATGGAACCAAGGATCCCAACAAGTTATCTAGCAACCAAAGGATCTAATCTGGCAGCTTCACATTTAAACACCGGGAAGCATCCATCTCCCCCTTCAAAGTGGCCCATGGGTTTTGCCATCAATTGCCCACAGAACCTGAGGTCCCCGTCTTCCTCACAGAACCATACGGTCTTAAGTTCTGGTTTAAGTACAGGACCCACGGAAAGGGCGCTCACACTGGATCAAACCATCCCTGAGAGCAATAGATCAGGAGACTCATCTCATGGGACGGGGGGATCATGATCAGAATCTTGTTGATATACATCTCCCACCAGAATCAACGCTGTATGTTGTGATCCTGGGGAACGTGCCACCTCTCAATAGAAGAACAAAGTCCTACATTGCCTGTCTAGTAATACTGCCTTAGGTACGAGGGTGGATACAACTATCAACATGGTGTGAATGGGCAATTGGGTGGGTAACTCCTATAAGTCCTGCAAGGGAGACTGCATCATTATACATTATAATAGACTTCACATTGCAGAAAGGATTCTGGCTACAGTCTCGCTCAATGCCCCTTTTGGTCCCCAGACGTCGATTATGGCCCTTCCTCTCTGATTCTTATATAAACCATCATTTGGTTGGAATAATATGTCTCATAAAAATAGTGCCCCATTTGACAGGCAGAAGTCCTCCTACCCTCCCTGTAGGCCCACAAATCTAAATTTGAACCATACTCATTGGACCTTACAAGGCGGGCATCAGTTTGTTCCACCTCTTATGGAGTTATCAAATTGTTTTGCACCCTTGGGTTCTTAGGACACTTGTGATTGACTTAGTGGGGCCGTTTCTGTGGAGCCAGGTCCACCAAATATTCAGCAGGCCAAATCTCGGCTAAGCAATGGGACCTTGGGTGGAATAGACTGCAACTTTATATCATGGAATGTCACTGGCTTAGCTAATAAGCTTCTTGACCCCTCATGGATTTTATTTATAAAACAGTTCAGTTTGATCTGCTTGCAAGAAACGGGGTGATGTGGAATAGTTTTCCCCTGGAGGGCTATAAGTATTTCTTTGTTACGGCTACGCCTTCATCTTCAGGAAGTTCGAGAGATGGTCTTGTCACTTATGTTTCCTTGGCAACAGAGTATAAGATATCCACTAAGGAATTATTTAAAATTTATAAAGAAATTTCCCTATGTAGCTCATCTGTTGATCCCTCCCTGGTTTCGGAGGAATCCTGTAACCGAATTGCCACCTACTTTTCGGACAAAGTAGCCACGATCTATTCTGCCTTCACAGGGGGAAAGGAGAAGGCAACAGAGTTCTGTGAAGATCCATCCTTGGCTGAGGGCGCTAACAGTCTTGGCAACTTTATTACTCCTCCATCTAATGAGCTTCAGCAGATCTGTCGCTCGATCAAGTCAGGCTCCCCCCGTGATCCGGCCTCTCCTAAACTTCTGGGAGGAAGTTTGGAAATTCTTGAGCCGTACATTAGAGATGTTCTGGATCTTTCTTTCTCGACGGGCATAGTACCTATAAAATGGAAACAAGCAATTGTGCTCCCACTCCAAAAAAAAACCTAATCTAAGCTGGGAGCGGCTAGACAATCTCCGGCCCATCTCTCTTCTTCCATACTTGGCCAAGGTGGCTGAAAAGGTGGCCAATCGCCAACTTATGACTTTTGTGGAGGAAGCCAACCTTCTTCATCCTACCCAGTTTGGCTTTCGTGCTCGCCACTCTACGGAGTCTGCGATGCTCCTGGCCACCGAAACCATTAGGCAAGGGGCAGATGAGGGGCATACTATGGCTCTTGTTCTACTCGACCTAAGTGCCGCATTCGACACTGTAGCACATTCCACCTTGCTACAGTGTCTCAACGGTGGTGGAGTGCAGGGGATGGCACTCAGTTGGATGCAGTCCTTTCTGACTGAGAGGGGCTTTCAGGTTAGGCAGGGAGAACACTACTCTCGGGTATGTAATCTCGATCAAGGGGTCCCTCAGGGCTCGGCCCTCAGCCCCACCCTGTTTAACCTTTACGCCTCCCCTGTAGCCACCATTGTTGAAAGATACGGCATCCAACTGGTATCTTACGCCGACGACACACAACTGGTCATCTCTCTATCACGGGCACCCGAAATTGCGGCACTCAACTTCAGTGCCTGCATGCAGGAGCTTGCCTCCTGGATGTCTAACAACTGCCTGAAGTTGAACGGCTCCAAAACGGAAGTGCTTGTGATGGGGGGGGGGCCCTCTGTGTGGACCTCGGCATGGTGGCCGGACTGCCTCGGTCCTGTTCCCGTACCAGGTCAACAGGCTAAGAACCTTGGGGTCCTATTTGATTTGATTCTGAACTGTCTTTTACCCCTCAAGTTAACAGGGTGGTTGGCATCTGTTTCGGGATACTTAAAAGCCTACGCAAAGTTCTTGATATGCTTCCAGTGGGTGCCAGACAAACGCTTGTGCATGCCTTGGTCACATCGAGACTTGATTATGCCAACCTACTCTACTTAGGTACTACGGCCAAAAATCTTAATCGTCTCCAGGTATTGCAAAATGCCACAGCCCGCCTGGTGCTGAGGCTTCCCAGGAGAGCACCATCCAAAGCTGCGCTAAAGTCCCTCCACTGGCTTCCAATCCGTGAAAGGATTACTTTTAAAGCCTTAGGCATGTGTCATCGCATCTTTGGAGGGAGAGCACCCAGCCCTCTGAACAGCCTCATCACCCTTTATAGACCAGAGCGAATGCTCCGATCTTCGGGCACGGGTCTGGCTGTTGTCCCCAAAATACACAAAGCCCGAATGGGGGGCAGATCATTCAGGCTCCTAGCAGCCAAGAACTGGAATATGCTGCCCTCCGAACTACGGCTTGAACCCTCGGAAACCAAATTCCGTAAAGCCCTTAAGACCCATCTCTTCCGCCAAGCACTGCTGTAAACTATCGTCTTCTTACCTGTAGACTCTTAGCGCGGGGACACGCCGGTGCGCGTAACCATGCGCTCTATAAATTTCCTAAATGAAATGTTGCCGACTGAGAGCCTGTCTAACCAGTCTTTGCTGTTGTGTAAGGGGTTCTGCAAACTGGGTCTCTTTTTTTATAACGCAATGTCTTGTGTAACATTTCTATGTTGGACTCCTTTTTAAGGAAGCATCTTAATGTAGTTTTTAAAAATTTTGTGATTGCCGGGGATTTTAATACTCACTTATGTGGAGATCCAAGGACCACAAGTATGATTGATTTGGGCTGCCCATGTGTGAGGGGGATTCATTTTGAAAACACTGTACAAGGCGATTTACTTAATTTTTTTTTACATTGATTTAATTTACCTTCACCTATGTGCACAATAGGTCCCCTCAGCAAGGCCCTTACACCGTCTTTTGATGGGTGGGGAGGTGGTTCATTTATTGATGTTATCTTGGTATCAATGCCTCTTCTTGAATTAACCACTGGATTTACCATCTTGGCTAGTATATATAGTGATCATAACCCTTTGTGTGTTTATCTTAGTGGGCCCCTTATTGGCTCACAGGGGGGGCTGGGAAGAGCAGGGTAGTCTGATCAACCGATGGTGGAAAAAAGTTAAAATGGGCCCAGATACCCTCAGAGGCATTTATGAATCACTAACCATCACGCGTGCTAACGAGTTAGCATTGTACATAACACCACTAATGGCCTCGGGAGAGGTCATCAAAGATTTTAAGTTTATTTCCGCTAAAAGAAGTTATTTCCTCAGTGCCCCTGCACAGCGACCCTCTATTCAGTTTCTTAGATGGTTTGATTCTCATTGTACCCGAGCGGCCAGGAAGTTGAAGGAAGCACTAAGAAAGAGCCCAAGAGCCTTCACACTAGTTAGAACCTGTCGAACGGAGTATTAGACAGAATTGGCCAGACATAGGGCAATGTTAAAGGAGGAAGTCTGCAGGGAGTTAATTGAGGTTAGTACTTTGAGGAACAGTTCTAGGTTTTGGAGTATAATAAATAGCCCCTTTCTGAATGAAGAAGTAGGGAATACGGTGGGTGCCCAACTTACAGAGGAGGATTGGGTGCATCATTTTGAAGCTATGTTCAAGTGTCCACTGATTTAAATAGTTCCTCTGGTCATGAGGCAGGGATTTCTGAACTGTTTTTTAAGGAAGAAGAGGTTAAGAAATGTATCCCTGAGTGGTCAAGCAATAAAGCCCAGGTTTCTGATGGTATTCCATGAGATCCTTATAAATCAGACTCATATTTTTGAGCACCCGGCCTCACAGCATTTACTAAAGCAGCGGCAAAAACATGTCCCCCGAATCATGGGCTACTTCCACCATTGTGCCAGTTTTTAAAAAGGGTAACCGAGATAGCAATCATTGTTATAGAACAATATAATTGCTGGATTCTGTGGTGAAGTTGGTGGGCTTAGTTCTCCTAGATAGGCTGAATAGCTGAGCAGAAAACCACAATATTTTAACGATGTCCAGTACGGGTTCCGTCCTGGGCGTTCTTCCTTAGAACAGTGCCTTAACCTATTCATGATTCTCAATAAACACACAGTTGCCCGCCCCAGTACCATCTAGCCGGCCTTCATGGATCTGTGATCCGCATTTGATCGCGCAAATAGAGCTAAACTCTGGCAGACCATGTTGACCATCAGGGTGGATGGCAATATTGTTTATTTTCTTGAAGACCTCCACAAAGCTAAAGTTCAGATTTTCCCAAGACCTTAGGGTTTCTCACACTTTTTCCAATAAAAATAGGAGTACGCCAGCATTGTATTTTATCCCCTTTTTTGATCAATTTGCATATTTATAATCTGGAAAAATGTATATTGGAGTCCAAGGTAGTTTACCCCTAGTTGGGTCGGCGTGACCTGCCAGTTTTATTATATGCAGATGACACGGTTCTTATGTCAAGAACTGCAAGAGGGTTGCAATTATTGGTCAATTCCTTTTCCTATTTTATGGTGGGCTTTGACCTGTCAATAAATTATTATAAATCCTATGTAATGCAGGTGGGACCTTCCCCTAGAAAGCTTTATAGATTTATGGTTGGATCTGCTCAGGTTCCACGCACAGATACCTTTTCTTATCTAGGGGTCCTAATAGATAACAAGATAAAATTGGGACCACTAAAACAGAGAAAGAGGGGAGACTTAGGGCCCCATTAGGATGGCGGGTGCACTTTGTCCGCCCGCCATCCCGACGTAAAACTGGACCACCCGCCATAAGGGCGGCGATCCTGTGGGGGCTATTAGGATGCGTCCGCCACACTGGCAGGCGCATCCCGCATTTTTAACATTGCGGCGGGCGGTGCTGAAAGCACTGCCCGCCACAATGCTAAAAAAGCACATTGTGCACTTCAATGCACAAAGTGACAGGCACTGTGCAGTGCCTGTCACGTTGTACAGTGAAGTGCAGGGGGGTACCATAGGTACCCCCGATGTGCACCCCCCAGCCCCCCGGAGTGTCCGGGGGCCGGCAACGGGCCCCCACAAGACATTCCCACATTCCTCCGCCACGAAAAGCATGTACCCGCCTTCACCCTAATATGGATGGCGGTGTCTAACAGACACCGCCACCATATGAAACACTTTTCCGCCCGGTCAACTCCTTGACTGGGCTGAAAAGCGGCGGACGGTCTTTCCGTCCGCCGCTGTCCCGCTGCCACAGTGATATGGTGGGGGGAAATGGGTGGCGGGCGGGGAAGGATGTCGGATGGATCGCCACCGACCGCATGATGGTAGCGATCCACCCGACATCCTAATGGGGCCCTTAGTGCGTGCAAATACAGCTGTTTTTAATTTTGCCTCCAGATTAGGTAGAAGACCGAATGAAGCACTCTTGCAGCTATATCAGGCTAAATGTGTTACTAAAGCTTCCTACAGTAGCGAAATATGGGGTTATGTTGATATGGATGAGTTAAATAACTTGAAAATACCTTCATGAAACATCTTTTAGGTGTGCCCCAGGGAATGTCTAATATGGCGGCACATGAAGAACTGGGGGTGTCCGATCTTTCTGACCTGTAGGCTCTTCGTCTTTTAATATTTTGGTTGAAGAACTGTCTGAACGAATGATCATCCTTAAGTAAATCGATCTTGAAAGAGTATGTCTCCAGATTATGCTCATCACATTCAGTGGCTTAACTATATAAAGAGTAGTTTTGAAAGATTGGGAAGAGTTGAATTTATCACCAACCCAGAATTAGTGACCAAGAGAGACCTGGGCTGGGTGCGGGAGTCTGTTTGTAGTCGGAGGAGACAAGGGAGGAAAGAGCGTTGATTGAAGATACCTAGTAATACAACAGAAAACCGGTTATTGCTAAAGCTTTTGCCTGCACACCGCTTGTCCCTAATATTTTTCATTAAAATGCTCACTCTTCTGTGTCAACTGAAAATCCCAAATCTCTTCATACAATTCCACGATTTTGAGGAGCACTATCAATTTCTTACAGCAAGAGTCCAGAATTAATCCAAAATGATTCAATGATTGTCTTCCGCTCACGTTCAAGCAAAATGACAGCAAATACCTCACTTAAGCTTAGTTAAATGACAACAGGAAAACACATCGCCGTATCTCTGTTTCTTGTAGTAGTCCGTTATCAGCAATGTCAGGATCCTGACATTGGTGATAACGGACTACTACAAGGAACAGAGATACGGCGATGTGAATGGAATTGGACAGCGCAGATGTGTGCTTTAAAAAGGGAGTGCACATGGGCTACGGAACACTAAATGGTGGGAGTTAATATCATCGCCATGTAGAACAAAGGGGCATTACATGCCCTGGTGTTCTAGAATAAGTGCAGAGGGGCCGATAAAAATTGATGCCTGCTATGAAGATGTTCATCAAGTGAACTTTTGCATATCCTTCTCTCACCTGATCACTGAACATAGGATTAGTAGGAGAGAACAAACAAATGGGAGACCTGGTTTGGATTCAATGGTGCTATAGAGGGATTTACCAACCATTGGGTGTATAGGAGAGCCACTGGAGGTTTCAATAGTACACTAGAAGTTGATTCTTGGAACTATACAAATTGATTGTACACAAGATTTCCCACAAGTTGGATTGTTCCCCTGAAGAAGTCCCATAAGAACAGGGACGAATCGCGTAGGCTGTTCTCAACGTGCATTTATCTTTTTGTATTATTATAAGATTTGAGAAATTAAAGAATAAAAAAGATGAAAAACAATCTGGCAATTTGAGTGTTATGGAAATAGTACAAGTTTTCCTGCTGTCATTTAACTAAACTTTAATGAGGAATTTGCTGTCATTTTGCTTGAACGTAAGCGGAATACAATCATTGAATCATTTTGGATTAATTCTGTACTTTTGGTGTAAGAAATTTATAGTGCTCCTCAAAATTGTGGAATTGTATGAGGAAACCTAGTGTTCATAGATCTATAATTCTGAAAACCATGCAATCAATAGAGCCATATCTCCAGGGGCCTTTTAGAAACTCTGAATGCTTTTTACTGACCAGGTTTGTTTTGATCTCTTCCACTTCTTGTTGGCACAGCCACAGGGGTGTAGCAGAGGCCAGATCCTAGAGTCCTGTGGCTGCGACAGTGAGTCTCCACAGGACATGGTTAATTTTTCTAATATTTTGTAGTATTGTGTGATTCCTCTAAAAAATGTATCATCCCTATTTAAACAGGTTGGAGTTTAAGCAGGTGCCACTAGCTTTTATTTATTTACAATTGCTGTCTGGTAACACGATTCTATTTGTTCTTAACTTTCTGAAATCAGCAGTGAAACTCAGAGCCTGTTGCGATTAATTGATAGTGGCTTTTAAATGATGGCATAGTCCTATATTAGAAATCCCGGCGACACACATAGTCTAGTTGGGGACCTTGGTTTCATTTTCCTTTCTGCTATTTACTTTCAATGATTTACTGTATATGCATGTTATAATATGTTTTTACGCCTTGCATGTGATTTTTAGGTAAGATTTGTTATTTATGTGATATATTTTTTTTTTTTATTGTCCTCATTTGCCTTAACCCCCTTTTAGAAAACACCAACCACCTCGCATGTCTTACCTGGGCGAGTTCAAAATATCCTTTTAAAACTCACACCAAGACACGAAAATAGCTATTGGCGGAAGAAGCATCCAAGGTTAGAGGGGTAGTTTAGTTAACTTCACCAAGGTAATTTTCAACCTGTTGGACCATATTATCTAACTGGGGGCCTGTAACAATGATCCATGGAGCAGGGAAGGCATAATCATAGGACCCAGTGAAAAAAAAAAAAAAAAAAAACCTGGAGGTCCTATCTCCACTGTACCAATAAGTCCCAAAATGCTAGTTTTTTCCTACTACAGGACCTAGTCAAATCTGCTCTAGATGTTCCATACAGGGACGTGTGCCAGCCAGAGTGTGTTGGTGCGGCGGCATCTACCCAGAACTTACAAATCTGTCTTCTTGCCAAAAGGATAGCATAAAATAGAAAAGATTAACCCTGGGCGAAGCACTACGCTACGCTCGCGGAGTTTGCGAAGTTTTCGCAACTTCGCACTACGCGAGCTGCACGTAGCACAGTGCGAACATGCGTAGTGCAGCGTAGCGTAGTGCGGCGGTCATTTTTTGCTTGTTCGTGGTCCTGAACGTCATGTTCGTGACCGCGAGCAAGCAAAATGACATCCCGGCGAGATTCTCAACGTGAGGAGGTCAGGTTTCTCATTGTGAGTGGTTGCGCATGCTCGCGACCGCTCTCAATGAGAAACTACTTGTTCGCGTTGAGAAAGCTGCCGCTCGAGTAATAATCTACTTGAGCAGCAGAAAACTACAGCTCGCACTGTGCAAGATGCCGTTTTCAATGCTTGCACAGTGCCGGATGCTTGTCCGCACTGTGCAATGATTGAAAACGCATCTTGCACAGTGCGAACATGCTACTACGCAGCTCGCGTAGTGCTACGTGAAGTTCGCGTAGTGCGAAGTGCACTTCGCGTAGCTTCGCGTAGCGCTACTTCGCGAACTACGCCCACCCCTAGAAAAGATCTTGTATGGCCGGAGATGTTATCATCAATGGCGAAAATAATTAGTGGAAGACTGATATTCAGAGAGGCCTTGAGAATAGAATCCAGCGCCTCCTTCACTTCCTCCCAAAAAAACCAGATGGAGGGGCAATCTTTAAACATGTGCACATCAGATGCTTCTGGCAAACCGCACTTGTTAAATGTTTTCCCTGGCTGGAATTTTGATAGTCTTAAGGGGGAGAGATATTTATGTGATTCTTGTACAAATACATTGTATCAGTTCACTTTTTACACTATGTATGGTTTTTAGAATACTTATATGGTTTTATGCAAAAACCGAGTAAAGTGTGTTTGATTGATTTATTGATTGAAATATTTTATTATTTTAAACCATTGTAATAAATGTAATTTTAAAGATACATTAAACGTAAACTTTTATGAATAAAATTATTTTGATTTTTAAACTATATATATTATGTACATAAACAATATATATGTGTATTGTGTTAATATATATATTTATTTAAATACTTATTTTAATATTTGAAAATGTAGTAATAAATGTAAATAAAAAATTAACTAAACTTTAACTTATTCAATGTTTTTGGATATTTTAATAAATAACTTAAAACCAATGTTAACTACATATTAAATAACAATTAAATGTGAGCGATGTAGAATTTTTCTTCATTATTGTTTAAAATGTAGTTTTATAGTGCATTAATATATTTGACTTTATTCATTATGATTACTATCATTAATAAATTACATTCTCAGTTCTAGGTTAATAATGTTTTTAATTATTGCACATTTATAATACACACTAAAATATTTTAAAATATATTTTTTAAATGAATACACTTTAATAGTTTCCCCTATACTTTCCAATAGCACATCTCCACCTCAGTGGTGTAGATCACCACCTAACTGTGAAATGTTACTGATAGTATCTTGTTACAAATCCTTGTAAGTACATGCCTCTGTTGAAATAATGCTTCTACACATTAATGATGGTTCCTGAAGACTTTATTCAGGTAAGCACCAGGAGATAAAGAGCTGCACTTCCTTCACCTAGACAATACACTCCCAACTGTCATTCCAAGAACCCCCCTTAACCACCATTCTACATTCTACGTTAGCACATGCCACTCTACATCTTTCCCCTTTTTTATTGATAACAAACTAGAGGAATACCTTACACCCCACATAACCCTAGCCTCCTAACAACACTGTACATTATAAATCATTACGTTTTTTATAACCTTAATATGATACAGAATACAGAACTAATACTGCATCATTTGCATATATAACACATTGTAAATATGCATATCATACCAATCGCATCCTAATTTGGGAACTCAACTGACCACATACCTCTCCAGATATGCTGGTACCCTCCTCCCCCTTCACTGCACCACGGCACATCACTAGGGCACTCTAACTCCTTTCTTCTATCTTCTACACATGACTGTGACTTGAAGGCACCCATATCCATTTCCCTCCATTCAATGTGATCCTCTTGGACTCATTCCACCCCTTCACCTATAACAATCACCATCATGTAATCACCATATTCATTCTCATGCTCCTCATCATTCATGACAAATTCATGTTTTCCCTCCTTATACACCCCTATACAACCATATCTTGCCAACTTCCAACTGAACTGTGCTTCCCAGCCCCTTCTTAATTCTCAAAGGCTCGGAGTTCCCCTTGTCAATGAATTCTGGTCTTTAACGTGAACATACTGTCCCACTGTCACCTTAGGAACTACTACCCCATCGTTATGATACATTCTAGTGCACATCTGATACTGCTTCACTTTATCCCTCGTCTCACTATCCTATACGGTGACAAATTTCTTGCAGTTCTTGTTCATTAATCATCATGGAAATAAATTGGTAGCAGGTTTTCTTCCTCTCAACAGTTCCAACAGCATTTTCCCTGTCACTGAACGTGGAGTTATCCTATGTGATAAAAACATGCTTTGTAACGATTTCCTCCACAGCAGCCCTGACTTTAACACCTGTTATATTGCTTGTTTTATAACTCTATTGAATATCTGACCTGACTATTCATGGCAGGATGGTACAATGCTACCCTTGAGTGATTCATTCCAATTTTTTCAGAAAGAATTTCATTTAATCAGACATAAGTTGTACTCTGTTGTCTGACACCAACACTTCTGGAACTCCTTCCCTCGAAAACACATCCTCTAAAAAATCCATAACAACATCAGTAGTAATCTTTCCTACCATCTGAACCTCAGGCCATTTGGATACATAGTCAATTAATACAATAGCATAACACTACTTTGTTGTCAATGTAGGTAGCCAGTCTCCGCCATGGCCTATTTACCAATACCACTGTGATCAATGGCACCTTGCATGGCTTAGCACTTTTATCACTCTGTGCACAATCACTGCAATTTCTTACTCATCGGTTAACCATCACATCAATCCCTGGTGGCCAACCAAAAATGTTTCTTAATTTTCCTCTTAGTAACAACAGACACACCTCCATGACCCTCATTACTTTTTTGCACTAGCAATTCATGCACCCCTTTAGGAGGAATGATCTTATCACCCCTTAACACAACACCATTACATAAGGATAATTCCTCCTTTGATTTCCGAAACATGAATCCATCACCTCTCCTCATACGTTCACTGCCCAATCTTTTGGGGAATTATGTTTTTATCATTTGGCAACTCAAGTTCCTTTTCTGACATCAATTTGTGTACCACCCTTGCTCCCATAACATATCCTTATATGTAAATGTAACAGCACATTCCATGTCCTTGCTTCCCTCTTGATCAGCACCATTTCCTACAGGAAGACATGACAACCCATCAGAAATTGCATTGCTGTTGCCGGGTATAAATTCAATTTCAAAATGGTACATCTGTAATGTAGAGGCCAGACTTGCTAACCTAGTAGACAGAATCCTTCCACCACCCAGTTTTAATATATTCACCAAAATTTTATGGTCTGAACACATTCTGAATTGCCTTCCCCAAATGTATAACCTAAACCATTGCACAGCCCAAGATGCTGCCAAAAGTTCCCTCTTGATGGCAGAATAACCTATTTCAGCCTGGGGTACTGTATGCGACGCATGTGCTACAATCCATTTATTATTTCCCTTCTTCTGAGATAATACCAAACCAATACAGTAACTACTTGCATCCACTAAAATCACAAAGTCAGCATTCATCGCAAAGGATTTCAAGCAAGGCGCTTGCAAAATCTCCTTCTTGATAGATTCAAAACAACCCACTTGCTTCTGATACCATTCAAATTTCGAATATTTCTTGTTGAAGTTTTCTTAAGTTATTCACATCCATAGAACAATTCTGAATAAATCTAGATGAGAATTCTGTGAGGCCCAAAAATGACATTAATTGCTCCTTACAAGTTTTTTCTGAAGCATTCGCTATTGCTTTCATGTGTCTTACCTTATGACAAATACATCCTTTGAAATGACATGGCCCAAATACTCTACTTGCAGGTAGATTCATGAAAGAAAAATCGGCTCGCAAACATCCAGATTCTGCGAATCTGGCTCTTTGCGAGCGCAATTTTTACATTTGGGATTCATCATCCCAAATGCAAAAATCGCTAACTAATTGCGAAATCGCATATTTGCGAGGAATTGATTGAAGGAATCTCTATTTGAGATTCCTTAAATGCAATTCATGAAACATTTAAAAATTGCGAATTCGCAAATTTGGGCCGCTGTTTACCGCGAAGTCAAACCTCGTGGTAAATAGCGGAAACTTAGAAAAATGCACTTAAGTGCATTTTTCTAAGTTGTATGTTACACACACACATGTTCCAAGGACATGTGTGTGCGTAACACCAGCATCCATTGTCATTTCAGGGGTGCAACAGGGTGTCCATTGGACACCCCTGCACCCTTGAAATCGCAAAATCTAAATGCGAGTCGCTAATCGCGATTCGCACATTGATATGTCTTCCCATTCATTCCTATGGGCCTTTAGGCCCATAGGAATGAATGGGGAGTTATTCCTTATTTGCGATTAGCAATTAGCTAATCGCAAATAAGGAAGCTGTAGGAATCGCAATCAATATTGCGATTCCTACATTAATCCCGTTTTGTGAGTCTGTAATAGCGATTCCTTATTATTCGCTATTACAGACTCGCAAAACATGCCGATGATGAATCTGGTCTTTTCCAGAATTGCATTTATCAGTTTTCACCGCTAATCCTTTGTGACTGAGAATTGATAGTATGTGTCCCAAAATTACATTGCGAGTAATCTTATTGTTTCCAAAAACCAGGATGTAATCTTGGAAGATTTAAGCCCCCTCCACTCCAATTTTATCATTTCCATTTGGAACACAGATGAGTTGCTGGCAAGTTAAAAAAAGCCTTCTCTTGTACTGGAAAGCCCCTTCAGTTGTGACAAAGGCAGTAAAGTACATAGAGCAATCATCTAATTCAATCTGATGGTACGTACTGGACAGGCCAATTGTAGAAAAAAAGAGGCATGACTCACAGATGATAGCAGCTCCTGCAAATTTGGTAATGGGAAAGTATCAACCTAAATAGCCTCATTCAAACACCTCGAATCTACGCTCAGTTTTAGTTCACCATTCATCTTGAGTGATATTACAACAGGCGACATCCAGTCTGAACTCTCAATTGGTTCAACAAACTCCCTTGCACACAATTCATTCAACATTTCCTTAAGCTTGGGTCTATGATTCACTGGTATATTAAACAGGATTCATGTCATCTCGTTCTATGATTTTGTGTTTAAATCCCTTCAGCCTTGCTAAGTATTTTTTAAACACTTCAAGAAACTTTTCTTTCAAGGCCTTGTACTCCATCCACTCCCCACCCAATTCCTGTTCCACATAAACTGGTGGATCTATATTTGGTACAAACCTACGAGAGGGTGGGCAAGATTTTATGATTACAATGTCTATTTCGGATGATGGAGGTCCTTACCTGTCCGTCGGTACCTCGAGCATAAACTGAGCTCTTGATGGAGGCACCGACGGCAGGACGCTCTCTGCCTAAATAGCCTCGCGGCAAATCAGCAACACGCCGATCGCGTCTACCTTCGAGGCGTTGACTGATGACCTCACTGAGCCCGGAAGACCAATGGGAAATGTAGTCTGATATATTATCGCTAAGTGAATGTATTCAGACTTGAAAAGCATATTGGTGATGTCAAAGGAGTATCGTCTATAAATGGTGTTAATTTCATCCTGACCTAGTTCGGCATGTAAATGACACACCGCTCGCACAGAGCCCTAGGGACTGACGGAAAATATAGTCCAAAGCATTGACTATGTGTCTAGGTCTAATTCGGTGTGCGAATCACACCGTGCTCGCATCTCAATACCGATACTAGAAAATGTACAGTTTGTTGCGGACAAGATACAAGCGGTGCAGTTTTTGTGCTCAATATTTCGAAGAAACATATGCCCCGGTGTGTTACTCATAAAATAAAATAAAACACACATTCAATGTATTACAAATATAATGTCAGCATGTTGTATCTAAATGGCACTATGTATCGTCAGGGCTAATATGACCAGAAGTCTCCTGTGGTTCGGACTTGTCATGTGGAGATTTGTCAGGGCTCAAGGCCTTAAAGTCAGATGCGTAATAATATAGCCGTAGAACAGCGTAATTTATAAGCAACCACATCTCATTTGGAGTAGTATGGCAATTCAGAATAAGGTGAAAGAGGATAATGGTGGATGTTGGATGTTTATCCAATACAACTCCTTTCCTCATTCTCCTTCTTTGTACCCTGTATCAAACAACTGCTTGATTTACTAGAACTCCAAACAGTCGTGCGTGGTGCTAGTGAGCTGAAAGTTTGTGTATGTAAAACTTAAACAAATCACAGGACAGTCCACGGTATTTCGTCATTGAGACCAAATTTGTCACTTTGTAACTTGTAAACCCATTTCTGGGAACATCGGTGACATGACTCGGAATAAAGGGTTGTTCAAGTACAGTCCAAGATAGATCTTCTGCTTTGTGCTGAAGTTCTAGAAAGTGTCTCATTAGTCTTGTCTCTTGTTTCTTGAACCTGATTGTGCTCTTATGATCGAGAATGCACAATTTAACCTTGCGGGAGGTCATCCCCACATATTGGTACTTGCACGGATATGTTATTTATTAGATTAGTTTGTCGCTGTTGCAATTGGTCATTCTGGTCTGAGTCCAGGGTCTACTGGTGCCAATATCTAATGTTTTGGAATGGCAAGTCTACTCGCAAGAGTCACATGACCCGCACAGGTAATGGCCCTTAACCGCTGGTAAATCCCAAGGAGTTCCAACCACATGTCTGACCTGTGTCTTGAGTCTGGTGTGAACCAACTGATCTTGAAGGTTAGTCCCTCTTTTGAATAATGGTATTGGGATTCTCTCATTGCCAATATTCAGAATGCGCCAGTGTCTCTGTACAATGCGTTGAATACCATTTGACAATGTTCTGAATGTGTTTACAAATGTGAGTCATGTCAATGGAGGCTTCAAAACCAGTGGATCTAGGAGTGCCTCTCTATTTTTATTGGTGTCCCTCTTCAGTGCACGTTTGAGCAGTTTTTTGGGGGTATTTCCTCTCCTGTAGTTGTTTAGACAGTACTTTGGAGTGGTCCTCATACTTCTCCCTGGTTGAACAATTCCTCCGTAACCGAAGGAATTGACCATATGGTAAGTTGTCACTAAGTGACTTGGGATGATGACTATCATAGCACAGGAGAGCATTCCTTGCCATAGGTTTCCTGTAGAACTCACTCTCCAGGCCTGTAGGTGTTGAGAAGATGAGCAGGTCAAGAAAAGGAAGTCGAGTTTTGTCATATTGCATTGTCAACCTGAGAAAGTTGTTTCTGCTGTTAAGCCAAGCTAGGAATTCCTGTTAGAATCAGAATTGCCTCTCCACACAACCAGCACTTCATCGATGTACCACTTCCATAAGCAAATCGACCCATGGAAGGGTTTGTTTATCATTAAGATGTGTTCTTGCTCGAATGTGTGCATGTACCAATTAGCCAAAATGGGCGCAAAAACGCTCCCCATACTAGTACTGGAGGTTTGAAGAATTGTACAGGGGTGATAGAGTATAAATCTCTGTGGACCAGTAGCAAGAAAATCGTTTCTAGTGTCTCATCCTGGGGAATTGATGTACAAAAGCCATTCCACATTGAAAGAGACTAGATAGTCCAAGTCTTGATTAAACTCCATTGTTAGAAGTAACCGTAAGACGTCCTTTGTATCTTGTAGATATGTAGGCATTTCCTTGACGATAGGCCTGAGGAAGTGATCCACAAACATGGATAAAGGTTCTAGCACCGAACCCAGGCCGGACATAACGGGCCTTCCAGGGAGACCCCTCTGTGGTTTATGCACTTTAGGAAGTGTATAAAAATATAGCGTCACTGGGTGTATCGGTTGTAAGAAAGCAGCTTCTTGTGTAGTAATCCAGCCTTCATCAGTTGCTTCTTCAAGCATATTTTAGATTTCTTGTTTGATCCCTTGGGTCGGGTCTGTTTTCAACAGGCGATAGTATCTTCTGTCTTCCAATTGGCGCAGACACTCGGCGCGATACACATCAGTTTCCTGAATAACGACCGCCCCACCTTTATCGGCCTGTTTGATCATTATCTGTTTATCTCCTGTTAACATGCGTAGAGCTTGTTGCTCTATCTTGGGTAGGTTCTTATAAGATGCCTTGTTGTTGGCATAAAGTCTTGTCACATCCTCAAGGACCCCCTTTTCAAAAGTTAGAACTTGTGGAGGCACCAAATGTGTTGGAGGATTAAAAGTTGAGGGTCTTTTTAGACCTGTGCTGTTTTCCTCTTTTTCTGGAGTTGTTTCTTCTTTGTCCTTGAAAAAATGATGTAGGCAAACTTTTCGGGAAAATTTCGCTAGTTCCACTTGGGTCAGGAAAGGGTCTCCATCAAACGTGGAAACAAACCCTAAGTCTCGCTCTAGCAACTGCTCTTCAGCTGGTGCCAAAATTATTTTGCTCAGATTGACCACTAGACTGTCCATGCACTGGTCCTTGGTTGAGGCAGAGTCTTCTTCTTGTTGCTGCGCATGCTCATCGGGGTTGGAGGCTCTTTCCAGTGTACCTGTGGTTGTGGATTTCTTCTTCTGCCTCCGGACTGTCCATGGCCAAAGCCTAAGAAAGGCTGGTTGTTAAATTCTTGAAAATTCTGCTGTGGTGACCCCATTTGTGGCTGAAAAGGCTGTGTAGGAAAACCCAATGGAGTGGGAGGCCACCACTGTTGGAAGTGTGGTGTCGGTGGGGCGTTTCTCCAATTCGTTTTATAATCCCTACCTTGGCCGCCATAATATGGTTTATTCTTGGTGGACAAGTCTGAATCACTTGATCCTTGATCTGAGCTGGTTGAAGAATAGGATGAACCATATCTCCGTCCTTTCCTGTTCTAATCTAATGGAGTGTAATCATCGCTAATATAGCGATACACTTTTTCAAGTGCAAAGCGTGCCACGTCTTTTTTTAATTTCTCAATTTTAGTAAGTAAGATGTTGTCCTTGAACTCTTTATTGGTCTTTTTGGTTTCTTCAAGATTCTTTTTGTAAAGTGTGCCTGTGATGGTGGTCTTGATCTGTGATTCAAGCAATTGTATTTCCACCAGTATGGTATCAGCCACTCTTTGGCGGTACTTACAATTAAAATCAACCAATCACGCGTACAGCGCCAAGCTATAAGGGACCAATCTTTTAGGAAGGATTTGTCAATCAAGAATAGTCTTATTGCATTTGTTACGATCAGGCCTGTAGGGGCACAATTACCGCTAAGATATTCTGTCATGATCGCACCATGGATAGTTGTCCTGGAGTGTGTTTTCTTAAGTCCCAACAAAGTTGTCCAGTCATCTGTGCCATTTATTGTTGTACTAGGAATGGTGTCTAGGATGCTAGCAGTAGTTGAGAGTATTGCTTGATATGTATCGTTGTCATAGGCTAAACCACTAGAATCGGCCATTTCAACAACTGCAACAGTGTCCAGCACCCTCCAAGGGAGCTAGATAGTTCAAAAATGAATAAAAGAACTGTTAATCAAGTACAGTGCAATACAGACCCACAGCCGACAGTTGCACATAATCAAATACAAACATACAAGAGAGAGGGTCTAAGGGAGTATTTAAAGACCAGGTGTGGACCTATTCCCCATTAATGAAATTGGGGAGAGGAGTTGGCCTAACAGCTAGGGCACTCGACCTCGGACTTGGGGATCTGGGTTCGAGTCTCGGTAACGACGCCAAAACCTCCTGCGATTCTGGGCAAATCACTTAATCTCCCTGTGCCTAAAATGAAAGTGTGTCCTCATGTAACGTAACTGGAAAATATGTAAAGCGCTCTGATACCTGATTCGGTTTGGGTCTAGTTCGCGCTATATAAAACTCTGCAAAAAAAAAAAATGAAATACATAACATTATAAAGGATTAACGGGTCTAAAGGCCCAGGGAGCCTTACACAAATTCAAATTAAATGTCGAGCATTAGTGATCTCATAGACCCAAGTATGTGAAGGAACTAAGATAGTGTCAAAATACTAGGAAAATCCTAAAAGGAGAATTTGTGTAAGACTCTGTCATATAGCTACTGTATATCTTTATAATGCGTTAAGTTAGCATAGGCGCATTACATGTTTAAACGCCATTTTTCCTTTTGCTGCTTCTGCACACGACACCTAATTGTTGATTTAGCTTTCAACCTAGTAGTTCGTTGTGGTTTACACAAGAATAATATGTTATTACTCTGATATCAGCTTTGCTTAATAAACTATGTCTGTACAGAGAGTGCTGAAGCTTCAGCAATAACACGATACAGAATTGTTATGAGGTCTGATCTTCGCGCCTTCATAGACATACCATAAGTGCAGCTTCTGCCAACTTTGGGCTTTAGGCGGGTTTTATATTGCTTTGCTTGAAGCACAAACACACACTTGATGCTGTTCGCATGCAGAGAGAGCTGGTGTATGCTGATGTGATCTCTTCATTCTAGGATCCTGAGGTATGGGCCCGCCCTTTCAAAACCCAAAGAGACCTTCTTAACTATTAATATAATATGTGTGTTAGGGAGGGTGAGAAATAAGTGTGTTAACCCTTATTTATTACAGCATGTTAGCATGCTGTCACCATTTGCTTTCTATGGACTAGTAACTATGCTGATAACTTTGCTTCTGATAATATGTCTCCTTGTATTATCTAAGATACTGCGCCTGAGAAGACGGCATTAGTAAATAAATATTTCAAATGTGCACGTGTCCTCATTTACTCCAAGTTCTGGTTTGAAATGATTGTATAACTAAGGAGTGCTCATGTGTTCCACGTAACCTGAGGTATTGTAAGCTCATGTTCTGGTTTGTCTAAACATTGGGAGTTTGTTATGACCAATGAGACACTGTAGCTAGCTCGGTAAGGGGTTTGTTGGGTACTGAGGTGAGTTTTGGGTCACCCTAATTCGCTGAGGTTCCAATCCTCTGTGCACAGTTCTGTGGGAGAACAGAAACCCTGCTACATGGCGCCCATACGTTGGTGGACTTATATCATGACACTCGAGTAGTATATCGTTCAAACCTTAACCCCTTCACTGTCATTTCCGGAAAACGGTGGTGTCGGTGAAACCTACCTATTTTTTGAAATAGGTCTTTTCAAGCTTGAATCTTTCAAAAACGGTTTCTTTGAATTACTACCCAGTTGTGCTACAAAGTTTCCTTTGTTTTTTTCTGTAGTTCCGGTGCAATCATGACGCAGGCTGTGGCCATTCCACAGCATAGTCGCATTGCGGTGCGCAACCATTTACAGGCTTACCAAGTCCCGTTAGATGGCTTGGCTGTGATTTTGGTGGTGTGTGCAGATCCGGCGTACCCTTTAGAACTATTTTATTCGTGGGTAACGTTTCCGGGAGTGGACGCAAATTCTGGTGTGTTCCACACGTACACACCCTCGCCTGTACCGGCTGAGTATACACCGTACAGGGCACTGGAAATACCTATTGATCATTGGCAGCTTCGCGTTTGGTTTGATGGCGCCCTTCCCCACCCTTTATCCGCTGCGAGGTTGGGTCCATTGTCCATTCCAGGCACAAATTGGCCTGCATTGGGTGGATTCACCCCGCACCCGAATCACGGCGCTTGTCCCTTAGCGGATATTCGCAGACTACACGTTGTCTCGATTGCCGTGATTCGTGCATTAGTGTAATACATTGGTTGTCATCTCCCGGGAGGTCCTCCAGGGGGGTCCGGCCGTTCAAACGGAACATGGCGGTTTAAGGCTTAATCCGGTTATGGTCAATTCGGTTTTTGGTAAGCGCCCAGATGATAAGGATGATTTCCCTTTCTGGCTTGCCGAGAAATTTGATCAACTGGAGGCTGTGTTTCCGAATTCTACTCCTGCTAATAAACATAGAATGTTGACGATTACTTTGCCTAAGGATTTAACTCCTGAACTCGTTGACTGTGAAAGTTGGGGAAAAACTTTTGCGGCCGTTTATACGAGGTGTTTTGGCACCCCGTCTATGTCCGTACTGCCTACGATTGTTAAGCGTGTTCAGGATGATCACGGGCCGGAAGC
Source organism: Lissotriton helveticus (assembly GCF_964261635.1). Taxonomy (NCBI): domain Eukaryota; kingdom Metazoa; phylum Chordata; class Amphibia; order Caudata; family Salamandridae; genus Lissotriton; species Lissotriton helveticus. Next base: position 627,216,268 of record NC_136065.1, on the reverse strand, counting down.
AGCGGTTGAATTGGGTATGTGCCTGTGTGGTTCTTTTGAGATTGTAAGCGATCTCATACTCTCCAATATAAAGGGAGATGCAGTGAACTTTCAGGTGTCGAATGCTTTGGCTGCTCTGCCCGATGCCGATAAACCCAGACAGTTAGCGAAAATAGTGGTGGCCGCATATAAAACAATTGGCCGCACTAGTAAGTGTCTGAAATATTTTGCAGTCAAGGAGAAAAAACAACCGCAGGGACAGTCTGCTGCGGCAGATGTCCAGCCCAAGTCCAAAAAACAGAATTGGCCTCAAAAACAGAAACAGGGGAAGCAACGACAGCAGACACATGATTCTTATCCTGCACCCCAAATTCCTGCGCCAACAGAAAAAGTTTATGACTTGCGCGATCGCGCGATGATTAAATCACCTGATCGATTTCAGGTTTCTGATCAACGCTCTCCTCGTTCCTTTCAGGACTCATCGGCCCCGAAGACCGGTGGAGGAGGAGGCGGTAGGGGACGTGGTGGAAAACAGGGACGTGGCCAGCCCCGCCAGACAGACGGCGCAGCGAAGCAGGAGGATTCTACGCCAAAGCGACCACAGTTTACAAAAAAGAAAGTCGCAGCCTTAACAGCGCATCGATATGCCGCAGATAGTGAGAACGCGGCTTCGGAATCTGACGTGGGCTCTGACCTTGCTGGACAGCGCGGCGGAGATTACCATAGTGAGAGAGGCGCTGCATCCACTATTGAGGGTGACAGCGACTGATGTCTACGTTGTAATTGAAACAGCCGATACGAGACTTGCTCCCCCTGAAAGACTTTATGAAATTGTCCTGTTAATTGAAGGTGACATACATACCATCAAAGGGGTATTTTGGGAAAATCTTTCTTCTACGTATGATTTTTGCTTTCGGAGGCTGACTGGCACCCACCTTTTGTGCTCGCGGCGCCGCGAGGGGAGGAGGTAATCCTCCCCAGTTTCGCGAAAACTGTCTCGAAAGAGCATGCGCAGCATTTTGCAGAAGAGTGGGCTCGGGCTCTCGCTCCGGCTCTGTACCGTAACCAATGTGGTTGGGATAAATTGTCCCCTTACCACGAAATTCCATTACGGTCTCAGCAGCAGCCTCAACCTCAATATCCCATTCGTCGGGAAGCAAAAGCTTCCGTCGCGGAAATCCTTGAACAATTGGAATATCAAGGAGTTATTGAAACGTGTTTGTCACCGATGAATAATCCTCTTTTTACTGTGACAAAGCCTGACGGATCATATCGTTTGGTATTGGATTACCGGCATTTAATCTCGCATTGCCATAACTGTGCAGTACAGAATACTCACGGCTCTGCCCTAGTGGATAGTCTAGTGCGTAAGCGTTTTAAAACAACGCTTGACATTTCCAACGGTTTCTATGCCCACCAATTGGACAGCTTTAGCTCCCAATGGACCAGTTTTACATGCGCTGGAGTCCAAAAACAATTCCGGCGTCTCCCAATGGGCTATAAGAATAGTCCTGGTATTTTTACCGCACGCATAAACTCTCTTTTGGAGAGGATAGACCCAGATGCTTGTTCGTATGTGGATGACATATATCTAACAGACGACGAAATTTGGGAGCATCTGTGTCGTGTGAATTCAATCATTTGTAACTTTGCAGACATGGGTTACAAATTTAACTTTGCTAAATCGCACATAGCTGAGTACACGGTGTTGTTCCTGGGCTATGAGCTCAACAATGAAGGTAGAGGTTTGGCACCTCACTTCTTGGAGAAATGCGCACAGTTGCGCGCTCCTACAACACTGTAGAAATTACAATCTTTACTGGGCTTTTTAGATTTCGGGAGGACATACATTCCGGAATATGCCCAGCGTATCAAGCCTTTGTATGCTTTGATACAACCAACTTTTTCAAAATCATGCTGGCTGCCTGAGCACTCGGCCGTCTTGCACTCCTTGCAGGCTGATCTGCTCGCTTCTAAGTTCTTACTGACTCGTGATAACCATACCAACCTAGTGATAAGGATCATTCCGGGGACGGTGGGTTTCACGTACCTCACTTTTACTGAAGGAGACACAGTACCTATTGCTTACGAGTCACACTTGTACACTTTGGCTGAGATGCGGTTTCCTACTGTGGAAAAGGTTTTAACAGCTGTACAGATGGCTATCCTTAAGGAACGAGCTCTGTCACAGGGGAAACGCATGTTGGTTGTAACACCCTGTCCTCATTTGGAGGCAGTCACGAAAGCCAGTGTACCAAATTCAAAAGCTTTGCACCCTCGGTGGATTCAGTGGGCTGCGTCCTTGACGTCCACGGATGTCACGTTTATTTTTGACGCCACATTAAGGTCGCAAGAGTACTTGCAGTATGAATTTGTGCATCCTGCTCTTCTTGCTATGCGACCTTTGGAGGACTTCCATTGCATCATTTACACTGATGGTTCAGCGCAGGTTGCGCATGGCTCAAAACATGCCTACGTTTCCGCTTGCGCCATTGTGGTCGGTGCCATGGTGAACGATGAGTTCATATCTAGTGAAGTGCACACGTTGCCACTGGGAGGTTGCACCACACAATTAGCAGAGCTTCGTGCTCTCTTACTAGCGTTGGAGTACGCAGATTCTGGTGTTACTACTCTTATTGTAAGTGATTCTTTCTACTGTGTTCAGTCTTACAATGAAAACTTGTTCTTTTGGATTCAGAATGACTTTCGTGATTCCAAGGGTAGCACAATAAAACACAAGATGATCTGGGTTCGAGTGGCAGAGCTTAAGGCTCGACTGCCGCTTGTTTTTGTGATTCATACTCTCGGCCACCAGCGTGTTGGAGTCCACGCTGTCGGTAACTCGCTTGCTGATGAAGCAGCGAAATCAGCAGTGTCTACATACTTAGTTGCAGCAGTTACATGGTCCAAAAGTCAGATTGATAGTGACATCTTGGCGGCTGTTGCTGCCACTAAGAAGGGAGGTAAATATCCTACGGGGTTCCCGTCGAAGTACACATACCACTTAAGTCCCGAAAAGGTTCCTTTTGTAAAAATTCCTGATGTTGGAGAACGTTTGATTCCCAACTCGGATCGCAGGGCTGACTTGATTACAGCGGCTCATGAAGGTGTGGCGTCTGCGCATGTGGGCGTCTCGGCCACTGTAACTCAAATACAACAAAGTTTCTGGTGGCGGGGACTGTATAAACAGACGCGTGATTATGTCCTTCTTTGTGACATTTGTCAGCAGATTAAACCTTCGACTGCTGCGCGTCCGCCACAGACACAGTTGTACATTTCTAATAAACCGCTAGGTTGTGTTTATTTAGATCACTGCGGTCCTTTTTCCTCTGATACTGCGTATAAGTACATCTTAGTAGCAGTTGATTCATGCACACGCTTTGTGTGGGTCTGGCCCCATCGCAGCGCTGATTCACGGACTGTCATTAAAGATTTGCGCATCTTTGTAGGGATTTTTGCCTGTGGTACCTTCCATTCGGATCAGGGTCCGGCTTTCGCCTCTAAGGCGTATAAGGATGCCATGACTTCGTTGGGGGTTCAAGTCAAGTTTTCGTCTCCCTACAGACCTGAGGGTAATAGTGTAGTGGAGCGAATGAACCGTGATTTAAAGCAATCTTTGACAGCTCGAGTTATAGGCACTGGCAGAAACTGGCTAGCCCACCTCTATGGCGTGCAGCGTGCTCTTAATATTCTCCCTAGAAGGTCTCTGGGTGGGCGGACCCCGTACGAAATGCTCTTTGGCATCAAGATGTTCGTCCCTGACCTTGACGGTCTAGACTGCGTGGCTCGCGCCACAACCTTTGACGTAGATGAACATTGTGCTGTTTTACAGAATCTACAAAAGACCAGAGACAGTCTTGCAAAGGAACATTTGCCCTCCACGTCGGATGTTGCATTGCAGATCCCGGTAGTCGGCTGGCTACCCCAAGTTGGAGAACTGGTTCGAGAGAAGATCGATAACAAGAAAGAATTTGGTCCTTCCTATCGTGCTCCGGTTCCAGTACTTGGAGTGAAGGGCACAAGAACAATCATTTTACCACCACTTCCTGGTCGTAAGGAAAACAGGTTTATCTCGATTGACAATGTCAAGATACACAGAGTGGCCGATTCTTCTTAGCATGACACCGGCTGTTTCCTGTCCTTCCATTGTGAGAAATTCAGTTTTGCCCACTGCTAATGATGATGTTACTGAAATGGCAATCGAGTTGCCAGCTACTTCCAGTCCTTTATTAAGTACTTTGCCCAGTACGGACTTTGCTGAAATAGACTATACTTACCCCACTGACTTGTCCATGCCTGACCTGCAAGACCGTTTGTCCACAGAATCCAGATTTTCATTTCACACTATTTCCAATGCATGGAAGAAACCCTCAGGTGTTGCGGTTTATGTCAGCTTATTTAAAAAACATTTTTTAATTCCCCCTTGGACATATATTTGGCTGGTGCTATTTTCCATTTACCTTTTTATGTCGATTAGGTTTGTATTTTATTTTATCAGACTTATGAATGGACACTATGTCGAAGAAAGAACATGCATTCAACATCTAAATGGAACTTTGGCCCCCTTTTCCTCATCGCATTCTGCACACAGATTGAAAAGAGACTTGACGTTTGTTAACATCACTGCTTGGCCTGTCCTTGATGGGATAGTGTGGGATGCCGTTAGGTTTCAAATTCATGGCCCTACCGAGGTTGTTAATGTCCCTAATGTACTTAGAGTTAATATGGAGGATGTAGTGAAACGAAACATACGTTCTGATGATTGGGATGTTCAGGCCGTAGAGTCTTTGTTTTCTGATTTGAAATACTATGCTGCCTTTGATGCTGAGGATTTATACTTAGAATCTGCTAATTATGGTGATTTGTTTTGCTTTCAACATTTTGGCAATCACTTCTTACACAAAACGGCTTCCAGAAGGAATACTGTAAATTATACACAATGGGAGCATTGCCCAGCGCCTAAACAAGGCAGTTCGAGTACTTTTTTGAAAAAGTACACTTATTTTACTGACTTCAATCAGTCAAATCCCGAGTCGTTTTATTTCAAAATGACACAGAGGCCTATGTCCAAGGTTAGACTTACCGACTCCAAATTATTGTACTCGAAGTCCTTTATTGATCAGCTGGCTATTGGCGGCTATGAATTATGGAAGGAAACTATTGACTTAAAATCTGTTTGGGGTTCAAAAAACTGGCAGGTACAAGGCTCAGAGGCTTTGCACCGCGCTTGTCTCATCCCGAATCATATGTTGTTTTTGAATTCTTCTATTTCACAGACAACATGCTTTGGATTGGCTACTTCTAAGAAATTAAATACTCCGACCATACCTGAGTTAGAGGAATATTCGGGCTGGAGTAATTATACTCAGTTTTCGATTAGGGACTTGCAAAGCCTATTGTTGAATTCCTCCTTTAACATATCCAGTATGGATCCAAAAGGTTGGCTGGTGTGGCACAGAAGTGCAGATTCATGCCAGCAACGGTTTCTGGGTTTATCTGATGGCTTTACACAGGTCAGACCTGATCCTCGTTTTGAAACTGAGCATTCTGTCACAACTTACTCTGTAGGCAAATTGTATCAAAATTGGCTGAAACATTCAACATTGTCTGCGGTTAAGTTACATCTTGCAAAGCTAAATGATGATGTAGATTTAAATGATTTCATGAAGGGCCCAGCTAGTGGAAGATCAAAGAGATGGATATATGCTGTTTACAATGAAATCTGGAAGACATCACAAATTGAGGCTGCGACACGCCTTAGAGCTATAGATCAAGCAAATCTAGAAAAAGTGCTTGCTGTGGTAGATAATAGTATTAACATGCTTTCTTCCCGCATTTACACTTTAGATAATATTGTGTCTTCTGTTGTAGATATTGTGCATGATGAGGTGTCTGTGTTATACCATGGTCAGAATCAATTACGTTCTATCATGCAATTTGCGTGGACCCTTCAAACGTTGAAAGCTGGCAAGGTGCCATGGACCTACATGAACGTTTCTTCTCTCTTTGCCCCTTTTAATTTGACTGACAAACAGCGCTTGCTTTCCATGCGAGATGCTTCATTTTCTATGTTACATATTGAGAGATTGGAGTCCTTGCCTTTTTCTGTGGCAGAGGCCAACGATGCAACGTGGCTAGTCCACGGTTTGATAACCTTACCTTTTGCATTGTATAGGTTTACGAATTGTATGAAATATGTTGCCATAGGTCGCTATGAACCCTTGGGTGGCGCGTTTCTCCATGTAGTCTGGTCCCTCCCTTTCACTTATAGATGTTTGAAAGACGGACTGGAGGTTTATCTAAATGGGGAGGAGTGTTCAGAAACGCCTAACCATTCGCTAATGTGTAGGCATATACAATTGCACGGTTCTTGTAACCAGGACCGGCCTAACTTAGCCTGTGTTTTGAAAGGGACTCCGGTTCCTGCAATCGCCCCTACTTTTACCCTGTTGGGAAACGGAAGTTATTTACTTTTAAATAATGAAGATTGTTGCGGGTTAATTAAAGGTGTAGCTTATGTGGTAACCGTAACTAAGCGTGTAGTTTGCTGCAGAAATGTCCTGTACCCACCCACGCATGAAAATAGGGCTGTTTCCATCTGGCCGCGCATCCCAACCTTGAAAGCAGAATTCAGCGGCATGAGCAGAATAAGGGCTCTATTGTCCCAGAAAGAAGTGGCCTTGAGTTCGGCTAGGGAGACTTTCGTTCTTCACATAGCTAACACCCGGACTGAGGTTCAGGCCCTTTTAAATACTGATTTACCGTTCCATTTCAGCGAGATGGTGCATTCTATCTTTAACGCGTCCTCCACATTTGGCCTGGCGCATTTTTTAAAATCTGTTAGCAGTGGTCTTGTAACTTCATTTGAAAAAATCTTTGGAGTCATCCCTGCTTTCTTTCATTCCATTATTTCGAGTTTGTTTGGTGGATTCCCGGTTATCCTGGCACTAGCGGCAGCAGTTCTAGTGATTGTTTGCTTCCTTAAATATGGATGCCCCACATGTGGAAGGAGCAGCCCAGCCCCTCCTGGCGCTGTTTCGCAACCAGATGCTTGAATATTATGGCACGCTGCCGCTTGCGATTTTAAGCACGGCATATGGATTATCATTTCGGTTTTCCTACTTCACCTGTGCCCAGCCTGTGTTTCATTGCCTAAGCTGTGATTTTGACTGGGCCATTGATTTGTGTCTCTGCGGACCGGTTTCTCCTGAAGTCGACTTTAATCAGCTGATGAGTCCCATCGTTACTCACGAGTTGGTTTGCACTGGCGACAGGATTATGGCCTTAGCAGCGATGCATAGACTAATGGGTCCTTGGAATATACTTACAGCAGCGCAAGATTTCTTGGCACTTAGCTTTCTTTAAAACCCACCAAGTTGTCCTCTGATGGTAATAGAGGCTCCAGTATTGGGAGAACACGTTTGTTCTTTTCCCCTTTTGAATTGGATGGCTAAACTGTTTTCGGATGAAGACGGTGATTTCCTGTTGGAGGCTGTTGCTGCATACTTTGCATACTCGGTCTTGCCTTGAAAAACCTTATTGATTTTTGATGATGCTCCACTTTTTTGCATTTTTTCACCTCCCAGTCCTTTTGGCTTGAGTGCTGTGGAATTCTGAAATTGTAATTTTTTATATTTTGATTTGGTTACTGCAGTTTTTTAGACTTATAAGGTTGTTCATGGTTCTTGAACTCTGCTTTCATGAAGTTGCCCTTATCTTATCTTATCTTATCCGTCCTCGGATCATGGGGGGGTGTCATATAGCTACTGTATATCTTTATAATGCGTTAAGTTAGCATAGGCGCATTACATGTTTAAACGCCATTTTTCCTTTTGCTGCTTCTGCACACGACACCTAATTGTTGATTTAGCTTTCAACCTAGTAGTTCATTGTGGTTTACACAAGAATAATATGTTATTACTCTGATATCAGCTTTGCTTAATAAACTATGTCTGTACAGAGAGTGCTGAAGCTTCAGGAATAACACGATACAGAATTGTTATGAGGTCTGATCTTCGCGCCTTCATAGACATAACATAAGTGCAGCTTCTGCCAACTTTGGGCTTTAGGCGGGTTTTATATTGCTTTGCTTGAAGCACAAACACACACTTGATGCTGTTCGCATGCAGAGAGAGCTGGTGTATGCTGATGTGATCTCTTCATTCTAGGATCCTGAGGTATGGGCCCGCCCTTTCAAAACCCAAAGAGACCTTCTTAGCTATTAATATAATATGTGTGTTAGGGAGGGTGAGAAATAAGTGTGTTAACCCTTATTCATTACAGCATGTTAGCATGCTGTCACCATTTGCTTTCTATGGACTAGTAACTATGCTGATAACTTTGCTTCTGATAATATGTCTCCTTGTATTATCTAAGATACTGTGCCTGAGAAGACGGCATTAGTAAATAAATATTTCAAATGTGCACGTGTCCTCATTTACTCCAAGTTCTGGTTTGAAATGATTGTATAACTAAGGAGTGCTCATGTGTTCCACGTAACCTGAGGTATTGTAAGCTCATGTTCTGGTTTGTCTAAACATTGGGAGTTTGTTATGACCAATGAGACACTGTAGCTAGCTCGGTAAGGGGTTTGTTGGGTACTGAGGTGAGTTTTGCGTCACCCTAATTCGCTGAGGTTCCAATCCTCTGTGCACAGTTCTGTGGGAGAACAGAAACCCTGCTACAACTCCCTGGGCCTTGTAGACCTGTGGATCCTTTATAGTGTTATGGATCTCTATTTGGGCCAATTTGATTTACAGTTCATTCATGAAAGGCCATTCTAATATCAATTCTGCCTTGTCTGCCACGTATAATTTGCCATAGTATTTCTTATGAATAAATTTGATTTGCACATGCGCAAACCCTTCAATAGGTAGTTTGTGACCCATATAACTTCCAGGGATTACGCCAGATGGATGTAGTTCTCTCCCAGGCCTCAATTTGTCAAACATACTTTTGCTCATAATTGTATACCAGGCACATGAATCTGCCATAGCATTTACTTTGTACCCGTCCATCTTTAATTTGCACGTAGGTAACTTCACAGTTATTTCCTTCTTATGGTCAGCTCCATCTTGCACACTTAACACCACACCTTGAATACTTCCCTCTTTATGTCAGTAAATGAGGATAGTATTGAGGGAAGTATTCAAGGTGTGGCGTTGTGTGCACGATGGATCTCACACTTTTCTTAACACCTCTGCACAACCTACTGATATGGCCTTTCTTTTTACACATACTACAAATCATCCCCACAGTGGGCAAACTTTGGAATTAGCTATATGCTGGCTTGACCCACACCTATAATGTAACTTGGTACCACTTTTTTGTGTTTCAAGTCTTAAAGTTAGGATTTTTCCCAGTTAAGGAGTCCTGAATTTAGGAGTCCTAACTTTACTACTCCTAAACTGAGAAAAATCCTAACTTTAAGACTTTCGGTATGCACAGAAGGCATTTAGGAGTCCTGAAGTTAGGAGTCCTAACTTTACTACTCCAAAACTGAGAAAAATCCTAACTTTAAGACTTTCGGTATTCACAGAAGGCATTTAGGAGTCCTAAAGTTAGGAGTCCTAACTTTACTACTCCTAAACTGAGAAAAATCCTAACTTTAAGACTTTCTTTATTCACAGAAGGCATTTAGGAGTCCTAAAGTTAGGGCTCATAACTTTTGTGAATACCGAAATGAGTAAGGGCCTTATGTGAATACCAAAATGAGTAAGTGCTTTCTGTGAATACCAAAATGGTAGTACGTTTAGGATTTTTTCTTAAGTTAGTTCTGTGAATCGGGCCCATTGCTTCAAACCTGTGTCTTAATACAGATAAAAATCTCTCTGAGAAGCATGTCCCTTTTTCTAGAACTTCCACATATGCCTCAAATAAGTCCACCCATAACTCCCCTGATTCTGCCAAAAAGAATGGTGGAAGTTGAATCATGGCCATATGTTTACCTGGGGTCTGTACTCCATACCTCACCAATTATACAGGCTGAAGGTGTCCAAATCACCATAAATCTGCCAACTTAATTATAACTTGTAAAGTACAAATGGGCAAACCATCTTGCGAACAACTTACCCGCACAAGTATAGTGTATAAAATAAGGTGTGATCATTGATGATCCTGCTAATAGTGCAACTGCCTACCATGGATCAACTATTACTGCAGATCACTACCAATATTTCTAGAACCACTGTAATAATGAATGCACCCTCACACCTATTTAACAATGGTGTGTGGGTCACAGTTAATCTGTTTCCATTTTACTAACAAAACGTACTGCTTTTCAATAGAAGTGGACAGATCGCTTATTAAAAATGGTGTACGGATCACCATAAATCCACTTCAGTTTTGCTCACAATTGCTTGTTTGTTGTAAGTAATTGCCCGCTTATTAAGTAAAGGTGTGCGGCTAACTAGTGAATTCAAAATGACCACTGAAGTCATGACATAATGCCGTTGCTGCATGCACACACAGCTCACAAATAGCGTGGATCAGCAGACCACACACAGCCCTAAAAGCCTCACCCACATGACGAAATCCAGCATTGATTAAGCACTGCAGAATTTGAACACCTCCTGGACAGCATGGTGCTCACTGCAATTCCACCACACCTCCTGATCAGCAAACGCTCTCTGCAGTAAGTACCTAGGGCCTCATTTATGAAAAGTGACACATCGCTGCGTGAAAACAGCGATGCGTCACTTTTTACTGCGCACTCCTTGCGACAATCCTGATGCGTCATATTTAATGTATGACGCATCATGTCGCAAGGACTTACAGATACGCCAGTATTTCTGACGTATCTGTAAGCGCAAAAGTGATGCAACTCCAGCAATGCGTCCTTTCACATGGGGCAAGCCCCATGTGAAAGGGCTTGCGTCAGTCTTACGCCTGCTGTGAGGCAGGGGCAAGATTTTGACGCAACAGCGTCCTAAAAGTGACGCAGTGAAATCTCATAGATTTCACTGCATCACTATTACGAGGCTTTTTGTGGGGGAATGCCCCCTCTGCATACATTATACCTGACGCGGGTATAATGTAGCGCAGGGGTTCACAAAGTGACGCATCTACCTAGATGCGTCACTTTGTAGATATGGTGCAGCAAGGCACATTTTTTACGCTGCTGGTGCGTCACAAAAAGTGACGCACCGGCGGCGTAAAAGGAACGCACGGCCTCATAAATCTGGCCCCTAGTCTGTGCCACTCTCTCACAGGTATCAGTTTCCTTCCCGCTCATCCCCAATGTTGAAATAACGCTCCTTGATGCCAATGATGGTCCTGAGAGACTTTCAGGTAAGTACCAGGATATTGAAGAGTGGTGCTTCCTTCACCTAGACATCAGGCTTCCAACTGTCATTCCCAGAACCTCCGCAAACCACTATTCTACAGTCTACATTAGTGTGTGCCACTCCTCACTTCAGATTCCACGGTGGCACATGCCACAGCCTCTTTTTGCATGTTCACCCCCACATTTTTAGACTGATGCTGCTGGTTTTCCGAATCCGAGAGTGCACTGAGGCCTGCTAACCAGACCTCAGTGCCAGTGTTCTAACCCTGTATGTCTAATGGCCTACCCCCAGTCAGCAGAGACTGACCTACTTATAAGTCCCTAGTATAAGGTACCCAGGGCATGTAAGGCAGTGTCCATCCAGTGCTGCAGCACTGATTGCGCCACCCTGTGTGTGACAAGGTACAAAATGACTCCCAGCCTGCCACTGCAGACTGAGAGGGCAGTGGTAACACTGTCAGTAAAATGTTTGCAGCTCAAACTAATGGTAAAGCCCTCACTTCCCTTGACAAGATATTTAAGTCTCCCCCAAGGAAGGCCTATCAAGCGTAAGGCAGAGAGCTATATATATAAGGCAGAGAGCTATATTTTATCAAGTGGGACATGCATTTCATATTTATGTCCTGGCAGCAACACTTTCAAATTGTAATTTTGCTGTGGTAGAGTTAGTAGCCTTATTGGCTAACATAGAGTTACCAGCTGACCATTCAGCCCGGTTAACTTCTGAATGGGACTAATGAGATGAGTACTGTAAAGTATCAAATTGACTGGGGCATTAAACCCAACTTGATGCTCAAGTCGAATTTAATGTCACTATTAAATAAATGCAACTTTTAGAAAGTTGTCAGTCTGTGACCCAGTTCGTCCAGCTGCCTCACACGGTCATTGGCCACCAGACAGCTTTCTGCCCTCCTGGGGAGTAGTGTGAACAATTCCCAGGCTTAGGAACAATAGCAGCCTGTTACATGGAGCGGTATTATCTCACCCTTGCAGGAAGCCACTCAGGGTGTTAGCCCAAATGTGAGTAGCCGTTGGTGGATAAATGGCTACCCACCTCCTGAGAGGCTGCCCTTTGTTCAGGTAGACAGGCTACCTGTGGGAACAGAGAGGAGAGACCAGTTCTCAAACCTGTCTTCCTGTGGGTGTGTAGCTCCCAAGTAGCCACACCTCTAGGGTGGGCGACCAAGCGCCTAACATCCGAGGAAGGGGACTAGCATCTTGAAAGTGGGCAGAATAGGGGACTCTGGGATTGCTATATGTCATCATCAAAAGGGAGAAGATCTACTAGCCCATTGGCTAGTGATTGCATAATCCCACTATGGCGCTTTCTGTGAGTAGATATGGCATCCTGAACCTAAGATCACACCAGAACTAGAGAAAGGACCAGAGGAGGACTGCCCTGTTCACCCCTGGACTTGTTAAAGAGAGGCTGCACCGTCTGCTGAACTGCACCTGCAGCACCTTGATCTAGCAAAGAGAGGACTGTGCCTGTGGCTTCTGACTTGGGGAAAAGTTGTTCCCAAGCCCCAGTCAAAGAAGTGACTCCCAGGGTCAGTGGAATGACCAAATGTAACCAGAGATATCAAAGCTGAAGTAGCCAACTCAGCAAGTCAGTAGCCACTTCGGAAGAATCCCCACTTCGGAAGAATCCCCACTGCTTGCCGCTGGACGTCCCCAAGAGACCGATCCTCAAAAGCCAAAAGTTGCACCAGAGTCAGCTGGACCCAGGAGTGTCATCTGTGTCCATATTGGTCGCCCAAGAGGTAAGCTGGCCTCCACCAAATGATATAGTTAGGACCGCTGTGTAGAGAGACCAGTAGCCCAGCCGCAGCTTGCCTTCTACTGTCTGAAAGATTACTTTGAGGGACTCTGACCTCTCGGCCAAAGTCGCCCCAACTGAATCGTGAGCTGAGGAATAACAGCAAAGGCATCCCTGTTGACCGCACAGCACCCAGAGCATCCTCAAGCATCTTTCATCTCCTACATGCGCAGCATCAGGATCACTCCATTGAAGTCAATGTCGCTCATGCTGTAAATTTTGGAATTGGACTGGAAAACGCTTTGGTGGCCAGGTAACTGTCCAGTTACTCATTATTGGCCCCTTAGTCCTTCCCCCTGTCTGATTTAGTCACCAAAGCCAAGCCAGAGTAGTCGCACCTCAACTCTTACAAACTTTTCAAAAGTTTACAAACTGTACGGTTACCATTGCGTGTTTGCGGTTAAACTGAGATTTACACTTTCTTTTAAACTTTGTTTCTCCAGGATGCTACATTGGTTTTTGCTCATCTTGGACTCCAAAAATTCATAGAAACATAATCTTTTTTAAAAAAAATTGGTGGCAGATTTATTTTGTGTCTCTTGGCTTTCTTATTTTTTTGTTAAATGCTTAACATTAGTTCCTTTGTTTAAGCCTTGCTGCGCTCTGTCACTTCTACCCACAGTTGAGCTTAAGGTTTTGCAAATGAGCATGACTGGACATAAGACATTTTTCGCGAGTGTATTACATGGTAAGGCAATATCAGATGGCTTTGAGACAAACAGACATTTGTGTTTGTAGCAGTGGTTAATGTTGTAAAAGAGAATGATGTGTGTGTCATCAATGTAGAGAACAGAAAATCAAATGAAGGTTTTGATTTGGCAAAGGGATGTGATATGTAAGGAGAAGAAGACAGGGTTTATGACTTAGTACTGTGTGAAATAATGGTAAGATCACCAAAATAGCACAATGATTGGCCAAAGAGATAGGGTGAATATAATTTTAATACCAAGTCTGTGATGCCAAGATTGAGTACAGTGGACAGGAGGGTGAGTTGTTGAATGTGGAAGAGAGATCAAGAAATGGGAGAATGGAGCAGAGGTTACTGTGATAGGCGGAGGTTCTAAAGTTGGACATTTAGCATGGAGCAGTTTCAGTAAAATGCAAAGCACAAAAATCAGATGGAGGATGACCATCACAGTGTGAGAAGTGAGGAGGGTCAAGAGAAGCGATGAAACACTAGTTTCCAAAGAACTGAAAGAAAAAAGGGAGTATTGTATTAGATGGCGGTGTGTGGAGAAGTTGCAGTGGATTTGTTTAGTACTGCTAACAAGGCCAAAAATGCAAAGCAATACAGATTTCTGCATGTTTTAAGAGAGTGGTTGGAAAGAGATGCCAGGCAAAATAAGGCGTATTCACTAAATTAGCAGGGAAAGTGGGAGAGAAAGTAAACAGCTTGCTGGAGATACTGGGAAGCCAGGGGAGATGTATAAGCAAAGGAAATGAAGGGGTGTTAGGAGTGATTTAGGTCAGTTCTAATGCTCGCATTCTTAGTGAAGGAGAAATGAGCAACAGATGTGCAATGCCTTTCATTAATCACCTAAATGAGAGAGCTGGCAGTGTAGATTATATGAGGGTGCACTCCTGCCAATCAGATCAATGTTCTGAAGCTTGAGTGTTGCTAATGGAGGACTTGTCGTGCCAGAGTTCTGCCAATGGGGAGAGGATGAGGTCCGTTGTCTAAACTGCCGACTTTGGTCCCGGAGACCAAGGTTCGAGCCTCGGGGTCACGTCCACATCCTGTGATTCCGAGCAAATCACTTATACTCCCCGTGCCTGAATGTGTCCTTGTGTAACGTAACCAGTGTTCATGTAATGCGCTCCAATACCTTCTGGTCGAGTATGCGCTATAGAAATCTGCATTAAAAAAAAATGGAACAAACTATTGCCTGGTGCTAAAGTAACCTTGCTTTTGATGATAAAAAAAAATACTGCATAGAGGGTTAGTTAGTTGGGAGTGCTGTTCATAAAGGGATGTTGCTGATGAAAATTTGGTCTTATAGGTTTGTGCAGATGGAACAGTATGTTTGGATTTGGAGTACTTCTTTTGAGGGTGTAGTTCATGTGACTGAGACAGGCACGCAGCGCGCCCATGGGGCTCATTGGATTTTAGCCCCCCCCCACCCCCCATCGTCTTCTACAGCCCAGTCTAAAATGACACGCACTGAACTAATGAAAGAAGGATGCGCATTAGATGAATGCTAAGCATCGAGAATGTGATTTTTATTACCCCTTCTGAGAGGCCCAGACCAGCCAGAGCAAGCCAGTCTCTGACGGTTTCAGTGACCCTCCCTGCCCCCCCACCTCTTCTTTTCTTTTAGACCAGTGCCACTGAGGTAATACCCTTGCCTGAAGGCAGGGATTTCACCTAAGTCCTTGATGTGTTGTGAGCATCAGATGGGAGTGGGAAGATGTGCACAGCAGGGGGAAAGGGATAGCCAGTGCAGGTGACTCTTTTCCTTTATAAAGGAAATCCTGCTGGTGTCATAGCCCAGGGTGTGCTGTCTGTGCACTTGTATGGATGTGTATTCCATACAATGCACAGACAGTAAACCCTGGGTTATGACGCCAGCAGGAATAGCAGGAATTCCTTTACAAAGGAAAAGCTGCACTGGCCATCCCTTTCCCCCTGCTGTCAGTGCACTTGTATGGAATATACATCCACAGTGCTGCTCACCAGATCAATGGTGAACACAGGGATGGATCTGTCTCTTTTTGCATCCAAGTGCACAGATGAAGAAGCAGAGGAGTCCCAGGCAAGGAGAAACCAGGAGACATTTGACCCACATCTATTTACACAGTGACACCTTCGGGAGGGGCTGGATTCCAGGACGACAGTGCTGCTGATCAGCCCAACTGCAAAGAATAGTATCAGAAGAGCAGGCAGCAGTTTTTAAGTAAGTTCCAGTAACTTTAATGCATTTTACAGCATCAGCATTGCATACTGGCTACATAGCTTATATAAATTCAATTACAATAAAATACAATATCTAGGTTACTCTAAGTGAATGGTGTTCTTGGCGTACAGACATGGAAACGTCAATGAGGACAGTCCCCTCCGAATATGCAAATGTAGTGTAAGCTTGTAGTGTTCAGCTTTTGGGGTGCCAGGGGGTATATTTAGGGTTCAGGGTGGGTATGGGTTTTAGGCTGCCTGGGAATAATTTTAGGGTTCAGGGTGGGTGTGGGTTTTGGGGTGCCAAGGGTAATTTTAATGTTCCAGGTGGGTATGGGTTGTGGTGTGCCGGGGTAATTATAGGGTTCGGGCGGGTATGGGTTTTGGAGTGCCAGGGGGATAATTTTAGTGTACAGGGTGGATATGGGTTTTGGGGTGCCAGGGAGTAATTTTAGGGTTCAGAGCGGATATGGGTTTTGGGGGGCCAGGGGTGTTATTTTAGTGTACAGGGTGGGTATGGGTATTGGGGTGCCAGGGGGAAATTTTAGGGTTCATGGTGGGTATGGGTTTTAGGGTGCTGGGGGTAATTTTAGGGTTCAGTGCCGGCATGGGTTTTAGGGTGCCAGGGGTAATTTTAGGGATCAGGGTGGATATGGTTTTGGGTGCCAGGGGTAATTTCAGAGTTTAGGGTGGGAATGGGTTTTGGGGTGCCAGGGGGTCATTTTAGGGGTCAGAGGGGTATGAGTTTTGGGGGGACAGGGGGTCATTTTAGGGTTCAGGGCGGGTATGGGTTTTGGGGTACCAGGGGTCATTTTAGGGATCAGGATGATTATGGGTTTTGGGTGCCAGGGGTAATTTTAGGGATCAAGGTGGGTATGAGTTTTGGGGTATCGGGGGTAATTTTAGCCCCACCCCTATTGATTAACATTTGCCACGCCCCTTCATTTGCCATGTTAGCCCCCTTCCCCCCCGAAATTAAGACCTAGTTGTGCCCCTGGCTGTAGATGAATGGGAATTGCTACTGACAGAGGCGTCTTGGGTGTTTGAAAGTGTTGTTAATAAGGCAAAGTTATCGGTGGTGAGCTGGACTGACCCATGAGCTGCAGATACAGGGTGTTGCTGCCTGTTTGGATGGATCGCTGCTGCTCTTAGATGGTGAGCTGATATAGGAGTGCTGCTGATGGAAACTGCTGCTGATGGAGGAGAGTCTCTGCCCGTGGAATGAGATGCGCTAGAGTGCAGGAGATGGGTGGGGTGGCCATGTGGAAGTCCTGTTGACGGAAGAATGTTGGGTCGGAGTTCCTGCAGCTGATGTGCTGCTGATTCTTTGATGGGCGTCTCTAAAGGGAAGTGATGCTCGGAATGCTGACCGGGGTGATGCTGAAGGAAAACGTTGCTAATGGCGGACTGATGCTGATGGGAGGGTGCTGTTGCTGTGCAGCTGACGGGGAGGGCCCCTGACGAGGAATCTGCGGATGTGCACAGCTGTTGCTGTGGATGTTCTAATGAGGGGCAGCGCCGCAGATGCAGAGTCGTGTTATGAAAGGGCGCCTCAGAGGAGGGAACGCTGTTGATGGTGTTCGTGTTATGCAGCGTGATGCTGATGAAGGCTTGTTAGTGCTGTGTGGCAGTGCTGCTCATGAGTGAATAACACGACTCCCGGGGGAGTGCTGCCGTGGGAGTGCTGGTGGGGGGTGCAGGTGACAGGGTTGCACTGTGGATAGGCATGCATCTGTTGATGACAGCTATCGCAGCGGAATGCTGTTTTGGGGGCAGAGTTCATGCAGCGGAGTAGGCCCCGGGTGAAGTGCTGCCAGTGGTGCAGCTCTGGTGAACGACCGCGCGCCGCTAATGGATAGTTTTGCTTCATGGAGGTTTTCTGCGGATAGGGCAGGGGGTCCCGCTCGTACAGACACGATGCACGCGGACTTTAGTGGCTTTCTTCAGCTTTAGATTCCACCTGATTAGATTCGCGTCTGTTCTGTAATCCCCGCAAGTTTCCTTGGCAACCAGGCATCAGCCCAATAAAGTGTGGGGCACCTGCGGGTGGACATGACAGCAGATTATTGGAGAGGATGAAATGTTAAACTCGCACCCCGCCTTCCTGCCTCCGCCCCTCGCCCATGCCTTTAATAACGGACTCTCCGCCACCCGAAACCTGCTGCAGTTGAAGACAAGGATCCCCTGAACAGTTATCCCCCCTCATGCCGGCAGTGGAGATACAGACTGAGACCACGAGCTGACTTCAGAAGGGGAAGGAAAGATGGCACAGCCCACTCTGCCCTCAGAGGGTGAGAGGGGTACAGCCGAATCCCCCTTCTGACCTCTTGTGAAATGGAGCCTGCGAGGAACCACCTGCACCCCGAATGATGCCACCATGTGCTCTCTGAGCAGGGGCTGCAGGAGTTTCGATATTTTCCTCTTTGAAAGTCAGGGCAACAGGCGCATGCCTCAAGTAACTTTCGTGGCTCTGAGATTGAAGGGTAAAGCTCAGACCCTCCTTTCTACACACTAACAGGTCTGAGACCCTCTTACAGTTCAATGGAGGGGATAACGTCGGGGAGTCCCCTCTGCAGCCTAGGGGTTCTCCCGTGCTCTCTGAGGTGTGGTAACTAAAAGCCCCCCTAGCGCCCTGTCACCTCTCTGCTCTAATAGGGTGTGCAGCAGCCCCAGCAGGACACTTATGAACTGTACTCTGACGTACTCAGCTTCAGAGCCCCTCTTTGGCTGTGCACAGATTGAGCTCTCTACTGACAAGGATGCCACCAGTTTTGGAGGGAACTGTATCAAAAACTGATGTGGATTCCTTGCCCTGTATGAAAGTCTGACTGCTTCCGCTACTTGTTGGCAACCTCCACCACATCAGCACCCTCACCTCGCCACCAGTGCCAAGAAAATGTCAGTATTAGGAAACTAATCCCTTCTCCTGTTTGCAACCCCTCCCATAATGACCAACCCCTCTTATTAGCCCTTGAACCAATAGTGCTGATCAATAAAAGGTCAGTATCAAGCCTCTATAAGAAGAAGCGGAAGAGGACTACACACCTGTTGGATTTATTCCAGACAATGGACAAAGCCATTGCTGCGATCGCTTTCCTGTTTTAGCTTTATATATGCTGTTAGTAGCATAATAAGAATACATAACACAATAGTAATCAATATAAAACGAATTCCAGTGTGGTGTTTGTACTGACTGGCTGCACATAAAGTAGAACTGCAATCATCATGAAATGGATGTAACATCTACAGCATATTCTTCAACCAGTATTTGCTCCTTTCTTTGGACTGGCAGGGCAACAAAGTAAGGGCCTCATTCAAGGTTTGGCAGAGTCGGAGGAACAAAGTAAAACAGTTGTCTTTCTATCAATCAAGTAGTACTTGTATAGCGCAGCTTATCACCCTAGAGGGTATCCAGGCACTGTGCTACAGGTATCAGTCGAAGAGCCAGGTCTTGAGCCCCTTCCTGAGGAGGGTCACCAAGGCTGCGGTGCGGAGGTGAAGGGGCATTCCAGGCATTATTGGTGGGGTGGGAGAAGGATCGTCCTCCTGAACGGCAGCGGTGGATATGTGGTATCTCTGCGAGGGTGAGGTGTGCGGAGCGGAGATTCCTGATCCGTCAGGGGAAGTGGAGTTCTGGACTTTTTGGTTCCGTCCAGAGGTGTCAGGGATAACACCCGAAGACCCCGGAGTTCAACCTGCCTCGGTGCACAAACAAACAGAAACACGGGCTTCTCGATGGTGGCGTCAAAGACCAAAGGTTTATTACTGCAGGGATACAGAAGTCACAGAAACTACACATGGGCAGTATCTAGGAGCCTGTTCAATTTGTACAAAGAGGGTTGCTCCTTATATACTGAATATTGGGCTTCAGGCAAATTCTTTACATGTTAGAACATTCCAAAACCTTTGTATCTAAAACAATAAATATTTGGCGTTGTACAGGAATCGTCAACAATATCTGATGTCAAAACATTACGAACGAGGGGTTCCCATTATTCCATCATAATCCCATGTCAACTTTCCATTCAAGACCCGGACCGCCTCATCGTAAATTTCGTTACCTCCCCCTAATAAAGGCCCAGAAGGAAAGGAGCAGAGCCAGGTGCAGAAGATAGAAAAGCAGGATAAGAGGTGTTTGTGGGTCGTAAATGGGCAAGGTTACCAGCTTCGGCCGCCTAATCATGATCAGGCTAACGGACACAAGAACCAGTATAGCAGGACTGGCCTCAGGCTGGGGGGGCAGCTCTTGCTGAGTCATGCTGTCACAGCGTTGTTTGCCTAAGGTGCACGTGTCACTAGCAAGGTGAATTGCCTGTTAAAGCCTACGTGTCCTTAATTGAAAGAGGTCATTGCGTGTCCATTGACTATGTGAGGGCAAGAAATACAAAATGGCTTCCGTGATCTAAGATGGATGCCACGGGTAGATCAGAAATGTTTTCATAACAGGAGTGCTCTTGCTCGTAGCATAGCGAAAACACCAGGATATACTAAATGGATCATTTGCGGTTCACTGATACCAAAATTATGTATTTGCGACAATGTTATGAAAACACGGGTTAAAATCGTCACGGAACCTCAGACCCTCCTTTTGCCCTTACATAGGCAACTACTCAGTCTATGTCAGAGTCTAACTCTATACTCATTAGGTCAGTGACATGTTGTTGCATCATCATCTTGTCTCGTACCTTCTCTCCAAATGCAGGTGGTTTTCTGAAACAGGTTGCAGCACAGAGACTACACAAAGCGGGACCACATTGGATAATAAGGCAGCACGAGAACAGAAATACTAGGATGACACCAATGACCATCAGAACCTTCCATCCCCACGCTGATACCAGAGTCCAAAACCACTCCATAAAGGACCAGTTTCCCTTGTCTACGTGTATAGAGTCGGAAATCTTGTGTAGCTTAGAGGTTGCTTCATAAACGGTTGGAGCATTATTGGGAATAAAAACACAGCAGCTTGATTGGATCATTCTGCATACCCCACCTCGATCTGCAAGTATTACGTCTAGAACCATTCGGTTCTGTAACGTCATGAGACGATCCGCCTGAAGCTCAGCTGTTAAGTTACTAAGGGCACCAGCAGTTTCTGTAATAGTAGATTCGACTACCCGTGTTAGTTGACGTAGATTTCTACTATTGGCCATAGGCCCCCAAAACGGAAGGAAACCTTTGAAGAAGTCTCCAGCTTCCTGACCAGCGGTATCTTCCTTGCTGAAGACACCTCTTGCTACTCTGGTCTTGTGATAATCTGAAGAAGCAGTGTATGTCGGAGGTAACAATCGAGCAATATAACATGAACCTGAGAAGTCAGCAGGCAGCCATGTATACGCTCCGTCTTGACAGATAAAATAAGTACCCCTAGCAGTAAGGAAGGCAGGGGAGGAGTTAGACGGAAATACATAAGTCTCAACGCACTTACTCCTCCCTAGCTGAGCTCTCAGATTTCTCCCATTTCCTTGCAAACAGACCTGACCTCGGTGAGGCACGACCCAGACTGAAGTGGAGCTTTTACGCTTGCTTTCTCCCAAACTAAGGCGATACTCTGTAGAGTTCCAACTCAAATACACCCGTAATTCATCTCTAGGGTAAGATGGAGTATTATTGACGTCTTTAATCATGTCAATAATTCCCTGGACTAAAGCTTTGTTGGCTGAGTTGTATTTAGTAGACCGTGGTGGACGCGGAGGATAGGTCTCAAGGGCATAGGAAAAAATGGTCTGAAAGGCCTGAAATGATCCATTATAGCTAAAAGGCAGGACTAGATAGGGAATGCCTTTATCCATAGTGTGAGGTATCAAGCCACACACCCAGCAGTCTGTAGTATTAACTACCAGTTGGTGTTGATGCAAGAGCTGTACAAATGTATTGTTAATAAATTCTGAGCGTCGAGCTTGATCGTGTTCAGAAAACGAGTGAAAAGAATGCATAGAAGAAACCGTAGAAGTAGTAGGATCAAGGGGAGGTACTGTAGTTACCGGCATAAAAATTAAATGCACACCAAAGATGATTCCACCCACCAACGTTATCCAAACAATTAAAAACGTAACTGCACATTGCATTAGAAAGCATTTGCTGTGAAGTATTCTGTACAGTCTATTTCTGCGAACATAAATTACATTCTTTCGTTGCAGCTCAGGAAGCTCCATCTTCTACAATCCGCTCGTGACCACTGATGATGTGTACGTAGATGAAAATGCCTCTATCAGCCCTGGGAGTTCCCAGAACTAACAGAAGATCGACCTTGTGTCTGACCCCCGCAGATTCAACTAGGCACACAGCCACGACCCTACGGCTACCCAGACGGCAAGGCAAAATTTAAAACAACAAAATAATAGCAAACTTCCTGGCTGGAGGCAAGGTATCAAAATTCAAATGTGAAAATAGGCAGTTTCCTGCTTTATTTGTCCATATTGCGAGATCGCAGATGGTATCTCAATTTTGCAGGAGCTGTCTGATCTGGAAACAATGTATTTTCAGTCGATGTTGCAATGTTCACGTTTGCAGATGACAAATGTTCTTTTGGTGCAGATGGCAAATGTTCAGGGTTCAAAAGAGCAGTTTCAGGAGGGGAGTCAGAGTTTGATGTATCAGTGATCAGTTCTGCATCACTGAAAGGGATGAAACTGGGTATTTGTTCTGCTTCAGAGGCACTGATTCCTTTCTTTACCCAGCTGTCGTAAGGAAGTGGCAGAGGCACACGTTTGACGTGTGTCGCATGGATCCAATTCTTCCGTCCGGCCACGCGAATAGCAGTTCTCGTCGCCAATAAGACTTGGAAGGGGCCAACGAATCTGGGCTGAAGATTTTTCGTTCTTGCAAAATTTCTAATAACTACTTGATCCCCAGGTTTCAGCTGATGACCTGGACTCTCCGGTGGCTTTGGCAATGCATCGAAAACCTGTTGGTGAATAAGGCTCAATTTAGCAGTCAAGTCGAAAAGGTAATCAATTAACATTGGGTATTCCAGCTGCTTAAATTCTTTCGGTCTAGGTACCCCCCAAACATTTGCAGGACGACCAAAAATTATTTCATATGGACTAAGCCCTACTCTAGAATGTACAGTTGCTCATGTTGATAACAAAGCCAAAGGCAGTGCATCTGGCCAGGGCAAACCCGTGGATGCTTGTATCTTAGCAAGTTTCAGTTTAAGGGTGCCATTGTAACCCTCAACTAAACCCGCGGACTGGGGATGATTCGCACTGTGAAACTTTTGTCTAATCCCTAGGCCGGCACACACACTCTGCATAACTTTCCCTACGAACTCACTTCCGTTATCTGACCATACAATCCGTGGCATTCCGAATCTGGGGAAGTATTCTTTAAGAAGGATTTTTGCAGTGGACAAGGCAGTATTGTCCTTCAGTGGGTATGCTTCGATCCATCTAGAGAACGCACAAACTACCACTAGGACGTACTTTAGATTGTTGCAACGATCCATATGAATGAAGTCTAACTGAATCACTTCAAAGGGGCAGGAAGGAGGAGCGAAGTGACCTGCAGGTGTGGGGATTCCCTTGCCAGGATTATGCATCAAGCATACCATACAATTTCTCACCACTCTCTCTGCACACTTACTAATCCCATCATTCTTCCAAACTGGAGCCAACATCTTACAAATCCCTTTAGAACTGATGTGCGCTATTCCATGTGCCATCGTTACTACTGCAAGCACATACGCATCAGGCAACATCCAACGCTGTTGTTCCGACAAGTCAATCCAACACCCACTCGAGTCCAATTTACCCGTGCTCTCTTTCCATGCAAGCTTTTCCTCCTCAGTCGCCTCTTTCTGAATTTCTTTCACGCTTTCCACTGTGTCCTCACACATTCCAGACTCAGAAATCCATCTTGCAGACGTTGCAACATACATTCTACTCATCATATTTCTAGCTGTCTGTTTTGCAGTCTCATCAGCAAAAGCATTCCCACGACCAACATCATCCGTGATTGCTTTATGAGCACTGCATTTCACAATCGCAACTTCAGTCGGCAAGGTTAGAGATTCCAACAAGTCATTAACTAGCTGACCATGTTGGATCTTAGTCCCATGGGACGTAATGAAACCTCTCTCTTTCCACAAACGGCCAAAACTATGGGCCACGCCGAACGCGTACTGGCTATCTGTGAACACATTCACTCTCTTTCCCTTAGCTAAAACACACGCTCTTGTTAGCACGATCAATTCTGCAGCCTGGGCAGAATTCTGACTCACTCTTGCAGTCTCCACAATCGTACTTAAAGTCGTTACTGCATAGGCAGCAGTCACGTCACCATTCTCCAATTTGAAGCAAGACCCATCAACGTACAACGTGCCATCTAGATCTGGTAACGGAGTGTCTTTTAAATCAATTCGTCCTCTTGTTTCTTCCTCAGTTCTGAAACAACAGTTGTGTGGTTCGGAATCACTCGACTCTTGACTAGTCGGCAACAATGTTGCTGGATTCAATACATTGCATCTTTTGATCTGAATATGACTCGCTAGCAATGTCAGTTCGTAACCTGATAATCTAGCACTGGTCAGGTGCTGCGTCTTGGTTCGGTTCATGAGTGTATCCACAGCATGAGGAACCATGACCACTAGCATGTTGTTCATTACTAAACCAGCAGATTGTCGAATGGAGGCTGCAGCTGCGGCTGTAGCTCTCAAGCAACTAGGCAACGCTCTAGCTACCGGATCTAACGTTGATGAAAAATACGCACAAGGGCGTTGTTTATCACCAAATTTCTGTGTCAAAACACTCAACGCACAACCTTCTCTCTCATGGACATAGAGCGTGAATGGCTTACTGTAATCGGGTGTACCCAACACAGGAGCTGAACACAGTGCATTTCGTAACTCAGAAAAACTCTCCTGACATTCGGCAGACCATGGCACTGGACTCGGAACATTTTTCCCAGTCAAAGCTACCAACGGTTTCGCCAAAAGAGAAAAATTTGGGATCCATTGCCTACAATATGAGGTAATACCTAAAAAGGCACGTACTTCTCTCTGCGTGCTAGGAACATTCATCTGTGTAATTGCTTTTATTCTCTCTGGGGTCAACTTCCTTCCCTCCTTTGACAAGAGATGACCTAGGTAGGTCACTTCTTGGCAACAGTATTGCATTTTTGAAGGTGACACCTTGTGATTCAAATTTGACAAATGACGCAATAAAGAAATTGTAGCTGTTTTGCAAGTTTCCTTGTCATCGGCAGCCACTAGAAGATCATCGACATATTGTACTAAAGCAGAACCAGGAGGAAGTACAAAGGAGTCTAACTGGCTTTTTAATGCTTGACTGTAAATGGATGGGCTTTCACAATAACCTTGTGCAGCACGTTTAAACCTGAAGCTTCGTCCTCCTAAAGAGAAACCGAAGATATCTCTGCTTTCCTCGGCTATCGGAATGCTGAAAAAGGCATTTTTCAAGTCGATAACCGAAAACCATGTTGCTGTGGCAGGAATCAACGTTAACAATGTAGTAATGTCTGGAACTACAGGAAAACTGTGGAATCACAATTTTATTAACCTCTCTAAGATCAATTACAAACCTATATACTGGAGGTTTTGTTGGGTCAGTTCGTTTCAGAATAGGCAGTACAGGACTATTGCAGACATTACCTCTAGTTTCTTCTACAACGTCTTTCTTGATCAGATCTTGTACTATCAGTAGGAGCGCACGCTCACCTTCACTCGAGATCTTGTATTGTGGTATTCGTGGAAGTTTGGCATTTGCTTTCAAAGTTACTACATAGGGTGGGATTTCTAAAAGACCTACATCATTAGGACCAGTCGCCCAAAGAGTATCAGGGAGAGAACGCAGCTCTGGTGGGAGCGCATCCATCAACAAGTACATTGGAGAGGTGATTCTTTTACCCAACGTAAGCTGTACTCCTTCTGGAGAACAGTACAATGTCGCATATAGGCGTTTTAACAAGTCTAAACCAAGCAGATTTTCATTACAACCTGTCGTCAAAATCAGGGGAGCTTTCAAGTGGCGGGGTCCAACAGAAATAGACAAAGGACCAGAAACAGGATTGTGAACAGGGGCGCCTGAAAAACCTACTGAAACGTTCGTTAAGCCAGACAAAGGTGCGCCAGGGAGTTTCGCATGTATGATAGAACTTTTTGCTGCACCAGTATCCAACAGAAACGGTTCGACTATACCTGATGTTGCTACTGCGACATAAGGCCCACTCTGATCTATTGGAACTGATACTACTCCCTCTCTTTGTCCATGGCTGTCCTAGTACTCTCTTGGCTGAACTTCCTCACTAGCTTCATAGTAGTCTTCAACATGATATTGTTGAGACCTATTTTGTTGGGCAGATTGTCCACTTCGCTGATCGAAATGATTAGAAGGGCGATCATTTGTCTGTGGAGGCATAGCACCTCGTCCTCGACCTCTAGAGTTTTGTATAGAACTACCACGACCTCTCTGAGCTGTCGCAGCATTATTTTGCTCTAAGACTGGACACTCAGTCTTATAATGGCCTTCCATTTTACAATAAGCACACTGATTCCATTGGTACTGTGGCCTCTGAGAATTATACTCCGTCCTTTGATATGACCCTTGCTGTGTATGAGAATTATTCGTGCGAGGCGGATATGCTTGCTGTAAAAGAACTTTAGTTTTCAAATCTTTCGTCTTTTTATCTGATTTTTCTTTCTCCTCTTTATCCCTATTTTCATAGTACTGGGCAGTCGCAAGTATTTGCGCAGTCGTAGAGACAGCCCACGCACTTTCAGAATTCTTTAATTTACCACTAAGTTCTGGCAACAAATTGTGCACAAATTTATCAACAAATAATCTCTGGCCTCCTTCTGTGCTCATATCCTGACCACTATGATCCACGAAAGTCTCCTCGAATCTTGTGAAAAAGTCGGAGACGCTTTCGTCTTTCTTCTGTTTGCACGCGGACAATTTGTCCCAGTTAACGCGTAATGCAGGCATCAGGGTTTTCATTAAATCGATTATTCTACCAGGCAAGTTAGCAATTAAGGGTTCAGGTTTGGAACCACCTGTTTGCTGACCATCCGCTGCAATTATAGCTGCCCAATCACCACCTAGGGCAACTGGATGATTCTCTTTACGAATTTTAGCCCAAATTGGTTGCGGTACTACATTACCAAATAGCAGATCTATGTCAGCTAGATTCAATACACAAGCGTCAACTGTCTGAGCCAACTCTTTGTAGTATCCTGCAGGATTTTTACGCGGATCTGGCAAGGCCTGTTTCACTGCTAATACTTCAGCTCGCTTCCATGGAATATGTATCCATACTCTCTGGAATTGGGCTGGGGCAGCTGCAATTCCAAGGTTTACATTAGCTTGCACAGCTTCACGCCAAATTGGTGGAACCTCCCTCATTGGGTATTGACGATTTTGTTTCGTACTACATTTCTCTAACTCCCTCGGTGAACGAAGGGATGGGTCATTCCTATAACTTAAAATCAGTTCCATCGCTTCTTTTATATTTTGACCAACTATCATACCTGCAGCAAACTCTCTCTGAACATTAATTAATTCTTCCCTATTTGATTCAGGGTCATCCTCTTCCAATTCCTCACGTAGAAGGAAGCACATTTCATCGAACACATATCGTTGTGTCGGTTCGTTCCATTGCATAAATGTATCTAATACATCTTGTACATTATATCTTCCAACTTTCGAAACCCATCTAAGAGCAGTGGAATCTAATATTCCCCGTTCTTCAGTGCTAGGAAGCTGACTACGTCTCTGCACAGAGTCAGAGGTAGGAGTCTTAATCAGAGTTTTATAGAAGGGAGATAGAATATTAGAGACAGAATCAGTGATTCTCCGACGAACAGAAAGCGGAGTCATAATATTAGCAGAAGCAGTAAATAGAGTAGCAGTTGGAACAGATAGAACAGGAACAGTAGGAGTAGCGGGCAAAATAGCCTGTGAACTAGCAGGTGTGAGCGATATAGGTATAGGTAAAGAAGCCGGCAACCCTGGAAGAGGGGGTGCCGAAGGAACATTAATATTGACCACAGGAGGTACAGGAACTTGATTCAGAGGAGCAGGAACACCAGGTTGGCCAGCAACCGGTAATTGAACATTCGGTATAGGTGGAGCCGTAGCACCCTGTGCATACGGTGGGGGTGATCGTAACAAGTAAGACAACAGGGGATCCTTTTCAGGGTCCTCTACTATCTTAGCTGTACTCGATGGCAAAGCAGGATAGCACTTATCTATCGCTAAATTACGCTCTCTATTGGCCACCTCCATCGCCTTCTCAGACTCGTTGAGTTGCATCTGCTTAGCAGACTGTTCTAAAGTCAACTCTTGCTCTTTCTGTTCTTTCTTCAACTTTTTAATTTCTCTCTGTTTAGATTCTTTTCGCCAATAACGGAAAGAATCAAACATTGCCGGCCGGGCTTTCTTCTTGAACAATTTCGTTTCTAAGTTATCAAGAACTTGAGGTTCAAAACTACCATGCAGTGGCCAACTAAGGACACCATCTTTCTCTGTATAGTGGATCCATACCTCGTTATAAGAGATAGGGCCCACACCAAATTTGCAATATAGATCATAAAGGGGAGTTCCAATCGGAGGAACCGAACACGAGTCCTCCAACTGGGAATCACTGTTGCAACTAAAACAAGACAACATACAATTTTTCCGACTTACCATTTTATAATCTGGAACACACAACAGACAAAACACAAACAAAAAGGTGCGCACTCGAACCAAGAACTTAGGCCTACCAAAGCGAACAAATGTATCGATACCCAAACTAAACCAAATGATTATCTTAACCAGAACAACCAGTGATAATCTTACGAAACCAAACCAAACCAAAAAATAAAAGGATTATCCAAACAGGAGCAACCCTTATGAAGTAACCAACTAGCAACCACTTAATACTTAACTGAGGCACTGAAGACGTCACCAAGGAGAAACCCGTCACGTCTCGCCGTACTAAGGACTGCACCTCGGGTCCAAGACAGGGCGACGGTCAAGGCAACGAACCACTGCAGCCTTCTGAACGGGAACCCTCGTGGAAGAGAACCGTCGGGCCACTTTTGCGATATGCCGGGATCGATGAAGTGGGGCGCCTCCCTCTGGAATCTTCACACGAAGCTTCTCGAATTCTTCAGGCTTTTGGACCGGTACCGAATGACGTTGCCCAACGTTGGGCGCCAATTGGAGTTCTGGACTTTTTGGTTCCGTCCAGAGGTGTCAGGGATAACACCCGAAGACCCCGGAGTTCAACCTGCCTCGGTGCACAAACAAACAGAAACACGGGCTTCTCGATGGTGGCGTCAAAGACCAAAGGTTTATTACTGCAGGGATACAGAAGTCACAGAAACTACACATGGGCAGTATCTAGGAGCCTGTTCAATTTGTACAAAGAGGGTTGCTCCTTATATACTGAATATTGGGCTTCAGGCAAATTCTTTACATGTTAGAACATTCCAAAACCTTTGTATCTAAAACAATAAATATTTGGCGTTGTACAGGAATCGTCAACAATATCTGATGTCAAAACATTACGAACGAGGGGTTCCCATTATTCCATCATAATCCCATGTCAACTTTCCATTCAAGACCCGGACCGCCTCATCGTAAATTTCGTTACCTCCCCCTAATAAAGGCCCAGAAGGAAAGGAGCAGAGCCAGGTGCAGAAGATAGAAAGCAGGATAAGAGATGTTTGTGGGTCGTAAATGGGCAAGGTTACCAGCTTCGGCCGCCTAATCATGATCAGGCTAACGGACACAAGAACCAGTATAGCAGGACTGGCCTCAGGTTGGGGGGGCAGCTCTTGCTGAGTCATGCTGTCACAGCGTTGTTTGCCTAAGGTGCACGTGTCACTAGCAAGGTGAATTGCCTGTTAAAGCCTACGTGTCCTTAATTGAAAGAGGTCATTGCGTGTCCATTGACTATGTGAGGGCAAGAAATACAAAATGGCTTCCGTGATCTAAGATGGATGCCACGGGTAGATCAGAAATGTTTTCATAACAGGAGTGCTCTTGCTCGTAGCATAGCGAAAACACCAGGATATACTAAATGGATCATTTGCGGTTCACTGATACCAAAATTATGTATTTGCGACAATGTTATGAAAACACGGGTTAAAATCGTCACGGAACCTCAGAAGTGCAGGCAGTGGTTTATGTATGTGGGCCCTTGGTTGTGGAGGGCTTTGTAGGTGTGGGTCAGAAACTTGACCTGGCATCTCTTCTAGACGGGAAGCCAGTAGAGGTCCTTCAGGAGCTGAGTGATGTAGGTCATCTTAGGCAGGTAGAGGATCAGTCTGGCAGCTGTGTTCAGAATCGTCTGGAGTCTTTGAGTGAGTTGCTGCAGAGTGCGTTGCCGTTGTCTTGTTGGCTGGTGATGAAGGCAATGATCACCCTTTTTTCAGGTGCTGATGGGAAGCCATCTGAAGACTTTGTGGAGCATGTGCAGTGTGTGGAAGCAGGCTGAAGAAACAATGTTCACCTGAAATTTCATGGAGAATTTGCTGTCTGGGATGATGCCAAGGTTACAGGTGTGGTCTTTCAGGTGTGGGGGTGGGTCTGAGCTCCACCAGCCACCAGGAGTCATACCTAAGTGCGGTGTGACTACCGAAGATCAGAACTTCAGTTTTGTCCGTGTTGAGCATCAAGCAGTTGTCCTTCATCCAGGCAGCAACGTTCTTTATACAGTTGTGTAAGTTGGTCTTCGTTGAGGTGGGGTATGTCAAGAACGAGAGGATGAGCTGGATATTGTTAATGTAGGAGATTATGTTGATGTCGTGTGATCTGGCGAAGTCTGCAAGCAGTGTCATGTAGATGATGAAGAGGGTTGGACTGAGGGATGATCCTTGAGATAAGCTACAGATGGTGTGCTAGGGTTTTGAGGTGAAGGGGGGAGGTGGACTGTCTGGGTGCGTCCTATGTGTAATAATGCCATCCATCAGTGCGCATCATCTGTGATCCCTTGCTAGCACAGTCAACTGATGAGTGTGTGGTGCGAAACGGTGTTGAAAGCTGCGGAGAGTTCCAAGAGGATAAGGGTGACTGATTTTCCTCTGTCAATTAGGGTGCGAATGTTGTCTGTTGTCTGGGATATCTCAGTGCTGTGGTTTGTTCTGAAGCCTGATTGGGAATGGTCCAGTAGGTTGTTTCTCTCCAGGTGTTCAGTGAGTTGGAGGTAGATGGCCTTCTCCAAGACTTTGGTGGAGAATGGGAGCAAGGAGTTGGGACACTAGTTCTGGAACTCGCTGGGGTCTGCCGAAGGTTTCTTGAGGAGGGGGTCTGATCTCTTGTTTCCATGCATTTGGAAAGGTGGCTGTGGTTATGGAGGCATTGAGGATGCTGGTGAGCCTATGGCTGATCTTGTCTCTTCTGGGGTTGAAGAGTTGTTTGGGGCATGGGTCAGTGGGTGCTCCTGAGAGGATGGATTTCAAAAGGGTGGGTGTGTTTGGTGTGCCGAGTTGTTACCATGCGGTGAGCGGGCAGTCAGCAATGGTGGTTGATAGGTTGCTGAAGAGGTCCTATGAAAGTGGTCCTCAAAGGCGTAGCAGAGTTTTTGTGAGGAGGGGATTGAGGTTTTGGTGGCTGATGGGCTGGTGAACTCTCTGACAATGGTGAAGAGTTCCTTGGCTTGGTTGGCGCTGGTTTCGATCTGGTGGGCCACGGCCATCAACAACTACCACCGCCAGCGTTAGGCTGGTGGTGGTAGTTGTTGAGGGCTGATTTGTAGGTGACTAGTCAATGTGGTTCCTGCTGGTGTGTCATCTTCTTTCCAGTCGTTTGTACCTGCACTTCGATGTGCTGAGTTCAGGGGTGAACCAGCTGGGTAATTTGGTGGGTCTGTGCATTTTGGCTGGTTTGGTGGGACCGACTCGGTTGACGGCACTCGTGATTCAGGCGTTGACGATCTCTACTAACTGGCCCAGGTTGGTGGTGATGCTGGGCTGTGTGGTGCTAAGAGTGTCAGTCTATTGTTGCTGAGTGACCTTGGTACTGCAGCGGTAAGGTGCAATGTGGCAGCTGGGGGCAGTGCGGAGAGGTCCGGCAAGGGTGAAGTGCAAAATGGAGTAGTCTGTGGTGTGAGGTGTGGCTGTATTTGATTCGGTTGCTGGATGTGAAGATTGCGTCCTGCTACATGCGTGGGGTTAATGACCACTTGCTTGAGGCCAATGTTGTCCAATATTACTATGAGGTTGGTGGAGTTGGTGTCAGTGGAGTCATCCAGGTGGAAGTTGAGGTCTCCCAGGAAGATGTAGTGTTCATATTCGAAGGCGAGCAGGGTGATAAATTGAAAGATGGCTTTGCTGAGGCTGGTTCATGGTCCTGGCAGTCTGTGTCCGAGGGTGGCTCTAAAGGTGGTTTTGTTATCAGTGCAGAGCTGGAAGTTCATGTGTTCCATGATCGGTGTTGTCTCATCATCCGTGATGGTGCAGGTGACTTATTCCATGTGTACGATGGAGATACCACATCTGTGTCTGTTGGTGCGATCGCGGTGTTTCATCTTGTAGCTGCCAGGTGTTGCCACGGTGATATCTAGGGCCGGGGTGAAGCAGGTCTCCGTGAGGGGAGAGGGTGGAGATGGAATTCCAGACTTCGGTGGTGTGTTTGCAGAGTGAGCCTGCATTGATCAGGATGCAGCTGAGTTGTCCCGGGAGGAAGGTGTCAGCATCTAGGGCTTGCATGGTACTTGTAGCTGTGGTTTTGGTCGGAGGTGGGATGGCGGTGAACCCGCAGCAGATGCTGTTGAAAGAACCTGTTGTGGAGTGCAGTGATGTGAGGCAACCGTTGCTGTTGCTTCGGGGGTCCAGAGCACGAAAGTCTGCGGTGGATATCTGTGGAAGTGAGAAGGGCCAGGGTTCCTGGCACAGAGTGCGGTCCACTCCGTATGCACTGCTGTGAGGTTAGCCACCTCAATAGCATCTCACTCTTAATATGATTGAAAGTCCACCTTTAGAATTGTGGCTGCATGGCCTTCAGCAGCCTGTCGGACCATCCGCCAGGGTCTAATTGACCCTCCTAAGTTATTTGCACATGGACACACTTGACTGCACATGATAAAAAGGAGAGCTATCAGAACACATTCCATTCTTTGATTATATTGTAAACAACCAAAGGCTCTCGAAAACGATACATTACGTGAAAGAATATTAACGTGTTTATCTTCTTTGTTGGAAAATGCAAAAGCAGATGTATTCATTCTAGAGCAGCAAACAACATTCAATTTACCACACATTAAACACTGGTGCAAAAAATAACTGTTTGTACTGTTAATGCATGTAAGTTATTGCGTGCAATAGGGAGGGCCAATTATATCCATACATGTTCAAAAATATGTTTCTAGTCCTAGGTTTTCATTTAGAAAAATCAATGCAATGTGTTGAACCTTTTTTTCATTTCATCCAATTAGCCTAACCCACTTATTAAAAGTGATCTGTTTCAGGAAAGGCACAGACCGGATGCTTGTGGTTCGGAGTACATGGAGCCATCTGGCACCCATCAATGAGTTACATATGAATCCTGCAGATGTGAATGACCTTAAGTGCAGTGCTACATGTGCTACACGTGTATGATCATAGCAAAAGGGTCAGGGGTGGAATGGGCATGGATAATGTATTGTATCCAGAGAGGCTAAGGAATGACCATGCAGAGTGCAATGAATTGGTACTCACTGGTGGTCATTCCAAGGAGAGCAGGGAACAGCAGAGGACGGAGACTGAAATCGTCCATCACACAATGGAAGTGGCCTCTCCAAAGAAAGTCCTGGGTTGAAGGGTAGTTGACACTAAACTAGTTTCTCCACCTTGAACATGAATTTCCCCACAGAGGAGTTAAATATTAAATGGAACTGAACGTAAAACGTGACTCTTCTCAGCACCATTTGAGCATCAGTTTGCTTCTCAAGATCCCTAATTTCTATTTCCATGTTTGTGTGCAGATCTCTATGTCGGGTCAATATCATTGGCGTATAATAATACTGCATCCTCTGGAAGGTAAGAAAGGGTGGTGTGCAGAATTAAATTGCACGTTTACCTTGCAAGGAAATGGCTAGGTTGAAGTAGTGCCTGTGATGTTTGTCGTGAAATATATTGCATTCGCTACAGCGACCAGTCAATGTTTCCCTAGACTATTTCTCTCTGTGGAATTCCCTAACTTTACAGAAAAGACTGGAAAGTGACCATCTAATTTTCAGAAGATCTTTAAAGAATCACATCTTTGCCATAGCACTTGCATAATTAAGACTCCCCAGGCATCCCCCTCATTTTCTACGTTCTCCCTGATCACAGGCTTAAGGCCGAATGCGCAATAAACCCAGACTCCCAGGGTGCTTGCTGTTTTTCATCTTTTTCATCTTCTGAGGACTAATTAGGTCATGAGCACCTACTGGTATTGGCCAGACATTCAGGGGCTTATTTACAAGCCCCATGCGCCGCTGCTGCGCCACTTTTCCCCATATTACAGGTGACGCACTGGCGGCGCAGAGGGCTTGTAAATAAGCTCCTGAGTGTTAGAATGTTATCTCTGGGCAGATCATGGAGATCAAAGCCCTGAAACCTGCCAAGAGTGAAACTACTATAGGGCCTTCAAGTTATCTACTTCAGTGAAACCAGAATGGTTTTAAATACTGCACAAGCTCTCCATGCAAGCACAAGCATGCACAAAGCATAACACACACTTGGACGGATTAGATGCACTGAAGTTACTGATACTGTGTGGAATTCACAAGGAGGGCAAGTGGGCACCTCTCATTAACAACGATTAAAAAAAAACATGTGCTCCTTTGACTTGAATATGCTGCCACCTCCATAGCCATGTGAGGGCATAGAAATCACCATTCTCTATGTTTGTGAGTACATTTTAGGTGCACTCAAGTCTAGTACTCTGTGACAGCTACACCTAAAAAAAATGTGGACATCACTGACCTTGTCACTGTGCTTCTGCTCCCCCCACAGCGCAGCCCCACCTGGTAGTGGTCTGCCCTCCTGAGCCCATGGATCACAGTGCGGGGCCCTATTCCACCCTCAGGTCCCTGTCTGCACCTCATTTCTGGTAGCCCAGTGGTGAGCTCTTTTTCTGTTCACTGTTATTTCTTTTCTCTACTATTACTGTTGTTTCTTTACTTTATTCTCTTTACTACCTTTTCTGTATTTCATTGTGCTGCCTCTTGTTTTCTATTTTGTCCTTTCTTTCACTACGGTTCCTCCCCTTCCCGAACTCGCCGCTTCTCGCTCCCTGCGGCCCCTCACCCTTCAAAGCACTGTTCTTTAAACGGTATTTCTTTTCTTTTCTTTTACTGTTGTTTCTTTACTTTACTTGCTTTACTGCCTTTGCTGTATCTCTTTGTGGAGTGTCTTGTTTTCCCTTCTATCCTTACTTTCATTCGGTTTCCCCCCTTCCCGCCCTTGCCGCTGCTCACTCCCCACGGTCTGCCCCCTTTCAAAGCACCATTCTGCCCACTGTTATTTCTTTTCTTTTCTATTTCTGTTGTTCTTTACTTAACTTTCTTTACTGCCTTTATTCGGTATCTCTTTGTGCTGTCTCTTGTTTTCACTTCTGCCCTTACTTTCGCTCCATTTTCCCCATACCTGCCCTCGCCGCTGCTCAGTACCCATGGCCCCACCCCCTTCCAAGCGCCATTTTCCCACCTCCCATGTGTCCAGTTCTCCCGCCTCCCCAACACTACTTAATGGTGGCTGTGCAGCGGGTGAGGGCCTAGTTCCTGCAGCCGCCACTGCTACAGCACCAGCACCAGCACCCTCCATGCTCTCAAACCCAGATGCTCCCCCGCCTGCCACCTCGCTTCAACCAAGATTACCTAGGGCCCATTCTCCTGCCGCAACTGCGTCTTTTCCTGCCTCTGCACACAAGACCCACTGACCGCACGACCCTCAAGAAACTACCACCCCAGATGCATCCTACTCAACACCTGCTTCTACTAAAGACATGCCGTGGAGATCTGGGACCAGCTCGACTCCATCGCCTGACATCTCCTTACTCACAGAAACCTGGATAAACCCTATCTAAGCCCAGACATTATGACTGCCATCCCCGAAGGCAACAAAATCATCCAAAAGGACCATGTCAACCGGACAGGAGGAGGCATCGCCATCGTACACAAAAACACCCTCCCCCTCACAACCAGCTCTGATGAACACTTCCACTTCCAGATCCAGACCAACCCGAGCACCAACCTCTGCGGCACCCTTGTCCACAGACCTCCTGTACTCAGGCCCCCCCCATTCAGGAAAGCCATAGCTGACTTCATCGCTCACCACACTCTTGCCTCAAAGGACTACATCCTCCTCGGTGACCTCAATTTCCAAATGGACAACCTCGACGACCACAACACCTCATCTCTACTGGAGAACCTCACCACCAGCGGACTCAAGAAACTGGTCACCTCTCCAAACACACTCAGCAGGACACACGCTTGACCCCATCTTCACAGTAAGCAACAACATCTCTGTCAGCCACACCCCCAAGCCACATTGGACCGACCACCACTGCATCAAAATCTCTTTCACCAAACCCACCATATGCCACATGGAACCTGGAAGAGGAAGAAGAAAGAAAATCACCAACATTATGATATTATTTTGGTTCATCGCTATTCCATTAAAACTTTGTCATTAAGAGGTATGTTCACCCTCCGCGTCTGTTTGTCCACCCAGCCCTTCCACAGTAACCGAAGACCAGCTCACCACCTCCCTCAGCAAGACCCCACCACCATCACACACGGACGCCAACGCCTCAGCACGCAATCTCCACTGTTGGATTTTCAACAGTGCCGAAACACTGGCTCGCCTCAGGAAACCCTCAGGCAAAAAGCCCTCCAAGAAATCCAGCTGGTTCTCTCCCACTCTGCAAGAGTCCAGGCCCACCTGCAGATGGCTCGAGAAAAGATAGAGGAGCAGCACAATCATGGCAGACCATGCAGCCTTCAAAACCGCAATCACCACACACTACCACCTCATCAGAACAACAAAGAAACCAGCCATACAGGAACACATCAATGCCAACGTACACAACAGCAAAGAACTCTTCACCGCGGTCAAAGAATTCACCAAACCCAGCACAGAGACAGCTGACATTACCCCTCGCAAGACCTCTGCGACTACCTCGCCACCTTCTTCCACCACAAGATCAAGGAGATCCACGACAGCTTTCCAACTTGAAACCCATCTGTAGGAGAGTAGGATCTGCTTTTTATAGTTGCCCCCACTTTTTGCTAATGTTTCACTGTTTTCGACTTAGACTGACTGGGATCCTGCTATTCAGGACCCCAGTCAAGCTGCTTTCTCCTCTAAATTGATTGCATGTACTTTAGGTACACTCCAGATTGGATTCTGGGGTACCCGTATAAGTCCCTAGTATATGGTATACTATGTACCTGGGGCATAGGTACCCCAGAGGCCTCCCAGGAGCTGCAGCATGTATTGTGCCACCACTGAGAGACCATTCAAAATGACACCACAGGTGTGGAAATCTGCTGTGCAATGTTAAATTTTATCAGAATCTCTCTAAAAATTAGGAAGAATTATGGGTAGCACCACATGCATGGAAATCTCTTAATTGTAAATCATTTCTCTGAATTTTCTTTTATTGTATCATCATGTCTTTTTATTGGTATAATAGTGAATTTACCTGTGCATTCTTTTTAAACATCATGAGGCAAGATGAATTGTATGTTCAATACTTTTATGATCCATTTTATGTATCGAATAAAGTTTTTGAAACGAAAACGACACCACAGGTCTGCTACTGCAACCTGTGTAAGGTGGTGCATTCACCCCTTACTTAGATATAGGTTCACTATATCTAGCTTATATCACTTCACATATAAACCTATCAGTCACCCCTATGGCAGGTCTTATCAATCCCGAAGGCAGAGTGCTGGGTTTTATGTGAGAGGGTGTCCATGCATGAGCAGAACCCCTATGCAGCCTATGGAACCTATTCTCTGGGGTTGTTTGTAATGCAGCCAACCATATACTTTTAAGTGCATTATAACCTTGCGGTAAATGCTAAATTTAAAATGGCTGCCTAGAAACATGTCTTGTTTGGTGTCACACACCTTGGAATCATCCCTCCCCGCCAGTAACTGGCGGGGAGGCATGATTCCACCCTCCTAAAGGGACATATGCCACATATGCGACACACTGGTACACCTGGTACCAGCTTTGTGCCTCAATTCAGGAAGAACCTCAAACCCGGCACTTCAGCTGAACTGCAGCTCCCCCGACCCCCCCACTCAGCGCCCTGGGACCCTCATGGGTGAGTAGTCGCGTTTTTACAAGAAGCCTGATTGATTGATTGATATGGAGCATCACCCAGTGGTCTCAATGTGAGAGGACATTCAGCAGAAAACAACCGAGCAGGCCATAGCACATTAACTGGATATAGGACATGATAATACACTGTTACTTATCCTTTCCAGTGCATTGGGAACGTGTGGCAAAATCCTGAGTATAAAAGCCCATTTGCACCAATCAACAACATGGGAGACATATTAAATCAAACTATAGGCAAATCGGTTTGCTCAAAGTTTTCGTTTAATGCATTAAATAGGGAAATTGTAAACAATTTGTACACGTTTTGCACAATAAGTTCCTTTTTAGGTGATGTGATGAATGGAAAGTGGTTGGTGACAGGGAGAATCACTTCTCTCTAGATACTTACCACCCATGTAACTGTCTCAAACAAGCATATAATAGGATGACCGATGCAGACCCCGGTAATCCTCCATATAACGAAATCACGCCAGACAAACCAAGAAGACCTGCTATCAGTGCATACCACATTACTCAGCACACCAGAAGTGCAAAGTCAAGCAATTTCAATAATGTTTCAATATTGAATTAAAAAATAGACAGTATGAATGACATCTACAGTCAAACTGAACAGCCCAAGACACAACAACACATATCACCTGCACCCAGGTAATCAACTTTCAATGGTTCTGAGGAGAGTAGGCAAAACATTTTTTAAAACTCACTTAATCCGTATCTCTAATACCCAGGAGTGAGGGAAGTGAAAAAGCCTAACTCACAGTATATGTGTCCCTTCATCCCTTCTTCCATCCATCTATCATGCTTCCTTCTTTCTTTCCTTCCTTTATCATTCGGTCTATCCACCCTTTCCTCATCACTCTTCCATCATCCTTCAGTCCTTCCACTCACACTTCCAGCCATTCATTCATCATTTTCCATCCATACATCCCTTCTTTTCATCCCTCGATCATTTCACTCTCCATTTATCAATTCATGCATCTATCCACACTTCCATTCATCCATCTACCCATTCATGCAAGCCTTTCATCATTCCAGCCATTCTTTCTTTCACCCACCAATACAATGTTGTTTTACAATTCATCCATCAACTATTTCACCTTTATATCCATCTTTTCGTGCTTTTTGCCCTTCCTACTTGTCACAGTTTCGTTCTTCTTTTCTTCTTTTCTTCATTTTGTTCTTCTTTCTAGCCATCTCTCTCGCTCATTCAGCGCCGTAGCCAGTGTATTGTGGAATGCACTGTAAGGAAATAAATGGGCTCCTGGCCACTATTTGATAGCTAAAATACAGCAATAAACAGGGTTCAGGACGCCGCTTAAACCTCTTGGTTTGTCACTGCACCTGCTGCATCCAATTGAAGCTACTTTCCTGTATCCTCTTGCATTCTCTTTCTCTCATAATTTCTCCTTTTAGGCTTCCTTTACTGCTACTGGCTTCCCACCCCTGACATCCTTTATGGATTTCCATTTCTTTTTTTATGAGAGTTTTTCTGCTGACAGAACAAGCTCATAAATAATTATAGGTGTCAACACCACCCCCGTTGTGACTATCATGCAGAATTTCTGTTACTGCTCCTTCAAACGATTTAAAATAAGGACCGAAAGGCAGAATGGGAATACTGAATAATGATCTTCTTACGAGCAGTTTGTTTTCAAATATTTTCAGGATGTGCAAATTCACACATTTTTCCTTTTGCATTCCAAATGAACAATTACACCAAAGCAGATGAGAGTGGGTGCTGCAAACTCAGGTGTCCTTTGAGGATGTGATTTACAAACGGGGATGAATTTTATTTTCTGTTTTATGGGTGGGTGAGTGGAGAGTGTTGGGAGTCCTTAGCTGAAACTGATTGCATTTTGAGCGCACCGCTCTAAGCTTACTCTGAGGTGTATATAATTGTAACTCTTCTGTGTTTGGTGTCTTACAGTGCACTAAGAGACTATGCAAATTGGGGCTTGGCGCACCGCGAAAGTTATTCCACGTTTGGGCACGTGTTGAGGTGTTTGGTAGAATTTTAAGGTGCTCCTACAGGTGTCGCAACTGTTCGATTGCGACCTAGATTGAAGCAAAGTTGAGTGTGCTACAGGAGCGTAGGCACATCCCTGTGGTGGGCACACTTATGTGGTTCAGGGCACCGGGATCAGTGCGGTGAATTCCAAAATAAGGTTCAATTTGAAAAACAGTAGATGAGGTTTCAAAATTTATTCAGTAGATTTCTTTTTAGTAGAGATTCATATTTTCATCATATGAATCGTTAAAGCGATGCTTGTAATCACATTATGACGCTAGATGAGCTCCAATGCATTTCGGACTGGAGGTCCTTTGTCAAGGAGCGCTACAACAAAAGAATAAACAAAGTTCGAATCAATGAAGGCCCTAAACAACAGTGTGAAGAAAAGTATCAAAGCTGTGCGTGTGGGTAAACCTCATGCAGCCCTTATGGGATCAAACAGGTGAGTGAGTGAACTCAGGGGTTCTTAGCGGTGGGTAGAACAGTGAATGGGGTGTGTTCACCACGTTTTCCCAACACACCCCATTCACTGTTCTACCCACCGCTAAGAACCCCTGAGTTCACTCACTCACCTGTTTGATCCCATAAGGGCTGCATGAGGTTTACCCACACGCACAGCTTTGATACTTTTCTTCACACTGTTGTTTAGGGCCTTCATTGATTCGAACTTTGTTCACCTAAATTGGGTGAAGTATATACGTGGGCGGATGTATACGCTCAACGACGTAGAAACAAACCTTTTAACCCGAATACTGATACATCGTCCTCTGGCAGTGACAACTCTAATCGCCCACCAAAGAGAAACCCAGCTGGAGCATCAACTTCCACCGGTCCCTTGAATGAGACACCTTCCACATCTAACATTGATCTAACCAATACTGAGTCTTTTTTAGGGGTAGGCCCAGACAAAACCGCGGACCCAGACGGGGCAAAAGGGCAGGCAAAAGATCACGAAGACACCCAACAAACTTCCAAGACCAGACAGAAAGCAAAGAAGAATCGTTAGTGATCAACATCTCGGATGTCAAACTCACTGATTTTGAAACCAAAACCCTTCAAAAGGGCATGTCTTTCATTCCCACCTGCGACACGAATCTACTCGAACTCGACGTAAGCACCTTCAAGCTCACAAGAAAGTTAAGATTGAAACATTTCTTTGAGAACATTCTAGAACCACCGAAGGAATGTGGTAAATAAATAAATAATTACCGGTACTATTTTTGAATACATTAATAATAACAGATAGCTCAATAAATAAGAGGCAGGATCCGAGGAACCCATCGGACCAGGAACAAACTAATGAACCTGTCTAGATACTTCCCCCGCAACGGTACTCACCGGGAAGCAGAAACTGAAGGCCTCGGACTGGACTGGACTGCTACGACGTCTGGTTACTGCTACGCATGCGCTTCGAGCTTCGGTTACAGGTGGGCCTCCGGATACCTCGGACCTTGCTCTCTCGGCTTGGGCTCTGGTCGGGACGAACCGCATTCCACACCGCCTCATCTGGATGCCGGACCGCAGTCTCCGTCTCCTCCGTGGGCCTGAGGGAGACTTGAAGCAGAAATATCTGCACGTGCACGGTAGAGTTCCGTCACGGCTGTAGAAGGGTCAGGGGGCCTGCGTTACATCGCCGGCGCGTGGGGAAAGGGCTCGTCCCTATTCGGGCGCCATTATGTGGTAAGTAAATAATTAATTACCGGTACTATTTTTGAATACATTAATAATAACAGATAGCTCAATAAATAAGAGGCAGGATCCGAGGAATCTGAGTTGAACAGGCTTTAATCAGGCATAAGGGAAGGGACAGGATCGGGACAGCCTGAAATAGAATGGCATAGAAGGCAGCTGCAACGTCTCATTAACAGTACAAGGTATATATAGTAAAACATCACAATTACATTACATACAGTAGGCGTAACGAGTGACAAGCGTAAGATAAGAACACATAGGCGTGAAAAGAAGGCGTGCACAGGGCGTGCACGAAGACATGTGATGTAGACGTCACAGAAGCGTCATGAAATGGGTGGATACATGGAGGGGGCTACCTGGGCAGCTGGAACCTTTAACCTAGTGGTGCGCGCAAACGGACTATGACGTGTATCTGGGGAGAACTGGGGGCTCTGACTTCTTGCACTAGAAGAGGAGACTAAAGACTGCGGTGTCAGGACGACATGTACCTATAGCATATCTGGTATCTTGTATCTTGTGTTTGGAGTACATGTTGATAGAATCTAAAAGTCATCAGGGGAAAGGCTACTTGACACTAAGGCTGGTGCATGCATATATTCTTCATGTATTGCGTGTGCTATGAATCTTCTATGGATATTAATACAGTAATTCACTTGTATGGAGACAGGAAGACTAGACTATAGCTGAAGCTGTTTATGCGGTTCGTTAGCTTAGGAATGTGAAGACGGAGAGCTGAACTGATAACTGTAGGCATAACATATTCTTGGCAGGCGGGCAGGCAGAGCCAGGCCGGGCACCGCACTGCGCGGCAGGAAGTAAGTGAAGGGTCAGGGATGCAGGTGGGGCTGTATCGCTCCTCAGAGTGGGTTCAGGAGACTGGAGCTTGAATCTGGTGTCCGGGCCCTCATGAGGCCTAGAAATGGGGACATTTTGCTGAATTAACGTGCACAATGGGAAACGTTGTCAACATAGGCCTGGAAGCCTAATTCATGTTGCTTTCACAGGGACTGGATAACTGGCATACTAACGTTGGACACAACTATAATTGCGTCTTTATCTGGTCATAGGGAAATACATGCATATTAATCATGCACATATAACATAGGATGGGGGACACGTAGGCACACATGACAAGGCAAAATTCAATTTTCCTCATTCCCTCCTTGTGCCCTACGTTTCCATCAGGAAACATCAATATTCATGATACCATCTATCATTTCATATAGCATCATTTGCTCGTCTCGAATCTTCTTAGAACGGGACTTTGGACTAGGAATACAGGATGTAGCACACAAGCCGCAAATCGCAGGGCCACATTGTAAACAGAGACAGCAACTGAATATGATCATTACTGCTATACCCAGGAATGACAATACTTTCCATCCCCAGGCAGATATTATACTCCAGAGCCAACCGGACCATGTCCAGGTGCCTGGATTCTGGTGCAACTGATGGGCAATTTTATGAAGTCTGGTTATAGCTGAATAAACAGACGGTGCGTTATTAGGAATGAAAATGCAGCAACTAGATCCGATGACTCTACAAGCTCCTCCCCTATCGGCCAGTATGACGTCAAGGACGAGACGATTTTGGAGCACGACAAATCTCATAGCAGATTGCTCCTCGGTTAAGTTACCTAGAGCAGAAGTAGTCTCATTCACTACTGCTTCAAGGGTTCTAGTTAGTCTACGTATTAACTTACTATTCTGGACAGGACCTATGAAGAAAAAGAAACCTTTATTGAAGTCTTGGTATTGTTCTAAGGTAGTTTCAGTCTGATCGACAATTGGGGACTCGATCTCCCTTCTATGTCTAACGTGTACTAGATGTGTGTTTCTGTGATAATCAGATGGGGCTAGGAAAACTGGTGGCAGTAGGAAAGCAATGTAACATGTTCCATCCCAATCAAGGGGCAGACGTACATATGCGGTCTGACCACACACAAAATACGAATGACGTGAGGCTTTGAAAATAGACTTCCCACTGTCACTATACTCGACCACAGTAGTACAACCACTATGTCCTAGATGTACAGAACCATTCTTTCTGACACATAATTCGCCTTTCACTGGTAGAACTGTAATAGTAGGCAAATCTGGAGTAGTCTCGGACTGAACATTCAAAACCATGAAATTTGAAGAATAATTACCTAGATCATATACTTCATTTTCTAGATCTAACCCTGTCCTATGGGAAAGACCTTCCTTGTCTGGGAAACATGTTCTGTTCAGAAGGGACATATCGTTT
This sequence comes from Lissotriton helveticus, assembly GCF_964261635.1. NCBI lineage: Eukaryota > Metazoa > Chordata > Amphibia > Caudata > Salamandridae > Lissotriton > Lissotriton helveticus. The sequence goes on along the minus strand of NC_136065.1, from coordinate 627,172,085 downwards.
GAGGATGACGTTAACGTGGACCATGCTCCACACGAACCATTGTGTGAAAACGGATAGGGAAAGAGTGGCAGAACTCCCTTCGGTGTCTGGAAAGGGGGAAGTCGACCACACACCCAACAATTAGTGGCATTGCTAGTCTGGTGTGAATAGTGTAACATACGGATAAAAGTATTATTACGCATGGCAAGACGATAGGATAACTCGTGAGGAGGCAGTTCACTAAAAGTGTGCTCTGCTGTAACATTAGAAAACATATGTACATGTGAAACAGTAGGAGGAAAATATAGATATAAAACATAACTTATGCCTGTAATCATAAACTCAGAACTAGTGAAATGAAAAGAGTAACAATACATCTGCTTCGAAGAGCTTTGTGATAACGTATTCTCTTAGTGTTTCGACTAACTCTCTCACTATGTCGGTCTATCTCATACATGTCAGGAACCTGTCTAACCGCTTCACCCGAGAGGGACTTAGACAATTAAACTGGCTGACTTACTAGACCTTAATTTTTCTCTATACTCCTGCTGCGGAGTTTTCTCTAACAGGGGAAGTTTAGATTCAGTGTCTGGGCAGTCCTTGAGAACGGGGCAGTCTTTGAAAAAAGTTTTTGGTCTGAGTCCATGAAATCGCTTTACATGACTGGAGTGCAACCACCCCTTCCGGCCTTCGACCTTGATGGCCGTCCTTGTTGTTAGCAGGACAAGTCTGGGCTCCTTCCAGCGGGGCTCCAGCGGACTTGAACGATCAAAGTTCCTTATGAGGACGAAGTCGCCTGGAACGACCTCGTGCGGTTTTACTTGAGTGTTGTCCGGAAAAGCAGCGGCAACCTGTGAACGACAAGAGAGTAGTGCAGACATCAAGGAAGCCAGGTAATCTGTCAGCATATTACTGTCAACATCTGTAATTGTACGTGGTCTAGGTGTACCCCACATGTTTGGGGGACGACCGAAAATGACTTCAAAGGGGGACAGACCTGAACGGGAGTGAGCGACCATTCTCATATAAAAAAGGGCGACTGGCAGTGCTACTAACCAATCTACGCCTTTCTCCGCGCATACTTTGGCAATGCGGATCTTTAAAGTCTGATTATGTCTCTCTACGAGGCCAGCTGCCTCGGGATGTCGTACACAATGGAACTTCCACTGGTACCCTAACAGAAGGGATACTTGTTTCATGAGTTCGGATGAGAATGGCTGGCCGTTATCTGAATACACGACCCTCGGTAATCCATAGCGGGGGAAAAACTCACGAATCAACTGCCTGGCAGTGGTCGCGGCAGTGTAATCTGGGACTAGATATGCTTCTGTCCATCTGGACAAAGCGCATACAACTACAAGGACATACTTGAAACCTCGACATCGCTCCATCTGAATATAATCCATCTGGAGGACTTCAAAAGGGTGGTCAGGAGGATGGAATCCACCTTGTTCCACCGGGACACCTTTACCTGGATTGAAATGACAACAGATCATGCAGGTACGCACTTTCTGCTTGGCGGCTGCTCGTAAATGCTTGTTGAACCAGAGGTTCTGAATACTGTCTAACATGGCTTTTTCTCCTAAGTGTGCTGGACTATGTGCGGTGTTAATAATAACTTGAACCAAAGAGTCGGGGAGAAACCATGTGGCTTTTCCCTTCGTCAACCATCCTTGATCTGTCTGGACCCCTCCTTGTTCAGACCATTTCTTGATTTCCTCGGGAGTAGCATGTGACTGTATGTCTAGTACGTCTTGTGTAGGGTCCTTAACGGTCATACAAGTAGTCTGAACTGGAACGTCTGTCTGTGTCGTGTTAACTGGAATGTCTGGAGTCTGAGCTGTAAGCTTGGCTGTTCGATCTGCTAGATCGTTACCCTGGGAAATGATGTCAGTGATTTTCGTATGTGCCTTGCACTTCATGATGGCGATAGCTGTCGGTAAATGTATTGCTTCTAACAGTGCTTGAATGAGGGGGCCATGCTGAATCTTGGTTCCATGGGAAGTCATGAAACCTCTCTCTTGCCAGAGTACTCCAAAGTTGTGTACGACTCCGAATGCATAACGTGAATCTGTGTATATGTTTACTTTCAGGTTCTTGGCTCGTATGCAGGCTTGGGTCAGAGCGACGAGCTCTGCTGCTTGAGCAGACAGGGTGTCAATACGATGTGTTTCTATGACTTCGGTCTCAGTAGTCACTGCATACGCGGCTACTAGTTCTCCTGTACTTGTTCTCATACATGAACCATCCACGTAAAGTGTCAGGTCGGGATCAGGTAATGCAATGTCTGTCAAATCTTGTCTTGGCTTTGTCATGGTGTTAACAACTTCCACACAGTCATGTGTGGCAGGATTTGAAGTAACTGAGGGTAACAGTGTAGCATGATTTAGAATGTTGCAGCGTCTGATTTCTATGTGTGGCTGAAACAATGTCAGTTCATATCCTGTCAATCGTGCTATGGTCAAGTGCTGAGTCTGTGTTCGGTTTAAAAGAACTTCCACGGAGTGTGGAACTTGTACTGTCAGGGAGTGTCCTAACACTATGGAATCACTCTGTCTGATAGCTAGTGCTGTGGCTGCAACTGACTTGAGGCACGCAGGCAAAGCCTGGGCCACCGGATCTAATGTGCTAGAGAAATAAGCACAGGGCTTGTATTGTCCTGCTTGATCTTGTGTGAGAACAGATAATGCTGTACCAGCACGTTCAGTGACAAAAAGTGTAAAAGGCTTACTGTAGTTCGGTGTTGCTAGAACAGGTGCTTGGCATGAAGCTTTCTTTAACTCATTGAAAACAAGTGTATGTTCTTGGGTCCAAGGGAGGACAGTCGATACGGCTGCCTCCTGTGTCGTTAACTGTATCAGTGGTTTGGCTAGATATGCGTACTGAGGAATCCATTGTCTGCAGTATGAAGTGAGGCCGATAAAAGCTCGTACCTCCGTCTGAGTCTTGGGCTGTGGAAGATGTGCTATTAACTGGATACGGTCTGGTGTCAACTGCCTACCCCTCTTGGACAGTAAGTGTCCAAGGTAGACCACTTGCTGGACACAGAATTGCAATTTAGAAGGGGACACCTTGTGCCCCATCTCGGCCAGGAAATACAAGACTGTAAGTGACGCACATTCGCAGTCACGTTCAGAATGGGCTGTGATCAGTAGATCATCGACATACTGGAGCAGGGCAGTGTCAGTTGGCATGTGTATATTGTCTAGTTGTCTCTTGAGTGCTTGACTGTAAATACTAGGACTTTCTGTGAAACCTTGAGGAGCTCGTGTGAATTTATAGCTTCTTCCATTTAAACAGAATCCGAAAAGAAACTGGCTGTCTGGATGAATGGGGACACTAAAGAATGCGTTCTTGAGATCAATAACAGTAAAGAACGTAGCTTCGGAATCAATGGCAGTCAATAGGGAAGAAATATCTGGAACCACTGGGTACTGGGGTATGATACATTTATTGAGTTCTCGAAGGTCAATCACTAATCGATAAACTGGAGGTGCATTTGGGTCAGTACGTTTAAGAATCGGAATGATAGGAGAATTACATACATTGGAGTCAGTTTCTACAACTACTCCTTGAGCAATGAGTTCGTCAATAATTTTGGATAAGGCTGCTACAGCCTCAGGCGGCAATTTGTACTGTCGGATTCGTGGTAATACAACACCTTGTTTCAGAGTGACACGATGGGGTGTAATATGCATACAACCTACATCAGTTGGACCTTGCGCCCATAAATGCTGTGGTACATTCGCTAATCTTGGATCAAAATCACGTAATACATAATGACCTTTAAAATCGCGTAAGAACAGTCTTACTCCTTCTGGGGAGCAACAAATTACTGCTCCCAATTCCTTCAGGGTTTTAATACCTAATAAATTTTCTGGACAAGATTTCGTAAGTAACAAGTCAGTAGTTCGAGACAATGGACCAACTTCTAGGGAAACTGGTTTCGATATTTCATTAACAATAGGCTTTCCTGAAAATCCAAGGGAAACATTTCTTGAGCCTGAGAGTGGAGCCCCTGGAACCTCGTCATGACTGATGGTAGTCCTACTTGCCCCTGTATCAATCAGAAACTTTCTGTCTTTCCCTAATACTTGACTGTGTACATAGGGACCCTCTTGATCTACAGGAATCTCGATGAGAGGCAAGCCAACCTCCCTCTCTAGGCTGTTTCATGAATACTGCTGATATTCTGGATAATCTGACTGTGCATACTGGTACATCTGTTGTGTAACGTGTTGTGTGGCAGCTATAGGCTGCGGTACTGTAACTGTCTGTTGCGCGTTCTGCGGTGACTGGGTATTCTGCGGAGCTTGTTCTTGTCTAGGAGGACGTGGTCTCTCTTTCGTTTTACCAGTAGCTATGTTATGTTTCAGAACTGCACATTCGTTTATATAATGACCTGGCTGTTTACAATAATTGCATGTCCCTTTAACGGGAGCTGCAGAATGACTGGTTTGATTCGTACCCCTCTTCTGACTGTCTTGTGGAACAGACTGTGCAACTAGCACTTTCATTTTCGTGTCTTTCATACGTCTCCTTTCGTGTTCTTGCTCTTCCCTGATTCGGTTCTGGTGATACTGGAGCATCTGAAGCATTTTTTGACGGAGTATTAGCTTGCCAAGTACTCTCGACTTTCAGTACTCGATTTTTAACTTGTGGACTTGAATTCTCAACTAGTTTGGTAACAAAAAGATGTGGATATGATTCACTACTTGTTTTCAGACCGCTATTTATAATGAAACATTTTTCAAATCTAGAATAAAAATCACTAGTGTCTTCATCTGGTTTCTGTTTACAGGCTGAGATAGCATCCCAGTCTTCCTTTTTCGTGGCTAGTAATCTTGGCAAGACTTGTATTAACAATTCGGGCAATGCTTTAGCTTTTTCCCCAAGACCAGTACCTGGAACTCGTGTGTTATCTTCAGTCTCTAATGCGGTCCAATCTATCTTTTTCTCTCCCACCTCCCATTCTTTTTCTTTAAGTTTTTCATATATGCCCGCAGGCAACAGGACCTTTAACATTTTAATGATATCAGGATACGTGTATTCTCCCATACGGAGCATGTCCTTTAATTCACGGTGGAACCCTGCTGGATCTTTATCGTGACAGGGTATTAACTTTTTCATTTCCAGAAGTTCTATTTTCGTGATAGGGGTGTAAACAAATACTCGTTCTAGATCACCCCCCGCTCCCTTAACTGGATGTACTTCTCGTAACGGATTCTGTCTGTCTATGTAGAATGATTTTCTTACTGGGGGTGGGACAGGAACAAAATGCGGATTCAGGAACGTTCTGTATTTGTGACGTTGTTCTAAAATGACACTAATTAAATCAGTACCTAAACCTTTCCATCTGTTTAGGAGTAACTCGTTCAGGACATCATACAAAGGACCTGGATCAGAATGCTGATCCTCATACAGTGTGATGAGGTGCTGAATCATATACATACCCACCAGACGCTGCTCGGCTGGGGGCAGTTTCAGAAACGTTTGGGCCACTATTTCATCTGAAAACGTGGTAGAATCACTAGTCCATCGGACTGCTGATCGGGCTAGTTCTTGTTCATGCATGGTACTAAGCTCACTATAACCTATTCGTAATTTCAGAATTTTGTCTGTAGCCTGAAATACTTGTTCCAGAGAACACTGTTCTGGCACGGGAGGAGGAAAAACTTTCTTGTAATCTAGGCGTGAATGTCTGTCGGAAAATCTAGTTCTACCTACATACGCTATTCTGTCGGGATTCTCGCTGTCTACCTCTTCACTGGAAGAGTCATTCTCTTTCTCGGTTGCTCTCCTTGCTTTCTCTTTCTCGTGTATCCGTAGAATTTCCTTACGAATTTTCCTGTACATACTTTCTATACTACCTTGTGTCTTGTGTTTTCCCTCGGCTATATTGTCACTCCACCTAGTCAGGGCTTTCATCTCGTCTTTATCTTTATCAGGATAATCCTGTTCTGTTATTAAACAGTTAATCATAAATTGCAGAATCATACTTTGAATCTCGACCTTTCTGTGTGCCATAGCTTCATGAATACTTTCTGAATGCTCCCCTGTACGGATAAAATGATATATTCTGTCTAGATGTTCCTTCATATCGGGCAGGGTGGCCAAAAAGTTGGCAACCCGTCTTAAACGTACTGAATACAATATCATGTGATCTTCACCTGGTACTGAATCATATATGTAGTCAGTAAGGTGTCGCTTGAAATCTGCGTATGTAGTCACTTTTGGCGTACGCTGTAACGCTGCTTCTCTCAGCGTCATTCGTTTTACTTGAGGCGGGGTGGTAGGAGCACCTCCCGCCACTCCTCCTGAACTAGAATCGTCTATTAATACTGAATGTGCTGGTAAGGTAACCGGCAAAACACGTGACGTGGACTGGTCCGGGGGTACTGGCACATGGACAGGGTTCCCGGGACCAGTGACTGGAGGAAGAGGAATTACATTATTAACAGGGTGCTGAGGTTGAGCAGGCAGAATAGGATTTGCATATTCTGGGACAGTATCGTCCAAATAGGACGACAGAAATATTTCAGCTGCAGTCGGTTTATGACGTAGCTTAGTCGGGACCAAGGGTGGCGGTAAATTACAGGATGCTTCCGGGGTTGCCTTCGGCAAACCCTCGGCAAGAAGGGGATACATACCTTTAATAAGGGTGTTTCTCTGTCTGTCTGACTGTTCTGCTCTAACTCGTTCACCTTCTTCTAGAAGTTCCCTTTCTTGGGCTTTTTCTGAGGATTCCCTACTTAATTCTGCTTTTCTGAATTCTTTCTCGGATCTCCTAAGAGATTCTTTGCGCCATAACTCGATGGCGTCTTTCTGGGACTGTCTGGCTTTCTTTTTCCATAATGCTTCTTCTACTCGCATGATGCACTCGGCATCCCATGTACCTGATACAGGCCACCTATATTTCTCTTCAAGATCCTTCGTGTACTCCGCCCATAAGTCTAGATATAATATGGCATCTAAGCCATGCTTGTGATACATAAAATGACCAGGACTGTCCCTAGGAGGGACAGGAACTGCTTCTTCGAGTAACCCTTTTCTAGTTTTGATCTGACGTAATTTAGAAAACAGAGGCATCTTGAATTTGTACTTAGACTTTAACACAATACACAATAAACACAGTAATGAAATGGCAAACAAATCACTCATACCACGACATAGAAATACATTACTAACAGTTCGAACAGTATACTACCTGATACACTGAAAACATAATACTTGAATTTCTCGAGAACAGACTTAATAGAAATACTGGATGCACTGCTAAAACAGTACAGAACATACCGGTCTCATGAAGAGACACGTCATACCGTATCCACCTAGATGAATACTTCGGACTGGATCTGTGTACCCAAACCCATCGGACCAGGAACAAACTAATGAACCTGTCTAGATACTTCCCCCGCAACGGTACTCACCGGGAAGCAGAAACTGAAGGCCTCGGACTGGACTGGACTGCTACGACGTCTGGTTACTGCTACGCATGCGCTTCGAGCTTCGGTTACAGGTGGGCCTCCGGATACCTCGGACCTTGCTCTCTCGGCTTGGGCTCTGGTCGGGACGAACCGCATTCCACACCGCCTCATCTGGATGCCGGACCGCAGTCTCCGTCTCCTCCGTGGGCCTGAGGGAGACTTGAACCAGAAATATCTGCACGTGCACGGTAGAGTTCCGTCACGGCTGTAGAAGGGTCAGGGGGCCTGCGTTACATCGCCGGCGCGTGGGGAAAGGGCTCGTCCCTATTCGGGCGCCATTATGTGGTAAGTAAATAATTAATTACCGGTACTATTTTTGAATACATTAATAATAACAGATAGCTCAATAAATAAGAGGCAGGATCCGAGGAATCTGAGTTGAACAGGCTTTAATCAGGCATAAGGGAAGGGACAGGATCGGGACAGCCTGAAATAGAATGGCATAGAAGGCAGCTGCAACGTCTCATTAACAGTACAAGGTATATATAGTAAAACATCACAATTACATTACATACAGTAGGCGTAACGAGTGACAAGCGTAAGATAAGAACACATGGGCGTGAAAAGAAGGCGTGCACAGGGCGTGCACGAAGACATGTGATGTAGACGTCACAGAAGCGTCATGAAATGGGTGGATACATGGAGGGGGCTACCTGGGCAGCTGGAACCTTTAACCTAGTGGTGCGCGCAAACGGACTATGACGTGTATCTGGGGAGAACTGGGGGCTCTGACTTCTTGCACTAGAAGAGGAGACTAAAGTCTGCGGTGTCAGGACGACATGTACCTATAGCATATCTGGTATCTTGTATCTTGTGTTTGGAGTACATGTTGATAGAATCTAAAAGTCATCAGGGGAAAGGCTACTTGACACTAAGGCTGGTGCATGCATATATTCTTCATGTATTGCGTGTGCTATGAATCTTCTATGGATATTAATACAGTAATTCACTTGTATGGAGACAGGAAGACTAGACTATAGCTGAAGCTGTTTATGCGGTTCGTTAGCTTAGGAATGTGAAGACGGAGAGCTGAACTGATAACTGTAGGCATAACATATTCTTGGCAGGCGGGCAGGCAGAGCCAGGCCGGGCACCGCACTGCGCGGCAGGAAGTAAGTGAAGGGTCAGGGATGCAGGTGGGGCTGTATCGCTCCTCAGAGTGGGTTCAGGAGACTGGAGCTTGAATCTGGTGTCCGGGCCCTCATGAGGCCTAGAAACGGGGACATTTTGCTGAATTAACGTGCACAATGGGAAACGTTGTCAACATAGGCCTGGAAGCCTAATTCATGTTGCTTTCACAGGGACTGGATAACTGGCATACTAACGTTGGACACAACTATAATTGCGTCTTTATCTGGTCATAGGGAAATACATGCATATTAATCATGCACATATAAAATAGGATGGGGACACGTAGGCACACATGACAAGGCAAAATTCAATTTTCCTCAGGAAGATAAACCTGACCAACTGAAAGGCTTACGCCCTTGCAGCACCTTTATGCCACCAACCAGTCACAAAAGTATAGACACTTTTGAAATCCTAGTGAAACAGGACATTTCGAAGATCAACTTTCGAAAAAAAAAACGTAAAAATATCACCAACAAAGAATTGGACACTCTCAAAAACTTAGCTAGGAACCCTTCAATTAAATGTGTGAAAGCTGACAAGGGCGGGGCCCTTGTTATTCTTAACTCACAATTTTACAACCAAAGAGTCCGTGAACATGTGGCAGACTATGATGTGTATCTACCTTTGGATTGCAATCCAACCAAAGACTACAAGATGGAACTATCTCGAATAATTGACAAAGCCACAGCTGATGGTACCATAGATGACAGGACGAAAAGATACTTGAACGTGGAACACCCGAGAAGTCCATCCATCACGATGCTGCCAAAAATACACAAGAATTTGACGGACCCTCCGTTCTGCCCTATAGTTTCAACTAGAGGCTCCATTCATGAACCAACAGGAAAATTAATAGACCGGTACCTTCAACCTATGGTTCTCAAACTACAGAGCTACATAAAGGACACTACCGATTTTTTGAATAAACTTTCCACTGTACAAATTTTTTAAAATGAAGTAGTATATTTATGCACAGCTGACGTAAAAAGTCTATACACCTCCATTCCTCATGAAGGAGGAATCAATGCAGTAGAAGAAGCCCTACTTTCATCCGACATGAATGATCCTTTAAAACCTTTCATCTTGGAACTGATGATATATACTCTATATCACAGCTACTTCAAACAGGAAGAAAAATGGTACCTTCAGATGTCCGGCATGGCCATGGGCAATTGTGCAGCACCGACGTACGCGAATCTGTATATGGGTAACTTTGAACTCAACCATATTTACAAGGACGCAAACTGGACTGACAACTTAAAATTTTACGTACGTTACATCGACGACCTATTCTTCATTTGGAAAGACACAAAAGAGAATTTAGAACGGGCCCTCACAGACCTCAGCACAAAAGATAATCGCATTGAGTTCACTTGGAACATTAACAACCAGGAAATAACCTTTCTGGATGTCCTGATTAAACTTACCCCCAATGGGATTGAAACTGACCTCTTCCGCAAGCCCACCGATCGGAATAATTCCCTGCTCTACAGCAGCTTTCACCAGAACTCACTGAAACGACACCTGCCCTACAGCCAGATGCTGAGAATCACACGCATCGTTTCTGATCCTGACATAAGGACGACTCAAATAAACTCCATGACAACCAGATTTCAAAATAGAGGGTATCCTGCAGATATCCTAAAAGAAGCAGTCGAACGAACCTCTACCACATCTAGGGCAGAAGCCTTACAACGCAAGCCAAAAACTGATGATCAAAGAATGGTCCTAGTTTCTAGGTACTCCACCGCAAGTAAATGTTACAAGAACATCATTTTGAAACATTGGCGCATCTTATCATCAGAACCTGACTTTAAGAACCTTTTTAAGGATCCGCCCATCTTTGCATATACACGACCAATGAACCTCAAAGAAATCCTATCAAAAACCAGCACTGTTACCGCACCCATCCAACACACAGGCACACGCCCTTGTCACCATTGCAATAATTGCAACAATATCATTAAAGGCAACAACCTCAATCATCCCATGCGGGGTTTCAACATCAAACTCAATGTGGATGCGACCTGTGATTCTTCTAACCTTATTTACCTCCTAAAGTGCCCCTGTGGCAAGATTTACGTGGGCAAGACCAGCCGTAAGATCAAGACCCGACTCAATGAACATAAGTCGAACATTCGTACTAGAAATCCGAAATCTAATGTAGCCATCCATTTCAATGAAGCGAACCATAATGTGGCACAATTGAGATACTTGGTACTCGAACTGGTTCCAAAAATTGATGGAAGAGATAACAACAAAACCCTTCTGCAACGAGAAACATCATGGATATACAGACTCCAGTCACAGAAACCGTCCGGTCTCAATGACCGTACTGAACTGAGCTGTTACTTATAACGGACATTCTCTGCTGTATTGTAATTTTGTTCTGCTGACAGTCGATCCCTCACTGTAATTTTCACCGCAAGCCTCCACTCCTTTCCAAGATGGCCGCTTACATCCCACCACTTTCCCAGCCTTCCACACACTCGCCATAGTCCTATCTCTACCTGCACCATTTCCATCCTGTTTAAACTTCGCTTCAACTCCGCGGAGTCACTGAAGCCGTCACGCTGCATGCTAGACGCTGATCTTTCCAAGTAAGTCTCACCCCATCACACCACGTTTTACCGTTTGTCACCCGCCGTCATTTACCTCAACGAGGACATAAGTCTCGTGTTGCATCGAGCAGTCCATCCTTTAAGGTTTTACAGCGCACTATTGATTAACTTTAGAACTTTTTTGTTCACCTCGTGTTTTCACCACGTTTTCCCAACACACCCCATTCACTGTTCTACCCACCGCTAAGAACCCCGGAGTTCACTCACTCACCTGTTTGATCCCATAAGGGCTGCATGAGGTTTACCCACACGCACAGCTTTGATACTTTTCTTCACACTGTTGTTTAGGACCTTCATTGATTCGAACTTTGTTTATTCTTTTGTTGTAGCGCTCCTTGACAAAGGACCTCCAGTCCGAAATGCATTGGAGCTCATCTAGCGTCATAATGTGATTACAAGCATCGCTTTAACGATTCATATGATGAAAATATGAATCTCTACTAAAAAGAAATCTACTGAATAAATTTTGAAACCTCATCTACTGTTTTTCAAATTGAACCTTATTTTGGAATTCACCGCACTGATCCCGGTGCCCTGAACCACATAAGTGTGTCCACCACAGGGATGTGCCTACGCTCCTGTAGCACACTCAACTTTGCTTACAGTGCACTAAAACATTCGTAAGCAGATCTCTTTGGCATCATACAAAAGAACAAACACATGATTGGTCAGTAGAGTTAACAGGCACATTACTCTTCATGTTTGCCACATTACAGCATACTTAAAAGTTGAATTATACATCTAGCTGCCTGGCAGGGGTTTATTTCTAAACAGATTGTTGTAGCTAGTCCACACGGTGCAGGGATGTTTACAAACCTCCATTTGTCAAAGGAAACTTGTGCTGCAGGCCTTTTCCTCCAGCCGCATAAGCTTCTATTGACAAATGGATGTTTCTGTTTTCCCTATAGGCGGTCGCATCCAAATACTGTGGTCAGAACTAAGATCGGGTGGTTCCCAATCCGCAACGGTGTTGGGCAGACGTAAGTCAGCCCAACATCATAATAAGACCCATAGGGGCATATTAGCAACAAATAGCGATATTTATCGCTAAATGCGCTTAGCGCATTTTTTTTGTATTGCTGTCTATCGCCATATATTATCGCAGAGATAACATGCTATTAGCAACGTTTATCTCTAATGCTATAAAATATCCGGCGATAGCGGCTCAATGCTTGAATATCGCTGGAAATCCAGCGATATTCACGCATTAACGCTAACGGGGACTTAACCTGAATATCCACCTCCCATTGGATATACATGTTAAGTCATGGTCTGAACAGGCGTTAGGTTCTGGCGATAATCGCGCTTAGCGCTCCTTTTTTAATCGCACAGCCTGCCTTGCTAATAGGCGATAACTGTGTTAGCGACTGCTTTCAGTCGCTAACAGGTTGGGTACGCCCACTTTGCATGTCATTAGCGATAAATATTGATGACATGCAAAGTGGGCCCCAAACCGGTCGCTATCGCCTAAAAGCTGTCGCTAACTGCTTGCTAATAGGGCGATAGAATTATCGCCGCTTTAGCGGTAAAAAGTCCTGCTAAAGCGGCAATAGTGCCCTTGATAAAATACCCCATAGTCTTTACCGTGCAGGTAAGTACCAAGCAGGTAAGTAATTTAACCTTTACCACACAGTACTTTACCATGGAGGTACTTTTTTTGAAAATTACATACCTTTTATGTTATTAAATAAAGTGGTTTAGGTGCAGGTAGAGATAAAGGGTAGATGAGGGTAATTTTAGTGCTATGGGGTGGCTAGAGGTCAAGTTGGTTAAGGGTCATTTTAGGATTGGTAGAGGTAATGGGAAGTAAGGGTCAATTTAGGATCTAGGTATGGGTAGAGGGAAAGGGCCATAAGGGTGATTTTAGGGTTAATTGTGGGGGTGTGTAACATTACAACCAATGGATACCTTTGTCACTTATGCATTTAGCAGGCATGACTTTTCCATGAATATGCCCTTGCCACGGATGCCTTTAATATGCATTTACATTTGATAACATTATACATACCTTTAAAATCCATACCTTAACTCTGCATGTTTATCATACATTTCTTTATTAAAAAATAATTTTAATATATTAAAATAAATAAAAAATACTTATGCTTCACCATAATAATTGAAAACTAATTAAATACTCAAAGAAAACAATGTCATAAAACAAAATTCCTAAACTGTTCATTTATGTCTAATTCCACACAAAACCCACATTTAAAAGGGAAAACTTGAAATTGCATTTCACAGCACAATACAAGTCAATGTAAAACTTTTTTTAAAACAAATACAATGCAACACCAGGTATACTTTGTGCACACTTAAGGTGGTCAAAAACCACAAAAATAACCTTCCTTGAAAATAAATGTTCAGTTATAAATTAGATTGCTTTAAAACAAGGATTACAAAAAGTACTTTATTTTAAAGAATGGTAAAACATTTAGAAACATATAACAACGGTGACCCACCATTTTGTGCTCAGTGGTGCACTAAGCTGTAAGGTGACCCACATGCATTGCTTACAGGATGAGAGTCAGTGACTGCTGAACACAGCGCCACCTTTGTTTCAATGTGAGTATTACTGTAATGAAATAGTCTATTTGAAATACTAACTATGAGCAATTAAATAAAAGTATAGTACATTTATTTTTTACTCCTTCAGACCCCATCTGTGAAGAAATTAGAAGGTTCACTGCTGACTTACAGTTACTTCTTTGAACGTAAAAAATTAAGTTGATTCAATATTATGTTTCACAATATATATTTTTTCACACAAAAATATAGCTCGATTGAGAGCCAACGTGGGGATTGTGCTTGACAGTGAAGGGCTAGTTTTACTATTCCCAACTCCAGTAACAGCCAACTCAGGGAGTTTGCTGGTCATTGAATGTGGAACATTTACCATTATCACTCCAGTAAATCTTTTTAAAATACCCTACGCAGCAGTGGTCATAAACACAAACTAACTAGAACTTTTTTAAATCTAAATTAAATTATAAACAACTGTTATTTGAAAAAAATATACATTTACATTTTTCTTCCTTTAATGTAAGTGCAATCAAATACAATAATATTAAAGGAGCAATTTTTGAAAAGCAGACTCAAAGGGGTCGATTCCGATTCGGGAAACAAATCCGTACGACGATTCGTATTCGTAGCTGTTTCCGTACGAATCGTATGAATCCGTCCGAATCGCGTAGTACAATCCATTGCGAGAAAAGACGTCGGAATCATTGCGAACCGTACGAAAATGAAGCGTAAATCTGTATGGCATCGACCCACACAGTGAACCATACGATTCGTAATAATGCCGTACGACCCGCCAAGTACGATCCGGACCGGGGAATGAGTACGCGATTCGTACGGTAAATTTCGCGTATGAGCAATTCGTACGGAGGGCAACACTATCAACATACGCACTGTACCCCTAAAATCAAAGGGTACATGCACGGGGTGTACGAACCGTACACCTACGACCTTGGGGTGTACGAACCGTACCCCTACGGTCCGTACACCTACGATCATGGGGTGTACGCACGGGGACATACGCACCGTACCCCTGAAATCCAGGGGTGTACGCACCTTACCCCGATGCACCGTACCCCGGGGGGGTCCGTTTCGTATGCATTTCGAGGCAAAATCTGCTTTTACGGACGTTTTAAGCTCCCATAGAAAAAGAGTCGTACGGAGTGTTGTCGATACGATTTGTACTTTCTGGGTCAAAGATGCAGCTTCGATACGTACGGACATCGCGTACTGCGCGTACCGAATGCGATTCGTACGGATTAGTGAGTTGTACGGTCTTCGGAACGATTCGTACAGAGAACTGCTTTGGGTACACATCGTACTACATCGTACGTAAGGGTACGGTTCTGCATACGATTCGTACGGGGAAAAAGCTCTGTACGGCTATTCGGAGGGCAGTTTACCGAATCGGAATCGGCCCTAAAAACTTTAAAAAAATTAAGTATGTTTCATGTAAAACAGATAGGATATTAAACTCAGAGAAAACATTACAAAAATGATAATTTTTTTCATTTTTGCAGGAAAACAAAACAGTACTCCATAATATAATTTTAATTAATTTTTATTTTATCCAAACACAACCTTTTAAATATATTTTTTACTTTCAGCAGCGTTTTCAAACTTAAAACATTTTCTTTTTCTGAAAAGGATGAATTTAAGATGACTGGTGCAATGACAAAAACATGTAAGTAATCCACAGCTAATTAAGTGCTCGGGAGAGGATGTGCTTTCCTCCTCCCCGAACGCTTAAAAAGCCCCGGGGACCCCATCTCTTGGGCTGAATACATATTTAGTGGAGAGGTGCCTGCAACCCCCATTCCCAAGCCTTTAAAAACCCACTCCCCAACCATAAGAGGCCCATGAACTCTCCTAGGCAGGGAACACAGCAGTGTCATACAGGATTGGATCCCAGGGACACTGATTTGATTGGGCAGTGGCACCACCGACTATTTTTTTAAATATTTTGGCGGACTTCAGTGAGCGCAGCAGCACACCAGCAAAAAAAAAAAAATGAAACAGTAAGTCTCCGGAGGCATTGAGAATTTGCTATATTCTTTTAAAGCACTTCGAGCTGGAGCTGTGCGCTCTTAAGATAGCATACAGGGATCTTATGTGGTTGGTTCTATGGCTTCTTTCTGTTTCCTGAAAAATATTCATGAAAGAATCACATCCATGTTTTCTAAATAATGCTTTATTGAATATATGTTGTTATAATCAATATAATTAAACATTGCAATGTGTGACTTTATGAAATATTTTTTTTTTAACACAGCCAATATGTCTTTTCGATAAATGTTGATGTTCTCACCCCTTGATAAAGCTAGCAGACCCACTGCTTTTTATGTTTGGTATTTTGACCCTTTTGCAAAGTCTGTAGGTATGCATTATTTAAAATGACACCTTTTATACTGTTACATTTCCTAATCAGCTGTGCGTGGCAGGGGAGCTGGAGCCTGGGGAGGGGAATTTTAATGGTTTTATTAATTTAAAATAGATGTTATTACTTACATTTCCACCTAACTATAACGTCCCATGAACCTTTGTGTTTTTCCGTGAATTGGGACTCCTTGCGGCCCCAACAATGGTGAACTTGGTGCCATGGGTGGGCTTTGGGGCATCCACTCTTCATTGCTGAGCCCCGGGGATAGGGTCCTGGGCTGAAATTGGCCCGGGAAAGGAGGTGCATGTGGCTGCCCTTATATAATTAGCCAGACCCAGGGGAAGGGGACCCTGGGGCCAAAATAAGCCCTGGGAGGGGGCCGCTCAACCCCCTTCCCCCAATATTAATTAGTCAGGCCCCATGGGATGGGGACCCTGGCCCAATATAGGCCCATGAATGGGGGCTGCATGGCCCACCCCCTATTTAATATGGCAGGGCCCAGGAAGAGGGGGTCTCCAGGGACAATATTGACCCAGGGAGGGGAGAAGCATTGCTCCTCCCCATTCTTAATGTGGCCATGCCTCGGCCTGGGGAGGGGGGGCTATGTGGCCTCCCGACCCAATTAATAAATGCCTAGACCCCAGGGGTTGTGGTCACAGAGGCCAACATTAGCTCAGGCAGGGGAGCTGTGTGCCCCGTGCCCTTTGTGAATGGCCAGGCCGAATGGATGGGGTCATCGGAGCCAGAAAACAGCCTAGGAGGGGGACAGTGTGCCCCCCTCCTCAATTACAATGTGGACAGGGTCTGGGTGATGGGGCCTGTGGGCCAAAATCGGCCAGCGGAGGGGGGCTTTAAGCCCTCCTCCCCATAATTTAAATGATGGGTCCCAGGGGGTGGGGTCCCAGGGGACAAATATGGGCCGCGGAGGTAGGCCACGTAGCCCCCTCCTCTAAAAAATGGTGTCACGCTCCATGGGATGAGGTCCCAGGGGACAAAACGAGCTCCCGGGTTGGCTGTCTTTGGGGAGTTGGCCATAGGGCCTGTCCAGCCATGCACGGTGTGGTGTTGGCTGCACACAGGAACCTGAGAGGTTGTATTGACGTATGGTAATTAAATATTACCAGAGAAATTCACTGAAAAAGGCGAAGGTTACAGAGACATTATAGTTAGGAAATAGTATTTAAAAAACCGTAGAAATTCACAAAAAAAAAACAAATGTTACAGGGACGTTATGCCCTAAAGTAACTTTAATTTGTGCCCTCGCCATGCACTGCTAACTACCCCACATATTACAACATTCATAACATCTTCTATGACATCATTGATACTACCTCTGTAACATTTGCTGTCAAATTATTGATGAGAAACTGGGCATGGTGGGGTGCGAGTTATAGTTACCATGGGCGCGTGTTATAGTTACTTTAGATAACTCTAACTATGACTGCTGAATTTCTATGGCTTTATGTGTGTGAAATTTGAAGTTAGCTATTGTTGTGTACTTACTAAAAATACATAGGATCTGCATGTTTGTTGGACAACATAAACTAAGGGATTGGTGTCTAGACTAATTCCGGACACCCCGCAGAATATGTCAGCCTATAGACCAGCTAGCTCACAGTGCCACCATAAGCCCCTAACCTTACCAAGGTGAGAATTGATTCTGGCAACCATCGAACATGACAACCCTTGACCCTTCAGGGAATGTGGGAACAGTACAATACTTTTTGCTCAGTCAATCGTGCTCACTTAGTCTCAGAAAAATACACAGAATAAACATTGGGGACATTTTCAATATTTATTGAACCAGCATGATTCCAGTATAGAACATGCTTGCTGTGACAATCAATAGCCAGAAGCTAAAGTAAGAGATTACAAGCACCAACAGAGTAAATAGAGGTAGAATTCTATCATGGTGCTAAAAGAGCGAATATATGCAGGCATATAAATATAACAGTAATCAAGCGTACTCCTACAATGTGGATCCTGCCTAAGTGTACCTAAGTGTACCTAGCATGTATGAGGGTATAAAGCCATAATCCCCTTGGAAAGAGCCAACCCCATTACCTGATGGGAGAGAATGAAGGACCCAGTCTTTGTCTCGAGTTGTACAAAGTTAAACACATAATACTTTTGACATGCTTATGCTGCAATGGTCACTGTGCTTAAGCTCCTTCTCTAGTGACACCTGTTCTGTACCCTGCTGGAGGCT
The DNA here is from genome assembly GCF_964261635.1 of Lissotriton helveticus. Classification (NCBI taxonomy): domain Eukaryota; kingdom Metazoa; phylum Chordata; class Amphibia; order Caudata; family Salamandridae; genus Lissotriton; species Lissotriton helveticus. The sequence continues at coordinate 627,153,761 of NC_136065.1, read as the reverse complement.
TTAACAATTTCCACCTACTGTGACATCTGGAACTAGGGGAGCAGAGATGTTGGACACACAAACCTAAATCTTTCAAAGGTTTATGACATTCAAAGTTTTTACAAATGCATTTTCACCCCTCAAGATCTGGGTAAGCATGCTGCTGTGGCATACTAATGTGTTTGCAACTGGGCTACTGGAATTATCCCAATACACAACCATGAAAAATGACATTAAGTAAAGAAGTATATATCTCTTCTTTTTAAACTGTTGCTGATCAAAAAAAGGTAAGCCACTAAACCACACAACTAACACTTGCCCATGACAAGAATAGAAGTGTTTTTTCATTTCCATGAGAAACCGGTCTACCTGAGCAGGAGGAGGGAATGGATAGGTCTCATGAGCCACCCTTGCATGGTTGAGTATAAAAATGGCCCTCATGCAAAATTGTGTTTTAGAAGCTACCACAAGTAACCTTTATTAAGATCAAGTTGGCGCATTTAATCTCAGTAAGCACATTGTCAGCTGTGGATTTAGCACTATGGGAGTGAGAAATCCACATGAGAATTAGGACTGGGGAAAAATGACACCTTTTGGTAAACCTCTGCCTAATGTATACAGTGTCAAAAACACATCCCCTAGTAATGTAGTGCTCTGTTGCCTCATCCCAACAAGTGGTGTCAGCTTGACTCTCCAGTTGTTAATCTGATGTACTTTAAAAAATCTTCATTACAGAGCCAATAAAAATATTTAGAAAAATAAACAATTTATCTGTCAGGAATAGTGCAGTTTGTTTTTTGTTGATTGCTCCACGAACAGTTACACTTTGGCTGCTGTAATAATAGTGGACCTGGCCTCACCATGTTTTCACATGGGACCACACCATTGATTGCATGTTATTGTTTTTGACCAACCTCTGAATTTTGTTAGGGGAGAAACAGTTGATAAAATTAAAGCTAACAACTTGACTGCCTTGAATGCACCCTTCTTAACCATCTGTGAGAGCAGCCATCTCTAGTGCTCTAGTGACAGACAGCACTGCCATTAATGGTTCCTGAGAGAGCAGGTGTCTGTGTCTGAGACTGCAGTGTGTAGCACTGTTGTATCTGTAGTACCTAAGATTTAATCTATGCTTAGTACATGAGAGCACTGCTGTATAGTGCCTAAGAATGCTAGAATTTGTAGAGTCCGAGATTGCTCCCACCTTTAGAGCCGATGAGCCCTGATATAACATGCCAATAGAAGCCTTTGCTGTTCTTGTGCCTATAGTGCTGTAACATGTAGTGCCCTTGAGTGAAGTCATCTCTATTTCCAGGAACTCTATAGTTCAAGAGCCCAACCTCTGTAGTTCTTGGTATACAGTCTCCCTTCTGCCCTTCCGACAGGCTGTATATAAAAACGTTTGATTGGTGCAGAATTATATGGAATTGTTTGTGTAAGTATGTAAGTAATTGCCTATGATTTCTCTCCTTTCTGTTCTGATTTCTGAAATTTGATCAATTAAATTCGTCATAGTTTGACTCCATTAGCATATAAATGAGTTGAAAATGGATTAAAAAAATCGAAAGTTGCCCCCAAACAGGGAACCCCAAAATATGTTTGAGCCAGGGACCCCAAAATCCTCAAGATGTCACTGATCGCAAACACCTCAAAGTGGTGGTATCTGATTGCAGAGGGACACAATCCCTGTGGACTAGGGGATAGCTGCCTACTCCCTCCATGGTGTTCCCAAATGTGAAATCTTCATTCTTCAGCACCTGACCTTTTAATAGACATTGTTTTTTCCATTTGGGAGAGCAAATGCAAGGATATGATCTGCTGTCCTAAGCAGGCCTCTATCTTTGCATTTGCAGCCATTCCTAGGAGGGGTCAAATTGCAATCTGCCTAATTAATATTCATTAGACAGGCTATTTTCTGACCACCTGCAAATGTGCAATTTGTCCTAATAGTACATCACTCAATTCGAACATTGAATCACACGGAGAAATGATTAGACTCATCATCATCATCATCATCAAAAAAGTCTATATTGTGATTATTCATCTTAAAAGACAGGACATGTATAAAGGTTCTGTACAGAGCAACAGTATTCATCATAAAATCTCTCAGTTAAAAATTGCCATTTCCATAATAAAAATATAAATTACAGAAGTCACATTGTAAAACAATTCATAAGACTAGATTAAATATAACGTATACAGAAGACTTTTCATAAAAACCAGGCAAATGCCTTAAAATCCCTATCAAGCCAAAAGCTAAAATAACTATTAGCTAAGAAGACCCCCTATTTTTTCCCGAATAGCCCAAGACCAACTAAAAAACTTAGCCACCCCTATGACAGCAATATCATTACATCTAGTTTTCAATAGCCTGTTAGCGACCAGTACAGAGCTGGTCCCTAGAGATCTACATAGGGGTTTAAGCCACATGCTTTGAGGGTGCTGGTAGGCGGGGCAGACATAAAAGAGATGGTTAATATCTTCAATATGCTCAGGTCAAAACGGACACTTGTCACCTGTACCTAATGTCCATTTACATGTGAACTTCCTAGTTGGGAGTGTCTCCACTCGAAACTGATGGTAAAGCTTGCGATCTCTAGGCTTCGTTATTAGATCCTAATAGCTTTACATCAGGGGTTCATCTTTGAGCACACAAAAATCTCTAGTCAGGGTTAAACTGGTCAGGGAGGAGTACCTCTTAATTTTAATGAGGTTCCAGTATGCTGCTCTATACACAGTTTTTGATGGAAATTCCACAATCTCTGGGCAATCCCACAATTCTCTCATCCCCATATTAGTAAGCAAGGATTTAATGCTACTTAAGCATGTAATCTTATTAGCACTATCCAGCCCCCTAACTTCGGTCAGCCCCCTGGCAAATAGGGGAAGTTCAGGTGTAATCCAGAGCCTTCTCCAGAAGGCCAACATCCTGAACCGTGCAATATCCTCTATTGCTTGGCAACCAAGATCTAACAACAAGGGGATGCGCAGAGTCGATTTGGGGAGGCCCACGATTGAGCTCTAAAATGTATTCTGGGCCAGGGCTAGATGGTACAAATTACTTGCTCTCCATATTTCGGCCCCATACAGGATTGCGGGAATAATTTTCGTGGTATACATTTTGACAACAGGGTCTATAGGTTTGGTGATTGACTGCCTGTGTTCTTTTAACAGAGCTCCAGCTATCTGGGAGTGGTTCAACACCAATAGTTTCAGTTGTTGTGACCAACTCAGTCTATCGCTAAAGGTGACTCCCAGGTAGGTGAAGACGTTGGTCTGCTCCAAGAGTATCCCGCTCATGAAAACTCTTGATGTTACGGGCCTTGCCCCATGAAGAACCATAAACTTAGTCTTCTCAACGTTAACCACCAATTCATGGTCGCAGCAGAACTCCTCAAAACGAGACTGCGCCAACTGTAGCCCCTGTCTCATCTTGGATAAAATCAGCGTATCATTTGCGAACATGAGCAGGGGGACCCTTTGGCCTGCAAGCATAGGTGCATCCGTTGAGTAGTTGTCAAAATACCGCACAACCCCATTTATAAAAAGTGAAAACAGTGTTGGGGCCAGAACGCACCCTTGCCGAATGCCCTTCCCCACTACAAATTTGTCTGTAACCTCCCCTGGCTTCCCCCAGCAAACCTGAGCATAGTTGGAGGTGTGAAGCCTAACCACTAAGGAAACCAGTTCCTTAGGCATCCCCAGGGCCAACAAGACATCCCACAGGTTGGATCGAGGGACTAAGTCAAACGAGGATTTTAGATCCACGAAAGCAGCATAAATCATACCCTTACCCAGCATAACCTCCTTCCAGTAAAGCAATACGAATCTAAAGGCTTGGTCCAGTGTCCCCATATGGGCACGAAACCCAGCCTGTAACTGGGTAAGAATGCACTCTTCGAGCATCCAAGACTGGATCCTACCCAGAATCACTCTCGCTACAACTTTCTGCAGGGCGTCGATTAGGCTTATAGGCCTATAGTTAACAGGGGCAGAACGATCACCCTTCTTGTAAATTTGAATGATTTCCACGCCGCACCAAGAATCTGGAATTGGCGTCCCCCTGCTATCGCATTAAGAAGGTTCGTAATGTAGGGGATCCATAGATCGAGGTCCAGCTTAAATAAAACGGCTGGGATGCTATCTGGCCCAGGAGCCTTGCCACTAGGGATAGCCATCAAAACTACCTCAACCTCTTTAGTACTAAAGAGCAAAGGTATATCTGGGGAGTTAAAAGGAGGAGCTGGTGCCTCACTGGCATTGTTATTCTGGAATTGGGTTGCAAAAAAGGCAACCCACCGCTGAGGTTCAACATTATTATTTGGGATAATTGATCGTTGTCCATTTCCCCATTTTATCAAATTCCAGAACTGAGTCTAATTCCTACCTTTACATGCTGACAGCAGGTCCTGCCAGCGCCCCTCGTCCCAATCTCTCTTTGCCTTTATTAGGAAAGATTTATAAACCGATCGAGACTGCTTAATAGTACAATGGTTCCTCGACTCACAACTCAGGCAATCACCATTGCTGCCTCAATTCAGGAAGGACCTGGGCAAAAGTGCTCCTCATCTCTCCATATCCCCTCTCTCACATACATTTCATTTGTTTTAACGCACTGGTAAAGGCTGGTTTTACTACTAGGAAGATATATTTAACCAAACAAGCCCTTTTAAACCTGATTAGGAATAGATAATGACGACTTGAGGAAAAAAACAAAACGTCCTAACCTCATTTATGCGGTTTGCATGCAGCTCTTTGATGACAGTTTTATATTTGGATTGGATCTTATGAACTGCGGTGAAAATAGTGACAAAATCAGTAATCAATCAATCAGTAATCTTTTAATCTGCAACTACTTACCAGTGAGAGTCTCAAGGCGCTTTGTTGGGGGTGAGGGGGGTCTGCGGTTCAGTCGAAGAGCCAGATCTTGAGGTCCTTCCTGAATTGAGGCAGCAATGGTGATTGCCTGAGGTGCAGAGGTAGAGAGTTCCAGGATTCTGCAGCAAGGTAGGAGAAGGATCTTCCTCCAGCCGTTGTCTTGCGCATCTGTGGGATGGTGGCCAGGGCCAGTTGGACGAAGCAGAGGTTGAGGTATGCAGGTCCGATGTTGTGGAGGGCTTTGTATGCGTGCATTTTGAAGGTGATTCTTTTGTTGACAGGTAGCCAGTGAAGGTCTCTCAGTTTTCTGGTGATGTGGTTGTGGCGTGGGACCACGTCATAATCCACTCAGCTATCCACATAAAATATAGATCTGTGATCTGCATGGCACACATTCTTTGCAGCAGGCACGGTAACCCTCCGTGCTACTTTATGGCAGGTCAAAACCGGCACTAGACAAAACTCTGCTCTCTCTCTCTAGCAGGAACATCAATCACAAGCTGTCTGAAAATTGAACGCACAAGGAACTCTGCTGCAGGTGTTTTTAAATCACAAGTTATTGCTAAAGACAGTGTCCCCTGCCCGAGGTAATTGCCCCGTCCCCATGTCAGTGCCCAGTGCGGCCACACCAGTTGCATGGCCCTAAAGCCGGCCTGAGACGTTCCCACATAATTTTTGGAAACACAAATTTGAGAAGAACTGTTTTACCAGCAAGGTAAGATGTAGGGGGCTATTGGGAGATTTTCTAGTGGACTTGTGCTTCTACAAGAGAAGTAGAGCTGGTACAGAGTCATGTCAGTGTTACCCCAGACACTTCCAAATCCTGATATGGTACTGCCTTTTGAGGAGCATGTTGCGACACAGGTGAACCATTGAATACTGTCCGATCCTACTAATCAGTTGCATGTCCGACTGGTCCTTTCTGCCACCAGGCATTTCCCCAGTGAACTGGGACCTCTGTCATTTTCTCCCTCTCCACTGCGTTAATTGCAGTAGGTGCTTTAGGAGGGAGAGAGAGGCAAGAGAGAGAAGAGGGAGAGCTGGATGAGCGAGAATGAAGGGGACACGACTCCCAAGTTCAATCAAGTCTTTTATTTCACCAGGCATTTTCCCAGTGAGCAGGAGCCCCTAAAGGCCTGTTGTAAGTACCCAGGGCCACTCCTGTTCAGAGACATCTTAAGTGTTGGAAAGGTGACGGAAAGTGTGGAAGAAAATATTTATTATAAAGTGTCTCCTGTTTTTATTGTATTTTGTCCTGAATTATGTGGTTTTATTCTGAATATTTTATTAATTTTACGTAGCCAGATTAATAAATATTGTAAATGTGGATGTTTTTGGGTTGCATATATATATATTTCCACAGTTTACACTTTAATCAGATATGTGCTTGTTCGGTGGAGTTTTGGTGTTTATTTGTCTTTGTGGTCCTATCACCTTGGCTTTCTGAGGGGTATTTCTCTATTGGTTGAATAACAGTTATCTCAAGATAAACAGCTTCAAAATGGAGATAATTGTTTTTGACATCAAAGTTAAACCAACCTTTCTTCTCTCCCGATTTCTCTAGCTGTTGCTAAGATATTCTGTATCTCCTTGGATGCTTGATTTGGAGATAGGAACAGTGGTCAGCAGTTGCTCCCACCAATTTGCCCGATCTTTCAACCATGCATAAGACATTGGTTAGGGTTGTGATGTACAATAGTTAATTAATTCAGAAGCATGTATTCAGTACTCCTCATTTATCAGAGTTAAAACCTGAAAAGAACAGAGAAAAGTAAAGTGCCTCTCATTTCTGGCCTGTGAAGGAGTGACAATGTATCTCAATCATGTGGATCTCTCCTCTGGCTCCCACTTAGAGAACATATTCTTTTTTAACTGGGTTTCTAGATGTACCAATGTATTGACACTCTGGCCTCTGGCTGTCTGTTTCACAAGAGCCTCTTCTATTCTCCATGTTGCAACAGTAGGAGGCGAAGCCAAGACAGATTGAAGTTATCAATCACATGCCACAAGCCTATAGATGGAAAAGCAAGGCCTTTTCCATCCAGGGGCATGGAGAAAAGAAGTTTACCTAATTTTGGGCATTCAGCCACCCTACCCTGCATTAGGAAGGGAATAAAAACTCAGCTATTTTAGATAGAATTTGGTACTATGTATTAAGGGGCAGATTTACAAGGACTGGCGCATCCCCGCATATCAGCAGGGCTGCGCCAGGTAAGATGTGTCATGCAAGTTTACCCTTGCGCCACCACAGATGCGCTGCATTTAGATGCGTTGCATTTACAATGCGGCGCATCGTGGCGCAAGGATAAACAGATGCGTGACGCATCTGATGGCGTAAGGGCAGTGCATTGCTGGAGTCATGTTGCAAGCATGACACAACTCCAGCAATGGTCAGGGGCTTCCCATACCTAACATGCTTCATCACGCCTTACGCGTGCCTCAAGCAGGCGCACGGTTTTGACACAGCGGCGTCGGAAAAGTGCCTCAGTGAAATCTTGTAGATTTCACTGCGTCACTTTTCCGAGGCTTTTTCTGACAGACCGCCCACCCTGCATACATTAAACCTGACGCAGGTTTAATGTGGCGCATTATTTACAACGTGACACATCTCCCAAGATATGTCACGTTGTAAATAAGGCGCAACATGGCGCATGGTTTACACCGCCGTTGCGTCACAGAAGTAATGCAATGGCGGCGTAAATGTGTCGCAAGGGGCTTGTAAATCTGCCCCTGTCTAATTTATTCACACTGATGGTTTTTGGTGTTCAACATCTGTCTGGCTATTTAATTTTTATTTTAAATTGCTATGCATGAATACACCTTTCTGGGGTACTAATGAGATGCCGGGAAGGCAGTTGAGGACAGCATTGTCTCGATCTATGTCACAGAGGACCAGGGCTTGCACTTTTTTGTTCTGAAGTCAGCTTCTGGAATGAAGCAGTTTACTTTATTCAAGAGGCGCAGATGGTACCATGCTATCCAGATGTGGTGTTTGAAGAAATTGTCTGTGGCAAGAATTAACCGAAATGATTTAGCACTAAAGTTGCTTGGGTTTCCTTCCATGAGTGACTATTGTCTCATCTGTTTGGCTTTTGAAATTGCAAGCTTGAACTCTGTCCCACGGTTTTTCCTGCACGATGTACTGTGGGCAATAAGTTTGAATTTTGTATTTATTTAAATTGGATAGTTATCCAGGTGCCCGAGTGCCTGGCTCCAATATGGCTGCACTTGTGGGAGGCTCCTTTGGGCCCGGACTTGACAAATAAGTATGTGCCCTCTTGCCTCTGGCAAAGAAGAGGACGACACCTATTCACCAAGCAGGCATAGCCCTGGGATAACGGCCTATGTGGAAGTGACTAAACAAGATAACGGCTTGGCATGCACCTAAGGCAGGTAAAATATCGCCGTTCTGACGTCTAGTGCCTTCCCTGTGATTGATGCACTGGATTGGGGACACAGTTAGACTCTTGTCACTACACACGGAGACCCCTATGGAGGTAAACGTCGTTTACAACGCGGTGTTTACACCGCACGACCTTTACCACGCTGCTATTACAATGCAAGTCATTACTACGACATGCGCTGGATGACGCTCTTGGTTAAGGAATATTCTGATTTTCTATTCCAACACTTTCCCTACTGTTACGTGGGCTGAAGTTGGAATAGAAAATCATAATAATCCTTAATCCGCGCCCTCCAACGCAAGTCGTTGTAATGACTTGCGTTGTAAAATCCGCGATGTAAAGTACCACGATCAAAATGATCGCGTTGTACTATCATACATCCCCCCTATGGATGTGTGCCATTGGGAGGACTCAGGGGACAGTCCCACACGTGTTTCCTGGCATGCAGAAATGAAAGTGGGCCTGATAATCCTGTCCTGGTGCGTTGCTGGTCTGGCCCTGAGCAAGTACGAAGATCACCTTGATCAGAGCTTATATACTGCTTTATATGCTGGGTGCCATCCACAGTGGTGGTCTGTGCAGTGATGTGCTGTGCGTGATACGAGTGCGGTGAGATATTGTATAACCCTGTACATTGGTGGGCATTACTCGAATAGATTACTATCTAATGTTATTTTAGAGATTGGGGCAGTCGGGTCAGCTCCGACGGATCAACTCTCGATGATTTACTTTAGCAGTACAGCAAACACCAATCGAGTGCACACCTGGAATGACAATATCTTAGTGGGGAATTAAGTACCTTGACGCATACTTGCTTTCAGAATGGGCAGAAATGATCATAATCAGGTAAAAGTCACAGTTGACACTGGCAGCTCAACCGGGACCACATTGGTCAGAAAATTGGCTACCTCCTTGGTGTCCACCAAAACAGCAGAGGAACTTGGTGTGAAAACTTTATTACTTGGGCTCCAAAACGTCTTACTTCAATTGACACTAAGTTAGGCTCTCTAGCAATGTTATGTTATGCTGAGTTATGCAGATTAGTAGAGCGCACTGTCACCCGGGAGGGTATCCTGGTGCTGAGCAGGTGTGAGTTTAGACACACTTAGGGCCTAGTGGGACTACTCAAAAAACTAGGGCGGCTCATTTATGAGCCCTTGCGTCACTTTTGCACCACTGGTGCGTGACTTTTTGTGACGCACCAGCAGTGTAAAAAATGCGCCTTGTTGCGCCACATTTACAAAGTGACGCATCTAGGTAGATGCGTCACTTTGTAAACCCCTGCGCTACATTATACCTGCGCCAGGTATAATGTATGCAGGAGGGGTGTACCCACGCAAGAAAGGGTCATAGAGGTGACGCAGTGAAATCTATGTGATTTCACTGTGTCACTTCTAGGACACAAATGCGTAATTTTCTTACGCCTGCCTCACAGCAGGCGTAAGACTGACGCAGGCCCTTTCACATGGGGCTTACCCCATGTGAAAGGATACATTGCTGGAGTTACGTCACTTTTGTGACACACTCCAGCAATGTGTCACTTTTGCGCCATGTCTCTAATAAAAGAGAGGGACCCCAGCATCCAAAAGGGGTAGGGTTCCAAAAGACTATAAGTCAAATAAAGTGTCCCCTTTGGGTAAAGTTATATACCAACCACTACAAATACCGACTCAACATTACATACATTGCTAACTCAGTCCACACAGCCCAGCAAAAGCAAAGATGATGCAGGTAATTAAAATTCAAAATGTGTACAGTTTTATTACAGCATACATAAAAAAACATTACATTCGTTGTGTATATCTACCAACACAACACAATCACATAAAAAATTGTAATACAGTGGGAATGAAAACATAGAAAATGGTTCTAATTAAAAGAGAAAAGGACACAATAGTCAAACATACTTGAAACAAACTCCAAATTGTATGGATATCTTAGATGGAGAGATTGTTTAGTCAAATAACTTTATGTGTCACAGTTCTAAAGTAGCATCGACGCGTTTCGGTTTTGGCAACTTCATTAAAAGCCAACACCTTCCTCAGGATTAAAATTTAATTTCCCACAAATTATGATAAATCTTCCTTGGGACAACAAAGGCCCTCCTGAAGTACAATTGTTCAATCAAGTGCGCTTTGTAGAGTGGGTCCCATTGAATGAATTCATCTTTAAAATATTCATGAATCATGGATTACATTTCCTTTGGTTCCATCACAAGGCGAACCAACGCTAATGAAGCATTATTGATTCTAAAAACACGGCTGGTGTGCGAGGCATTTATCGCAACCTAGCAGTCCTGGCTCTTGTTCCAAGTATTGTCAGGGTTAGGAAAGAAACACTCCCGAAGATAGATATGTCGGAGATACTGACGTATCTGTAACTCCTTGCGCAATGATGCGTCATACTGTAAATATGACGCATCATTGGTGGTGCAAGGAGGGCGCAGTGAAAAGTGACGCATCGCTGTTTTCACGCAGCGATGCGTCACTTTTCATAAATGAGGCCCTAGGTCTTCAGCTTCCTATAGAATTCAAGAAGTAAGGACTGATCTAATGTGCAGCACCCATTGTTCCATGCTGTAGGAGTGATGTAGTAGAAGGCTTCTGTACGTGGGGGATTTGTAGAAGTAGGAGTCCTGGCAAGTGGAGGTGTCTGGAAGGTTTGTGAAACCAAATGAGATTGTCGAGGTATGCTGGGTCAGTGTTATTTAGTGCCTTTCAAAGTGTGAGTGGCGATTTTAAATTGTGCTCTTTGGCAACGAGTAGCCAGTGGAGCTCCTTCAAGTGTGGTATGATGTGAATGTGGCATGAGAGGTTGAGATTAATTCTTCTGAACAGTCTGCAGCCTTCTGATTCATATTTGGTTGATACTAGGATAGTGGGTGTTCTTGTAGAATAGCTTGCTTGGGACCAGGGCATGTGTGCTGTTGATGATGATCCCGAGGTTCTTGGTGTGGGTGGTGGGTGTCGATCCTAACTCTGTTGGCCACCAGGTGGAGTCCCACTGTGATGTGCTCTTCCTGAAGATCAAAAGTTCAGGTCCAAGTGGTTCAAATGAAAGCGACTTTGGACAGAGGGGAAGGCGTAGACTCGTAACTCCACTTTAGAAGATAACACAGTGAAATCTATTGAAAGGTTTTTGAGTTCTTGGTGTCATATATGTCAAAACCAAGGACTTTGAAGCCAGCTAGTGTAGTAATAACTTGTGCCTATTGATTGTACCGGGATCCACAAACATTGGCTGTAAGGATTTTCCCCTTACCCTTTACATGCAGTGGTCACTGCAGCTGGTTTCTTCTATTGGCCACACTTCGATGCGGGCCCCACAATGCCTCTCTCCTGAGGGCCTTACTTTTGCACTCCTGCTGCGGTCCCTCTACTTCACTGACTCCCTCCTATGTCCCTAATTGCCCCTCACAGAATGCGTCGGCATCCACTGGAGTAATTTTGCCTTTCCCCGGGTTAGCTTAGTCAATCTGCAATGATTTCTGGGCAATGTGCTCATGCATGCTACCGTCAGTGCAGCACATTAGGGAGATTACTTCCTGTATCATGAATATAGGAATGTTGTTTAATGTAATTATTTTGCACACATGCATTAGTTTGATAGAAGAGTCCCGTAAATACCAATTGTCATTTGAAATGTTCAGTCTTATTATTGAATTTTTATCATCTCCCTCCTTCCCTAATTCAAGATGGCGGCACTTCTTTATATTACATCACATCCTGTTCAGACAATATATATTCCACCATTTCTAGTTCCAATTTACTTCCTGCTCTTTTCCTTGCTGCTTGGCCTGGGCAGCTGGAAGATTTTTCTGGTCTCCAGTTTTTCCCTTCCTGCTGGATATTCATTCAGGAGCACTACTAGACCCTCAGTTACAATCTAGCATCTGCTGCTGCCTCTGGAGATAGTAGACCGTTCCTATGAAGGAAGAGGACTTTCCAAGCATCACCAAAAAGACAAGCTCTTGACACTGGCAACTTGATCGACGATATGGAGTCCCTCCTTAGGGACCTATTCGGAGATGATAGCTTCACTTGCATGTTTGAAACTAAAAGAGCACACCACACTTTAGGCCCAAGGCACTCACTTTTGTGTCGGCATGACCCTTCAAAGCGAGATTGCTCAACTTTAAAAATCGAGACACTATACATCTATAAACACATGAAAAAAATGCTCAAAAATGAAGGGAACACTATATCTTTATATCCTGACTTCATTATGAGTGTCCTGGAGGCATGCCACCAATATCTGCCCTTAAGGCATAAACTGAAAAAGGCAGAAGTGCAGTATGCAATGCTGTACCAAGCAAGCCTAAAGAATATGCATCCCAACAAATCTCATGTGTTTGCTATGTCAGAAAGTGCTGGGCTTTATGTTAAAAAATTCTGACATCTCCTAGGATGACAGCATCTAAGGTTTCTTAGACTGCAGAAGTTAAACACAGTATTGCTGACTAACTTTATTTTTCATATGATGGTAGTGTATGCGATGACTGAATGTATGTTGTCGAACGTCAAATCTCTCATTTGACCAATGTCACGCGATACAGTCCGTTTACCTATTAGGTCTTAAAAAACACCTTTCTCCTTGAGGGTGTTGGCCAGCTGGCTGTTAAGACTTCCCCTCGGTTATAGTGCATGATAGTTGGCCTTGCAGTGTTGAATTTTCTTTTGCATGTATGTTGGAGGATGTTTGACCTTTGGGAGAGCAATTCTCCAGCTGGTTGGGATGGCTGGAGTGGGTGGTGGTGGTTGGGCTGGGCAGATGTTTTTGCTTCACTCTATGCACATGCTAACACAATACAAAGTTAGCATTTTGATGGATAATCTCAGTGAAAAGCATGGACTGGCACACTGACCATATGAGTCAAGCCACCAGATCTTAGCTCCATTAACAGATGGTAGGTGTGGTAATGACAACATTTTGCCTATTAACTTGGAATGTTATAGGACTAAACAATCCTTACAAAACTTGACAGATAATAGCATATTTTGACTGCCACAGCGCATGCAAACTGCACAATGGCTACATACTCCTCCTATTCTAGAGGAATGATTATCCTAATAAAACAAGTCACTTTGTTTTGCTGTCTCCAGGTGGCAATGATGCAGCAGTCTCTACAGTATAATCTTAGGGATATTTTGTGGTAAGCACATAATGTTAATAAATACATATGGCCCAAATGTAGGTGATACAGGATGCATTGAACAGGTATGGAATATCCTTTGCGTCTTAATCTTTACTATTGGGAGCAACTTCAATTTTGTGCTCGGCAAACTTGTGGACAGATTGCACAAATTGGAGCACACATACCACTCAGCAGCACAAGTGCTTTTAAATATCATGCATACTCCACCATCATAGTAAACTTTAATCGATCTATAAAAGTAGACCATAAAAGTACAATAAAAAAGGAAAACAGTACAGTACAATAAATAAAAAACAGTTTATTTTCCAGTGCATTATAAAAATGGTTCATAAAAAGGCAATATCACATTTTAACAGCATCCTAGTATTAGTTTTACATTTTGAGCTGAAATCAAAAGGAAATGGGGAGGGCAAAAACCTCGACTATGAGTCCACTATGCTATCCCACCTGCCTGCGTTTCTCTTACAATTATCAAAATGCATTAAAAAACGTTGTACAGTATTTATAACAAAAAAATAAGGGAATAAGTTACATTAAAAACACTCAGTGTTCATCATGTAAGGAACTTATAACGGTACAGTTCATCAAGCCCGGCCTCCTGAATTACAATAGTGATGAGACGGGCTATGACCATAAGAGTCACGATGGGAACGAGTTACGTTCTAACCACCATTAATCAGAACTGGATCTGAGCCTGACCGCAGACCTTGAAAAACTGAGAACATGTAATACTGAATTGCTGGAAAGCAATTGTAAAAAAAACAAAAGCAGGTCTGACATGTCTAAAATTTGCCTTTTTTTAAATGGGGATAAGGTAGCACTTTCTTGGTACCTCATAAAAACTGCAAAACATTAAAAAGTGCATCATGTGCTGTGGAGACTTCCAGTCAGAGCCACAGTTAGAAAGACTCTGGCCCCTGTACACCTCATGCGGGTGGGCCAGAAGATATTGAGAAAGTTCCAAATGAAACTTGGTAGGCAAAAATCGATCATGGCTGCTATCAAGACATAAAAGGTAAGGCTTGGTCGATGACACAGTTTTCAGTAAAGAATGCCTATGCATGCTGGGCTTCCTCAACTCCACTTGTTCCCTGTCCAGCTGCCACTTTTTAAAGAAGTTCTCTCTGACCCAACACTTGTCACTCTACACATTTTCTCAAGGTTGGTAAATAGATTTCCCCTTCCCAAGCCCACAAATCAATCCCTGATGTACTTGAGCCAGGGAATATGATAACAATAATCCAGAGAGAGGTAGTCACTTAAAATGTCCTTACTTAAGGCAATTCCTTTCCTAAGCCACAAATACATACTCACAGTGTGACAGAGATATAGTAACACAGACATCTCACTTTTGGGATAGGTACCCATATCTCCTCAGTGCACAGGTCCTGTTCCCATTTGGGACTTTTGGGTAGGGACTCAGGATATCTGTACATGGATCAAAGAGTTTGATCATTCCCCACACACTATCAGATCAATCCCCAGTTAGACTTCTCGTAGACGTTCCTGCTTCCCAACACCAAACCTACACTTGGTACTTATCAAAACAAACTTTTAACAATACATAGTTCAGGAAAAAGGTGGGAATTGAGATTAGTACATATTTCAAACTTAATGAGGGGTCAATGGGCAAGGTGATCACCATCTGAGAGGGGTTTAAGGCATACAGTATGGGGATATGCACAGCGAAATAACATTACATCCAAAAAGCGCTTCACAATCACTTATATAATTACAAAAAAAAATTAGCTCACCTGAAAAGACATATATGCATGATGAAAATCACAAAGATTTAGCGACTATGAAAAACAACCTAGTAGAATTTGCTGAGCTAGCAGAACAAGATGTTGATGATCTAGTTAAATAATATACAGTGAAGAAGCGGCCTGGCAGAACTCTTGCTGCATTGACAGGACCTTCGTTGTTGATGCATAATATTGCATGTATTAAAGACGACAATGGAAATATGCTATATGAAGTGCAACAAATGCCTTCTGAATTTGCTTTATATTACTCTAATCTATCTAACTCCTGTGAATCTCACTCTGCTGCGGTGTGCGGGAAACAACCTTTCCAACACAACTTTTACAACGCACTACCATTACAACGCAGTCATTACAATGCAACATCCTTTACAACGCATGCCATTACAATGCACCCATTACCACGCATGACACTACAACGCATACACTTACAACTCATGTCATTACAATGCATACCATTAAAACGCATAGTACCCTTACACTATCCAACACTTACCCTACTGTTGCACCCCCTGGAGTTAGAATAGTAATTTTTACCCCTACACTATCCAACACTTATCCTATTGTTGCACCCCTGGAGTTAGAATAGTAATTTTTACCCCTATACTATCCAACACTTACCCTACTGTTGCACCCCCCTGGAGTTAGAATAGTAATTTTTACCTCTACACTATCCAATACTTACCATACATGCAATGTAATGGTATGCGTTGTAATGGTATGCGTTGTAAAGGTGGTATGCGTTGTAATGGAATGCGTTGTAAAGGTAGTTTTAAAAAAATCGTTCTAATGGCATGCGTTGTAATGGAATGCGTTGTAAAGGATGTTGCGTTGTAAAAAATGCTTTGTAAAGGTATGCGTTGTAAAAGTATGCGTTGTAACGTCATACATCCGCGGTGTGCTCACAACTTTTTGACAGCATTGTCTTGACATGAATTGATCAAGATCCAGGTTATCCTGAAAAAACATATATTAGGTTATCCTGAAAAAACATATAATCACGGCAATTTAAGTGCATGTCCATGTGATAACCTATCACCTCAAACAGAATTATACATATATTATTATTTTGCAGCCTATATGAGAATGAAAGGAATGTCCACCTCAAACCAATTGTAAAGAAAATAATTTTTAAGCAGTGCCGGGTAGCAATATACTTTCTAAAAACACTCCCTGACCCTTTGGTTTGATATTCAGTTGCGACATTCCTATGGGCCTGCATGAGAAAGAGGAAAGGGACAGCACGTAGATTACTGAGCTCGCAAAACAACAACACAAGTATCTAGATTTAGTATATGAAAAGCTTCTCTTTTTTAGCACTTTTATCTATCTTCATCTTTATCTTTGAATTGTGATGAAATATTTGTAATTTTAAAGATAGAATATTGAAATATTTTTAAATGTGATTTATTTATATGTGCTTTTCTCATCTTTTTTAACATGATCAAATAAAGATGAATTGATTGATTGACTGAAGTGCAACAAATGCCTTCTGAATTTGCTTTATATTACTCTAATCTATATAACTCCTGCGAATCTACCTCTGCTGCGGTGTGCTCGCAACTTTTTGACAGCATTGCCTTGGCATGAATTGATCGAGAGCACCAGCAATTTCTGGCAGAACCCATCACAATAGCTCTGGTAAATCTCTCGGCAATTATGTCCTCCATACAGAATTTTATAAAACATACTGCCACTTATTGTCCCCCAAACATTTGCAACTGTGTGCTGAGGTCCTAACAAAGGGTGTCCTCCCAACCTAGTTGTGTGAAGTGATTCTTATCACTCTGTTAGGACCAAATATATCTACAGAACACTGAAATTCTTATCAACCCCTCTCTCTTATCAAAATGGATACCATCATTTTTTCCCTGATACTAGTGAATATATAGATACCCTTGCTGCTGGCATTGGTGTTACCTGATCATTCAGGATTCATCCAGGGTAGCTGAACATCCCACAATCTATGTTGCCTGTGTGTGCTCCTACACCAACATAACTTTGATATAAAAGGGGTGGCTGTGTTTTTAATGCCACCAAGGCATTTAAATGGGGCTTTTTATTTGCTGTACTTAACAGAATGAGTCTACCCCATAACTTTGTCAATTGGATCAGATTACTATATGCCCAACCTCTGACCAGAATTGTCATGAATGGCTTGCTATCAGACTCTATTAGTTTCAAGAGGATTACCAGACAGGACTGCCACCCTTCTACCATTTTATTCACTATTGCGTTAGAGCCCCTTGCCTGCTAAATTAGACAACACCACACTGCTAGAAGGCTTCATTTCACCACCAGGTACTTAATCATGTAATTTTATGTAGACAATATTACACTCTACTTATGTAACCTCTAGATAAGTCTCAGCCCAGTCAATGGGGAGTTTACGCACCTTAAAAGACTATCTTGAATAGCCATAAATTGGAAAACAATCTTCTCTCTACCCCCCCGAATCCAAATCCACGCCTGCGTCACTTTCCTTACCCAGGTTCCAGACCTCGGTTAAGTATCTGGGCATCTGGATTAGCTGTAACAGAGCTAAGGTTCTATTAAAGACCTATGGCGTCTCGATGAATAACATTAGGAATCGGATCAAGAGATGGTGTGACCTGCAGTTATGACCTGGTGGTTAGGCTGGCATTCACGAAAAAGATTCTACTACCTAACCTTTTATACTTATTTTACAATGTTTCCATCAAATTGAACCAACACTTTTTCAAATGTCTACGATCACTTATGACCAGTCTTGCCTTGGCAGGAAAACACCCCGCATTTGATGGGAAATTCTCTTGCTACTGTATGAGCAGGGCGCCCTGGCCGCTACAGAGTTTGAATGATATGATTGGGGCGCGCAAGTACAATTTGTATATTATTGCCTTCTTTCATCCGTTTTTATGTCACATTTGTCAATCGAAACAGCTACAGCTCTCCCTTTAAGTATGCGTGCATTAGTGGGACAATCCACTGGTCTAGACTTAACAGAAATAACACCATCGCATGCACACAAATTCTATGGAATAAATTCCACAAAGGAGCAGCATATCCAGGACCAATTTTATGAGGTTTTGGTGAATGGCAGCGCCACAAGGAATCCTGCTGTGCTGCCGTGCGCCCAAACAAAAGGGTAGGAATGCCCTGTATCTATGTGATATGGTGCATTCCTGTCCTTTTCCCCAGCACCGGCACACAATGGGCTGCCACGCGCCACCATGGTACAAGGATGCCGGCGTTACTGGGCGGATTGATGTTGTGCAAGGAGGGACACATTCCTGCACAAAATCAAACAATTCAGGGGATGTCCTCTTACTGTGTGTGCTGCAGAATGCAGCACACATAGAAAAAGGAAAAAATGAGGAGAAATGAAAAAATGTATCCTCGTTGCTCCTCCTTAATGCCACCCAAGGGGTGGCGTTAGATTCTGACGCATTCTGGGGAACCTGACCTTATGGGCCAGGCGGCGCAGGGCACGCCTAGGATCTCCGGGTTCACCTGCCTAGACAGACAGAGACACGAGACACTCTATTAGGCGTAGAAAAGCAGATTTATTAGCTGCAGCTAAGCACAGTTATCTAAGAAGTACCACACAGGTAGGTTCTCAAGAGACTGCCACTTCATTCCATGGCGAACAGTCTATTATACAGAACAAGTTTACAATGACAACTCCCAATACACACAAAACTGACAAATAGGAATAGTTCGAAAACAAGCTATCGGATGTCTAAAACACACCCTCCTTTCAGACCCCGTGTGCTCTCCTCCCCTCAAGTTAATCAACACTAGTGCCCGTAATTCAATTTGCAGGTGGTAGAACATGTGTAGAATGCTTCAAAGGAAGGGCTATGTAACAAGAGAACACACGAAGAGAATGGTGAAGGCCAGTTAAACAAGATAAAGTAGAGAAGAATGGTGGGACCCAAACAGTGGAGTAAGACATGGATTAATCAGTCTAGACGTGGCTTTACGAACTCGGCCAGACCCTGACATCGGTTTCGTAAACATGGACAAAGGGTTTGTTCTTTAACAGAAAAGACACGGAGCAGCTGAAAAGGCAAAAACACCATATTTACTGCGTTAGCCGTGCTGCCTGAGTGAGGCAACACAAAATGGCGGCTAAGCACAAAATGATGGCTGAATACGAAGCGGAGCCGAAAACTACGTAACCTCAGACCCTCCTTTTGCCATACTCAGGCAAAGCACAAAGGGACCCATGTTAGTCTGAGTCGATATCAATGGTCATGAGGTCGTTGAGGTGTTGCTGCACCATCATCCTAATATTCTCTGTCTGCTGTGCTACTGGCTTGGAGACACAGACAGTGGCACAAAGTCCACAAATGGCTGGGCCACACTGTAAACAGAGACAACAAGAAAAGATGATTGCTAGAATCATTCCAAGGAAAGTTAGCACTTTCCATCCCCAAGTGGACAGTAGTCCCCACAACCATCCCATCACAGTCCAATCTCCAGTGTCCTGATGTATAGACTCGGAGATGACATGTAGCTTAGAGATGGCTTGGTATACTGTAGGGGCATTGTCAGGAATATAAATGCAGCAACTAGATCCAATCAGTTTACAGACTCCTCCTCTATCTGCATGAACTATGTCTAGTACCATCCTATTCTGTAAAGTCATAAGACGATCCGCCTGAAGTTCAGCCGTCAAATTTTTCAATGCTCCAGAAGTTACATTTATTGTGGCATCGACCACGCAAACTAAGTGTCTAATGTTTCTGCTGTTGACCATCGGACCCCAAAAGGGAAGAAACCCTTTCAAAAAATCTCCTCCCTCTTGTCCAGCTGTGTCTTCCGAGTCTACAACTCCTCTACCAAATCTCTTTCTATGGTGATCAGCAGGAGCAGTATATGTAGGGGGAAGGAGAAAAGCTATATAACATGTTCCCGAGAAATATGTGGGAAGCCATGTATAAGCTCTGTCGTGACAGATAAAATATGTACCTTGAGATGGCACTAACGGTGAAGAAATCAGGGGTGTATAGACATATGTATGGGAACAGTTAACCTTCTCTTGCTTAATTTTTGTATTCTGGCCATTTATTTGCAGACACAAATGACCTCTTTGGCGTAGGACCCAAATCGGTGTAAATCTCTTCTGTTTAACCTTGTCAGTGAGGCTGAGAGTATAACGAGTCACATTCCACCCATCATATGCTTTCTTCTCATCTTTGGGAATCTTGCTAATGTCAGCAATCTTTGCCATAGTTACAATACCCTTTATCAAAGGACTGTGACTGAAATCCACTCCACCATTATAGGACACACCAGGAGGATATCGAAGTTGATTCTGGTATGCATTGGAGAACATAGCCAGATAAGCCCAAGCAGAACCTTCGTACGAAAATGGGGGGACTAAATATGGCATTCCTCTTTCTGTATTATGCGGTATAAGACCACAAACCCAACAATCAGTAGTATTTACTATCAATTGATGCTGGTGTAACAATTGAAGGAACGAATTGTTAAGATATTCCATTCTTCTCATTTGCTCGTGGTCTGGGAGTGAGTAAAATTTATGCGGATAAACAGTAGTAGAGAAAATTAGAGGAACAGAAGTAGGAACAGGTGCTAACTGTAGGATATGTATAAGCCATCCTATGCATGCAAATAAACTACATAAACATACTAAACCACACAATGCTACGCCACAACGACTAAATAATAAGTTCTTATAATGATCTCTTTTCATCATTTTAATATCACTCCCTTTTCCTGCACTATCCATTACTATAAAGGCGTTGCTCACGATAATCTTCCTTAATCACTTGGCTGTGATTGTTAGCCGTCCTATGACACTGCAAGTCCTGTTGACCTAGTCACTATTCAGGTCACAGCTCAAGACTCCTACCGTGACCCTGCAACTTGATGGATAAAGGAAAAAGGAACGTTTCTTTTTGAAATACAAACAAAATTATGAAACACAAAATTAATTGTCTTTAGGCAACCTCCTTCTCAGATTGTATAGTCTCTTTCCAGGTGTCGTTTGGTCCTTAAATACATTTTCTGGATCTGTCGTATTGAGTCTTAAATGTAAAGGTACAGCTTCCTGTAAGACGTCATCTTCTTCCTTCTCCGAGCTAGTCCAATCCAGGCGTGCACTGTTGAACGGTACAAATCTGGGTACCTTCTCGTTTTCGTTATCACCAACACCTTCTCGGACCCACTGGTCAAAAGGTAAAGGCAATGGTACCCGTTTGCAATGCACGCCGTGGATCCAGTTTTTCTTTCCCAGGACCTTGACAGCTGTACGAGTGGTTAGCAACACTTGTCTCGGCGGCCCCCAACGAGGTTCCAAGTTCTTTTTCCTCTGGAAATTCTTCAGACAGACCCAATCCCCAGGTTGGATGGAGTGTCCTGGATCTGAGGAGGCCTCCGGCAAAACGTTTTGTACCTGTTGACGAATAACATGTAATTTAGTGATGAGGTCATGCAAGTAGTCAACCAACAGCGGATATGGAATGTCTGAGTACTTTTTGGGTCTGGGGACTCCCCAAACATTGGCTGGGCGTCTAAAAACAATCTCATATGGGCTAAGCCCCAAACGAGAATGAACAGTCGTTCTAGTTGAAAGAAGTGCCAAAGGCAAGGCATCTGGCCAAGAAAGGCCTGTGCTGGCCTGAATCTTTGCTAACTTAAGTTTGAGAGTGCCATTATAGCACTCTACCAGACCCGCTGACTGAGGATGGTTTGCCGCATGAAACTTTTGTCTAATACCCAGGCCCACACACACCTTCTGCATAATTTGGCCTACAAATTCACTTCCATTGTCACTCCAGACAATGCGCGGCAAACCAAACCTTGGGAAAAATTCCTTCAAAAGGATTTTTGCAGTGGACAAGGCAGTGTTGTCCTTTAGGGGGTAGGCCTCTATCCATCTGGAAAAGGCACAAACCACCACCAGGACATACTTGAGATTGTTAAAACGTTCCATATGGATATAGTCTATTTGCAGTACCTCAAATGGGTACGTAGGGGGAGCAAAGTGACATGCTGGAGTTGTAGTTCCCTTTCCTGGATTGTGCATCAAACAAACAATGCAATGTTTCACCACATTTTCTGCACATTTAGGAATACCTTCATTTTGCCATACTGGAGCTAAAAGTTTGCATATACCCCTTGAATTAATATGGGCTGGTCCATGAGCCATAGTAACTACAGGCAGTACATACGCATCCGGTAACAACCATCGCTGATGCTCTGACAATTCCGTCCAACATCCCATTGTATCCAACATTCCCGTACTCTCTCTCCACGCACTCAATTCTTTCTCGGTGGCCTCCTTCTGAATCGCTTTCACGCTTTCTACTGTGTCTTCACACATACCACCTTCTGCGACCCATCTTGCAGGGCCCGCAACATACATGCGACTTTCAACATTCTTCGCCGTTTCCCTCGCTATTTCATCCGCAAACGCATTTCCTTGACCCACGTCATCAGTAATCTTTTTATGTGCACTGCACTTTACAATCCTATTTGAGTAGGCAAAGCAAGTGATTCAAGAAGGTCAGTCACTAACTGACCATGCTGTATTTTAGTGCTGTGGGAGGTAAAGAATCCTCTTTCCCTCCACAAACGACCAAAACTATGGGCAACGCCAAACGCATATTGGCTGTCGGTATAAACAGTCACTCTTTTCCCTTTCACCAACACACATGCTCTTGTCAATGCAATCAACTCTGCTGTTGCGCTGAATTCTGCGAAATACGTGCAGCTTCTACCACTGTGTGCAAGGTTGTAACAGCATAAGCAGCTGTCGTCTCGCCATTAGGAAGCTTGAAACAAGACCCATCTACCCACAGGATCCCATCCGGATCCACAAGTGGTGTATTCTTCAGATCTATTCAACCCTTTGTTTCTTGTTCTGTACGAAGAAAACAATCATGCTGATCTTGTACATTTTTCTCATCCAAAATAGGCAACAATGTTGCTGGATTCAAAACATTACATCTTTTTATATGTATATGGCTAGCTAAAAGTGTCAACTCATATCCAGACAAACGGGCGCTCATTAAGTGCTGGGTTTTCGTCCTGTTAAGAAGAGTATCTACTGCATGTGGCACCATAACATTAAGAGTATGATCTAACACTAGTCCAGCAGATTGGCAAATAGAAATCACCGCTGCTGCTGTTGCTCTAAGGCAACTGGGTAATGCCTTAGGTACCGGATCTAATGTAACCAAAAAATAGGCACACGGCCTTTGTTTGTCGCCAAATTGTTGTGTCAGAACTGATAATGCTCAACCTTCCCTTTCATGAACATAGAGTGTAAAAGGTTTACTGTAATTTGGAGTACCCAACACAGGAGCAGAACACAAAGCAGTACGTAAATCAGAAAAACTCTTTTGACATTCATCAGTCCAAGGAAGAGGCTGGGGCCTATCTTTAAGAGTGAGTGCCAACAGAGGCTTAGCAAGTAGGGAAAAAGTTGGAATCCACTGTCTACAGTAGGAAGTAATGCCTAAGAAAGCACGCACCTCTCTTTGTGTGGATGGTACAGGCATCCGTGCAATTGCATGAATACGTTCTGGGGTCAATCGCCTTCCCTCCTTTGACAAGAGATGACCTAAATAGGTAACCTCTTGTCGGCAATATTGCAACTTAGAAGATGATACTTTATGATGTAAATCAGACAAATGTTGTAAAAGCGACACAGTTGCAGTTTTACAGACATTTTTTCGAATCAGCAGCCACTAATAAATCATCCACGTATTGGATAAGAGTAGCACCCGAGGGTAAAGAAAAGGTGTCAAGCTGGGATTTCAAAGCTTGGCTGTATATTGAAGGACTTTCACAATAGCCTTGAGGTGCACCCTTAAACCGGAAGCTTCGGCCTCCAAGAGAGAAGCCAAAGAGATCCCTACTCTCCTCAGCAATAGGAATGCTAAAGAAAGCATTTTTGAGATCAATAACCGAAAACCAAACTGCTGAAGCAGGAATCATAGTGAGTAAAGCAGTGATGTCTGGCACAACAGGAAACCGAGGGACAACAATTTTGTTGACCTCTCGAAGATCAATTACAAAACGGTACACAGGTGGCTGAGAGGGATCAGTACGTTTAAGAATAGGTAAAACAGGGCTATTGCAAACATTCCCTCTAGTCTCTTCGACCACACCCTTCTGAACCAAGTCATGAACAATAGCCAACAAAGCTCTCTCACCATCGTTAGATATTTTATATTGAGGAACAGGTGGCAGCTTAACGTCAGGCTTAACAGTAATCACATACGGTGGAATTTGCAATAAACCAACATCATTCGGACCCGTAGCCCAAAGTGTAGCAGGAAGTGAACGTAGTTCAAGTGGTAGCTGTTCTTTAGATACATACATCGGAGAAGTCAATTTATCACCCAAGGTGAGATGTACACCAGAGTGTGAACAATACAGCGTAGCATGCAAACGTTTCAATAAGTCCAAACCCAGTAAATTCTCTCCACAACCCGTTGTTAAAAGAAGCGGAGCTTCCAAATCGTACGGACCAATAGAAATGGGCAAAGGACAAGAGACCGGGTTAGTAACTGGGGTGCCAGAGAATCCTACAGAAACATTTGTGAAGCCAGACAAAGGTGCCCCAGGGAGTTTGGAATGCATTATGGAACTTCTCATTGCACCAGTATCCAAGAGAAATGGTTCTGTAACACCCAATGCTACAACATTAACATAAGGTCCTTCCTGATCCACTGGAACTGATACGACTCCCTTACTTTGTCTATGGCTGTCCTAGCTAGTATGAAAATCAACGTCCTCATTATCGAGACAATAGTCATCATTGTAATATTGTGCGGACTGGGAATTCCGCTGATCAAAATGATTCGTAGAGTCCTGAGGGGGAGAGGGACGTCGTTCCTGAGTCGACGCACCACGTTCCCTACCTCTGGATGCGGACCGAGAATCACCACGACCCCGAGGTGCTAACGATCCACCATAACGCTGCAATAAAATCGGACAAGCATTCTTAAAATGACATTCTTCTTTGCAATAGGCGCATTGATTAGGACCCAACGGAACTCGCGAAGCTGAGGATACCGGTTTCTGCAACAACTTCTGGAACTGTGGAGGCTCTTGAAATTGGGGCTGAGCAGAACGAGGGGGATAAGCCTGTTGCAGAAGAACCTTCGTTTTCAAGTCCTTAGTCTTTTTCTCCGCTTTTTCCTTATCTTCCTTATCCCTATTCTCATAATATTGAGCAGTAGCCAATATCTGGGCAGTTGAAGAAATGGCCCACAAACTCTCTGATTGTTTCAATTTATGTGATAATTCTCTAAGTAAATTGAAGACAAATTTATCTACGAACAATCGTTGTCCACCTTCAGTACTCATGTCTTGACCACTATGATCGATGAAAGTCTCTTCGAAACGAGTAAAGAAATCGGAGAAACTTTCATCCGTCTTTTGTTTGCACGCCGCTAACTTATCCCAATTAACGCGCACCGCAGGCATCATAGTTTTCATCAGATCTATTATTTTACCAGGCAATTCCGTAATTAAATCATCAGGTTTGGCACCACCTATTTGTCCTGCATCTGCGGCTAAAATAGCAGCCCAATTACCGCCTAAAGCTTGATCATGATCTTGTTTACGAATCCTGGTCCATATCGCTTGTGGGACTACATTTCCCTTAAGTAAATCAATATCTGCCAAATTCATAATGCAGGCATCAACAGTCTGGGACAACTCTTTATAATACCCAGCAGGATTCTTACGAGGGTCCGGTAAAGACTGTTTAAGTGCCAATACTTCTGACCTTTTCCAAGGATCATGTACCCATATAGGCTGAAAATGAGCAGGAACAGGCGGATTAGCGTTTGCATCTCCAGCTCTCCATATCGGAGGAACTTCTCGCATAGGATATTGCGCCATTTTACGACAAACCGTAGGATCAGGCTCAAGAGAATTTTGAGAGAAAAAGGCGGACCGAAAAGCAACAAGCTTTTGAATGGCACGCTCTACAGCAGGACCCACAATAAGTCCCTTATCAAATTGATTCTGTACTTCGAATAAATCCGGAGGGGGTGAATCCAAATCCACATCTCCCCTTCCTTTAATAAGAATATTGCACATAGCATTGAAAACGTATCTCTGTGTAGGCGCATTCCATTGAAGGAAAGTATCTAAAATATCACGTACACTATACTGTACACTACTCACAATCCAATTACGAGCAAGAGAATCTAACTTAGTCCGTTCTTCCAAATCTGGAATCTGACTACGAGATTGTCTCCTAGACGATGCAGGAGAAAAGTAAAGAGGCCCAAGAAAAGGACACAAAAGACCTGAAACAGTGTCGACTAAACGTTGTCGAACTGTAGGGGAATCTGACACTAAAACAGGAGACAACGTATTCTGTAAAACAGAAGAAGAATCTGTAGCAAAAGAAACGACAGATGAAGGAGACAGAGGCACAGAAGATTGGGGTACAGAAGTCGCTGGCAAAGGGGGTGGAGCTGGAATCACAGGAATAGGCAATTGTGCAGGAACCAAAACAGCTGGATTAACAGCAGGTTGTAATGGCGGTGCATTAGCACCTAACACATAAGGTGGAAGTAATGTCAGCAGATGGGACATAAAAGAATCTTCGTCAGGATTTTTACTCTTTGATGCAGTAGGTAACACGGGATAACATCTATCTATTGCCATACGATGTTGTCTTTCCGACACCTAAATCACCTGATCAGCTTCGTCATTTTTAAACTGTTGGGCAGCCTGTAAAATTGTCATGCTCTGCTCTTTCTTGTCTTTCTTCATTTGCTTAATTTCTTTCTGTTTGGCTTCCTTACGCCAGAGGCGGAAAGAGTCAAACATTGCCGGCCGGGCTTTTCTCTTAAATAGAATTGCTTCCAAATTATCTAATATATCAGGCTCAAAAGAACCATTGTGTGGCCACTGTAGAACACCATCTTTCTTGGTATATCGGATCCATGTTTCGTTAAAAACAATAGGACCCAAACCATGTTTTGAGTAGAGCTCGTAAGTGGGAGTTCCAACTGGAGGAATCGGACAAGAATCCTCTAGCCGGGAATCCCTAGGACAACCAAAACAACAACATTTCCTAAACGTATTAAATCCAGGCATTTCGTAACGAACTGGACTTCCTTACAAACGTCAAGGGGGGGTTTTAGACAATATAGTCACAGCACAAACATACTTACCCCTTGGCATCGGTTAGCACGCTAATCGAATAACAAAAACAAAAACAAAGAGTGGGCGCTACCCACGAATACTTACCTAAGTGTTTTTCTCACGCCAACAGATGTCCGTCTATCGTCTCGCGATACCAATCATCACCAGAGGGCCAAGGCAGGGCGACAGTCAGGGCAGCAGTCGTCAGCAGCCGTCGGGAAGGAGTAGCCGCGCTTTAAAAGACCTTCGGTCCACTTCGACATGCAGGGGTCGCTCACGTGGTTCGCGAAATCCTCCGGAATTTTCTTGCGAAGCTCCTCTCGACTCTCGGGCAAAAACTACTACCGCTGAAGTCGCCCACACGTTGGGCCGCCAATTGGGGAACCTGACCTTATGGGCCAGGCGGCGCAGGGCACGCCTAGGATCTCCGGGTTCACCTGCCTCGACAGACAGAGACACGAGACACTCTGTTAGGCGTAGAAAAGCAGATTTATTAGCTGCAGCTAAGCACAGTTATCTAAGAAGTACCACACAGGTAGGTTCTCAAGTGACTGCCACTTCATTCCGTGGCGTACAGTCTATTATACAGAACAAGTTTACAATGACAACACCCAATACACACAAAACTGACAAATAGGAATAGTTCGAAAACAAGCTATCGGATGTCTAAAACACACCCTCCTTTCAGAACCCGTGTGCTCTCCTCCCCTCAAGTTAATCAACACTAGTGCCCGTAATTCAATTTGCAGGTGGTAGAACATGTGTAGAATGCTTCAAATGAAGGGCTATGTAACAAGAGAACACACGAAGAGAATGGTGAAGGCCAGTTAAACAAGATAAAGTAGAGAAGAATGGTGGGACCCAAACAGTGGAGTAAGACATGGATTAATCAGTCTAGACGTGGCTTTACGAACTCGGCCAGACCCTGTCATCGGTTTCGTAAACATGGACAAAGGGTTTGTTCTTTAACAGAAAAGACACAGAGCAGCTAAAAAGGCAAAAACACCATATTTACCGCGTTAGCCGTGCTGCCTGAGTGAGGCAAAACAAAATGGCGGCTAAGCACAAAATGGCGGCTGAATACGAAGCGGAGCTGAAAACTACGTAACCTCAATTCTCAAGTTTACGATTTCTCATAAATCTGGGAATGCTTCAGGCTCTATGGGTGTTGCATGGGAACACCCACAGCAACACCCATGGAACGCCCCTTTGATGAAGTGTTCTGCATGAAAGGAGCACATATCTACAAGGCCATAAAAAGCCACATAAAATAGCCGTATGTGGCCTTGTAAATATGCTGGGGCACATTGCGCCACGGAAACATAAAAAAAGTGATGTTCCGGTGCCACAGTGGGCCTCATTAGTGAGGTCCCCAGTGCTGTATGCACTGGAATCAGTATCCTCTAAATGAATTGGCACAAGAATCTGTAATTATGAGAAGATCAAATACAAGCACAGGATGGCAACATTTGTGTACTACTGTGTCACAATACCCCGAGCAAGCAGACCCAAAGACTTCTGGGCACCATTGCAATTGTTCCTGGCAAAAATAGGCTCTGATGAGGAAGGGATATACGCAAAAAATGAATGTCCAGATTTACATTTTGCATCAGATTTGTGTCGATTTGTTAATGTAGGCTGGCGCAAAATGTATGTCTGTATTTACTAACCCACACAAAGCCCAATATGCATGGCTTTTCATTGCTTAGTTAAAAAAAAGTAACACAAGGCAGCGCTATTATTTCCATCCGTTTCTTTGCATCTGGGAGGCACTCCATGGCCAGTGCATGGGTGTTCCCAAGCATCCACCCATGGATTTTGAAGCAAACCCAGATTTACCAAAGACAGTAAAATGGTGTGCCTACCTGAGGCTGGGGTAACAAGGAGAATTATCTTCATTTCTCCTTGTTTTTGTGAATTAAGATATTCCTCGTGCACACTAAAAATACTGTCCGTAATGCAGACACCCTTGCACCCTCGTGCAAGGGTGCCTGTGCTGGTGAAAGGCTGCCTGAAATGTGCCAGCACAATGAGAGAGAAGAAGTGCACTACGTCTTAGTAGATATGAAGCATTTCTGCTCTCTCCCTTTCATGCAACGCATTGCAACAAGTTACCTTTCTATGTTGTGTTGCATAAAAGGTTAGTAATTCTGTCTTGAAGTAGAGATGGGACTTTGTGGCAGGAGCTGGTTGTCTGAGGGAAAAGTGGGGTGGGGGGATTGCTGCGCCTACATGATAGATCTCTCTCTGGTCTTATGATCTGGTGAAATACATACACAGTACCTTATATCATTGTTATTGTTGTACCAATGCATGTATATCTCTGTTGTCTCACACTTCTTAAATAGTTGTACTAATTGACTTATCATATGATGATAGGCAAATGGATTTACACTCTGGGATGATGTTTTGTTTTTTATTGTCATTTTCTGTATTGGAAATTTCAATCAACAAATGTAAATACATAAATAAATTGGAAACTAGCCCTTTAGTACCCCATATTAGCAACAATCATAAATACTCCCACGGATTTGGTGATGCACATTGAACATCACTTCTGTCTCGTGTCTTGATACAGGGAAAGGCATTTTTCCAAAGCTACCTTTAGCCCATACACAGATATGGCTTGGTGAACAAGACATCCTCAATCCTGGTTCGGACAGGAGCGGGAAGCAGAGATCATGCCTTTCTTCGCTTGGTAATAATTTCCAAATATAATCGTCTGTGAAAATGTTGACTTTTCTAAGTATTCCTGTATCTCAGGAGAGCTTCTGGAGCTGAGTAATCTATGTAGCACCAGTGGTATCTGGGTGCAGTCACAGTTTTTAAAAACATTTTTTTAGAATTTTATATAGTGTGAACTAGACCCAAGGATATCAAGTATCAGAACGCATTACAGGAGCACCAGTTGCATTACAGATGGACACATTCATTTTTGATAGACACAGGGAAATTTGGGGGCAAATTTACAAGCCCCTTACGCCAGATTCGCACTGCCGTTCTGTCACTTTTGTGACGCAGAGGCGGCGCAAAACCAGAGCAATGCTGCGGGATATTTACAACGTGAAGCATCTGGGAGATGCGTCACGTTGTAAAGCCCTGCGTTCCTGCGCAGGGGGTGCATTCCAGAGCAGGAACGCTTCCTAAAAGTGGCTGAGTGAAATGTACAAGATTTCACTCAGCCACTACAAGATTTCACTCAGTCACTTTTAAGGCCATGCTGCGTCAAAACCCTGCGCCTGCTTGAAGCAGACGGAAGGATTGACGCAGCATGTTAGGGATAGGGGCACCCCGAGCCTTGATGGAGCTGTGTTGCGCTTGCGACGCAACTCCAGCAATGCGCCGCCTTTCCCCCAGGGGATGCGGCACACATCTGCCCATCCGTGCGTCACAGTGCGCCGCATTGTAAATGCGGCGCATCAGTGGTGGTGCACGGGTGGGCAGATGCATCGCAACTCTTCTGTTGCATCCCTGTTGATTAGCAGAGATGCACCACAAGTAGTAAATCTGCCCCTAAGTTATTTGCCCAGAATCAGAGGATGTTAAGCATCATTGCCGAGACGTGAACCCAGTTCCCCAGCTTTGAGGTCGACCACTCTGGCCATAAGGCTACATCCTCTCACCTAGTTAGTAGACTAGGAGAGACAGTTAGGTTTCATTGAAAGTATATGACTCCTATGGTGAGAAAGCCACTAGTATAATTAATTACAGTGCAGGTGAAAGGCTCACTGATTCGAAAAGCATTATCAAAGGAGTGCAGAAAGAATGCAAGCTGTCTCTAGTCTTATCTGACAGCTACGTGGACAAGCCCTATGTTTCTTTAGGGGGGGTGAAATTGATGTAACATCAATGGTTTCACTTTCTATGCCCCTTTAACTTTTCGCAAACGAAGCTGATGTATTGACACACATGGGCAACACCCTAGTTACCCTTTTAGCTGATTCCTATTAATTCTGCGTGGGTAAAATTTTTAAAATCAAAAAGAAATAGCGCTTGTAATTTGAAGCAAATTAGATGTCTGAAACAGTCCGTTTTTTTGCTACATCACCATAAGGGGGTCTTGTTGCATCAAATTCAAATGTTATTTATATTTAATAAAAGCAGCATTGTCAGCAAACAAACTGACACCAATTTCAACAGTCACAGGGATAAAACAATCAAACAACTACTCATGGGGTTAAAATGCTTCATTCAGAAATTTAAAAACACTTAGGAAACTTATAAATCATATATATGTCCAGGGCCATTTGGGATGAATTACAAAATGTAAAGCTTGATGGGCAGTTAATACATTGTTGTCCAGGAACATAATTTGCAATAATATATGACATCATTGATAAAGCCGCATAAGTGGATATTCAGCCATAGCTGGAATACCATTTAGCCAAAAGGTTCCCATATTTAAAATGACCCTACACAGCATTTGGGGGCAGATTTATGATGACTGGCGCATCCCTGGGGATGCGCCTGTCATCCTGCGCCGCTGCTCCGCCACCCATGGTGCGCCGCATTTATAATGCGGCGCACCATGGGGCAAAAACGGCACAGATGCGTGACGCATCTGTGCCGTAAAGGTGGCGCATTGCTGGAGCTGCTTCGCAAGCGCGACGCAGCTCCAGCAAGGCTCGGGGGTGCCCCATCTCCACAATGCTGCATCAAGACCTACGCCTGCTTCAAGCAGGCGCAGGGTTTTGACGCAGCATTGTCCTGAATGTGACTGAGTGAAATCTCATAGATTTCACTCAGCCACTTTTAGGAGGCGTTCCTGCGCAGGAACGCCCCCCCTGCGCTGGAACGCCTCCTTAAGGCGCAGGGCTTTACAACGTGACGCATCTCCTAGATGCGTCATGTTGTAAATAGGTCGCATTGTTTGCGCCGCCGTTGCGTCAAATAAAGTGACGCACCGGCGGCGCAAGGCCGTCATAAATCTGCCCCATAATCTTTAGAAAAGCGCAAATAACCTTGCAGCAGCCTTGATTTTACATTTTTACATATGATCTCCTGGCGGACATTATAGCTGCAATAATAGATGTCTCATTCACTTTTATTACCACAGGGAAAGGGGCAGATGCAGACACTGATTTAAGACCCAATTTGAAACCTAAATTGTGCAGCGCACATGAGAGATTTCTAAAGTGTGTAAATTATTTTTTCTTCTTTCCAGAGTTCATGTCCAATTACTGTGCATAAAGGGTTTGATTCTGCCGTATAGATTTTGTTTCCCCATCTCATTGATGATGTAAGAAATTGAGTCTCTGTTGAGGTGAGTAAGAGTCAAAATCCTTGTCAGGGTGAACCACTAAAGTTACTAATTTAACTTGAGCTCAGCCTCCTGATAGCTATTGCACAGAGCAGACAGACTTAAATGAGAGACAATGTGTAAAGTATTTATGCAGTACTAAAGCAGTAATAAAGTCGAAATGCAATACAATAAATATCCCAAAAAGAATTAGAACAATAGACTAAATATTTATTAACAAAATGACACCAGAATGACAAAAATCCACTAAGGGGAAATAGAGATATACATTTTTTGTTTTTTAAGTAGAAAAAGGGCAAAGAAGTACAAAGTGTCAAGTATAGTCAATGGTCGCAGTAGAGCAAGCCCTAGGTGCACTTTGTGTGATGGAGCGTGGTCGGATACACTACCCACATTCATCCTAGTCAAAGGTTTTAATTTTAGACGTTAGTTCTTTAAGCCTCAATCCACCACTGGGGTACACATATAAATTCACCCAGGAAGTCAGGGGAGGCACTTAGAGACTCACAGGGGCCGAAGGTGCCAGGAGGTTTTCTTAGCCCCCAAGGTCGCTCTGGAGCCAAGGGGACTTTATCCCCCAACTAGTAGTGTGTCCTAAGGCACATTTGCAGAGTGATGGAGAAAGTGGGCGTGGCCTCTGACAACTTCTCAGCAATCCTGCTGTGTAGGACTTACTGAGGGTAACAGGAGGGGTAGTTGGCCTTCAAGGATGTTCTTGGGAGGCAGCTACCCCTCTTGTTACCTCCAGTATATCCCATACAGCAGGATTGCTGAGTTCTGCTAATAGGCCCCGCCCCCCTTCTCCATCACTCTGCCAATGCACCTCCTGGCGGGCTCTTGGTTGGGGAATAAAGTCCTCTTCACTGCTCACGGTCCTTAGAGGCCAACTAGCTCACCTGTTACCTCCATTAAGCCCCACACAGTGGGATTTGTTGAGAAGTGGTCTCAGACCACGCCCCTTTCTCCACCACTCTGCAAACATGCCTCCTGATGCACTGCTGCTTGGGAGCTAAAGTCCAGTTCAGTCCTGAGGTCCTCAGGATGCAAGGGGACCTCATTGCCCCTCCAGCAGTGCACCGAGAGGCGCCTTTGCAGAGTGGTAGAAAAAGGGGCATGGCCTCTGACCAGGGCTCAATGGAGGTAACAGGTGGGCTAGTTGACCCCTAAGGACCCTCACCAGTGAAGGGGACTTCATTCCCAACCAAGAGCGTGCCAGGAGGAGCGTTTGCAGAGTCGTTGAGAAAGGGTGCAGAGACTCTGGCTCATGACGTATCGCATAATATCATCATAGAGGGCAGAATGTCACTCGCAATGTATGTTATCACAGTAGTATGTACAAAGACCTATGACGCCTTGTGTAATGTTGTCGTTAAAAGCACAATGACTCGTGATGAGATTAGACCAGGGAGGGGGGATATAGGAGGTTGTCATGAGGAGAGAGAGGTAGAGGTCATTAATGTTAAAGTGACTGTGCGCTGCTGTGGGCTGGCTTCGACGGTTAGGTTGTAGCTATCCATTTGGGAGAGATCGGTTGAGGAGGAGGTATTTGAGCTGCCTTTTGAATTTTAAGTAGGAGGGGTTAGTCTTGATATGGACTAGTATGGAGTTCCAGACTTTGGGTGCATTTCCTGCCATGGATCGAGATGCAGTTTTTTGTTTGAGAGTTTTCGAGCGGATAAGGAGTCGAGTGTTAGTACTCCTCAGGCTTCTTGTCTGACTGGCCTTCTGGAGTTTAGAGGCCAGGTAGGCGGGTTTCCCTGTGTGCAGTGCTATGTGCATGAGGCAGGCAGTTCTGAAGTTGGCACACATTTCGATTGGGAGCCATTTTAGCTCTCTGAGTGAGGGCGAGATGTGTTCATATTTCTTTACTCCGGTGACCATTCTGGCTGCTGTGTTCAGAGTTGATCTGAGGGGAGCTAGGTGGGATGTTGCTGCTCCTGTGAGGGTTTCAATCCCGTAGTCTAGTCTGGACAGTACCAGTGATTGAGTAGCTTGTTTGAGGTAGCTTGGAGGTATGAAAGGTTTTATTTTGTTGAGTAGTTTATGGTTGAGGAAGGCGCTCTTTGCGGTGTTCTTGGTGTGTTTGCTCATGTCTAATTTAGGGTCCAGAGTGATTCCCAGTGATTTTACAGCATCGGCTAGGGTGAGGTTGTAGTTGAGAGTATCAATAGCTTTTAGCCATTCTGTGATTTGGGGGTTCTTCTCTTTGTTGGAGATGTGGAGGATTTCCGTCTTGTCTTGATTTAGTTTTAAGAGGTTGCGTGATAGCCAGTGTTTGACTTCTCTTAGAGTGTTGTTCAGTCTCTGAATGTCTTCAATGGAGGAGGTTTCCAGATAGATTTGGGTATCGGCTGCATAGAGGTGGATGGGAATTTTTTTTTTTTTAGTATGTGGTAAGGGGTTCCATATAGATGTTGAAAAGTTACGGGAGAGTACTTATCCTTGGGGGACACCCCTGCTAACGAGGAGTTGGTCAGACGAGAAGTTTTTGATTTTTATACTTTGGGTGCGGTTCTGTAGAAAAGAGGTGAACCATTCTAAGACCACCTCCTCTGCTCCTGCCTTTTCTTGAAGTGCTTTAATGAGTAGTTTGTACTCAACCGTGTTGAAGGCTGTCGATAGATCCAAGAGTGTGAGTAGGCAGCCTTGGCCTGTATCAAGAGATTTGTGCAAATCATCTATTACACTTAGTATCACTGTCTCTGTACTGCAACTTTTCTGAAACCTGATTGGTGAGGTCTAGAAGGTTAGTGCTGTCTAGGTGTTGAGTGAGTTGGAGGAGAACACATCTTTCCGGGATTTTCACTAGGAGAGGGAGGTTGGAAGCGGGTCTGAAGTTATTCAGATCATTTGTGTCAGAGCCCGTTTTTTTCAGTAGAGGTGTGACTTGGCCGATTTTGAGACAATCAGGCATGACTCCAGTACTCAAGGAGCTGTTTATAATCTTGGTCCAATGTGGGGCTAGGGAGAGTTTGAGCTTTTTGGCCAGTTGGGCAGTTAAGGGATCCAAAACGTGTGCGGAGGGTTTAGTGGTGGAAATCATTTTGATGACCTCTGCTTGGGAGATGGGATTGAAAGATTTCCATAAGTTAGGAGGGTGCCTGGGTGTGATATCATCTGTCTCTGGGGGCGATTTATTGTCGGGGGGGCTGCTTTGCACGTCCAAGTAGAGTTCTAGCTTGGTGATTTTGTCATTGAAGAAATTGGCAAAGGTGTCACACAGGTGTTTGGAGGCCACAACTTGTGTCGAAGGGGGCTTGGAAGTTTGTGGCCTAATGAGATTGAAGAGTTCTTTACAGTCTGCTTTTGCGATGTCAAGGGCATTGCAAAAGAAGGATGTTTTTTCATTCTTTATGTGTTTTTCATATACCCCTCCTACTGATTTGAGTCTAGCTCATAAGAGTCTTTCTACCGCTCACAGTTCTCTTCTTTCGTAGTTTATATCTGTGTTGAACCATGATCTAGAAGGTATGTTCCTGGCTCTTTTTATTTTCAGGGGGGCCTATTTAGTCCATAGTGGAAGTCATAGTAGTATTTTAATGAGAGGTTAGTTCTGTTGTTAAGAGCTCACCAGTGTGGCTGGGGAGGAGGGAGCTTACCCTTTCCTCCAGGTCTGCAAGAGGAATCTGACTTAGATTTCTTATCCGGCAGGGGGGCCTGTGTGCGGGGCTGGCCTTGGATCTTGGATCGTTTGGTTCAAGTGGAACAGAATGATATGGTGATCAGACCAGTCAACAGGCAAGGTGTGGTCGATGGAGACTATATCTGCTTGAGCGATAAAGGCATTGAGGATTGAGCCTCCTTTATGGGTTTTCTACATGCAGTGTTAGGTGAGGTTGTTGTTGCTTAGGAGATTGTTTAAGGTTTTGATTAGCGCGTTGTTTTCCTCATTCCAGTGTGGATTTCCTCATTCCTTTGTATAAATATTTTTTTAAGGGGGGGGGGGGGCAGTGTGGCCCCCTTCCCCAGGCCGGTTTTTGACTTGGGACCCCATCCCCCAGGGCCCAGACAATTTTATTTATTTTTCAAAGGAGGGGAGCTGAGTGGAGGAAGGGAGTGAATATATTGAACTCTGCTAGTTTTATGACATGCGATCTCTATTGTGACACTACAGACTTGACGCATTTAGCAATTAAATCAGGATTTGGAATTCCTGCATTCTCCACAGACTGTTTTCAAGAAATAAGAGCACACAGAGCTTTTTTCTAGTTGAAAGTTCAGGTAATCATCCAACACAAAAATGCCTTTTCCTTGGCATTAGTAGGAGTAGCCACCATTTTGGGAGGAGCAGTTGACCAGAGCAGGTGATACTGCTGCTCGCAACATTATTTGCAGCAGACTTGGTAAAGAAAGGGGAAGGAAAGATTCTAGGATTGGCCTCTGCTGCACCTCAGGACCAGGAGGAAGAAGAAGAAATGTAATGCACAGTTAGGCTGGAGAGGTTGAGAAACCCACAGAGGGTTTGGAGGTATTTAGCCAGTCTGCAAGCGAGAAGAACACGAATCCCAGGGCAGTCACCCACAAGCTCAGTGACCAGAAGCTGAATATTTTTAGTTATTGCATGTGTGCAAGAAATCTGGTGCAGGGAGCAGAATCCCTTGAATGGGGAATTAGATCTTGCACGAACATTAGCAGAAGCAGTAGCAGCAAATAAAAACGCTTTTAGACTTTATTAGTATTTATTTGCCACAATAGTTAAAGAGCAGTAAAACACAATAAAAAGCACACAAAAAACAAAATCCCACAAACCTCTGCCCAAAAAAATAAAGCAGTACTTTTGAGAACCACCAACAAATATCTAAAAAAAGGAGCTTGTCTCTGTGAACAACTAGGCTCTACAAAACAAGCCACAGTGTGTTGGCTGCAGGACCAGGCTGTATGACACGATCTGTGACCAAGCCCTACAAGGTCAAAAGCTTGCACACCTGCGGGTGGCCACACAACCTCAAAATATTACCAACAGGCTGCAACACCTAAAAGCAAAACAAAACTACATAACAATGCATATAGAAAACAAATAACACTACATTCATAGTTGTCTCTTTCTTAGTGTTAAGGTGTAGTATGATATGTAATCTCATCTTTAACTTTAATTATGACATTTCTGATTGAATCTGTCACATCAAGGGTGAGATCCTGAGCATTGCATTCAATGTGCGAAGTATGGTTCAGGTGTCTATTGGGTAAGTTATGGATTGCAGTCCTAAGCATATCCTGCGCATTTCAGTGTTTTTTCTGTTTTACTTTGCAACCGTAACTGCACTTTACTACTTTAACTGTGTTTTTAGGTGAATCCACAGATCCATGGAGTAGATTAAACTAAAGAAATTCCAAGAAACGTTTGTGTTGTGAATGTCTATTTAAGCCTTTCTTCCTGAGGTGTACACCTGTTCCATTTGTTTCTCAATATTTTCTGCATCAATCTCTAGATGTAATAATTATATGTGACACTCTGGAGATTTCAAATCATTTTCAAATCAAAGCTTGAAAGGTTTCCTGGGATTTTGTGTATTGCCTTTCCAATTGTGTTCCAGGAATTTTATATCAAGCTTGTAAACGTATTGTCTAGTGGTTACTGGTGCATGGGATGGCATGTGGATCTCATTCTGGTACTGGAAAAATAAGTTGCAGAGAAAGAGCAATACGTGTATGGAGGCAAGGTTATTATAGAGCGCATTGAGAGTTACCTTAAACAGAGAAAACTGGAATAGATTTTGATACTTTGATGATATAAGGTTGTAATGTTAGTTATTAATCTAAGGTAGCGCAAAGAAACCCAGCATGAGGTAAGAGGGAAGGAGACATTCAATTTTGAGAGTTTTTCCTTTCCAGTCTATAAGAGATGAGGGGGTTCGTCCTCTTTAGACGTTCTTTCAAAAGCCTGCTAATGTTACTTTGATTAAATATATCATCAGGGTCACATGATTTGTCTAATGGAATAAAAATCCGAGTCCTCAATTCTCCCTTCCCCATCTCTGCAATGGTGTGCATCATGAGTTGGTTTATTGTTCTCCCGGTGACCCCAGGGGACAACATATTTCGGTCAAAGGCCAGTAACACTGTCAACTAAATAGTGAATGGGTAATTACTACAAGTTGTTACATTGTTATTAGCTACTAAACAGGATATTTTGCCACCACCTTCTTCTCTGGAGTCACTCCCACAAACCTTTGTTACTCATTCCCGATTTCCATAGTATCCTCGCCCGAGTTATTAGGTAATTGACTCAGTCCTAGGCACATTGGCTGTGGTGTTATCTGCCTCAGTTATGTCAACAACCGAGACTACATATGGATTTTTCACATTTTTAGGTGGCAAATAAGAGCTCTTTGCCAGGGCCGGTTGTGGTTCCCAGTCCGGCCCTGCTTCTACATTCCAAGTCTCCTACTCCTAGCAGGCCTAACCTTACTTGCACTTATTCTAGCTTGTATGTATAATGTGTGCAGAAGTGGGTGCCTGCAAGGGTCCCTTTGGTCAGTAATACCACCGCTCACCTTCCTGTAGCTGTCTGACCAAGAAAATATAAAATATCGCTCAGTTGTGAGCAGGAGAGCTATGGTTCGAGGGGGATTAGAGAGAATGTGATAGAAAGTAAGACAAACAGAGACTGTGTGTGTGTGTGTGTGGGTGGGTGTGGAGGGGGTGTGAGCATGCATATGTGCGTGTGTGTGTGTGTGTGTGAGAGAGAGGGAGAGAAAGAGAGAGAGAGAGAGAGAGAGAGAGAGAAAGAGAGAGAGAGAGAGAGAGAGAGAGAGAGAGAGAAAATATAGAGAGGCCTCAATAATAAGTTGCTCATTAATTCAGATATGTGTGCTAACTCCTGTTACCGCACATATTGAAATTATGAGTATTGGGATAAATATTGCGTCCCGTTGATACATTTTGGCAGGCGAAACCTGCCAATATTTATGGGCAAAAATGCCCAGAAAATAGCAGGACCTGTTGTTTTTTTAATGCAGTCCGCATAAAACCTACATGCTATTTCCCATTATAGAGAGAAAACGCATCATAGTGTGGTAATTATTGGAGAGAGAGCGAGAGAGAGAGAGAGAGAGATGGGTTGCAGCGAACTCCTGGTATCTTCAGTGTTGGGGTGCAGTTTTATGAGGGGGCCGATGGGAAGGCTGAGCAGTGCTGACCGAGAGGGGCATGCCTGGCTGGCACCAGAGAAATTCGCGGATGGCATCATTATAACAGTTGTTTTCTTTCACATTAACTTAACTTTAATTGCTGGCGAAATGTCAACTGCCCGAAATGTTATTCCAAGAGTTGTTCAGTAAATTCTGTAAGTGCTGTTACTATAGTAACCTATTCTTTGGATTACAGGTGCGCAACACATCTCTGTGAGGCGGGGGAGGAGGCTCGAGCGAGACAGTGTGGTGGCTCTGTGAAAACAATGCGCATTTTGGCGCGTTCTAGAGAGGTGCGAAATGGTTGGGTGTTACTGAAGCACGGCTGAACCATGAACCTCTCACATCCATGTGCGAGCATGAATGTGTGCACCTATCAAGTGAGCAGGCTCAGCAACTGAAAGTAATTTTCAGAAATTGAAGAATTTGGCCAGCCTGACTGTTTGTTGGCATGGTTATAGTCCTGCGTGAACATTAAAGTAAACACTATACACTGTTATGGTAGGTAGCACCCTCTTATGTAAGGTTGCAATACAGTCACTGGAATTATGCGGCAAAGGAGGACCACGTTATGCGGCACATTCTGTGCAGTATTATTTTACTAATTTTTCATTTCCTCATACATTTACATTATCTGCACCCTCTTATGTAAGGTTGTAATACACAGAGTCACTGGATTTATGCGGCAAAGGAAGACCATATTATGCGGCACATTCTGTGCAGTATTATTTTACTAATTTTTCATTTCCTCATACATTTACATTATCTGGGAAAACTTTGCACTTTGGAGCCAATTAGGATTGCGGTTAATCCGCATCCTCCGGGCTGGCGGAAGCCATCGCCGGCCCGGAGGATGCGGATTCACCGCTGCGGTGCCTACAAAGACCCCCGGCAGATTAGGATGGATGGGGGGTCCTCGGCGGATGGGAAGACCGTCTGCCGCTTTTCCGCCGCGGTCGCCTTCCAACCATGGCAGAAAAGCTCTAATATGGTGGCGGTGTCTATTAGACACCGCCAGCCATATTAGGATGGGGCAGAAAACATGCTTTTCCGCGGCTGCTTTTCCGCCGTAGAAAAGCATGTGGTCTTTGGTGTTTGGGGGCCCGTTGCGGGCCCCCAGGGTGTCGGGGGTGGGGGTTGCACATGGGGGGTACCTATGCACGGTGGGGGGTACCTAGGCACGGTGCCTGCCGCTTTGTGCATGTAAATGTAAAGCATGCATTTTTAACCTTGCAGCGGGTGCTGCTTCAAGCAGCACCCGCCGCAAGGTTAAAGATACGGAAAGTGACCGCCAGGGTGGCGGTCACATCCTAATTGCACTGGAGGGACCACCGCTGCCCCTGCGGACGGTCCCTCCACCTCGGGGGTGGCGAACGGACGCAGGTCCGTCCGCCATCCTAATAGCCCCCTTAATTTGGACTAGTATAACACCTAAATGAAGATATTAAAAACACAGGGGTGACCAATTAGCTTTAGCAAAGGATCTGCCACCACATATAGTGCTTTTGTAGTAACTTTTGATCTGCTTGACCTAGAAACTATTTTTATTGAAATCTGCAAATGTATACATTCTGTAGTCGTTACGATGGGTTATTTTTATGCAGGAAATGTTTCTGTCACAGAATGCCATAGCGTCATGGGCAAACGCCTTACAGTGCATTAAGTAGTGAAGGGTTTCTGTTTATGTGTTATATCCTTAATGCATCACATCAAAAATGTATCTCTTATAGTGTAACAATCCTCGCCCATCAAGTGTGAGTCATTCTTTATCATAGGACTTTCTCCTCGTATTGGTCAGGTCATGTTCAAGTGTGGGGTACTACCCTTCATGAAGGGGAGCGCTTAGTGCCCTATAAGTGTGTGTCCTACTGTTAAAGTGCCCTTTAGAAAGAACACTGGCGAAAATGTGACTAAAACTACCTACTTGTGGACAAAATTGCTTTATTTGTGTCTTTAATGTGTAGACTTTAAAGGTAAATGAGAATATTTTAACCCTGTTATGTGGTTGACATGTTTCTTCCCTTTAAAGACGGCTCTTCTTGCACTTGCACCTTGACTCAGTCTGTGTGTACCTCGGACGCTTAATGTGATTTTCTAATATGTGGTTTAAATGAATAAATTCTAAACCAGGTATATCCTAGGGTCAATCAAATGCTCACCATTCGAGAAAGCTCTAACATGTTTTTGAGGAAGAATCAAGGCCACATGCGTTGCTGTTATGAAGATGCTGAGCCCCTGCTGGACTGGGTGCTAAAAGCAGCCCAGGAATAGGCGTGTGAATTGTTTTTCTTGCAAAATTCACAAATGTTTGCAAGTGCGAAATTTTGTGTGACTTTCCTCCATGGGAAACATGTTTGAGCAGAAAATGACTTTCCAGAAGAGTAACACAGGGACCAAAAGACTTTTTTTTTGCTACAGCCAGTCCTCTGTTGGTGTCTCGGTAGCTTTTGAAAGAGAGGTAGGCCCTCACATTCAGTTTTCATGCTCGGTAACAGCAAGTACGTTTTCACAACATTCAGGGAAATTTCACTAAAAGAATACATGATTGTGCGTACCTCCACCCGTGTATCAGTTGTTCACCAGCTGAAAATTTACGCCAAATGAGCCAGCCAGCAAGCGATCTTGACCCACTCTAATGGGTTTTGTGTAAGCTCTTCCAACTATAAATATTTTTAAAAACAGGAACAAACAATCCACTCTCTAGAAAAATTTACATAATATATTGACTGAAAGCCAATACATAGGGACTCTTGCTTGTATTGTGTGGACTGAAATAATAATTTCTATTTGTAAAGCGCGAACATAATACCCCCTTAAGGATTTCAAGGCGCCGGGGACCATCGGGAAATTAAGTGAGCTATTGCCAGAGTCACATGTTGCTGAGCTGAGCTTCTGCCTGCGCTGGGGATCAAACCGTGAACCCTGTGCTCTGGAGTCAGTCGTTCTGGCCCCTGCGCCACACCTCTCCCACCAGACTGTGCTCTGTTCCAGTATGTTAGTCTGGCCTAGTGCCCAGTACCCATTAAGTTGAATACAAGCCTATCAGGGCTCGAGTAACACACGGGTGAACGGCGTCCCCCACTTATTTTACCAGGAGCTCGATAACTGGAGCAAATGGAGCACGTATTCACTCTTTGGCCTCTCTGGGGCGAGATCACGGCCCATTCAGAATGCTGCTCACGCGCTGGCTTCTCTGATGCAATCGCAAATAAGGGGGGAGCGAGGGGAGGCAATGAGTCTGATGGTGCAAGCCACCCTTCGTGACAACTCTTCCTGTCGTGATGTCAGCGTCCCCCCACTTCTTTTTTTTTAAAACTTGTGCCCTGGAGCCTATGAGAAAATAAACAGCCCATCCCTTTGTGCTGCTTTGTGGGCTGGTAAGCCAAACAGCCTTCATCCGTAAAATCCCTCAATTCAATTCAATTCAATTCAATTTATTAAAGTTTTGGAACTCCAATGAGGTCCACTTAAAATGTACACACCAATTAATACATAAAGTGCAATAAAACCATATGGTAATGCAGCGGAAACAAGATAATAACATTTTTCAAGATACAACAGTTTCAATGGATAAAAGTTTGGGATTTAGCGGCGAGCAATGAGGAAACCGGGCATATCCAGAACTGCGCAAATTGCAAATAGAAAGCAACCGAGACAATGTAAAGCACTTTTGAGAAACTGTCATGTATTCCTATAGGTTCTGAATCGATCCCCCTATTCCTGACCCTATTCTGGTTAAACTAACTATCAAGTTAACTAACAGTCAGCCCATGAGGCAAGAACAGCCCCCATGATGCAGATACCGTTATCTGACGCAGTCACACTACGGCACAGGAACGTGTTATCTGATTAGGTCATAACGCTTGAGATCTAATTAGACAAGCGACATTCCTCCAGCCCCTGATAAGGCATACGACGTTCTCATAACAAATCAAACCTATGACAACCTGGAAAATCCGTGCGGCCATTGTTTTGATTTCACAGAGAACTTTAGTAAAGAATGTGCTAACGAGCAAGTCGTATGACATCTTTATTGACGTATCTATGTCCATCCTTACGTCAATCTCGGCACCTTTAAGGTATAAATATTGCCGATCTTGCCCTATGCAAAGACACGCGTGGTGACAAGACGGAGCAGCCACACTTGCCGAAGCCGAGAGCAGAAGCAGACCCCGCTGGCAGCCGCCCCGCCTTCCTGACGCGCTGAGAGACGCGCTGCTATCTCAAGCCGAGAGACCCAGCACCGGCGCTTCTGGGCAGCCCTCGCAGGCAGCCTGGAATATC
The DNA here is from genome assembly GCF_964261635.1 of Lissotriton helveticus. NCBI lineage: Eukaryota > Metazoa > Chordata > Amphibia > Caudata > Salamandridae > Lissotriton > Lissotriton helveticus. The sequence continues at coordinate 627,109,776 of NC_136065.1, read as the reverse complement.
GAGAGCAGAGAAAGAGATACCATTGCTCATTCATCCTAACTTCCAGGTACAGAACTGAATAACCCCTCACAGAGAATTCTTTAGTTATTCACTTGGCAAAAACAAACTTAACTTAAACTGTAACTTTCTATTCCCGCCCACGCATTAGACTTAGGTCAGGTACACGGGGTAGGCGTATTTAGAAACACCAGTTGAGTACGTTTAGTCAAATGTATATATGTATGTAAATATATTTTAATCATTTCAAACATCATATGGCTCAGAAACCATATCAATGTTTTTACAGTATTATTTTATACTATTGCTTTTAATGTATGCACTTTACTTAACTATAAGTATTGCAATAATATCGATCCATTTCTCTTGTACGAGAAACGAGACTGATCAATAAATAACACCTTTTTATTGAACACGCCCGTCTCTTCCTTTTCTCTACAAATCTGATGAGACTAAGAATGCACGTACTGACTGAGTAAAATAATTGCCTTGTGCTCACACGACTCTTGAGATTGACTCTTGATTAGGGGAGAGCAAAGTTGTCATGTTCTATGGTTGTCAGAAACTAAATCCCTTCTTGTCTAATCAGGGAAGTTAATTCCTCCTTGAACATTCGAGAAAGTTTCTAGCGAACTCTGAGCTACGCTGGCAAACCCAAAAATTAAGTCTAGTATTGACAGTAGTAGACCTAGTTAACGTCTGGCCTAGGCCTTTACTGCTGTAGGTATTATTCCAATGCGCAGAGCCTATTGGGAAAATAGGAGCTACACTACATGGCGCCCAACGTGTTTGGAAAGGGTGATAAAACTAACGTAAGACATTTAGAGTAACTCAGTCGTGCTTTCTCACTCAGACCCCTTTTCCCATTATACTCCAAAGACGTCTGGAGTGGGTGAAAGGTTATATCCTCCAAAACCTCGCAGGAGGGAACTCCTATGTATGGTTCTTGGTATAGTCAACGTTGAAGGATACACTGTTCCAAAATATTGTGCATCTAATCTCTGTTTCCATAAAGAAACCTGATCTGCAAACAGCTATAATACCATCCGGTCAGTAAAATGACTGAAAGTGATGATGAAAGAGAAACAGTTAGATTAGCAACTGAACTCGCAGATGCTGATGCTACCATGCAAGCAGCAGACCCGAATATAACACTCATTCCGGTCATTAAAAGGAGATCAATAACCTTAAAACTTATAGAAAATGGACTGACACCTAGAGTCATATTCGTAATCGAGGCACACGAATATCGGCAGACAGAGGTATACTATTCATGGATACATTTTCCAGCAGCTAATGCTGTAACAAAGTACTTCCACTATTACAAAGTAGAGGAACCTCCTAATGAGTACACTCCTTTCGAGGAGGTGGAAGTACCACTCAAATTCCAAGAGCATTTGCTCTTATTTGATGGCGCCCTAATACATAACAATCACATTACAAGGCTCGGTCCTTTAGGAAGACCAGGAGCAACATGGCCGGTCTTAGCCGGATACACACCACATCCAGACATCGAAAGAATGCCTGCAGCAGAGCTGTTAATACAGCTAAAACAACTACTAAAAATTCATAGACAATTAGTTCAGTATGTAATGCGGACTTCAACAATTCAGCCAGCGATTAAACTTCCACAGCTGACCCCTCACCAGGGGAACACAAATAAAATCACACCACAGAACATCCAATCCTGCCTAGGTAAAGTTCCGGCTAAACGGGAACAGATACCATTCTGGTTGGCACAGAAAATCACCCAAATAGAGGCGGCTTTTCCTGACACCACCCCATTAGAAAAACACAGGATTCTGACTATATGTCTCCCAATGGGAATCGCACCACACATTGAGGACTGTGACACTTGGGGTACAGTCTTTGCTTCCATCTACACAAAAACGCACGGTGTTCCATCCATTTCGGTAATACCAGATGTGCTAAAACAAATTCAAGATGAATACGGTCCAGAACCTGCTTTAACTCTTGGTATGAAATTACTAAAAGACTTCAAGCAGGTCTCGGCTATATTATTAGCCAACATAAAAGGTGAAGCAGCAAACGTGGCGATCCGCCAGAGGTTAAAAGAGACAGATATAGCAGACCAACCAGCTGAAATTGCCAGAATCATAGAAAAATCCTATGAAGAACTAGGCAGAGATAGTCTAGGTGGAATACCAGTAAAACCGCAACTGACTACAAGTCCAGAAAAAATATTTTTTAATAATAATTCACCAAAAAAGAACTGGGATGGAAACAAACAATCCAATCCTAAAGAAAAGAAATTCCAGTCCCGAGGGAGGTCTCCCAGGCGAAGAGAGAAATCTCCAAACAAAAGACAGAGGTCACCGCAGAGTGACCCCTCTGGGAATAGATATAACCTTAGAAATAGGGATAATATTAAAAAACCTGATAGATATCAAGACATTGATACACGTCCCTCTCAATCTTTTCAGACTTCCTCGCAGAAATCGGAAAGAAGAGGACGATCAGAAGAGCACGCCAAGTCCAAAGAAAAGGAACCTGCTCAGCTAAAAAAGAAATTACAATTTCCAAAAAAGAAGGTAGCCAGTATCAAGGTAGTTAACAATGCCGAGAATACTGAGGACACAACTGAAAAACGGAGAGTGGGCTCAGACAATGCTAGACAGCGCAGCAGAGGTGAGCATAGCTCGCAAAGTCCTTATGAATCATCTGGAGACAGTGGACACGAATGAATATCTTCAAGTGGAAACTGCAGACACCAGAGTCAGCAAACCCCACAAGATATACGAGATAACATTACGTATAGAGGGAGATAAGACTAGGAAAATAAGGGGACTATTTTGGGATAATCTCTCCAAGGGCTATGATATCCTTCTAGCTGAAAAAGACTGGCCACCAGAGTTTGTCAGGGAGTGCCCTCATGGCGAAGAAGTAATTATGCCTGCCTTCTCGAATCAAATCCCGATTCATAAAAAATACACACTTGCTAGAAAGTGGACAGTGGCCTTAGCACCTGCTTTATATAAAAATCATGTAGGATGGGATGAGGATTCTCCTCCTCACAAACAAGTAAATGAAATACTAGATCAGCTAGAATACCAGGGGGTGATTGAAACTTGCACCTCACAAATGAACAATCCTTTGTTTCCGGTCTCCAAACCAGACAATTCATATCGTCTAGTTTTGGATTACCGACACCTTAACACATGTTGCAAAACCTTTGCAGTGCAAAACTCACACAGTGCTGCACTAATGAATAACATAGTGCGCAAAAAATACAAAACAACCTTGGACATCTCCAATGGATTCTTTTGTCAAAACATAGCACCAGAGAGCAGATATTTAACTGCATTCTCAGTAAATGGCACTCAAAAACAATTCTGTCGGTTAGCCCAGGGGTACAAGAACAGCCCGGGGGTATTCTCAGCGAGAGTAACAGAATTACTACAACTATATGATGATGAAGCATTATCCTATGTCGATGACATTTACTTAACAGATGATGACTTGGAGACTCACTTGAAAAGGATGAACACCATAATACTTGGGTTCGCTGCAGAGGGTTACAAATTCAATTTCAAAAAATCCAGAATTGCCCATCTGACGGTCCTATTCTTAGGATATGAGTTATCAAGTGAAGGCAAAAGCCTGGCAGACAATTTCCTAGAGAAATGTGCCGTAATCCAAGCTCCTAAAACACTAAAAAACCTACAGTCAATTCTAGGTTTCCTAAATTTCGGAAGAACATACATTGCAAATTACGCAGAAAGGGTCAAACCCCTTTATGATCTAATCAAACCAGACTTTAAAAGATCCAGTTGGACTCAAACACACACAGAAATTTTGAGATCCTTACAAACAGACATGCTAATTTAAACAAAATTAGAAACACGTGATAACACACGCAATCTTGTGATTCGAGTCATCCCAGGGAGATGCGGATTCACATACCTGACCTCTAATGAGGGAGAAAAGGTACCAATTGCATTCAAATCACACTTGTACACTAAGGCTGAAATGAAATTTAGCCCAACGGAAAAAATTCTTACAGCAACACAGACAGCTATAGCAAAAGAACGAGCCCTGGCACAAGGTAAACGAATAGTAATCGTGACACCAATACCAGCCTTAGAGGCGGTAACAAAGGCAAGCATTCCAAATGCTAAAGCACTCCATCCGAGATGGATACAATGGGCTAACTCTCTTGCTGCAACAGACGTGGTGTACGAATTTGATCCTTACTTAAAAACACAAGAATTTCTCCAATATGAATTTGAATGTCCTCCGCCAACCGAAATTCTGCCTCTAGATCACTACGGCTGTATAATATATACAGACGGATCAGCACAACCCGCAGTAGGGGGTAAACAAGCCTACAGTGCTGCGAGCGCGATTGTTAAAGGTCGTTGGCACGAAGGGAAATTTAAACCAACCCTCACTAAAACACAATCCCTAGGAGATTGTACAGCTCAGCGAGCTGAACTACTAGCATTCAAGATGGCGCTTGAAAATACCGATCGAGAATTCCCCACACTCATAGTGTGTGATTCGTATTATTGCGTTCAGTCTTATAATGAATACTTGCAGATCTGGCTTCAGAACGGTTTCAAGGATGCGAAAGGTGGCACAATCAAGCATAAAATGCTCTGGGAACAAGTAGTTCTTTTACAAAAAGAACTACCAAAGACTCACGTGATACATACACTGAGTCATCAACGTGATGGCGTTCACGTTGCAGGGAATTCATTGGCTGATGAGGCCGCGAAGGCAGCTGTGCAAACGGCTTCCGTAGCTGCCGTCACCCGGTCAAAAACAAAAATAGACAGCGAAATATTACAAGCTGTCAGCGCTTCAGAAAAGGATTCGATAGAACCACTCCCTAAAGGCTTTCCAGTAAAATACTCATACATAACTGATGCAAACAATGTTCCTTTTGCTCGAATCCCTGGAGTGGGGGATAGGGCAATTCCAAACATGGAACATAGGTTAGGACTAATAATAGCGGCACACGAAGGGCTTGCTTCTATTCATGCTGGCGTCTCAGCCACAGTATCATTATTAAAACAGAGATACTGGTGGCCACAAATGAGAAGACAAACAAGGAACTATGTTCTGGCATGTGAAATATGTCAAAAAATGAAAGTATCAACGGTGAGACGTCCAGCACAGACGCCCCTTCTAATCTCGGATAAACCATTAGCCTGTGTTTATCTAGACCACTGCGGTCCCTTACAAAGGGATGGTAACTACAAATATATCTTGGTCGCAGTGGACTCATGCACGAGATTCATATGGATGTGGCCCCAGCGAACGGCTGACGCCAGAACTGTTATAAAAGATTTGCGAGTCTTTATCGGCACATACGCAATTGGCATGCTGCATTCGGACAATGGTCCTGCTTTTAGCTCTCGGGCTTATAAGGAGGCCATGGTCAGCATGGGCGTGCAATTGCGGTACTCTTGTCCATTTCACCCTGAGGGGAACGGAATTGTTGAAAGAAAAAACCGTGACATAAAGCAATCTATAACGGCAAAGGTATTAGGTTCGGGAGCTGGGTGGGTCAAACATCTAATAAGTGTCCAACGTAGTCTAAATAACTTGCCAAGAAATTCTCTGAAGGGATTCAGTCCGTACGAATTATTATTTGGAACTAGAATGATTATCTCTGACCTTGATAGTCAGACTTCAGTGGTGAAAGAAAAAACCTTTGATGTCAAAGACCGTTTGGCTATTTTGCAGGACTTAAACAAAACAAGAAAAGACCTGAGCAATATACAGTTGAAACAACAGCCAACAACCACTGAAGAATCACCACCTGTCCCAGCAAGACCTGTCTGGATTCCAAAAGTCGGGGATCTAGTCAGGGAGAAGATCGCGGTAAAGAAGGAATTTGGGCCTTCTTACAGAAAAGCAGTTCCTGTCTTGTCTGTCAACGGGACAAGATCAGTTGTACTACCGCCACTTGCTGGAAAAAAGGAGAACCGAGTTGTATCCATCGACCTGGTAAAACCACAACATGTGGCCGATAACAAACGGTAGGCCAAGTGGACTCCCAATAAGTAGCAGAACACCAAGGTTTGCTACCAGTACAGAGGTCCTAACAAAAAGGCTCATCACATTCGAAACGCCTACAGAAGAACAACAAGGACTATGCAACAATGCAATAGAACTAAGACCTCTGAAAACCCAAATAAAAACATTTAGCAGAGACACACCAATCTACAATGAAGTACCGAGTGACAATGCAAGAAACAAAAATCCTGAAGCAATTGGAACAATTGACAGAACTGCATCCGGGTACTTCATCAACTTCGATGATTCCTCTGAAGGCTTCAGTGAATCAAAGACACAGCCATCATCAAAATCCTTTAAAGACAAAGCGAAGGAACTTTTGAAACAACTGAAAGAAACATATCTGATTTCTCCATGGATTGAATTTTGGGTGGGTTTTGGTGCATTTATCCTCATACTTTGGCTCATCATGGTATTTACTTTGGGACGCTTCATTGAGGGAAAATATGCTAAAATGGACACAGCAAGTCAGAACATCAACTTGGTCCTCAAACCACACACATCTTCACACGTCGAGAAAAGAGAACTTTCTTCAGCCAACTTCACAGCCAATCCTATACCTGGTGGGGTAGCCTGGGACAACACTGACTATGAAATTTATGGTCCGGTCGAGATCCTGAAATATCCACACCAAATCAAGATCTCCTTGAGTGACTTTGCAAAACCAAACTCATTTGCTGATGATTGGGACTTCGAAAGCATTAATAACATGATGTCTGACTTAGTAATGTCTGCTAAATGTACAAAACATGATTATTTGCAAGGTTCTACAAATTATGATAGTATGTATTGCTATAACCATTATGGTAACCATTTTTTACATAAATCTGCACAACCTAGAAATGTTTTGAATTATAATCAATGGGAACATTGTGCTACACCTCCAAAAGGGAGCTCTAGAACCGTGTATGACAAATATTCATATTTTTCAGGTTTTAACACAAGTAATGCTGAAACATTTTATTTTAAATTGTCAAACAAGACAGGGATGAAAACCATGATAACCAACACAAAATTGATATATTCAGATTCATTCTTTGAAAAAATGAATACTTTTGGATTTGATTATTGGGACAATAATGTTGATTTGAAAAGTGTTTGGGGTACAAAAGAATGGCAAGTACAGGGTTTAGAAGCTTTGTTTAGAGCCTGCATGATCCCAGAACAAATGATATTTTTAAATGACACTGTTCAACAAACCACCTGTCTTGGCTTAGCCAAAATCAAAGATTTAAATAAACCGTCTATTCCAAAGCCAACAATGTTTAGCAATAGCTCTGATACAGATGAAGAGATAGACGTACACCATATATTAAACCAAAACAGAACACATCCTGATTGGAAACAATGGTTGATCTGGCCCACAGATACAAATAACTGTCAAGACAGATTCCTGAATAAAACACAGGGGTTCAAAATGACCAGGCCAGACCCTAGATATCCCCAAAGACATCACCCAGGGATAATAACAACCTACAGTGTGGGCAAATTATGCCTTCAATGGCTTCAAACTTCCACACTGCCTGAAATTAAGCAACACCTAACTTTACTTACTGATGGTGCTGACTTGCGTGATTTCATTCTGGGACCACGCAAACAGCGTCAAAAGCGTTTCATAGCAGCCTCTGTATATGCAGCATACAATGAGGCCTGGAAGGTTACTCAAATTGAAACAGCAGAAAGAATACGGGAAATTGACCGTATCAATTTGGAAAAATCACTTTCTGTATTGGACAATGGGTTAATGACTCTGTCCTCCAGAATTTTTTCATTGGACAGCATTGTGTCTTCAGCAATCGATATATTATCGCAAGACTTACTGTTATTACAACATGGTCAGTCACAATTGCGTTCTATTGTACAACTTGGCTGGACGTTACAAAATCTGCGTTCAGGCTATGTGCCTTGGCGTTTAATCAACACAACGTCACTATTCCAAATCTTTAACCTTACTGATAGACAAATCGGTATGGCACAAAAGGGTGCTGATTATACAATCTTGAGCATTGAAAAACTAGAACGATTACCAATGACAATGTCAGAACGACCTGTCAGTGAATAGATAATACACGAAATCATAAATATTCCTATCTCAACCTTCAGGTTTCAATACTGCCAAAAATATATACAGGCTGGCATGTACGAGAAATTGGGAAAGGGGTACCTAAAAACAACATGGAACCTGCCCTATTCACATGCATGTGTCAGTAATAAAGGACAGAAAGTGTTTCTTAGTGGCAACAATTGTGCGATGTCACTAAGCGGCACGCTTCTGTGTAACGGTATTAGTTTGCACGGAGCCTGTGAAGGGAATTCATATAACCTTTCATGTCACCAGCAAGGCGCACCTGCAACTGAAATAGAACCATTCTTTCAAAGACTCTATAATGGGAGTTACATTCTTATTGTAGACCGCAGATGTTGTAGTCTTAGGCCCGGGACTCCTTATCTAGTCACTACGACGGCGAAGGTCAAGTGCTTTGGACGTTCTTTGTTCCCCAGCTCCTTTCCAGACAGGGAGGCAAGGGCATGGCCCAATTTGAAAATTACTTCTATTCGAATAGATACTTTAAGCAGAATGAAAACAGTGCTTCTTCAGACGCCTACAAGGCTCTCGTCATCAAAAGAAACGTATGATCTACAAGTCGCAAGGACGACTGCAGAGATACATACATTATTATCAACTAATTCCCCCATACATTTCGCGGAAATCCTGAGCGAAATCTTAAATATTTCTGATACCAATGGGATCTCAGGGGTATTTAAGACAGTATTTTCGATGGCATTAACACCATTCAAAGCCATACTGGGTATTTTTCCAGATTTCGTCCATTCGATTTTTGGCGGACTTCCCCTGATCCTGGGACTAATTGCAGGAATCCTATTCTTAGTCCTTATTTTTCGTTATGGCAACCCATGTCACAGATCAAACTCTTGCGACAATGGAAGAGACGATCCTAGCCATTGGATACCGGGACCGGATATCAAAAATCCTGGGACTCTCCCGGCTTAGAGACCTGAACATGACTTGGTTTCTATCATTTCGACCAATGTGGCAAAGGTGTGTTTTACCTGTACTAAGGTGTCTGCTATGCGGAGAAGAATGCGTGTTAGACACCTGTCTGACGCTACAATCGGATGCGCCAGTGGATGCAGATACACTGTTGGTTCCTACCAAGGTTCACGCTTTGTGCTGCCCTCAAAGGCTGCCAATCCTGATGACGGCATTCCTGGAATCTTCACCACTACGATTGAAGAGTAGTGAAGTTCAAGATGAAAGCAGCATCGAACAGGTACGACCTTCTGTCAGTGATGCAAATCAGAATGTCAATGGAGACAATCATGCGCATGAATGCATGGTTACACCTATTCCCGACTTAGTGGAACTTTCCCATGAAGCTGTTGACAGTTTTTTCGAAAGCCTGAATGATATGATGTTCTCTCCGGAACAGAAATAGAGACTTTTGAGTAAACTCGCACACGGCGTTCCCTGAATTCGGCCTTCAACTTTAAAAATAAAGTCACATGAACAATTACAATCCAGTTCACGGACAGCAATTTTTCAGCAACCCCCTAAAATATTTTCCCATATTTTTTTACGGGACACTGATCTTCTGCTTAAAGTAAGAAACTATTCCTAGAGAACTAAGATTTCTATTTTTAGATACTTTTTAAACTTTAGCTGCCCGCTGGGATGTTCACAAATATTTTATTATGTGATGAAATGGTCTCGAACTTTCTTTCTGTATAGCCATATTAAGAGCCATTTCATGTGTATTTCTCATATACCAATAAGCAATAATGCATAAAAATGCGTGTTTACTTTTGCATTTAATTCATAGCTTAAGTGCATACAATATATATGACTGCAATTTTTCAGTATATTTGAAAATTTCGAAATGCATTTATGTATTTTGGGGTGGTAAGGTATACACTACACTCTATAGTATGTTGTACTATGCTATACTATGCATAGATTAGTAAATATGACCATAGTTAGCGTGGAGTGGGTGTCATGTATTCCTATAGGTTCTGAATCGATCCCCCTATTCCTGACCCTATTCTGGTTAAACTAACTATCAAGTTAACTAACAGTCAGCCCATGAGGCAAGAACAGCCCCCATGATGCAGATACCGTTATCTGACGCAGTCACACTACGGCACAGGAACGTGTTATCTGATTAGGTCATAACGCTTGAGATCTAATTAGACAAGCGACATTCCTCCAGCCCCTGATAAGGCATACGACGTTCTCATAACAAATCAAACCTATGACAACCTGGAAAATCCGTGCGGCCATTGTTTTGATTTCACAGAGAACTTTAGTAAAGAATGTGCTAACGAGCAAGTCGTATGACATCTTTATTGACGTATCTATGTCCATCCTTACGTCAATCTCGGCACCTTTAAGGTATAAATATTGCCGATCTTGCCCTATGCAAAGACACGCGTGGTGACAAGACGGAGCAGCCACACTTGCCGAAGCCGAGAGCAGAAGCAGACCCCGCTGGCAGCCGCCCCGCCTTCCTGACGCGCTGAGAGACGCGCTGCTATCTCAAGCCGAGAGACCCAGCACCGGCGCTTCTGGGCAGCCCTCGCAGGCAGCCTGGAATATCGAGAGCAGAGAAAGAGATACCATTCCTCATTCATCCTAACTTCCAGGTACAGAACTGAATAACCCCTCACAGAGAATTCTTTAGTTATTCACTTGGCAAAAACAAACTTAACTTAAACTGTAACTTTCTATTCCCGCCCACGCATTAGACTTAGGTCAGGTACACGGGGTAGGCGTATTTAGAAACACCAGTTGAGTACGTTTAGTCAAATGTATATATGTATGTAAATATATTTTAATCATTTCAAACATCATATGGCTCAGAAACCATATCAATGTTTTTACAGTATTATTTTATACTATTGCTTTTAATGTATGCACTTTACTTAACTATAAGTATTGCAATAATATCGATCCATTTCTCTTGTACGAGAAACGAGACTGATCAATAAATAACACCTTTTTATTGAACACGCCCGTCTCTTCCTTTTCTCTACAAATCTGATGAGACTAAGAATGCACGTACTGACTGAGTAAAATAATTGCCTTGTGCTCACACGACTCTTGAGATTGACTCTTGATTAGGGGAGAGCAAAGTTGTCATGTTCTATGGTTGTCAGAAACTAAATCCCTTCTTGTCTAATCAGGGAAGTTAATTCCTCCTTGAACATTCGAGAAAGTTTCTAGCGAACTCTGAGCTACGCTGGCAAACCCAAAAATTAAGTCTAGTATTGACAGTAGTAGACCTAGTTAACGTCTGGCCTAGGCCTTTACTGCTGTAGGTATTATTCCAATGCGCAGAGCCTATTGGGAAAATAGGAGCTACACTACAAAACAAGGTTTAGAATTAGCTGCAAACAGTGAAAAAACAGAGCATTTCCTGAACTGGGCAAATAACAAGTAAAAGTAGCCTAATCATGTGCAAGTTTAACATTTGGGATACAAAATTAAATATGCACAGCCTACAAAATAAGGACCAAATAGTGCAAAATACATTTCAAGATACAACAGTTTCAAGGGATAAAAAGTTAGGGATCCAGCAGCCAGCAATGAGGAAACAGGGCATTTCCAGAATTGTGCAAAAAGCAATTAGAAAGCAACCGAGACAACGTAAAGCACTTTCGACGACCAAAGTTTAGAGATTGCAGCAGAAAATGAGAGAACAGAGCAATTCCTGAACTGTGCAAATAACAAGTAAAAGCAGCCTAATCATGTGCAAGTTTACAATTTGGGATAAAAAATTAAATAAGCACAGCTTATAAAATAAGGACCAAATAGTGCAAGATACATTCATAATCAAGAAAGGATAATATGACTAAGAAAAAGATCAGCTGTTTAAGAATTAAATCTCACTTGAAAAATATTTAGTTAAAATATGTACATAAATTCCCTAAAGAATTTAAACAATTTTGGACACACAGCTTCATTTTTGGGATTAGAAAGAAAGTTGCGAGCTGAGGCTACGTCTTTAATACCATTTTGTAAAAACATCGGCCTAAGCCAAAGACGACGGTGAAAGTCCAGTGCCGGGCAATCAAACAAAACATGATCGAGGTTCTGGATACTCAGCTCACAGAGATTGCAATTTTTTTTCGTTTTTTTGTATTCTGGGACCAATGTGCTGTTAGATCATTTAGAGGTAGGAGATTAAGTCTAAATAGGGCAAACCAGCATCTTATTCCATGGTCTAGGTACCAGGTTAAATATTTCTGGGGCAGTTTCGGGGAAGTAGACCTTGTTAATATTTTTAATCTCTCCTTAGTATTACATAGCACAATATCTCTATTGAAGCTGATCCTTCCACTTGAAAATTTTTAAAAAGGCTTTAAATTATGTTAGCGGGAGGGAAATCATAGATACTTCCTCAACACAAAAAATGTTTAAGGCCAAAGAGAAATCTCGACCTAAAGAGTATTTTCCCCCTATACCACCAAAAATTTCCTTACACATAAAACCTCTCAGGGAATAAAATTCACAGTTTTTTAACTGGTATACCCAGCGTAAAACTCTGGGAATACCTTGAATATAAGTGCTTATTAGTCCAAATTCCAATCTAATAGCAGCTGAAGAAACTAACGTATTAAAATTACACAGTTTACGTAATATCTGGCCTTCTATCTTCTCTAAAAACTCCACTCCTTTACAGGGATTGATGCAATAGCATATAATAAGGTTGATGTAATTTTTGCTTTCAGCACCGTCAAAAGATGTAAAAAATGCCTTCTTCCCATTGTGCGATAAAACATGCGCAGACCATTGGCGTAAGACATAGCTTTACTGGTGCTGTGATCGATATGGGATTTATTCTTCGTATTGCTCGTAATTATTTTCCCTAAATATACATAAGAATCAACCACCTCTAACTTTTCAAGACCAATGTGCCAATTGAATTTACAAAATTTTCTGCTTTTGTCACTTTCCAAGATTAGAATTTTACTTTTGGAAACATTGATCTTTAAAAAATGAGCCACCGTATAAATCTGCAATGATGACAACTTTTTGTTTAGCCCTATAGGAGTAAGATCCATCACGACTATATCGTCTGCATAAAGGAGACATGCGAAAGGTCGGCTACCTATCTTTGGAGCATCGCCCTCTCGTTGAGAGAAACAGTCGGGTAGATCTGCTAAATATAATGAAAATAATAAGGGAGCTAATAAACAACCTTGTTTCAGGCCGTTTTCTGTTGGAATTACAGATGTTAATCCTTGGTTTCCTCCCATTAAAACCCGACACCAGGTTTGTGTATGTAAAGCAATGATTAAGGACAACAGGGGAGCAGGCAATCCCATCTTTTGTAGTTTCCTCCAAAGGAGCGGCCGATCTACCTTATCAAAGGCCGTAGAGAAGTCTATGAAGGCCATATAAACATTTGATCTGCGAGATAGCGTATATTTCTCCTCTATTAATTTCAGCATGGTGATATTATCCAATGTCGAATGATTTTTTCTAAAACCTGCTTGTTCTATGGGTAGGACCTTATTCACCGTGACCCATTCCGTGAGATGATCAAGAATACTTTGTGCAAATAATTTTCCCACTGCATCTAGTGGAGCTATTTGTCTATAATTGCCTGGATGAGATCTAAGGCCCTTTTTATGTAACAGGATTAAAATACTACCAGACCATGACGGCAATATCTTCCCCTGCGAATAGCAAAAGTTGAACAGGGGGACTAGAAACGTAGCCCACAGAAGTGGTTTCTTTTTGATTAAGGTCATTGGTATTTCGTCTGGACCCATTGCTCCTGAGGATCTAATTCTTTTAATAAATCCAACTATGTCACTCACTGAGTGTACATAGTTGGATAAGTGGGTTTCTAAAGGGTCAAAAGCAGCAGGAAAAAAACTAGGGGAGTTAAAATTTGCTGCGTATAGTGAAGGACTGGACTTTTTCTAAGGTCCAGCGGTGCCAGGGAACAACACCTGAAACCTTCGTGGGATACCTGTTCAGCGCACAAATGACAGAGACACGGGACACTTCCTTCGGCGTCAAAGATCACCGTTTATTACTGCAGGGAGGCAAAAGTCACAAGAAGTACAACAGAGTGTAGGTTCTGAGAGTCTGCTTCGAATTGCAAATGTGGATCGCTCCTTTTATACACATTTTCGTCATTGCACAACATACGAACAAAAGGTTACAACTCAGTTCCCACAATAAACTTCAAAAGGGCTTCTTGAAACCCGGAACATAATTACAGTAACATTGCCGGTTCCCAACTGTAAAAGCACATCTTCTCACCGTTAGGCACATTCCACTCTAGTTGTAAATGAACGAAAGAAAGAGACAAGAACAGCTGCAAGGAAGACAGACAACAGTAAAGAAAAGAGTGTGAGGGTAATATCGGAAGCATGATCACAGGATCAAAGGATTCGATCCTAGCACATGCACGGCTGAAACTATAGACCGGCACGGCAAGATTACCCTCGAGCTGAGCCATCTGCCTTTACAGTGTCATTCCCCTGGTCATAAAAGACGCATGAAAGGAATATGCGTCTTCCGTAAGGCTTGGGAACTAAGGGTCATGACGCGGACAGTTGCCTGTTCGCTGACTATGTGAGGGCAAGAAACAAAATGGATGCCGTATCTAAAATGGAACCCGAGGGTTCAGATGAAGAAACGCGTAAATAAAGCGAACCCTTCCAAGTAGTGTAGCGAAAACGCGTACTCTTACTAAACTCGTCATTTACGGTTCATAGATACCAAACTTGCCCATATTCGATCATGCCCAAAACATCATAACGATTCTCACGGAACCTCAATAGTCCTACCAAGTGGATTTTCCAATCCAATTCTTTAACAGGAATGGGAAGAGATTTTACTCTTGTACCGCAGCAGTCTGCAATTACTTCCCAAAATTTTTTAGAGTTGTTTTTGGAGGCTGCCTCTTTTAACTGCACCCATGCACCATCTTGCTTTAATTGCTTCAAAGAGTGTTTTTTCCTCTGCCTTTTCCTCTTCAATAAGCTGATTAAATTACTACGTTCATTAGAAAAGTTCAGGAACTGGGCCCTCACCAATTTATTAATTTCCCTATTTAAGGTGAGCATTGGGTTAAAATAAGATTTCTGTTTAGTTGGGGGTTGCGATGATTTACATAATGCTGCCACAGAACCAAAGAAACGGGAATAAACTTCCAAAAGATCAGTTTGAAGCGAATCATATTCATGCGAAACTAGGAGGTGTTGATCTTTTATAAGAGCTGTAAAATTTGCTTTTACTATGAATGTCGCTTGAGTGTTCCAGTGAATTTTTCCATTATTTACATTTAGCCCTACATTACTGCCTTTAAAATTCCATGGATCTACCCTAGCTCAAGTATAATTAAATTTAAAGCATATCAACATATGATTGCTAAAATCAGATCCCAAAACGTCCATACTTACGAGCTTACAAAAAAACTCGGAGGAAACAATTAGATAATCTATAATAGGCTCGTGGGGGCACAACTAACCGCTCACCTGCATTTCCCTGAGGCGGAGAGGACCCTCGGACATTCCCGCTCTCCCTCGCTGCCGTTTGTTGGGTGTTCGGCCGCCGAGAGGGGAGAGCGGCACAGTGACTACACTTCCCAGCGTCCCCTGCTTCCCTGACGGGGACGCTGAAACACCGCCTCACAATCCCGCGCCCGGAGGCGCATAAAGGCGAGCGGCTCCTCCCGCGTCGCGGGACGCTCGCGGGCGACGCCGGGCTGAGCCCGGGCAGAGGGCGGGCCATCTGTGGCCATCAGGGGCCAGAGGAGGCCGGGCCGGGCCACCTCATTTGATTCACCAGATGGGGAAGCGCAAATTGATATCCAAAGATGGTGAAGGTAAGAAGGCCAAAATTCCCCCTCAAATCGGAGACCATTATATCCTACTTAACATCTGCAGTGGGGGCACTCAATGTTCAAATTGCCAACGTAGAAAAGGAATTGGGACTTGATTCGCTCCCAGATGCAGTCCCTACCTTGGATGCTGTAACCCGACTGAACTCAGCCCCTCCCACTCCTTTAGAACCAGACATTATAGTGGTTAACCCTCTGCAGGCCCATCCGGCTGGTCAGATACCCTCAGATACCCTACAGAGAGGCAGTTCGGGGCAACTGAAGGTGCATGAATCTGTAAAATCAAGTAGTAAATGCAGTCACGGGAAGAAACCCCACAACCAGCCCATAGGGAGAGCGGACACAACAACCAACCTTAGTCTCCCTGCGAACGTGGTGGATTTGATGGAAGACCTAATTGAATCCCGTTTGGAGCCTGTACTCGTGAATATCGCCAAGGACATAGTGGACTCTTTGAACTTATGTGTTGCAAACATCATTAAGAAATGCGAAAAAATTGATAAATTTCTGAAGGAATTCAGGGTGCAACATAATGATTGTAAACATAGCAGGGCTGCACACGAGAGTCAAATTGAGATGAGTAGTCAGGAGGCAGACATGTATTCTCCCTTCGGTGTCACCGTGCAGACCCAGCCTGTGAGACATACACTCCAAGGGAAAAGGGTAACGACAAGCCTGGTCGTACAACAAGTCAAACCTTCTGAGGCCATGCAAATAAGGCCTTTGGGCCAGGATCGCCCTACCCCTGGTCCTTGTAACTTAAAACTACCCACATTAAATCTTCCTCCACAAGCGGCACCCCTAGTGGTAATTTTAACTGGGGTCCAACGCCTAACAAATGGTGCTGTGGAAGCTGAGAGTGATCTTTTGGAACAAGAAGGTGGTGCTCACAGTTCAGCAGTGGGAGTGTTGATGTTGCCTCGAATATTATTACGGCTAGATGGGTTGAGTGGGTGGGGAAGAGAGAAAAGACCATTCCAGGAGACTGTGTGGTTGTTAATTTTAAAAGATCAAATATTGTGAACACCCTGTTGTGGGATGGCTCCGAGCTCGATGGTCTTGGTATTAGGCCACTACCTCTGGGTTACTTCTACCCTCCACCTTCCCACTTACAGTTTAAACCGCGCTTACTGAAAGTCCCACTGATTCAACGCTTCCCTGTGAAAGTTTATGACACAAAATGTAACTCATATCAAACACAGCAGGCTTCCATGAGGGCAGTAGAAATGGCTTCAGCCCCCCAGAATGTTTTAGGACACCACTCAGGAGTAACTTTGATTAATAGATTCTCTCCCCTGTCCAGTTTGGACACTAATGATTGACAACTACCTACTGACACGGATGACATTGAGCAGAATAGGCAGGCCACATTTCATTCCATCTACAAGATAGTCAGCTGGAATGTGGCGGGGTTGAGAAAGAAAGCTAATGATGGTAGATGGTTACATTTTGTGTCACAATACGATATAATCGCTCTACCGGAGACATGGGACACAAGTGAAAATTATTGTCTAGATGGGTACTGCAGTTTCTCTGTAAAGGCCATCCCTGGTCTTGGAGGGAGACCTAAAGGTGGCTTGTGTATCCTTACCTCACTTAAACTGCCAGGATCATTTAGTAAGTTGGAGATAACCTCAGCTAATAATCAGGGTATAGAATGGTCTTGTCCCAAGCATCCAACAATTTTAATAGTGAACTTTTACAATGCCCCGGAGAAGGATATGCGGAACATACATTTGTGTTCCTTGGCTTCTTTTTTAGATGAATACAAGTCAACACATAATGCTTTATTCGAACTTATTTTAATGGGAGATTTCAATATTCACCCATGTGGATGGGATTGTCTGGTAAAACATCAAACTGGTCCCCCCCGGTTCAACTTCCACCCACTTTGAACATTCCCCTCAAGGGGAAATGTTGGAAGACCTACTCGCTAATATTAATCTGTTTGAAATCGAGGGAGCCTGGGGGCAGGACAGGGCCCCGACATTCACAGGTAGAGAGGCTGATACAATAATTGACTTTATTTTTGTCTCACCCGGTATAGTACATGTGGTCTCCTCCTTTGAAGTTGTAGTCTCAGCATTTAGCGATCATAATCCCTTGGTATTGTCTCTACTTTTGGGGGGGATACAGCCAAGCAGAAGGAGGGACTGAAAGGCAGTAATGATAAACTTATTCCTAAGGACCAGGGCAGGAGACTAAACTGGGCCAAGGTGGTCCCAGACACCTTTATGCAGGATCTTGAGATCAAGGTACAAGCGGACATGGCCGTATGCCTCGATAGTATGGCAGATGGTAAGGAGATCATTAATTCCTTTGTTAACATCTGGGCACAAGTCAGACATGACCTGAAATGCAATAAGAAGTGGGATGGTGCAAACCAACCAAGGTGGTTTGATGAGACTTGCTCAAAAGCCCATAAAGAACTAATGTATGCACTAAAACAAAAACCCAGAAACCGGGAGCTTGTGGCCTTATTAAGGAAAAATTATAAACTTGCCATGGCTAACCGTAAAAAAGTGCATTAAAAGTGAGGCTTGGGAAAATCTTATGTCAATAGATGTTCTTAGAGATATTTCAAAATTCTGGGCTGTGATTAACCATCCTTATTTCTCAAGCATGGAAAACTCGGTCATGGGCTCTGTGATCCCTGATGAGAAATGGGTTGCCGATTTCAGTAAAATATACAACAGTGAGGAGGAACACACACCAGAGTTGGGTCCAGCATACATTCACTTAGTCCCCTGTTTGTTTTTCACTGAGGTCGAGGTCCAAAAGGCCATTGTGGAGATGACGAAAAATAAGGCACCGGGTCCAGATGGTGTGCCCGCAGACCTCTATAGGACCCCTTTGGATTTCTGGTCAAAGACTCTCACTAATGTTTTCAATTCTACAGTCACATCTGGGTTCCCTTCGTCATGGGCCACCTCTTCAATAATACCTGTGTTTAAAAAAGGCTCAAGAAGTGACCCCGCCTGTTACAGGTCGATCTCACTGATTGACTCTGCCGTTAAGATCTTGGGCAGAGTCATTCTGCAGAGACTTGGAGAACATCTGAAGGAGAGGGGGGTCCTCTCAGAGTTACAATATGGGTTCAGGGCTAAAAGGGATACCCTCGACCAATGCCTTAACCTCCATATGTTAATTAGCATATATAGTCTGGCCAAGGAGGGTCTGCTATATATGGCCTTTATGGACCTGTCATCGGCCTTCGATCTGGTCAACCGTGCTAAGCTGTGGGCTATCTTGACCAGTATAAGGATAGACCCTTCCCTGGTGAATTTTCTAGCGGTCTTGCATCAAGACTTACGAGCCTCAATCAGAACTAACAAAGAGGGTGGAAGTACTAGGTTTTTTAGATCTAAACGAGGTGTTAGGCAGGGGTGCATCTTGGCGCCCCTCCTATTCACCCTATATATAAATTCACTTGAAACATTCTTGAAGGGGACTACACCAGACATCCCACACGTAGGGGATTCTGCAGTGCCAGTACTCCTCTACGCAGATGATGCGGTGCTAATGGCCCGCACGGGGGTAGGGCTGCAGAGCCTCCTGGACGCATTTGGGGAATTTATGTCTTCCTTGGACTTACAGATAAACAACAAAAAATCGCACGTGATGGTGGCAGGGAAATGGCCAAAAACTGCTAAGATAAAAACGTTTTTGTGTAATGGAGAGGAGATCTCTAGGGTCCCGGTCTTCACCTACCTGGGCGTCATTTTTGATGAAAGGGGCACCTGGAGCCCCCAATTAAACGCGAAAGGCATTGCTGTCACCAGATCAAACTTCAGCTTTACTGAGCTTTGCAAAACGCCTGGGCTCGCGCCCAATAGAAGCTCTGCTGACAGTTTATAAGTCGAAATGCCTCTCAATAGCAATGTATGGCGCTTCCCTGTGGGGAATTTTACCTCAAGGTAAACTCCAGGTAGTAGAAAATAAATTCCTCAGATCCCTGTTAGTGGTCCCTCAATCAACCCCAGTACTCTCAGTGCATTCTGAGCTGGGCCTTGGTTTTATCAGCGATCAGGTACAACTGGCGCCACTGATTTGCTGGGCTAAGACCTGGCTCAACACTGAAATTACTTTAAATCATTCTATTCTCAAAGACTGCATGGTACTGGACAAAGTAAATAAAATCCCTTGGTTAGCATATATCAAGGATACTTTTTGCAAACTGGGTAGGCCTGATCTATATATACTCTTTCCCCAATTTGATACAGAAGGGTGACATTCTATAGATTAAGGAAAATTTTCTGGGTCAAGCAGAGCAGGAACGGGAGGCAGTAGAGGTCCTAAAACCGGGCGTCACTCATGCACTTTATCATGTTTTGTGGCCATTTTGAGGATAGTAGGAAACAGTTCCTGGTCCCTATTTTGAGAGAAGCAGGCTTTACACAAGTCCGGCCTGCACTCCACTACCTACAGGTTCTGAGTAGTACCAGGTTAATCTTTGGGGTCGCAAGTTTTTTGGTCGCTGCTATGCGTATTAAGTCCCAAAAAACGCTGCTAAATGTTTCCAAGACGTGATCTTAATGTAGTCTTCTATATGCGGGGATGTTCTATCTGCACTTTATGTAAATATATGACAATGATTTGTTTTTAACGAAACAAATGTTTTTAATATATGAATTGTTTTTTTAAAATGTGATGGAATTGCTTTTATGATTTTAACTAATCGAATAAAGTATGACTTGACTTGACTTGACTTGACTATAATAGAATTCCCTGTTGGGGTCTTGTGAGTATAATTTGCAGGAGTATCATTTTCTAACCTTCCATTAGCTATTATAAGATCTAAGCTTCTAAGGCCTTCAAGTAATAAGGTACCTCTTTTGTCGGTCCTGATTTTTTTCGGAAATATGGCAATGAGGATTTTTAGGGCTTCATTTCTTTCGGTGTTAGAAAATACCCTTATGCTGTGTGAGGAGACTTTAGCATTCATGTCACCTACTAGCATTATAAACGTACAATCTTCCCTTTTCATGATGGAGGATATAAAAATAAATAGATCTTTTAATAGGTGAGCATGGGAAGCATCTGGGGGAAGATATACGTTTACAATTAACAGAGTGTTTAGGTGATCCTGGGAATCCTTAAGATGTAACTTAATTGGCGGAATCAAGTTGGACTCATGAAAAAATTCTTTATAAGACCAACTAAAATTTGTGCTAAGCAAAATAGCGATTCCTCCTTTAGCATGTCCTCTATTCACGTGGAGCGCAGGCCGGCTCAGCACTATATAATCTTCCATGGACCAATCCATTGTGATCCAGGTCTCTTGTAGGCAAATTATATCCGCGCTCTGATCCTTCAACAATAAGAATTTATCTTTATTGGTGTTTAGGCCGGTAAAACCCCTCAAATAAAGAAACTCTTCTGTATTCTAAGGAGTTTCCTTTTGCTTCTGTGGCCAGTCTAATACTGTGATTGACATATAGGACAATAAGAGATTTCAAATAGGATAGCGCTTGTAAAATGTAGGTTATATACATGAACCATCATGCCCTGGCCAGTGGTGACATCTTTCAAAGTTTTGGTAGGCAAGTCTTACTCTGTCCTATGCCAGGGTGACCAGTCACCCCGGTTTCACCGAGACAGTCCTTAATGTAGCAACCGTCCCAGTTTTTAGGGAATGTCCACAGAACAGAGGAGAAGGCAAGGTTGCAGAATAAACTGGCAGCCCTTAGCAGAAAGCAATGTAGGTAATACAGATAACACTGTGAAGCACATTTACAAAAATGTCACCCAAAGCAGATCTCAAAGTTGCTGCTCTGGGCTGCATTGCGAGAGAGAGCAGCACTATATCTATAAAGACATGGGAGATTTCTTTTTTCCCCTAAACATGCTTATTTTAACCCTGGGTGTGTGCGTATTATGTCTAGCATAGGATGAATAGTGGAAGAGTAACCTTCAAGTACAAAATCTGACTCTTAGACTAACTTTACTCCTCGTTAACATCTGCCTCGAATAGGCTTTATTTTTGGGTGCAAAGCTCTATCATTGTTAGTAGATAGGGCTTTGTGTCAAAACTCACGGTGCCACCCATGGAAGACCCCCTTACCGCAAAGTAACACAAAGTAATGTGAACTTTATTTGTGTTACTTTTTGACATCTAACCTGTGTTACTTTATCAAGACTTTGCAAACGTTTGCGTCACCTTTTATGATTTTACACCAGTTGAAAGATTTGATAAATTTGCCCCCCCCCAGCGTGCAGAATCTGCAGGGAATTCACCCTGTGGACACATTGGGGCATATTACCAACGATTAGCGATATTTATCGCTAACTAGGCTTAGCAACGATTTTTTTATCGCTAAGCATCGCCGGAAATTATCGCTGGGATAACGTGCTATTAGCAACGTTTATCTCCAAAGCGATACATTTTGCGGTGATAGCGTGAATATCGCTGAGAATACAGCGATATTCACGCACTAGCGACAAAATGCTCTTAGCCATGTTATCCACCTCCCATTGGATAACATGGCTAAGAACTGGTCAGAGCAGGCGTTAGTTTTTGGCGATAGCGGGAATATTTCCATCGCTATGCCTGCCTTGCTAATAGGCTATAGCGACGTTAGCGACTGCTTTCAGTCGCTAACAGGTTGAGTACGCCCACTTTGCATGTCATTAGCGATAAATATCAAAGCGGGACCCAAACCGCTCGCTATCGCCTAAAGCTGTCGCGTACTGCTGTTAGCGACAGCTTGCTATTAGAGCGATAGAATTATCACCGCTTAGCGGCCACTAAAGTGGCGATAATTGCCTATCGCCCTGCTTGGTAATATGCCCCAAAGTTTGTGTTTTTGAATTGGTGAGCGTTGTATGCAAATTATAGTCCTACTTCTATCTTTACCGTGGTCTACAAACACCACACACATAAAGAGAGGTGGGCAGCCTTGCCCTAATCTTCAGCATATCGTTTAAGAGCTCTGACCTTTCCACTATTACTTCTGTTCAGCAAGATTTTTTTCATTTTTTTCGACGATTATCCCCCTTTATTGAAACCATTCTGCTCAGCCCTCCAGGGATGTGACAACAGGTTATCCCTCCGTTATTAAAGCAATTTTGTGCAGGCCCCCATGGGAAGGCCCTGCTTCCCTGAGTCTTCAAATTTCATTCCCGTCGCTCAACCTGTGGAAGCGACATCTTAGCAGACTTTAATATTTTCTCGATACGCAGAAGAACGGGCAAAGGTCAGAGATCTCCTAGCCACAGGCCCCCGGTTATTACGTCAAAGTCAGTCTTTGACTGTTTTTTCACAACATCGAGCGGACAGCAAGTGGAACAGTTTGGACCGGTCACGCTGCGGAGTGTTTTTCCTCCATCCTTGTAAAGACAGAAACAGCTCCCCCTAGTGCTGCTTCGTTCAAGTGCAGTGGAGCATTTTCTAAGGAAGAAGACGGCTCACATCACAAAGCTAACATTTTGCAGGCGTATGCATGGTTTACACTCCCAAATGGCTGGATTTCGAAATGCAGGGGAGTCACAAAAGGTGACCTTGACGTTGCGATTCCTTTTACAACTAGGTGATGTAAGATTATGCAGGATTGGTGCAACTTTTAAGGTGTAATCGTGTGCGAATTTCTAAAATATGTATAAATGGGCCCACATAAAAACCCATGCCGAAATTTCATGCATGTGTTTGTTAATTACGTCCAGCGAGCTCAGGAGACAACATGAAACAACCCTGCTGGGACAAGGTCTGAGCTGTTGTTGTGTGTGTTTCCTTTGGAATTAAAGTTCTGACTTCTGTCCATCAGTATTTGGGGGCTACCAGGAATACTTTCTTGCTAATAATTTATCATTAGGTAATCCCAGTATTACCAAGCACATTTCCCACCTGATTTCAACGGAAGGAACATGTGCACATAAATTACTTGTGTTTTCAGGTATAAATATACAATGTGCATTGGCACATTTAACTTTTTCTGTTTTATTCTCCCGAGGAACGACACATATTTCCCTGTTCAGAATTTTCTTCCCGTGGACCCATGGCAAATATTGAACTTTCTTTTCTTTGAACCAATGAAAAGGCATGTACTCCACCATTTAACTGGAGAAGGCCTATCAGACTTTATTAGATGGGAAAATTCCTGCCAAATGTTTGTGAATACCGCAAATCCATCATCTGTTGTGTGTTCAGTACATTATGCAACGTCACTCCCACCCTCCCCAACCCATAAGCTTCAATGTCGTGCCCCAACCTCTAAGGGGCTTATTACGAGTCTGGTGGTCTATATACTGCCAGACTCACAGCAGTGAGGCGGTTGCGGTCTTCCAACTGCCCTATTAGGACCAGGACTGTCAGGCCGCCCCGGGACCACTGCGCAGCAGTCCCGAGGCAGCAATATGGGGCTTATTACGAGTGTGGCGGCCCACAAACTGCCAGCCACGTGGGGGGTATGGCAGTGGTGGTCTTCCTACCGCCCTATTAGGACATGGGTGGTAGGACTTTCCTGGCACCACAGCAACCGCCATGGATCAGAGATCCCTCGTGGTGGCACAGCGGTCTTGAGGCCGCAATATGCTTGGTGGCGCCACTGCGGCCCAGCCAAGCATATTACGAGTTTCCTCACTGCCACACTTTTCATTGTGGTGTGACCACCATTAATGTGTGGGGTGAGGAAATAAAGTGGGCCCTGCAAGGCCCCGTGGTGCCTCAAGCCATGAGGATGCACACAGCACGGCTCAACATGTGCCCCTCTGTGTGCATGCACACCGGTACCTGCATGGCTTTGACTGCAGCAGTCCATGCAGTTCATGTACTGCCTTTGACATTCCCAGGGCTGTGACTATGGGATCACCAAAGAATTGCCCACTAGACCAGGAGAAAATTCCAGATCTGGCGAGCGGCACCTACACAGGTTTGGCAGTGCAAAAGCAGGGCAATCCCACTCCCACACTAATAAGGTCCTAAGCTTGGTGGGACCGCTGCGGCCTGCCAAGCATATTACAAGCGTCGTCACCACCACACTTTTCATGGTGGTGCAATGGCCATGAAAAGTGTGGCAGTGAGGAATCAAAGGGGGCCCTACGTGCCATGTGGATGCACACAGGGGGGCACAACATGTGCCCCCCTGTGTGCATGCACACCAGCACATATACGGCATGGACTGCAGCAGGCCATGCCATGCAGGTACTGCCTTTGACATTCCCATTTCATAGGCACCACCCTGGGGATGCCAAAGAAGCCCCAGCCAGACTAGTAGAAAACTCCTGATCTGGCGCGCAGTGCCTAAATGGGTTTGGTGGTGCGGGAGTGGGGCCGGTACCGCTTCCGCACCACCAAACTCATAATAAGGCCCTAAGCCTACAATGGCAGAATATCTTGCTTACTGATAGACTGCTTTAAAAAGTTCTCTCATCTTGATTGTCTTAGGATGGTGTGGAATTTCATGTGGCAAATGGGCGTTATTGCACACCAGAGTTACCCTTAAAGTCTCATTATGAGTTCATCACATTTAGGCATTAGGGTTGCCCGAAGAGTCTCAGATCTCAGCCGTTTGATATTCCAACACCTAAATCCTTGTGCCTTTTATGATTTTAATTAATCGAATAAAGTGTTTTTGACTGACTGACTGACCTAAATCCTACAATTGTAAATTCTCTGCCTGTAATGGGGAATAACACATGGACTAGGAAATATGAAGTCCAAACCCGTATGTTTGCCTCCTTCAAAGGACATAAGAGGCCTAAATCTGAACCTGCATTGAAAAGGTGGCACATATGTCAGGGGCTTATTGGAGGTTTGTGAAGGAGTGGTAGAGACTGAGTGAGGACAGAATAGGTGAGTAGGGAGCATTTCCTGCTCTTTACACTAACGGTGTGGTTAGGGTATGGGTGGCGGCTGCAGCCACTGCATTTTCTTTCAAAGTTTGATTCCACTGTATTCAGGCCCAGAATGATCAGACCAGAAGTTCGTGAATCTAGTACATCCTGGCCTAGATGCACTAGAAAAGCTAAAGTGTCCTGGAGCAAAATGCCTCTCAGGGATATGACTCAGTCCGCTCATTAGGGACTTGGTTGCAAAATAAATTCTGTGTAATGAGCCCACCCATACACCAGATGTGCTTGTTTTTCGGATTTCAAAAAACCTTCACAAGTACTCTTGTAAACTATTTACATGTGCACTCCAACTTCTCCTAGTCATGTTTTTGCAGATTGTGCGTAGGCGACTATCTTCAGGTTAAGGTTTGGGTGAAGAGTGCATTTATTTGCACTTATGTCTACATTTTTTTACCTCCGTATGGAAATAATTTTTACCTAGAGAAATCCATTCTCATATATCCTTAAGATAATGGAGGAGTTTGCAAACCATTCCCAGTCTGCACACCCACTTGTGGTGAAATGTTTTGTGGGGTTCTTTTACACATGGATTCAGAGTGGGTAAAATGAATTGGGAAAGCTTGTCACTACTCGGGCTCTGCAATGGTTTCCAACTTTGATTTCGCTTTTATTTAAGAGCCTTTTGTTAAAATTGTGTTAAGTTCAAGAAGTGTGCAAGATTAGCAAAGCTTTAATATAATGTGTGTTGGAATCAATTCGGGAGTCCCAAGGCAAGCAGGGAATTGGTTACTGGGCACTACGTGTGGGAATTAGGTCGGGTTATCTGTAATGTCCAAGAAGTGATAAATTCTGATATAAAGAATGAAATATAAATGGAATAAAGAAATAAGAGCATATTAACTCACTGCTGCCCAGAGGGGCGTCCTGGTGCTGGCCAAAAATCAGTACTCTGCAGATAATCAATGCTCTTCATTTAAAGATTGAAAATAGAAGGCAGAGGGAGAGACCCACGGTAAGGAAAACAGCCACGTCTTTAGCTGCTTCTTAAAATTATGCTCATTCACTTCATGCCTGAAGGTGTATGGAAGCTGGTTCCAGGATCTTGCTGCTAGACCGAGAAGGATCTTCCTCCTTTAGTCACCAGTTTGATTTGGGCATGCACAGAAGATTTGTATCGGTCGATCTTAAAGTTCTCTGGGTGACGTAGTGGGTGTGTCTGTCAATGAGATACTTTTGGCCAGTTTGATGAAAGGCTGGAAAGGCTCTGCAGTCCAAAAACAGAGCACCATGCACACCCCTTTAGCACTTCGTTGTAAGGGAAGTGAGGCAAGCAGGCCAAGCCATAGCAAGGTGATGTGGAGTTAGAGACTCAGGAACTTTGGGAGGGAGGGGTGGGGGGGGAGAGCAAACCACACCGATTTGTGTGAAAAAGGCCGCTTTATTAGAACAGGTGCACATCACAAAAATACTACCTTGGCAAATGCCTTACAAAACTAAGCCTCACTAAGTATAACCAACTCACATAACCCCATATCCCTCCCCCACCCCTAAACATATCTTGAACCCGCCCCCACCCAACATTACCACATTACAACATTGCAAAACTTTAATTCAAAGCGACACACATATAATCCTGTAAATGCAAACATCACTTAACCAAACTCCCCTGCCAGACCCTTCTCAACTTACGACCACCCCACCTCGGCCGGAAAACCCCAAACCGTCAACCTGCCGAAACGATCACTATCTATGAGCCAACTTTAGAATAAACCACAAAATACAGTCACAACCTTTCAAAATTCAAATAAACCCGCACTGCACCTGCTCTAAGCGACAGACAAAAAACCTACCCTGCACACCTGAAAAACCAACAAAGGGGCCACTTAAAAGAGAAACTAATAAGAAAGAACCAAGACGAAAAACCCACAAAAAGAAAAGAGAAGAAGGGAGGGAGGGAGGGAACATTTTTTTCCTAACTAAAGCTCCCAGCCACAGCTACTGGGGTGAAAGCGCTGGTAATTCCGCAGTCAGATAACCTGTCTGGGACCATTCCCTCTGACACAGACTAAGGTAGGACTCCAGAAAGCCGTACACACCTTCACTAATTTTATGAACGTTAGAGGGTTATGTGTAAACGTCTCGAAGACGTTTACTATGTCATGCGGTCCAAAAAAACACAGACAACCATGCCCAATTGTTTTAAATAATAGGAAGGTAGAGTTAGCTGACATCTTTTGCTATCTGGGGGTCCACTTCGATAGACAAGGCACTTGGAAGCCGGCCGTGAAAGCACGGGCTGTGGCTTTTAACAGAGCAGTTGGGGCTCTCATGAATTTTGCAAAAAAAATAGGAAACAGGCCAGCAATGGAGCTCCTCCGAATATTCAAATCGAAATATGTGGCTATTGGGGGTTGGCAGCAATTGGAGGAGATCCAGCGAATTGAGAACAGGTTCCTCCGATTTATAACTGCTACACCAAGGAGCACCCCAATATATATATTACATGCCGAAGTTGCCCTCATTTTTATTACGGATATTATAAAACTCGCCCCAGTTTTACTTTGGCACAATGTCTGGACCAACCCTACCACAGAATTGAATAGATTCATTATAGAGGACTGCTTGAACTGTGATGGGCTGAAAAACATCAAATGGCTTATTTACATTAAGAACTTTGTCGGTGAGATTGGTCATCCTGAATATTTTACGGACCCAGCCTCATTGGAATCTCTCTCGCGATCTACGTTGAAAAAGATGCTGCTGGAACATTTGGAATTACAAAGGTGGAAGGGCGTAAGGTCAAAAAAATCGGTCATGAGCCACGATGAAGTGACATCTCAGAGGGGTCTCCAGTTCTATCTTGCACTGGAACACCCCCTACATCACCGTAGGCTCCTGACTTACTTCCGCCTGGAAACCTTTTATAGACTCATATCATTCCCGACCTGCAATGACTGGGCGAGGGGAAAAAGGCTGTGTCCTTGTGATGACAAATCATTTCAATCAAACATACACTGCACTCTGTTCTGCACTTTATATAGCCATTCGCGACGACAAATTTTAAAGCCTCTATTGTTAACTTGGGGCCTAAGGAATTCAAGAGACGCTTATAATAAACTTAGGTCTTTAGATGATTGCCTCACTATTAGTACAGTGAGCCTTTTTCTGAATACCATTTTAAGAGTGAGAAAGTCCATCGTTATGGGATAATAAGAGTTAGTGAAATGTTTTTTTTTTTTTTTTATTATAATCTATTTTAACTGTCTGTACTGTTTGATCCTTTTAACTTTTTTAAAAGAAGTCAAACCTTAGCAATGTTTCAATCAGAATGAAATATATGATATTTTAAATTGTGATTTCTATTTGTACACTTTTATGAATTGTTATTTCAATTCGAATAAAGTTCTTTGAACTGAACAGTCACAACCTTTCAAAATTCAAATAAACCCGCACTGCACCTGCTCTAAGCGACAGACAAAAAACCTACCCTGCACACCTGAAAAACCAACAAAGGGGCCACTTAAAAGAGAAACTAATAAGAAAGAACCAAGACGAAAAACCCACAAAAAGAAAAGAAAAGAAGGGAGGGAACATTTTTTTCCTAAATAAAGCTCCCAGCCACCAGGTCACCAAGACAAAAGGGTGGCCGGAGAGGGGAGCCCAAAGAATTTATACCTTGGGCTACATTTGGGCTACAAAGAGCAAGCCCAGATACAAAATGGATGAACAGCTCACCTAAGGCTGCCCCCCCCCCAGCCCCTCCCAAACAGCCCGGGGGGGGACTCCCTGCGGTCGCCCACCCCCCCAAGCCCCCCTTGTAACTCACAATGTATCACTTATTAGAACATGTTGGGAGCTCCATTGAAAAAAATGATTTCTCCGTGCTTCTAATGGCCGGTAGAAGCCCGGAGCATCAACATTCCAATGTTTAATAAAGGCCCCATACCTTCAGACTCTGTGCGGTCTTTATTTTACAAATTAGAACATTCTGCCTTCTAGGGGTGGAATCTGCTAATAGCCTTAGAGCCCTCCGTAGCTGGCTATACCAGCCATTAAAGCCCGCTCCCTTGTTCACGGCCTTTGCCGGAGTGGGCTTTTAATGACTGGTAGAGCCAGCTACTGCGGGCTCTAAAGCTCTAATAAATCAAATGCCGAGTGGTGATTTATCTTGAGTAAGAAAATATACTGTGTTAAACTCACAACACAATATTATACAAATAAATTGGCTACTGCATCGTGGCCGTGCTAACACATTCAGGAAATAGACAGCAAATGATTAACAATGTTTGACGGATGTAACTTCTTTCTAAGGCTGTAAACATAGGGTTAGTGCTTGAGTTCTTGTAAGCCAAATGTGCTTTTATAGTTGTCTGGGAGGCAAAACGGCAGATCTGCATGTGTAAACGGAAATCCTCAAGCTGCTACAGGCCTCATTGAAACAATTGACCTAGATGGCTGTGTGACAGACTTAGTTTGAGGGAGTGCACTGCTGCTATGACTGCCTGGCTTTAGCCTCTATGCCCAACTAGCCACACCTTCTTCCAGTTGGGTATGTGTTCTCAAAGAGCAGTCACGGTCAGGCGGGCAGCATTCCCTGTCTAGGCAGCAGCACTTACAGGCCCATTCAAGATGTTACTTGAAAATATGAGCAGCACCGCAAGCTGGTAATGTGAAGGTTCGATAGTTGACTACAGCTTTTCATGGAGCCAGCGTTCCCGTCACTCCAGGGCAGCAACATTGTTACAGGGGGAAAAGGTCTTCGGCTGCACTTTCACACGTCCATGCACATTCTTTACAATAGTTCTTTACAGTGCAACTGTAACCGCTAGCCTCAGTTTCAGACTTTTCAGCATTTCACGCTTCATGGAACTATAGGGACACCTAGGGTTACCGGCATGTCCCTCGGCATATATGTATATGCATCTTCGGTCCACACCATCAGCCGCACTAAACCACACAGACCAGAGAGAGAGGCTGCAATGATCATGGGCCAGCTCGGGTAAGCTCTGGACATGCACTCAACAAGCAGGGGTGCAGAAGCTCCCTCCCCACAGATCTTTGAAGCACTGATCCCCAAAGGCTTCGAAGAATAGGTGACACTCTTTGAACCTGTGCAGTCCTTCCTTTGGTCAGCTCCTCTTCTTTCTTACAGCTGGACTAGGCTCTCACTTAGGCAGTCTCAATCTTCAACAAACACCACCATTGCTTCCCTGTCAAGAGCAAGTTCAAGCTTCTCTTACCAGAGTAGATCCTCAGCAGTTCCAACAGGAATTTTGCACCTCAGGTGATCTCAGATGCCAGTCAGTGAGAAGTCCTGGAACACTGACTTGGGGTTACATCCCAATACGGTGTGCAGTCATAATATCGAGTCTTTTATTTCGACTGGACAGAATATCGAGTAAAAAATATAGAATGGACATAATATCGACTAGACATAATATAGACAACAAAAATATCGACTAGAGAAAATTAATATCGAATAGAATGGACATAATATCGAATCAAAAATATAGAATGGACATATTATCGACTAGACATAATATAGACAACAAAAATATCGAATTTAAGGTAAGTTAATAATAATTTTTATTTTTTGTGTAATATAAGTCTGTAGCGGGTTGTGGGTTTATAGGGGAATAGGGTGGGAAGTAATTTAATTCTAATTAATTAAATATGTTAATTTATTTATTGATATTTATTTAGAATTAATTGTTAATTAATTATTAATTGGTAATTAATTAAAATATAATTGGTAATTAATTATAATTGATTAATTGATAAATATTTTAATTTTAGTAATTTATTTTCTGTAGCGGGTTGTGGGTTTATAGGGGAATAGGGTGGGAAGTAATTTAATTCTAATTAATTAAATATGTTAATTTATTTATTGATATTTATTTAGAATTAATTGTTAATTAATTATTAATTGGTAATTAATTAAAATATAATTGGTAATTAATTATAATTGATTAATTGATAAATATTTTAATTTTTGTAATTTATTTTCTGTAGCGGGTTGTGGGTTTATAGGGGAATAGGGTGGGAAGTAATTTAATTATAATTTATTAAATATGTTAATTTATTTATTGATATTTATTTAGAATTAATTGTTAATTAATTATTAATTGGTAATTAATTAAAATATAATTGGTAATTAAAATTAATTTATTAATTTTTAAATTGTAAATTACTTTATTGTTAATAGGTAATTAATTAGTATGAGTAGGCAATTTTTATAATTTAATAATTTTATTTTGTATTTATAAATAAATATTTAATATTTTTTATACACTTTTTTAATATTTTAATTATTTGTAATTGGTATTACTATTTATGTTATTTATATCTATTTGTGAAGTATTTACTTTCCCTACTATTGCACTCTCTGAAGTTGGAATAGTAATTTTAACCCCTACGCTATCCAACACTTTCCCTACTGTTGCACCCACTGGAGTGGGTATGCAACGTTTACAACGCTACTTTTACTATGCACTACCATTACAACAAAACTTTTAAATCGCAAAAACTTTTACAACGCATACATTTACAAAGCATGTTTTTAAAACGCAGATACCTTTACAACGCATACTATTACAATGTAAGTATTAGTAAGTATATAATTATTTTTAAAAGGTTATATGTTTGGGATTTTGGGTAAAGGGGTATTTTTAGGGTTCAGGGTCAGTTTTCAGTTTTTGGGTAAAGGGGTATTTTTAGGGTTCAGGGTCAGTTTTCAGTTTCTGGGGTAAAGGGGTATTTTTAGGGTTCAGGGTCAGTTTTCAGTTTTTGGGTAAAGGGGTATTTTTAGGGTTCAGGGTCAGTTTTCAGTTTTTGGGTAAAGGGGTATTTCTAGGGTTCAGGGCCAGTTTTCAGTTTTTGGGGTAAAGGGGTATTTTTAGGGATCAGGGTCAGTTTTCAGTTTTTGGGGTAAAGGGGTATTTTTAGGGTTCAGGGTCAGTTTTCAGTTTTTGGGGTAAAGGGGTATTTTTAGGGTTCAGGGTTAGTTTTCAGTTTTTGGGTAAAGGGGTATTTTTAGGGTTCAGGGTCAGTTTTCAGTTTTTGGGTAAAGGGGTATTTTTAGGGTTCAGGGTCAGTTTTCAGTTTTTGGGGTAAAGGGGTATTTTTAGGGATCAGGGTCAGTTTCCAGTTTTTGGGGTAAAGGGGTATTTTTAGGGTTCAGGGTCAGTTTTCAGTTTTTGGGGTAAAGGGGTATTTTTAGGGTTCAGGGTCAGTTTTCAGTTTTTGGGTCAAGGGGTATTTTTAGGGTTAAGGGTCAGTTTTCAGTTTTTGGGGTAAAGGGGTATTTTTAGGGTTCAGGGTCAGTTTTCGGGTAAAGGGGTATTTTTAGGGTTCTGGGTCAGTTTTCAGTTTATGGGTAAAGGGGTATTTTTAGGGTTCAGGGTCAGTTTTGGGTTTTTGGGGTACAGGGGTACTTTGTAAAAATAAAGTAAAATTACATTTAAATTAAATTTATTTAATAAAATTAAATAAAATTAAATTATATTATAATATTTTTTATTAATTTATATTCAAAAAATTATTATATACTTACCAATACTTACGTTGTAATGGCATGCGTTGTAAAGGTATATGCGTTGTAAAATCTTGCGTTGTAAATGTATGCGTTGTAAAAGTTTTTGCGTTGTAAAAGTTTTGTTGTAATTGTAGGCGTTGTAAAAGTATGCGTTGTAACGTCATACATCCCTGGAGTGGGAATAGTAATTTTAACCTCTACGCTATCCAGCGCTTTCCCTACTGTTGCACCCACTGGAGTGGGAATAGTAAATTTTACCTCTACGCTATCCAACACTTTTGCTAATGTTGAACTCACTATAGTTGTAACAATAAATTTTAAACATTTTCTAAAATGTTATATATGTTTATTTAATAATATGTTATATATATATATATATATATATATATATATATATATATATATATATATATATATATATATATGTGTGTGTAATTTTTGGTGATATAATTTTTTTAATTATATAAGTTATTTATTAAAATTACATTTTTTATTAATTATTTCTAAGTTTATATTAAATATATTTATTACTATATTAGTTTTAACTTAATTTTAAGACATTTAAAAAAATCGATATTTTGACAGTCTATATTTTTGTAAGTCGATATTTTGGAGTCGATATTTTGGTACTTACCTGTTTGAAGATAGGGAGTCGATATTTTGTCAATCGATATTTTTGACTCGATATTTGTGTATCTCGATATTTGTGTCGTCGATATTATGTCAGTGATCCCCCAATACGTATACTGTGTTTATAGACAGAGGGCCTGATTTAGATCTTGGCAGATGGGTTACTACGTCACAACGGTGATAGATATCCCATCCACTGAAATATAAATCCCATGGGTTATAATGGGATTTATGTTTTGGCGAACTGGATATCCAGCACCATTTTAATGGAGTAACCAGTCTGCCAAGATCTAAATCGGGCCCAGACTGTGCAGATTCTGAAGGCATAGTTCAGTGATTGATGTCAAGTGTATTAGACCTGACGTCCTTGGCATAGTACTCCCCCAAATATATTGCCATCATTCCCTGATTTTTGCTGTGTTCAATTATGACTCTGTGCCCTTTCCCCATGCTAACCAGTATTAAAGTTCTTGTGCTCCCTCCTTCAAACATAGTAAAATTGGATTACGCCTAATTCAATTTACTTGTAAGTCCCCAGCAAATCACACTACATGCACCCTGGGCCTGTAAATAAAGTTGTACTGGCAGCAGCAGTCGTTCTGCCACCCAATAAAATAGCACTACAAAATGATGTCTCGGGCCTTCCACTGCAGCCTGTAGTGCAGATTTAAACTGGCATTTGGACCTGGCAAGAGAAACTTTTTGCCAGGGCAAACATTCCTTATAAGTCATCCCTAAGGTAGACCTCAAAGGCTTATAGGCCAGGGTGCAAGGTATTTAAAAAGTTGGACATTTATGTTTAACGTTTACATGTCCTGAAAGTGAAAAACCCGTAAATTCATTGTTCATTGTTATGGGGCCTATCTCGTTTGCCCGCAGTGCACGCAAAGGTACCCGACACCAGTCTTGCCCTGCCTTTGGTCACCCTAGAAAGTTTGGAGCCAGGTCCAGGGGAGGGGGAGGATCTGACCAAAACCAATTTTTGCTGTTGGTCAGGGAATTTCCCCACTGAAAGGCTGGCACCAGATATAAAAATAGAACCTTCAGAACCACCCATCACAACACTCCTGGATCTATGGAAGTTTCAGAAGAAGGACTGCCCTGCTGCAAAATGGTCTACCAAAAGTGACTCTAAGGGTCAGTTGGATGACCTCTTGTGTGAGGTACAGGGACACAACAAGCTTCCAGAGGCCTCCATGCAACTGACAAGATGCAACTGGCAAGCTGCCTGGACTTGCCTTATTCCTGCTGCTGGTCTCTGCAGGAGTGAATTTGCTCCCCAAGAGGTGCCCCTCAAGTCCTGGAGCCTTGATTGGCATCAGTGGCACATCTCCTGTAGTAAAGGGTAAACATCCTTGTTGGACGTGGCCCTTTTGGCAGGTTCACCCCTAAACTTTTTGCTTTTAATTGTGACCTGACACTAGTTGTTTTTGGCTCCTGTGCACTTTAACCCTGTGTCCCAGTGTAAAGTGCTTGCTCAGTCAGAGTGCGTGTCGTGAGATTGGCCTGCCCTCCCATGGGAATGCATGGGGAATATGTGTGTCCATGGTAGTTCCTGATGTGTGGGGAGTGCCAGGGCAAGTTTGGTATGTGCGAACTCGTGAGATTAAATGCTTCGCGACGGTGTGGGCAGATTTAATGTGACTAGTGTAGAAGTGCCACTTCCAGAAGTTGGCATGTCTGTGTAGTAAATGTGAATTGACTGTCTGGCTTGTGATTGACTGGAGCTGGCTGGTGTGCCTGGCTCCAGGAGTCAGGATGGGTCTGCCCCGGTGGTGAATGGAGAGATCTGCATGTTGATGAGAGGGAGGAGTGCACCTGGGACCTGAATAAGGCTGGGCCTTTCCTACACAAAGGTGGCTCCGCCCCTGTGGTGAGACTGATGTCCCTAGCCTGTCCTGTGAATGGGAAGAGGGGCTGAGCCCAACAAAGTGCTCCAGAACCAGCTGCGTCTGGTTTTCCCCCTACCCTGTGTTATGTAGTCAGCAGTCTAGTAGTTGGGTGGGTGGAGCTAGTGGGTGGAAGGGAAGAGGAGGAGCGTGGAGGGGAAGTAGTTGGTTAGAGTAGGGACAGGGACACAGAAGGAGGTAACCAATAAAGCTCCTCTAGAAATATATATAAAGAATTGTTTCTCGTTATTCCAAAGACACGACAACTGGCGACGAGGGTGGGATGGTATGTCCATTGCCCACAGAACCCTGCAGGAGTGTCCTGTCCCACGCAGCGTCCAGAAAGAAGAACGCTGCTGTGATAAGCGGAGCTGCCCCCTGAAGACAGAGGCCAGCAGCAGGTGGCCTTCTCCCCAAGTCAGACGACTGAGGGAGCCCGAAGGAACCGAGAAAACAAGCGCCAGAGCGTCTGGAAGAGAAGCACTCGATCGCGCCAAAACGCGACTCACGCCTGATGCGTGTGAATCGGCGTGCACTGAAAAAGCAGAAGTCGGGAGCCCACTCCGACTCTGCCTAGCACCCCACAGTGGTGAAGATCGCCCGTGGCGGAGGACGCTGCCCTCAAGAAGGCCTGCTGGTAAGCGCCGTCGAGCGCAGGGAAAACGGAGCTCGAGCAAGCCCCGACATCGGAACCTCACGCCCGATGCGTGAGTTTCGGCACGTTGTCGCTGAGTGAGCGCGGGACCTGGTGCAGCAACGTGGGAGCCCACCCCAACCTCACCTGACTGTGGCAGCTGCTGAGGAAAGCTGAAACCTGGAGTGTGCTGCCCCTGAGACCGGCTGCCGGTGAGTCCTGAAGACAGAATGAATGGAGGTGAAACCTCGTGGGACATGAGAGTTCAGTGACGGCGGCCATCTTGAAGTCAGGCAGCTTTTGGGACATCCTCTATGTGTGGAGTGCGGGCGGCCATTTTAAAGTCAGGCATGATGAATGGCCAGTGAGAAACGACACGCACAGGTCACGAAGAGGCATAGCAAGTCTGAAATTAACCTGAGCAAACAAAGCTAAACAAGCACGAGCAAAGTTAAAGAACATTGACTGAAGACGGCTAGTATTACTCAACCAAAACACTTGCGAACGAACAGCGACAAGTCAGTCGGAGCCAGAAACAAGGGGTAAGAAGCACGTGATATCACAATGGTGACCCCAGATACATCCCCACAGCGAAATGAAGTCAAACCCATCATTGCAGGAGGGTCGCATCTGCGGGCCCCGGAACCTTTAACCCTAACCACCGGAGGGAGCATGGGCCCCAAGTGGCAAGAGTGGCTAGAAGATTTCGAAGACTACATCGAGGGATCCAAAGTAACAGTAGACAACGAAAAATTGATTGCCCTCCGCAACCTAGCAGGTCGAGAAATAAGTAAGATAATCAAGGATCTTCCCCCTGCAGATGCTGGAACCTATGACAAGGTGCGTGAGGCATTGAACAAAAAATTCCTCCATAAGAGAAATGTAGACTACGAACGTCATGCATTTCATCAAGCACGTCAAGGAAAGGATGAAGCGATGAGCGCGTTCATCACCCGACTGCGGCGACTGTCGAGACACTGTGAATTCGACACCTTCTCAACAGATGCCGCCATCAAGTCACAAATTATAGATGGATGCCACTCAGAAACCCTCAGGAGGCGGCTGCTGAGGAAACCCCATGAACTAGACGAGATCGAAGAAATGACTCGTGTCTATGATCAGGCCAGGGAACACGCCACCACCATTGAAACGGGGCGCAATGTAAGTCATGAACAAGCGCATCGTGTCCAGGCTAAAGGCAGCAGCCGAAGGTACTCGCAGGAGAAGCAATGGAGACCAAGACCGTCATCTCGCCAACGACGCCCGGACCACAGGAGGCGAGAACCTGAGCGAAGAGACCGGAGACCGGAAAGGACAAAAAGATGATACAGGTGTGGATATGACTATCCTCATGTAGATACCTGCCCTGCCATGGGTCAGCGATGTAGGAAATGTGGGCGGACAAACCACTTCGAAGCAATGTGTGGGGACTATCACAAGGAGAGGCGAAGCGAAACAGCGAGGTCGTCTCGTTCCGACACCAGAAAACACCACATAAGAGCTGTCCAAGGAAAGTCCACGTTGTCCTCAGGCTCGTCACACTCCAGCCGAGAATCGCGCAGATCTCGATGGGAGCGTAGATCACCATCCCGGGACTCCAGAGAGTCGGAATACACAGTAGAATACGTGAACATGATCGCAGATCCTGACCAACTCAAAAAATATCCACGCTTGGACATTAAAGTAGGGAACCATGACACTAAATTTGTGTTAGACAGCGGAGCCTCGCTGAACTACATCCCGGTCACAGAATATGAGAAAATGACTCCCAAGCCCCCACTAACTTTTGCACCAGTCCGTGTTTTCACTTTGATGTCCAAGAAGCCACTCCCTTGTTTGGGTAAATTCCCCACAACGCTCAAGCACGACAACATCACCATACCAGCGGTCATACATGTCATCAAAGGCCCAGAGGCCGACTGCTTACTTAGTCTGCCCACTGCGGAGTGTCTCCGTCTTGTTGAAATTCTATTCAAAGTCATTGATAACCAGGACTGCGTCAGCAAGTCTCCCAAGCTGCTTCAAGGCCTGGGGAAATTGAAGGGATGCCAAATACATCTACACATCAATGAACAAATTAAGCCTGTGGCACAGCACCCTTGACGTGTTCCATTCCATCTTCAAAAAGCGGTCGAGGACGAACTTCAAGACCTCCTGTATGCAGACATCATAGAGCGTAAGGATGGTCCAACCCCATGGGTATCGCCAGTGGTCATTGTACTGTGTGTTGATATGCGCCTACCCCACACAGCGATAGAAAGGGAGCGCCACCCTGGGCCGCATCTGAGCGACATGATCGCTGCGTTGAACGGAGCAAAGGGGTTTTCGAAGCTGGATTTAAACAAAGGCTACCACCAGCTGGAATTGGACGTCAAATCCGGCTACATTACGACATTTGCAACTCACTTAGGACTCTTCAGGTACAAGAGACTGAGTTTTGGTGTCTCATCAGCCGCGGAAATTTTTCAGGAGGCAATCGGACAAATCCTTCAGCACATTCCCAACACTCTGAACTACAGCGACGACATTCTTGTGTATGGATCCGATGTTCGTGAGCACGACATCGCGCTTGATCGCGTTTGTCATGCCCTGTTGGATGCGAACCTGACATTGAACAAAGATAAGTGCGAGTTCCACCAGTCCACTTTGAAATTGTTTGGCCACATTTTCTCGGATGCAGGAATGAAGCCTGATCCGGATAAGATTGCGGCTCTGAACGACACCAAGAGCCCACAAGATGTCAGTGAACTGAGATCATTCCTGGGGATGGCCAGCTACTGTGTCCGCTACATCAGAGACTATGCGACCATCAGTTATCCCCTTCGCAACCTCACTAAACACGGCCAACCGTTCGACTGGACCCCCCAGTGTGAACAAGCGTTCAGAGAAATCAAGCGGGCAGTGGAATCGGCTGACAACCTCTCGTACTTCAATCCTCGACGGAAGACTGAGATCACTGTGGACGCCAGCCCTGTCGGGTTGGGGGCCATTTTGGCACAATATGACAATGACTCTGACCAGAGACGCATCATTGCCTATGCCAGTCGCAGTCTGTCTGATCCTGAAAAGGCGTATTCGCAACCTGAAAAGGAAAGTCTTGCGGAGGTTTGGGCATGTGAACATTTTCATGTCTTTGTTTACGGCAAGCACTTTACTTTGATCACCGATCATCAGGCGCTGGTCACCATCTACGGCAACCCTAGATCCAAAATGCCTCCAAGGATTGAGAGGTGGGGTCTCAGACTTCAGGAATACACATTTACCATTGTTCACAAACCCAGGCAGGCGGAGAACCCGGCTGACTATATGTCCCGACACCCACATGCATCGTCAGACTCCAAACCATCGATTGCTGAGGAGTACATCCATTTCTTGGCCGACCAGGCGCTGCCACCCGCCATTCCCATGAAAGTCATTCGTGAGGTCACCGCACAAGACGTTGTCTTGCAGAAGGTACTCCGTCGGATTCAGACCAATCGGTGGAGACATGACCCTCAAGAAGATGACATGGACTCGGCTGTCAAGCAAGAGATGCAAGCATTCCGTCACGTCTGTGACGAACTGTCGGTTACCACAGATGGAGTAATACTGCAAGGTCAACGGATCGTGGTTCCTAGTCAACTAAGGCAGGGAGTTATCAATGTTGCCCATGAAGGCCACAGAGGAGTAGTATCAACAAAGCGAGCTCTCCGGGAACGCGTGTGGTTTCCCCTCCTCGACCAGATGGTAGAGTCTACTCTGAAGGATTGCCATCTGTGCCAGTTGACCAACAAAGGTGATCCACCGGCCCCACTACAAATGACCACCCTACCCAGTGGAGTATGGCAAGAAATTGCCATGGACTTCTACGGACCGCTACAATCCAGAAAATACGTGGTAGCCATAATTGATGAATACTCACGATTTCCCATCGCACAATTCGTGCCATCCACGAGTGCCTCTAGCACTCTCAAAGTGCTAGACGAAGTGTTTGCAACCTGGGGTGTCCCCAGAGAGGTGAAAACAGACAATGGGCCTCCGTTTAATGGGCACAAATTCAGTGCGTTTGCAAAACACCTGGATTTCAACCACAGGAAAATTACACCTCTATGGCCACAAGCTAATGGCACCATCGAAAGATTTATGGCCACAATCAAAAAGACATTCCAGCAAGCCGCAGCTGAAAAGAAGGACCTGCAAGTGGCCCTCAATGAGGTCCTCAGAGCATATAGGACGACCCCTCACTCGACCACCGGAAAGTGCCCTGCAACACTCATGCTGGGGCGTCCTATGAGAAACCGCATCCCAACCTGGGAAGGAGCCTTGCGAGCAATGTCGCCAACACGCAGCCATCAAGAGATGATGGCAACTGATAAATGCAACAAGGACAAAATGAAATTATATGCTGACACAAAAAGGAGAGCAAGATCGCCATCCTTGCATGAAGGAGATCACATTGTTGTCAAGAAAGATCAACAAAGAAAGACTGACTGTCGGTTCCGAGATGAACCTTTGCTGGTTACCCAACAGAAAGGCACTATGTTAACTGCGGAATCTGATCAACGACGAGTCACCAGGAATGTATCACATTTCAAGAAATGTCCACGTGACATGGAAGGACCATTGATGAACGTGACTGACATGCTCACTCATGAAGAGCCTAACTATAGTGACCCAGAAAGCAGGAGTCAGCCCAGTGGACCCCTGATTGATGATGCTCCTAGAGCCACGTCCACGCGACCCCGCCGAGATGTTCAACGGCCAAAGAGACTCATTGAAGAAATGTGATTTAGCACACTGTTCTGTCGTTTTGTTAAGAAGGGGGAGATGTTATGTAGTCAGCAGTCTAGTATTTGGGTGGGTGGAGCTAGTGGGTGGAAGGGAAGAGGAGGAGCGTGGAGGGGAAGTAGTTGGTTAGAGTAGGGACAGGGACACAGAAGGAGGTAACCAATAAAGCTCCTCTAGAAATACATATAAAGAATTGTTTGTCGTTATTCCAAAGACACGACACCCTGCACCCTCCAGACAAAGGAAATAGGTGTAAAAAAGGGGCTGTGACCCCATGCAAGTTGTTCTCACTGATCTTATCTTGAGGGGGGCCT
Source organism: Lissotriton helveticus (assembly GCF_964261635.1). Classification (NCBI taxonomy): domain Eukaryota; kingdom Metazoa; phylum Chordata; class Amphibia; order Caudata; family Salamandridae; genus Lissotriton; species Lissotriton helveticus. The sequence continues at coordinate 627,068,296 of NC_136065.1, read as the reverse complement.
GCTGCTGCTGGGCGCCAGTTGATACCACCACTGGGAACTGCCTCCCTGCCTGGAGGGCCCTGTGAGCTGGCTCCTGGGCCCAGCCTTTGCCCCCCTGCCTACCTTCCAAGACTTTCCTGGGACTTTTGTTTTCCAGGCGCCTGAAAAGCTCTGGACTTTGGTGCTAGGAAATGTAATGCATTTAGTATGTTTTACGCACCCTGTGTTTTATGCCTATACCTCTAAATGTGTTTTTATGAGTAGGAGGCTGTTTTGCCTAGTATAGTTTATGCTAGTGAGTTTATGTTCTGCGGCGTGATCTATGCCTAAGGTGATTAGTATTGCGTAGTGTGTACCTACCTTTTACCAGTGGCTACAGGTTCTGTTCTACAATGGTTATGTTGTGCTACAATTATTCTATGGTCAAAGTGCTATTTCTGACAGTGGCCCATGTGGCCCTGTCCTGTGTATATAATCCCCTGTAAATACTGCCCAGTGCCAGTTGGCACAGTGTAACTGTGTGATTATTTTCTAATGTGTTTATGGTAATACAAAGGCTACTTTTAAATATAACCTTGTGTGGAGTTCCTTTTTGTGGTGTACCTAGTGTGTTGCTACTGTGTGTGTGTTGCGCAAACGCTTTACACATTGCCTTCGGGATACGCCTGACTGCTCGTGCCAAGCTACCAAGGGGGTGAGCAGGGGTTATCTAGGCGTGTAACTCCCTTGCCCTGACTAGAGTGGTGGTTTCTGCCTGGCTTTGGCGCAAGCCTTAGCCAATCAGAAATCCCAGTTCTAACAATCCTGAAGTTTGTGCTCCTAGCAACTGAGAAGAGGCCTGTTTGCAACAAGATTCCAGTGAGACCTGCTCTTCACACCAACAACAATTCTCTGGGATGACCGGAAGCACAAGATCTGCACTCGCCCATCAGCAATAATAGTCCATGGCGACTGCCAACATCAATCTCCAGTGACGACCGGCTCTTGGAGCTAAAGCAACGAATGTCCCCGATGCTTGACCTGCTTATTGCGCTGGAAACCTCCTCCTTGTGGCTTTCCAGCAGGGTTAACCTGGTCCCTGTATCCAACCCCTCCTCTATCGTGGTCAGCCTAAACATGCAACTTTTTAGCATGACCAGATAACCATGGGTGGCACTTTGTGCTTCTTGGTGCTATTTTCACACAAAATAAGTAATTAAAGACGCCAGCTGTGTCAGACCTGTTTTCTGAAGAGGAAGAGGGACTGGTTGTGATGTTTTTGAGGAGGTCAGCTCCGTATTCCTGGCACGCCTCTCGGTCAGATGCTCCGTGGCTGCCGACAAACTGTTGGTGGATGCTGAGGAAGCATAACACGGCACCCCCCCCCCCGGTCTGACTTGTTTAGTCATTGGGGAGAGAGTAACGGATTACCGATGAAGGGGTCTGTAACCAGCAGGTTAAATCCGCCTTGAATCCTGCATGGGAGGAAAAAGCTGGTATTCAAAATGGACGACAATGTTGTAGCTTTATCATAAGCTTGGGAGAGGTACTTACTTAACCTACAAGTGTGGAGTATCAACGATTTCCAAACAAGCAGGAACAGCATATCGGGGTACAACGGAGGAGAGAAAGAGGACAAGTACTTACCTGATGAACTTTCCATGTCCTCTTTCTATGCCTACAGCGCTGCTCCAATGAGGATCCTCCGTGATGTATAATACGAACCCAGCGAAATTTTAAACTATTGACAGTCGAGCGCAGCACTGGCAGGAGGAAGGCAAATGCCGAAACGCGTCCCAGGCGCGGGGCTGAAATTGAACACGCTGTAATAATGGTGCTGTTTGGCGGATATTAAAGCCCTGTTGTAACGAGACCCCAGCTGTGTCAGACCTGTTTTCTGAAGAGGAAGCGGGACTGGTGGTGATGTTTTTGCGGAGGTCGGCTCCGTATTCCTGGAACGCCTCTCGGCCAGGTGCTCCGTGGCTGCCAACAAACTGTAGGTGGATGCTGAGGAAGCATAACACGGCGCCCCCCCCCCGGTCTGACTTGTTTATGCATTGGGGGGAGAGTAACGGATTACAGATGAAGGGGTCTGTAACCAGCAGGGTAAATCCGCCTTGAATCCTGCATGGGAGGAAAAAGCTGGTATTCAACATGGACAACAATGTCGTAGCTTTATCATAAGCTTGGGAGAGGTACTTACTTAACCTACAAGTGTGGAGTATCGACGATTTCCAAACAAGCAGGAACAGCACATCGGGGTACAATGGAGGAGAGAAAGAGGACAAGTACTTACTTGATGATCTTTCCATGTCCTCTTTCTATGCCTACAACGCTGCTCCAATGAGGATCCTCCGTGATGTATAATACAAACCCCCGCGAAATTTTAAATTATTGACAGTCAAGCGCAGTACTGGCAGCGGGAAAGCAAACGCTGAAACGCGTCCCAGGCGCGGGACTGAAATGGAACACGCTGTAATAATGGTGCTGTATGGCGGATATTAAAGCCCTGTTGTAACGAGACCCCAGCTGTGTCAGACCAGTTTTCTGAAGAGGAAGCGGGACTGGTGGTGATATATATATATCTGGTTCTACTGATTGGGTCTTGTTTCTTTCCGTGTTATTTTATTTATTACATTTTACTCTGTTTTCCTAAATTAGTTTGATACTTTTCTTGTGTTGTTTCTTCACTTTATTACTTTTTGTGTGCCGCACAACTACTTTACTCAGTGCCTCTAAGTTAAGCTTGACTGCTTTTGTGCCAAGCTACTGAAGGGTTAAGCACAGGTTAATTTAGTGACTTTTGTTTTTCTCCCTGACAACGATTGTGTTTATTATTAGAGTGGGGCTTCCAACCTCTCAACTGTAAACCAAATCTCATACAATGATTTTCCGCTCTTTTTGCTTATTCTTGCCAGACAGGACAGCCACAGTCCTTGTCTTCAAGTGTCAGAAGGAAGGAGAGATGGGGCTGGGACTCTGGCTCAGAAAAGGCTCAATCGCAGGCATAAAAGTTGGAAACGCCTTCACACTTAACCCCTATATATATGTGATGGATATACTATTTCATGGGCACAAAAGAGCTCTTTGTTGGCAAAAACAATCTCTGCTCTTGGAAACCACTGTTTCCTGTCCTCTGAAAACCCTGCAGCCTGACACATTGCAAACTAAAGTATGCCAAAAAGGGATGGGTCGTATATCTGAATTAATCTCAGTCATTGGTAATTCCTCAGGACCGCATCCCAGCACATTGGTATATTGCACACCATGCCACCTCAGCTTTGACTCGGCCATGTGCCTATCAGTCTTGAGCCTGCTACAATGAGAACAAACCAGCACAAACTGCCAGGCTAGGTCCTCCCTGAACCAGAACACAATCAACTTAGGACAAGTTGTCACCCTCATAAGGGGGTATAGCTTGGTTCCTGTGACACAGTGTGTAGGGGACCTACGTCTTGGCATACCAGTCCCATTCATGGTTATACACCAAAGTACACCGTTGGTCAGAGAAAACTCAGTACAAACACCTGTTATTCTGTCATGAGTCAAAAAGCAATCCGCCATACTAATTGAATTTCTGCTGGTGAATGACTGTCAATGGCTGCTGTATTTGCACGAAAAGTCAGTCTGCAGTGACAAAAGCTCATCTGCCACTGCTGCACTGGTAGGAATTTGTTGCCTGAGTGGTTTGACTCAATGAAGACAGCACTACTCCTGAGGCACAGCCGGGAGCGCGATCGTATTATATTTTAAAAATTGAATTGTGATACTGTATTTTTAACTTAACCCTCGTCCCCTGGGCACTTACTTGACGTGTTCTCCACTCCCCTGGGCATCCCCGCGCAGCTGATCTTGGCGCTGCTGCGGGAAACAACCTAACGTTAAACCGCCATCACCTAGGACCCCTGAGGCCACGCCCACCACTGCTAGGCCACGCCCCCCCCCCGCTGGAGCACTTAAGGCGCGCTGAATGCTAGCGCGAGCCAGAAGACAGCACTACTCCTGAGGCACAGCCGGGAGCGCGATCGGATTATATTTTAAAAATTGAATTGTGATACTGGATTTTTAACTTAACCCTCGTCCCCTGGGCACTTACTTGACGTGTTCTCCACTCCCCTGGGCATCCCTGCGCAGCCGATCTTGGCGCTGCTGCGGGAAACAACCTAACGTTACACCGCCATCACCTAGGACCCCTGAGGCCACGCCCACCACAGCTAGGCCACGCCCCCCCGCTGGAGCACTTAAGGTGCGCTGAATGCTAGCGCGAGCCAGAAGACAGCACTACACCTGAGGCACAGCCGGGAGCGCGATCGTATTATATTTTAAAAATTGAATTGTGATACTGTATTTTTAACTTAACCCTCGTCCCCTGGGCACTTACTTGACGTGTTCTCCACTCCCCTGAGCATCCCCGCGCAGCCGATCTTGGCGCTGCTGCGGGAAACAACCTAAAGTTAAACCGCCATCACCTGGGACCCCTGAGGCCACGCCCACCACAGCTAGGCCACGCCCCCCGCTGGAGCACTTAAGGCGCGCTGAATGCTAGCGCGAGCCAGAAGACAGCACTACTCCTGAGGCACAGCCGGGAGCGCGATCGTATTATATTTTAAAAATTGAATTGTGATACTGTATTTTTAACTTAACCCTCGTCCCCTGGGCACTTACTTGATGTGTTCTCCACTCCCCTGGGCATCCCCGCGCAGCTGATCTTGGCGCTGCTGCGGGAAACAACCTAACGTTAAACCGCCATCACTTGGGACCCCTGAGGCCACGCCCACCACAGCTAGGCCACGCCCCCCCGCTGGAGCACTTAAGGCGCGCTGAATGCTAGCGCGAGCCAGAAGACAGCACTACTCCTGAGGCACTGCCGGGAGCGCGATCGTATTATATTTTAAAAATTGAATTGTGATACTGTATTTTTAACTTAACCCTCGTCCCCCGGGCACTTACTTGACGTGTTCTCCACTCCCCTGGGCATCCCCGCGCAGCCGATCTTGGCGCTGCTGCGGGAAACAACCTAACGTTAAACCGCCATCACCTGGGACCCCTGCGGCCACGCCCACCACAGCTAGGCCACGCCCCCCCGCTGGAGCACTTAAGGCGCGCTGAATGCTAGCGCGAGCCAGAAGACAGCACTACTCCTGAGGCACAGCCGGGAGCGCAATCGTATTATATCTTAAAAATTGAATTGTGATACTGTATTTTTAACTTAACCCTCGTCCCCTGGGCACTTACTTGACGTGTTCTCCACTCCCCTGGGCATCCCGTGCAGCCGATCTTGGCGCTGCTGCGGGAAACAACCTAACGTTAAACCACCATCACCGGGGACCCCTGAGGCCACGCCCACCACAACAAGGCCACGCCCCCCCGCTGGAGCACTTAAGGCGCGCTGAATGCTAGCGCGAGCCAGAAGACAGCACTACTCCTGAGGCACAGCCGGGAGCGCGATCGGATTATATTTTAAAAATTGAATTGTGATACTGTATTTTTAACTTAACCCTCGTCCCCTGGGCACTTACTTGACGTGTTCTCCACTCCCCTGGGCATCCCCGCGCAGCCGATCTTGGCGCTGCTGCGGGAAACAACCTAACGTTAAACCGCCATCACCTAGGACCCCTGAGGCCACGCCCACCAAAGCTAGGCCACGCCCCCCCGCTGGAGCACTTAAGGCGCGCTGAATGCTAGCGCGAGCCAGAAGACAGCACTACTCCTGAGGCACAGCCGGGAGCGCGATCGTATTATATTTTAAAAATTGAATTGTGATACTGTATTTTTAACTTAACCCTCGTCCCCTGGGCACTTACTTGACGTGTTCTCCACTCCCCTGGGCATCCCCGCGCAGCCGATCTTGGCGCTGCTGCATGAAACAACCTAACGTTAAACCGCCATCACCTGGGACCCCTGAGGCCACACCCACCACAGCTAGGCCAGGCCCCCCCGCTAGAGCACTTAAGGTGCGCTGAATGCTAGCGCGAGCCAGAAGACAGCACTACTCCTGAGGCCCAGCTGGGAGCGCGATCGTATTATATTTTAAAAATTTTATTGTGATACTGTATTTTTAACTTAACCCTCATCCCCTGGGCACTTACTTGACGTGTTCTCCACTCCCCTGGGCATCCCCGCGCAGCCGATCCTTGCGCTGCTGCGGGAAACAACCTAACGTTAAACCGCCATCACCTGGGACCCCTGAGGCCACGCCCACCACAGCTAGGCCACGCCCCCCCTGCTGGAGCACTTAAGGCGCGCTGAATGCTAGCGCGAGCCAGAAGACAGCACTACACCTGAGGCATAGCCGGGAGCGCGATCGTATTATATTTTAAAAATTGAATTGTGATACTGTATTTTTAACTTAACCCTTGTCCCCTGGGCACTTACTTGACGTGTTCTCCACTCCCCTGGGCATCCCCGCGCAGCCGATCTTGGCGCTGCTGCAGGAAACAACCTAACGTTAAACCGCCATCACCTGGGACCCCTGAGGCCACACCCACCACAGCTAGGCCACGTCCCCCGCTAGAGCACGTAAGGTGCGCTGAATGCTAGCGCGAGCCAGAAGACAGCACTACTCCTGAGGCACAGCCGGGAGCGCGATCGTATTATATTTTAAAAATTGAATTGTGATACTGTATTTTTAACTTAACCCTCGTCCCCTGGGCACTTACTTGGCGTGTTCTCCACTCCCCTGGGCATCCCCGCGCAGCCGATCTTGGCGCTGCTGCGGGAAACAACCTAACGTTAAACCGCCATCACCTGGGACCCCTGAGGCCACGCCCACCACAGCTAGGCCACGCCCCCCGCTGGAGCACTTAAGGCGCGCTGAATGCTAGCGCGAGCCAGAAGACAGCACTACTCCTGAGGCACAGCCGGGAGCGCGATCGTATTATATTTTAAAAATTGAATTGTGATACTGTATTTTTAACTTAACCCTCATCCCCTGGGCACTTACTTGACGTGTTCTCCACTCCCCTGGGCATCCCCGCGCAGCCGATCTTGGCGCTGCTGCGGGAAACAACCTAACGTTAAACCGCCATCACCTGGGACCCCTGCGGCCACGCCCACCACAGCTAGGCCACGCCCCCCCGCTGGAGCACTTAAGGCGCGCTGAATGCTAGTGCGAGCCAGAAGACAGCACTACTCCTGAGGCACAGCCGGGAGCGCAATCGTATGATATCTTAAAAATTGAATTGTGATACTGTGTTTTTAACTTAACCCTCGTCCCCTGGGCACTTACTTGACGTGTTCTCCAGTCCCCTGGGCATCCCGTGCAGCCGATCTTGGCGCTGCTGCGGGAAACAACCTAACGTTAAACCACCATCACCGGGGACCCCTGATGCCATGCCCACCACAACAAGGCCACGCCCCCCGCTGGAGCACTTAAGGCGCGCTGAATGCTAGCGCGAGCCAGAAGACAGCACTACTCCTGAGGCACAGCCGGGAGCGCGATCGGATTATATTTTAAAAATTGAATTGTGATACTGTATTTTTAACTTAACCCTCGTCCCCTGGGCACTTACTTGACGTGTTCTCCACTCCCCTGGGCATCCCCGCGCAGCCAATCTTGGCGCTGCTGCGGGAAACAACCTAACGTTAAACCGCCATCACCTAGGACCCCTGAGGCCACGCCCACCACAGCTAGGCCACGCCCCCCGCTGGAGCACTTAAGGCGCGCTGAATGCTAGGGCGAGCCAGAAGACAGCACTACTCCTGAGGCACAGCCGGGAGCGCGATCGTATTATATTTTAAAAATTGAATTGTGATACTGTATTTTTAACTTAACCCTCGTCCCCTGGGCACTTACTTGACGTGTTCTCCACTCCCCTGGGCATCCCCGCGCAGCCGATCTTGGCGCTGCTGCAGGAAACAACCTAATGTTAAACCGCCATCACCTGGGACCCCTGAGGCCACACCCACCACAGCTAGGCCACGCCCCCCGCTAGAGCACTTAAGGTGCGCTGAATGCTAGCGCGAGCCAGAAGACAGCACTACTCCTGAGGCACAGCCGGGAGCGCGATCGTATTAAATTTTAAAAATTGAATTGTGATACTGTATTTTTAACTTAACCCTCGTCCCCTGGGCACTTACTTGACGTGTTCTCCACTCCCCTGGGCATCCCCGCGCAGCCGATCTTGGCGCTGCTGTGGGAAACAACCTAACGTTAAACCGCCATCACCTGGGACCCCTAAGGCCACGCCCACCACAGCTAGGCCACTCCCCCCGCTGGAGCACTTAAGGTGCGCTGAATGCTAGCGCGAGCCAGAAGACAGCACTACTCCTGAGGCACAGCCGGGAGCGCGATCGTATTATATTTAAAAAAATTGAATTGTGATACTGTATTTTTAACCTGACCCTCGTCCCCTGGGCACTTACTTGACGTGTTCTCCACTCCCCTGGGCATCCCCGCGCAGCCGATCTTGGCGCTGCTGCGGAAAACAACCTAACGTTAAACCGCCATCACCTGGGACCCCTGAGGCCACGCCCACCACAGCTAGGCCACGCCCCCCCCCCGCTGGAGCACTTAAGGCGCGCTAAATGCTAGCGCGAGCCAGAAGACAGCACTACTCCTGAGGCACAGCCGGGAGCGCGATCGTATTATATTTTAAAAATTTAACTGTGATACTGTATTTTTAACTTAACCCTCGTCCCCTGGGCACTTACTTGACGTGTTCTCTACTCCCCTGGGCATCCCCGCGCAGCCGATCTTGGCGCTGCTGCGGGAAACAACCTAACGTTAAACCGCCATCACCTGGGACCCCTGCGGCCATGCCCACCACAGCTAGGCCACGCCCCCCCGCTGGAGCACTTAAGGCGCGCTGAATGCTAGCGCGAGCCAGAAGACAGCACTACTCCTGAGGCACAGCCAGGAGCGCAATCGTATTATATCTTAAAAATTGAATTGTGATACTGTATTTTTAACTTAACCCTCATCCCCTGGGCACTTACTTGACGTGTTCTCCACTCCCCTGGGCATCCCCGCGCAGCCGATCTTGGCGCTGCTGCGGGAAACAACCTAACGTTAAACCGCCATCACTTGGGACCCCTGAGGCCACGCCCACCACAGCTAGGCCCCCCCCCCGCTGGAGCACTTAAGGCGCGCTGAATGCTAGCGCGAGCCAGAAGACAGCACTACTCCTGAGGCACAGCCGGGAGCGCGATCGTATTATATTTTAAAAATTGAATTGTGATACTGTATTTTTAACTTAACCCTCGTCCCCTGGGCACTTACTTGACGTGCTCTCCACTCCCCTGGGCATCCCCGCGCAGCCGATCTTGGCGCTGCTGCGGGAAACAACCTAACATTAAACCGCCATCACCTGGGACCCCTGAGGCCACCCCCACCACAGCTAGGCCACGCCCCCCCGCTGGAGCTCTTAAGGCGCGCTGAATCCTAGCGCGAGCCAGAAGACAGCACTACTCCTGAGGCACAGCCGGGAGCGCGATCGTATTATATTTTAAAAATTGAATTGTGATACTGTATTTTTAACTTAACCCTCGTCCCCTGGGCACTTACTTGACGTGTTCTCCACTCCCCTGGGCATCCCCGCGCAGCCGATCTTGGCGCTGCTGCGGGAAACAACCTAGCGTTAAACCGCCATCACCTGGGACCCCTGAGACCACGCCCACCACAGCTAGGCCACGCCCCCCGCTGGAGCACTTAAGGCGCGCTGAATGCTAGCGCGAGCTAGAAGACAGCACTACTCCTGAGGCACAGTCGGGAGCGCGATCGTATTATATTTTAAAAATTGAAATGTGATACTGTATTTTTAACTTAACCCTCGTCCCCTGGGCACTTACTTGACGTGTTCTCCACTCCCCTGGGCATCCCCGCGCAGCCGATCTTGGTGCTGCTGCGGGAAACAACCCCATCATTAAACCGCCATCACCTGGGACCCCTGAGGCCACGCCCACCACAGCTAGGCCATGCCCCCCCACTGGAGCACTTAAGACGCGCTGAATGCTAGCGCGAGCCAGAAGACAGCACTACTCCTGAGGCACAGCCTGGAGCGCGATCGTATTATATTTTAAAAATTGAATTGTGATACTGTATTTTTAACTTAACCCTCGTCCCCATGGCACTTACTTGACGTGTTCTCCACTCCCCTGGGCATCCCCGCGCAGCCGATCTTGGCGCTGCTGCGGGAAACAACCTAACGTTAAACCGCCATCACCTGGGACCCCTGAGGCCACGCCCACCACAGCTAGGCCACGCCTCCCCTCTGGAGCACTTAAGGCGCGCTGAATGCTAGCGCGAGCCAGAAGACAGCACTACTCCTGAGGCACAGCCTGGAGCGCGATCGTATTATATTTTAAAAATTGAATTGTGATACTGTATTTTTAACTTAACCCTCGTCCCCTGGGCACTTACTTGACGTGTTCTCCACTCCCCTGGCCATCCCCGCGCAGCCTATCTTGGCGCTGCTGCGGGAAACAACCTAACGTTAAACCGCCATCACCTGGGACCCATGAGGCCACGCCCACCACAGCTGAGCCACGCCCCCCCACACGTCCCCCTCCCCTCCTATAAATCATGTGTATCTACCGGACGCGCAGCATACGAGCGCAGCGGGCGCGCCACCAGCGCGCCAAAGGCAAGCCCGTCTGCGCCCATCCGCGTCTGGCCGGGGACAGGGACCAATTCCCTTGGCCCCCTTCCCAAGACCCGATATAGCGCTGCCGCCCTTCTGACAATTAAACCCCCCACGGAAGAGAGTTGCCTTCATCAACATCACCCTCTGAATCTCCCCACCTATTGCTCACACTGCAATACTAACCTCCGACCCACTCGACTAAGACCGTCCCTGCAAAATTACACCTTACTGCTCCTGAATTGCAGGTCTCTACCAAGACACAGCGCAGAAATCTTCCTGCTCTTAGATGAGCGGTCTCCTGACGCCATTTTCCTAACCGAAACTTGGCTAACCTCAGATTGCGACCCGGATGTGATTCAAGCCCTGCCTCCAGGATACCAAATTGCTCGCAAGGACCGCTCACGCGGAAAAGGGGAAGGACTTGCCATTGTTTATAAATCTATATATCAATGTCATTGCACCCCTGATCCATTCCCAGACTGCGAAAGCATGTCCTTCTGCCTCAAACTCACCCCCAATGACAGTCTAACAGGGGCACTTGTATACCGCCCCCCAGGCCCACTGAATCATTTCCATTCTTCACTACCCTCGTTAGCAGCCGATTCTGCTATGTCTTCCTCCAACTTCACGTTGCTGGGAGACTTTAATATCCACTTCGATAACAACACGGACAGCACCGCTAACGAGCTAGTTTCCAGCTTAGCCGCAATCGAACTAGAACAATTAATCAGGTCTCCCACTCATAACAAAGGTCACTTGCTTGACCCAGTCTTCACCAACTGCCCCAACCTCACGGTTGGCACTATCACTCACCTCCCATGGACTGATCACTTTCTAATTCCCCTCAACTGGTCCACTTGCAAAGTCACTCCCCCTCCACCTATCCCACGTAAAATGAGAAACTGGTCAAAACTCCCGCTAGAGCAGTGGTCGAGCCTCCTTTCCTCTTCCAAACCTGCTCTTTCCAAGAGCCCTGTACCTGACAGCAGGACATTCAACAAGTGGATTGAGGACTCCATAGACACTGTCCTCCCTCCCAGGAAAACCAGGCTAAAAAGAGCACGAGTAACTGCCCCCTGGTACTCGGAAAAGCTCAGGGAGCTAAAACGACAGTGCAGAAAGTCGGAAAGGAAGTGGTGCTTGGGGTACGCTACCACAGCAAAAGATAGATATAGGGAAGCCATTAGGGCATACAAATGTGAAATCAACTTAGCCCAAACTACCTACTACAAAGAAAAAATTATGGCAGCTCGATCTAAGCCAAAAGAAATATATTTGATAGTCAAAAGTCTTTCCAAAACCTCCCCTCCCTTGGCTCCAACCGACAACCCTACAGCCCGATGCAACGAGTTGGCTGATTTCTTCTTTCAAAAAATCAATAAAATATACTCATCCTTCACAGCCCCCACCTCAGAGACTATTACTGCCACGCTATCATCCCCAAGCGATACAGCACACCCTCCGCGAGCCTCCATGAATACATTTTCACCACTAGATCTGGATTCACTCAAATCCCTCGCACACCAAATAAAATCAGGCTCCCCCCTTGACCCAGTGCCCCCTCAGATTATGAACATGGCTAATCAAGTCATTCTCCCTACCCTCATGGACCTACTTAATAGCTCCATGCAAACTGGATTGGTTCCTCCCCCCTGGAAACAGGCTATGGTGAGGGCACTGCTTAAAAAACCCGACCTCAACCCCATGGACCCCAACAATTTCCGTCCAATATCCCTGTTACCTTGGGCAAGTAAAATTTTAGAGAAACACATTAATCTCCACCTCACCAACTTCCTTGAGGAGAACTCCCTACTGGACTCCACCCAAACAGGATTCCGCCCAAAACACGGCACAGATACTGCCCTTCTGGCCGTAACGGAGGAATCTAGGAGGATCTTGGATCAAGGGGGGTAAGTGGCAGTGATCCTCCTTGACCTTAGCACCGCGTTTCACATGGTGTGCCACAAAACCCTGCTGTCTGGTCTAGTTGATGTGGGGATCGCAGGAAACGCTCTTGACTGGTTGGGCTCCTTTTTGAGCGGAAGGACCTTCCAGGTCTTTGATGGCGACTCCTGCTCCACTAGCAGACCTTTAAACTGTGGGGTTCCCCAAGGCTCCTCCCTAAGCCCCACGCTGTTCAATGTGTACATGAGGCCGCTGGCTGAGGTCGTCCGACAATACGGTGTCAAGATCATCTCGTACGCGGAGGACACTCAGCTGGTGGTCTCTCTGGCACAGAAGAACAGCAGGCTTCCCCAAATCAACCTAGCAGCATGCATGGAGGACGTCAGGAGATGGATGACAGCATCCTCATTAAAACTCAATGGTGATAAGACCGAGATAATGCTCCTTGGCCCCCCTACTCTCATTCCCATGGACAAACTATGGCCACCCAGTTTGGGTCCGCCCCCATCCCCGAAGGAGGACATCAAGAGTCTGGGAATCTGGCTGGACAAAACCCTTACCTTCAATACGCAGGCAACAAAAACAGCAGCAACGTGCTTCGGGATTATCTGAATGTTAAGGAAGATTCTGCCCATTTTACCCCTAGAAGCAAAACAGATTGTTATCCAGGGCCTCATTCAATCCCGACTCGATTTCAACAATGCCCTTTACCTAGGGGCCCCTGACTACGTGCTGCAGAAACTTCAGCGCACACAAAACTGTGAAGCTCGCACGCTTCTCCAAATTCCACGCACAGAATCGGCTAAACCAGGGATCAGGTCACTGCACTGGCTCCCGGTCAGGGATAGAATAAAATTTAAGACTCTGTGCATATCGCACCAAGCCTTCCACAGAGCCAGACCTGAGATTAACCACACTCTTCTGACTCCCTACTGCCCCGGTAAGTCACTTCGCTCAGAGAACGCATTCCTTGCTGCAGTTCCCAGAGTAAAAAGGTGCAGAGCAGGAGGTAGGTCCTTCTCACTTAACGCTGATAAATTATGGAACTCCCTTCCCTTTTCACTTAGGTCTAACCCTACCTTGTCATCCTTCCGTAAAGAGTTAAAAACACATATTTTCAGCAATTAGCCCCCCCACCTGGATCCCTCCCCCCTCCCCTCAGAGTTCTGTTATCTTTACTCAGCGCTTGGACGCCCTTGGGCACCAGCCGCGCTCTACAAAACTCCTTTTCATTTCATTTCATTTCATTCATTTCATGAAGTTGTGGGAAATACAAGTATCCAAGGCTCCACTTGCAGTGGATGGCCTTTCTTCTGGTGAAAATTCCTACAGTGCTAAATTTACATCAAAACTGACGCACCTCCATCGGTATTGAACAATAACTCACAAATGCAGTACTATTAATCTAAGAGATCAAACCAGTAAACTCACAGTAAATGCTGCTTTCAACACAATGTTGAAAAAAGCAACCCATTCTCGACGGCAAGCTGAAACATTCTCTGACAGTGAACCTAAAATGATGGTTTACGAGATCATCAAAATGGAAACTACATTTTTTGTCGCAAAGGTGCAGCCTACAACCTGAGGCATGGAGGAGTGTCACTATGAACAGAGTCAATTCTGCCTTCCCTGTTTTCCAAGACATAGGATTACATATGGAAATAGTGGTAGGATGTGCAAGTGGAGTTTCAGCCCACTTAAAGAAATCCAGGCATCACCCCAAACCACCAATGGAAGGGACACACCACCTGAGAGGAGAAGGCTTTTCTCAGCATGTCAAAGGATGGAAATGCTTGTGTGGAAGGTGACACTGATGCAGGGAAGCATTGGAAAATGATGAACATCATTAGGAAGCTATACACACAGGCACCCATCAGCCCATGTAATGTGCTTGATGGACGCCCTGCCCTGGAACACCTCCAGAACCCTGGCATATTCTACAAAACCCTTGCATTTAGCAAGCTTCAATGTGGATATGCTGTAAATAGGCTCGAATTTTGCCATTTAACATTACAATATAGTGCATTCTAGGAGTTGATATCTTTCTGGACAACAATCTGCAGTTTCACCTCTAAACACTAAGGGGTGTTCATTAGCCAGCACGGTTTTCTTTCTGGTTCTTCTATTGTCTATTTAATTTCCACCCTTATTTATTTATTTATTTATATTTATAACAACATTTATAAAGCGCGAACGACGGCCCTCGGGCATCTCGGCGCTAAGTAACTGCAATGTTTAACCCCCGAGGGTGCTGAAGTACAAAGATTAAAGAAATCATAGGTTAAAAAGCCAAGTTTTGAGGTTTTTCCGGAAAGACCAGAGGGAGGTGCTGGTCTTGATCGAGTGAGGGAGTGTATTCCACAGTTTCGGTGCGGCTACCAGAAATCTTCTGTCACCCCAGTTGACAGTTTTGGTTCGGGGGACCACCAGATCAGAAGAGCTGGAGGAACGCAGTTTTCTGGAAGGGCAGTAGGGGGTCAGATTCTGAGTGAAGAACCCTGGTCCGGCATTATGTAAAGCCTTGTATATCAAACACAATGACTTGAACTTAATCCTCTTCTTCACCGGGAGCCAGTGGAGTTGTCTTATGGTGGGTGAGACCGGTTGATATTTAGAGATTCGCCCTAGAAGCCTGGCGGCCGCGTTCTGGATAGCCTGCATTTTCGATAGCACTCTCTCCTGGGCACCTAGAAACAAGGTGTTACAGTAATCTAGGGTAGAGAGAACTAGGGCGCTCACCAAAGTTTTGGCGGCATTTTCGGGTAAAAAGGGCAGAATTTTCTTGATGAGCCGTAGTTTGTAAAAGGCTGAGGAGGAGATCTGGTTAGCATGTGGTAGGAAGTTCAGACGATTGTCGAACAGGACACCCAGATTCCTAACCTTATTGACCGGTTCTGGAGGCTGGCCCATAGATGAAAGCCACCATAGGGAGGACCAGTCCGGGGTAAGATTGCCAAAAATTACAACTTCTGATTTTTCAGAGTTCAATTTCAGGCAATTGTGGGTCATCCAGCTCCCAATTGCCTGCATGCCCTGATTGAGCATGTTGGCTTTTTGTGGCCCGTCGTTCTTGACAGCCAGGACCAATTGGGTGTCGTCTGCGTAGGACGTTAGGCTCATCCCGTGTGCCCTGATGACTTTGGCATGGTCCCTCATCTCTTCCTAACCCTCATTAAATAATACCAACAGAGAGAAGAGGAGAAGTGCTGGGTAGAAGGTTCAGGTACCACTTGGAGGTTCACGTCGAAATATATTTTATATTTATTAACATTGCACACACTGTAGAACTAACTGCATCACAGCTCACCAAGCAAAAGGAGATAACTGAGAAGGGCCCCAGATGAAGTAGCAAAACAGCCAGTTGCTTACCACTCATGAAGAGGCAGGGACAAAATCCTGTTAATATTATGAATTTAGGTAATCCAGGTTTATTGGGCTGAGAAGAGCAAAACTCTGTCGCAGGATGTACCCTTGGTATATTGTACAACCCACAGAAGTAAATCCATTGAACCTGAGAGGGTGCTTTTATTAATTTTACAAAAATAAATCATGTGTGCAGAATTACATGCAGATTGTATTAAAATGACACAACCTTTAAATGTGCAAAAACCACAGTGCACAGACAAACTAGTTAATGTAGATCATAAACATGCTTTAACCCCTTGGCCACGGCGGTAATTCCGCCGCGGCGCTAGGGGGCAGGGGGGGGGCGCGCTACGCCGCCATGCTCATGACGGAACCACTCCGTCACGAGCCGCGGTGGCGCTGTGCTTGTGACGGAATGGTTCCGTCACGGCCCCGCCGGCTCAATAGAACGCGCTGCGCAGGCGCGGCGGCCGGGCCGTGACGGAACCATTCCGTCACCAGCACAGCACCACCGTGGCTCGTGACAGAATGGTTCCGTCACGAGCATGCAAGGGGTTAAACAGCTTGCTATATAATGGTTTGAATAAAAAGTTCAAGAACATGGACAAAATGATTGAAAGGATGACCACACCGTAATCTTGTCTTTTAGAAGAAAAACTGCTTGAAATTCTGTAAACTTTGTCAGTTAACATAGAGCGTAATGTTGTCTTTCGCTTTGTGAAATAATGAAGAAGCTTCACATAAATTAAATTACAGTATGTAACTCTGAACTTGACCTCTTCTTTTCACATACTTTCCTCACTGATACCCTGTGGAAAATGTTTTCTTTAGGCATATTTTATTTTGACCAATTATCATTCACACAGAAAACCATTCATAATTTGACCTAAGCTTTGTTTTACTTGCTGAGAAAAGGGAGAAATCACACACATAAAAAAATGCATTGCTCATGTTATGAACTTTTCTTTTAAAGATTTTTGTTTCAAATGAATGGATTTCATGAATAATAATTTATTTTCTTGCAGCTGATGTAATGATTTAACTCAGATTATTGTTTAGTTAGAATACATTTTGTTTTATTAGGAAGGTTAGAATATGTAGTGAAATCATGGGAAAGGAAGACTCGACCTAGAAATGTGCCATGTGAAGTTAAATTTAATAACAAAAGTTGAAAACGTGGAGATAAAGCCTAAATGGGAGACTGGAGACCTGTGAGAGCCGAAGTGAAATATGCGCTCGCAGGAGAATACTGAATTCGCATTGGCTGAAGATGAGAGGACAAGGCAACATGTATTGCCACATTGATTTATACTGCCTTATTAAAGTGCGTGTTCCTACTACAGTTTAGGAGAACCTTTTTGCCTCTCTATCATTCCCATACTCTATGCTTTACCGCTTGCTGGTTTGCATTTGCCAATGCTTATTTACTCTATGTTGTTTTAAGATTCACATGAATCTTTTGAACCTCTCTTGATGGGAGGTTCGGCAATTATTGATTATTGATTTTGAGCTTCATTTTTTATTTTTTTTAAACAAATTTGTATTAGTTTTGTCACAAAGCATACAGCAATAATAACATTGCCCATCTCCCCTCAATCGTGCTTTATCAAGTCCACCCAATGAAGTTCTAGGGGGTGGCATCCACGATGACCTGGCCATCTGGACCCTAGCCCGCTAGGCCGATCTTATCTATGCATTCGTAATGTGCAAGAGGGATACAAAATTTAAACTCAACTCCCCTCGCCCCCTCCCCGTCCCCGCCATCGGTGCGTGTAACAGGACAGTCGTCGTGGGTCTGAAGTATGGACGTCGTCAGTTGGAAGGTTATGCAATGTACCTGTCATGCCTTAGGGGTACAGTCCGGTTATAGCGTTAATCCTCCCGGTCACGACGTACATCATAGTCTCGTAATGTTTGCACCAGGGCCTCCCACGCCTGCGCAGTCTCTAAAGCCTTGTCGTTCATTGATTTTGAGCTTCATGCTCTATTTTCATTCTTGTTTCTCTTGCACTCTTCTTCGGTACTAACTGACACCACTTTCGCCCCATTGTTAGAATAGGAAATTTTTCCTTTATGGAACGTACTGAATGTATTTTTTAATATGATCTGCTCTAACCATAATTTTTGTTATCAATTCTGTAATCTGATTTATATCTGAATAATAAATAAAAAAATCTGAATTTACTAAACTTTTAATTAGAAAATAGAACCCTTCAACACTATTTACAATCTCATTATTGACTAAAATTTGGAATTGCATTTAAGATTTGCTTTGGAAGATGAAATTGCTCTTTTGATCATAATACGGTGACATAGATCCATCTTCTGAGAGGAGAAATCGGCGTGGGAATGGGTCCTGATCCTGTGAGTGATGATAATTGAAAGGTTGCACAATATTTACTCAAATTTGACCCAACTCTGCACCATCAAAACCAATGCCCATGAGGGCATTTATCGGTTTAGTTTATCCGTTATTCAGGGGGTGATTCTTTATTTATTTTATTTATTTATTTACTTCATTTGTAAAGCGCTCTGTCACCTAACAGGCATCCGGGCGCTAGCAAACTCAGAGTACATTATAAAAGTGAGTCAGGTGAGGCGGTATCCTTGGGTGGGATTCGACTCTTTCTAATAACAGCTCTCCAGGTACTTCCACACCAATGTTTCCTGCTTATTAGAATACTGTACCTGATTTGTTAGCAGCAAACCCCAGCTGGTAAAATTACTTGAGCTGCAAAGGCCCGGTGTCTGGCCCCCACCTGTAGGGTCAGGGGGAGCATGCAATACTCTCATCTGTTATCGCCCAACATTTTCCCCCAAAATAGTCTTACTTCTGACCGTCCTGAGGGCAGCCTACTTGCTTTGATTGTACAGCCATGTATAGGTCAGCCACCTCCAACTCCACAGGTGACAAGTGTCGGTATACCTATTTTCATATATTTGTGGTATAAGTGCAAAGTGTACAGGCAGTGCACTTTCCTTTTTATGTTTCCAAAACGTATGATGCTGTCATTGGTATTGGCAGCGAGGTTTGTTTCTCTACCTTTCCTAAACCCTTTTCCAATGCTTCTTCCAAAGTCTAGCATCTCTGTGCCTTGTTTGTACAAATACTGGGAGACTGCACCTTTATGAAAGCCTGAAGTGAACAGCACAAGTCCATTCCATGTTTCCGGTTTTGACAGAAAGGTATTTTGAAACCCAGATCAAGAGAAAGTTTCTTGGTATATCTAGAGACTAGTTCATGTGTCAAGTAGGTGATCTGGAAGTAGATTAAGCAAATCAAATGATTATCAGATGTACTGATTATACAACTGTGTTTCGTTTACCATGAATGGTCAGAAAATGGGTATTGTCACCCACCTACTTGGAGTCGATGCAGTGCTTAATTTCTAAAAGAATGAGTGCTGTTGCCCAAAGTCCTGCTCAGAAGCACCCTACCTGTGCTATTACATTTCAACATGTCAGATCCCAAGGCTTCATAGTCTCTAATGTAGTTCATATCTCCTTAATGCACTACCAGACACACTCTTATCCTTTTTCTCTCTCCTCCAGGTTCCTGCTTCCACCACGTTTTTTGCATTTTTTCTTCCCTCCTTTTTTCCCCTTTGTGTTTTTTCTCTTTCTTGCTCTAGTGAAATGTCTCATGAGGAAAAATAAGTGCTGATCCCCAAAGATGAGTGTCAGTGGCGCCGCCGGTAAACACTGGCTCAAATTAAGTACTGAACTGATGACCCTACCATGTAGTCTGGTTTTACAGGTCTCATCTATAAGATAGTGTGCTATAAGAGGACTTCTGTGAGTCAGTCCTGATTTCAATGAGATAGAATACTTGTAGTTAATAGTATTGCACAGTATTGTTACAAAAATGTTTACAATACTCTCACACATAAACCAACACCTATTATTGCATAGATTAAAAATCATGAAAAAAAGATATCCCGAACGGGCAGTACTATTTGAATTGGGTATCAACCGGCCATGAAGTACAGAGCTAAAACCATCATTAATCGTAGGAACCGTATTGCGGATTATGTCGTCACTTATGTGATGTACCACGCTTTTCATTTAAGAAGTTAAAAGTAGTAAAAACGTTATTCAAACAAGTACCCCTACTTGATATCTAAAGATGGCGGTCGGCGGTAGAGCAATGGTTCTTATCTTTTTGGCATGTGGATCCCCACTCGATCACAGTTGGAAGCCTGGGACCATAAACTAAGTAATTCCAACGATTTTATGCTCAAGACAATGCAAAAAAAATGTATACATTACACTTACACAAAAATTATGTTATTGAATTCTAAACATAAAATGCACAACAACCAATTTGTTAATGGGAAGACTGGTAATTTTTTTAATTAGTTTTTTTTCCAAAAGACAAATCAATTTGTCAGACTCTAGCATATCACTTTGGGGCATATTATCAAGAAACAGTGTTAACATTATCGCCGCTTTAGCGGTAGAAAACTGCTGCTAAAGCGGCGATAATGGGCTTGATAATACGCCCTTGCGAATTCCCATTGAAGCCTATGTTCTGGTGTGAACATGGGCTTCTATGAGAATTCTCTATGGCGTATTACGGTATTATCAAGCCCATTATCGCCGCTTTAGTGGCAGTTTTCTGCCTCTAAAGCGGCAATAATGTTAACGCCGAGCTTGATAATATACCCCTTTGTTTATTTTTTTTTATTTTTAAAGCATGCTGTCTTTTTGTTGGTGCATATCAGTGTTTCAATTAAGGCTCCTGTTTGTCCTGATTCCATTCTGTTCCTGTACTTGCGCTGCTCCTAGGAATCAAGCTAATTGTTACTGTCTATTTTCAGACTCATTCAAATTTACAGCGTTTTAAAATTTGAAATTTCAATCTTGATCCATAGACAATTAATCTGCTAATTTTATTATTATGGGCTGTTTTATGAAGTGGGGTTTTCACTTTGATTGTACGTCTTTATAGAACATTTTATGAGTCTCTTATGCGGGAGTTCTACGTGGGAGTCAGTTAATGGCGCCTGGGACAGCCATGAGAGATGTTATGGGCTGTTCTTTCCATATATAAATAAAGTTATACCGCTTTCAACGACTTCGAGTTTCACCATCTTTGACCACAGCAGGTATTTGTACATGTATGAAACCATTTTGCATTTACAAATGGTGTACTTCACTAAATTCGACCGTTTGCAAATGCAAAATAGCCTTTAAAGATGTATTGATGGCTTTGTAGTCATAATTTTAGGTAATCACAATTTTTGGTGATTACCTAAAATGGCGAATGCAAATAGGGAATTGCAATTTGCGATTCTATAAGCACATGTACCAAGCATTTTCTAAATGCAAACTGTACATTTGGGGAAATGCTATTACCATCGACTCCAAGCAGATGGTAACCTTGTGCAATTTTTGCAAAATGCACAAAAATTCATTTTTCAAGGTGCCATGTAGTGCACACACTCCCTAGGACATGTGTTCGCTTTACATGTTGACATTTTGGGGGGGGGGGTTCAGAGAGGCCATCGCATTACCTAATTTGCGATTATCAATGAGGTAATCCCAAATTAGCGAATCCAAGCCATTTGCACCTGGAACTAATGCATTAGTATTACCTAATAGTGGTTACCTTATTGCAATTGTGAATCTTTAGGAATCGCTGTTAGGTAATCGCTATTTGCTTACATACTATTTTGCATTCCTTAAATAGCAATGACATAAATTGCGCTATTTAACCCCTTGACCGCGGCAAAAATTTCGCCGCGGTGCGGGTGATTTATGGCGTGGGCGTGGTTCGGACGGCCCCCGGCCGTCCTCCGCACACGCCCACCGTGACGTCGGATGGCCGGCGGCCGTCCGACGCACACAAGGGTTTAAGGAATTCAAAATGGATTGTTGATACTTTTTTTTTTTTTTAAATAGTTTTATATAGCGCGAACTTGAACCGAATCAGCTATCAGAGTGCTTTACATAGCACCAGTTGCGTTACGTGAGGACACATTCATTTTTGTTAGGAACAGGAGATTACATGATTTGCCCAGAATCACAGGATGTTGAGCGTCATTGCAGAGACTCGAACCCAGTTCCCCAGATTCGAGGTCGACCGCCCTAGCCTTTAGGCCAACTCCTCTCCCCCACATGTGGCCCATAGTTTTCTAAACAGTCATAGACCATCCTAAGTAGGTGCCGCGGACCCCCCAGAGGTCCACAAACTCCAGGTTAAGAATTGCTATCCTAAAAGTACAAGATGATTGCCAGTCATGAATGGCCACCAATCGTGTAAGCACTTGCATGATTATGAAAAATCCTATTTGCATACATATTCCACCCTCTCATACTATAAGATCTATAAAGGGGGAACTAATTATTTTGATCCACATAAAGGTAGAGTATAAACAAACAGGCAGCACTTAGCTTAGCGACTCTGTTAATAGATTTCTTAATGCACCCTACACTTTTATTTTACTGCCCTTCGAAACATACCTTTATGCTGTTTCAGTTGTTCTGCAGCCTGCTGCTCTGGGCACGGAACGAATATATTTAAGTGGTCACTAATAGCTGGCCAGACACACAGGGTGTGCTCAGTTGTCTCTTGGTGTTTCTCATGGAGACAACAGCATCTGTTTCCACTTGCTACCCTTGCATGCTACAGATGGTAAAAATGTATGAACTGTGTTCAAGCTGCCATCTAAGTAAACAGGGTCACCATCAGGACAGATGGGTTTGAGAAATTGTGCATATTTGGTGAAAACAGTCAATAGAAAGTGGTGGGGATAGTCAAATCTCAATACAAATAGAACAGGTCTGTTGTGGTTCATAAGGAAAAATATAGTCAGTACCAAATGAAACAACTGGCTGCTTTGGTTCAGAGGAGGCGTGAAATGTAATATTCTGGATAAACAAAAGCATAAGGCCACAATTACAAAATCCGACAGTGTCTCATCTGGGGATGTGAGATTAGACAAAAAACTTTAAATCTCTTTTTATTGACTTGTTTCAGCAAATATGCACAAACTTGCTGTCCTGATGATGACCCTGTCAACATTCAAAGTTTTGAAACGCTGACTTAACCAAGTAAACTAGGGATAAAATGTGTTTATGTCGTAATTGATAATCTATCTAAAATGGGGTTTTAAAGGTTTGGAACATTGTACACTAGCCACGTGTACAACTCCTTCCTGATACACGCTTCTTGTAGCTACACTGATATTCACTTAGTTTGATTACAAGATATCTGAACACTTTCTGTGTTATATTGATTGTTTCTTGTTAGAACAATATTTAAATTCACTATACCTTTTTTGGACTGCTGGTTGAATAGCTATTTTACATACTCTATTGGTTTTTAATAATAATCATATTAAGACAGGATTTCTTCAAGCACTAGTTAACAAAATAAAAATCTTCTATAAAATTGAATTTAGCAATGGTGCAACAGGATTTCTCCTGTTGTTAACTAACTTAAGATCAGACTAGTGGAATCACGGGTGCTAATACTTCACATTACTAAAGTCTCATTTTGGTTTATTCTGTAGCTTTCTTTTCTTTATAAATCTATTGTGACTCACCAGCTTCACAGAGATACTCCTCACTCAAGAGTAGTGATGAAATGACACAGTGAATTGAGATGCAGTAACTGAGGGAAAGTTCCGGTAACCAAAATCCTAAAGTAACCATACCCAAAAATGGGAAGTGCATGACATGTCATTCTGACAACCATCACATTCTGCTGCCTAAGAAACTGCATGGAGAATTGTATTTGAGCTGCGTGAGAAATCCCCCTCCAGAAGGAAGTGCTTCATTTGAGTATGAACTATATGCACTCACATCTACCAAAGGTACTACAACTTTATCAATGAAAAGACATTTACTCAAACTTCAGCTGTGAAGAACACCATAGTGTTCAGTGGCGGCTGACAGGGAATGGTGGAAGGGGCAGGGTGGGTTTAGAAAAATAGAAAAATCTTACCATCTCGTTGCCGGTCGCCAGTAACCGCCTCTCCTCCGTTCTTGCTGTTCTGGCTCCCGGCAGCACCCAGGCTCCCAGACTCTCCTAGCCAGTCAGAACGCTGCTGTCACCAGCATGAGACCAGCATTGTGATTGGTCTGAGCGCTGTGGTCCGGCGCCCACAAAGAGTGGGAGCCTTTGCCTGTTCTCCACCCAATACAGCTGAGTGGATAATATGCTAAGTGCGCAAGAATGTTTGACGGGCCCAAGATGGCCTGCCAAACCGTCATGGACACTTATGGTGCACATTATACCATTCACCCTCCCTCTGACATGGTGAGCCCCGCTCCGCCCGGTCCCACCCTAACCTGGCTCCAAGCTCCACTAATAATAAAATGGTAATAACGTTCTGCGATAATCATTTCATTTTTGCCTTTGCACTGCTCCTAGAGCAGTGGGGCGTAAGGCGGAGGAGCTGCCCTGATTGTGTTCAGGACACTGAAAGCTCAATTACAATAATTTGGTGCAGAGCAGTGCCACAAGTCTTTTTGATGCACTTCCCTATGCCACATCAAAAAGGCAGGAATGCAGATAAGTGACGAGATACAGTGCATTGCTGTCCTTTCAGCCGATGCACAATTTGGTGCCTAGCGCCAACGCAACAGTTCAGGAGACCGATAACAAATCACAATTGTCAGAATAATCAATTGCAAACAAATTTCACTTTACAAAAGGAAAAAGAAAAAGAATAAAAAAGGGAGGGAGAGAATAAGGGAAAGGGAGACACAAATCACAATTCTTTGAGCGTTAAAGTTATTTAAAATCCAAGCCGGAACTGTCACTGGAATGTGATTAGAATCGGGAGGAAATAGAATTTCAATCCTCCATCAAGGGCTTATCAATAGTGGGCCCGTCACAACAACTAGCCACAAGTCTCAAGGATCCTGAGAGCGCGGTCAATTGTTGTGACGGGCCCACTATCGATAAGCCCTTGATGGAGGATTGAAATTCTATTTCCTCCCGATTCTAATCACATTCCAGTGAAAGAACTCTAGTCATATTCGATTTATATGGAACGGTAATTGCATTTTAATAATTCGAATTTGGAAATCACTGTATATATACCAATTAAGAACGTGACAGTTCCGGCTTGGAGTTTTAAATAACTTTAACGCTCAAAGAATTGTTCTTGTCCTGATGATGATCGCAACCTCTGACTGCAGTCGAAACGCCGTCGACGTATTTGTGGCTCATACATTTTAGTGGACACATAAGTTTTGTATATGTTGTACCCCTTTTTTAACATAATTATGGTTTGCCACATATTTGGTATCCCCTGTATGTCTTGTATTTTTGCATAAACCAGCAACTATATCTTTTGAGCGCACTATTTATAATAAATTTGTGATAACTTTCTAATCTTTTGTTGACAGTTTTTGATTTGTGTCTCCCTTTCCCTTATTCTCTCCCTACCTTTTTATTCTTTTTCTTTTTCCTTTTGTAAAGTGAAATTTGTTTGCAATTGATTATTCTGACAATTGTGATTTGTTATCGGTCTCCTGAACTGTTGTTTGGAATACTAATTGACTACCCCTGGTTCAGGTTGGTGGGTTGCCTCTGTGGTTGTTCATGATAGCGCCAATGCAGGCACCATTGCACAATGGTCCAAGGGTGCTTCTGTTGTAGACAGGATTGGGTTTGTTCAGGGAGAGGCACCTTCCTGCACAGAAACAATCCATGGAGGCATTTTCCCCTTTGTATGTGTGCTGCAGAATGCAAGAAGGCAAGAGGAAAAAGTGAGGAGAAATAAAGATGTTTCTCCATGTTACGCCTGCCCTGGGAGGCGTACAGTTTTGATGCATTTCCAGGTTTACAGAGCCTTGTAAATCTGGGACTGCACTAAAACCTATGGATGTTGCATGGGAACATACACTGCAAAACCAATGGAACGCCTCCCTGATGCATTCTAAGGCAACACAGCGGGAAACATTGGTTATATCGCAGTGTTTACACCGCAATACCTTTACAATGCAGGTATTACAATGAAAGTCATTACAATGACTTGCAGTAGATGGCGCTCTAAGCTAAGGAATAGTATGATTTACAATTCCAACACCTTCCCTAGTATACGTAGACTGGAATTGGAATAGTAAATCATACTATTCCTAAGTCCAGCGCCCTCCAATGCAAGTCGTTGTAACGACTTGCGTTGTATAGCCTGCTTTGAAAAGGTATTGCGGTGTAAGCACTGCAATGTAACATCATGTATTCCAACACAGCGACTTATGCTGCATTGCCCTAGACCGTTTCTATGTGGCCATGGAAAGCCACGAATAGTGGCTTGGTGTAGCCTGGTAGATATGAATCTATACTCTGTGCCACCAGAGCATCACAAAAAGGGACACACCAGTGGCACAAGGGGCTTGAAAATAAGCCCCTGAGTACCTTGGGCCATATTACAGAATACGGCGCCCTCTCTTTTTTGTGCCGGCACCTGTCTAAAGCTGTGCCCTGGGCAAACCAGGACAGTATTCTGCATTATATAGCATGCGTTGCCCACAGGGCAGCCACAAAGTTGTGCTGCCCTGGGGGCAGTGCATTCAAGTGAAATACGGAGCTGCTTTGAAGCAACCACCAAGTGTTTAACTGTGCAGGCGGCAACCCCCCTGCACTTTTAAGGAGGATTAGAGATCTCCTTGCAGGCGCGTGCAGTGAATGACTGCACCCGCCTGCAACATGGTGTCTGGGGGGTCCATAGGACCCCGTTTCCCCCTTCCAGAGGGCTGCTATCAGGGAACGCACTGACTGTGCGCCACTTTTTAGGTGACTCACTGTCAGAGCGCCTCCTGACTGCTTCTGTGTCTCTGCGCCTGCATCTATAATACAACGCCGGCGCAAAGGGAAAGGATTCCCTCATTTGCACGGGGCTATGCACCCATGCAAATGAGGGAACACCCTCTGGTGATAGCGCTGGCACTATATGTACACCAGTGCTATCTGCATTACTTTAAAGGCAGCACACGCATCTGTGACCCTGTCTATAATACATAAGTGTCCCGGGGGTGCACAAAGCGCGTAAACAGGCCTGTTGCGCCCCGGGGGCACTTTCCATAATACGGGCCCTAGTGTCTTCCACACATTTTTTTCTGAGAAAGTCTCCCTCCGCTGCAGAGTTTCAACACATTTTACCTTTGACCAATTTATAGATCCTCTCATCCAGTACCCTCTGCTTAGACAAGTTTTCCCATCAAAGTCTTTGCAGCTTCAGTTTGGGCAAACACCGACACATCATCTGCCATGATCTCCTTCATGCAAGCAGGAAATAAAATTGACACCATGATACCTCGCCTCACTGTCTCCCTTCTCAGTTATACATTTTCTGCCATTTAGTGATACCATGCTCAGATCTGGAAATATCAGAATCCAATTTCCTTGATGGAGGTGCTCCTTCTTTACTGCTGTTGAACTTAACATTATCCTGTGTGTATCAGCCCCTTCTAGGGTTACCATGATTATACCACTCGGTAAGTTCACTCTTAGTCAGAATTCGTGTGCTTCTGCAGCTTGGTGAGAAAGTCATCAGCATCACAGAAAAGCTCTTGAGGGAAAAGCAATTCAAAGAGTTTCACGAGGTCCCACATGTCATCGGCTGGTGGCCAACACAAAATACTACAGGTCTTAGACAGACAGAGAATATCCAAATGCTCCACTTGGTTCTACACGCAGGCAACTGAGTTCAAGGCGCACAAAATGACATAGGGAGGATTTCGAGGATTTGTTTCTAGGATGGCAAACCATAAATTCTACGTTCTCAATTTTGCCCTCGTGGGGGGGGGGGCGATCTTTTCAGTGTCCAACAGTCGTGAACACTCGTGAATCAATATGCTGCAGTTTTATCTCAAAAGACATCATATACTACTCCCTATTATCCAACCTGGCAAGTATAGCTCTGGATGTGCTCCCCCTTGGTCATGCCAGATTTGAGGTTGTTCATCCACACAGGAGTTACATATGATTATACATATGATTATACATATGATTATACATAATCAGCTCTTGGCTGTTTGCAGTTTTTACAATTTAATAAGTCCGATTCAGACTTATTCACTAGAAGTTTCACGTTGGCATACAGGTAATTTTAGATCTTTCTATCGCACGAACACAGGGTTTTTCGACATTTTTCATGTTGGGGAAAAAGAAAGCCTTAATAAAAATATCCTGCTACGGTCACATGCAAGAGAAAAGGGAGCATAAAATCAAGTGAAAAAATATTTTAGGGGTGTTCTGGTCTTTTATTACAATATGTATTTCATTATTGTTTTCAGAGGTGGCTATACAGCGTGTTAATGTGTTATATTGTCCATGTGATTGCAAGTGAACAAAATAAAAAGGGTAAAACCTTTGCTGGCGAATAGGAAGTATTGTTTGAGGGTCTTCTATGTTGTAGTAAATGGACTCACTAACAGTGCCCTGATGGGTTATGTGCAGGGTCACTGGATTTATGCATTTCTACGGCCACACACAGTTTTCCACATAATGATGGATTTGCCGCACATGTCACATAATCTATGATGTGCTGCATATTTTGCCGTTTTAACCAAAAAACATGCTTTAACTTCAAATGTATCAAAAGTTGTGAAAAATGCTTCAATGCGTTTTACAACACA
This sequence comes from Lissotriton helveticus, assembly GCF_964261635.1. Taxonomy (NCBI): domain Eukaryota; kingdom Metazoa; phylum Chordata; class Amphibia; order Caudata; family Salamandridae; genus Lissotriton; species Lissotriton helveticus. The sequence goes on along the minus strand of NC_136065.1, from coordinate 627,039,887 downwards.
GAGGAAGGCCCTTTGCAAAGGTTACCTGGTCACCTTTCAGATGCTTATTGCTGTATTTAGATACTTATAAGGTAAGACCTTTGTCTTGAATGTAGAAAAATTGGCACAATAATTAAGTAATACAGCCTTAAAATTTGGCACAGTACAATAGAGGGCCATATTCTCAAGGAAGTGGCGGACAGAGGCGTTAGCCTTCTTTTCTTACCGCCTCTCTCAGCCACTTCGGAAAAGCGAGGATACACCCTATTCTCATAATAGATGGAGATTTTAATACGAAAAACCTTGGAATGAAACCAGATGAAGCTTTGCCCTCAGATAAAGCAGGAACGTTGATGAACAAATTCTTACATGTACATAGACTAAAATCAATACAATCATGCTATGGTCTCAAATCGGCCTCCAACAAAGACACACAGGGGCTATCTAAATCAACAATTGATCATATTTTCACTTGTGGTCGTCTCTATGGGCAAGTCATGGAATTTCAAAAGCTTCCTATTCCGTCTAGTGACCATCTCCCACTTGCCATATCAATCACCCCACACGCTGCCCGCCTTCAGAATGTCATCTCCGTGGGTATGACCAATGGAGAAGAAATTTATGCTTCGCCAAGGAGACTAAAGTGGACAAAAATAGACACAGCAGCTTTAACACGGTGGAAAAATAATTGGCCTGGAACTGCCAAAGATTTCACGACAGGTAATATTATTGAGCACTGGATTAAATTAACAACATTGGTATACCAACTTCTAAAAAGGTAAAGAACACTCACCAGTTACTGAAGAAACGTATTGTCGCCAATTTCAACCACAATGCGAAAAAGTGGAGCAAAGTAAGAGGTTGCTCAGAACAGCCCCATGGATCGATAAGCAAAACGGAAAATACGAAACATATCAAAACCAACTCCTAGCAAAGAAAATCCACAGGAAAAACGTGTGGGACATTAAAAGAAAACAACAAGACTCGGAGTGGCTACATGTCTTTTCCTTGCGAAATCCAAATAAACAGCCTGAATTCTGGGCATATATTAACAAGCTTTCCAGTCAAGGCCAAGATAGGTGCAATGTAGTTGCTAGTGACATATGGATAACCCATGTAACTACATTATATTGTGACGCACAAAACTTGACATCAGCACAACCAAGAGCTTCTTACCAGCACTGCTCTACCAGAAATCTCACTAGTAGCCACAGAAGACATACTTGGATCGGCAGTGGTAAGGGGATCACTGAAATAATATTGAGGGACAGAATATCGACCATCAAAAATATCGTTGACAAAATATCGACAGTCAAAATATCGAGTTTCTATCTACAAACAGGTAAGACAAAAATATCGAGTTAAAAATATCGTTTACAAAAATATAGTTGTAAAAAATATCGTATTTACTAAAAACAGTGTTAAATTAAATTAATATTAATAATTAATTACTAAAATATACTTAAAATTACTTAAATTAACTTATAATAATTAAATAATTAATGAAAGTTAAATAAATATTTTTTTATTTCATATTTATTAAAACATATATATATAGTAACAAAATATAATAAAATAATACCCAAAAACTGAAAACTGACCCTGAACCCTAAAAATACCCCTTTACCCAAAAACCCAAAACTGACCCTGAACCCTAAAAATACCCCTTTACCCAAAAACTGAAACCTGACCCTAAACCCTAAAAATACCCCTTTACCCAAAAACTGAAAACTGACCCTGAACCCTAAAAATACCCCTTTACCCAAAAACTGAAAACTGACCCTGAACCCTAAAAATACCCCTTTACCCAAAAACCCAAAACTGACCCTGAACCCTAAAAATACCCCTTTACCCAAAAACCCAAAACTGACCCTGAACCCTAAAAATAAAAACGAATGTTTTTACTATCTATATTATATACTTACATATTTTCACTTTCTATATTATTTACAGTTGATATTACTTCACTTACCTTAAAAACGATATTTTGGCTGTCTATATTCTGTCCTGTCGATATTCTGTCCAAACGATATTTTGGAGTCGATATTATGTCTGTGCACCATGGTAAGGAACCCATTAAATATGGAGATACCGCCAGAAGCCCCCGTCGTAGGAAAACGCGTGACAACAATATTAAAAAACATTAGAAAGGATGGGGCACCAGGCCCTAATGGGTTACCAGAACAATTGTTTAAAGAAGACAGTGATTTCTGGAGTAGCATACTCACGCCGCTCTACCAGCAGTGTCTGGCAAATTCAACAATCCCAGAGACTTGGAAAGGATCTTTACTACAACCTATCTACAAAAAGGGCAATACCGGGGACCCCTCAAACTACAGGTTGATAACCTTTTTAGACATTGAAGCAAAAGGTTATGCTAGCCTCCTGCTACAAGACCTGCATATCTGGGCTGATGAAAATGAAATCCTACCAAGTTGCCAAAATGGCTTTAGGCCAGGAGCGTCCACAATGGATAATATTTTAGCCCTTGCATACATGATAGAACAGACTACAAAGAAAATGTCGCTTCCTCTATTTGCATGTTTTGTGGACTACTCCGCGACTTTTGACGGAGTCAATCGGAGTCTGCTGTGGCGGAAACTACAAGGTTGTGGGATACCAGAGATTATTTTAAAGGCAATAATTAGCCTTTACACTGGAACTTGGGTACGGGTGAAAACTTCAATGAATTCAGCTACTAAAAAGATTCCAACAGACCGTGGTTTAAAACAAGGTTGTGTATTGGCACCTTTGCTTTTTAACTTATATACGGCAGACCTTGCTAAAACTATTCTTAATGCAAATCTTATATCTCTGAAAATTGGCTCAAACTGATTATTTTCAATATAGTATGCAGATGATATGGTGCTATTAGATCATACAAAAGTAGGCATTCAAAGACTATTAGACGCACTAAATCTCTACAAAAAACAAGAATGACCTAGGAGCAAATGCAGGAAAAACAAAGGTAATTATATTTGGAAAGTATGCCAACAACCTCGGACAACATTGGAGGTTGGGCAACTTCAAGATAACAACAGTGCCCAAATGCAATTACTTAGGGGTTTGGCTGATAAGTAATGGGAAATCAACAGCTTACCTTGCTTCAGCCGAAACAAAGGCCAAGGCAGTGACGTTCGCCTTGTGCAAGCTTAATGCTAAACTAAATAGCCCAATAACAAAATCCATTAGAAGAGTTATAAGAGCCAAGCTGCTTCCCTCAATTACACATGGCCAGTTAGCATTTCCTGCGGCTTTTGTTAATAGCCTCGAACATATCAACTGCCGAGCCTACAAGCGAATTTTCCAGATCCCAGCACATACACGAAACATCCTGGTGCGACTCGAATTTGGGTTGAACAAACAAAACTACGAACATTGGGCAACATTTGTGCAGTATTACCGAGGGGTTTGTGCTGCCCCTCCGAACACAATGAAGTCAACCCTGAAAATGGTCTTTCTGGATGCCAATAATTCATGGAGCAACGGACAGAAAACTGCCTGCACTGCATTACAGCTTGACATGACAAAACTGCAGGATCTGACCTATTAGCCTGGTCTATATTAAAAAAACAAGCTAGAGCTCTATCCAGGGAAGAAGATATGAAGGAGTTCAATTGTTCCAAAAGTAACATTGGGATACTTGTAATCTCCTATGAAGATCGGTTATGGCAACCATACCTCGACGCTGCATTAAACAAGATAATTATTAAAGCAAATCTTAACAGTGAGGCTTATGGCATTGCCGATAAAAGATATCAACAGGCGCTGGAAATCTCTAGAGGTGATTACCACCTACAGACTAAGGCACCAGCATGAAGAATCCATGGTCCATTTGGTCTGCATATGCCATTGCCTAATACACGCACATCGCACTTTACTAAGGCCATTGTTTTTAAAATATGGGACACGTGATTGCAAGGATGCCATGAAACTCTTATTTAGCCTGGAGACATCGATGGAATTGGCTAGGTTCGCCAAATTTGCACATAAAGGTAAAGAACGTTTAAGTAACGCACCTTGCACTTCAGAATTTCAAGACTGCACTTTGGGCATGCCCAGACTTTGAATTATATGCTGTAACAAGCTGTATCTATTTTGCACTTTATCAGAATCTCTCTTCCAAAATAGGTCTTTTGAATGCCCTGAATTCTTAATTGACACATGGGTTTTAATGGTTTTATTATTTATGATTATTGTGATCTGTGTTTTTAGGATTTGTTTTACAGGATGTAGTGCATCCAAATTTGTATCAGTTAATGATGACTACTGTAGCAAGCAAGTTTTGTAGATATTTTATAGGACACATTTTGTAACCATTTTTTTTGCAAAGGTGACTTCAAGCAGAGAGGTTTGTTTATGTACAGGAAGGTGTCCCTTCCTGCACATAAACAAACCTAAATGTCAGTATGTAACTTACATGTGTGCTGCTTCGTGCAGCACACATGTAAATTACAAAACGGCATTTTAAAAAAAGGTTTGTTGATGTACAGGAAGGGACACCTTCCTGTACCTAAACAAACCGTGGCATTTTGCTTTTTCCATATGTGCTGCACAAGGCAGCACACATGGAAAAAGCAAAAATGAGGAGAAATATAGCATTTCTCATCATTTCGCCACCTTAAGACCAGATTTTTCCTGATCTTAAGTTCGGCGCTACCTCCTATTTACGCTGCCCTTGTGAAAAGGAGGTAGCGTCAAACTCAATGGGTGCTGCGGTGGAACGCCCACCGCAACACCTACTGCATGCCCCTTTCACGCTAAAAGCAGCCTGAAGGGGGGCCTATTCACAAGGCAGCATCAAGCCACTTAATGTGGCTTAACGCTGCCTTGTGAATAGAGGTAAGCCCCTATCGCCACAACAACGTCACTGAATATGCCCCAGAGTTTTTTTGGGACACTCAATTTAGCAAATGCTGACACATAAGGTCCTCCCTTACTGTGCAGTTTCAGTTGCCCTTCTTATATGTAATATCACTGTGATGAGCATTGGTGATTGATACTTTATGCAAAAAACTCTGGACTGGACTTTCTTAAATGTGCAATTGGGCCAGCCAGTTCCTAATGTATTGTGGCAATGTTAATAGCTATGGTCAGAGGTCAGAGTAAATTTTATTCGATCAAAATAAATATACCATATAAATACAATAAAATAAAAACATTAAATAAATGGATATCCAAGAGTGCCTTTTGCAACATCTTATAAAAACAGTTCATATAGAGAACTATCATGCCTTGTCATACCCCTATTCATGACGTAACAACATATTTAAATTGGAATCGAGAGGAAAACGGAGGATGGCAAAAAACCTCAACTAAAGGTCCACTATGTGCTCTTGCCAACCTGATTGTCACTTCCAATTATCAAAATGTACTAAGGGACACGCCAGTAAGCAGGCTCACTGCAGATGTTGACTCATTGGGAAGTGCAGTTAAAGAATATTCAACATTGTATGTTACAGTTAAAGAATATTCAACACTGTATTTTACAATACATTATAAAAAAACAATTCATAAAGAGCACTGTCTTGCCTTTTCATACCCCTGTCGGTGACGTCCAAATAGCTATGTTACATATTTGAATTGAAATCAAGTGGAAAGAGAGGACGGCAAAAACCTCAACTAAGGGTCTGCTATCCGCTCCTGCCAACCTGATTGTCACTTCCAATTATGAAAATGTACTAAGGGGCACGCCACTAAGCCGTCTCACTGCAGATGTTGACTCCAAGAGGAGTGAGTACCAGGCTTGGCCACGGATACGACTCGTGTTACTAACATTATGTGGGGACCACCTCACTGAGACCATGTACTCACACCTCAAGATGAGGAAACAAGTACAAGAAGCCACAACCATATGATGTAGATGGGATACAAAGGGAGACGAGGGGGCAAGTGACTAAGGATACTGGTAGTACAGTGTAATGTAAGGAGTAGGTCTTAAAAACCATAGCCATGGAGTTAGAGAAGGACAGAAAAAAGAACATTGTGCTATGGTTTAATCTCCTCTAAAGAGGAAATAAAAAAAACAAAGGGTCCCATGAAAAAAAAAAAAAATGAAAATAATAGTGAGTGAAAATATAAGAGCTTTTTTCACTCTTTAAACGTTAAAATATGTAAACATAACAGTGTGTGACCCTTGTGCTAGCTATGATCCTCTGTATTACTCATAGCGAGCAAGGGTGAAAATTATCAAGGTGTAGATCCCCATATGGGGGGGGGAATGACTGTTGCTACAGTGTGGAGAAGTGGACTCTTTCTCTGCCTTACATGTTTGTGTTATTCTAAGACAAAAGGAGTCAGTTGGAAAAAAAACGAGGAGAAATGAAAACATTCCTCCTCGTTGCACCTCCCTACGCCGCCCCTGGGGAGGCGTAGCATTCTGACGCATTTCCTGTTTTACAATTTCTTGTAAATCTGGAAATGCGGCAGAAGCCATGCATGGGTGTTGCGTGGGAACACCCACAGCAACACCCATGGCACACCCCTATGCACGCAAAGTGTTGCGTGCTAAGGGGCCATATTTACTCAGACACGAAAAGCCACGCAGGGTGGCTTTACGTGTTCTTGTAAATATAGGGGAGCAGGATGCATCACAAAAAGTGACACACTGGCGGCACAAGGGGCATGTAAAAAAGCCCCTGTGTAGTTTCGGACTAGCCCTGCCTGCTCTTCCACTTCCTTCCTCGTTCATAATGTGCATTTGTTTAGCAGTGAACAGTATCCGTGCCCTAAAAAAACACAAAGAAAAAGGTGCATGTCCACTGCTCATGTCACTAATTTCACTCCTTGCCCTTATAGCATCCTTTTGTTCATTCAACACCGTCGGTGCCTGTTGCATATTGCCATATTCATGGTCATGTTTGTTTTCGAGTGCTTGTGTCACAGCAAAGGCCAGTCTGGCTGAGTTTGTCTGGGTCTGTTTTTTCCTGAATGTTTGATCCGAGTTTGTGCTTGAATGTGAATATTAGTTAATAGGAGAGTAACTCAGCGTGAGCGTGCTCCTGCAAGCTAGCGTTACTACATGGATGGTTCTTTGCGCATGTATGAAAAAGTACTTGCTAATCGTGTATCTATTCCTATGTATGTGTAAAAGAGAATGGAGTAGAAAAGGGTGTGTGTTGGTTATGTGTAGCTTTGCGAGTCTTTTTGGGGATATGTGTGTTTTTGTGTGTGTGTGAGAAAGAGAGACATTGCTCTGTGTATATGTGAGTCTGCTGTGGGTGTATGTGTGCATGTGAGAGCTGTATTGGTACGTCAATGTGTGTGTATGTGAGAGAGACAGCTTTGTGCAGGTGTGTGTGAGCATTGATTGCCCTGTGTGTGTATGTGAGACATTTCTGTGAGTGTGTCTATGTGTGTATGGGAGAGAGACATTGCTGTCTGCATGTGTGTGTATGGATGCGGGTGCACAAGTGTGTGCGCGCGCACATGCATATGTGTGTGTGTAATACACTGCCGTGTTATGTGTAGAAAGACGTAGGAGGAGGGAAAGCGGATCTAAAGATCGCAAAGAGGATAAATATGTGGAGAGATAGTGTTCGCAGAGAAGAGGAGAGAATCCCAAAGATGTCAGGCCTTTGTGGGACAGATGGAGGGAACGTTATCTGCTTCGGTTTCCATGGCAACACTACTGCGAGGACTGGCTCCTGTTCACGGAAGTCTCCAGAGATCTCCTCACTCCATCGTGTTGCATGTTAATGAGCGGACTCACCGTGGTAACAGCAGGAGAACAGAGCAGAGATCAGCAGCGAGGCGGGTGATTGGGTGCGTGCGCACCCGAGTGGATAACCAGGCTTCTAAACACCTCCCACCTGCTGCCCTCACTGACGCTGCAGGAGTGCAGCCCATGCCACACCCATCCTAATCAGTCATTAATCGAAACACCTCCACAGCCCATACCTTGCCATCAGGGCACAAGTCCTAAAAAAGAAGTGGGGGGACGCTGACGTCACGACAGGAAGTGACGTCACAAAAGGTGGCTTGCACCATCAGACTCATTGCCTCCCCTCGCTCACCCATTAGATGTGATTGCATCAGAGAAGCCAGCGCGTGAGCAGCGTTCTGAATGAGCTCCGATCTCGCCCCAGAGAGGCCAAAGAGTGAATGTGTGGCTCCAATGGCTCCAGTTATCGAGTTCCCGATAAAATAAGTGGGGGGACGCAGCCACCCGTGTGGTACCCCGACTCTAGCCCTGCTCTCCATATACTGCAGCCCCTTGCCCATGGCCCTACTCACTCAGCCAACACTCCCATCTCTATGTCCCCCCAATACACCTATTCAACAGCCCTTCCAATCTCTCCACCCCGGGTGCCAATCCCTCACACGTGCGCACATGGGATGCATCATCTGTTTCCCACGTGACGACCCATTCATTCAATGGGTGCACAAGTTTGTAATCCGTTAATTTCAATCAATGTATCCACACAGCACATCAATTATTCATCTAACCATTTATTCAGTTGAATGAAAGAACGTGCACCTGGTGCAGGATTCTAGATCTTATATTAATTAAATGTATAAGTAAAAAATTGAATATTGCTCATTCAACCAGTGGTGTTCTAAGAGGTTGGAAGTAAGCACTATATCAAAAAGCGCAGTTAAAGCTTAATTCCTCTAGTACAGGGGTCTCCAACCTTTCCTGCAACAAGAACTATTTACGTTCAATGAAAATTATCCAGATCTACTAAGTTACTACTATTATTAGTGTTGTAATAGTGACAACATCAGCCAGATTACATCAATGGCCACCCTATGAAACATTATCAGCAATGATCAACTCTGTGCATCAGGAAGGCTTGCCACCAGTAATGTAAAAAAAAAGCCTTTGTCAATCTGATCTGAAATGCCTTTACTTGGGTAATATCGATGCAATTCGCATGGCACCAACGTAATATTAGTAATACGTTTCTCCAGCACCACATGATTCATCATTCAAATATTAGCTTTAAAAATACTTTGGAAATTCAAGCATTTTTCTCCAAACATCAATTTATACGTTCTGACAATACACCCATTTTTGTCTCAAATACACACTTTTGAATGTTGTTATAAATATATTCAGCTCAATACAAGCATCTAAATTAGTAGTATGGGCAGCTCACAGGAGAACCTCCAGTAGCTCACGAGCCACTGGTTGGAGAAGCCTGCTCTAATACAACCGCCTTCAGTAGAGGCCCTGTATACTTTTGCATTTTGTTTTTGGCAGGACTTCGCTGTAAATAACAAATTCGTAAAGAATGAAATGGAAAAGGATCTAGATCATTAGGCCCTTTTAAATGAGAGGCATGCCCATATGACTTTGACTTTAAGGACAGAGACAACACAAAGATATCTGAAGAAAATATCTGGTAGGGCATTAGCTGACAGGGGAAGATAAAAGGCTGGTCTACTTTTGACATCAGATATCAAACGTCTGGTTTAAGCCCTTTCACTCAAATATGCGTCTTGAAAACTTGTTTTCAACTAAAAGATCTACTTGATTGCAGCCAGCTGGAAATGGAAGTTCCCAAAGAATTCGTGGAACACCTGTTGGCTGTGTTATTTAAGCACAGAGAAACCTGTGATCATAGTTTATCCCAGGTTTCACTCACTTAACCCCTTCGGTGCTGATGACGGCTCCCGGTCGACATCAGTTACGGTGGGCGTGTGCTGATGGCGGCCGGGAGCCGTCATGACCACGCCCGCGATCGGAATGTGCCGCACAGGCGCAGAATTGTGGCCGCAGCCAGGGGGTTAACTGTTCGATATCTGTGTAAGCGACTGAACGATTTTATAGACTTCAAATACCATAATGCAACGAGAAACCTATGAATAGTTGCCTGCAGTGTGCTTTCTCCCATCTAGTGTTGTTGAAGCTCCTCCCAGAAAGATGAAGCTGACAGGCCGTGGGACGCACCTGATTGATTTGGTGTGGGTCTTGACCTGATGAAGATTGGCAATCACCCAGAAACACTATTTAGTTATGCACACAAATACCAGCACAGGCTTTACAAACTGAATGTGAACACTTCCTTGCTTGGGACTTCCTCAAAATATTATAAATTGGTATTACCATAATACAGTGTGGAATTTATGCTGACTTGTCTGTAGTCTGCTACTTTCCCGTTTACTATTTTTATCTTCGTGGTTGCTGCATTTAGTATTTGTTACCATGCCTACCACCGCCATTCTATATCTTAGAATTTTGGGCCAGAAGATTGATGCATTTTACCGGTCGGGCCGTTTGCAACGAGTAAAATGCCTTTTCCTATGTACCAACCCAAATTTGTGAGTTAGTAACCTCTTACCAACTCGCAAAATAGGGTTTTCGAGTCGCTATTAGGAAGGGGAGTGTAAAGGGCGTCCCTTCCTAATAGCGAGTCACACTGGTATGTATGGATGTTTTGCAACCAGGAATGTGGTCGCAAAACATTTGCAGATTAACACCAATTTCAAATTGGTGGTAAGCCATTCGCAAATGGGAAGGGGTTCCCAAGAGACCCCTTCCCCTTTGTGAATGGGGACGCTAACATTATTTCAGAGCAGGCAGTGGTCACACAGACCACAGCCCACTGTAAAAAAAAAATGAATTTTTTTTTTTCATTTTTATTTTTGGAATGCATCTTGTTTTCCTTTAAGGAAAACGGGCTGCATTTAAAAAGCAGTCAAAGACATGGTGGTCTGCTGACCCCACCAGGCACCCCTTCCCTGTGAGTGCTGGCCATTCCCAACGTGCCGCAAATTGCGATCTGCCTCATGAATATTAATTAGGCAGGTCCCCTGCAACCCATTTAGAAATCGCAAACAGTGTCTGAGAAGCTGTTGTACATCAGGTTTTGCGAATTGCAAATTTCTAATCGCTAAAAATCGCAATTTGCGAGTCACAAAACCTAACGGTTGTACATGTGGCCCTTTATGTACAAATGTCTACCAGAGGGGCATTCAGTACCATATATCAAATTCCTGATTGATGCTGCAGGAGCAGGTTTCTTGTACCCTGAGTGCTTTTAATCACATGGCGAAGTTAGCACACTTGTGCTAACTTCGCCATGTGCGTTGGATAAGCGTTCGGCAAATGCCACAGTTTCATAGCTAACTGTTAAATTGGGTGACTTATATTGCCAAACGTACTGAAATGCACTTGTTTAGGATCAGCTTTTTCTTGGTAGGACAGGCTTATCTTTTTACGTGTGGAGATCTCCACCTTCTGCGGAGTCTCCACAGTCGTAAACTCATAACTAACTAATGATTAACTTGTAGTTTATGAATAGCAAAAAAATACAAAGTTTCACAAAAGTGTAAGTTGGTTGAAGCTTTTATTCGATATGCAAGATATCTTGAAAGCGTACACAAAATACAGCATTTACAAAACTAGAAAAAACATTTTTAAGAAGCAATATTGAATGTACATTTAAGAAAGATAAAAAGACATGTGATGCCAGAATAAATTAGCTAAAAAAGAATTAAACCGCTATTGACAGTCTCTTGCAACGAATCAACCAGAAATGCTTTAAAAATTTGGCTACACCACAAACAATGGGAGGGGAAGAGTCCGTCATTAGGATGCGAAGGGCTACCAGATAACTACGCGTACCCATATTGCAACAAAGGGGTTTGAGCCAAAAACTCCTGGGTTTAGCATAGTCCGGACATTCAAACAGAATATGCGGTATAGACTCTGTCCTAGTGGTACAACGGGCACAAAAGGGGGACATGTGGGCACCTGATTTCCACTTTGACACCAAGGCCCCTACTGGAAGGGAGCCCACTCTGAATTTGAAGTACAGTGCTCGATCAGCTGGAAGGGTAATTAGGTCCAGGTAAGGTTCGTAAACTACTACATCTTTTATTGTTAAAAAGGCAGCTGTAGATTTACAATGACTAGTATTTATAACTAACTGATCCGCAACCCAATTCCAGTATAATCTTTTCAGAACATCTTTTGGTGGAGCCGTTCTTGATGACCAACAGTCCCCCAGCCCAAGTTCCTCCAAAAGCTTTATGGTGTCTCTCAACCACTTGATCTTCGCCCAACCGCCCAGGCTCATTATCTCGGCCAACCCTTCAGCGTATGTTTTTAGCTCTTCACCCCTCCAAATACGTGCCCATAGAAGGAGTGGACGAAGCCGGGCTTGGTCTTTGATATTCTTGCAACCTGTGTCCAACAGCACAGGCACTGTTGGAGTGCTCGGAGGGAGGGCGATTAAAGATTTCAAAAGCTTGCTTTCTGCTGTTGCCAGGGAATCCAGGCAGCAATGCCCCCACAGCTCTGCCCCATACAAGGCTGATGTTACTCCCTTAGCCTTGTAAATGTCAATTGCTGGGGCAAGCGACCTCCTCGGTGATGCCCGGAATTCCCTCAGAAGGGCACCTCCTACTCTCTTGTGGTTCAAGACCATCTTGGCAATGTGAGGTGACCAGTTCATGCTATCCGTAATCCGTATTCCAAGATAATCAAATTCGGATACTTTCTCCAAGGGAACAGAGTTGAGAATAGGTGGGCGGCCCAGTTTCCTTGGAGGATTTAGAATTAAAAACGTAGTTTTATCCACGTTGATTACCAAGCCCCTTGAAACGCAAAAGTTCTGGAAACGGGTTAGCAACTTCTGGAGGCCTTGCGGAGTCTTAGAAATCAAGAGCGTATCGTCCGCAAAAAGTAGGGTTGGAATCCGCACTCCCCCGAGACAAGGAGCGTCGGCTGGTTCTTGCTGGAGATATTCCACCACCCCATTAACATATAGTGAAAAGAGGGTGGGCGCTAAGACGCATCCCTGTCTCACACCCCTAGACACTGGTATTTTCTCAGTTAACTCTCCATTTCTCCCCCAGCGAACCTGAGCAAAGGTATGGGCGTGAAGGCTAATAAGGAGGGACAAGATGTAGGGAGGCAATCCCAACCCATAAAGCACCCTCCATAACTCCTCCCGAGGAACTAGGTCAAAGGCAGTCCTCAGATCTATAAAGACCAAGTATAGACTGCCCTTGCCTAGCTCCACCACCTTCCAGCCAAGGAGTGCTAGCCTAAACACCTGCTCTATCGTCCCTGTTCCTACCCGGAACCCTGCCTGGAAGTCTGATAGTATTTTATTTTCCTCCACCCAATGAAGAATCCTACCAAGTATAGCTTTACCTGCTATCTTTTGGGTGGAGTCAATGAGGCTTATGGGCCGGTAGTTCCCCGGGATTTCTCTGGATCCTTTTTTGTAAATAGGGACCACCACCGCCCCTTTCCAGGAATCGGGCACTGGCCCCCCCATCATAATATCATTGAGGAGTGATGCAATAACCCTTCCCCAGGCCACCGGATATGCCCGCATGAGATCCCCCGGTAAGCCATCTGGGCCTGCTGCCTTCCGGGGGGCTACCCACCCAATTACCTTTTCAATCTCTAGAGCTGAAAAGAGATTGTAGCCATGGGGTTCAGATACTAGTGGGGGGAGCGCCCTGACATTTAGTGCCCCATCCGCAGGGAGGTATAAAACCACAAAGTGTTTTACCCAGCTTTGTGGGGGGATATTACAGGGTCTCATAATTTCGTCGGGCCTGTTCCGGGAGCCTACAAGGTTCCAAAAACCCCTTGAGTCTTTACTTTTACTGGCCACAAGTAGGTCCTCCCAAAATTTCTCTTCCCACTCCTTAGCAGATTTAAGGGATCTATTATAAGCCTTCCTTGCTTCCAATATATCAGGATGGGATTTGAGTTTCACTGCCTCTACAAGTCTTGATTTGTGCACCCTACATATTTGTGTGTACCAACCGTTACCTTGCTTTACACCTCCTTTCTTCCCTACCTTGCTCGAGGGGATGGTAAACACATTTGTCAGAGCCTCTGTTAGGGAGACAAAGACCCCGCAAGCCCTACCCACCCCTTCCGGGAGGGACCCCAAGTTTAACAGTGCGTGATCTAAAAGGGTTGATATTTCTCCAACCCTTTCCTCCGAGAGGACCAATTTAGCCCATTTTAGACGCCTTCCACAGAGTGAGACTACCGACTCGTCAAGGGGAACTAATGTGGGGTTAATGGGACCCTTCTTAGAAAAACTCCACCACTGGACCATGGTCAGGGAGAGTGGATTGTGATCGCTTTCGACCGTCGGGACCACAACCATGTCCCTCACCTGGCTCCACAGACATATATCTAATAAGATATAGTCGATTCTAGAAGTGTGTCTTGGTCTATTATAGGTATGAGCCCCCCCCTATCTGAGTTTGTCCTCCCATTCACTGCCCTTAGATTTAATTCGATACTCAGGGTGTATAACTGTAACGCCACCTCTGACCATCTCCTAATCGGTGGAATCTCCAGGGCTGGGATACCTATCTTAGCGTCCTCCTCATCCTGGTCTAAGGCAACATCCGAGCCCAAAGGCTCGAACGTACAATTCATGTCTCCCGCGACCAGGGTACACAACTTATGTGAAGTTGTACTAAGAAGACTCTCCAGAAGAGATAATACAGTGGACTTCCTCCCGCCCTTAGTCCCCCTGGCGTACACGTTATAAATATTCAATATTGTGCGGCCCCTGGAATCTCTTAAAATAATATTTTGAATATCTGGACAGCCTGTCTGAGACTCCTCAATTCTGCAGTCTAGGGAAGCTGCCACCCATATGAGCAGGCCACCCAAGGGGCGTCCTCTCCCTGCTTCCGAGATTAGTGCAGGCACAGAGTAGGAGGAGAATCCCACCCTATGTATCCGCTCCAAACTCCAGGTCTCCTGGAAGATGTATATGGCATGCTCATCAACCAAAGCATTCCAGTCTGGGAGGGCCAACTTTCTCGCGATCCCTGCGACATTCCAGCTGAAAACCTTGAAAACACGGTCCGTCACAGCTGATGTGTCGCTGACCTCGAGAACACTCCTGTCCACAGGGCTCACAGGGCTCACAGGCAAATTACAGTCCAAATAAATGGGCAGAGGGTCTACCAACCCACTGTCGCCTGTACTTATAGGTGAGACTATTCGGGGTGGTGGTGCTGTCATTAAACCTATTCTATTGCCAGTTACCATGTCAGAAACTACAATTTCCCTCGTATCACCCCCCTCCAGTCAACATCTCCCTGGCCCCCACAGGGGGTTCAACCTGTCGTACCCAAGACCCCCAACCCAACATGGGTCCCGGTTTTGGCCTAAGCCAGATGTACTAGGGCCCGCCCAGGGTGACATAACAATTGGCCTGGGGTAAAAAAAGGTTAGATCCACTAATTTAACCCCTACCGCATCCATATTTTGTATAGGGCCTCAGATGGAGCTCACCACTCTGGGATCTTGAAAGTTTATTATTACACAATCCCCCTCCTGTGTTTTTTTACCTTGTCCTACCCACCCTACTCTGTGAACACTTAGAATTAGCCCATCCACACCACTCGGGATTGGCTTGTTTAACTTTAGCCAGTGGATACACTTATTCTTGAGGGCCTGGTGATTCTCCAACTGGTCTTCCCTCAGTGGGGGAACGTTTACTAGTACAGCAACAAAAGGATGACAATCTGGTGGGAGATTTGTGGGTTGGATCCTCCGTGGGAATTTGCGGGGGGCCACTGTGGTAGCAACTGGAGCTGCAGGTTGAGGGGCAGTTTTAGCGACCATCTCTGTCGCTACTCCCTTGCCTTTGTCTTGTGTACCAGAGGCTTGGCTAACCTTTACCGTCCCTCTACTTGTCGGGGGCTGCAATTGGGGTGTTAGTTTTGGTGTACTTTTGGCAACCTCAGAAGATGTTTCCATTCCCTTGTGTTGGGGCCCTAGTTTTGGTGGGGGAGGAATTACAGGTACTGGTACTTGCAATTTGCTAGAGTCTACCTTATTTGCCCTAGTTGGAGGACTAGAATCCGCCTGTAGTGGCAAGGAAGCTACTGGGGGCACACTCCCCTTTAGTCCAATCGCCTGGTTCTCACTCACTCTTTTATGCTGTTTAATTGTAGATTTAAGTGAGAAAAAGCCATCTAGGGTAGATTGCTCTAGTTTATCTATTCTAGCCCCCAAACCCTTAACCTGGGTCAACAGGGGCATCAAGAGACTGTTTACCCTCTCCATAATGCTGTCAATAGTCTTGGGGTTAATAAATGTGGAGACATTAGCAGCACTACTACTAGGGGACGAACAATTATTATTACCCGTGGGTGTGTCCACAGAGCCCCCCTCCACCACTGCCTTATCCTCTGGGACCGACCCCTTTACGTCCTTCCCGCCCTGCCCAAGAGGCTTCCTCGGTCGCTTGTAGAGCGCGGCTTGTCTCACCAGCCTACCCTTACTAGAGCTGGCTGCCCTTTTGTTTTTGGTTCTTTTACTCTGCCCACTCGAGTCATACACAGATGGCACCCCAGCTGGGTTTACTTTTTTGGGAACAGGTGGAGTTGGCGATAATATTTGAGTTGTGCCTATGTTTGGGGGTGCAGGTGAATGCGATATACTTGCGCCACCCTTTTCCACAACGCCACTAGATAGAAGCGCAGCCAGATGTTCCAACCTTTCTATGTTTTTCCCTATTTCTACCATCTGGGGAGAATCTGCAGAGCCATCCGGGACATCAGGGGGAACAGATTGGACCCGCTCACAGGCCGGTGACAAGGCCTGGGCTACACCCCCCAGTGAGGAGCGTCTAGAAGGGAGATAGACCTCAGAGAGACGGCGTTCAGACATAGCGATCTCCTTATCAATGACCGCCGCCACTCTGGTTATAAAACGGTCCATGCTTCCAATCACTGGGCTCCCAACAGCACCTCCCCTTTCGCCCTCACTCCTAAGTAATTTGCCAGAACGGGTTGACATGGTAAGAGGTACGCCTTTAGGGAATGACACGCAACCCACCAGGGCCCAGGGCTGGATGGAAGAGACGTGGCCCAGCCCAGCCTCTGTCTGCCCCTGACTGCCACAGACTGCCCGCCCTTTGCTCGGGCTTCGCTCGGCGTCCCGCTGAGCGTTGTGGAGAACGTAAAGTAGGGGCGTTGCAGGCGGGGTGCGTGTCTGGCTGTGGGCGCGTCCGTGCGCACCTGTGGACGCAGGGACTCCTGGTCTTCCGAGTCCCTGCTGCACACGCCCTTGGTGATCTCCGGCACCTCCCCGGTTCAAGCGCCCAGGCAGCACCGCCCCTCACTGTTTGCCGCGAAGCGGCACCCGCAAAGCGGGTGCGGCGAGCTGCAGCGGCACAGTGGTAACCCAAGGGCTAAAGGGCAGGGTGCTCCGCGAAACCTCCTCCGGCAAGGCTCCCAGGTCAGTCACAAGGTTTGTTGGTCTCCCAAGCAGTGATAGGAACACACGCCTTTTGAATCTGGCCAGGCGGGGGGCGTGTCTGGCTGTGGGCGCGTCCGTGCGCACCTGTGGAACGCAGGGACTCCTGGTCTTCCGAGTCCCTGCTGCACACGCCCTTGGTGATCTCCGGCACCTCCCCGGTTCAAGCGCCCAGGCAGCACCGCCCCTCACTGTGAGCCGCGAAGCGGCACCCGCAAAGCGGGTGCGGCGAGCTGCAGCGGCACAGTGCTAACCCAAGGGCTAAAGGGCAGGGTGCTCCGCGAAACCTCCTCCGGCAAGGCTCCCAGGTCAGTCACAAGGTTTGTTGGTCTCCCAAGCAGTGATAGGAACACACGCCTTTTGAATCTGGCCAGGCGGGGGGCGTGTCTGGCTGTGGGCGCGTCCGTGTGCACCTGTGGAACGCAGGGACTCCTGGTCTTCCGAGTCCCTGCTGCACACGCCCTTGGTGATCTCCGGCACCTCCCCGGTTCAAGCGCCCAGGCAGCACCGCCCCTCACTGTGAGCCGCGAAGCGGCACCCGCAAAGCGGGTGCGGCGAGCTGCAGCGTCACAGTGGTAACCCAAGGGCTAAAGGGCAGGGTGCTCCGCGAAACCTCCTCCGGCAAGGCTCCCAGGTCAGTCACAAGGTTTGTTGGTCTCCCAAGCAGTGATAGCAACACACGCCTTTTGAATCTGGCGAGGCGGGGGGCGTGTCTGGCTGTGGGCGCGTCCGTGCGCACCTGTGGAACGCAGGGACTCCTGGTCTTCCGAGTCCCTGCTGCACACGCCCTTAGTGATCTCCGGCACCTCCCCGGTTCAAGCGCCCAGGCAGCACCGCCCCTCACTGTGAGCCGCGAAGCGGCACCCGCGAAGCGGGTGCGGCGAGCTGCAGCGGCACAGTGGTAACCCAAGGGCTAAAGGGCAGGGTGCTCCGCGAAACCTCCTCCGGCAAGGCTCCCAGGTCAGTCACAAGGTTTGTTGGTTTCCTTTGTGAATCAGGGACTTGGTCTATAGCCTCCTTTTCCACGTATGCCAACCTTCAAAGGTACAAGAGACTCAGATCTGGCATCTCGAGTGCAGTGGAAGTATTTTAGCAATGCATTAGAGAAGTACACTCAGGACTTGAGTGCATAGTAAACATGGGGGATGATATTCTACTGTATGTGGCCACCATTAAAAAACATTATGTTGAACTTCGGCCCTTCTTAATCGAATTAAGGACAGTAGACTTTTACTCAATAAGGGAAAGTGTAAGTTCCTGCAAATGGAGAGAATTATTGGGTACTGATTCACCACCGGAATAGTGGACCCTGCCAGAAAGAAAGCATGAGGCATTAAAAGAGTCAACCACCACCCCCCCAGAACGTTTCTAAAGTTCAAACTTTTTTAGGAATGATAACATCACAATGGGAAGTTTATTCAGAATCTTTATACCGTAACCAAGCCCCCAAGGGTCTTCCTGAAGCCAGACGCTCTTTGGATATCATCAGTTGATCAAGAGTCACTTTTCCAGAAAACCAAGAATTGTTTGTTTTTTTTAAAAAAAATGGGGTTACCAAAGTGGAGTAAATATACTCTCATTTTAAGAAGGAAGTGATTGCAATACTATATTGGTTGTCAACACTTCTGTGTATATCTTTATGACAGTCACTTCCGAGTATGTACTGATCACTAAGCCCCCAAATCAACTATTTAGCAGATCAGCGTCCAAATTACTCCCACATATAGAGAAATGGATTCTCCAATCACAAGAATATTCCTTGGATGTTGGATACAAACCCGGACAAGGAAACCCGGCTGACTATCTCTTGCAACATCTTAGTGATGCTACCAAAGATGAGAAAGAACAGGTCATCCAAAGCGAAAATGGGTGACTTGTCATCATCCCGTCCAGACCCAAGACATAGACGCTTCAAGAAATCATGACTAATGAATGTCTTAGCTAAAGCAGGCTGGGACAACTGGTGGTTGAAGACCCTCTTGAACTCTTTATCATATTGGAATACTGAGCTCAAAATCCAATTACAGGTGTTGCTTAACATTTGATAAGCATTAGCAGTAAACAATGAAGGAATCCTGCTGTGAAGGAGCTATATTTTAGACCCAAAGGTATTGACAACCAGGACATCAAGATATTGTCAACCTGAAAATCCACATCAGGCAGAAGGTATGGATGCCTGACACTGATAAACAGGTCAAGGAGATGATGGCCTGGCATCTTGAATGGCAAGTGAAAGCATCTCCTGAACCTTCTGCTCCTATTACGTGTAAAAGACCCTTGCAGCTCCATGGGTGCACCTCAGAACAGAGTTTACAAGTCAGCATGTTGGGCAACATCTTTTGGGTGTGGTACATGACTGCAGAAAGTACCAGGTAATCAAAATTGTCAGATTGTCAGATACACGTCAGCTGATGAGATACTATAAAAACACTGAAAATCTGATAGCCATGCATGGTCCATCTAAGGACTTCTAAAAGAGATCAGACAACAGGCCTCCATTCCAGGTGCGGGATTTTGTCACATAACTTAGGTCTTTCAATATCACACAAAGGAAGGCGATTCAGATATAGACTCAAGAAATGGATGAGGCAGAATGTTTCATGAGCATGCTTAATAAAGTCATCTAGATTACTGAAAATGGAGGATGACCAGTGGAGCTGGTTGGGTGGGGGGCACCTGCACTTATTTTTGGGGACTGGCATTTATTATGCCATACCAGGTATTACCGAGTTCTAGAGAGGGACGAAAACACATCAGAAAGATAGAGAAAGAAAAAAACAGCAAAAACAGAGTGTAGGAAATAGCCCTTTATATTTGCTCACACCCCACCACCAACTTTTTGCTGATGTGTATGGCTCTGAAAGGGCACTAGAGCCTGCTGCTCAGCCCCCAGTGCCTGTCTCTCTCCCTAAAACTGATACATGTGAATTTTGCAAGGACTTTAGCCCCCTATTAAGTCCCTGGTAATTGGTACCAAGGGCATGGGCGATAAAGGTGTCACCAGGGCCTGAAGCACTGTTTGTGCCACCCTGAGTGACCCAAGAAAACAGATTACTGCAGTCCTGCTATTGCAGACTGCAGAAGCAGTACAAACTGCTCAAACTCGACTATGCATTTACCATGTGTAGCAAGGTCGGTGCCTATTTTAATATATTCCAGTCACCCCTAAGGACGTTTTCCTGAGCCCAGGAGGCAGGGTTCATTATTTTAAAGGTGAGGACATATAAGTGCAAGTTTATATGTCCCTATCGTAGCCTTATCAATTAAGGGATACTATAAGTGATCAGTGGTCCTTAGGATAACATGGGCTGGCAACTAGGCACCACTGAGATTGGCAGCTCCTTTATGGTGCCATTGAAATATGTCATGTTTGGTATCAAACAACTTGCCTCATCAACCCTGGCACAATTCTCGTGCCAAGGTCGATGTGGCATGCACCCAGGTGGCTATTTTAGAGGATGCCCACCAGGTTGCCCCAGCCTTACCTGTGCTCTGGCTCTCAGCTTGCAGCTGCTGACTCCAAAACAGAGATCTGACTCCCTGCCAGGAGGTGTGATCTCTCCCTGGAGTCAGAAACAATGGCATGTATGGGAAGGAGGTCACACCTCCCTCCATGACAGGATGGCTAGTGAAGTGGTGCATCAAGGAGGTGAGCTTCAAAGATTACACCACCTGTGATATACAACAAGACTGCCTCCCAAAGGAAGAAACAGCACCCCCCTGCCCCCAGGCAGGTGGGAAAATTAAATAGTGAGAAGTTGTACACTCCATGAAGGCTAGACACACCTCTAGGGTGGGCTACCTGGTCTGTACAGCTAAGAAATGTTTCTGTCATTTTTAAAAGAGGCTGAATAGAGGCCTCTGGGTAGAAAAAGTGACATATAACTCCGAATGTGGTCACCTCAAGGGCGGATTCGCCACTGGGGTAAGTAGACCATTAACCACTTGCACCCACACTACTAACACCACTAAATCTAGCATTTAAGGGCTACCTCTGACATCAGTACTACATTTCTGATCTGACTTGCAATAAAGGACGCAGTAAAGACAAGAGTCCGCGACAACAGGAGCTGCACAAACTAAAGGCATTATACTCTGCACCTGTGGCAACCTTCTTGGAACTGACCGACTGCAACTTGTCCCAGACCAAAGGCTTGTTACCCCAGACGGAGGAACCCCTTTGAGAGCCAAAGGCACCTCTGAACTCCCCTGCACTAATGACACTACGCCCCTGCACATGGCAGGTGAAAACAATGTACAGAAACAAAAGAACTGCTGGCCATCGCACTCTCTATGGGATCGCCCAAATGTAGATGGTCCAGTTCATTGTAGGAAATGTAGTCCTGACCTTCAGGTAGCTTCTGGTGGCTACAGTTTTCCCTCGGACCTCCGTACATCAAAATAACCTTTTGCTGAGCTTATTACTGCCAAGGCTTGTTGGTGGTCAGTCTGGCAACCACCACCTTTATTCAATGCTGCAACTCAAAGGAACACCACAATACCTTCTTCTGGACCAGAAGTGGCCTCATTGTCCATGTTTTGCAGCCGTTTCCTCACCAGCACTGTGTAAGTGGTAAAACCAGCTCCCTCACGGCTCCCTTTTCAGCCCCAAGGACAGCCAGGACAACTCTGTGGCCGGGATTCTTAAGGCAGGTAAAATTAAACTGGCTGCCGTGGCTTGGTCCTGAGACCCGCATCACCTCAACCTTTAGTGGGTTTCACGCAACTCGACCTGCAAGTGACCAATTGCAACTAGTACTTTTTCCCATTGACTGAAATGCAAAAGTTTTGCAGCATTTTGCACTGATTTAATTTTGCTTCTAACATCCAAAACTCCGGTTATACTTATCCCATTGACTTTGTTTTGATATCTAAATTTATATAAAACTCTGCTTTATTTTTATAAATTGGTGTAGGATTTCTTTTGAGTAGTTTCAATTACTTATCACCCATATTGGTACACTAAAATGCTTAACACATGTTCCTCTAGTAAAGCCTCTGCCCTCCTTTCCACTTTACCAGGAAAGAGTTAAGGCTTTATTATTGTGAACCCAAGGGCAATCTTTGGGGTATTGTGAGAGTATTGCATAGTGAAGCTGTTAGACTTGTCACAGTAGCGGCTGACAGGGAATGAAGGTGAAGGTGAAGATGATTGGTCTGAGCGCCTTTGATCAGCGCTCAGATGGTGACTGGTAGCCTGGACATGTTCCCCACCAGGCTGTATAATGCAGCCTGGTGTGGAACATGCAAACTGTGCATGACTGTTTGGCCAGGCCAAGACAGCCAGCCAAGCAGTAATGCGCCCTTGAAATGTGCAAACTACTCCTCTCCCTGTGCCTCGAGCTCTGCCCGCCCTTGCCCAGCCCTGAACCTGCAAAAAAAAAATGATAATAACTACGTTTTTATAATTTTATTTTTCTTGCTCAAAGACCTGGGGTGCGACGCTCTTCTACCTTAGCGGAGGAGCCGGCCCTGACCTATCATCCTTTGGGTGGTTTTCCCCAAACGTTTGGTCTGCTTACCTCCTCTTTTTGTTGATTCTTTCTATTGGCCTTAGGACTCTGAGCACTTTACCATTGCTGACCAGTGGTAAAGTGCATGTGCTTCTCCCCTAAACATGGTGAAATTGAAGGATACACAGCTGGCATATTTATTTTGCTTGTAAGTCACTTATAAAGTAGTATGCCTTATACCAAGGCCCGTAAATTAAATGCTACTAGTAGGCTTGCAGGACTTATATTTCTACACACACAAGTAGCCTATCAAACCTGTCTGAGGCCTGCAATATCAGGGCTTGTGTGTGCAGTTTACTGCCTTGACTTGCAATTTAAAACCCTTGGTCAAGCCTTAAACTCCCCTTTTATTACATATAAGTCACCCCTAAGGTAGGCCCTAGGTAGTGTATTGGGCAGGGTGCCGTGTAAGTAAAAGGTAGGTCATATACTGGTAAGTTTTGCATGTCCTAGTAGTAACACATTTTCAAATTCATTTTTTAGTACTGTGAGGCCTACTCCTCTCATACTATGCATAGGGAAATCCATAACACACTTTTAAACTGTAATTCCAGATTAGAAAGGAGTGACTGCATCATGTTTCATATCTTTGGAATGGTAATGATAAATCTTCTTAACTGTAAAGTTGGATTTAATGTTACTGTTTTCGAAATGCCGCTTTTAGAAAGTGGACATTTCTCTGCTCTTACCGCTCTGTGGTCCTGCAGTCTGTCTCAAATACATGTCTGGGATGGGAGTCAGCTTTAATTTTGCATTTCCTTTAGACGGCCGCAAACACATGAAGAGTCAGTGTGACAGAGAACTCATCTGCATTCATTGCATTCTGATTGCTCTTCCTAGGCAGGAAGAGAGGAGGGAGCTGACACTTACACCTGAACAGGCAGTGTCCTGTTTCCCACACAAAGGGCTGATTACACCCTACTGATTGGCTGGAGCCAGGGCTGGGAAGAAAGGGCCTGGGTGCACTTCAAAGACCATTCTTTGATGTCACCCCCACTTCAAAGACACAGCTGTATACTGGGGCTCTCACCCTACCAGGATTGCCACTCTGCTTGACTGCTGCTCTGGAAGAACTGTTTACTGCTTTGCTGTGCTGCCCTGCTACCTGCTGATCTCTGCCCTGCTGAGGACAAGGACTGGACCCATCTTGCTTGAACCCAGAGTGACTCCAAGGGCTTGCTGGCTTGCCCCCTGTTCTGAAGTCTCAGGGCCATCCATCAAAGAGTACCTTCAACCCTACAACAGCACCTGGACTCTGCCATCTGTGAGTGATGCCCTGGCAAGTGGTGCCAATGCACTCCTTCACCCTTGAAAGGTAGTTTTTGCTGTGCATATCCATCAAAACTGACACATTGACGACTTTGTACCAATCAAAACAATGCATATCTCTTCAACACGACTGCTGCTCAACAACATCGCTTCAACGGACTGTGCTGTTCAATGATGACGGTCTGCGTGGCTTGATGCTGATGTATCACCTGCATTATTAAGAGTTTCAACCACAAAGCTTGTATCGACTGCACTGATCGTAACTGACGCATTGCCTGCATCCATGGGATCAATGCCGATGCCTTTCCTCATCTGCTCCTCGCATAGATTCTTCTACGTCACCACTTCCTCCATTCAAGTTACTTTTTTAGGAGGACCTGCGTGAGTCCTATTGAATAAAAAAAAATCATAACTCCAGTTCAACATATGGGATTTTTGCCATTTTGGTTTTGATTTACTCATAACATTATTGTCTATTTTTCTACCCATATGTGGAGTATTTTTGTGGCGTTTTCATTGTGTTACTGTGTGTGTGTTGCACAAATACTTTACACATTGCCTCGTTCATAAGCCTGACTTCTCCATGCCAAGCTATCAGAGAGTGAGTACAGGGTATCTTTCAGTGTGTATCTAGCTAACTCTGACTAGAATGGTGGGTTCTGCTAGTACATGGTGCATACTCTGACAACTAGAATCCCCATTTCTAACAGAAGCCTAACCAGCATCACTACATTATAGTCCACTTTCATACAGGGAGAAATCAGGAACGTCCAAAAGCAAGAAAAAGAGGCATGGTTTGCCTGTTAGTGGAGTAAAGACTACTGGCCTTGGTATTTGGTGCGCCGAAGTCTAATTGCACCTACCACCAGCTTCTGAGCTGAGCTTCAGGCACCGGCAATTCATTCTTCCAGAAATCAGAGAATGAGAATGTAGAATAGGTTCACTGTTGATTTCTTTGAGAATATGGAAAACCTCACGTGAAACATCCAATACCGGGTCTGGTAGCTTAGTGGACTAATGTGTCCACTGTAGGGCCGGTGTTTGACCTCATGATCACAGGTTCAAATTATGGTAGGTCCCCTCAGCCTTTCATCCTACTGACTTTGATAAAATGAGTACTGCTGGGCAATATTAAACATCTGTTATTTATTGGCAAGATACCTGTAATGGTGAATTTGTGCTTTACAAATACACCTGTTAATTTATGTTATGTTAGAAGTAGCAGTGCTGTTTGGGCGCTATCCTGTAAAATTTCTTCCCACCACCCCATGCGGGTTTGTCAATCAGAGCCACATTTTGAGAAACTGGTTGAGGGGGATGAAACTCCCTCTCAAGCAACAACCACAATCCTTGTCAGGGTGAACCACAAAAAGTCACTAAATTAACTTGCGCTTAACCCTCTGGTAGATTGGCATAAAAGCAGTCAAGTAAAATTTTTTGCTGGCAGTCTCATGGAGGGCGAACACTGACCAGGCACAGCTTCTTCTCTGCCCATACCGCTCCTGCTTTGATGACCCTCCCGTAGGACTACACGCGGGCAGGTCCGGACTACAACACCCGGCATTCCCGGCCGGAGCACCACTCCCGCGTCACCTTTCAGTGCCAGGAGGCGCGTAAATAGGCTCGTGACTTCGGCAGCGCGGGACGCGCGTGGGCGTGCCCGGGCAAAGCCCGGGACAAGGGCGGGCTCGTCCGCGCCTGTCAAAGGAAGGAAGAGGCTGGGCTGGGCCACCCCTCTAACATCTGCACCTGTCCAGGTTAGTGGATATATGTGTAATGGTGGGCCGCTGTTGACTGTTATCATCATCTAGAGATTTTTTCACCTATTGTTCATTCGATTTTATATTACCTGGTCGGAATACGTGCCAACAATGAGTACCCATGAGGGGAGGACTAAAGCTGGGTTCTCCGGCGGGAGTGTTGCAGGGACTCTAGATCAATTTTTGATCAGAGCGAATTCGGTCTTGGCCCACGAAATAGCATTGACCGAACGTCGTCTTTCCCTAGCTCTCCCACAGGGCAAACGCTCATTACTGGGTGGGTTGAAATCTGCATGCACACCTGAGGATGTATGACGTTACAACGCATGCTTTTAGCACGCATGCTGTTACAACGCAGTTTTTACAACGCAAACCTTTACAACGCATAGCGCTTTGGGGTGCTGGATAGTGAATAGTTTAATTTACTATTCCAACTCCAGTCCCCGTGGAAACTAGGGAAGGTGTTGGATAGTAAATTAAATCTATTCCCTATCCTAGAGCGCCCCCCAGCGCAATGCGTTGTAATGGTTTTCGTTGTAAAACATGCGTTGTAATAGCACTGCGTTGTAAAAGTTTCGTTGTAAAGTATGTTTCCCACACCTGAGCATTTACCGGTACCTAACATTGAGCCACATGATCCTATGAGAGGATCCATTCAGCTGCCATTAAACACCTTGGACTTGTCGAGAATATCCGAGGACATAGTTGGCCCATTGGCTACGGAGAATGCTCATAGAGGTGCACATAGTGGTACAATTTCCCCCATAGCCACGAGATCGGGACAAAAACACAATCTTCTAACTACGGACTTAACAACGCCAGTGCCTAAAAAGAGGAAGAGGGGAGGGGGCCCACAGAGGTAGAAAAGTGTAAAAAGACCTATGCCTAACAGGAATGGTGGGACTGGATCTCTAGCGTCGTCAACCCCCCTGCCTGGAAGTCCTGATAATGTTGTATTGAACCAAAAGTCATTAATTGTTCTGCAACCTGAATCCCATGAGGCTCTGTTGAATAAATTGGGGGCTTTAATATTGACATCTCTGACCCGATCTTGGAGAGACTTACGCAGATTGAGGATAGACTAACAAAATTTGAATTGCAAATTATTATTTTTTTTTGCAATATTTTTTTATTATTTCCTTACCACAACAATAGTACATGGCGACCAATCCAAGTTACAGAGAAAGGCAATCAATCGGTTCAGTTTGCGAGGCATACAACTCAATCTCTAGGTTATTTGAGCCGATACCGTATGTTGCATCATAAAACCAAATCAATAATAGGTCATCCTGCACCACCCTCCCGCAGCCCTCCCTCCTCCCACCCCGACTCACCAGCGTGTCTATTAAACCAGCCCTTTGTAGTAGATCTATAAGTCATAACAATTGAGCACAATCCAGGTACTAGATACACCACAATATGGGATACTATGACTATAATGGAGGCGTAGGGGCACCCCTTTCCGTGTGTCTCCCCATCGTGGCTATACCGGAATCACTGTACAAGTCTCCACATCCAGCAGGTGCGCTCAATTCCGAGCCGGAGTCTGCAGTAGGTGATCTCAGCTCCTCAACCAGGGCCTCCCATGCCCGCGCCCCCTCCAATGCCTTGTTATTGTGGGATCTCTGAGCCTGTTGCAGGCGAACCACACTCTCGCTCCCCGCCCATGTAAGCAACGCAGCCCTCCATCTAGTAAAACTAGGGCCCCCCGGGTTCTTCCAGTGTGAAGTAATCTCTCTTTTGGCTAACACCAGTCCCAAGTCCAGAAACTTGCGCGTTAATTTCGTCTTGCTAGTGTGGGGGAACCAGTGTAAAAGACAAATTCCTTTATCTGGGTTAACCTGCTGTTCCGTAACTTCACCCAATAATGCAATGATGTCCTCCCAGTAAGTGCCCAACTGTGGGCAATCCCATAGCATATGTAAAACACCCGCCCCCCTCAACTTACAGCGGGGGCACAGTGCCTCATCTACATGGAAATACTGATTGATCTTCTACGGGGTGAGATACGCCCTATGCAATATAAAGAAATGAACTAACTGAAATCTAGCATTTCTAGTGCTCTTTCACGCCCTCTTAACTATTTGCTTCCAGGCCGAGTCCGGAATTTCCCTATCTATGTCTGCCTCCCAGTGGGATCGGAGTCTCTGTAGTGGCTGCAACCCTTCCTCGAGCATACGGCCATATAAGCAAGTGACAGCCTTATAGGTACCCACCGACATCATGACGTATTGGCACACCGCGCCCACCGGGGGCTCTGACAAGCCTGTTCCCCAGTATTTCTGAACAGCAGCAATCAGGGCCGCATGGATTAAGTAGTGACCTCGTGGAAGTCCGAATCTCTCCTGTAACTCGTCATAAGGTAACAGAGCGCCATCTCCATACAAGGCTCCCACCACTTGCCACCCAAGAGTTTCCCACT
This sequence comes from Lissotriton helveticus, assembly GCF_964261635.1. Lineage (NCBI taxonomy): Eukaryota > Metazoa > Chordata > Amphibia > Caudata > Salamandridae > Lissotriton > Lissotriton helveticus. The sequence goes on along the minus strand of NC_136065.1, from coordinate 627,011,738 downwards.
CTGCCAGGGCCGACCATTCGCCGTCATGTGGTACTGCTGTACACATGCCCAGTGGTATCTCTGGGGCATAAGGACGCTGCACTCTTATTCTGCTGTGGTACCGTTTCCAGCAATGCCTCAGTGTGCTCTCTTCCACTGACAACGAGTCTGCATGCAGTTTTTGTTGCAGTACCACAAAGGACAGAACGTGTCGCGGCACGTCCGGTTCAACCTCTCATTAAGGCCCCCTAAACTCCTGGGCCACTGCCTGAGTAATGCCCTGGAACTGCGCAGCCAGGTAGTAGAGTTCGAAATCCGGGATGGCAAGGCCCCCCTCTGCCCTGGGGTGCATCAGTGTATCCAACGCCACTCGTCTCCTCCCAGTCCCCCAAATAAAACTGCTCATCATAGAGCGAAGCTGCCGGAAAAGGGCCGCAGGTATCTATATCGGCAATGTGCGAAAATAATAGAGCAGTCGGGGAAGTGCCACCATCTTCAAGAGTGCTACCCGGCCCGCCACCGACAGCGGCAACGTTCCCCAGAACTGCATGCTGCCCCTAAGCCTCCTCACAGCCCTCCCAATGTTACCGTCGAGCAGATCATCCAGGTTATGGTAAATATGCGTCCCTAGGTAAGGGAGGCAATGGGGCTCCCACGCGATGTCGTGTAGCATCGCGGGCGGGTCGGGCGTGCGGGTCACCGGAAAGACACAAGTCTTCCCCCAATTGACTCTCAAGCCAGAGACTGCTTCGAACCTGCGGAGAAGGGCGCACGCCTCCTTCAATGCTTCCTCGGCGTTCTCCAAGAACATCAAGAGGTCATCCGCATATAATGAAATAAAGTGCGTCCTGCCCCTAAGGCGCAGGCCCTGAAATGCTCATCCCAATCGGGCACAAATAGCCAAAGGCTCTATAGCCAGGGCAAATATTAGTGGGGAGAGTGGGCATCCCTGACGGGTGCCTCGCCCCACCGGATATGAAGAGGAGATGACCGCTCCCACCTTCACTCTGGCACTCACCGAAGAATAAAAAATTTCAGTCCAGCGGACATATCCCTCTCCAAGCCCAAAGGCTCTCATAGCCGAGAACCGGTAAGGCCACTCCAAGGTATCAAATGCTTTTGCTATATCTACTGAGAGGACCACCGCTTGGCTATCTGCCCCATGGTCTCCGCTCAAAATGCGTACCAGCCTGTGTATGCTACCCGCAGTATTGCGAGTAGGAATGAAGCCAGCTTGTCGGGATGAACCAATCGCCGCATATGCGGAAGCAGCCGGGTGGCCAGGACACGACTCAGAATTTTATAGTCAGTGGTGAGCATAGATAAGAGTCGATACGCAGAGGGATCCGTAGGGGCCTTTCCTGGCTTAAGTAGTGGGATGATAATGGCTTCCCTAGTCGAGGACGGAGGCACACCCAGTCATTTGGCTTTCTTAAACACCGATAGCAGTCTAGGGGCAAGAATATCAATATAAGCCGAATAAAACTCGATGGGTAGGCCATCAAGTCCTGGAGTCTTGTTATGGGCCAGCTGTTTAACTGCACACCGTACCTCAGCAAGCGTAATATCCCGACCAATAGAGTCTGCCTCCTCTGCGTCAATGGTAGGCAGCTCCAAATCCTCCAAAAAGCCTGCACCTCTGCATCCCCGGCCTGTAGCTGGCTACCATACAAATTGGCATAGTAGTCGCGAAACCGAGTATTTATTTGCCGCTGGGTGTTTTCCAATTGCCCCGATGGGGACGTCAGCGCCAATATAGGAGCACACCTAGGGGTGGGGTTGGCCAACCATTCCAATAACATACCCACCTTGTCCCTCTCAGCATGTGCTCGGGCCAAAACAGCTCTATGGTCGAAGCATCGTAAGCGTTCCACAATCGCCACCACTGCTTCCCTCAAATTCAAGACCCCCTCTCACGTCTCCGTGTCAGTAGAGTGGTTCCGCTCAGCGCTCCTAAGATTCTGCTCTGCAGTGCCTATCTCACGCAGCAGCGTCTTCCGCACTCCCACCCATGCAGAATCCGCGGACCACCACCTTGAAAGCTTCCCATTCAACAGCGGTTGTCGTCGCTGAGCCCTCATGCTCTCTAAAAAAACGCTCTATCCCTGTCTCTAGGTCAGCCTGAAAAGCCGGGTCTTCTAGCAACTCCGGTCTCAAACACCAAGTCCGGACCGCTGAGCTCTCCCTGGTCCAGCAGAAACTCACCAGCAACGGATTATGATCCGAGATGGTGCGCGATAAATATTTGCTGTTAAGTACTAGGGGACCAAGGTCAGCGCTACATAAAATTGCATCGAGCCTCACGTGTAGATCATGCAGAGCCAAGAAATATGAGTAATCCCGTTCATCTGGATGCTGCGCGCGCCATATGTCTGTAAATCCCCAACTAACCTGCCATTGGGTCCTAACCTTCGAGAGTTGATGGATCGGAGCAGTTGGTAATGGGGGATAGGATCTATCCATGGTCACATCTGCAATGGAGTTGAAGTCCCCTCCCAACAACACTGGAGTCGTGAAATAGTCAGCTAAGGCCTCGGACATATGCGCAAAGAAGGCTGCCTGATCCACATTAGGAGCATAAACACTACAGAGGGTCACATCTCCCCCATGCAGGCATCCCCTAACAGCCACATAACAGCCCTCTGGGTCTATCAGCTGGTCTATCAACTGGAAGAGGACCCCGGCCCTGACCCAGATCAGTGCCCTCCTCGCATACGCTGTGTAGGTAGTATAATAAAGCTGCCCCCGCCATCTATGCTGCAGCGCCAGTCCCTCAGTTCTGGTCAAGTGAGTTTCTTGTAAGAAATCTATTTGCGTGCCCTACGCACCAGGTACAAGTGCACTTTATATCTGCGCTGGATAGAGTGTAGCCCCAGCACATTCAAAGTCATGCATTTTACATCAGGTAATGGATTCATTGTTCTGTAACATAGAGCACCAAAAAACACCATTGCACCCTAACCATGCCGGTGAGTCCCTATTCCCAACTCTAACATCCCCTTGCCCCACCAGTCCCAAACCACCCTCTGCATTACCCTCCCTCCCTAGAACTGGCACTAACATAGCAGTCCCGTCCAAACTAACCCAACAATCGCCCCTAAAGTATTAAAGACGTACTAACTGGAGACCATCCGGTGGGGGTTGGATGGAGCCTAGCAAGCAAGCAATCAAATAAAGCTATATCCGAACAGCACCATGAAGGTCCCATGAAACTTGATATCATCCGCCCCCCTCTTGCCCGCGGTTGGTGCCTTCCTACTTTTGGGCACTGTCCCCCTGAGTCATCATAGGTTCAAGCTAAGATCCCCCCTCTCCACTCCCCGTCACATAGAACAGCATAGCAAGACCTGACCACTGTCCGCTCGCTCGTCCTTAATTACAATAGGCCCACAATACCTACATAAGATACAAAAGTTACTCATCCAGGAGTTCGTCTGCCGTACCAGGCGTGACCAGCGGCAAGTTCACACTGTCGGACGCGGACGACTCAGCCTCCGAGCACTCCTTATCCCTCTCCGGGCCTGATTCCAGCAGCTGAGTTGCCGGCAAATCCCCAGATATGGCCGATACTGCCTCCAACGCCCCCCTGCGCTCCACCTCGGTCTGAGAAGTAGATGGTTTCCGCAGGCCCTGCCGTCGACACCGTATCCTTTGCGACTTCCGGAGTTGTGAAGGCTGAGCTAGGTCCCACGGCTGTCGTTCTGTCCCATCTTTACCAGCCCGGTAAGATTCCAGCCAGGACCACGCCTCTTCTGGCGTTTCGTGGAAACAAGTCTTTCCATCCAGGACTATCCGGAGTTTAGCAGGGAACAATAGGGAGTACTGGAGTCCCTCCTCCCGTAGCTCCTTCTTGACCGCCTGTAAGGATGTCCTGCGTCTCCGTGTCTCGAAAGTATAGTCCGGGAATATAGTGACTCTGCTGTTTCCCACGTGGTATGGACCGTCCGTGCGGGCCTTCTGGAGCAGTAAGTCTCTGTCTCGAAAGTGCAGCAGGCGCGCCACCACCGGTCGGGGTGGCCTCCCCAGCTGCGGAGGCCTCGCTGGAACTCGATGCGCCCGTTCCAGGGTGTAAAAGGTAGACAGTCCCTCAGGAGCAACCACCGATCTCAGCCAATCTTCTAGGTAGCGTACCATGTCTGGCCCCTCAGCCTTTTCAGGCAGACCCACCACACGAAAGTTGTTTCGCCTAGTTCTCCCTTCCGCGTCCTCAGCGCGTCTCTCCAGGGCCGCATTGCGATCCAAGTCACTCGTCATGGTCACGCTCAACACAGTCTGTGCAGGTTCCACCTCCTGGATCACCTTCTCCACCTGCCCCACCCTATCCGCCAATTTAGAGTGGCCCGCCCGCAACAGGCCGAGGCCAGTTGCCACCTGAACAATGTCCTGCTGCAAGGCCGTTCGAGAGTCCGCAATGGCCGTCAAGATCCTGTCCAGTTGCCGCTGTAGGCCAAGGTCCTGCGGGCGGTCTTGTGTTTCATGTTCAGGTTGAGGCGGGGCTTCGGTATCAGACAGTTGCTGCGCCCCATCTTTTTTCCCCTTGAGTTTGCCCATGCTGGGGGTCTCCAGGCCGCTCCCGCAGGATGCAAGGTACAGGTTCGCACTGTCCGTGACTAAGGAACAATTGCAGTGCTCTCCGAAGGGGCCCGCACCGCCCACTGTGCCACTAGGTCAACTCTGCACCCTCAACATGCCCCAATGCTATTCCGTGAGCATGTGCCGCAGTGTAACTACAGCAGCTGGGCAGAAATGACCAGAGTCATGCAAGTCTGTCTGATCCCGGTCCAAGGCCTCGTGCCTCCCTTTGGTACAATCGTCCGTACCTGTTGCTCCCCGATAATATTTGGCCGCTACAGTGCTCCTCTCCCAGGGGTGCGCAATGTCCACGCTCCAGCCCCCAATCGCCAGCTTCGTCTTGAAAAGGTGCCCCAGCTGGGCCGATCCCCTCTGGGCAGTCATGCAGCTCAGCTCCGAAGGAGATCCTGCTCTCCCCCCTCACAGGCCTCCCAGTGCGCTGGTGTTCCCCCTGGGGTTGCTCGCAAGTATATTTGATAAATATCAATCCTAGGCAATCCACATTTATAAAATAAACAACACTATTGTCATCATAAACACTACAGAAAATGAACATGAAATACCCAAGTGTGCAAATGTATCTACATTTTCATAAAAAGTTAATAAAAACAAATTATACATTTCATTCCAATACAGTACTTAATTTGTATATCCATATAGTAAAAACATAAAAAGTAGGGGCAGATAGAACAAAATTCTGTATCCGACGCGCGTTTCGGCGTACAACAAAAGCCTTCTTCAGGAGTTGCCACACAATTCTACAAAAATTTAAAAATACATAATATTAAAATCGTGACAACAATACTACAATTCACATATTTAGGTACATTGTATGAAGAGCAAAAGCACACAAGAGGGTATCTCAAACTTGAATATACATTTTTTATATAAAAGAACAACATATATGCATATCCTACATGAGTGCCCATCTGTATGTCGTAAAAGCGTGAAGTTTAAGGACATATCGAATTATGAATAATTTGGAACGGATAGTTTGTTTCAAGGATGGAAAATAAGCAGTTACCAGTACAAAGCTTATTTAACAAAGATATTTTTAGACAGAATCTTTTATCTGACAAGGGGCTATTTTTATCCGTATTAAATTAAGGCAGTAATAGCTGATGATTAATCAATATACCTTTTGATGAGTTCATACGATGTGTTTAATTTCGGGATGGCTAATTTATTTCAGGAATGAGAAAAGCCGTCACAGGTTTTTATTATTACTCTATACAGAACAAGTGCAGAGCTTATTTAACAAAGAGACTTTTAGGCAACATTTAATGAACAACATGGATTCCAGATATTTAGATAAATGTAACTCTATATATACTTTCAGTACCTGATTAAATAGCAGCGCGAAACATCAATGCGTATCTTGTAGATAAACACTTTGAAGAGAACGAGTCCTAACAAAAAAAAGGAAACGAGCTGCGAGTACCTGAACAAAGTCATAGAGAAACTCGTCAGACAAATATCGTTTGATATAGACTTAGTAAGCTATTAATTAAGTAAGGATATTGCAGGTCGACTGATCCTGGAACGCCTCCAGGATTGGGCGTTGGGGAACAACATTCTAACTGATCTCCAGTACGGATTCCAGGAGGGACTTGGCACTGTTGAACAGGCACTGAATTTAACCCTTTTAATAGGCAAGTATGTTGGGGCAAAAGGAGGCAATTTGTACTTAGTTTATGTTGATCTCAGCGCAGCATTCGACTGCGTGATACACTCTAGGCTGTGGTCCATTCTTAGTGAACTAGGGGTAGACCCCCCTCTCATTAAATTCCTCCGCGAGCTCTACTCCGACGCTACTGCGTGCGTGAGATATGGGATCGGCGGTGAACTCTCCCCTTCATTCCCAGTAAACAAAGGTGTTAGACAGGGCTGTGTCCTGGCCCCTTTCTTGTTTAACCTTTATACCAACGGGCTGGAATCGGCCATGTTAGCAAGGAGCCAGGACCTTCCATCTATCAACCATCGCCCTATTCCCGCTTTACTTTACACGGATGACTCAGTCATTCTAGCAAGAACACTAATCCAGTTGCAAAGACAATTGGACAAATATTGCCAGTTTATGCTCTCCTTGGGGTTAAAAGTAAATAAAAGCAAAACCTTTGTCATGCACATTGGTCCCAAAGCAAAAAACCCTAAACCTGTTTTTATAGAACAAGTTAGATTGGAACGTGCCAGGGAATACCCCTATTTAGGCATTCTAATGGACGATCAGCTATCTTGGAAACAAGCAGTGGCAAGCAAAAAGTTGCTCTATCAGAGAACAACTTCTGCTCTCGTTTCCTTTTCAAGAAAATTGGGCAAACCAGTCCCAACTGAGTTGCTCAAAATCTATCACGCGAAATGCCACAGCGTAGCAACCCATGGCGCTGGTGTCTGGGGCTATGCTCCCGTAGACGACTTACAAAAGGTCCAAAACGGGTTTTTAAAATACATTTTGGAACTTCCCCAAAGCGCTCTAATATATGGTTGCCACATCGAGCTGGGCATCGACTATTTAACCGATAACATCAGATGTCAGCCGATTCTTCTATGGCACCGTATCTGGAATAGACCGCAATGCCATTTAACCCGCTCACTAATATCTGATTGCTTATCCTTGGCAAGTTGGAATAAAATTCCTTGGCTATTGTACGTCTCCAACTTCCTAAAGGACCTGAACTGCACATCTTACTTCTCTGAGCCTTCTTCAACATCTGATATTAGTAGAAGCGCCTTGAAAAATCTCTGTCTAAACCATCTCAGAGATTTGCGTCTCTCACAAGAAGTATCTAAGCCAACAAATGTGCAGATCCTAATGGTTCAGACCTCCCTTGGTATTCAGCCTTACTTAACCTTTTTTTTATCTAACCATGAAAAATTTGTTCTAACCAGGTTCCGTTTTAACTCTTTTTTACGCCTTGTTACTTTTCCCACTGAGTTAAACTGGTCCCACGACTTGACCAAATGTCCGTGTGATGGATTATCATCCCAGTCGACAATACACGTAACTTTGTTTTGCCGCTATTACGAGCATCCCCGTAAGCGCTGGATTATTCCACTTCTTTGAGAAATGGGGTTGAGAACCTGCCGGCCAGCTTACCTGGCCCTCCAGTCATTAGACTCTCAACACCTTGCTAAATGTGTAGCTCGCTTCTTAAAATCATGTTTGAAAATTCGCTGTGAAGTTGAGCTATTGCCTTCATGATTTCAAGTTTATCTGTATCAATTCGCAACATTGGTTTTATCAAATGTTTTTAAATGTCACTCAGTTTTTACCTGTATTATAATACTGTGTTTTAATTATATCCTGAAATTTTATGATGTACTTTTTATGATTTGCCAAATGCCAATCGAATAAAAGTTTTTGATATGATACGAAGTAAGGATATCAAAAATTACCTCTTTTATGATATATCAAGCCAAGAATGGAGTAATAATCCTGCTTGTAGTTTAAAGGGAAGGAACGGAGTAATTCCAATCTTTCACCAAATAAATTAATGTTTCAACAATATTTTTCCTTTGAGCCTGTATGGTTAATACCGAAGAGACAGGAAACTATTAATTCTTATTCTTACAGTATGACTGTATCGCCTAACCTGTAATTCCTTAAAAAACCCATACCTGAATAAAACTGTAATTGATTAAGGAGGGCTGAAGATGTAGATATAGGACCTTGCGTTTGATAAAAGACGCGAGACTGAAGGGCGTCTTCTAATCACGCTATTCTTCCGTGTTCTGATGCACAATTTCCCTCTTTGCCTAGGAGAGATATAACCATATAAAAATATATCTAGATAATGTCTGGAATGGCTAAAGCGAAAGCTAAACTATCTTTTTTACCTGATGCGGCTTCTTATACCAGTGCAAATGGAGCCGGGCGCTTCCAATCAGCTGGCGTTTGTAGGGAGATGGTTTAACAACCGCGCTCGACATCCGCGCCATTTTATTTTGTGAGGACACACCCCTAATAGACCATGTGACTCGTTTACAATAGACAACTAGAGCAAGCGGAACCGGACCAATGGAGCACTGGAGCAGCCATAGTTCCATTGTTATAAAAGTTTGTTTCACTCGTTTTTATTGAAAGAATTTTTATATAGGTGTTTATAAGAAGATATATGTAACATGGGTTTCTATATTAATTCCATTGTTAATATTACAAATCATTATGTATGTCTCTCTAATTTTACCAGTGAGATTCTAGAACTACAGATATAGAAGAAAGACTATTTTCTCGTCTCAATAAAAAATCACGTATAGTGCCCGCATGAAAAACTACATAAGACCAAGAAAATTGTCTATTAATATTGGCTAAATTCACATAGATGTTTAGGTAATGGGTTCAATTCCTTATGCTTTTAGAGATATTTTTAGAGGGCAACCCTAAAATTATCACCACAGATGTTATATTCTCAGTTCATCTGCGTCTCGCATATTTAAATAAACCAGGTATATTAGATCAAGGCATTCTCCCAGGATATATTAAATTAAGGCATTCTCCCAAGGTATTTCGCTGTTAAGCCCATTTTTAAAGGTATTGAGAGAAAAAATCCCAAAAACCTCACGTTTCTTTCGAATTTTTGAGCCTCCTTTATTATCTGCCATAATAATTTTTTCCAGGATTCTCCGCTTGATGTCTTCTGGTCTATGATTTTTTTCAATAAAATGTTTCACAAGGGGAGCTACCAATTTAGCCGTTCTTATGGCAGAACGATGTTCAGTGAGCCTGGTTTGAATCACTCTTGCTGATTCCCCTACATATCCTAAATTGCAAGGGCAGACAATCAAGTAGATAATATTTTGTGTCTTGCAATTCCACATATGTGAGGCTTTAATGGTATAACCATTATGTATGTAGATTTCTCCTTCTATTATTGAGTCACAAGATTTGCAAGAGGAGCATTTTACCGTTCCCCTTATCGGTCGATTACCATCTATTGACTTCTGACTCAATGCTCTATTTTTACTGTCATTCTTGAAGCGTGAATGGACGATCATGTCTTTTATATTTTTGTTCCGCCGATGGGCAAACAGGGGTTTCATTAATTAAGATTTTTGGTCTGGATTGCTATTTAGAATATGCCAGTTAGCATTAATAACTTGTTTTACTTTTGAGTCTACAGTAGAGTGCCTGATAACACAGACCAATTGTTGGTTTTCTCTGGATACTTCTGTGTTTGGTTTGGGGCGCAGTAGGTAATCACGTTCAAAAAATCTTGCTCGTTTATAGGATTCATGTACTAAGCGATGTGGGTGGCCCCTTTCTATGAACTTACTTCTCATGATTGCTGCTTGCCTGTCAAAATATTTAATGTTTGAACAGTTTCTACGGACTCTCAAAAATTGAGAAAAAGGGATACTCTGCCTTTGATTCCGGGGATGAAAACTTGTAAAATGCAGCAGAGTATTTCTAGCAGTAGGTTTTGTGAAAAGATCTACTTCCAAGCTGCTATTCTGGTGTTTTATTAGAATATCAAGAAATTCTACTTCGTCTGAACTCATATGCCCTCATATTCCAGAAATAACATCTTGCATAAAATATACTGGGGCTATGATAAATAAAATTGAAAATATAACTTGTAACCCTAACAATGACATTATGGTGACACTAGATATAGAGTCACTCTATATTAATATTCCCCAGAAAGAAGCACTTGAAGCTACAAACTAGTTTATTGATGAGTTTCATATTCAATGCCCTAAAACTTTCATTTTAGCTTGTCTAAACATTGTTTTGTCTGAGAATATCGTTGAATTTGGCCATGCTATATATCGCCAGATTAAGGGCGTAAGCATGGGCGCTACAGTGGCGCCATCTATAGCCAATATCTACATGGCATAATTTGTTCAAAAATATATACACAATGAGATTGCACCGTTTTTTGAGTCTGTTGCCCATTGGTCCAGATACAAAGATCATATCTTTTTTATCTGGACCAATGGGGAAGATTCTCTAACCGAGTTTTTGCACTGGCTGAATGCGATAGATTTAAATCTTAAATTCACTGCTCATATGAGTTCAGACGAAGTAGAATTTCTTGATATTTTAATAAAACACCAGAATAGCAGTTTGGAAGTAGATCTTTTCACAAAACCTACTGCTAGAAATACTCTGCTGCATTTTACAAGTTTTCATCCCGGAATCAAAGGCACAGTATCCCTTTTTCTCAATTTTTTGAGAGTCCGTAGAAACTGTTCAAACATTAAAGATTTTGACAGGCGGGGGGGTGCTAGAGGGCGCCGAGCAAGATGGCCGCACTAACGTGAGGCTCCTGCTGTTCGGGCGAATATCCTTGCAAAATCCTAGCCATCCGGACACCCTGATATATGAAAGTTGTCGAATTCACTCCACCACGGCGTTGGGAATTGCCTGACTTAGCGGCTGCACCCCTTCCCTGCCTGGAGGCGCTCGGCTGCAGCCGCGGCCGCCTGGAATTGCGCAGATCACAATGGCGGCCGTGCGGGCTGCCTGAGGAGAAGATCCTGCGAGCGAGACTGGCTCTGCTGCTGGGGCTGCCCCCTAGCCGTTCCGGACGTGCTGAGGACCTGGCCCTTCGACCCTGGGCCCCCAACCCACTGCGTGGAGTTCCTGGAGGTTGACTCTCTGCTGCGGGGTCGGTTGCGGCGGGGCTGGTTGTGGCAAGGGGTGCTCGGCGGCAGAGGCGACCCCTGGAGGGCCTTGCGAGCTCGGCGGCTGCACACAAGGTGAGAGACGGCTGGGCCCCGGGCTGCGAGGCCCCGCTGCACCGAGCTTTCCTGCCGTCCGTGGCTGTCCCTGGGCGCTGGCCGCTGCGGGGGTTGAACCTCCCGGACTGCTGGGGTGGCGGAGACGGAGGAGCGAGGGAGCGCGGCAGCAAGGACCGGGGCGGCCCGGATTAGAGGCTGTTGTGCGGGACGCCCGTCTGGCCCATCTCATGATCTCCGGGCACGCCCCCCCCTGAGCTGGCGCTCCTGCGCTTTCCCCTGCATTGCCGAGTTGGCCGTCCCGCCAGGAGTGCATAGGGCGGAGTAGCCGTGTACGCGGAGCCATGCGGCGTAGGAAATTAGTGCGGAGATTAAGGCCCGCAGTTCCGTGCCTCAGCACACTAGCCGGCCCCGTTGCTCCCCTGCGGCTATCTATCAACACCCGGCGCCCCTAGGATTGGAAGCGCGGCATATGCACAGGGGACCTCCAAGCCTAAGAGGCCTGCTGTTACTTCACTGACTGCTCAATGGGCGTGATTACCTGTGCATTGGCCATACACTGTGGACGCCCACACACTGCACATCACAAACTAGTGTGGGACGAGGCGCCACAGGGGACACAGATATAAGAGCGCGGGGTTGCGGAGCGCTGCTGATCCGGCATACCCTCCACCTGGGAGAGGGCTGCGTGCGTGGACGGTGCTTAACGCCGCTGACTGCGTGGGACAACCCGGTCCATTGACCTGCTGCAGGCCTGCCCGCCCCCCCCTGAAACGAAGGATGGGAAAACCGGAGGGTAAACAGCCGAAACTCACGTTTGATACCCGGAAGACCCCTCGGTCCCAGACTGGACCGGATGAGGAACAGAATGTCGATACTGCGCCCTCAACCGCAGATTTGAAGGATCTCTTGGTTGCGATGCAATCTTGCTTGACCTCTATAGAATATAAAATGGACTCCATGTCGGCGAGAATGGACAGCCTGACACACAGGATGGAAAAACACGATGAGAGACTGACGGAGGCAGAAAGGCGCATATCAGACATGGAGGACACGACCAATGTGTCCACTACCCGAACATTTAAAATGGACAGACTGCTGAAGGCGATAGCGTTAAAGAATGAGGAGTTGGAATCGCGCTCGCGTAGGAACAACCTCCGTATTTTGGGCGTAGCAGAATCCACCGCTGTAGGCCGCATGGAGGAATATGTAGAGCGACTTCTCATAACTTTATTCGGGAGAGAAACAATTTCGGCTGTCTTTGTAGTCGAAAGAGCGCATTGGTCGCTGGCGAGCCACCCTCCTCCTGGGACTCCTCCTCATCCCATAATAGCTTAGCTGTTAAACTACCGCGACAGGGACACTGCCCTCCGACTCTCTCGTGAGAAAGGCCGACTGTCTCATGAAGGTACAGAGATATCTATATACCCGGACTTCACCATGGCTGTACAAGATCAAAGGCGCAAGAAGCTCCAACAGCTCGGCCTCTCATATGCCATGCTCTACCCAGCTAAACTAAAAGTAACTGCTCAAGGGAAACAACACTTCTTTACTAACCCCCAACATGCTCAGGATTTCATTAAAACCCTTCCCCGAACATACGGAGGCCAACAATCGCCCAGGAGGCGGGAGGAGGCAGGAGGCGGCGCCTCAGACATTGAATAAAAGACTTATTTGAGATGTGCTCGAGGTCACCTCGATGTGACTGCCAGCTGAGGACGTAGGGGCGATTGAACCCTGGGTGCGGAGCCAACGGGCCGCACTCTTTGCATATTGGATGAGCACATCTCCCCTCACTTCTACAAAGCTCAAGACCACGCAACTATGGGGGCCCGGATCCAATGCCCTCAATGTAAACCCCTTGAACAAGTGCCGCAATGGCACACCCTGACAATGGCCCTAGGATACAGCACTAACTTTCACTCTTAGACATTCTGCGGATACAAAACATGGTCAAGGACTCCCAGCCGTCCTACATCCATTGTCTGATGGTCCCACGATTGTATGCCCGAACACCCTCGCACAAAACGAGGGACACCTGGTCTGTCTTCTAGACGCCACCCACCAGGTGAACCCTAACACGTGAGCATGTGCTACGAGCTCACATTGTTCTTGCTTGTCCCCCGTTGGGACTACACCTTGGAAAGTTGTGGGAATGGGGAGGGATGCTGCACAGCAGGTTGGGAATGCTGTTGTGGGAGCGGGAGGGGAATGGGGACTGTTTTTCTAGGCATACGTTTACTAGGGCATTGTACTACTCCACCACTTACACCACTTGCACACAAATGCGCGTATCATGGCCTTTTCTGGAGATTTGAGATATTGACATGGCAGAGTCCCGTTCCATGATGCTCAAGTATAACTTTCTCTCATGGAATGTGCGTGGCTTAGGGGATCGGCGGAAGCCTCGCCACATCCTTGCATACCTAGATCGTCACGATATTCACTGTGCCATGCTGCAGGAAACACACTTACCCCCTGGCTCACCTCCCACTTTTGCTGCCCGGTGGGCTGGATGCAGAGGTTTTTCATGCTATTCGTCCTACACCCGAGGCACCTCGGTGCTTGTGAAACAGTCCTTCCCCTACATTCCTATAGGTTCCTATGCTGATCCACTGGGAAGATATAATATATTGTGGGGGAGACTGGCAGCACGCTCCATTACAATGGTGTCCTGTTATGGGCCGAACACAGACGACCCAGAATTTTTTAGGGTGTTATGGGGTAAAATACAAGACATAGATTCTACGCACTAGATATGGGGGGGATTTCAATGTCATGATTCACCCTAGATTAGACAGGTCACACCCGCAATCACACCATTACACAACCGCGCAGCGAACCCTCAAGGAAATAGTAGATGACCATGGACTAGTTGACCCTTGGAGGACACACCACTCATCTACACGGCTGGGATATTGCTACTCGTCAGCTCACGCTTCATGGTCACGCATTGACTACTGGCTTGTCGACAGGGAGATGGCAACTTGGACAGCGCACACTTCTTATTTATCACGCACATACTCAGATCACTCCCCCGTATTATTGACCCTCACCCCGCCGCATGAGGAGCCCCCATTCTTAGCATGGCGTCTAAACCCTCAATCTCTCTTAGATCCCGTTTTTAAAAATGAAGTGGAACAGGAAATTTCAGATTTCTTCCTCCGCAATGTCGGTTCCGTCCCTTTATACTCTACCATATGGGAGGCTTTCAAGGTCACTATACGAGGTATCTGTCTGGCGAAAGGCGGTGGAATACTGAGGGATATCCGAAATACGCTACACACCCTTGAGACGAAACTCAAACACGCTGAGTCCGCTCACCAAGGGGCACCCTCCCCCTTGAAACAGGTGCATTTACGCACGCTGTTAAATGACTACCAGGAAACTGCGGAGCGGGAGTGTAAATTCAGAGGGAAATACCACAAAGCTCGGCAATATGGGGAAGGCGAAAGGCCAGGGAGGGCACTGGCCTCCACGGTCCGTTCTCCACACCATAACAATATTGTGCTAGAAATAGAAGATGAGGATGGCCTTACGCATAGGAATTCCTCGGACATACTGACAACATTTAAGCAATTTTATAAGAGGCTATACTACTCTCAGCGTCACGCTCCAGTTGACTTTGAGACTTTCTTTGACGACACGGCCATTGCCTGGCTGGGGAATGGGCAGAGGAATTTCCTGCTAGCCCATCATGAGGATGATGAGATCATCACAGCTATTATGCAACTGCAATCTGGTAAGGCCCCAGGGCCGGACGGCCTCCCGGCAGAATTTTATAAAATGTATGAACATCTTATCATCCCGGTGCTTAGGCACGTGCTCGAGGAGGCTCGCGAGAATGGAATTTTACCGCGCACAATGCGAGAGGCTCTTATCATCTCTTTGCCGAAACCCGGTAAATCGCCCACGCAACTCGATTCGTACAGACACCTCTCTCTCATCAATGTAGATGCTAAAATCCTAGCTAAGTTGATCGCCAACCGAATTAGCCCCCTGATGCCGATGCAGGTCCTTCCCGACCATTCGGGATTTGTCCCAACTAGGAGTACTGCTCATAACCTGAGGACGCTGTTCGCCTTGCTCCAAGATATAGACCCAGCGGAAGACGCGGCTGCCGTATTCCTCGATGCCACTAAGGCATTTGACTCCCTGGAATGGGATTATCTCTCCTATGTCTTGGTGCGGATGGGTCCCCCCCCGTTTCTAGCATGGATTAATTTACTATATACTGGGCTCCGAGCTACTGTCATGGTGAATGGCCGGCGCTCCTCTTCCTTCCCTCTGGCAAGAGGTACAAGACAGGGATGTCCCCTTTCCCCTCTTTTGTTTGCACTGGCCATTGAGACTCTCGCTGCGAAAATCAGGCTACACCACCGTGTTCATGCCATCGTATACCCAGAACGGCAGATCCTAATGTCTCTGTACGCAGATGATATCTTTCAAAACCTGCGTCACCCTGAAGTCAGCTTGAACCCCATACTGCGATTATTCACACTTTTTGGGCAACTCTCCGGGGTCAATATAAATTGGCCCAAATCTACCCTCTCACTGACTCCACCACAAGATTTATACCGGACTTTCCTCTTAAATGGTGCGAAGACACTCTCACTTACCTGGGCATCACAGTGTCCAGAACCCGCGATGAACTCATGACTGCTAATTATGGGAGGACACTGGTATCCATTACTGACAAAATCACGAGGTGGATAGCCCTACCTATTTCCATGGCGGGAAGAGCGGCATTGATCAAAATGGTGATCCTGCCCAAACTTCTGTACTTATTTGTAAACATCCCATACGCTCCCAGCAGCCATTTTTTCTCTGCCGTCAAGTCTCAACTTATTTGATTGGTATGGGGAGGGAAACAGGCTAGGATAAAATGGGAGGTTCTTACATGCCCTTTTCAAGCAGGCGGCTTCTCGATACCGGACATCAAACTGTATTTTAACTGCGCACAAGCACACTATGCTGCATATTGGATGAAACCTCCCCCCTTCATGCCTCATCTGGCGATTGAAAACGGCTATATGCACCCTATCCCCAGCACAGCCTATCTCAGCGTCCCGACAATCCCCAGACACACCGCTTCCACTACCGTGCAGTGCACCGTTAGCGCTTGGCAGGCCTGGCCAATTTGACTCCCTGTACACTGCTGTACTCTTCTCTCTTGCCCCTATTTGGGCGACAGGACCTGCCGGTCACACAGGAGGGCGGGTGCCGCCAGCTCCTCCGCAAACTATCATTGCATGTGTGGGGAAGCCTGTATACCAAAGGGACGTTTAGCACCAGTGACAAATTTTTTAAACACATTACCCCCAGTCCCCTAAAACGCTTTTATTATATTAGACTCCGACAGGACGTCAAAGCCGCCACTCCCACCTTTCCTCTGGAGTCTCCAGTAATGCCCCCTCTACACATGCTGTTACAGCAGGAGGCCCCCGCACACGTCCTCTCGAAACTATACCGCTCCGTGCAGACGAGTAGAGACTATGAGCCAACTGCAGCACAAAGCAGATGGGAGGAGGAGCTGGGCCACCCCATCACCGAAGAACAGTGGACTTACTGCTACACGCAGACCGGGGAAATATCTGGTAGTAGTAGATTCAGAATTTCATTTAATTTAATTTAATTGTGGGTTTATATAGCGCTAGAATCAACTCCCGGAGGAGTATCTCCGCGCTTCGACCGCTGGGGAACTCGTCCTGGCTCACCCTGAGAGATGGTCCCTAATAGGTATCTCTAAGGTGCGACCAAGCATCCCCGGCGGTCTGGGGGGCCGTTGTGAAGATGAGGCAAGCTAATGCCCAGAGTTGCCGAGTGTGGTCCCTGACTGGAGTAGGCACCGAGGCGAGAATTATCGAGCCCGTTGACCTGGTCCACGACCCTGCCGCGTCGGGAATCGAATCCTGGTCCCGGGCCGTCCTCTGCTTACGGGTCTGCCGCCTCTAACCAGTGAGCCACACCACTCCACTGGTGGAATTATACATTACAAATACATGCACCGCTTATACTATACACCAGCGCGTATGTTTCGGCTGCGGCTGCGAGACAACGACCGATGCGATCGCTGTGGACAGGAGTGGGCTGACTTTAGACACCTGTCATGGGACTGCCCGCCCATACAACGTTACTGGGCGGAAGAGCTCGCCACTTTAGATATCATGACAGGCCTACACGTCCCCCCTGACCCATTCACTGCATTGTTAGGATACACTGAACCTATTGCTGCAAAAACTGCATAAATACACCTCCATAGCGCTCCTTATAGCTAAACGAAAAATAGCCAGCAAGTGGGGAAGAGGGAGGGCGCCCAAATATAAGGATTGGCTCCGTGACCGTATCTATTGCCAAAAACAGGTGCATACGTATGCAGAACTTCAACCCCCCTCATCGCGTCCAAGAGACATTTGGGGCCCGCTTCAATCTTATTTACTGGAGCACACAGTAGACGACACTGTAGACGCCCCGGGGCAGCGTTATTAACACCTTGAGGAGCTTCCCCCCTTCGACCGCGCACAACTTGCTTATTAGGAGGCATGGGATGATGCGGGTCATAGCCTATATTTATCCATAGGTCAGGAACTGCCCACTATACACGCCTATTTTGCTTCCCTTCTTAGAGGACAGCACACACCTTTTCAAAGGTTAAACTGGTACGAAATGTGTGCCCTAATTGTTCTGGTTAATGTTGTTTTTTTAAAAAAAAAATATATAGAACTAGGACCTTTGACTGCTTCGCTATCTATGCTTGCACAATCCAGCACTCCAACTAACGCGGCCGGCCCAGATGGGTTGTAGGCGGCTTGCTGTGTACTCCCCTACCCCCTCATACGACCATTTTTCAAAGATAATGATGATGTTATGCCGGCCCTATAGTGGTTGTAGGCTGAATGCTAACTTGTAACCGGTGTGGAGTTTTCCAATAAAGGTCTTAAAAAAAAAAATAGATTTTGACAGGCAAGCAGCAATCATGAGAAGTAAGTTCATAGAAAGGGGCTACCCACATCGCTTAGTACGTGATTCCTATAAGCGAGCAAGATTTTTTGATTGTGATTACCTACTGCGCCCCAAACCAAACACAGAAGTATCCAGAGAAAACCAACAATTGGTCTGTGTTATCAGGCACTCTACTGTAAACTCAAAAGTAAAACAAGTTATTAATGCTAACTGGCATATTCTAAATAGCAATCCAGACCAAAAATCTAAATTAATGAAACTCCTGTTTGCCAATCGAAGGAACAAAAATATAAAAGACATGATCGTCCTTTCTTTCATAAAGCTTTATTCGATTTATACATCATAAAAGCATACATCATAAAAAATGCAAGACATGATCGTCCATTCACGCTTCAAGAATGATAGTAAAAATAGAGCATTGAGTCAGAAGTCAATAGATGGTAATCGACCGATAAGGGGAACGGTAAAATGCTCCTCTTGCAAATCTTGTGACTCAATAATAGAAGGAGAAATCTACATACATAATGGTTATACCATTAAAGCCTCACATATGTGGAATTGCAAGACACAAAATATTATCTACTTGATAGTCTGCCCTTGCAATTTAGGATATGTACGGGAATCAGCAAGAGCGATTCAAACTAGGCTCACTGAACATCGTTCTGCCATAAGAACGGCTAAATTGCTAGCTCCCCTTGTGAAACATTTTATTGAAAAAATCATAGACCAGAAGACATCAAGTGGAGAATCCTGGAAAAAATTATTATGGCAGATAATAAAGGAGGCTCAAAAATTTGAAAAAAACGTGAGGTTTTGGGGATTTTTTCTCTCAATACCTTTAAAAAAGGGCTTAAGAGCGAAATACCTTGGGAGAATGCCTTAATTTAATATATCCTGGGAGAATGCCTTGATCTAATATACCTGGTTTATTTACATATGCGAGACGCAGATGAACTGAGAATATAACATCTGTGGTGATAATTTTAGGGTTGCCCTCTAAAAATATCTCTAAAAGCATAAGGAATTGAACCCATTACCTAAACATCTATGTGAATTTAGCCAATATTAATAGCCAATTTTCTTGGTCTTATGTAATTTTTCATGCGGGCACTATACGTGATTTTTTACTGAGACGAGAAAATAGTCTTTCTTCTATATCTATAGTTCTAGAATCTCACTGGTAAAATTAGAGAGACATACATAATGATTTGTAATATTAACAATGGAATTAATATAGAAACCCATGTTACATATATCTTCTTATAAACACCTATATAAAACTTCTTTCAATAAAAACGAGTGAAACAAACTTTTATAACAATGGAACTATGGCTGCTCCAGTGCTCCTTTGGTCCGGTTCCGCTCGCTCTAGTTGTCTATTGTAAACGAGTCACATGGTCTATTAGGGGTGTGTCCTCACAAAATAAAATGGCGCGGATGTCGAGCGCGGCCGTGATTGGATGCGCCCGGCTCCATTTGCACTGGTATAAGAAGCCACATCAGGTAAAAAAGATAGTTTAGCTTTCGCTTTAGCCATTCCAGACATTATCTAGATATATTTTTATATGGTTATATCTCTCCTAGGCATAGAGGGAAATCGTGCATCAGAACACGGAAGAATAGCGTGATTAGAAGACGCCCTTCAGTCTCGCGTCTTTTATCAACCACAAGGTCCTATATCTACATCTTCAAGCCCCCCTTAATCAATTACAGTTTTAATCAGGTACGGATTTTTTGAGGAATTACAGGTTAGGCGATACAGTCATACTGTAAGAATAAGAATTAATAGTTTTCCTGTCTCTTCGTTATTAACCATACAGGCTCAAAGGAAAAATATTGTTGAAACATTAATTTATTTGGTGAAAGATTGGAATTACGCCGTTCCTTCCCTTTAAACTACAAGCAGGATTATTACTCCATTCTTGGCTTGATATATCATAAAAGAGGTAATTTTTGATATCCTTACTTAATTAATAGCTTACTAAGTCTATATCAAACGATATTTGTCCGACGAGTTTCTCTATGACTTTGTTCAGGTACTCGCAGCTCGTTTCCTTTTTTTTGTTAGGACTCGTTCTCTTCAAAGTGTTTATCTACAAGATACGCATTTATGTTTCTCGCTGCTATTTAATCAGGTACTGAAAGTATATGTAGAGTTACATTTATCTAAATATCTGGAATCCATGTTGTTCATTAAATGTTGCCTAAAAGTATCTTTGTTAAATAAGCTCTGCACTCCTTCTGTATAGAGTAAGAATAAAAACCTGTGACGGCATTTCCCATTCCTGAAATAAATTAGCCGTCCCGAAATTAAACACATCGTACGAACTCATCAAAAGGTATATTGATTAATCATCAGCTATTACTGCCTTAATTTAATACGGATAAAAATAGCCCCTTGTCAGATAAAAGATTCTGTCTAAAAATATCTTTGTTAAATAAGCTTTGTACTAGTAACGGCTTATTTTCCATCCTTGAAACAAACTATCCGTTCCAAATTATTCATAATTCGATATGTCCTAAATCTTCACGCTTTTACGACATACAGATGGGCACTCATGTAGGATATGCATATATGTTGTTCTTTTATATAAAAAATGTATATTCAAGTTTGAGATACCCTCTTGTGTGCTTTTGCTCTGCATACAATGTACTTAAATATGTGAATTGTAGCATTGTTGTCACAATTTTAATATTATGTATTTCTAAATTTTTGTAGAATTGTGTGGCATTTCCTGAAGAAGGCGTTTGTTGTAGGCGAAACGCGCGTCGGATACAGAATTTTGTTCTATCTGCCACTACTTTTTATGTTTTTACTATATGGATATACAAATTAAGTACTGTATTCCAATGAAATGTATAATTTGTTTTTATTAACTTTTTATTAAAATGTAGATACATTTGCACACTTGGGTATTTCATGTTCATTTTCTGTAGTGTTTATGATTACATTATTGTTGTTTATTTTATAAATGTGGATTGCCTAGGATTGTTATTTCTCAAATATTAATTTCCCTGTCCTAGGAATCATTCATCTATGGTTCAGGGGGTCCTTGTTTTTCTCAACCGTTGCTCTCAAGTATTCCTGGACCAACTGCCAGCATCTGATCCTCCCTGGCCACATTCCTTCAGGTACCACCCCCAGCTGGCAGCTCAAAACTCAGGGCCCCCGCTCTCCCCGCCCGCTGGCTCGCAGCACCCGGCGGTCCCAGAGCCACTCACCCGCCTCCGCAGCTAGCAGCCTCGGGACGCGCCCGGTCCCACTCACCAGTGCCGGGTCAAGCAGTGTCGATCCTCCAGCAGTGCCCAGTCCATGGAGCTAGCCCGTCGCTGCTCCTCTGCCACTCTCTCTCCGTGGATCGAGGGGGAGGGGGGAAGGGCACACAGAGCACCCCGCCGCAATTTCAGTCAGGGCACCAGGATTCCCCCGGGGCGCTGCCGAGAGGGGCCGCGCTCTCTTCTCCGTGCTCCGCAGCGCCTCACGGCAGGTTACCAGCCCTCCTTCAGTGCGGCCCAGGAGCTGCCGATCGCCGTCTCGCCGCCACCCCATTGTCCGCAAGTAGCTTCTTGCGCGGCTCAGGAAGTCGCCAAAACGGCTCCAATCACGCCGTTCAGGGGGCCAAGTTTTCTCCCACACAGTTCCCCCCCCCGGTCACTGACCACAGAGGACCGCAGGGGGGTCGGGGCAGTCCCCGTACAGGATAATTACGCGACCTTCCTAGTGGAGTTTGGCGCTCATGCTACCGCTTGCATTGGCCTCCAAGCCACGCCCCCTGAAATGCAAATTATACCTCATCTTTGTTCATTTAACGAGAATATAAGTAAAACTGATTGGTCTGTAATACCTGTTAAAAGTGTTGCGTGCAACCCGGTTGTATCAAAGCCTAGTCAAGCAAGTACATCACTATCTAACAAAATCCCTGTATCAACTGATATTAACACTGTAGTGGGAATAGTCCCTGTTGCTGACACAGTTCCCCTGGGTGGCCAAGTAGGCGAACCAGGGAATATATCTAGTGAGTTTGCTCAGCAAATCCCATGTATCCCTAGGGAGGAGGGCAGCAGGGCTCGGGTTGGGACACTTATTAATTCAAGGAGATGCAGCCCTAATCGTGGGACAGGCAATCAACCTGCTATTACTCATAGTCCCCTAGTTTGCGTTCATCCATCCCTGCATAACCCTTCAGTCTATGGCATAGATGAAAATGGACCGAAAGTCTTAAATCTCCCCCGGCAGCTGCCCCTTTAGTAGTGGTTTCAAAGAACGTCCCAATTCTACGCGTAGGGCAAATAGAATCAGCAGAACAGTTAATGGCCAAAACAATGCATTGGGTCATTGCACAATTGAAAGCGGTCGGGATACAGGGATGTGACATTTATCAGTTGATTATGGCTAGGCACGCCCCATGGGTTGGATACCTCAAAATAGAAGGATGAGGTGACTGCGTAGTAGCTAATTTTAACAACAGGCATTTTGTCAGATTTTTATTTGAGCATTTGGGGAATAGTAACCCTGTATATCATACAGGAAACATATCCCTGGTACTGTTGGGGTTCTTTTATAGATCAAATCAACATACTATGCAAGGGGGAGGGAATGGACCCACACTTAAAAGGTCTCCAGGCAGCCTTATTGACTTTAATCACAGTAATAGGTTTGCTCCCTTGTCCGGCCTAGAAACATGTGATTGACTGCCCTTTGAACCTCTATCGGTGGCAATCAATTCTATTACTCAGCCAACTGGTTCTCTTGTGATCACTTTAAGTCCACAGACGTCTTCTAGGGGAGGAGACTTAGCCCCTATTAGTGACACTAGTTGTTTGCCCTTAATAACAATTCCTGTACCAAAATTGCCCCCCCTAATGGAGGACAACTCTTTGGGATTGAGCATTGAGGACACAAGTTGTTTGCCCTTATTAACTATCCCTGTACCAACATTTCCCCCTCTAATGGAGGACAACTCTCTGGGATTGAGCACTGAGGAATCACTGGAGTGCAATGGCTATGAAAAAGGAGGAAAGGAATGTAATTTTATGTTTTGGAACATTGCGGGCTTAAAATCAAAGGTGACAAACAGGCTATGTGAGGAGTTTATTCTGAAGTTTGATTTGATAAGTCTGCAGGAAATATGGGTGGTGGATCCAATTCATATCAACAGGTATAAAACCCTACATACACCAGCGGTACCTTCTTTACATGGCAGGGCTAAAGGGGGGCTCTGCACTTATGTTTCCAATTTGGTAAATTAAAAAAAAAATTGAAATGCTATTCGAGGATTGTTTTTATCAGGTCATTAGATTAAGGGTAAATGGAAGCTGTACATTAATACTGGTGAATTACTATAACAATGTCCCGCTTAACCAAATAGAAGGGATCGTTAGAGCCATAGGTTCCCATCTGCAACATCTACAAGATGTAGGGAGCAAAGACCTGATTATAGTCTGGGGGGTGACTTCAATACTTCTCTGTGTCACCATACTGACACAGGGAATTGCGGAATTTCATATGATAAGGAGATTACTTTATCGCATTCAAGGTATAGCGTCAGTCTAAACGAAATAATATTCCAATTTGACTTGGGCTTTGCCAATACCCTATGTACTCCCCCTGTTCCTTTTAACCCTACATTTAATGGCTGTGGAACGTCCTCTATAATAGACTTTATCCTAGTTTCAACCTGCTATAGCTCTAGCATGGTAGACTTTCAAAATCACCGGATCGCATTGAGTGATCATTCTGCTCAGAGTGTGGGTCTCCTGCTTTTTTATCAGGAAAGGAGCAGGATTGACAGACGTAACCCCATAATGGAGAATATACTACTTTCCAGGCAAAATGGTTACTCTTTAAGCTGGGACAAAGTGGAACCCCAAGAATTTACGGCCGATGTGGTAACAAACTGCTACGTTAATATTACGGCCTGTTTGGATGGGTCCACATCACCGAAAGGTATTGTCGATGGTTTTACTTACATCACAGAATATATAAAGAGGGCTCTCACAGTCAATGCAAATAATAGGAAAAGGATTCGAAGACAAAAAGGGTGGTTTGACCCAATTTGTACTAGAGCCTATAGAAAGCTTAAGAATGTTCTGCATAGGGAAGCTAAGGATAGGAATGAGATCAGGGAGGCATGGAGAGAATATAAACGTCCATTAAAATGGATAGGAGAAGAGAGAAGTTAAGAGCAGATGCATGGCTATCTCTCCATGAAGCCTCCAGCTCAAGAGACTCTAGTGCCTTTTGGAAGGCAGTCAATGCACCTTTTTTTAAGGATAAAGAAACAACGACTATTGAGGTGGCAATCCCAGAGCACCAGTGGATGGACCATTTTTCTAAGCTATATGATGAGCCGTGCTCAGGGCCACATGATAATACAATTACTGTGGCAGAATCAGGCAACTCCCTTAAGGTTTTAGGAAACTTGCTCCACTTTGAGATAAACAAAGTCAATACAGCTATTGCTTTAAGTACGGGCGGGAAGGCAGCTGGGCCCGATAGTGTCCCTGTTGACATCTTTAAAGCTAATACTAATTTGTGGGGCCAACTGCTGACGCTAGTGTTTAATGCCTGTATTTCTGCCGGTCTTGTCTCGACATGGTACGAGTCCATTCTGGTACCAATTTTTAAAAAAGGAGATGGCTCAGACCCGTTCTCATTGGAAAAAGATTGGCACTGGGCAAAAGTGCTGTTAATCCATCTGTGCTAACAACTATATCATAGACATACAGACAAATAAATAATTACTTTAGATCCATATGATACACAAAAATATATTCTGTTTATTATTCTTATGAATTTTTTTGTTTTCTTCTTTTTATCTTTTTGTATCTTTGATTTTTGATTATTTATCAAAAGATAATAAATATCATTACATACAATCAAGCGAAAATAACATTGGTCAGAGACAAAAAATGATTGCATCATTTGATATATCAGCCAATATAATGAGGTATGACCACACACAAAAACAACATTAAAAAGATGAAAACAAAGAGAAGACTATTTGTAAACATGGACAATAATATGTCAGTAGATCCTGGGATATCAGATAGGAATTAGATGTTAATATACATAATTGATTTTCAAACACTGGTTGAAAGACATAGATGTCACCAACGCGTTTCAGTCTTGGACCTTCCTCAGGGTGAATCTACCAGTGGCATACTAAAATAAAGAAAAAATAACATAAGCGTATATCTATGATATAGATGTAAGTTGCACTGCACACTTGACTGTCGAAAAATTGCCAACCCCCCCCTTCCCCACAATATACAGACTTCCAAAGGACAGTGTCACTGAGGCCTTCCGATCACACCAGAAAGATAAAAATAGAAAAGGCTAAAATAAAGAGAAATACCCCTATTTCCAAATCATTACATCCAATCACATGATCAATTCAGTACTAAAGGTTAAGTGTATGCTTACCTAACAAATTTGTATATGAAATACTATCATACAAAGAATCTTGTGGACACTGTTTTTGATATCCGCTTTCTCACTTTTTTTGCTCTCAATAAAGGATATGATACCTATGATAATGATATAAATGCACAGAGTAGTTCTTAGGGCTGATACCCAATATGTAAGACATGCCTTAACTAGTATGTACACTCTGGGTGGTATTTACCTTCAAGATTGCTTGTTATGATACTCTGAATTTGTTGAGCAGCAATATTGCTTCAAGTTAAAATGTATTCAAGCAAGAAGAATGAAAAACCTAATATAAAGAAAAAAATAGAAAATATGCACAACTAAGACTTATGAAGTATGTTTAAAGAAATGAGAGCTGTCTACAAACTGATTTCCACAAAGTCAGCAAATTTCTTACCTGTTAGTTTTTTTCTGCAAATTCACCTATTGATGACCGGCGAATTCCATTAATCTAAAGCCTCAGGATAGGTGAAGTTTAAATTGCAGTTAAAGTTCAGATGGATAAACAGGATAATGTCTATAGCATGGTGAAAAGAAAGAAAGGATCGATAGATGAACAAAGGGGATGCCTAACTATAGCATAGGCCTCCTATATTGTTCTCAAAGCTAAACGTGCCTAATTTGCATGGAAAAATACAAAGTATAAGAAAACACGCACACTGCTGTGTGTCTAAAAGAGCTATAAATAGACACAATGCTGAACAGTTTTGTGAATAGTCGCACTTATGCGAATGGCCAATGAAAGTTTAAATCAGTTCGCCAACGTACATCTAATAACGCTTTTCATGATAATGTCGGACCCAAAAATAGTGCACGCAAACTACCCCAAGAAGCGTGAAGGCCTACAGATAAAAAACTAATACGCCAAATGCTATTCGGATAAATAATGGAGATAAACCTGCCAATTATCTCACACATGTAGTTAACCATAAGCCAAAAATAGATTGATTATACTCGGAAAGAGGTTCATACTATTTGCTTAACGAGCGAGATTAAAAACACTGGTAGGAAACCCCATAAATACCGAACCGCAAAACCAATGTTGATAAAATGTGTCTACGAACGGGATGGGATAAATGCTGATAGAGGTCCACCCCGCGCTAAGGAGCACCATTGTATACAAAGGTTTGGCCGATAAAGACTCACCAATTCCAAAAGAAAGGTGGACGCTGTCCATATGGCCCAGTGTGTTGATGATCCAAAAGAGACTCTGAATAGCGCAGACCGGAAATACTCTCTACGGTGCGCCCACGTTACGTGGAAGCGTCATCATAGTGTGACCGGAACTTGTGTTTACAAGTGAATGCGGGCTACCATTTTTGTAGTTTATAATGCGGCAAAAAACTACAGAAAGAGGTGGAATCCTACCCGAATAATAAAGTTGCAAAAATTCACGAATCGAAAATCGACTCATGCCAGCGAAATTCTTAATATGTAAATGCCGAATATGACAACTGGATTTAATGATCCCGAGTGTGGAGTTGACAATAATAAATATACTATAGTCTTCTGTAAAAACAAAGCAAAGGATGTCTAATTGAAATGCTTTACAACTACAAAACACGGTTGTATATGGCTACGGGCATGCATACTAATAATTACAAAAAACTATGTTTTCTATCAAAAGATACTAGCAATTAAATATACTTACATTAATATTCATGTCTATGGCCCCGGTGACTATATTTAGCTGGTATACCATAGAGGGCAGAGTTTAACTGGAGGTCGCATAACTAAAACAGTAGTTATCAAAATTTAAATTCTGCAAATTCCAATTAAGTACTCCAAGGATTTAATTGAATTTTATGGCCTGCTCCCAGGGAATTTCCATATTTAACCCCTTGGTGGGAGTGCCCAATTGGAATATCCAATAAACCTCTTGCATTTTGCGTATGGCTTCTGCGGACTTACCCTCTTTAGGGTGTATCCGTTCTAAAATGTACCATCGAATGTCATTTGGGGTATGACTGTTCTGTCTGTAATGGTTGACTAAGGGTGAAGTTGTTTTATTAGTTCTGACAGACGATCTATGCTCAGTAAGTCTCATGTTGAGAGGTCTGCCTGTCTCTCCGACATATCCCAAATTGCATGGGCAGACCAACAAATACACAACGTTTGAAGTTTTACAATTATTCAGTTCTGTTGGCACAATATTTTGGCCATTAAAGAAAAACGTTGACGCTTCAATGGCAGTTTCGCATGATTTACACTTAGAGCATTTGTAGTTGCCTGTTACTGGTGATAAACCTGTAATGCTCATTTGCTTAATTTGGCTGTCGGTGCTCATGCGTGAGCAAACTACATAATCTTTTAGATTTTTATTTCGCTTATATACAAACATGGGTTTAGGGATTCTATCTTTCTCCATGTCTGCATTAGGTATCTGCCAGCTAGAAAACACTGCTTGTTTTACTCTTTCATTCAACATGGAATGTCTGGTAACAAAAATTGGTCTCGTATTTTTAGATTCCTGCTTATTAGTATGAAGCAGATGTTGTCGGTCAAAAAAACGGGCCCTCTTATAAGAGTCCCTTATTATCTTGTTCGGATAGCCCCTGGCCAGGAACTTCCGTTTCATATCTGTGGACCTCACATCGAAATCTTTAATGTCTGTACAGTTACGTCTCAGGCGTAAAAATTCGCCGAAAGGTATACTGTTTTTTTGTATACCTGGGAGGAAACTATCATAATGCAAAAGCGTGTTCCTCGCAGTTGGCTTGACAAACAAGTCAACTGAAAGGGTCACGCCATTACTCTTGATAAGGATATCCAGATATTCCACTTTTTCCTGACTTATGGTGTGAGTAAAATGTATATTCACATCAGTAAGATTAATCCATTCCAAAAACTGAGACAAATTATCCCTATTTAGGTGGCTCAGACCCGGCCTGTTATCGTCCAATATCTTTGTTGGACTCAACCATGAAAATCATGGGTCGGGTCTTTCTGAATAGACTTCAGGACTGGGCTGAAGAAAAGTCAGTGTTGAGCGATCTACAGTTTGGCTTCCGTAAGAAGCTAGGTACCGTGGAGCAAGGTTTGAATTTAGAAATGATACTGGATAAATATGTAAAAGCAATAAAAGGAGCCCTGTATCTGGCATTTGTCGACCTATCATCGGCATTCGACTGTGTGAGGCACAATAAACTATGGTTGATTTTAGAGGAGCAGGGTGTTGAAGCAGTTTTAATTTCCTTTCTAAGAGAATTAAATTTAGGAGCAAATGCTAGGGTCCGATTTTGGGTGGGTGAGGAATGCTCGGGTCAACTTAATGTAAGACGGGGTGTGCGGCAAGGTTGCATCCTCGCTCCCTTCCTTTTCACCTTATATATAAATAACCTTGAAAGGATTTTAGTTGAGGAATGTAACGACCTTCCCGTGGCTGGTAAACGTCCTATTCCCGCATTGTTATATGCTGACAACGCGGTTTTAATGGCTCGCACACCACTAGGACTTCTAAGAGTTGCATCCAGCTTTACGAATTTTATGACTGAAAGGGTACTTACAATTAACTCAACTAAAACTTTTATTATGAATTGTGGAGCTGGACGTATTAAGACCAGATCAATTTTTATTGACGGGAAACAAATTCCAATTCCAATTCCAAAAATTCTTTATTTCGGCCACATAGGCCATAAAAGATGCAATAAAAACAATACATACATTTAAAACACAGTGTATACAATAAAAGAGGTCCTGCTAGGCCTGCATAGGGTACACAAGCAAAGTAATATAAATCAGGGGGACATTTTCTTCCTTATTATCCATGCCGCCATTAAAAATTTTGAAACCGCAAACACAATATGGCCCAGAGTGTTGGTCTTCATAACCCTGTAGGCCTGTGGGTACTTCCTAAAGCCCAAATTCCTGCACAAGGGTGCTATCCAGCGCCTCCTCGGGCTCCGGTAAGCATAACACCCAAACATTATGTGCAGATCATCTTCGTCGTGGGCTTTACAGCACGGGCAGAGTTTGTCACCCCCTGTAGACCATTTATAAGTAAAAACTTTGGTAGGGAGTGTACCAAACCTCCATTGCAGGAACAATTTCCTCGCTAAAAGAGGAAAAATAAAATCCATAAAAGGTTCAAATTGATAAGAATTTTTGGATTCTAAAAAACGTCCCGTCAGGGTGCCACTGTCATGAACATTAACCATAGCAGCAAGATGTTTGTTCTTGTACAGCTGGGCAAGGGTTTTTCGCGAGATCCTTTGGCAGCCCTGAGCTGGATCATCCCATAGGTCTTGCAAATTCAAACTAGTCAGTTCCGACTTGATATGTGCCAGCCAGGGAATTTTGCTGTTAGTATTCAGCCTCATAACGTGAATGAGGTCCTGTCTGTAGTGATACAACTCCTCGGTGGTCCAGATCCGATGCCAGAACTTCACAGGCTTTGACAGGAGATCCTCGGCAAAAGACGGAAGGCCCAGGTCAAGTCTTAGGGGGAAGAGTGGCGTACCTTGCGGGAGAGCAAGTAAACGCCTAAGGAAACAATTTTCTACCCCTGCCATGACCTTACCAGCCTTATGTCCCCAGAGCTCACTGCCATAAGAGGCTGCCGCCTTCGCTTGGGACCTGTAAGTTTCCAGGGCCGGACTTACAGGCTTAAAGGAGGACTTGTTGGCCACCTTCAGGAGTGCACCCGATAGCTGGGAGAGTTTAAGCCTAGACCTCGCTACCTGGGAGTCCCACAACAAGTTTTCTTGCAATGATACCCCCAGATATATAAAGGTCGAGACCCTCTCCAAGGTAGTATCCCCCATTGTTGGATTGGGTCTGGTTTTGGTAGGGGGGTTGAAGATCATGAACTTGGTTTTGCCAGTGTTCACCTCCAGCCCATGCTGGCGACAGAAAATGCCAAAACCGTCCACAATCCTCTGGATCCCCATTGGGGATTTGGAAAGCAGGAGGGTATCGTCAGCAAACATTATTGCTGGGACCCTCCTGCCTGCCAAAAGCGGGGCGTCATTGTCTTTAACAGCGTCAAGGTGTTGAATGACGCTGTTGATGTACAGACAAAACAGGGTAGGGGCCAGGACACAACCCTGTCTGACGCCACGACGGACCGGGAATTTGCCCGAGAGCTTGCCATCCCTCCCACACCTTACTTGTGCAAAGTTGTTCTCATGCAACCTGATGATGATACTGAGAAGGTGGGGGGGTACTCCTAGCTTTTCCAGAACCTCCCATAGCTTGCCTCTGGGGACGAGGTCAAAGGCTGACCTCAGGTCCACGAAGACCATGTACAAACGTCCGCCCTCTATCGTGACCGTCTTCCAATATAGGAGAAGGAGGCGGAAAATTTGGTCCATGGTCGACGTGTTCTTCCTGAAGCCAGCCTGAAGGGGGCTCATGATGTCATTGTCCTCGACCCAGTCTATGAGGTGGTTTAGAATGAGGCGCGCAAAAAGCTTTTGGGGGACATCGATTAGGCTTATGGGCCTGTAATTAGCGGGGAGCAGGGTAGATCCCTTCTTATGGATTGGAACAATCTCTGCCCCCAGCCAAGACCCGGGGATTGGCATACCTCCTAAGATGGCATTAAAAAGAATAAGAAGTTATGGACCCCAGATGTCCGGGTGATGCCTAAAAAGATCCCCGGGTAGCTTGTCTAGGCCTGGCGCCTTCCCCAATGGTAGATGCTCCAGGGCAGATTCCACTTCCCCCAAAGATAGTTCCATGCCAGAACCCTGGGAGCCCCGAGGCACCTGGAGGGCTACATCAGGGCAAGAATCAATGTCCTGATAAAGTACCCCGAAGTAGGCCTCCCAGACTGCGGGTGCAATATTAGGTTCAGTAGCTCTAGTGAGCTCCCCAGTCCCATTATTTACAAGGGCCCAAAATTTCCTGGAATCCCTGGCTTTTAGAGCATCATAGAGATCCTGCCAGCTGGACGTATTAAGACCAGATCAATTTTTATTGACGGGAAACAAATTGAAAACGCTAAGATATTTTCCTATCTAGGGATCTTGTTTGACCGTATGGGGTCATGGGTGCAGGCTGTAAGAACTAGGAGATTATTGTATCTCAGAACTTTATCTGTACTCGTAAACTTTAGCAGGAAATTAGGTAGACGTCCCACAGTGGAACTATTGAATATTTATAAGGCAAAAAGTGTTACTGTAGCCTCATATGGAGCAGGAATTTGGAGACACACGGATGTAAGCTCCCTCCAGGTGTCTGAAAACATCTTTTGAGATTTGTATTAATGGTCCCAATGGTACTTCCTCCTTCATATGCCACTCAGAACTAGGTTTTCCATATTTGGAAGATATTTTGAAAACTCAACCGGTCCTGTTGTGGCATAGGATATGGACAACAGAGGAAACACAGTTTAACCGTGGGATCCTATTGGACTGTATAGGCCTTGATGGAGTGGCAAATATTAGATGGCTGTCGTATGTTAAAACGTTTTTATATAAAATAGGCCATCAAGTATTTTATGATGATCCATCCACCATGGCAAGGCACTCCAGGAAAGACCTCAAGAATGATTGCGCTACCTGAGTGAACAAAGAATGAATATCGAACTGAGTAAGGTTACAGTACAAGCGCATAACCTCATAATAACAACTTTTAATATTCAGCCATACTTATGCCTTATAAATAATGATTATGATAAATTTTTATTGATGCGCTTCCGCCTTGGGACTTTGTATAGATCCTTAAGTTTCCCAATTATTAATGACTGGTCAAAACACCTATGTAAATGTCCGTGTGACGATATTTCCAATCAGTCCACCATACATGTCCTATTTTTCTGTAAATTGTACTCTGTACAGAGGAAAAGGTGCATTGTTCCAGTCCTAAAAACATTTGGCATGAGGTTGTGTCGTCCAGCCTTAGTGGCTCTTCAACAACTAGACACAATATTTGTTGTAGCTTGTTTCCTGCTTTAAAAAAAATATGTTTAGATATAGGAAATCGATTGTGATGTGATATTATAGACAATGAAATTTAGCGGGCATGAAGAATGGTTTTAAACATTTGCTCAAAAAGTTTGGAAGCTGTATTTTCCGTCATGTTTACGCAATAGTTATCCATTGATTGGAGTAAATATAGAAATCTGCCTGTATATATATATATATATATATATATATATATATTTTTTTTTTTTTAATACGTTTTCCTTTTTTAGTGTGCTTTTATGGTTAATTGTATATAACCGAATAAAGCTTTTACTGACTGACTGGCTGTCAATCAGGAGCTGTGTGGTGCTGCAAAGTGAAGTTGAGATGCGTCACACAGCTACAGTTTTGATGAGTCACGGATCAAGAGCTGGGAGGAGCTGCTATACGAGGTCTTGCCCTGCGCTGTATCGAATTGCATCAGTTTTCAGCAATCCCACAGCTGGGTCAGGAGGAGTGCACTCTGATGCCAGCCAAGGGTCTATGACCTGGAGGACACCTCTTGTGGAGCCACTCCAGTTGTGTCTGGGCAACTGGGCAGATGCAGGACAAGGCTCTAGAGTTTGCAATGTCCCTGTAGCTCAGAATAGGTGGCCAGTCAGCTAGCCCTTGGAGTCACTCTGGTGCTTCTGAGCTCTAGGAATAGGTCCAGTCTTCTTTCCTCAGACAGCAGGGCAGTCCTTCTTGCAGCAGGGTAGCAAAGCAGTCCTTAAAGCAACAGGGCAGCAATGCAGAGCAGCACCAGAGCAGTCCTTCTTCTGAGTCTTCCACAGGTCCAGATGTGATCTGGTGAGTGAGTCTAAGAGCCCAATAATTTATACTTAGTGTGGCTTTGAAGCGGGGGAAATGTCTAGGCTTCCCCCAACATCTGGTGGTGGAATTCCCTTCCTTCCCCTACCAGTCCCCAAGCTGTCTGAAGTGCTGAATGGATAGTGTCAAGTTTTTTGTGAGTGCCGAAGGCAGTCTCTATTGAAGTGCAAGTGTAGTAGTTGACAGGTCCGCCCCACCCACCTGCCAATACCCATTCCCCATTTGTGACAATGTCTGGGACAAATACACAAAAGCCACCTGCCAACTACACCTAGTCATGTGACCCAGGACACAGGCTGTAGGCAACAAATGGTTAGGACAAGAACATGACAGCTTTCTAAAAGTATACAAAACAGTGATGGATGGAATGATTGAATTAATCTCAGCCACTGGTAGTTATTCGGATCACATCCCAAATCCATACTTATTTTGCACACCGTGCCACCTCAGTTTGGACCCAGCGTTATGCAAATCAATCTTGACCCTGCTCCAAAAGGAACAGTCCAGCCTGAACTGCCAAACCAGGTCCTCCCTGAACTGGAACACAAGCAACTCAGGACCGGTTTCACCCTAGTTACAGGCTCATCAGCTGAGCACAGCTTGGTTCCAGTGGCACAGTGTGCACAGGACCCCTATCTGGGCAGTTTAAACTGCACTACAAGCTACAGTAACAGGCCTGGGACATGTTTTAAAAGGCTACGGTAGTGGGTTTCACAATGAGTGTGGCATGCCCACGAGTAGCATTTAACTTACAGGCCCTGGGTACATGTAGTACAGCTTTACTATGGATTTACAAGTATATTAAATATGCCAATCTGGGATAAGCAAATTGTATCATGTTTTAGGGAGAGTGCACATGGCACTTTACCATTGGTTAGCAGAGTAAAGTGCACAGAGTTTAAAGCCAACAAAAACGAATTCAGAAAACCAGGTGGGGGAAGGCAAAACGTTTGGGGTGACCCTGCAGAGAGGGTAAGATCCAACACACATGAGCCATGCAGGAGAGATGACAGAAGGGTAATTACCTAATGAATAAAAGGAGAAAAGCTTGAGACACAAAGATTATCATAGAGCATTGGGCGCTGTAACAAGATCACAACCGAAGGGCCAAATTCAAACCAACATTTGAACCCCCACCTTGGACAGTGACAAAAGGAAATATAATATCCAATATATCATTTATCAGTGGGCATATTTCCTTCATTAATCACATTCCGAAAACATCAGACTTGAGGTGCTACTGACCCAAGGTGATGGTGAACGTTACTCACATAGTGGAGCAAAAGTGATTAGGGTGAAATTTGAAATTGTCAGTGAATCTCTCTTGCCTCAGTCAAAAAGCAAGGGACATCCTACAGACCCTTGCAGTCTCCTCAGCTTCTCATTTGTAAACCCTTTACTTGAAGGCCTCAGATATGAACTGAGCCCGATGCCATCTCAATGGTATTCGAACTTTACCATTTAATAATCTACATTGGACTTCCTAAGTCATGTCAGCTGTCCTCTCTGATTTGCCTGTTTGGTTATTCAACTGATACTTTACTTTAGTTCCATTTTTTGGGAGGAAGGCTGTATCTAGAGTTCAAGTCCCAACCAAACATTAATTCTTACCTTTTTGTGTTTCACCCGCAAAAATATGTATGTAATTATGGGCCAGATGTACCAAGCCATTTAGCATTTCTTAATGCTAAATGGCCTTTTCAGATGTACAAAGGCCTGTCCGAGGTCACAATTTGCAATTTCCACCAGGTAGAAATTGCAAATTTTGACCGCGATTTAGGAATCGCAAATAGATATTTCCTATTTGCAATTCCTAAAGCACACATACATAGCATTCCCTAAATGAAAATTGTGCTTTTAGGAAATGCTATTACCATAGACTTGAAGTTGATGGTAACCATATTCAAAATTTAAAAATGCATATAAAAATGCATTTTTTAATGCAACATGAAGTGCACTTACATGTGCATGATGCGCTTCAGTGTGTCTCCAGGAGGGCCTTAAGGGAAGAAGCACCCTTTGGCTTGGATTTCCTAAATTACAATTTTCTATTAGGAAATTGCAATTTAAGAAATACAAACCCTTTCCTATTTTACCCATTGGGAATGCAATGGCATTTTCAATTTGCGTTTCCCTAACAGCGATTCCTAT
Organism: Lissotriton helveticus; assembly: GCF_964261635.1. Taxonomy (NCBI): domain Eukaryota; kingdom Metazoa; phylum Chordata; class Amphibia; order Caudata; family Salamandridae; genus Lissotriton; species Lissotriton helveticus. Next base: position 626,976,242 of record NC_136065.1, on the reverse strand, counting down.
TTTGTAGGAATCACTATCAGGAAATCGAAAAATTTGTACATATCATTTTGGTCCACATGTATGACGCTCCTTTGCATTCGCAAATAGGCCCGCCTGCGAATGCAAAAAAGACTTTTCCAATGTACCAACCTCTATTTGTGATTTGGTAACCTGTTACTGAATCGCAAAATGGGTTTGCGAGTCAGTATTAGGAAAGGGCATTTTTAGGGCGTCCTACCTAATACAAAATCGCAGCAATATGTATGAATGTTTTGCGACCAAATACGAGTCACAAAACATTTGCAGTTTACCATCATATTCAAATTTTATGGTAACCCATTCGCAAATGAGAAGGGCTCCCCAAGGAACCTCTTCACCTTTGTGGATGCATGCGAAAAAGTTTTTTTAAATGCAGGCAGTGGTCACTTTTAATTTTTTTCTTAAAATGCAACCCGTTTTCCTTTAGGGAAAAAGAGCTGCACTTAAAAACAAGCATTTTCAATGCAATAGGTCTCGCATTTACACCAGTTTGAGCTATTGACATTGTAAATGACAATGGGCCAGATGTAGGTAATCCCAGATTACCGATTCTCAAATACCGAATCATACCGATTCGGTATTTAAGAACTGGCAATTGGGATGTAGGTATTTTTACCGATTCAATTACCGAATTGATAAGATTCAGTAATTACCGAATCGGTATTTACCGATTCGGTAATTGCCACTGATTCCTATGGGCTTTGAGGCCCAAAGGAATCAATGTAAATTACCGAATCAAATTACCGAATTTACAAGGGGGATAAGGTGTCACTTTGACACCCTGTTGCACCCCTGATTCTGGCTTGTGTGCAATGTGACACACATACATGCCCTTAGGGCATGTATGTGTGCCACATGGCACCGGTGTACATGCACAGATGTGCATGTACACAGAAATTCATTATTTACCACCAAGTATTATTTGGTGGTAAATAACGAATTCCTAAGGGCCTGTGGCACTGTTTTCAGTGCCACCTACATCTGGATTTACAGAATCGGTAAATTTACTGATTCGGTATTTTACCAAATCAGTAAATATACAGACTCTGTAACTATACCGATTCTGTAAATTCAGGCCCCCTACATCTCAAACTCCAAATACCGGTCGGTAACGGCCGAAATCGGCCGTTACCGACCGGTATCTGGCGACTTACATCTGGCCCAATGCCTTTAATTTTTGTACTATTTTTTAAAACATAAAAAAAGGCATTGTCATTTACAAAGCCAATAGCTTAAACTCTCGCATACCGAACACGTAGGTATTCTATATATCTGCAGTGATTGTAATCTCAAACCTATATCTGCAGTGATCTCACGCCTATATCTGGAGTGATAGTGATCTCACCCCTATATCTGCAGTGATGATGATCTCACATCTATATCTGCAGTGATGGTGATCTCACATCGATATCTGCAGTGATAGTGATCTCACACCTATATCTGAAGTAATGGTGCTCTCACACCTATATCTGCAGTGATAGTGATCTCACACCTATATCTGGAGTGATGGTGATCTCACACCAGTAACTACAGTGATAGAGATCTCACACCTATCTGCTGTGATAGTGATCTCATACGTATATTTTCAGGTATAGTGATCTCACACCAATATCTGCAGTGATAGTGATCTCACACTAATATCTACAGTGATAGAGATCTCACACCTATATGTGCAGTGATAGTGATCTCACACCTATATCTGCAGTGATGGTGATCTCACACCTATATCTGCAGTGATGGTGATCTCACACCTATATCTGCAGTAACAGTGATCTCACACCTATATCTGCAGTGATAGTGATCTCACACCTATATCTGCAATGATATGGATCTCACACCTTTAGCCGCAGCGATAATGATCTCACAACAATATCTGCTGTGATGGTGATCTCACACCAATATCTACAGTGATAGAGATCTCACACCTATATCTGCAGTGATAGTGATCTCACAACTATATCTGCAATGATAGTGATCTCACACCAACATCTGCAGTGACAGTTGTCTCACACCTATATCTGCAGTGATATTGATCTCACAACTATATCTGCAGTAATCTCACACCTATATCTGAAGTAATGCTGATTTCACACCTATATCTGAAATAATGGTGATCTCACACCTATATCTGCAGTGATGGTGATCTCACACCAATATCTGCAGTGATTGTGATCTCACAGCTATATGTGCAGTGATAGTGATCTCACACCAATATCTGCAGTGATGGTGATCTCACACATTTTTACTGTTAGCAAACAACTACAGCAAGGCCAAGCAAAAGGAGCCCCTTGGGCGTGAAGAGGCGTCTTGAGACCTCAATAAAAAACAAAGGAAGGCTGGACTCTTGTGTTGAGCAGTGAGTGTTGAAGAATTGAAGGAAGACTCAGCAGCTGGCAGAGGGAGAGATGGTGCACACGTGTGCTCTCGAGGCAGAGGGGTGTATGTATATCATCACAGAAATCTGTGTAAACTAAACATTAGATTTAGGGTGAGGAAAAATACAGTAGCGTGAACATTTTATTTCGGTGAAGACTGTGCGCGGTGCTGTTTTGTAATGTCGTCACTGGCAGTCATAATCACATTTAGAAGAAAAAAAACAGACCTTGGAAACATGATCCGTCACTACTCGCCTCCTTTAGATAAGAAATACCCTCATGACAGCCGTTAAGCAAACAATCCAGTCTGGATGGGCCGTCCCAAAAGTAGACAGGGCGGTAACAAAGAATCCTCATTTTCAATCGGAGGCCACCGTTTAGCATAAACTATGACACCAGGCAATGAAAATGATGGGCGGGGCTTCAAGTGCCCTTCTAAAATCTCCTCTACCACAATATGTCTCGCGGAGCGAGTAGCGCATGCGCGCTGCAACACTAGGCGAGACCTAAAAATGATTGCTTTATTTAAAAGCAATCACGGGCATGGCGGTCTGCTGACCACAGCAGGCCTCCATCTCCGTGATTTTAGCTGTTCCTAATGGGTCGCAAATTGTGACCTACCTCATTAATATTAAAGAGTTAGGTTAATTTGTGACCCCCTAGGAATTCCTAAATGAAACTTGTTAGAAATGGGGGTCTCTAGTTGGCGGAAGTAGGTACTTTTGTCCAAATAGGGACTTCTAGTCAAGGTAAGGGGGTACATGCTTTAGATAAGCCCTGCTCACCCCATGGGTAGCTTGGCATGAGCAGACAGCCTTTTCCCAAAGGCAATGTGTAAAGTATTAGTTCTCAAAACACACAGTAATACAGTGATAACACCACAAATGGACACCACACCAGTTTAGAAAAATAAAGTATCTTTATTTAAACTCAACAAGACCAAAACAACAAAATCCAACATACAAGTATTAAGAATATGACTTAAAAAAGGTTTTAAGCAACTGGGTCCATAGAAAACTATGGATGCGTGATTTCTCTCAAGGTACCTGTAGTTGCGACAAAATTCACAAGGCCAAACAGCCATAGAGATGGGGAGCGTGGAGAACACAAAGAGATGCGTCAGTTCCTGAGACCATGGGAAGGCGATGCAACAGTTCTGCTGCACGCAGGAGAAGTGATGAGTCGTGTCCGGTCAGTAGGAGGAAGTGAAGCACCACCTCCAAGACGATTCTGGTCTGCGGGTCATGCGTCGGGAAAACTTGATGCACAGGTATGATGCGTGGAAATCCGGGATGCGCCGGCGATCGATGCGGCAGCATCAAGCAGCCCTGCGGCAGTTTCTTCAGCCGCGATCACCTGCTGCGTCGGTTCTTGCAGCGGCGATAGGCGCTGCGTTGGTTTCGGCAGCGGTGCGGCAATGCATGGAGATTCTTCTCGCACAGCGGTGCTGCGATGGAAAAACAGCCACAATTAGAGCAATGCTTTGGTTTTCTTGTAGTTGCGTTGCTTTTCCAACTCCTACCAGCAAGAACAACCTCAGAGGCCCAACACAGTCACAGGCTCCTCTTTGCAGGTGAGGACCTCCCTGCAAGGAAGTTCAGGGGAGCTGGGGGTGAAGTCTTTGTGTCCCTGAGACTTCAAAACAGGAGGCAAGCTCTACTCAAGCCCTTGGAGATCTTCTTCAAGCAGGGGACACAGCACACAGCAAAATCCTTCTCCTTTCGTTGGCAGAAACAGCTACTTCGGGCCAGCCCCAGACACACAGCAAAGGGGCAGTACTTCTCCTCAGTTTCTCTAGCTCTTCCCCTTGGCAAAGGTTCCTCTTGATTCCAGAAGTCTTTGAAGTTTTTTCTATCCCTGAGACTTCTAACAGGAGGCAAGCTCTACTTCAAGCCTTTAGAGAAAACTCTAACAGCAGGATGATGAAAGCAGAGTCCAGTCCTTTCCCTGTCCAAGACAGAAGCAACCACTGTAGGGCAACACCAACAGCACACAGCACAGGGGCTGTGTGCTGTTGGGGTTGCCCTACAGTGCTACAGTTGCCCTACAGTGCTACAGTGCTGTTCCTGGCAGCATCCTTAGTCCAGCAGTAATCTAAAGTTCATACCACTCATTCCTTTGTTCTCTGGTGGCAGAGAAGCTCTTTGCCCAGCCAAAACCAGTTCTGTCCTCTCTGGTGTAGCTGCCCGGCAGGACGTAGACAGCATTGTCCAAGGCAGACCAGGCCCATTCAGATGTGAAGGAAATCTCCTCCCCTACTCTAAATGCAGCCCAGGTCTATTCAGCCCAGCCCTGACTCATCCAGGATGGGCAGGACACAAATCAAACAACCCCCCCCCAGTGGCCATCTGAGAGAATGGCCATCCTCAGCCCATGTAATTTAAAAGCCAGACAGTCAATCCACAAACTAGCAGGGGCACACAAGATGGCTAAGCAAGAAAATACCCAGTTTCTAAAAGTGCTATTTTCAAACACACAATATAAAAACCATCTTTACTAAAAGATGCATCTTTATATTCTAAGTTCAGGCATATTAACCTTTATCTTCCTATTTTGTCCCAATGGAAAGGTATATTTATAATATGTTACAAATTAACTCCCATGTTATCCTATGGGGCAAGATAGCCTTTCTATGATGAAAAACGAAATTGTCAGCATTTCACTATCAGGGCATGCCACACACATCAGTGCATGTCCTAACGTTCACATACACTGCACCCTGCCCACAGGGATACCTTGGGCCTACCTTAGGGGTGACTCATATGTAAGAAAAGGGCCCATTGCATTCTCTAAATAGCAATTCCTATGGAATCGGTATTTAAAAAATGCAAAATACAATCTTCGTACATCTGGCGTTGAGAATCACTAACAAATTCTTTATGAAGTAGTCACAATCATTGCATTTCTAATTCCAAAATATTAAGTATTTGTACGTGTAGGAATCGAAGGCCTGATGTATTATTTCCTTTTTTTTCTTTTTCTTTTTGCTGTAGAAAATAGATTTAATACAATCATTAGTTGTCTGAAGGCAATTTACAGAAAAATGAAGCAGTACTGCCTAGCAAAATGACTTCCATTGTTTCTGGTAATGCCTTCGTCTTATTTGAAAATATAAGCTGACAGATAATCTGCCTCTAACTGTTCCTTTATTTATATATATTTTTATTTTCAATTTACCTGGTACAATACATTATTTGAGATTGATATATCCGGACTATACAATTCTTCATTACTTAGTATAAGGATCAAAAATAAGATAGGTCTTCAAGGAGAAAATCATGTGTATAAACAAACATATATATCAGCATCAAATTAATTAGACCTTGAGAAATTCAAAATACAAAATTGATAGGTGCTTAGTATAAGGATCAAAGATAGCATATATACAAACTACATAAGCATTAATAACCAATCAAGGGGGTTTTCTCCACAAAGCGAGGGGAGCCCAGACACAAAGGCCCCACTCCTTCACCTTTCTTCCCCTTCTTTTATAGAGGGCAGCTTCAATGTTGTGAATACCTAGCAACCTGGCAAGCCACATTTGAAAAGTAGGTGAAGTATTATCCTTCCATCCAGCTGCCATTAAGATCCGGAGAACTGCTACACATATAAATAGAAAGGCCTCCTTATCCCATTCTAAATCAGGATTATTACCAAGACCAGATATCATAAGTGTAGGGGAAAGATTTGACTGAACATCCAGCAGCCGCAAAAACTTCTCAATCTCTGCACATATTCCCCTAATTTTTTACATCGAAAGAACATATGGATTAGATCAGCAGGTCCCTCCTGGCATCTTGGACATTTATCATCCTCATTTTTGCCCCAATTAAAGATTTTAGCCAGAGTAAAATACAGATTAAAGAGTACTTTGTAATGTTTTGCTCTTAAATTAGTAGAGCGAAATATTTTATTCGCTAGGTGGAGAACCTTATCTAAATCAAAATCGGGGTCCCCTAATTTCGTCATCCACGATGATTCAACTTTATCCATATCCATATCATCTGGTATTGAGTCTGTTAGGGCTTTATAGATTATATTAATCCGCGCTACACCTTGCAACAGATACTCAATTATTGTGATTTTCCTGCCTGGATGGATGCGTGGTCTCATACCATACAGTGTTTGCTGAATCTGGAGATACTTAAAAGCGTGAGTAGAGGGGATACCAAATTTAGCCTGGATATCAGTAAAAGAGAGTAGTTTCCCTGTGCCCTTATCGAAGATGTCCCCCATTATTCTTATTCCTTATTGTTCCCAAATAACCCCCATCCTATCATTGCTGAATTGAGGAAAAACTTTGGAATCCCACAGCGGTGTATAATAGTTTATTTTGGGAATTCTTAATGCCTTTTGAACAGCTTTCCAAATTTTCCAGATTCCATCCATAATTTTATATTTAGTTTTATTATATTACCCTCTTTTTATTCAGCGTAACAGCAACCCTTGTGCTTCATGGCCCATTAATAATTCAAAAATAGAGGGAGGATCTAAAGGCTGAGTGTGATTAGGCGCAGCTTCAAATAATATTGCCATCTGGCTCATAAAGCGTGCCCATTGGTATAATCTGATATTAGGCGCTGCCAATCCACCCTCTCTTGTGTAAGTGATGTGTAAGTGACATCTTCAGTACATTTACGCGCCCAATTAAAGACAGATGGATAGTATCTATTCTTTTTAGCTCCTGCGTAATGGAGGCAACCAGTGGAGAAAAATTATTTTCAATTGTTTGATTGACTACCGGGGTTATCCTGATCCCTAGATATATTGCTGAAACGACCCATCTACCATCATGTCTTGTCATATTGTTAGTACAGAGTATTTGCGTCTTATTTTCGTTGAGATTGTAGCCAGAATATTTGCCAAATTCCCTAGCCATATCGTTAAGAGCTATTATTGCAGTCTCTGGATTGGAGGATGTTACAGCCAGATCATCGGCATATGTCAGGATTTTTGTCTCGGAGCCCCTACATACTACTGGGTATATTGCCTCACAACCTAAAATTCTACGAATCATCAGGTCTATATCGAGGGCAAATAGTATTGGGGAACATGGGCATCCCTGTCGGGTCCCACAAGATATTAAAATCTCTTCCGAGGTTCCCCCCATCATCTGGATCCGAGCCTTGGGTTCGCGATACATCGCTTTAATTGCATTGAATATTTTAGGAGCAAAACCCCTTTGTGCCAGTATCCCCCATAAAAACCTCCAGGTAACACGGTTGAATGCCTTCTCGGCATCGAGGAGGATCATCGCCATCCGATCCGCCCCGGCAGCATGGATATCAAATAGAGTAATTACCCTTCTCACATGGTCCGCTGTTCCCCGACCCGGAATAAACCAATGCTGCCAAGGGGACACCAGGCCCACGATGACCCTCCCCATTCTATTAGCCAGAGCCTTGGCGTAGATCTTTGTATCTGAATTTATGAGGGATATTGGTCTATATGCTCCGGGGTCATCCTTAGGTTTATCCTTTTTATGGAATACCACAATGTTTGTTTCCTTCCATGAATTTGGGGAATCCATAGTATAGACTTTCCCGTTGAATAGATCCGTTAATAGGGGGACTATTATATCCTGTAGATGTTTATATACTTCCAGCGGGACGCCATCTGGTACTACGGCTTTCCCTATAGCTAGATCTTTTATCGCCTCGATAACTTCCTCCCTTATTATCTCTTCCTCCAACCCAAGTCTATCATGTTCATTCAGTTTTGGCCCCAGATCGTACCAGCACATATTAGAGACATCCGTTCTGGTCTCTTCTTTATATAGTGCCTGATAGTAATTTTTAAAAATTTCTCAGATTTCTTCTGGCTCTGAATAATTCTGGGTCCCTTCACGAATATTTTTAATGACATTTTGACTGCCCTCTTGTTTGATTCTAAGAGCCAATAATTTGCTTGCCTGCTCCCCGGTTTCATATAATAAACCCCTATCTGTTTGATATTGATCCGCCACTCTTTGGGCCATTATCTGATTTATCTTTGCTTTAATAATCATAACTTTCTGTTGCATTTCTGTGATCTCCCGGCCCCTGGCAATAGCTCTGACCAATAATTCTTCTGCGTCTGCTAGTTGCATCAGGAGAATCTCATTATGGATCTTAAGTTCCTTCCTAAGCCTTGCAGAAAAACTAATTACCTCCCCTCCTAAGGTCGCATTAAATGAATCCCATACCATGCACCGTGATGCACTATAACGATTGATATCAAAGAAGCTTTGGGCCTAGTTTTTTAGGTGGTCGACAAATTTAGTGTCAGTTAGTAGCTTTCTTTCAAAAGTCCACATTGATGTTGACCTAATCAAGGTATCAGTATGATATTGGATTATCAGAGGGTTATTCAGAGATTACTTTTGGCAATTTCTTAATTTCCAACCTATTTGCCACCAAGGCAGATACAAGAAAATAATCTAGTTTAGAGAACTTTTTAGCAGGACATGAGAAATATGTGTATCCGGGGTTATTGGGCTTCTTCGCGCCCCAAACATCCTACAGCCCGTGTGTTTTAATTAGTGCTGATATTGCAGAAAATAATTTTGGCATACCAAGGAACAGTAAGCCACGAGAGGCAAGATGGCGGCGGCTGCTTAGTCGGCCGACTGTAGGCATGGCGGCAGTGGCGTCCAGGTGATGTGACCCGATGGTTCTGAATGGCTCTAAGTCGGGAGCTGGAGCTGTGCTGTCCCAGTCGGATGTATGACGTTACAACGCATACTTTTACAACGCCTACCTTTACTCTGTTCTGAAAGTCTCCGCACCTTCCCTACCCTCCTCAACTTCCTGCGAATACATTTGCCTCGATATTAGCAGTGAAGGCAAACCGATATGCTCTCTTCACGGCATTTACCACCCACCCAGAGACAACCTCACCTTCGCCCAACAAATCATGGACATGATTTCAACTAACGCCGGACGCCGGACGACAGCTCACCCAAATATACCTTGGTGACTTCAACCTCCACTGGAACGATCACAATGATGCGGTGGTAAATAGTCTCAAAAATTTCCTCAAAGCCCTGGACCTCACACAATTATGCAACAGCCCGACCCATGAGAAAGGGTCTATCCTCGACCTCATCATCGCCAAAGAGGACGCTATTCAACTTGAATCTATCCAACCCTGTGACTGGTCAGACCATCATATCGTCACATTCTTTATCAATGAAAAAATCAAACTCAACACGACTCAATCCTCCAGACCTAAAATATGGAAAAGAGACCTGAAAAAACTCAACCCAGACTCCCTACCCCCGAACAACCGCGACCTACTGCTCCCTCCTACGGGCGCTACAGATGTCCAATCCTTGACTGACCACTATCTCAACGCCATGACCTCAATAATTAATGAGGCTGCTCCCATGCAGCTAAAAAGAGTCTCCGCTAAAATATCCAATCCGTGGTACGACGGGAGTCTCAATGAAGATAGACGAGCCATGCGAATGGCAGAGCGCACCTGGAGAACAGCTCCCTCTGCACTGCACCTGAAAACCCTGAAGAAAAAGAGAAACGCCTACTTCAGGAAAATAAAGCGCTCAAAAGCAAACTTCTTCAGCCTCCAGCTCGACCAAGCAAAAAACCGACCAAGAAAACTGTTTGAACTAATCAGAACACAAGCCAAGGAACAACCCCAACCTATCAGCTCTTTGGACAAAGCACCCTCCTGTGAAGACTTCGCCGCTTTCTTTACCCAAAAAACTGACAACATAAAGAGTGATCTCAGCATTGACGCAAGCCTCTACACCACATCCAACTGCATAACACCCACCGAACTAAAAAACAATGCTACATGGTCATCCTTTGACACCTACTCCGAAGAAGAAATAGGCAAACTGCTCAGCACCTTGAAACCGTCCAATCACCTCACGGATCCCCTCCCTGCCAACGCTGTCAAAGACTTCACCCCATGGCTCCTTCCACTGTGGACTAAAATTATCAACAGCTCGCTCCAACAAGGATTCATCCCTGACTCCCTCAAAGTTGGACAAGTCACACCTTTACTAAAGAAACCTACTGCCGACCCATCCGACCTAAACAACTACCGTCCCATCACCAATATTCCCACTCTCGCCAAACTATTGGAAAAATGCGCACAACTACAGCTGACTAAACACATTGATCAGTTTGATCTCCTCAACGCTCATCAATCAGGCTTCCGAGCAGGACACAGTACTGAAACTGCTATGACCCACATAATTGATGACGCTCTACAAATGCTAGATCAAAATGATACCTGCCTCCTCATCCTTCTTGATCTCTCATCAGCATTGGACACTGTTAAACATGAGAACTTACTCGAACTTTTGAACACAAGAATGGGTCTATCTTCTATCTGGGACTGTTCTCAAGTGGTTCACGTCCTTCTTACACAACAGGTCGCAGAAATTCAAGAGTAACAACCTGATGTCCTCGCCAGTACCTGTTTCGTTAGGTGTCCCCCAAGGATCCTCCCTATCACCAACTTTGTTCAACCTAGTTATGGAACCCCTCACCACCTTGTTACAAGCATCCAATGTACTTTTTCACATGTACGCAGATGACACCCAATTATATCTCAAACTACAATCTCCCAATGACATTTTACTCCTGACCTCAACGATCAGAAGCACCCAAGCCTGGCTTGCCAATAATCATCTCAAACTCAATGCTCTGAAAACAGAGTTCCTTTTGATCTCACCTCCCGCGAAGATCTCTACCACTCAAACGTGGCTTAAACAGCTAACTGCACTCAATGTCCTACCCACCATTGTGGACTCAGCAAAATCTCTAGGCATAACTCTCGACTCCAATCTCAACATGCAGCATCATATCAGCAAGGCTACTAAGGGTGCGAACTTCCAAATCAATACCCTGAGGAAACTTAAACCCTTCCTACCAGCCAAAGACTTCCAAACTGCAGTACAAGCACTAGTAATCCCGCGAATTGAATACGGCAGCATCGCCCTCTGCGGTCTCCCGTTAACCACTACTGCACCCCTAAGAGCCTCTTTAAACGCTGCAGCGAGACTCATCACTGGGTCAAAAAAACACTTGCATATCTCCCCTGACTTGAAATCCCTGAACTGGCTGCCTTTTGAAGCCAGAATACATCTGAAAATCGCCTGCATGACACACAAGGCTGTACACCTGATCTCTCCCGGATACCTCACTCAGAAGCTGTCAATCTCTGGCGGCTCTAGATACACTAGAGGCACAAACAATCTGCTGCTAAAACCTCGAAGATTCAGGAAGGAAAAAACGTATAAGCGCTCTTTCTCAGAAATGGCACCCAGGATCTGGAACTCACTCCCTCCTGAAACAAGGCTCATCTCCTCAATCACACTTTTTAAGAAAGAAGTAAAAGCTCTTCTCATGGTCAAATACACTTGAGCTTTTAACTTGGATCTGTAAAGTATCTGCACCGATCTATATTACCCAGCTCGATCCCGACGACTATGTGTTTTCCTGTATTATTCTGCTAGATCCCTACGAATATGTGTTGTACTTGTATTAGTGTTTCACTTACCTGACTATTTACTTGCATTATTGATTTACCTGTACTATTATGCTCCCTCACGTATTCATTCTCTTGTTTGGTATTCCCTGCTTTGTAAAGCGCTCTGATATCTGCAAAGATCTTGTTCGCGCTATATAAAACGTTCAAAATAAAATAAAAAATAAAAATAACGCATACCATTACAACGTAAGTATTGGTAAGTATATAATATTTTTTAAAATGTAAATTAATTAAAATTAATATAATTTAATTTAATATAATTTAATTTGTTTTAATTTAATAAAATTTAATTTAATTTAATTTAATTTAATTTAATTTAAATTTAATTTTACTTTATTTTTACCCTGTACCCCTGTACCCCAAAACCCAAACCTAGCCCTAAACCCTAAAAATACCCCTGTACCCAAAAGCCCAAACCTAGCCCTGAACCCTAAAAATACCCCTGTACCCCAAAACCCAGACCTAGCCCTGAACCCTAAAAATACCCCTTTACCCAAAAACCCAAACCTAGCCCTGAACCCTAAAAATACCCCTTTACCCAAAAACCCAAACCTAGCCCTGAACCCTAAAAATACCCATTTACCCAAAAACCCAAACCTAGCCCTGAACCCTAAAAATACCCCTTTACCCAAAAACCCAAACCTAGCCCTGAACCCTAAAAATACCCCTTTAACCAAAAACCCAAACCTAGCCCTGAACCCTAAAAATACCCCTTTACCCAAAAACCCAAACCTAGCCCTGAACCCTAAAAATACCCCTTTACCTAAAAACGAAACCTAGCCCTGAACCCTAAAAATACCCTATAATATTTTTAATAAAATGATATACTTACCAATACTTACGTTGTAATGGTATGCGTTGTAAAGGTATCTGCGTGGTAAAAACATGCGTTGTAATGGTACTTCGTTGTAATGGATCCTGCGTTGTAAAAATTGCGTGGTAAAGGTAGGTCGTTGTAAAAGTGGCGTGGTAAAGGTTACATACCGTCCCAGTCTGCTAACACAACTGCTGACGGCTGACGGCTGTGGTCACGAAGAGCGGGCTCCGCTTGGTGAAAGGCTGTACGATCAGTCGGCCTTCAGCATCCTGCATCCTGCATCCAGCTGGTCAACTCCAGTATCCATCTAACCAGCCAGTCAGCCAGTCAGCCTGTCGGTGGTCCAGCAGCCTACGGCAGGCTACGAGGCTAGGAGGTTACGGGAGTGAGAGATTGAGAGACGACTGCAAGTCGGCCAGTCAGCTGGGAAGCCGAGCAGCCAGGGAGACGAGAAGACGGGAAAGCCATACCCATACCCGTAGCCGAATCCTGACGATAGTAGCGCTTGATTTTCCGGTTTTCAACCTGCTCCCAGGAGGGCACAGGCTGCTGAGTGAAGTGAAGCAGAAGCAGAAGCCGAACTTCTGCGGTGCTGAGACTTGCTGATCCTCCGATGTGCGACCTGCTCACAGGGGGGGGGGGGGGGGGAGAAAAGTACATTTCCTAAATGAAAACAAAGAAAACAAACCTCCTAACTCTGCCGCTGTCTGCGTGACCCGTAGGAGAACATGAGCAAGGTGTGGGCACTATGCGCGGAAACTGTTCTATACTGTTCTATACCATGTGTCACGGTGCCACTGTTTATCTGATTCTGACTGTATACTACTCGAGCTAAACCATAAACTGAAAACTGCGATCCAGGCGCTTTTGTCAGAAAGCCCTGTCACTTCATATTCGGAGGCTTTCTACTTTCTGCTTTCTGCTCCACTAGATCTTTTTAATTTAATTTAATCTGCCTTGAGACTGTTTGGACCGGCTGCCGGGGGAGGCCTTACATCACACATCACACTGCCAATTGGTTAATTAAATGCTCCCCCCGCCTGTTTCCCAACTCACTTACCTGACCAACACGTTACCGGAAGAGGGAACTGACTCTCGTTGACTTTCATTGCCTTTCATTCATATCACTCATATCTTTCATTCATACCTTGCTCGCCGACCATCACCCAGTCTTCATTCGTTACTGTGGCCCTGCTCTCCCCTGCTCTCCCGCTGGATGTATGACGTTACAACGCATACTTTTACAACGCATACCGTTACAACAAATTTTTTACAACGCAAAAACTTTTACAACGCATACCATTACAACGCATGTTTTTACAACGCAAGTACTGTTACAACGCATGCCATTACAACGTAAGTATTGGTAAGTATATAATATTTTTTTTTTAATTAATTGTAATTAATATAATTTAATTTAATTTAATTTAATGAATTTAATTTTTTTTTACCCTGTACCCCTGTACCCCAAAACCCCAAATTAACCCAGAACCCTAAAAATACCCCTGTACCCCAAAAACCCAAAACTGTCCCTGAACCCTAAAAATACCCGTGTACCCCAAAAACCGAAAACTGTCCCTGAACCCTAAAAATACCCCTGTACCCCAAAAACCGAAAACTGACCCTGAACCCTAAAAATACCCCTGTAACCAAAAACTGAAAACTGACCCTGAACCCTAAAAATACCCCTTTACCCAAAAACTGAAAACTGACCCTGAACCCTAAAAATACCCTTTTACCCAAAAACTGAAAACTGACCCTGAACCCTAAAAATACCCCTTTACCCAAAAACTGAAAACTGACCCTAAACCCTAAAAATACCCCTTTACCCAAAAACTGAAAACGTAAAAAAAAAAGACATATAAAATATTAAATATAATTATATACTTACCAATACTTACGTTGTAATGGCATGCGTTGTAAAAGTACTTGCGTTGTAAAAACATGCGTTGTAATGGTATGCGTTGTAAAAGTTTTTGCGTTGTAAAAGTTTCGTTGTAATGGTAGTGCGTTGTAAAAGTTGCGTTGTAAAGGTTGTTTCCCCTCCCGCTCTGCGCTCTGCACTCCATGCTTCCTTCCCCCGATTTTGCCGATCTTGTCGATCTTGCCAATGACTACAGGATTGAGGCTGGCATACCGCCAGAGGGAAAGGCTCTGGAAAGTCTGCATTACTGCGTTAGTGGCTCGTACATTACCCGAGCAAATTTCGAGACAACTACAGAGGCTCTTCAATCTACCTGTTGCACTGATCAACCGCAGAGCCAGTGAGGGGTCTAGGAGTGTGGCAATGCCCCCAAAGGCACTCTCAGCGGCTGCAGCAAGGGCGGCTGCAGCGGCAACAGCACGTAAGGCCCGTGTGAAGGGGGGCTGCAGAAGCTGCAGAAGCAGTGGAAAGGGCAGCTGGTGGGGTAAAGTTAGGGACCCCCCCCTCCCCGCTCACCGGACCAGAAGAAGCTGCTCTCCCCCAACCTGGATCAAGATCCTTTGACAACACTACCTTCAAGGAGAGGGAAGGGCCCCCCAAAGGATCGTATTGCAGGGCCTTCTGTAGTGGAAGTTTTACAGAGGGCAAAGGTATCCAAGGAGGCAGGAAAGGACGCTGGTAAGGACGCGGATGTGGGCAAGGATACTGGCGCAGAGAGCGATGAAGACACCAACATATATGATGAAGTAAGCCTGGCTGCTACAAAGGGGCTCACAGCTGAGGGGGGTGCCCCTCCCATTACTCCCACTTCTGTGTCTTCTGTCTCTATGATAAATCAAAAAGAGGAACATGAGGAAAATAAAAGATCCGTGCATCCCGATACTGTGTCAGCCTTAAGAGCGGGCCTCAATACAGACAGTCTGGAGATTGGTGGATGGTCGGGGGGGGGCAACCGCTCCCCAAATCCTGCACAGACCAGACCAGCGGATCAGCTCAAGGACCACAGACCCCCGCCTCACTGCACGGTGGAGTCTGATAAAGCGGATACGCCCCAGCAGGATGACCTTCTTCGGGAAGTACCTTATACAGATACAGTGGTATGCTCTTCATCTAAAACGCCCCAGCCATTTAAGTCAGGCTATCGAAGAGATGAACCAAAACAAAAGAGAAAAAAAAAAGGAGTGGGTGGAATCGGATCAAGAGGAGCAGGAGGGGGAAAAAGAGGAGAAGGAACCTAATGACTGGTTCTATTCACTCTCTGAAGGTGCAGAGTGGTCAGACGATAGAGAAAGTACATCGTTAGGGGGGAGTAGCCTAGACTCAAATGGTGAAGACTCAGAAGATGACGGCGAAGCCGAAATCCCTCAAACAGATGTTAAAACCGTATTGAAAGGGGGAAAGAACAGGAGGGGGCAGTCTAGGAGGAAAACTGAGCCAACCCAGGATAACCCCTTCGTCACACCCTTGTTGAAATCAAAACCGAAATAAATGCTGCCAGCTGAGGAGAGTAGACCTTCAACGTTAGATGCAATACATCAGGCCATCCTGGCGCACAGAGAAGAGGCTAGACAAGACAGTCGGAAGGTGCAAGCAGGAATGAGGAAAATGCAGGGCGTTGTGAGCAAGCTCTCAAAAGCCTTCCCAAATCTAGGTGATAGAGCCTCGAACCTGGAGGAGAGGATCGTTGAAACTGAGGCAGATGCATCTAAGGCTTCATCCATGGCAGAGGAACACTCCGCTCAGATCAGGAATATCCAGTGGAAACTGGAAGAATCAGAGAACAGGCAGAGACGCAACAACCTACGTGTACTTGCAGTACAAGAGGGCCTTGAGGGCTCAGACCCCAGAGAGTATGTAATTGATTTATTCAAAGGGGCTTTCCCAGAATTATCGGAATGGAACTGGCCAGCTGAAATTCAAAGGGCACATCGCACCCCGATGAAACTGCGAGTTCCAGATAAGGTCAGGGAGAGACCCCGGGCTCTACTTGTCTTCTTCGGCAATTTTCTCTTACGCCAAGCTATATATGAAAAGGCGAGGCCAGATGCCAAAAGGTCAGTTGGGGGAGTCTCCTTCTTTGTCCTCCCCGACTTTTGTCATGTGACAGTAGGGAGACGATGGCGGCTAAGACAGCTGATCAAACCATTCCAGGACAAAAAAGTACAGGTGTTCTTGATTAACCCAGTGCAACTTAAAGTAATCAATAATGGTTCTGTTGTATACTCTGCATCAGAGATAAAGGCCAAAGAATACCTGGACGCTTTGGGTCATTAGGAGGTTATTCTGTTTCAGGTCCCGCTAAAAGGGTACGAGCTAGCTGCGGTTTAGTAAGCATGGAAGGCTGTTGTTTTTAATCCAATATACACTAGAGGATAAGAGAGGGCACTTGGGGTTGGGGAAAGGTAAAGAGGTCTAGGCCTATGCCTGAACCCTAGCAAAACGGATAGCCAGGCAAGGGGTTAGGGGGGGTTAATGATCTTAAGCAGTAAATCCTTAGAATCTGAGTAGGATTCTACTGTTCCTCCCCCCTGATTGAGGCATGACCAGTGAATTACCTATATCAACCATCATAAGGATCACTGTGAAGTTATAGACGCACGATAAGCTAGCCACTGCCATCTCCCACAGTCTACATCACATGCTCAGACCTCAGTCTGAGCGCCCAAGTGGGGTAGAAGGGAGTGCTTGGGTGGGGAGGGCGGATGTTAAGGGTGGTGGGTGTTGGGGATGGGGGAGGGAGCGAGGTAGGGAGGAGAGGTCAACTAACAGGGGGTGGAAAAAAAGATAGAAAAATGTCATTATACCTGGTATAAGGTGCTGGTCAGATGGAATGATGGAAAATGTAAGAGATGTCTGAAATGGAGAAAACTGATATTAGAGCATAAACCACAAACGTGTAATGGGGAGAATTAGTATCTGCTCTATTAAGGTAGGGGGTCTCAATGACTGGGGTAAAAGACAGAGGTTGGGCCAATACATTAGATCTACTCAAATAGATGTACTCTGTTTACAAGAAACTCATCTACCATGGGCCAAGAAACATTTGCTGAACATAAGAGGATATGAGCTCTTAGCTAGCTCCTCTCAAACCACCAATATTAGAGGAGCTGCCATACTGGCTAAACTGGGTTTGGGGGGAGCAGACGACATCTGGCAGATCCTCAAGGTCGCTGGGCAATTGTGGATATGGAGCTGGGATTTACATTATGCACCATAAATGGATCAAACCAAGATGATCCTGAAATTTTTGATGGTCTGGAAGTCGAATTGTTGAATTGGCCCTCACATCTTATAGTCTGTGGAGACTTCAATATTTATGCGGATTTTGCAGAATCTAAAATAAATACCCCATATCTTAGCGGAAACCCAGGGTATTTTCCGCCATATCAGCACTAATTAAAACACACAGGCCTGATGTATTATTTCCTTTCTCAAATCAGGGATTTATAATTTGCTCACTGGTTTGTGAATGTGAATGCAGTTTATGATACGATCTATGCACTGACAGGTCACATCACAAATTGAACACTCACTGGGGGTCGCAAAACCTCCTGTTTAATGAATATTTATTAGGTAGGTCGCAGTGTGCAACTCCACCACGATTGGCTATAAATGCTGGCATGGAGGTCTGCAAGAGACAGCAGAAGCCTGTCTCCGCATCTACATTTCCAAAGGTGAAACGTTCCTTTTAAAAGCAGCAAGTGTCTGTTAAAGGGACAGGTGCAGGTTTTAAGCAAAAATAGGTGGCCATTTGGGAAGACATTACGGACAAGAGGTATTGGCAGCCGCGACCCGTGGAGGGAGTTCCATGGGGCACAGAGGTGGGGCAGGTTGCTAAAAACCGGAATATGGATAATTGGAGGTAAACAATTTAATTAAATAAAACGAATTTCGTAGCGCGCCCTGCATCTCAAAATGCGATTCAGCGCACACTACGAAATTCGTTTTATTTATTAAATTGTTTACTTACCTCCAATTATCCATATTCTGGTTTTTAGCAAACCCCGCCCCGCCTCTCTGCCCCATGGAGCTCCCTCCACGGTCCGCGGCTGGGTGTTGCCACCTGGGACCACTCCTGCTCCCCCGTAGACCAGTGGCACAGCAATGAAGCTAAGGGCCCTAGTGCAGTCAAGGAAAATGGCCCCAATGACCTCTGGGGGTAATACAATACAGCAATAAACAAGGTTTAGTTGGCCCCTCGGGACCCAGTGCTACTGAATCTGTTTCATCATTGATATCTACGTACCTGCCCGAGGTCACCGTCATAAGTCCTGAAGAGGAAGGCTTTCCCAGATTGCTGTAAGACATTGCCTCATAGTTAGGTGCTAAGTACAGTTAACTGTTGTTCAAGCCCCATAGTGAAAAATAAAGTAAATTGAGTGTGTTTTTTTCCGGCCCTTTGCTCATTATTAGATGGTTTCCGCTTCTACCTTATTTTCCAGCTTCTAATTCCAGGGTTTTTCTCCCTATTCTTATGTTTATTCCACTCCAAGAGCATTTAAATCACACCATATTTTGACTGGACAGCATATGTGTCCTTCTGCTAATGTCAAACCTTGCATTGTAGTTCATTTGAGGGACTATCTTCTCTCTCTATCTCTCCTTGCTAGCGACTTCTCCTCTCATCGGTTTCTTTCAGTGGCGGCTGCTATTTACCGGCATTGGTGAGGCAGGGGAAAGGCAGGAGATGTTAATTAAAATAATAAAAATATTTTAAAAACACTAACCTTCAGGCCGGCCATCAGGCCAGCAGCTGCTTCTCAGTCCACTCGCCGCCGCCGCCTCTCGCTCCTGGGAAGCAGGAACCAGGAAGCACCCAGGCTTCTGACTCACCTGGTCAATCACAATGCTGCAAACAGCATGTGATTGGTCTGGGCGCAGTGGTTCAGCACTCAGTTGGGGTAATGGGGGCCTGGACAAGTTCTGCATTCAGGCTGTAATGCAACCTGGGTGCAGAACATGCAAAGTGCGCATGACCGTTATGGTCAGCACAAGAGGGTCAGCCAAACAATTGTGCACACTTTAGAGTGGAGCAACCACTTCTCCTCCTTGCTTCTACCCTGATAGTCCAGCCCCGCCCACACCAGGAAACAGAATTCTAAAATGATAATAACGCAGGTTATTATCATTTTAGTTTTCCTTTAACTACTGCTCACAGAGCAGTGGGCGACACTCCTCTGCCTCTGCGGAGGAGCGTCCCTGGTTTCTTTAATTTAAAATATACCCTCCCAGCGCCAACTTTCTCGCTCCACTAAATCATGTTGCGCTCTCACCACTTGTTAGGGCCTGGCAGTTCGGGCTGGACTTTTCCCATTGGGCGCAGGGTCAAGACTGATTTGCATATGGCTGGGTCAAAACTGGAATGGCATGGTGAGCAAAAAAACTATGGATTTAGGCCCAGATCTCTGTACTGGGGTGAATGTTTGACATTGTTCTGCATTCTGTCCATCAATTGTTCTTTTTGCATTTGTCACCCTGAGTGGGACAAGTATGCTCAGACGTGGGTCCCGTGTTCTTCATGCCAGTAGAATCAAGCTATCCTGGCTGATGAGGGCTGAAAGCCCGAAAGCAGGTCAGGATGCTTGTTTCCAGTCCAGGGAGGACCTGGCCTGGCAGTTCGGCTGGACTGTTCCTATTGGGTGCAGGGTCAAGACTGATTTGCATATGGCTGGGTCCAAACTTGAATGGCATGGTGAGCAACAAAACAATGGATTTAGGCCCAGATCTCTGTACGGGGGTGAATGTATGACATTGTTCTGCATTCTGTCCATCAATTGTTCTTTTTGCATTTGTCACCCCGAGTGGGACGGGTATGCTCAGACGTGGGTCCCGTGCACTCCATGCCACTGGAGTCAAACTATCCTAGCTGACGAGGGCTGAAAGCCCTAAACCGGTCCTAGGATGCTTGTTTTCAGATCAGAGAGGACCTGGCCTGGCAGTTCGGGCTGGACTGTTCCCATTGGGCGTAGGGTCAAGACTGATTTGCGTATGACTGGGTCCAAACTGGAATGGCATGGTGAGCAAAAAAACGATGGATTTAGGCCTAGATCTCTGTACTGTGGGGAATGTATGACATTGTTCTGCATTCTGTCCATCAATTGTTCTTTTTGCATTTCTCACCACTTGTTATGGCAGGCCCTGCTACTTGACTGCAGCAGCATCTGTCCAGCCACACCCTGAAAATGTAAATCAGAGTGTGCAATTGCACTGTTTTAGTACTGGCCATGTGAAAAAAAACGTTTTTTACCTGCTTCATTCACAGTTGCAGATGATCAGTAAACACACATTGTAAGTAAAGAAATGGCTTATTAGGTTTTATGGGAGATGGGGGAAATTGAAGTCCTATACCCTGGGTTTTTGGGGGTGTAGTCTGGTCCAGCTACCACAGTGGGGGCTCGTTGGCACCCAAGTTAGGTGGCCATGATTAGCGACTTTAAAGGTGAGGGCAGTTAGGATTGACCCCTGCTTTTAACTAGTCTGGGCGGCACGCCAATCAGGGGGACAGCAAGAGTTTTTCCTGAGTGGTTTGTTTCCGTTTTTTCCAGTGGTTTACAGGGTAGGTTTTCTTTTTTGCCCTTTAGGTTCATTATGAGTGAGTTACTATTGGGTTGTCTGAATAAACGGAGGGTACTATTGACCAGTGCACAGAGCAAATATCTCATTGAAGTGCTTAGGTTCCTTGAGGAAGAGGGAGGGCAATCGTGTTGAATCCTGGAGTCATTGACCAGGCTTGGGTCCCACAGTGGGGACACCTGCAGAGGACTTCGGCCGGTGGGATGGTGGCACCTATTACGATGTGTTCGCCGCCTAAGAGAAAGGTGAAGAAGTTAGCTGATGTGCAGGTGCTGGGACATGTTGGGGTATGTAACATAAACAATGTCTCAACAGGTAATGTTCAAAATAGGCTGTTATATAAACATTACATATAGTTGCCAAAGGAAAAGACAAGGGAGACTCCAAAGTTGAAGAATGTGCCAGAGGCACTATGTATTTAAAACAAGTTTAGTATCAGCACAGTTTACACTGAATGTAAGCGTAACCCGAAAACACTTTGTGCACATACGTGCTTGTGACACACAAGGTGAACGGCGTGATTGAAAAGTGACACAGCACTGAACGGCACAGGGTGAACAGTAGTGAAATATCTACAAAGTACTTTAGGTTCACAAATAATTATTTACAAGAATTAACAAGGCATTTAGCACTTTGTGAACCAAAGGTAAGCGCCAAAAGTTGCACTGGGGGTCAACGACGTTTCAACCCTTGGTTAGTCAGGGTCATCTTCAGGACCAGGTTACGGTTGTGTTGGTGCTGTACATGAGGAAATAACGAGGAAAGAGTGTGGCAAGGGGTGAAGGAAGAAGGTGAAAAAATCAGGGTTGTTTAAAAATTGTTTAAAGATATCTGATAGGGGAGAAAGCCAGGGAGAATGGACCTTTGGTAAAGGGTCAGATGCCCAACGTGGTTAAAGTACTGCCAGTCGGAGTACATAAAGAAACTGCATTAAGGGAAGTGGGAGAAAAGGAGAATTGCAATCAAAACGGGGAGGAGTGAAAATACAACCTCAGGCCGGAGGGGTCCGGGCATGAACTCACCCATAATTGCAGCGAAAACCATCCACTGAGTAGGGAGGGGTTATTACAACCACAGGCGTCTTGTGTGTGATGTATTGGGCAGCCACATCCCGGCGGATAGAAGAAACGTCCAGCGCTGAGGAGAATGTTAATGATGGGTGAGGTCAAAGAAAGAGTATGTAAAAAACCAGGAGCGAGCGCAGGGAAGGCGATGGGCTCATCTGATGGCTAGCAGATGTGTAGGCGGTCCAGGGCGGGATTCGGGAGAGGCCGGCGTTAAGACTGTGGCTTCCGGGAGCAGAGAGGCAGGAAAAAGCCGGGAGTGAGAAGGGAACACACGGGTAATGAAGGGTGGACTCAGAAACCGGGTTGCAGTCGGTGAGGGCACTTACCTGGTCCAGTTGCATCCGGTCATTAAGTAGGGTCCAGGCAGGATCCTCCCGGTGCTAGAGAGTGTGAATGGTGTGAGTCTAATCCAAACGAGCCGTGCTGAAGCAACCAGGATGTAGCTTCAGTAAGTCCCAAGATGTCACAAAAGAGGGTGTGTACATTGGTAGAGGAGGAAAATTAAAGGGACAGAGACATCGTACAGATGTAAAGGTACAGGATAGATTGAAAGGAGGAACAGATCAAAAGTATTTCAAAATCAAAATAACAATAAATGCATGCATAAAAGTGAAATAATGGTGAAGAAATAAGCAATATGGCATGATCACATCAGCAGGACATAACATTTACATGGAGATCATGATTGTGAATGAATTAGCAATCGACGCATACATAAGGAACCATCATGGTGATTTAAAAGAGCACTTGGCTTGATCACATCAATGGGGAAAGCATACATGAGTCATAATTGTACAATAACTAACTGGGAGATTTGGGTCCCCATGTGTTGAGGTGAAGTTGCTACGAATAGAAGGCATGCCCTAGCAACAGGTTATTTTAAAGAAGAGGAATCACATGAGTATGTAATTCCAGGAGGGCAGGACACAGAGTGTGGGGGCTATAGGGTCAATTGGTCAAAGAGGTCTGGTTGAGGCCTGCTAAAGGTGGCACCCAGAGATGTCAGAGGTGGAGACAGATGTAGGAGACGGCATCCAAATAACAATTCAGATGTGGTGGATTAGAGACAGTGGCATTAGAGTTGGATCATGTTGTGCCACTCGTCCATGGTGTTGAGTCCTTGATTGACTGTGTTACATTGTGTAATCCATCTACATTCACACTTGTTGAGGAGTTGTTGTAGATTGCCTCCTCTGGCTGGTAGCGTTGGTTGGTCAATAACTTGCCAGGTCATGTCAAGTTCACTGTGTTGTTTTTCCAGAAAATGTGTAACCACGGGAGCACTTATAACCTTGCAATGGATGCGGCTTTTGTGTTGGATGATGCGCTGTTTCATAATTTGTGTGGTTTGCCCGATGTATATGAGATCACAAGGGTACCGTATTGCATTGATTACATTAGTTGACCGACAATTGGTGGGGACTTTAGTGTGTATGTACAGTCATTCGTTTTGAATTCTTTGGTGTTGGTCATGAGAAGACAATCTACACAGCTTTGGCATTTGAAATGTCTGACAACTGGTGGGAGGCCCCATGATGATATGACGGACTGTGTTGTTAGTCTTTTTGGGCCAGGTAATGGCATGAACTAGGTGGTTAGAAAGGTTGTTTCCTCTCTTGTAGGAAAAAAGGGGAGGTTCCTGGAAAGCTTGGTGTGTGTGAAGAATGTTCCAGTTCTATTTGATTATTTTGCTGACCTTGTTGCTGGAGGGACAATAAGTAGAGACAAAAGGAATGCTTCTGTTGTCACGTTTTATTTTGGGTGTGAGTAAAATGTCCCGATGACAGTACCAAGCACGTTTGTGAGCACGGGACAGCAGACGGCATGGGTAGCCCTGTTGGATGAGTTTGGTGGTGAGAATGGCAGCTTCCCAAAAATAATCTTTCTTCCCTTTACAGTTCCTTCTGATGCGAAGGAACTGACCATATGAGAGGCCATCATGGAGCCCCTGCGGGTGGTAGCTGGAGTAGAGAAGCAAGGTGTTTCATTCAGTAGGTTTCCTATATAACCTGGTTCCGATTTTGCCAACTTCAGCATGAAGGGTAAGGTCAAGGAAGGGGAGATCATTGGTCCTTGAGTCAGATATAAACTTCTGGTGAGGCTGGAAATGGTTGAGCCATTCTAAAAGGGATTCAAGGGTTACTTTGGTGCTGGACGATAGTAAGAGAATATCATCTATGTACCTTCGCCAAAAGTGTATATGATCATAGAAAGGGTTGGTGGGTGTAAGTATGTGGGATTTCTCGAAATGATGGACAAACAGAATAGTGAAGCTAGGGGCTAAATAAGCTCCCATGGAGACACCTTTAACCTGTAGGTAAAAGGTATCCTTGTACAGGAAATAGTTATTGCTGAGGGCAATTTTTAGTAGGTCCATGATGAATTCAGTCGGCATCTTAGTGGGTTTGGGTCTGGAGTCTAGGAGGTTTTGGATAATTAGTAAACCTTCCTGATGTGGGATGTTGGTGTATAAGGACTCAATGTCAAGTCCAACCATCAGTTCAGGTTGAGTGTCAAAAGGTATGTCCTCAATGACATTAATGAGATCCCTACTATCCCGTACATAGGTGTCGGTAATCGGGACAAATTCTTTAATCACTGCATCTATATATTTAACCAATGGTTCCAGGATTGAGCCGCATCTAGAGACAATGGGACGTCCAGGTGGGTTGATGATGTCCTTGTGAATTTTTGGGAGTATGTAAATGACAGGCGTCCTGGGGTGTTGGTTATTCAGAAAAAACATTCTTTTGGGGATATTGTGTTCTGTAATTTAGCTTGATTAGGAACAGTTTGGATTTTTTTTATGTCTAGTAGCACTTAGGAAAGTGGTCGATAGTGGCAGCCATTCGATAGTTGTCTCATTATTTCCGAGTCATATTTATCCATATCCATGACCACAATCCCTCCACCTTTATTCTCTGGTTTAATCACCACATTAGTGTGATGTTTAAGGTTGAGGAGAGCCTGCTTTTCGGTAAAAGTCAGGTTATATGGAATGTATTCAAACTCGTTCTTGAGGGCAGATACTTCTTGGAGGACTAGTAATTCGAATTAAAGTATTTCAGGTGGCATAAGGGTGGTATGGGGCTAGAAGGTGGATGGGGATGATAGGGGGAACGGCTAGAGTAGTCAGTGGGAGGTCTATCAGAGAAAGATTGTTTCTCAAGTTCAGCGATTTCACCTAATTCTTTGCGACTATGTTCAATGGCTGTGTCAATGCCCAATACCATCCAATGGCGTGAGCAGGTTGTTGTCAGATGGCTTAATGCAGTCCAGAACTTTTTGTATTGGGTGACAATGGCAGAAGTATTGCGAATTTGTAGACCTGGTGGAATTATATCGGATTTCAGGTACTCTGTTTGCATACAAGCGTGTAAGTTAGTTCTGATCTGCTTGCACTTGAGTTTTTCTAGTCTATCCAGAAGTACTCGTGATGTGTTAGCTGTTGGTATGGTTGGGGTGGAGGTGGAAGAAGTGGAGAGAAGACATGGACCACGTAGAATTCTTTGATATAGTCATCCGTATAGTTGGGAGTCTCCCTGGAGGACATAATGTCTACATAAATTTGGACATTATATGTCAACTAAATGGCAAAAAAGTTAGAAAGTCCGAAAGGACACACTCTTGCAACCCAGCGGTTGCTCAAAGTATAGAGATAAAACGAATGCAGTACACCAGTATACCCAGTTGAGATCTGGGTGAAGAACGTATGTAACATAAACAATGTCTCAACAGATAATGTTCAAAATAGGCTGTTATATAAACCTGCACGTATAGTTGCCAAGAGGAAAAGACAAGGGAGACTTCAAAGTTGAAGGATGTGCCAGTGTAAACAGTGCTGACACTGCACTTGTTCTAAATACATAGTGCCTCTGGCACAATCTTCAACTTTGGAGTCTCCCTTGTCTTTTCCTCTTGGCAACAATATGTGCATGTTTATATAACAGCCTATTTTCTAAATTACCTGTTGAGACATTGTTTAGGTTACATACGTTCTTCACCCAGGTCTCAACTGGGTATACGGGTGTACTCTTGTCGTTTGATCTCTGGGACATATGGGGGAGCAGGAGAAAGAGATGTTGGTGAGGCGGTCCTGCAGTGTTGATAGTCCCTGCTAGACTCTAGTGGAAGCATTGCATAAGGGGCAAAATGGGGAGCTGGTACCTGTTCCTGTGTCGTGTTCCAGCCCGGCCTCGTTGGCTGTGCAGTTTGCCTCAAATTGAACTCAGACAAGACTGAGGGGGTAGTATTCAGGAAGAATGTGTCGCCATGAGACTCCACTTTGTGGCCCAGAGACAGACCTTGGACCCCCTGATGCCCTGCTCACAAGCGAGAAACTTCAGAATCATCATAGACAACAAACTGGACATGACTGCCGAAGTCAATGCAGTGGTCTCAGCCTGCTTCAACACACTAAGTATTCTGAAAAATCTTCAACAACACCAGGAAAACGGTCTCCCAAGTCCTTGTCACCAGCAGACTAGAGTATGGAAACACTGTATACGCAGGGTTTACCAAACGGCTCACAAGAAAACTGCAGATCATCCAAAACACAGTGGCCAGACTAGTCCTCGCCCTCCCACATCAAGCCCAATTAAAGCCCTACCTTTGTGAACCCCGCTGGCACCTATTACACAAGTGTGCACATTTTAAACTTCTTATCTACACCTACAAAGCTCTCGTCACTGTCCCTGCCTACCTGAACAGCCTCATTCACATCCACCAACCTTCCAGACAACCCCACTCTGACAGTTTCTCACTAGCACACACCTCATGCACACACAAAAGCAGAGCAGGGGTCCGGACCTTCCTGTACCTGGCTCTTAAAGCCTGGAATGGCCTCCCGCAACACATCAGAAACTCCTCTCTTCTTGACTTTTAAAAGAAGATGAAGAGTTGGCTTTTCGAGCAAGCCCCCAGTGCTGGCCTCATGCACCCACTACAGTGTCTGGATACCCTAATGGGTGATTAGCGCACTATAAAAACACGGATAACATAAAATGACATAACATAACATAGCATAACATAACATGACATAACTGTGTAATGGATGTTGAGACAATACTAGGAGCCTGGGGCAGCACCAATCAGGAATAGGACAGGAGCTGCTGGAGGTGGAGGTAGGTGGCGTGGGTAGCAGCGGGGCAGGAGAATTGTGGTGGGCTTCTAGGCCTGCTAGGGGCATAGCATTCCCATATGAGGTTTCAGGCTGGAAGGTGTGTACCAAGCCTGGTAGGCAACCCCAGGGGGGAAAAATGGAAGGTCAGCAATTGTGTTGGGTGGAGACTATGGCAAAAGTAGTAAGCTGGAAGGGGCCTTAGTGTAAATAGCGGGGGCACAGACCCAGGAGATCGCAAAAATGGTGTTGGGTATGGGTGAGTGAGGAAAAAGGCAGAATACTGTGAGTTAGAAGTAGTTAGATGACTAGACAGGACAGGTTCATTTTTTGGGTGAAGAGAGAGGATGCACTGCAACTCAAGTGGAAGAATCTATTTTGACTCAGTTACCCCGCACTGAAGTCAGAGCTTGTGTCAGTGCAGCTGGTCCTGGGAGGATGTTGAACCAGAGCAGTCGAGGGAGAGGAAGGTTGTCTGCGGCCTCCGCTCAGAAGAATTATTTATACACAGAGGGGCATATTCTCATGGAACTATCGCCAAGTTATGGGCACTTTATCGAAGGCAAAGTCGCAATAAATGTATCACCCCATTCACAAGCTGGTGTTAACAGCCCATATCACCAGTATACCCACGATAGCAGACGCAAAAAGCATCGCCACAGAGGACTCCGGCAATTATCGCTAATGAGATGCAGAGTAGGCGTTCTCGTGCCAAAAGCTGCTACAACACCACTCCGCAACATTCTCAACGACTCGCCAGATCGGCAATAGGAGCACAAAACATGCGATAAGGCGCTTTAGCAGCAGGAAATTAACACCTGCTCTGACCTGGTGCAAAGTCGGACGACAGCCTGCACCACTAAAGGGAGCCTAACCCAGAGCCACACCTGAAGGGCAACAGATGCCATGGAGCCACTGATCATGCAGGCCGGACACCCAAAAGGGGCACAACACCTACCGCCACCACCCCGAGGACCACTCCCCACCTCCCCCGGACCAAGATACTGCACATCAATGGCACGAAATCATGAACAAAAGCACCCGCCGGATGTCACACAATTACAACAATCAACATACATGTGAGTACAGAAATCCTGATTCATTCATTCACCATTGAAAGTCCAAACAAAATATCACATCCTAATTTGTCTCCAAACAACTATTTTGAAGAGTCATGGCGTGGCCTCCCTGGACAATCTGTGAGTCACAGCCTGCAAGACAATATCCAAGATAAGAAGGTGTGTCAGGCACTCATCAAAGGACAGAGAGAGGGAGAGAAAGAGAGAGAGAGAGAGAAAGAAAGAGAGAGAGAGAGACTGAACAAGGAGCGCAAGGCCCATTCAAACATGCCAACTGCTGTGTGTGTTTTGTAATTGGTGCATCCCAAATCACAGGCCTGGCATCAAAGTCAGCACGAAGACCACATCACATTTAAGAAATGGAAGCAGTAGTCAGACTAAAATTAAGTATGGGTGCTCCTTTGTCTCAATACACAAGGCGGAAGGACAACCGAACACCCGACCTTGGTCCTGAATGTGGCTGGCACACCCTACGTGAGATTCCATACCAGCCTCCGACGGCTCCCACACGACGAAATGCGCTAATGAGAGACCAACGTGTCCACACCCCACACACACTTGTCCCTGCACGAGCTACACCTGCAAGGGATGGCCTTGACACATCAGTTAAAAACAACCCATACGTCCAAACGTTGCACACACATACAACTCATTGCCCAGAGCTGTGGCATATCGTCCACTGAACTACCGCCGGTCTGAGGAGTGCCGGTGCTACGAGACCAACAAATGCAATGGCAGGCATTCCCGGGCACATGCACAACCCCTGTGACATGGAACTGTACTGTGCATGAATGCCTAATCTGTTGGGATTTGTGCCAATGGCAGTGTTGCAAATCAGTTTCCGTCTGAGTTTCCGTCTTGCCAACATCTCCTCCACCCAGCCCTCGTTCCACTGTCAATCATGCGCATTCGAGTGGCCCATGGAGGTCAGCCTATCCAACGCAACGGTAGCTGAATTGGATTATGACCTGACAGTGCACCCCCTGATGGCCCACGAACAGGAGTGTCACGGGGATAGCCGTGCATGGGATGCACTGATCTTAGGGGTATGTGCTGGCAGTTGTGCATGGGAGATTGCACAACTCCTCGTGTGCAGTGACCACATCGAGGTACTCCCCTATTGGGCTGTGTTGCGGATTGGTGAAACGGCGTGGACTGAGCACATCTGCCCGGACCAGTTAATGGATTGGCTCACCCTGGTGTTCCTTGAACCCGACAACGACGTACTATTGGAACAGATTGCTCATGAAGCTGCCCTCGCATTCATGGATGAATAACAACGTTCCTGCAGCCACATCGGATTGTCATCCACAGTACAGGTCCCAACACCTTGCTGCATTGTGGGGGATGCTCACATATCCCACCACAACTGTTGACATGTCTGCCTTTGTTTGGACTCAGAATGCATGTGAGTGGAACTACGCGTGTCTAGCCACACCTGTGCAAGGTGATGCAGTTCCATGGTTGGAGCAGCACAGCGTTGTTTGGCAACGTACCAAATTCGTATGCAGATCCTATGGGCTGTGAGTCGTGTCTCCTCACACGGGGCAATGAGCAGATGCCAAACATCACATGACTCGTCCAGCAAGGCAAGGTGGACTGAGACCGTTGCCATCCATGATGATTTTGTGTACATTTTTACCTCTCCATTTCTTGCACCTCGACATGTTCCCATGCTGTGTGTAAGTGTCTTACGCATTCCCTGCATGTTGTGGCCGTTGCCTTGTCTGTACTGACATGCACATGCCAATAAAGTATACGCAACTTCACTGCTGTCTAACTGTGATGAGTGTTGATTAGATTGACAAATTGTGTGCCACAATGAGCATCGTCATTACACAGGGAGGGACTGACTGATGCATGTACAATGGGGGTGGGTCCCTTTTGACTGTTCCACCTCTGTGAGCCAGACATTGTGTTTGGGATAATTGCTGGCAGACCTGTGCACTTACTTGTCTTCAGCAATGTGAGTATGGTGTCCAACCTCTGGCCATGTGGAGCAATGTTATACATCAAAACTGAATGTGTCCACACAGATGTGTGTGAGTAGGTATGCAAAGTGACGTTCTGTTGTCACATGTGATGTAGGACACCACTTCTGGCCTGCTACCGATCTGGTCATTTCTACACACAGCCCTATTCAATACATGGACGTGTGCCTACGTTGGGAGGTTGCGAGAATGTTGTCCATGTGCAATGAGGCCACAGCTAGATCACACCTTCACAGTCATCTAATTGGCCATGTGGCTCAGGGTCAAACATGTGCATTGATGTTATTTACCAGGGTGTACCTTCTTGTGCAATCATTGTCCCTACATCCATCCATACTTTCCTTTTGGAGTGAACATAGACATGACACATCTGTGTGATTTCGAATGTTTTAATCACTTTCAGGTGAATACTGGAGCTGGAGCTGTACATGGCCATGCCAAGCCCACATTACATGGTAGCCCAGTGGTGGGCCAACCAGACTCCTTCAAGGATTGAAAAGTGAATTGGAAGAGGGAGAGTGCAGTTCGCAGCAGGATTTCTGTGTAATTGTCAACCAATGAAGATATGGCAGTCCATGCCGGGGTCCAGGTGAATGTCGCAGAGTGTTCTGGGGGTCAGTGGGAGGTGTTGTCCCAGGGCATGATGCATAGGCCTGAACCAGGCAGGGACAGGCCATATGGCGAGGATGGATGCTACTACCTCCTACCTCACACAGTAATTACCATCCACATCTTACTCCTCTGATACTTCTGTGTCCGGTGTGTATGGTGGTTTAATGGCAGCATCACTGTGTGCCACTGACACATCACGGTGCGAAGGTGATAGGGCTGAATCACTGTGTGCACTGACACATCAGGCTGCGAAGGTGATAGGGCTGCATTTTTGTGTGCTACTGACACATCAGGGGTCGTAGATGTGTGTGGCAAAGTTCCCGCAGCAGTTATCTGGGACAGGCTCAGTGGCAGCAATGGCAAGATGAGGAACTGCAAGGCATGGAAGATCCCAGCTACATCTTGCTGGTGTTCAGCCGTGGCAGCAATACTTCCAGCCTGCATCTGCTCCATGGTCTCCATTGACCTGCACATCTGTGCAAACTCTGTGCTGTCATCGCTGGTGCCTGTCTGACTAGACAGTTCTGCTATACGAGTAACGGCACCAGCGATGTCAGCCAAGGATTGGCAGGGAGTATGGTGCGGACAGTGGGTGTCCGTTAGGGAGTGTAAGTGGTCCCTGATGGGACTCAGACACCCACGTTTGGCATCGAGTTTGGTTGCCACAAGCTCGAAACCCACCCAAAGCTGATCAGCTATCTCCATCTGGCAACCTAACACAGGGCATTGGAATGCCATGTGTGGTTCGGGGGGTCCTGGGAGACAGCCGTGGTGGTGTGTGTTTCCTGCTGTGTGGTCTGTGCAGGGAGTGGGGCCACCTCGAGGCAGCTGGGCTGCCCTGCTCCTGGGGGTGGGGTGTGGAGGCTACCCATTAGCCATTGGAGGGTGTCTGAGCATATGTGCAGGTTGTCCTCTTCATCATCACTGATGAGTTTGTGGTCTGCTCTGCAGTAGGTGTTGATTCTCCTTCTGCAATGTAAATGGGAGATGCGGGTATCCAATGTATGTTGACGCTTTGCAGATGTTTACATACACACTGCATGACAATGTACATTGTGACTGTTTTGGTGGAGCTATCTATTTGATGGCAGACAGTGGGAATTTTGACTACATGACAGATGTGTGGTTGTATTCATACATTATCATCACACAGTGTCAGGCAATGCCAGATGTGAGTGGCCAGTTACTACGCACAAGCAGAACCTGTTGTGTCCTCTGTCCTTTGGTGTAGGTGTTGCACTTTGTACCACATTGCCGTCAATGTTTATGTGCTGCGATTGCTGTGTGTGTGTGCTGCATTGTGGGAGAGTCGCCCCTTC
Source organism: Lissotriton helveticus (assembly GCF_964261635.1). Classification (NCBI taxonomy): domain Eukaryota; kingdom Metazoa; phylum Chordata; class Amphibia; order Caudata; family Salamandridae; genus Lissotriton; species Lissotriton helveticus. The sequence goes on along the minus strand of NC_136065.1, from coordinate 626,943,847 downwards.
TACTCTGATTTTGCGGACCCTCATCCCTTTGAGGTGGGGTGCCTTTGAATTGTGTGCTTTTTGGGGGCTGAAATGTTTGCGACTTGGGTCATTTGTGCTCTTGGACAGATTTTGTGGTCTTGTGCATTGTTTTTCTGCTGATGTGTAATGGACTATGTAACAATACAGCGTGTGGCTCTTAATCAGTAAGGCTGAGCCCTTTAACTACGAAAACAAAACAACTGCCAATACTGATAAACATTTCTAGATCTTAATTCTCTGGCGTAAGATCAATGTATTGATTCATTGATCTTACGCCAGAGAATTAAGATCTAGAAATGTTTATCAGTATTGGCATTTGTTTTGATGTGTAATGGACGTCATGGGTTGTAGGTGCACATGGATGTGTCAGAGTGTGACCTGCTCCTTTACGGATGTGATCCACACTGGGCCACCTCGATGTCGAATCATGCACCATGTCATGTATTTTGATTGCAGCCATGCTATTGGTCATGCAGTGTCACTTGCATAGTCAGTGTGGCTCACACAGCCACTGCTTTTCTGGATCCTGCACATGTGCATGGATAGTTTGTTGTTGGTGATATGGAGGGGGCCCATATGTGCAAATGATGGATGGGGGCCTACTTGGTGTTTGTATGTGTGCTGCAGTGTGCCAAGGGTATCAGGGACATGTTCCACTATCATTGAGCGTGTGCAGTGTGCTACACATGATTTTGCATGTGTGCCATTGTGCCCATCTCCCCCCGTCCCCCCAGTCCCTGGTCATTACTCACCCTGTTGCTGTTGGGTCAGGTCATATAGAGCTGTGTCCAGACCCCCAACTCCTGCCACCGTCTCCACACTAGTGACTGTGGCCACCATTTCCTCAAGCTCACCCGGCTCCTCCTGTGGCGCAGGACTCCCACCTCCAGTCGCCGTTGCTGAATTCCTGTTGGCGGTGAGTTTCTGTTTGGTCTGGCTTTGCACATCATGCCAGCGCCTCTTCACCTCCTCCAATTACCTCTTTGACACTCCGACTGCATTGATGTTGTTGACAATGGTCTGCCATATTTCCGTTTGGGTTGCCAGTGTCGCAGTGGAGGTGACAAACAGTTGTTGGTAGTGTTCTGTCACCTTCGTGACGATGATCCGGTCTTCCTGCTGAATGAACCCCGTCTTCCTCTTCCTCTTCTCCTTGTCCTTCCGCGAACAGCTTGTGGGGTTTGGGTTGTCCTCTGCACTCGGTCCTGGTGCATACATGGTGCTACGCAGTTTGATTTGGTTTTGGTGTGTTTTTTTTGCTTTATAGTGCATTTTCCCGCATAACGCGTGGGAATTGCAGACCTGCCGCTGGTTGTCGCTGATTTTGGTATCACAATTTGGGCCATGGCAACTTTTTTGGCGTTTGTTTTTCTAATTTTTTGTTTGTCGTGTTGATTTTTCACACCGTCATTTGGCACGTTACCCTGCTACTATCGCATGGTGCCGCCGAGTTAGGGATTGGACGTTAAGACAGTGTTATTTTCTCACAATAGACTGCGTTATGCAAAGTTGTGTTAAGCTAAATTTGCGATGGTTATCACACGTTCTTGAGAATATGCCCCATAGTTATTTGATGCTGAATATGATGATGGTGGTAAGGGGGATGGTGAGGTTCCTAGTACCAGTACTGGGATGTGGAATGAGTCGTAGTGTGTGAATAGGAATAACTTATATTTGGATTATGACGAGGAAGAGTGGGAAGAAGGGTAGATACGTGATGTGGAGGAGGGAGAGAGCAAAGAATTGGTAGGGCGTTTTTTGTGATTTGCTTCACAGGCACCCAATAAATAACAAGGAAAGTGGAGGTAGGGTTTTGCAGAAGCCAATGCACAGGCAAGGTGACCTGAGATTGGTGGTAGTGGAATCTCAGATGGTGTCAGGACACCAAGCTTTTGTGTGGGCCCAGACCGTGATACCAGGTGCGGAAACAAAAGTGATCACAGGAAAATGTGTTACAATGGTTACAGTGCAATCAATTGATTTACTAAGGTGGAACCCCTTACAACAAGGATATTGTGGTAGGGGTCGACAATAAGGTGCGTGTGATGGAAACTGAAAAAAGTAATGAGAAAGAGAGTAAGGAGGTTGAACACAAAGATTTGCCCCATATGGGCATTACCAAACCCTTGGGGGAACACATGGTGGCACTAAGAAAGGAACCAATATGGAGAGGGTATATAGACGTATTTAACCTCTCTTTAAATACATTGATAGTTGAGCTGACATTTGGGGTAGTGGGCATGCATCCGGTATGACGAGAAGTTTTGGGCCCATTTGGAGGAGAATGCTGAGGGAATTTGGGGGCAACTGGATAATAAACTGTTCCTACAAACAATTGTGCCATCGAGACTGGGCCCAACGAAGCACATGGTTAACGGGTGGCCATTAGTTTATAAGCCCTCTAAGAGGCATACCGCCCAGGGAGGGTTGGGTGTTGTAGGAAAATGTCAAAGTGAGTTAATGGGGGCTTGTTGGGTATATAGCAAAGGAATTTCTAACCGGGAGCATTGCCTTTTCATGCATGAGTGCCCCAAGTGCAGTGGCAAACATGCAGTCATGCAATGCGATCCTGAGGAAGGATCTGGGTGCAAGTATGACAAGGGGGAAGTTGGCAGAACCAGAATGAAAGAGGAAGGGGGAGAGGGTCTCAGAGCACTTTGAAGAAAGACTATTCCGCAAATTAAGATAGGTCAGCAATAACATTGGAGTTCTTTATATGTGGAAACAGAACTGAATTAGGGCAGATTTACTATTCCTTCACACCACGCACGGCAGCAAGCAAAGTTTCTGCACTGTGTTGCGTGAAGGGAGAGAGCGGAAACGCTCCACATTTACACACAAATTGAGCATTTCTGCTCTCTCCCTGTGCTGGCTCACTCAGGGTTGCCTAGCACCAACACAGACGCCCTTGCACCATAGTGCAAGGGAGCGCAGTCAGGATTGCTTTTGTGCAGAAAGGGACACATTACTCCAAAAAAATGATCTTTAGAGTAATTTTTCTCTTTCTATGTATGCTGCACAATGCAGCACACATGGAAAGAGGAAATAACAAGGAGAAATAAACATTTCTTAGTTATGCCCCCTGGGGAAGGCATAGGATTTTGATGCATTCCCAGGTTTACTAGCTTTAGGTGTCACCTTGTACGACACAAAGGCCATGCTAAGGCTTAGTAAATCCAGGTCTTTGTTCTCATTGCAGGATTTTGAGTTTGGGTTCAGTCCTGGATATGATGGCCTTAGAAAGTGAGGATTGGCAGAGAATTTGCACTCTGTGAAGGGGCATGAGCATTTTTTTTGGTCTAAATTAATCTCAGAAGAAAAAGATGGGAAGATGGGAGGACCTTTTGTATTTTGGTCTTTGGATAGACTGATAATTTCACACATAGTGGTGGTGCCCAAAAAAGAGCAAGGTGGATTCACATTAATTCAACACTTATTTTGGCTGGAGGCCAGTCTGTTAATGACTTCAAACTTAAAGGAACTAAGTATGGTGTATTGTGCTACGATGGATACTATCATTGAGTCAATCATCAAGTTTGCCCCGGGTGCATTGATGGCAAAATGCAAAAGGAAGTCAGCTTTTTCCATATTGCCTGTATATCATTTTGACCTCAAACTTTTGGGTGTGCAGTTTGGCGGTTACTTCTTTGTTGATAAGACATTACCTATGTTATGTTATTTATATTATATGTGAAGTTATAAGGATTTGCAAAGTGCATCTAATCTCCAGAGGGATATCCAAGCATAGGAGCAGGTGTGAAGGTCGTCTACAAGGCCTTAGTTGAAGAGCCAGTTCTTCAGCTTTCTGTGGAATTCCGGAAGCGGGGTGGAGGCCCTTAGTGTGTAGATGGAGGTCGTTCCATGGTTTGGGTGCAAAGTATGAGCAGGCTAGCCCTCCTGCTCAACTTCTGCAGATGCAAGGTCTAGGGTGTGTGTGTGAGAGAGAGAGAGTGAGAGGGGAAGAGCATAGGTGACTGTTCGGCTGGTGTAAGTGCAGGTGGGGGTTGAGGTATGCTGGTCCAATATTGTGCAGTGCCCTGTATACATGTGTGATGTATTTGAATTGGCAGCAATTGTGTATCAGCAGTCAGTGAACATCTCTGAGGTAAGTCATGATATGGGTAGGCCAGGAGGAGTCAATGAGGGGTCTGGCAGTGGTGTTCTGGAAGACCTGAAGATGGGGGAGAAGGTGCTTGGTGATGCCAGCATAAAGTGCATTGTTGTAGTCAAGTCTGCTGATGATTAGGTCTTCAGTGAGGGTATGTCTGGTGCTCTTTGGAATCCATTGAAAGATTTTGTTTTAAGGATGCGTAACGCGTGGAAGCAAGAAGAGATGACCATGTTCACCTGAGCGGCATGTTGAATTTGTCTTCCTAAATGATCCAGAGGTTGCATGCGTGATTGGTGGGTAATGGCCACCAACTTTTCAATGTGATTGATAGTCGGTCAAATCAAATATAAATTGCACAGAAAAAAAAGACGGTTTATGGGACCTATGATATCTAACAAAAACTTATGCTGTGGTTTGGCAGGAATAGTGATAGGAGACTAGGGAATCTTATGACTCTATTTACTCTTATTCCTAGTGGCAGAAATTAAACAAACTTTGACTTTCTGTTCTGCTCAAAACTCCAATCTTGGAGCTAATGCTGCTCTTGGTGACATTTATACCCAAGTGGCATTCATAGGCTAAGTCAATGATTTTGCCTCTTAGAACATCAAGTGGTATAATTTTATAATTTCTTAGGATCATTTCTCCCAACAATATTGAATTAATTTCTGACCTCTTAAAAATGTTTACCTCCGCTGGTACATCACAGCAAATCAAAGGCCATCCATTGTACAATATATGATTTGATTTGGTTGAGGGTAATGTCCTTAGTCACGCATTGTTTCCACTCATCAACTGATAAGTTAGGATACCTTAGTGTTTATTGAGTTATATAGGGAGGCAGTATCCAGCGTTTCCCAAAAAAACTATATATAGAAAACCTCTCTTTCGCTCCCCTCCCCACATAAAGCTGTGGGTGTAGGATAGCAGTCTCTAATATCACATTCATTTTATTTCTGAACTGCAATTCTAATTTTAAATATGTTGTTCTGTATACATTAATTCTTCCTCATTGTCTAAATTAACCATGGAGGTCTTAGGTTCTGGAAGACTTTCATATATTTTTGTTCCATGTATACCAAGATTATGCAACAGTAGGTATTGTTTTCTTAGGAGACTACATTTTTCAAATCCAAATCCAATAGCAATCAAATAAGAGTCGAATAATTTCACCCATTTCTACCACAGTAAATTTGTTTACTCCACTTCATTTAAGACAGGAGGGGATTGCATCAAGCTGGACGCTGTCACAATTCAGAAAGGAATGACACTAGGAAATATAGAAGAATGTAATGCAATATGAAGCAGATGAAGAGAATAATAAATATAAGATTGTGAGGCACAGTAGAACCTTGATACGGTACGACTATAATATCAGATAATGCATTAAATTATGGGAACAGATTAAACCACAAGCAAACAATTACCATATAAATACACGTGAATTACATCATGAACAATGATAAATGCAAGAATGTCATCTGCTAAAATGTTCTAAGAAGTTTATATATGATAGCATATAAAAGATTGGCAGGTGTGTGAGTCACAACAGCAACTGATGAAGATGAAAAGGAGTGATAAATATAAAAGTTGATGATGTTGTAATGGTGCTGAGATGGAACAACCACTGCCTAATTTGAGCTGGTGTTTGCGGGTGGGGCCCACTGAGGCTAATGTTTGTGAACCAGCACGTATTTTTCTGCAAGAGAAGAAAAAACACACAAAGTGGGCAGACAGAGAAAGATGGAAAACCATCACAAAGGGAGAAATCAGGAAACTGCAAGAGTGAAATAAAGGGACAGAGAGTATATAGTTGTTGATTAAAGAGGCATGAGGTAGATTCAAGATTACCCTGTCTTGGTATTCATAGTGGTGGACATTTGAGCAGAGCTTTTGTAACCGACACTCACTGTTTTACAAATTAAGCACTTAGCACAATTATCACACATATATGGCCAGGAGTGTGAGTGTTGCCATGGAAAACAGGCTATGATTATCTGACATGGTGTATGTGTCACCACAACATACTAGATTTATTGGAAACAATATAACATGTTTGCATGTGGAGTGATGTTTGTGCAACTGCGATGCACAATAGTCTTGAATTTGTGGCAATTAGAAATGGTGTGTGTGTCACTCAATACACTAGAATTGTTGGAACAATAGACAATGTTATCCTCTGGAGTGGTGTGTGTGTCAATGCAACACAAATGTCTAAAAATATGTACCAATAAAGACAGGAATGGTTTGAGTGTCACTGCAACACACCCAAAGGACGCTCCAAATGCTGCTTGAAATATGTAGAATACTCCTCCTCCATGAAGTTTTGGAGATAGAAGAGGGCATGATGAATGCCAAGGCTCCGCCCCAAGGATTTCAAGCCTGTCCAGGCCAGAAGCTGCGAGAATCCATCAGACTGCTCCCAGAGGAAAGAGACAATGGCCCGACAGAGAGTAGAAAGTGCAGCAATAACTGGAATTCTGCCCCAACAATTTTAGGCCCTCCCAGATCTGGAAACTCCAACAAAAACATAACGCTGTAGTACGGCTCTGGCAATTCGCTAAGAATGACCAGGTGCCCCCCGCGCCTAGGGTAGGGGTGCCCTTAGTAGCGCCATGGGACTGAGCCTCCTCCGGGGCATAGAAGAGGGCTGGACCAATGAAGAGGTCAGAGGATGTCATCAGGCTCCGCAGGAAAAACCTGGGAGGATATTTAAGGCTACGCCCCAGGGTTTCCAGCCTCTTTTTCCCCTTGAACCTCAGCCAAGCTGCAGGGGCGAGTCGCCGACCACCCATCCACCCGGCAGAAGAGCGAGGGTGAAGCACTGACAGTTATCCCCGGTGCACTATGTGGTGCCCTGGATTTCAAGTAGTGCACCTGTTTACTGTAGCGCGTTGGGGCCTGCTGGCACAATGTGCGCATCAGAGTGGGTGCTTGGTGGGCCGAGACGGCCAAGTTCAAATGGATGACCAAGTTCAAGCACATGGCCAAGTTCAAATGTATGGCCAAGTTCAAGTGTATGACCAAGTTCAAGTGTACGGCCAAGATCAAGTGTAATGTCGTGCCTAATTTCCTTATTGCCTTTGACATGTTGGTGCCGCTAAAGTGTGATGCTGTGAATAATTATATATATATACAAGTAGGATACTGTTACTCTCATATTGGTTTGTGGTGAATTAGCTGGTTTGATGAGAATAAAAAGGCTATGCCTTGGACAACACACTCAGATTCAGAGAGTTCTTTGGCACAGCGGGAAGAAAAGGTGACGAAAAATTGGGGAGGAGTGAATGTCACGTTGTGCACGTCCTATGGAAAGGAGAGACTCCCACCTCAGAATGTTGCACAGCTGCAGCTGAGAAGACTGAGCTAGACTAATCGGCTGAGATCCCAAGGAGGCTCGTAGCAGGTTTCTGCAGAGTGATGGTCTGGAGGTCGCAGTGTTGCTTTCTTGGAGTTCTTTCTATAGGTGGTGGTCGTACTTTTGAGCGGTACACATTTTGCCAAGAAAAAGGTGCTTTTCACTATTGATAATATGGCAGTGGTCAATGTTGTTAACGTGCAGTCTGCACTGGATGTGAAGGTTTTACAGCTTTTGAGGGGTTTTACTTTGGAATGCTTGTGTCACAATGTGGGTTTGAAGGTTAGACACATATCCAGAGCTGATAATGATACTGCAGTTGCTGTGTCTTGTTTGCAGTGGATGGGATTCTGTGGGCTGGCACAGGGGGTGGATGAGGTGAAGATTCAAATGCTGGAAAAATTGTGGAGCATAGCATGGGTCACGTGATCTAATTGATTGCGGGTTCGTTTTCAGCATCCACCAAAAAGTGTATTGTCAAGCTTGGTCTGAGTTTCTGGCTTCAGGTTCAAGGAGAGTGTGGCACAACAGGGGTGTATATGGTAAACATTATAATGATGTTGATTGTCAGAGGTTTGCCTGCAGTAACAATTTCAGGTAAGTTAGCAGGTTTGACCTTGTAAAACTTTACTGGGACTATGCGCCTTCGGCTGGTGAAAAATGCACTAGGATATTGGAAACTTGGGTGTGTGGTGTGGTGATGTAGGCAAGGTGAGGAGGCTTCTGACTGCAGATTTTAAAGAAATTGATTGGGGTAATGCAAGAGTGTGTAGGGATGGTGAGGAGTCTGTACCCTTTTTGTGATCATGGCTAATCTATTTTTTGGGGCCTTTAGGGTCAATGAACTGTTAGGTTCAAAGTATATCAAACATTTGTGGGCAGAGGATATGCTGGACATGGGGGACTTTCTAAAAGCTTGATTGGTTAGGTTGAAAACAGGTTAGAGGGGGTGAGGCAGATGGATAAAATGATTATCTTATCCGGTTGAGAGCGTGTCCTAGTGGGTTTGCTGGCATGCAAATGGTTCTATAGTGCTTGCTTCCCAGTTACCAAGGGTCCTGCATAAGGCTTTAACAGGCACATGCATCATTTTGGGCTTTTGCGATTTCTTAATTGCGATTTTTAAGAAATCACAATTAAGAAATCGCAAAAGCCTATGCATGAAGAAATCGCTGAAAATGTTGCGATTTCTAAATATTCCTTAATTGCGACTCACAAATTGTGAGTCGCAATTAAGGAATACCTCCCCATTCATTCCTATGGGCCTAAAAGCCCATAGGAATGAATGTGAAGACATTCTCAATTTGCGATCAGCAATTAGCGAATCGCAAATTGAGAATGCGATTTCAAGGGTGCAGGGGTGTTCAAAGGACGTCCTGTTGCCCCCCTGAAATCAACCTGTGCACATATGTTGTGCACACACATGCCCTAAGTGCATGTGTGTGCACAACATGAAACTTTGACAAACGCACAAAAGTGCATTTTTCAAAGTTTTCGCAAATTACCATGAGGTTCAACGTCATGGTAATTTGCTCCCCCTAATGGCGAAATCGCTATTTTTTAAACTTTCATGCATTGCATTTAAGGAATCGCAAAATGTGATTCCTTAAATGCAATTGCAATTTGAGAATTCGCAAATATTTGCGAATTTTCAAATTGCAAGGGCCTTCACCCTTCCAGGCACATGCATCATTGTTGGCTTTTGCGATTTCTTAATTGCGATTTTTAAGAAATCGCAATTAAGAAATAGCAAAAGCCTAAGCATGAAGAAATCGCTGAAAATGTTGCGATTTCTAAACATTCCTTAATTGCGACTCGCAAATTGCGAGTCGCAATTAAGGACTACATCCCCATTCATTCCTATGGGCCTAAAGGCCCATAGGAATGAATGGGAAGACATTCTTAATTTGCGATTAGCAATTAGCGAATTGCAAATTGAGAATGCGATTTCAAGGGTGCAGGAGTGTCCAAAGGACACCCTGTTGCACCCCTGAAATCAATCTGTGCACATATGTTGTGCACACAAATACCCTAAGGGCATGTGTGTGCACACCATGAAACTTTGAAAAATGCACAAAAGTGCATTTTTCAAAGTTTTAGCAAATAACCATGAGGTTCAACCTCATGGTAATTTGCTCCCCCTAATTGCGAAATTGCTATTTTTTAAACTTTCATGCATTGCATTTAAGGAATCGCAAAATGCGATTCCTTAAATGCAATCGCAATTTGAGAAGTCGCAAATATTTGCAAATTCTCAAATTGCGAGGGCCCTCACCCTTCATGCATCCCAAAAGCGATCGCAAACGGCTGATTTTTGCGATTCGCACCGTTTGCAATCGCAGAAAGCTTTGATGCATGTGCCTGTTCATGCATCCCAAAAGCTGATTTTGCGATCGCAAATGGCCAATTTTTGCGATTTGCACCGTTTGCGATCGCAGAAAGCTTTGATGCATGTGCCTGTTAGTCTATTACAGCTGCCTCTAGCCAAGTATGGGACACATTCTTTTAGCAGAGGCATGGCAAAAGAGGCAGAGCAGAGCTGAAGCCTGGGAGACGGAAGTCTGACTGTAATAAATGTTATGTTAAGTCTAAGTGTGATTTGGAGTAAGTTGTTTGGATTTAATCACTTAGGTGTTTGTTGTTGTATTACAGGTTGTTTTACAGGGCCCCAAAGAGTGAGATCTGGATTTGTAGTCACTCATTTATAAAGTGGGTGGCACGTTCAGCAGAAAAGTGAAAATTTGCGACACCATTGGTTTTTGACAATGTCAGAGTGCATAAAATGGTTTGGAAAATGAGGGATGCTCTGGCACGCGCTGTTGCCACATTTGGACCTGTTGTCATGGAGGTACTATTGTCCGGATGCGCTTCTCAGACACCTTGGAGATAACAATTTGGTAAGGACGAAAGGCTTGACCGTGTTTAAGTGTACCAAGGCAGATCTTTTGGAGGTTAAGAGGGCTTGGGCTGGAACGTCTGTGGTATGGACAAACTTCTTGCCAAGGCGGGAGAAGAGTGATGTGAAGAAACCAAGAGCTATCGGCAGGGTGAAACGAAAGGTCGATAGAGTTATCCATACGTTTTGAATGGAGGAAGGTTGTTTAGGGGTAGAACATTGGGACATACACTTTTCAGGTGAAATATGTCTTTAGGGTTGATGACATTCATTCACCTGTAATTGTGATGGGCCTGTATTTGTTGCAAATAAGGAGTGAGTTTAAATGTTGCATTTGAGGAGTGCATTGTTGGTGTTGCTGAGAGTGAATTTGTAGTAGGAATTGTTGATTCGTTGGGCAGAAAAAAAGCCTTATCAGGGTTTTTCTGGTGGCAGTTTTTGACAGGATTCTGGGCTTCAATGAAAGTTTGCTTATGTTGAGGCACAGATTGAGGTGCATGGGGGAAGGGTGGACAAAATTGGAAGTTAAGCAGGGGATACCAAAATTTCGAGTATACGAAGTTGGGATGTTAGGATGGGTGCAGCTTTGGAGTGATGAGAGTTTGCCGCTGTACATGGGAATGTTTAAGGGCTCATTTAGGGGTGAGGGGAAGTGGGTGGCTAGGTTTGTTTTTTATAAACAATTATATTGTTTTTTAAACAGAAACTACATAAAAACAGTATATCTCAACATTCATCTGATATTACCATTTAGATGCACAGGGAGATGAGTTTGCATTTTACAGACTTGCAGGTCCCACACAGTTTGGACATTTACAGGGAGACACGCTTAATCTATCTGCCCCAGCCATTTGCCCCAGACCTTACGGTATTTAGTTGTATACCCTCTGGCCTCAAATAAAATTTTCTCCTGTGCTGCGCACCAGTCTACGCCTCTGTGCTAATTCGGTATGTCAGGGGATCTCGGGTCCAACCAGCTAGCCGCCATGTCTCGCTTGTCTACCATTATGCCAGTCGTAAGGATTTGCTTGTCAGCTCGGGATGCCATCCATGGCATTCATAATTCCCAGGAATATACTTAAGGGGTTGTGCAGGACCTCCCAACCCAGGACCTCCATGAGCTCTTTTTCTATGGAATCCCAGTAGAGCGTGATGACCGAGCAGGCCCATATCATGTGGAAGAAGTCTGCTGGGTCATGAGCGCATCAAGCACAAGATGCCTTTGGCTTTATACCTGCGCAGAAGAGACGTTTGGACGTCAGGTAGGTAGCATGCAAATAGTACAGTTGGATCAGACGGAGCCTGGCGGAGGTGGTAACTGTCTTGGGTGCCATTAGAGTGTCTCTCCAGTCTTCTTCCTCAAGAGGTCCCACCCACTGCTCCCATAAGCTTCGGAGCTGATCTAATGTGTTTGGAGTGTTGTTGGTGAGAGAGCAGTAAATACAAGAGACACCCCCTTTCCCAGGTTGCCTGTCATAATCTGTGCCTCATGGGGACTATATTCTGGAAGGGATGTGCCTTGAGGTACATGTGTATAGAGGGCGTAGCGTAGTTGCAGATATCTATAAAACTGTGAGGAGTGCAGGGAATAGCGGGTTTGTGGACCTTGGAAGGTACGCAAATGGTCACCCGTCCACATGTCTCCAAGCTGCGAGATTCCGATAAGGTCCCATGGCCGAAATCCCTCTAGGCCACTGACTTCTCGAAGTCGGGTCCCCTGCCATAGTGGAGTGTAATGGGTCAGTTTGTTCGTACATTGGGTGTGGCGTAAGGAGGCGCGCCAGGACAGAAGAACCGCCTGCATCACCGTTGGCATAGTCCTGGAGATAGTGACACCATACATCATCGCCTGGATCTTGGATAGGCCCAGGTCACCCAGTTCCAGCCTGATTGCTGGGTCCGACCAGCCACCGCTAAACCAGTCATGTAGTGTGAGTAGACAGGTTGCCTAATAGAAGGGATAGAGGTTGGTCATGCCCATACCACCATCGAAGGATGGAATCCGGCACTGGGATAGGGCCAAGCGAGGTCTCCGCCCACCCCAAAGGTATTTAATAGTCAGGCTGTCAAGCTTCTTAAACCAGGTTCATGGGAATTGAAAGGTGGTGTTTTGGATCATATAGAGGAACCGGAGAAGTATCATCATTTGAAAGAGGGCAACTCTTCCCAGGGGATTTAGCTGTAGTGTTTGCCATTTATGGAGATCAGCACGTGCTGCTTTCACCAACGGGGTGACGTTGAGCGTCCAGGCAAGGTCAGGGAGCAGGGATACCCAGATTCCTAGGTATTTGAAGGACTGCCTTTAGATTGGGATCCTAGACTGCCAGTCAAAACAGTCTCTTGACAGGTGAAGAGGGAGTAAGACGGATTTGCTGGAATTTAGCTTCAGTCCAGAGACTTGTCCAAAGAGGCGCAGAGCCCAAAGGCAGCGAGGGCCAGATTGGGCTGGTTCAGACAATAAAAGCAAGACGTCATTCGCATATAGTATGATTTTGTCTTACCCAGCATTAGGCCATATTCAGCCTTGAATACATTTGTCAGATCACACCAGGCAAGCCAAGGGCTCCATCACTAGGGTGAATAGAAGCGATGAGAGGGGCCACCCTGCCTCGTCCCTCGTTCGATGGGGAATAACTCTGACAGTGCCCCATTGACTAGGACTTGCGCTTGTGGCCGGTAATATAATACTTTAACCAAGTTCTGGAAGTGTTGACCCATACCATCTCAGATTGGACATCATCGAAATATCTCCAGTTTACGGAATCAAATGCCTTCTAGAAGTCAAGAAGAAGGAGCGCTAAGTAAGGAGTTAATGATTGACGATGCACTAGGGCTACGTGGAGACATCTGAGACAGTGTCTGGTGCCACAAGAAGGCATGAATCCACATTGATCGGGATGGACCAACTTGGGGAAATACGGTTTCAGTCGGTGGGCGAGAATCAAGGCAAAACTTTGACCTCTGTGTTTATGAAGGAGATGGGGCGATACTCAGATCAGTGTGGTGAAGGAGGTTGCGTTTTAGGGATTATCACAATAGTGGCGGTGTCTGTTTTGGGCAGAAACAAGCCGTTTTCGGTTGCTTCCATGTATATGTTCATCAAGTGTGGGACAAGAATTTCTCGGTAGGTGGTGTATTATTCCTGAGGGAGACCGTCAGGGCCCAGGGTTTTGCCCGGAGCAGAGCGCGATATAGCGTCGCTGATCTCCTCCTGTGTAACAGGAAGGTCTAGGTCTGGTGCATCAGCTTATCTTAAGCGCAGGAGTTGGTTATGTGTTTGGGTGATCAGACTAGAAAAAGAGTGCTCAGATTTCTGCCTCGAATAAAGTTTGGAGTAGTAAGTGGCAAAGGTCTGGGCTGTCGCTGAAGGGGTGCAGTGGGTGGTACCCTCAGGGTCGACAACCTCCGGGATGATATGATTGGCCATAGGGTATGTGGCCAAACGGTGTAGGAGTTTCCCATTTTTGACTCCCTCATCCATACACCCTAGCCACAGATGATCTCCATAATAGTTTGGCAGCCTCTATGGAGAGTTGCTTGATTTCATCTCGTAAATGTATGAGTTGTCTCTCATGTACTTCGACTTGCCGGGGAGGTGTCTGGGTTTCAAGGAGAGTCGCCTGGGCCTCCAAGAGAGCAACCCTAGCATCTTGGGATTTGCATTTGAGTTTGAGCTGGCCCTTGGTGAAGCCACGGATAGTAGCTTTACCGCTTCCCATAGAATATTCGGGGAGGGGACCGAATCTTAATTTGACAGAAAATATTGTTTGAGTTCTGCGCCCACAGTCTTTTTATGGTTTTTGTCCTGATGGAACCACGCATTGAACCTCCAGATCGGACGAAGTATGCTGGGGGGGTCCCCACCCTCAAGAGTATTAGCGAGTGGTCAGAGATGCCCCAGGGAAGGATAGAGATGTGCCTGACTTTCTGGCAGTCCAGCGCTGGCATGAAGATGTGGTCAATGCACGCGTGTGTGTGATGCGCACCAGAGGTGTGGGTGTACTGTCTGGTCTGGGGGTGCCAAATTCTCCAGGTGTCACATATAGTGAGTGTGTCTGTCCAGTTAGTAAGGAGCCTTGCGTAGGCGGACCTCGTGCTAGTCGGTGGGCTTGTGGCGTCAAGACCTGGGTGCATGACTGCATTGAAGTCTCAACCAATGATTTTCAGTCCAGGGGGTAGCAAGGCGATAAGGTTGGTGGTACGTCACAGGGTCGAAGGGAGCAGTGATGGAGGGGACTACATGGATAGCAGGTTAGGAACAGCCCCTATACCAAAATGGAGTCCCAAAAGTCTATTTATAAAGCAATGTCTGAGCTGAATGAACAGACCAGGTCGCAAGAGCTCAAAACTGTAGCTCTGGCGATTCACTCAGAAATGAAAGACAGTGAGAAAGAGTGAGAAAACAGCCCCTCCCATGGACCCTTTAAGGGCTATGAAGCATCCCTGGGGGTTGGTAGTGGTCATTGTCAGTGTGAAGGGAAGACTGCGGCGCATGAGGATTGCTACACCTTGTGAACCCCGGGTGAACCCTGAGTGCCAGGCTCTATCATAGCCATACTGCGCTAGAAACGGGCAGTTGGTGCCCATATGGTGCGTTTCTTGGAGCAATAGTATGTCGGACGCTTGGCGTTGAAGGGTAACGCAGGACTTTCTGTCCACTTAACCTTGTCTAGCAGCCTGTTGACATTCCATGATAGGATGCAGAGAGAGTCTCCAGTGTTATGCGAGCCCGTCACGGTGGGTACAGGTGCAGATGGAGAATAGTGTGGTGTGACCTGAGTGCGGAGTTGTCCGCGTTGTGGGTGAACAGCAGGGTCGCAGGCAACCCCCTGGGTCGTGTGCAGTACATAAGAGTGAGTTGCTGTGGAAAGAGGTTGCTGTTGTAGTGAACATGATGAACATAGTGTGAGAACTGGAGCTCGGGACAATGGTCCCTGCCACCTCCCCCACCCTATACTTCAGGAACGGAAGCATCTGTCGCCCCAAGTGGAAACAAAGAGAAGAAAAACAAACTAAAACGTTTGGGTATGGGTTTGCGTGGAGGACCCCTCCTTACGTAAGGATAGTTATCATTACATTGTGGAATGGTTAGACATTATGGTGAAAGTCATCAGCTTCCGAAGGCCTCTACTGCAGAGCGTCTCTGGATGGCCTGCAGGCGAGGCAAGTGTTCATCCCAGAAGTGCTGGCCTTCGGGAGAGGTCTGAGTTAATGGAGTCCAGTTGGAGAGCCCTGGGTGAGGCGCCGTCAGGCTCCGAGCGGGTCACTGTTTGTTCAATGTTTAATGACGCCAAGGTTATTATACTCAGTATGGCATATGCCAAGGGTTTATTTACTTGAATTCTGCATCTGTCTCGTTAAAGGGGCCCTTTTCGCACTCTACAGTGACTCATGCGGTTATCTGGCTGCGCCATCCCACACGGTGACTGTAGACTGAGTCTGTCTGGATGGTGCAGGTCAATGGCCCTGGACGCTTAGTTGCAGTGGTGTCTCAGCCGGCAGCGTCGGTCCGGTCTAATTATTGTTGTTTTTTTCATGTACAAACAATCAGCTCCGATCCTGAAGCGAGATGTGGCTGTAAGCGGATTGTTTTCAAACTCTTCTCTATAAGTCTGCGCTTAGTCATGCATTAGACGCTGTGTTGGGGTGCGTGCAAGTGACAGTTTCCTCTACGCAATCCTATTTGCTTTCTAATTAACAGCTGGTGCTGTTCGAAGGCACGTGCTTGCGGGGACTTTCTGCTCTTACAAGGGGGCGGCCTGGAAACCAGGAGCCAAACTAGCAAAGTAATGACAATAAATGCTGTAGTTCAAAGTTAAGGGTCAATAAAAAACAGTAACTCACCTACCCTCTCACAAATTTTAAACAAACGCAAGAATGCGTTGTTTGTTTAAATGCAGTATATTATGAGCATTGTTTTAAACTAAATTGCGCATCGCGTGAAGGCAGAGCAATGCTTTCCTGAAATTGAGGAGTGGATTGCTCAGTCTCTAAATGCCTATATTCTGCTGATTTTTATTCGGGTATATTCAAATCACCTGTAATATGTCTCTGCCTCATGCCTAGAAAAAAGGATTTCTCCCCTGTAGAAAAACGTTTTAGAATATTAAAGGTTTCATTTTGCATTAATGTAGAACCACAAGCAATTCATTGTTGGTGTTTTCGTTTTTTTATGCTAAAGTTCAGAGGGCCATACTATCAAGAAAGGGCGATACATTATCGGCGCTTTTATCGGCAGGAAACTGCCGCTAAAGCGGCGATAATGGGCTTGATAATATTTATTTATTTAGTTGCCCTCAGTTTTCGTGAAGGTGTTCTGAGCAACTTTGTTCCATAAGGAATGTTTTTTGATTCCTGTACTTTCAGCGAGTTACTTAAAGTATTTCTCCATTTAGCCAATTTTGTAGTAAAGAAGATAAGGTAATTTATAATCATACCCTTTTTTAAGTTGAGGGAGGGATCTTGAATTAGCGTTTCAGGGTTAGATCTGAGTAGGTTTTGTTTAAACGTTTTGGATGCATTTTTAGAGAGCCTAGGAGGGTATATTATTGAGAATGAATTTCTTCCTTCAGATTTAAAGTGATGCCCTGCCATGGTTCAGCAATCATAAAATTTGTTAATAGTAAAGATCAGTTCTGCCCCTATCAAAAGGCTGCCCCTATAGCTACTGTAGAGGAGTGGAGTCCTTTGTCTCTGGTTCAGCAATCAGAAAGTTTGTTGATAGAAAAGTTCAGTTCTGCCCCTACCAAAATGGCTGCCCCTATAGCTACTGTAGAGAAGTGGAGTCCTTTGTCTCTGATCATGTGCCCGATTCCTAGAAGAACCAGTCCTCTTTCAATTCCCACTCATTCTTCTGTAGATAAGTCCTCTGTTTCCTCCTATTCCCCACACCCTTGAGGCAGTTCACTAGTTGCCCTAGTCCTATCTCAGTTTTAGTCTAGCTCCATTTTGTACTTAAGGCAGCCCCCCCAGCAAAAATGGTGGCATCACTTCCAGTGCCCAAATGGTACATGAATGGGGCGTTCCTGTATGCAATTTGTTCTGTGTTGTAGGGAGTGCGGCAAAATAGTTCTCTCATTCACCATTTTCCCAGAGGCAGACCAATTCCCTCCCTCATCCAGTAGTTAAAAACAAAGCAAAAACAAAGAGCGCCTCACCGTCGATCCCTTTGATGTTGTCCGTCTATCCTTAAGTCCCTTTGCTCTGCGCTGTGAATCAGTTGTCGCCGCCTGCTCCCAGCGTGACTCTGTGCCTCATTCGCCTTGAGAGAGAGGAGGGGCGAGCCCCACAACGAGCTTGTTCTTTCACGCTGCCTGTTTCCAACGCTGCCTGGTTAACACCAGAACCTGGGCTTCTATGGGAATTCACAAGGGCATATTATCAAGCCCATTATTGCCGCTTTAGCGACAGTTTCCTGCCGATAAAAGCGGCGATAATGTATCGCCCTTTCTTTATAATATGGCCCAGAGTGTTTTACACTAGAGTCTAGCATGGTCATGCCAGCTGTCCCAGCACCACTGTTTCCACTTGATGAGACACAGCATTTTCTTCCTTCTCGAGAAGAGAGTTACAAACTGTAGAGATGCAGACAACGACAGAAACCAAATAAGTGTAGCTCTGTCTGTCATATAAACTTGCCGATGTGACAGAGTGCCACCGCATTAAATAATTTCCAACTTCCACACTAAAATCTTATTTTGTGATCACGTGGGGGAGAAATGTGTCCAACCGAGGGTCTCTGGGACGGCCTGAGGGTGTATGAGTGAGTGGGGGGCTGCGGTGGGGGAGCAGTGCTCAGAGAAGATGCCATGCAAATACCAATGCGCCTTGAGGGAAAATTGGGAACACTACAGGGGAGTGTGGAGGACGATCGCGAGACTGGAGGTCAGATTTACTTTGTTCTAAATTGACCAGACACGAACAACGTTGGTGAGTTTCTGGACCTATTCGAATGTTCGTTCCTCGTAAATGCTCTGCAAGCACCAGAACCATTAAAGCTCAGGATCATGAATCTATGCAGATGGTCATAGTGGAGAGTGACAAGGTAACAGGCAGAGCCAATGGACAGGTCAAAACAAATGCAACCTATGAGGCAAATTGCCAAATGGCAGGTGAGTCTGATGACTCTGTTCTGCTTCACAAGAATGAGTACATTGTTTCAAAGAGTTTCTCACCATGACGTCTTTGCACTACTGAAAGAAATAAAATAAAATAAAATATAACAAAATAAAACAAAATAAATCTGGCTTTGTGCAGAGAACTGTATGTTGACAATCATTTTATTTTATTTTCATGTTTAAGTTTCAGCCTTTAAAAGTGCTCATTGGTTTATTAGGAGGGATGTTCACCTTATCAGGTTTCTGAATACTCTTGAAATTGATGTACCAGGAGCCCTAGCCCTCCTGCCATTCACACATACTCTGCCGCTGACTTCTGAGCCCTGGACCCCAGATGCTGCAACAACAACTGTAGGTGTGACCTTTTACTTGCCACCACTATCTCTTTTCCTGCAACTCAGGACCACCATCCCATACGGACACCTCCATTACTCCCACCTCTCCGATCACGACCACCCCAGAACCTCTCCACTGCCTCCTGCTCAATGCCCAATCACTCTGCAAGCAGGCCACCGAAATCTGGGACACCATCACCTCACACCCTCACGATGTCATCTTCATCACAGAGACTTGGCTCAATCCACCCGTCATTTCAGACATTGAAACTGCAATGTCCGATGGCTACAAGATGATACACTGGGACCGCACCAACTAACATGGAGGCAGCACCACCATCCTCCACAAAGAAACCATCTGCTGTGCCACTATTGTGTAGCATTTTAGAATCCAAGTGTAATTTACCGATTCACGCCCTTATATAGGTATAATTCACATTGCCCTTATATAGGCATAGAAATCATACCCATATTTAGATATAACCCATCCAGTCCAAATACAGGCATGGCTACTTCCACTAGTTCCAAAAAGCCACAACGAATTCTTGGAAAACTCGGCTTCAGCAGTGAGGGACATCCCCTTGCTTGAATATTGATTTGTCCTATAAATCATGGAGTTTTTAAAGAACTACCATTCCCTTGGGGTTCTTTGATGACGTTATTATATCCGCATTTACGTCAAACTAGGCATCTTCAAGGTATAAATGTGCCTACTCTTGCCCTAGCAAACACACGGTGGTTCTGAGCAGCTCGACTATCTACTTGCCTGACGCAGCTCACTACAGCAAGTGCCAAAGGAAGCCGACCCTCCAGCTGACGCACTGATCGAGAAGCTGTCCTTTCTTTTGCGGAGAATCCAGATCCAGTGTTTCCAAGCTCCCCTCGAGGGGTGTTGGGAAATCGAGTCTGAGATAGAGATATCAGACCTCCTTCATTCTAAAACCAAGGTAAGGAGCTGATTAGGCCCTAAGAGAAATCTTGGTTAGAATCTTGGCAAAGAAAAATTAAACCTATGGTACACCTCGCCTACTTCTTCCCTCGTACTAGACTTAGGTTAGATACATTGGGGCAGGCGTATTTTAAAAACACCAGTTGAGTACTTTTAGCCTTTGTTATTTATTTATGTATTTATCTATGGTCTAGAAACCATACAATGCTTTTACAGTATTATTTTATAACACTCTTCTTACTGTAGGCATTATACTTTGCAACCAGTATTACGATTGATTGTAGCAGTTCACTTTACTTGCATGACAAAGAAGACTGTTCAATAAACCCTTTTATTGAAAACGTCCATCTCTCTATTTCTCTGCACCTCTGATGAAACGAAGCATGAACGATTGACTGAGTAAAATATCTATCTATTGTTTCCACAACTCTGAAGATCAGTTTTATTCTTGGGGGAACAAAGTTATCATGTTTATGCGGTTGTCAGAGACTAATCCCTTGTTGTGTATTCAAGAAAGTTTCTAGTGACCTCTGAGCTAGCTTGCACTCACAATTAGGTCTAATATATTCGATAGAGACCTAGTCGACTTAAGTCCTACGTCATATCTATAGGATATATTAATCCAATGCGCAGAGCCTATTGGGAATATAGGAACTACGCTACACCAGCACCGAAGATGAGACCACACCAATCATGGAACACCTCATCTTCCAGAAGACCCACCAAACTAACCAGCTAGTATACCCCTGAACTCAGGACCAAGAAACGCAACTGCAAGCGAATAGAAAGGAGATGGCACACCAGCAAGGATCCCACGGACCGATCCACCTTCAATACAGACCACAGCAAATATCACCCACGCCTGAAAGACACAAAAGGGAGAACCCTGGCAGACCGCATCAAGGGCAGCTCCAACTAAAGTAAAGATATCTTCAACATTGTCAGAGAGTTCTTCAGCCCATCAGACACTAAAAACACATTCACCCCCATCCCAGGAGCTCTGCCACACCCTGGTGAACTAATTCCACAACAAAATATCCACCATCTACAGAAACGACAAACCACAACCCACTACCTCCACAGCCTCCTTGCTCCAACTGATGTCACCGACTGTTAGACTTGGCCCTTTTTGCAGGGTCATCCCTGAACTTTTTGCCTTCCTCACTGTATTTTTTCTGACCTGGTGTTGGTGGTTTGAGGACTCTGAGCACTTTACCACTGCTGTCCAGTGTAAAGTGCATGTGATCTCTATGTTAAATGTGGTAAGATTGGTCTACACCTGTTTGGCATATTTAATTTATCTGTCAGACCCTTGTAAAGTGTATCACATATACCTTTAGCCAGTAAATTAAATGCTACTGGTGGGCTTGCAGCGCTGCTTGCGCCACCCACCAAAGTAGCCTTTCAAACCTGTCTCTGGCCTCTACCATTATAGGGTCTGTGTGCGTGGTTTACTGCTGTTGTGACATGGCACATACAATGGTTGCCACACCTGTGACTCTCCTTTTACTACATATCAGTCACCCCTAAGGTAAGCCCTAGCTAACCCTATGGGGAGGGTTCACTGTAGGTAAAAGGTAGTACATGTGCCTTAACTGTTTGGCCGGGCCCGGAAGTGACAAACAGCCATTTTTAGTTTCTCACTGCTGCAAGGCTGCCCTCAGAGGAATGCTTTGGCGAATCCCTGATATGTGTTTCAGTGGTAATTCCTGATATGAGAGGAGCAGTGTGATCAAGTTTGGTATGTTTGGAATAGTGGTGATAAATGCTGCATGGTGTTGTGTGCAGATTTATTATCACTATTTTTGAAATGCCACTTTTAGAAGTTGGCATTTCTGTGTGCTATGTGTCTTTGTGCCTGCCTGTTGTGTATTGCATGTCTGGCTCTGGAATGACAGAGACTGGGGAGGTGCAGTGGCTCCAGAGGGGCTGGGTGAGTAAGCGCTAGGCTGAATCGGCCTGATCTGCATTTCGTAGTAGTGGGAGGAGTAGACCCTGACCCTGAATAGGTCTGTGCCTGCCTTGTACAATGCTGGCTCCGCTCCCCTGTGGTGTGTCTGGGGCCAGAGCCTACACTGACAATCAGGACTGTTGTGCGCTTGTTAAGTGCCCCCCCAGAACTGGTTTGGACTGGGTCCCAAGTCCTGTGCCAGGGCAGAACAAAGACTGACATGGGTCTAAGTATTGGGCCTCTGACCCCATAAAAAGGTGTGTACTGCTTGGTGCCTACTTGAGGCCGGCAGGCTGCCGGACTGCCAGGAGGAACCGCCACCAGGGGACTGACCTGCTGCCCTGCTTGGCAGCTGAACGATCTGCTATTGTCCAGGGAAACCCGGTGTGCTGGCCTGCTTGTGCACTTTGGGTAGAGAAGTGCTGCCCGCTCCCTACTGGTGCCTGCAGAGGTGAGACTGGCCCGGTGCTGCTGGGGCCACCGGTGACGTTGGGAGTGCTGTGGCCAGATCTCCACTACTGTGGGGCATGTGGGATGCATGTGGAGCCCTTCAAGCATTTTCATTTCATGCTCATGAGTGCTGTGTCCTGCGGTAATCGGCCAGCAAAACTGGAAGTCAGGCAGAGCCTGATTGTGGGCGGAGAGAGGAAGCCGGGTGAGGACTGAGCCTGGTGGAAGGCTTAGTGACCGATGAGAAGGGACGCCGTCGTGCCAACCTTCAGGCTGGAGCCCACCCCGCATTGCTGTGTCCCGTGGAGATCTGAGGAGGAGTGCAGGACCAACTGAGACTTCGCTCCATGATCCCTGCAGCCAGAGTCAGGCAAGTCGGCGCCTGTCTGGGGGCGGGGCTCCCGGGAGGAAATGGAGAGCCCTGCGTGTTGCCTGGAGCAGCCTGGAGAAGAGAAGAGGAAGTCAGGCGATGGACGCCTGGTTGAGGGGGGGCCGATGGAGGCTTCGCTTCGCGCCCGACTGCCCGTGTATCGATTTGCCAACGAAAGAGAGAAGCCCCAGTGAGGGGGGCTCACAAGGCACACTGTTGGTGCCCGCTGGTGTCGATCGTCCTATGAGGAGGAGCCCTGGTGAGTGGGGTTCCTAAGGCACACAGTTGGTTACTGCTTGTTGTGATTTCTCTGCGAAGAGGAGCCCCCAGTGAGGGGGGCTCACAAGGCACATTGTTTGTACCTGCTAGTTCCCAGCTGCCCTGCCAGATCTGCAACATGGGGGGCATTTTTTGCACCCTTACCCCCATTTGTATACCGGCCCATTGGGGCCACTGCTCTGCTGCATCGGCTAATACAAGGCCACGTGCTAATAGAGCCCTGACTTTGGGACAGAGGGCATTACGGGACAGCCCAAGACAGGCCCCCGAGGAAGGCCAGTTGGCATGGAGGTCACCTTGTGTTCTGGTGGGGCGTAAGGCCCTAAGATGATGTGTAAACATCATGAGTGTTACTGTGGTGCCCACGTGGTTTAGGATGTATGCCTAAGATATTATGCAGAATGTGTTTATGCTACCTGCAAAATTACCAGTAGTTACTGGTTGTGATTTTCACTTCTTGTGTCTTCTAATGGTTATGTTATGTTATGTTAGAAATGCTCTTTTATAGCGCACGGCTACTCCAAGGAGTATCCCGGCGCTTTGGCAAAGAGCCTAAGGGGTAGGCGAAACACAACACAACAGACACGAGAAGGGGAAACAATAGCCAAACCAATTAGAGAGTAAAAAGCCAGGTCTTAAGTCCCTTCCTAAAGGAAAGCAAGTCATCAGTTTTCCTGAGCGAAACAGGCAGATCATTCCAGCCCTGAGTCGCCAGAAAACGAAAGGAGCGTCCTCCAATTCTAGTCAAACGAATAGAGGGAGTCAAAGCTTTGAAAAGAGATGCAGATCGTAACGTCCTGCGAGGCACATAGAAAGACAGGCGTTTCTGAAGGTATTTAGGGCCTATCCGATGAAGGGATTAGTAGGCAAAAGTAAGCGCCTTAAAAACAATCCTTTTGGCAACAGGAAGCCAATGCAATTTCTTTAACAGCTCTGTGGCTCCAGCTCTATGCTGGAGACCAAAAATGGCTCTAGCTGCAGAGTTCTGCACAATCTGCAGTCGGGCCAAAAGGTATTTCGGCAGGCCGAGATAGAGAACGTTCGCGTAATCCAGGCGCGAACCTATCAAGGCCTGGACAATAATCTTTCTGTGCTTCAGGGAGAGCAGCGGAAGGAATTTCCGCAGCATCTTTAAAAGGCCGAAGCATTTGCCGGTCAATCCAATGATCTGAGGGCCAAAAGTGAGGTCGTCATCTACCACCACGCCCACGTTTTTGGCTTTAGAAGATGCGGCATCCTGTGGGAACATGTCAGAAGGCCACCAGGTCTTCCAGCCAGGATCTGGAGGACATCCAAAAAAAGCAGTTCCGACTTATCTGAATTGCATTTTAGACCATGGCGCTGAAACCAGGCGAAGACAGCTCCCAAACAGTCTCCAATCCGCAGACCATCGAAATCCCTGCCCTTATCAGATGTAAAGAGCAACTGGGTGTCGTCAGCGTAGGTTATGATCTGGGCACCAAAAGATTCCGCGACTGCCGCCAAGGGGGCCATATAGATGTTAAAAAGCGCAGGGCTCAAAATCGAACCCTGCGGTACCCCCACCTCCAGCGACGGCATTTCAGCGGAAAACGGAGGTGCCCAGACCACTTGCCGGCGGCCGGTCAGAAATGACTTGAACCAATTCAACACCGTCCCTCGAAAACCGATCTCCTTGAGTCTTAAGAGGAGACCTTCATGAGGGACGGTGTCGAAAGCTGCCGACAAATCCAGCATAACCAGCATGGCCTTCCCTCCAGTATCCAAAACCTCTCTGATGGCATCGGTGACTTCGAGAAGGGCAGACTCAGTGCTAAAGTTTGTGCGAAAGCCTGATTGAGAGTCATGGAGAATGTTATTACTCTCAATAAAGTTAGAAATAGAGCTATGCACGTACTTCTCGGTCACCTTAGCCAGAGCAGGGAGGAGAGAGATAGGCCTGTAGTTAGCATGGATAAGAGGATCCAGGTTAGTTTTCTTGATCAAAGGAAGAATCATAGCCTGCTTCCACGCTTGAGGGACAACACCCGTGCTCTATGAAGCATTGAGCAGAGGATTAAGCAGCGCATTTAATGCCGGCGCTATTCTGCCTAAGCACTTAGCCGGGCAGGGGTCAGACGGAGAGCCGGATTTAAGTCGAGACAAAAGATCAAGAGAGACCGTGAGAGACATCTCCGGAAAATCAGAGAGAAATGGCCCTTCTTCAACTGTAGATGTGGGCGAGCCAGATATATAGCCCGGCAGTGATGGAAGGCAAGAATGACTAAAAGAGTCGCGGATAACTTTAATCTTATCCACGAAAAAGTCTGCTAACTGGCTAATCCAAACTTCAGTGTGCGTGTGAGAAGGAGTACTGGAGGATGGAGAGGTGAATTCTTTGACTATCCTGAATATCTCTTTATTAGTACTCTCCGAGTCGTCTATTCTACGCTCAAGGTAGACTTTTTTTCCTGCCAGGATATGCCTATGATATAATTTGATGGCATTCCTATAGCTAACCTTGAGATGGGGGTCATATAGGCGTCTCCATGCCCTTTCAGCTCTCTTACATTCCTGCCGCATCACCCTCAAAGAAGAAGTAAACCATGGGGCTGAAGTACGCCTGTCGGCTGACTTAGCCGGTTTCCCAGGAGATAGCTCCTCAAAGATAGTATTCATCCATTTATGAACCAGCTCAAGATTTTCCTCCAGATTGCCCGAGAGTAAACAGGGGTGACGGCAAAGCGCCTCAGACACCATTTCAGCGGAAGCCTGATGGAAAGCACGTGTAATTCCTTTCTGATCTTTCAGTGCTCTCGGTGCAGTCACAGAAACAGGAGATATGCTAAACTTTATCAAGAAATGGTCGGACCATAAAACAGGAAGTGGCATGGATGCACTAATAGCTTTGGTAGAAAAAACTTGGTCGATGGTATGACCCTTATTATGAGTTGGCCAGATGATATAAGGGACCAACCCCAGGGGGAGAGTAATGTCCTGCAGCTTAAGTGCATCAGGGTCCAAATTATTGTCCATATGGATATTCAGGTCGCCCAATAGAATACAATGGTCTGATTTAAGACAGGGCGCAGCAAGTGTCGCCTGCAACTCCTCAAAAAAAGGCCCCAAAGGGCCGGGTGCTCTGTAAAGTAGAATCCCAACAACCGTTTGATGGGGTGATAGCGTAAGAGCAAAGCCAAGCGCCTTACAGTTGGAAATATTATCAATCGGGAAAGTGGTACAAGAGAAAAGCTTATTAACAACCAGAGCTACCCCTCCTCCTCTACCAAGCACTCTATCTCTCCTAAATATAATATAGTCAGGAGGGATGGCGTTGGCTAGATCGGGGCCAGAGCCTTCTCCATGCCATGTTTCAGTAAAAAACAGACACAGTGGTTTGGACTCTGTCAAAAGATTCCAGATATCGAGGGAGTGTCTACCGAGGGATCTCGTATTGAGAAGGAGGCATTCATTTAAAGCAGGAACAACCACCTGCCGGTTGGTGTCTTTAGGTGGAAAATGCCAGCCACAACCTAAGCAACCTCTCTTAAGGACACGCCCACCCGGAAATATATGATGGCAAGACGAAAAGTCCCCCCGCAGATCCAATAGCTCGGAACAAGAATAAGAGAGCATTTATGAAGGAAAAACGCTTACCATAAGTGCCTGAGTCCGCCGGAGGCCGCCTCCGAGACGCTGACGAGCGCAGACGGGCAGGACTCTGGCACGACTCAGGCGCAGGGAAGGCGCGCCCGCTGCACTTAACCGCTGCGCGTAATGAAGTGCGCCTTAAATAGGCGGCTCCAAATGCCCCCGAGCGCTAGACCGCTCCAAGATGGCCGCCAAAGTCCCTCCTTACCCAAGGTGGTATAGGTAACTCCCAAGCCTCCCCGTAAACCGGACCCGCAAAACAGCGGTGGGTATACCAAAGATTTAGAGTGCAAGTGAGGGCCAGGTAAAATCAAGGGAAACAAAATTAAAATAACGAAGATACAAAACAGGTTCTTTAAAAATAGCAAGAGCGGCGCTGTAAGAGCGCGAAATCGCCTGCAATCGCGCTATGCAGCTCCCACCCAAGTGGTTACCTCTGCCAGCTGACCGCTAGATACTGCCGCCTTAAATAGGCGGCTCCAAATGCCCCTGAGCACTAGACCGCTCCAAGATGGCCGCCAAAGTCCCTCCTTACCCAAGGTGGTATAGGTAACTCCCAAGCCTCCCCGTAAACCGGACCCGCAAAACAGCGGTGGGTATACCAAAGATTTAGAGTGCAAGTGAGGGCCAGGTAAAATCAAGGGAAACAAAATTAAAATAATGAAGATACAAAACAGGTTCTTTAAAAAAATAGCAAGAGCGGCGCTGTAAGAGCGCGAAATCGCCTGCTATAGCGCTATGCAGCTCCCACCCAAGTGGTTACCTCTGCCAGTGGTGCCAATGGTGATGGTTATGACTGGCCCGATTGGCCCTGTAATGTATATAATCCCCTGTAAAGTCATACCTAGCGCCATGTGACACAGTGTATATATGTGATTGCTTTCTAAGGTGTTTTATGAGTAATACAAAGGCAATTTTTTATATAGCCTTGTGTGGAGTTTCATTTGTGGTGTGCCTAGTGTGTCGCTGCTGTGTGAGTGTGTTGCGCAAACGCTTTACACATTGCCTCTGGGATAAGCCTGACTGCTCTGCTATGCTACCAAGGGGGTGAGCAGAGGTTCTCTTCAGTGTGTAACTCCCTTGCCCTGACTAGAGTGGTGGTTTCTGCCTGGCTGAGGTGCTTACCATTGCCAACCAGAAATCCCATTTCTAACACCGACCACCACCCGCTCACTGCTTGGGAGCAGCTCACCACTCAGAGCACCACAGACATCATGAACTTCTTCCACTCTGCAGCACCAATGGACACCTGCCCTCATGACCTCTTCAACAGCTGGAACAAGAAAATTAGCAGCAAAGTCACCTCCATTCTTGACACGTCCATCACTACAACCACCTGCCCCAATGAATAGAAACATGCAGAAGTCAAACCCCTCTGCAAGAAACCCTACTCCAACCGCAGCAAACTCAAGAACTACTACCCCATCCCTCAGGCCCCCTTCCCCACCAAAGACCTAAAAAAAGGCTAGCAACCTCCAACTCATCAAACACCTTGAGAACTGCAATCTGCTGGACACCTCCCAATGTTTCTGTGCCAACCACAGCACAGAGACCGCCCTGATTGCTACCACCGACGACATCAGAACCCTCCTTGACCATGAAGAAACAACAGACCTGGTCCTCCTCAACCTTCAGCCGCGTATCCCACCGCACGCTTATCAAAAGACTTCATCACATCGGGATCCAGGTAGACGCCATCAAATGGATTGCCTCCTTCCTCACAGGAAGAGCCAAGAGAATCTGCCTACCACCATTCACCTCAGAACCCAAGAGCATCATCTGCGATGTCCCTCAAGGCTCATCACTCACCCTCACTCTGTTCAATACCTACGTGAGGCTTTGGCCAACATCATCAGGACCCATGGCCTCAACCTCATATCCTATACAGATGACACCCAGCTCATCCACTCATTTTCAGAAGACCACTAAGACTAACTTCCACAACTGCATGATGAGCGTCGCTGAGTGGATGAAAATCAGCTGCTTAAAAATTAACACGGACACCATAGTCACCGGCTGGCTAGGCTATGGTAATGTACTCTCCACAGGAACTACCACCCACCTCCAGAAGAGACTCCAGAAGATACAAAACGCAGCTGCCAGATTCATCCTCAACCTCAGCAAATGGACCCACGTCACTCCACACCTCAAGAAGCTCCACTTAAACACAAGAACTCCATCGAGAAAAGATGACAATTCAAGATGCTGATACACACCCACAAAGCCCTACACTACCAAGGATGTGTATACATCAACCAGCATCTGAACTTCCACCAACCCTCCTGACATCTGCGCTCCACCTCCCGTCCCTCACTCATATTACCCGCATCCGCCAAAGCAGCAGTGGAGGTTCCAGCTTCTCCTAATTCACTGCTAAGTCTAGGAGTGACCTTCCCCTGCACATCCTAACCTGATTCTCTCTCCCGGAATTCAGAAAAGGACGCAAGACCTGGCTTTTCTACTGATACCAGCTCTCAGCAGTAAGAACCTAGCACCTGGATACACTTGCAGGTGATTAGCCATGCTATATAATTTTCAGTTGATTGATTGATTTGATTGGTTGAGTTAGGTTCTATACCATGGTATTGAACAGTACAGAGCAAGAGGAGAGGTGTTTTCTAAAGTACTTCAAGGCATGGTCTCCAAATGTATGATTTGGTCTTAACTGCTGGAGGAACAAGGGCCACCATGTGTCTCCGCCATCAGGATACATTCAGGGGGGCACACCATGTGCCCCCCTGTCTGTATCCACAACGTTCCAGGTATATTTCACTCACTTCAGGAACTCCAATGCCTTTCCACTATTATGTATGACTATGCTTTTGTTGCGCGGTAAACATCATTGGCAATTCCAATGAGTCTACTTTTAACAGATGCAAACGTTCTTGCATTTCCATTCACCATATCTTTACTCATATTACACAATGTATTGTTTAAAACTAGAGGTCTTCTGATCTATGGAGTGACATTACTAATTTAAGCAACATGCCATATTGTGTTATGCATAGTCTGGGCAATGGACAATGCATGGTTATTATCTTGTGCTTTTTAGTGCATAATTGAGCCTTTTAACATCTCTTTCATTATTAGCAATTTCGAAAGAAAGCTTTGATCTCACCCATGAATACAATATTTTAGTTCCTAGCAATTCTTGGTGAGCGTATTGTATTCTAACCTTAATTAAGAGCTTTGTATCAGCCTACTTTAGCCATCGGCTTGCAGCATTGCCAAGCACATATTGGATCAACCTACAGGGCACAGTTTTTCCTTTTGCTGTTTACTCGTGTTCTTCTACCTCCTTAGGAATGCATGAGAATGTTTTACAGTCCACGAGCACCCGGTTACACTGGTGAGCAAACTCTGACAAATGTATGTGTTACCTAATACATCATCCATTTTTATATGTTTGCGTCTGCACTGGCTCTTCAGTACACAAACAAGAAATGTCAAAGCCAATAGCATGCATTTCAAAGATCAAACCTATTGACTTTGCCATTGCTGGTGTCTTCCAGGGACCTACACATAAGGCCTGTGCAGGATTGGACAGTGCTCCTGGCGTGCAGAGAGAAAACTTCCTTGCGTCAAGGGCATTGGCCATTTACTTTTCAGCAACAAAACCCATGTTTGAGGCTGCCGCTGTTTAGGGGTTTGCTGCTGAAAAGCAAAAGAGTATGTTGAGCAGATCAAAGAAACATGGCGACCTGCTCAGCATTCGAGGGTGGATAAATGCATCCGCTGATCCACTTTCACCATAAAGGATTTCTAAATGTAGTGGGTGGCCCTAATCTAGAAGGGGCAGTGGGGGTTGGTCATTCGGTGGTCTTTGTCCAGCTGGGAGGACATCCATGTGGTGACCTCGGGGCAAATTCACAAGCCCCGAGCGCCATTTTTCCGCCGCCATTGCGTCACTTCTATGACGCAGCGCGGTGTAAAGCTAGCGCCATGCTGTATGGGATTCACAATGTGACGCATCTAGGGGGATGCGTCATGTTGTAAAGCCCTGCACCAAATGAAGCCTGCGTCAGAGCACGGTGGGCGTTCCGGCGCTGGAACGCCTCTGAAAAGTGCCTGAGTGAAATCTACAAGATTTCACTCAGTCACTTTTCCGACCCGCTGCGTCAAAACCTTGCGAATGCTTGAAGCCGGCGTAAAGTGTGACGCACCATGTGGAAGGTAGACCGGGTTGGCACAGTGCTGGAGTTGGGTCGCGCCCTCAACACAACTCCAGCACTGCTCCAACCTTACGCCGGCAGATGGGATACGCAACTGCCTATCCTTGCGCCATGGCGCGCCGCATTATAAATGCGGCGCATCCGTGGTGGTGCAACAAGGGCATTGCGTGTCACACGTTTCTTGGCGCATCCCTGCTGATTTGCAGGAATGCCCTAGGAAACGTAAATCTGCCCCAACATCACCCCATGTCACCATAATTACTTTTCCCAGCACTTTGCTCCAATGTGACAACGTAAGGCAATCCAGGCATGTAGTCTTGTTTTTTTTTATTTTTTTAACCTATTTTGACTAACAAGGGAGATAGAAATTATTTATAGCTAAAAAAAAACCTGGAGTGGAAATAGTGTATGCGTGCTGATTTGTGGTGTGATGGAGACCCTACCCATCTACCAAGCTCTGAACGACCAAATAGCATTGGTAAAGCAAGACCGTTTATCTTTACCGATGCTTGTTTTTACTTCTTAATCCAATAGTGTTACAAAACGCTCTATGATTTACCAGAGACTGAAAGTAGTCGGATCCAGGATTCAATTTGATGCGGCACTGAACTGTCTGAGTTGCAGGTGAGGAAATATTGCAGGCTATTGCTGAAGGTTAGGGAAAACCATCTGATCTTCCAATGTCAGCCTGACCGAGCACTTCACGGCGCTGGAAGAAATGCAACGCAAGCTGTGTTTGAAATATAGCACAACTCGCCTGAATGTGACCTGAGACTGCAGGAGAACCATTTGGTCTTGAAATCAGTTTGTGAGGGCAATGCACTATTAGGGAGTGAGGCAAGGAGGTCATATTTGACTTGCAGGTTTAGAGTTCAATGTAATGATGACTTGTATATGAGAGAACCCCTTTGCGGTCTAACAATATAGGTATACACTATTGTACCGTTAGAGCGGGAGACAGGCAGGCTCTGTTTCTTTGGCTGCATGAGGGAACATTTCCAGGATTTCCAGAGCACGATAGGAAAAAATGTGTGGTAAAAGTACAGTTTGACAAAGTACAAAG
Organism: Lissotriton helveticus; assembly: GCF_964261635.1. Lineage (NCBI taxonomy): Eukaryota > Metazoa > Chordata > Amphibia > Caudata > Salamandridae > Lissotriton > Lissotriton helveticus. The sequence continues at coordinate 626,912,166 of NC_136065.1, read as the reverse complement.
AGAGATGCAGGTGCTTGTTGACCTTGAGCAGGGGTCTCCAACCCTTTCTGTAATAACAGCTATTTATATTTGATGAAAATACTCCAATCAAATGGAGGAGCTGCCCCAGGCGATTTATCAAGCCACACAAGGCCGCCCTGTGGGGCCCTGAGTGGCTTGACCTTGAGACATGGTTGTTTTCTAATTATCAATGCCTCCCCACCCAATCTTTTCCAAGTCATCATGGGGTGGGGTTAGGTCTGTAAGCATGATGGACGTCACCCCACTCTGTGGCGAGTTGGGACAGAGTCGGGTTAGCTAATCTGCCCAGCCTCCAGAAGATCTCAAGCAACTTGAGAACCAGGAAGTTTCCGAAGACCTCCTCCCAGCAGTGGCGGCTCCTCCGCTATGGCGGAGGTGCATTGCCCCACTGCTGTTAAGCAGTGCAACGTTAACGTAAAGGAAACATAAAATGATAATATCTTTAATAAGCCTGGGCGTAGGTCCTGAAGTAGTGCTACGCGTAACTATGCGAAGTGCACTTTGCACTACACGTAGCACTACGCGGACTACGTAGTGCACTGTTCACGATGATTGCACAGTGCCGGATGCTTATCCACACTGTGCAATCATTGAAAACGGCATCTTGCACAGTGCGAGCTGTCTTTTACTGCCGCTCGAGTAGATTTTTACTCGAGCGGCAGCTTTCTCAACACTGACTGGTAGTTTCTTATCGCGAGCATTCGCGACCACTCATAATGAGAAACCTGACTTCCCCGCGTTGAGAATCTTGCCAGGAGGTTTATTTTCTACGCTTGGGATCGGCAACTTGATGTTGCTGATTGCGAACGAGGAAAACGTCTCGCCGGGATGTCATTTTGCTTGCTCGCGGTCACCAGCTTGACGTTGAGGACGCTAAGCAAGCAAAAAATGACCCCTGCACTGCGCTACTCTACGCGTGTTTGCACTGTGCTAAGTGCAATTCGCGTAGTGAGAAGTAGCGCAAACTTCGCAAACTACGTGAGCTTAGCATAGTACTTTGCCCAGGGTTAGTCTTTAAGTTATTATAATTTTATGTTTCTGTGCTACTTAGTTTGCAGGCGGCCGGGCAGACGGGGCTGCTCTGCTCTCAGGCACAGGGTCAGACTGATTTGCATATGGCCATGTCTGAACTGGGGTGGCTGAGTGAGCTAAAGAATGGCGATGGATTAAACCCAGATCAGTTGACTCGGGGTGAGTGTTTGATTTGCTCAAACGCTCTGTCCATCATCCCATTTTGTTTCACTCTGCTCTCAGAGTAGGGCAGAGGAGGAGTGGTTTCCCCACTCCTAAGTGCGTAATGACTGTTTGGTAGGCCCTCTCGGGGTGCCCAAACCAGTCATGTGTACTTTCCCCGTTCTCCATGCAGGCTGTATTACAGCCTGCACGGAGAACATGCCCAGGCCCCCATTTCTGATTGCAGCATTGTGATAGATCATGGGAGCCGGGGTGCTTACCAATCACAAAGTTGCGTTGCAGCGTTGTGATTGGTCAGCTAGAGCCTGGCTGTCCTTTATGTTCCTCAAGTCAAGACGAGGAGCGCAGGAGCAGAAACACAGGACCCGGTGGTAAGGTAAGTGTTTTTTTTACATAAACCACAACCCCCACGCACCCTCCCCCCTTCCCCGCACCCACCACGCCACCCCCGAGCCATACTGGCTGCGACTGCCTCCCACTCACCATTACCCACTGCTGCTGGTAAAATGCACATATAGTCCCATGATATTCAGAATTTTCTTAGGGGAGAAGGCCCCTAATGCCCCCAAGTAGAGACCGAGTGCTTGCTCCATTCTACCTTTTTGAAATGTGTGTCACCTGTTTATGACCGACTAGTTTAAGAGCTGACCAACCGTCACTACCAGTAGCGCCCAACTTTTAAGGGTTTGTGCTCCCAATTCCCTTTTGGGTCATAGTCAGGGCAGGACTGGCCATACCAGGCATCGGGCCTTTTCCTGGGAGGCTGGAAGGGTGAGGGCAGGTTTAGCAGCAGTGGGGGCAGGTTTTGTTACTGGGGGCCTGTTTTGCAGTGGTGCTGCAATATCAGCCCTCAGTGACAAAGGGGCTAGTCCAATAAAACTGCCAGGGCTGCTTTGAGTTCCCAGTCAGACCCTGGTTATAGTTGATTATAATTTGAGCACAATCAGTTCCGTTTCAGGGAAACACCCCTCATCAGCGAGGCTAGCTTGCTCATTTTGCCACTGGATTCAAGCTAGCCTGGCTGATGAGGGGTGTTGCCTCGAAACCGGTCCCAGGATGCTTGTATGCGGTCCAGGCAAGACCTGGCTTGGCAGTTCGGGCTGGACTGTTCCCATGAGGTACAGGGTCAAGAGTGATTTGCATATGGCTGGGTCTGAACTGGGGTGGCAAAGTGAGCTAAAGAACGATGATGGATTCAACCCTAATCTGTGACTGGGAGTGAGTGTCTGAAAAGTTTCAGCGCTACGTCCATCATCTCCGTGTGTTTGCTTTGTTTGCCCTAAGTTGGCAGGGTATGCCCTGACGTGGCTCTCTTGCTCTTTTTGCCACTGGATTCAAGCTAGAGTTGCTGATGAGGGGTGTTTCCACGAAACCGGTCCCAGGATGCTTGTTTCCAGTCCAGGGAAGACCTGGCATGGCAGTTCGGGCTGGACTGTTCCCTTGAGGTACAGGGTCAAGCCTGATTTGCACATGGCTGGGTCTGAACTGGGGTGGCGAAGTGAACTAAAGTACGATGATGGATTCATCCCAGATCTGTGACTGGGAGTGGGAGTCTGATCATTTCAGGGCTCTGTCCATCATCTCTTTGTGTATACTGAGGTTTTGTTACCAGGCCTCTGTGCTCTTTCAGAGTCAAAGCATAAGCAGCAGCGTCAGTCCAAAAATGTGGGCTTGAACATGCAATAAGAGGCATTTCCTTACAGTGAAATTCTGATCAGATTACTTTATACTCGAATGAGATGTCTTTATACATCACATAGCCCAGCGCTTTATCTTTAGTTGCCTTCTTTCAGGCATTTTATGTGGTGGAAGCCTAGCACTAAAGAATAACTGAAAATGTACATTGGATATGTTTTTGTAGCAGGTAAATATTGAAAATAAAGTACTCCACATAATGAACATATCTAGCCTGGGGTCCACTTAACAGTGGATTACAGCGAATCAGTATAGGATGTAGTAAGGGGCAAGGGTAGATAAATGGAACTGTGGAGAGAACTAACTCTGGCAGGGTGTTTATTTATTTTATTTAACACATACCTATGTTTGCAGAAAGAATAATTTCTCCAGTTACACGTTTTTCCCAAGCTAGTTAAGACTAAAATGTAATCCTTCAGGTTTTAAGGGAACCAGTTTAGCCACTAAACCCCATCAACTTGTGTGACAAGCACGAAATCAGTATGTAAAGTTATTTTCACATTCATTTTTGCAATGCTTTGGTGCCTCTAATATTTGGGCGAGCGTAACATGAAGGTGTAATTCCCTGTCCTCAACTGGCTCCCCAGGTCTGACTTACTGAAGTCAAAAATGAGTAACCCTTGAACTCGCTTGTGGCATCGCTGGTGTTGCACTTGAAGATGGCATGAGATAGTTGTGTTCGTAGTTTTTGTATTCTCATGTAGCCTGTTTTCTAGAGTGTTGTTTCTGTCTGCTGCTCTCTTTTGTTTGCTGTACGAAACGAACCTAATTTGCCTGCAAATAAAGGCAAAGACAGGCATTTTACCATTCACAAAGTAATGTTTCCGATGTCATTCTTCGCTCTAGGTGCCCCCAGCAGCGGTGATGATTTCTATTGCAGTATGTCCTATGGGTGGTGCATCAAACTTTAATGATTTAACACTCTAGCAAATGTAACTTTCACGATATTGTTGTTCTTGGACGTTTGTAAATTTCTGACACTGTACATTTGGCTAGATTCGCTCTATAAACATAATGTAAAAAATTAAAAAATAACCAAATACAATTTTACATTGGAAATATCCTGCTTGCTTACTTCACTATAACAGACGAAACAAAAATCTCTTAAACAATATTTTCTCCATGTGTAGCAGTACAAACTAATAAGGACGGGGACGCTGATGGTTACTTGATTGTGCAATGCAGAAGGCATGTACCAGTGGACTTCATCCTACATGGACCATGCACCAGAAATGGCAAACAGGCGACAATTCATAGTTTTTGTTCGCATGTGTACAATGTGTGTTTTTGTGACTCCGTATGGTGATTTGACAATAGGTTTTTGTTTCTTGTTCACTATTGCTCATTGTTGATCAATATTTACATAACACTTGGTGACCTCACCCACAGGCATGCACCTATGGTGGGCCCGATTCTCAAAGATTAATTTAGACGAAAGTCTAACTTTACGACTTTCGGTATTCTCAAAGGACATTTACTACTCGTAAATGCCCTTTATGAATACTGAAAGTCGTAAACTTCGACTTACGCTATTCACAAAGGGCATTTACGAATAGTGAATGCCCTTTTTGAATTCCGAAAGTCGTAAAGTTAGACTTTTGTCAGAGTCGTAAAGTTAGGCTTTCGTCAGAGTCGTAAAGTTAGACTTTCGTCAGAGTCGTAAAGTTAGGCTTTCGTCAAAGTCGTAAAGTTAGACTTTCGTCTAACTTTACCTTTGTGAATCGGGACCAGTATATTTGATAGCGGATCACTGACCAAATATCGAGGGACAAAATATAGACTACCCAAAATATAGATTCCAAAATATCGACAGACAAAATATCGAATTCCTATCTACAAACAGGTAAGTACCAAAATATCGACCCCAAAATATCGTTTATATATATATACATTATAAAAATAGCGAATTTCTTAAAAGTAATGTAAAATGTAAAAAATATTAAAAATAAATAGCTGAAATATACTTAAAAATACTTAAATTACCTTAAAATTATTAAATAACCAATTTAACTTATAAAAATAAAAAAATACACTGATCAGGGAGAGCTGGCAGCGAGTTTTGCCCACTACTTCGAGGTGCAATATGCTCCGCAGGATAGTCTGTCTGCGGAGGAGGTCGCTAAATTCATTGATGACTTGCCGCCGAGGGCGGTTTCGGATGAGACCAAGGTAGCTCTAGATCTTCCCCTTACGGCGGAGGAACTGGGCGACGCTCTGGGACAGCTCAACACTGGGAAGGCACCTGGGCCAAGTGGCTTCCCGAGCGAATTTTATAGGAAATTCCAGCTCCAGTTGGGGTCCCACTACCGGAATGCATTGGAAGCGGCGCGTACACGGGGTAGGCTGCCCCCTGACTGGCGCCATGCAGAAGTTGTAGTTTTTCAGAAGCCGGGCAGACCTCCGGATCGACACGATTCCTACCGTCCGATCTCTTTGCTCAACATAGAGGCCAAAATACTAGCCAAAGCGTTGGCGAACCGGCTCCTCCCGTATGTGACGGACCTGGTACACCCCGACCAGGCCGGCTTCATGCCACATAGGGCGACGCGGCATAACATCCGACGGGCGCAGGCAGCGGTAGATGCTATGGGTGCCACGGGTGAACGGGCGGCTTTGCTGCTAGCGGACATTGATAGGGCGTTTGACTCTGTTAGTTGGAAATACTTATTTGCGCTTCTGCCCCGTCTCAATCTGGGCCCGGTGTTTGTCTCCTACATGAAATTGCTTTACACTGATATCACTGCTTCGGTGCGGGTCTCTGGGGCGGTCTCGAAAGAGTTTCCGATTGGCCGGGGGACCCGACAGGGGTGTCCACTCTCCCCGTACCTCTTTGCACTAGCTATGGAGCCTCTGGCCTCTTGGGTGCGCATTGACGCGCAGATGCGGGGCTTTGAGTGGGGTGGGAACCTCACCGACAGAATTGCGTTATACGCAGACGATGTCCTATTCTTTCTTACGGATTTACACAGGTCGGGGCCCCGAGTCTTGGACATAATGCGTATTTTTGGGGAGGTATCGGGCCTTTGTTTAAACCCACGCAAGTCTACTCTGTGGGTGTTGGGGGGTGGGGCTGCTGCGGGTCCCTGGGCGTCAGCCTTGCAAGTGGCGGCCGGGGGTTTAAAATACCTGGGGGTGTTCCTCTCAGAATCTGTACATATTGCCTGGGAACGGAACATAGTACCAGTATGGGAGAGAGTCCAGACGGATGTGAAAACGTGGTCACGGATGCCCCTAACCATATTCGGTAGGTCTGCAATATTCAAAATGGTTGCGCTCCCGCGCCTCCTATATCAGCTGCAAAGCTACCCTTATCCAATCAGCCCCCGGTGGTTTCGACAGGTCAACTCCGTTCTGGGCCGCTTTCTGTGGGCCGGAGGGGCGGCCAGGGTAGCGCTGCGAACATGCTTCCTGTCTACGTACTGTGGTGGTTTAGCCACGTCAGACCTCTTATCCTATTATCAGGCCTCCCAACTGCTGGTACTCAATGAATGGTGGTATGGAGACAGGGGAGACCCGGCGTATGCCCTGGAGCGCTTGCTGATGGGGAATAACACCCTCCACACGATTCTGTAATCGGCTAGGCTAAGGCGGGCACTACCGTGTGCTACGCGAGTTGTCTTTGAGGTGTGGAGACAGGCACTGCGTCGCACGGGTTGGTGGGGTAGATTAACGGCGGAGACTCCGTTATGGCACAATGGACAACTACCCGCACTGGCTACATTGACGGGATTTGATGGCTGGGACGCAATTGGGATCTCGTCGTTGGGCCATGTAATGACCGGGATTACCCTCAAATCGTTCCAGGAGCTCAGTACGGAGTTCCGAATGCCCAAGACCCAATTCTTCCGATACCTTCAATTGCGCCATGCGTTAGCACCCAGCCTCACGAACCTGGAGTCACTCCCGGAATTTAGCCCAATTGAAGCGAAGGTATTCATGGGAGATCTGGGAGATAAGAAAGTGTCCCAAATTTATCAAACCCTGGTTACGCACTGTTCAAAAACCCTACTCTCACTTAAGGAGGCCTGGGAGGTCGATGTTGGTCCCCTAGATGATGATGATTGGAGGGAGGCCCTGGAGTCCCCGCGAGGGGCCGCCATCGCCATACGACTCAGGCTCATTCAGTTCAAGTACTTACACAGGGCATATTACACCCGAGAGAGGCTGTGGAAGGCGGGACTGATTGGGTCTCCGGAGTGTCTGCGCTGTGGGGCTGAGAAGGGTACACTGCTGCATACAGTGTGGTCATGTGCTGGATTAGTCGGATTTTGGAGGGGTGTTTGGAGTTGCTTGTCAGAGGTATTGGGATGGGATCTTCCCCGCACTCCTCGATTAGGGCTGCTCCATGTACTGGAGGGGGTCGGTGGAAATATATATAAACGTCATCTATTCTTGTTGGGGCTTGTGCTTGCCAAAAGGTACCTAGCGCGAGCATGGAAGGGAGAGCGAGCCCCCCCTGTGTGCATGGAAGGCTGGATTGGATTACTTCATGGGACTGGAACGCCCGGTGTTTGAGGCGAGAGGATGCCCCCGAAAGCACTTTAAAATCTGGAAGCGATGGGCAGAGTATAGGGGATTGATATTGGACCCCCCAAGGGAACATGAGGAAGAAATACAGGTAGAAGATGTGGTACAGGCCTAGGCAGTGCGTCATACCTACCACATAACGACCAACTACGGATTGTCTGGTAAACTCACGTGCAAGGGGTTAGGGAGGGATAAGGGGTGGGTAGCAGGGGAGTTGGGTGGTTGAGGTTGGTGTGTGGTGGAGGGGGAGGGGGGGTTCTGTTATTCGTCTTTTCTTGTACGGAATTTGCCTTACGAAAAAGTGTGTCATGATGCTTGGTGGTGATCTCCTGATTGTGGAGAGCCACGTCTTTTCCTTTTTGCTTACCTGCTCAATAAAAATGTTGTTGTGAAAAAAAAAAAAAATACAATCATATCTGTTAAAACATATATATATATATTAACATAATATTTAAAAAAAATACACAATATTATTACCGTAGGATAGCGGAGGTGTAAAAATTACTATTCCCACTCCTGGAAGTGCAACAGTAGGGAAAGCGTTGGATAGCGTAGGGGTAACAATTACTATTCCCACTCCAAAGAGTGCAACAGTAGGGAAAGCGTTGGATAGCGTAGGGGTTAAAATTACTATTCCCACTCGAGAGAGTGCAACAGTAGGGAAAGCGTTGGATAGCGTAGGGGTAAAAATTACTATTTCCACTCCAGAGAGTGCAACAGTAGGGAAAGCGTTGGATAGCGTAGGGGTAAAAATTACTATTCCCACTCCAAAGAGTGAAACAGTAGGGAAAGCGTTGGATAGCGTAGGGGTAAAAATTATTATTCCCACTCCAGAGAGTGCAACAGTAGGGAAAGCGTTGGATAGCGTAGGGGTAAAAATTACTATTCCCACTTCAGAGAGTGCAACAGTAGGGAAAGCGTTGGATAGCGAAGGAGTAAAAATTACTATTCCCACTCCAGAGAGTGCAACAGTAGGGAAAGCGTTGGATAGCGTAGGGGTAAATATGACTATTCCCACTCCAGAGAGTGCAACAGTAGGGAAAACGTTGGATAGCGTAGGGATAAAAATTACTATTCCCACTCCAGAGAGTGATACAGTAGGGAAAGCGTTGGATAGCGTTGGGGTAAAAATTACTATTCCCACTCCAGAGAGTGCAACAGTAGGGAAAGCGTTGGATAGCGCAGGGGTAAAAATTACTATTCCCACTCCAGAGAGTGATAGAGTAGGAAAAGCGTTGGATAGCGCAAGGATAAAAATTACTATTCCCACTCCAGAGAGTGCAACAGTAGGGAAAGCGTTGGATAGCGTAGGGGTAAAAATTACTATTCCCACTCCAGAGAGTGCAACAGTAGGGAAAGCGTTGGATAGCGTAGGGGTAAAAAATACTATTCCCACTCCACAGAGTGCAACAGTAGGGAAAGCGTTGGATAGCGTAGCGGTAAAATTTACTATTCCCACTCCAGAGAATGCAACAGTAGGGAAAGCGTTGGATAGCGTAGGGGTAAAAATTACTATTCCCACTCCAGAGAGTGCAACAGTAGGGAAAGCGTTGGATAGCGTAGGGGTAAAAATTACTATTCCTACTCCAGAGAGTGATACAGTAGGGAAAGCGTTGGATAGCGCAGGGGTAAAAATTACTATTCCCACTCCAGAGAGTGCAACAGTAGGGAAAGCGTTGGATAGCGTAGGGGTAAAAATTACTATTCCCACTCCAGAGAGTGCAACAGTAGGGAAAGCGTTGGATAGCGTAGGGGTAAAAATTACTATTCCTACTCCAGAGAGTGCAACAGTAGGGAAAGCGTTGGATAGCGTAGGGGTAAACTTTACTATTCCCACTCCAGAGAGTGCAACAGTAGGGAAAGCGTTGGATAGCGTAGGGGTAATAATTACTATTCCCACTCCAGAGAGTGAAACAGTAGGGAAAGCGTTGGATAGTGTAGGGGTAAAAATTATTATTCCCACTCCAGAGAGTGCAACAGTAGGGAAAGCGTTGGATAGCGTAGGGGTTAAAATTACTATTCCCACTTCAGAGAGTGCAACAGTAGGGAAAGCGTTGGATAGCGTAGGAGTAAAAATTACTATTCCCACTCCAGAGAGTGTAACAGTAGGGAAAGCGTTGGATAGCGTAGGGGTAAATATGACTATTCCCACTCCAGAGAGTGCAACAGTAGGGAAAACGTTGGATAGCATAGGGGTAAAAATTACTATTCCCACTCCAGAGAGTGATACAGTAGGGAAAGCGTTGGATAGCGTTGGGGTAAAAATGACTATTCCCACTCCAGAGAGTGCAACAGTAGGGACAGCGTTGGATAGCGCAGGGGTAAAAATTACTATTCCCACTCCAGAGAGTGATAGATTAGTAAAAGCGTTGGATAGCGCAAGGATAAAAACTACTATTCCCACTCCAGAGAGTGCAACAGTATGGAAAGCGTTGGATAGCGTAGGGGTAAAAATTACTATTCCCACTCCAGAGAGTGCAACAGTAGGGAAAGCGTTGGATAGCATAGGGGTAAAAAATACTATTCCCACTCCACAGAGTGCAACAGTAGGGAAAGCGTTGGATAGCGTAGCGGTAAAATTTACTATTCCCACTCCAGAGAATGCAACGATAGGGAAAGCGTTGGATAGCGTAGGGGTAAAAATTACTATTCCCACTCCAGAGAGTGCAACAGTAGGGAAAGCGTTGGATAGCGTAGGGGTAAAAATTACTATTCCCACTCCAGAGAGTGCAACAGTAGGGAAAGCATTGGATAGCGATGGGGTAAAAATTACTATTCCCACTCCAGAGAGTGCAACAGTAGGGAAAGCGTTGGATAGCGTAGGGGTAAAAATTACTATTCCCACTCCAGAGAGTGCAACAGTAGGGAAAGCGTTGGATAGTGTAGGGGTAAACTTTACTATTCCCACTCCAGAGAGTGCAACAGTAGGGAAAGCGTTGGATAGCGTAGGGGTAAAAATTACTATTCCCACTCCAGAGAGTGCAACAGTAGGGAAAGCGTTGGATAGCTTAGGGGTAAAAATTACTATTCCTACTCTAGTAAAAATAAATTAATAAAATTCACATAACTATCAATTAATCGATTAATAAAAATTAATTATCAAATAAGAATTAATTAATTATCAATTAAAAATTAATTAACAATTTGTTCTAAATAAATACCAATAAATTATAATTAAATTCCTTCCCACCCTATTCCCCTATAAACCTAAAACCCGCTACAGAAAATAAATTAAAATTATTCACATAATTATCAATTTATCAATTAATAAAAAATAATCATTTAAGAATTACTTAATTACCAAATAAAAATTAATTGACAATTGAATCAAAATAAATACCAATTAATTAATTAACATATTTAATTAATTATAATTAAATTACTTCCCACCCTATTCCCTATAAATCCACAACCCGCTACAGAAAATACATTAATTTAATTCACATAATTATCAATTAATCAATTAATAAAAAATAATTATCAATGAAGAATTAATTAATTACCAATTAAAAATAATTAACAATTGAATCAAAATAAATACCAATTAATTAATTAACATATTTAATTAATTATAATTAAATTACTTCCCACCCTATTCCCCTATAAACCCACAACCCGCTACAGAAAATAAATTAATTTAATTCACATAATTATCAATTAATCAATTAATAAAAAATAATTATCAATTAAGAATTACTTAATTACCAATGAAAAATAATTAACAATTTATTCTAAATAAATACCAATTAATTAAATAACATATTTAATTAATTATAATTAAATTACTTCCCACCCTATTCCCCTATAAACCCATAACCCGCTACAGAATTAAATTACACACTAATTAAAAACATAACATTAATTACTTAAAATAAATTACAAAAATATATACACTTTTCACACATATACTAACATAAAAAACACTTTAAAATATTTGATATTATTAAAAATTCGATATTTTTAATAATCTATATTATGTACTTCGATATTTTGACTGTCTATATTTTTAAAATCGATATTACATTACTTACCTTCAAAACGATATTTTTGATGTCTATATTCTGTCCATTCGATATTTTGTCCATTCTATATTTTGGACTCGATATTTTGGTTTGTCTATATTTTGGAATCGATATTTTGACCATTTACCTTTGATAGCATCAGTAGATGTGCGCGTTAGTATAACAAGTAGGATCAGGAAGTAATGCTGTGGCAATCGGATTTCTCCACATTGATCTGCCTGTTTAGTAGGACTGACAGTGGGGACACATGGAGATGTACACTTGGACCTTAATTTACATTTTTCTGTTAACTCAGTGGAACCAGGGATGAAATGTATGACTCCAGACACTATCTCTCCATGTAAACCCCCATGGGCTCTCGGGCCAGCAGCGAGCAAAGTCTCACTCAAGTCCAATCTCACCCCGCCCTAAGGAGAGAGGAAGGTATGCAATAGTCCCTCAAGTAGGTGCCTGCAACATGTATGACCCAAGACACAACCAGCAGAGTTCCATCTCCCATTTACCACTTCCTCAAGGGAGGTAGATGGGATTGTTACGATCCTTCAACCCCGGAGTAAACAAAAACCCAGTAATTTTGCTGAGTTTAACTTGTGATCATTGTTATTTCATGGGGCGATATCATCCAGCATTGTCAATTACTGCCCATACATATCGCCCGACGGAGCTAACATGGAGCTCATAATGAGGGCAGAAGTGCAGACTGCCCTGTGTTCATTGCCTTGGTCCGGCTGTCCTTAAGGGAAATCTGTCAGGACCAGAAGGGCTGGTCCTGACTGATCAGTGTGGGCCGTTTCTTTTGGCTTTTTGTGGACCTGTTTTATGGCATAATAGGTCCATTTTTACTGTTGATTATCCTGACACTACCACACACAGTGCATGTAGCAAGAACAAATGCATGCAGTCTCCCATACATTCCAAACATCTATACTAAGTCCAAAACTGCCCAGATTTGCTTATGTGAGCCACTTTTTAAGCGTTTTGATTTGCTAATCAGAGCCACCTTCATTTCATTGCCTGGGCATATTTTCTGGCCCAGTTCGACCTCTGTTCATAGCATCTGAATTGACATAGTGTCCTACTTAACCTCCATTGACAAGACGTAAGGCCTCCCTTAACCCCTAAAGGGGGCATTGCTACCTCAAGTCCATCTGCATGACCTGGCCTCTTTGGAAACGTTTTATTTTTTCTCCCACTGTTATTATACAATAGGTGAACTGTCTGTGTTGGGAAATAACCTTTACAACGCAACTTTTACATCGCACTACCATTACAACGCAATTATTACATCGCAATATCCTTTACATCGCATGCCATTACAACGCAGGCATTACATCGCATGTCACTACAACGCATACCATTACAACGCATGTCACTACAACGCAGGCATTACATCGCAAGACATTACAACGCATACCATTACAACGCATAGTACACATACACTATCCAACACTTACCCTACTGTTGCACTCACTGGAGTTAAAACAGTAATTATTACCCCTACACTATCCAACACTTACCCTACTGTTGCACTCACTGGAGTTAGAATATTAATTGTAACCCCTACATTATCCAACAATTACCCTACTGTTGCACTCACTGGAGTTACAATAGTAATTATTATCTCTACACTATTTAATTTAATTTAATTTAATTTAATTTAGGTTTTGTAAAGCGCGTAGTAACCCGTAGGCATCCCAGCGCTGAGATCCGGACACTGAAGAGGATAGTGTGAGGGAGGAGATCAGGGGAAAAGGTGGGTTTTCAGAGATTTTCTGAACCGAAGGTGATCAGGCTCCATTCTAAGTTTGGGGGGGAGGGCATTCCATAAGCGGGCCGCGTTCACCGAAAAACGCCTTCCGCCAGTGCGTGCCCTCTTCACTCTGCAAGTAGTGATAAGGTGTTTGTGGTCAGAGCGAAGGGATCTTGCAGCTTTGTAGGGCCTGATGAATTTCTTGAGGATGGGGGGACCTTTGTCCTGCAGGAGTTTATGGGACAGGCAGAGAGCCTTGAATTCGACTCGCTCTCTCACTGGGAGCCAGTGGAGATACTTCAGGGCTGGTCTGGCCGATGATCTGGCCGGGGTGTTGGTGAGTATCCGAGCCGCGGCGTTCTGGATCCTATGCAGTTTATTGAAGGTTGCTTCGGGGGCCCCCAGATATATGGCATTGCTATAGTCCAGCCTTGAGAGGATGAGGCACTCACTGGAGTTAGAATAGTAATTATAACCCCTACACTATCCAACACATACCCTACTGTTGCACTCACTGGAGTTACAATAGTAATTATAACCCCTACACTAGCCAAAACTTACCTTAAAGGTGATGTAATGGTATGCGTTGTAAATGTATAATGCGATGTAATGGAATGCTTTGAAAAGGTAGTTTCTAAAAATGCGTTGTAGTGACATACCATGTAAAATCCTGCTTTGTAAAGGATGTTGCGCTGTAAAAAATACGTTGTAAAGGCATGCATTGTAAAAGTATGCGTTGTAATGTAATACAACCGTCTGTGTTGTGTATAATGTACGCCTTCATGCAATAGCGGAGATCTAAAGAACACACCAGGTGGTCGACTGACGCACAAGTTGCATATGTCACTCCACATGTGCGTCTGTTGTCCAAGAGTTGGTGCTGCTGCAGTTTGGCATTGTTTTTCTTTTTAGATGGGTGAGATGTCATTTTGGGATAGAGTGGTCATGTTGGATGGCACTTTAAAGGCTCATAAAAGCCGTTTTCTTACGAACATGGAGCTGGTGTAAGGCTGCAAGATGGGCTTATGGGGGACTGTGGGTGAAACTCAAAGTACAGCCTGAAAAGTTATGAATAAATACACAAAGAATATAATCCTTAGGTTAGGTTTATTCATATGCACCCTAACCATCAGCTAACAGCCAGCAACTGACTTCATAAGAATCTCGCAGAAAGAACATTCCAAATCCATGGAATACACAAGTAATGAAAAGAGAGAGAATACTACACAGCCCTGCTGCAACGATTTGCTCTGGAGACGTTCTGAGAGATGGCGTGGAAGGCCGAGTAACGAAAGAGGCCGCATTCCAGGTGGGAGGATAGCCTGGACCAATGTCTTTCAGCCGTCAAGGAGAAGATATGGGATATGCTTGACAATTATTTCGATGTAGAAAAAGCATTTGATTAATTTCAGGAGTTATTACCAAGAGTTCGTGGAACAGAAACCCAAGATTATGGAAAGATGAAACTGGGTTGGGGGCGGGGCCAAGAATTGACAGGCATCAGGTCGAAGATCATTTAGAGGACCAGCTTCCACTCCAGGAACCTCGATTTTGTCAGAGGTAACTTTCAGGGTGCTGCCACAACTTTGCATTCCATTTTCTGGATTACATAGATTGCACTGGTGCAATTTTGTACTGACATTTGCAGTTCCATGTGACTGCTCGAGGAGCGCAAAAAATATTTTATTGCTCTAGTCTGTTGGTGCAAATAATATGTTTTTGCTTTGCTTGTTAGGTGGTGCAAATGTCAGTGCTTATTTGCATTGTAAACTGACACCATGGAAACCTAAGTTACTTGACCTGCCTTTTCTGAATATCTGTTATATATTTTTGTTTATTTAATCGAATAATTGTGACGTCTTGATGCATCCCTCTTCTGGCAAAAAGCATAACGCTTTTGGTTGCAGATTACTGTGTTGTTATCGCGAGAGGTCAACGTACCTGGGCTCTCCCGCCCAAAAGAATTAACTAATTAATACAACGGCGGACGTCAAGCGAAGATGCCCTACTGCTCTCACTGCTAATGAGGCCTCCGCATGCTCAGCAGCCGCCGGAGTCCACCCTCGCGCCAACGCCCCCTCCACAGCTTTTTATAGAACCTCTGCTTTGACTTGAAGCAAACGGGCCTACGCTTTAGTCTCGGCTTTTTCCTTCCATCTGCACTTTTCTCACATTTCTCTTTCATCCTCTCGCTCATTTCTTTCTTCTTTCTTCTTCCATTTCGTCGTTCTCACTCATTTCCATCCCCTCTGTTTCTTTCTTGCTCTCTATTTCTTTCACATTTCCATTTAACTCCCTCTCTCCACGTCTTCATTTCTCTTTTCTCTCATCTGCATCGCCATTGCTACTCCGCTCTTCTCACTTTACGACCACCTCCTCCTCCATGTCCTAATCCACAGATTTCCTCCCGTCATAGGCTGCCAGGGAAGATTTGATTGTAGCTCTAGTCAGAGCTGCCCAAATTTGCCTTGAAAGGTCTTGTCAATTTATCTGTATTACCTTGTTACTCTCGTGAAAGGTTCCTGAGCCTGATGTACAAAGCAATTTTGAAGTTGAAACGCGTGTGATTCCAAATCACAAAATGGATTTAAAAACCTATTTGAATATTTTTGTACATCACGCACCTTGTTCATTTTTAGGGGGCATTATATACTGAAAGGCATGCAGACTGGCAGTGTGCCAGTAGAAATGCGGATGACCGGAATTTGCTTGTCCCCAACTTGTATTTAAAGAATAAAGGTCCATCTGCTAGATGCATCTGTAATGTTCGTGGCCGCCAGTCAGCGGTCTAGTTAGCCGCGCACGGAGAGGTGCGCACACGCGAGCGCGTGACGTAACGCGCTCGCATATATAATAAAGTAGGCGTGGCCGTGAGCCAGTCCGGACCACGCGGTGAACCAAAGCACATGTGTCCCGAGTGTCCTTTACGCAGCGGCGCTAAACAACTCCGGCGCCTGCGCACAATGGACACGACAATGGCGACGAGGGTCTTAGCAACCCATGCTATACCCCCCAGAGTACCCCCGGGTGAGTGTACTCGGCGACGCACGGCGGTGCGTTGCCCCATCCAGCTGTCGGGCCCAGTGCGGGATGTCCCGGCGGTGTGCCGGCTCCACGTGCAGCCTTTACCGGGGGCGGAAGACTTGCGGCCTTTGATCAGAGAGCCGCAGACGAGGTACTCGTTTGTCTGCGGGCAGTGCCAGCTTCGGGGAGGCGAAATAAGAGGCCAGTGGCAGCCAGATGGTGGTGAAAAGGAGGGCGTGCATAGAAAGAAAGGAACGCGGCGCAGCAAGGCATCATAGCCCGAGGGGGCGAGTAGACGACAAACCACGACGGTGGCAGGTCAGTGCCAGCGCAGGAGTGGACCAGACTGCATCACAATCTACGGCGCAGGCCGCGACCCCACCCCCAGCATATGAAGCTGGGCCGCACGTGGCCAAAACAATAGCTACGCTGTGAAGAATGCTCCAGGCACCGAGCTAGGCCTCTCCAAGTGCCAAGATGGCGGCGTCCAACCCCGCCATTGAGCCGTTTGTGGTAGGCGGCGCCCCAGCATCCCTAGCGCCTCGCTGGAAAGATTGGACGGATCGCCTACAGATCTATTTTGAAGGTGCGGGGACGGCTAGGGAGCGCCGCAGAGCCTTACTCCTACATCTGGGAGGGAAGGACATACATAGGATCTACAAGACCATCGTGGAGGCCACCCCGAAGACCCACATAACACTCCTCAATGCCCTTAACGCGCACTTCGAACCCATGGCTAGCAAGGACTATGAAAGATTCATCTTCCGACAAGCAAAGCAGGAAGCTGAAGAATCACTAGATGCCTTCCATGGTGGGCTCAAAGAACTAGCCAGCACGTGCGGGTTCCGCGACGAACAAGAGGAAATACGGGGACAGATAATACAAGGATGCTACTCCTCAAAGCTAAGAGTAACAATATTGCAAGAAGACGGAAAACCGTTGGCAGACATCCTGAAGTTGGGGCGCTCCAAGGAACTATCCCAAGCGAGGGCGTCGCACATGGAGGCGGCCCTCCACCGACCGGTCAAGGTAGAGCAAGTCAATGCGGCCGAACAAATCAATGTCGTGAGGCCCAAAACACGCCAATACGGCGGAAAGAAGCCGCAAGAAAAACGCAGAGACTGTGGCTATTGCGGTGGTCCGCCGCATCGCGTCCAAGATTGCCCAGCGTGAGGGAAAAGATGCAGCTCGTGCGGGTGGATGAACCACTTCGCAGCAGTATGCAGGTCGACCAAGACTAAGAAGGAGGCAGCCCACACCATAAAAGAGAATCAGGACAGTGAAGACATGGACGATGACACTAATGACAATCCTGTCCATTACGTCTTCGCCATTGACCAACCCCAGCGGAAGAAGAGGTGCCTCCCAAAGTGTCGCATCAAGATACACAACCAAGAAGTAAGAGCAACCATTGACACCGGAGCCTCCATTGAACTCATGGCAGCAGACGTGTACAACCAACTACGAACCAAACCGCCACTGCAAGCTGCAACGGTCAGAGTATTCGCGTATGGGCAGAAAACACCAATCCTGCTAATAGGCTGTTTCCGGACGGAGCTGCAGCACCAGGAGCTGAAGACCCCGACGACCATATATGTCACCAGAGAAGGCTCCTCAGCGGGCAGGCCGCAGAGGAACTCCGATTGATATCCTTCGCCATGGCGGTGCTGACAGAAGAACTGGAAGCCTTATTGGAGGAATTCGAGGCCACATTCAAGGGTATCGGATGCCTAAAAGGAAAATAAGTATCTCTCCACATCGACCAGTCGATTCAACCTGTCGCACTCAGGCACCGAAGAATCGCATTCCACCTCAGGAAGAAGGTGGAGGAAGAGCTGGAGTCTCTGGAACGACAGGGCATCATTGAAAAGGTCAGTGGACCGACCCCGTGGGTGTCCCCAATTGTGGTACCGCGGAAGCCGAAGCAGCCGGGACAGGTCCGCATATGCGTGGACATGCGCCTACCCAACGCAGCAGTCAAGAGGGAGAGACACCTCACTCCCACTATTGACGACATCCTCGGAGAGCTGAATGGGGCGCGGTGGTTCTCCAAAATGGACCTTCGGTCAGGCTATCATCAACTGCCCCTCCATCCGGACTCCCGCTACATCACCACATTTTCCACCCACATAGGCCTCAGACGCTACCGGTGTCTCAATTTCGGCATATCCAGTGCCGCGGAAGTCTTCCAGAACACTATCCGGGAGGTCTTGAGTGGACTCCCAGGCGTCCTGAACATCAGTGATGATCTTCTGATTTACACGGACTCCGTCGAGGAACATCACAGGAGACTACGGGGAGTATTGCAAAGAATCAAGGAGTCAGGTCTGACCCTACACCGGGAGAAGTGCCAATTCCTCCAGAACAAAATCAGGTTTTTTGGATACACATTCTCCGACCAAGGGATAGCACCAGATCCGGACAAGGTAAAGGACGTGCAGAATGTGCCAGCCCCCTCCAACATATCGGAGGTGAGAAGCTTCCTGGGCATGGTGAACTTCTGTGGGAGGTTCATCCCCGATTTGTCAAACCTCACCCGACCTCTCCGGGAGCTAACCAAGTCGACAACCCCCTGGCAGTGGGGCGAACAGCAAGAGACGGCGTTCCGAGACACCAAAGCGGCACTGTCCGCGGACAAGACCTTGTCGTACTTCGACCCGGCAAAACTCACCAACATCGCAGTTGATGCCAGCCCCCTACGTCTTAGGAGCGGTCCTAACACAACGGAAAGGAGAGGACGAGTGGAACCCCATCGCCTATGCCAGTCGGTCATTGACGGACACTGAGCAAAGGTACTCTCAGATAGAACGGGAGGCCATAGCGATCCATTGGGCCTGCCGACACTTCCATGTATATGTATATGGACACCCGTTCTCAGTATCGACGGATCACAAGCCACTGATCCCACTGTTCCGAGGGACAGTCTCCAAGCCACCTCCCAGAATTGAAAAATAGATTCTACAATTACAAGAGTATGATTACCAAGTGGAGTACCGACCGGGAGCAACAAATCCGGCGGACTATCTCTCCAGACACCCCCGAGCCGCAACCCAAGGAGAGAGAGAGGACGCGGATGATACAGAGGAGTACGTCAAGGCCGTGCTGGAAAGGTCGAGCCCCCTGCCCATGAGTCTGGAGATGATCATTGGAGCCACGCGGAATGACGAGGTACTACAGCTGGTGGCGAGGGCCATCCAATCCAATGACTGGAGGGCAGTTCAAGCTTCGCTGAACAAACGAACACCACAAGCCAAAACATGCATCGAAGGGCTTCTGAAAGTCAGAGAGGAGCTATCGCTGGACAGCCAAGGGTGTTTGCTACGAGGTCCGAGAATCGTAATGCCGGAGAGCCTGACCCAACAGGCAGTTGAGCTGGCCCACCGAGGACACCAAGGCATAGTCAAGACCAAAAGCAGGCTCCGCGCTAAAGATTCCCGGAGATGGACAATATGGTGGAACAAACAGTCAGGGCGTGCCACTGGTGCCAAGCAGTGGGACAGCCCGAAAGACCACCTCCAGGCATCACAGAGGACAACCCACAGAGGCCGTGGGAGAGGGTCAGTGCCGACTTCGGATACCTCCCAGATGGAAGATATGACAGACAACGGACCACCCTTCCAAGGGCAGGAGTTCGCTGAATACCTGAAAAGTTGGGGAATACAGCATAGGAAAGTGACCCCCCCGCTGGCCTCAAACCAACGGGGAGGTAGAAAGATTCATGCGCACGCTGAACAAGGTCATCAGAATAGCCAATGCCGAAGAAGTCTCTATGGAGAAAGCAATATATAGTTTCCTGAGGGAGTACCGACTTACACCACACAGAACCACCAAAGCGGCGCCAGGCCCATCCGCCCTAGGACGAGTGGTCAGAGACACCATTCCCAATCACCCCAACTGGGCCCCAAGCTGGGTAGATCAGTAAAGGCTTCTCTCAAACAGGACTCGATCCAACAACGACGCCAGTCTGAGGCGAAGGGCAAGGGAACCCAAGATCCACAAGAGAGACCTCGTCTACATGAAGGACAGGTATCCGGGGAGCAAGTTCAGACTCCCGTTTGAACCCCGACCATGGACGGTCACACGCCGCAGGGGCACAATGGTAACAGCCCAACGAGGACCTGAAACAGTCAACCGTAACATATCCTTCTTCAAAAAAGCTCACCCGGACAATGCTAGTCTCCAAGAACCAGAAACGGAGGGAGAAACCTCCAGCCAACTAGAGGATCCCAACAGAGCAGAGGAATGTGAGAGTAACGCCCCAGACGGAGACGGAGATACCAGCTCACCACTGCCCGTCACCCCAAGGCTCAGCCCCCCCCCCCGATCCTCAGGTGAGCCCAGGAGCACCCAAGGGTCCCCTCTAGTGACCCCACGGAGGGCTCCCGCCTGGGGAGAAGCGGCTGGGTATAATCTGAGGAGGAACCCAGCTCCATCATCCCAGCTGGCGGACTTTGCGGTGGGCCGATCGTGGACTGTCTCCTCATCATGCTGGTAACTGGCCGGACGGCCTCGTTCTTCAATTTATTGAGACTATAACTATGGTATGCCTTTTATATTTTGTTTGAATAAAGGTTAAAAGGAATGTAATGTTCATGGCCGCCAGTCAGCGGTCTAGTTAGTTGCGCACGGAGAGGTGCGCACACGCGAGCGCGTGACGTAACGCGCTCGCATATATAATAAAGTAGGCGTGGCCGGGAGCCAGTCCGGACCACGCGGTGAACCAAAGCACATGTGTCCCGAGTGTCCTTTACGCAGCGGCGCTAAACAACTCCGGCGCCTACGCACAATGGACACGACAGCATCAACGTTCGATTTTGCGAGTCCTTAATTGCGAAGCTTAAGGATTCGCATTTAGGGACTCGCAAAATCAGATGCATGTAGGATTTGCTAAAATTTGAGCAATTCCTAAATATTCCTTATCTGCGACTCGCAGAGTGCGATTCGCAAATGAGAAATGACATCTCATTGATTCCTATGGGTCAAGAGGCCCATAAGAATGAATGGGGAGGAATTCTCAATTTGCGATTAGCAATTAGCTAATCGCAATTTGAGAATGCGATTTCAAGGGTGATGGGTGTCCAAAGGACACCCTGTTGCACCCCTTAAATTGACCTGGACACTGGTATTGCGCACACACATGTCACAAGGACATGTGTGTGTAACATACAACTTTGAAAGATGCACTTTAGTGCATTTTTCACAGTTTTCGCTATTTACCATGAAGTTTGATTTCACGGTAAATAGCGACCACTATCAGCGAAAACGCTAGCTATTTTACATTCATGCATTGCATTTAAGGAATCTCAATTTGAGATTCCTTAAATGCAATCGCAAATAGTGATTTATGCATTTGGGATGATGCATCCCAAATGCATAAATACCGGTCTCAGAGGGGCAGATTCTGAGAATCTGCCCCTTTGCGAACGGTATTTCGCTTGATGCATCTAGCTGCATATGTAAAAAATATAGGGACTGCGACTTCCTAATTGTGACCCATACCGAATTGCAAGTAGGACATCGCAATTCCTAATGTACAAAAACATACAAGTTCTATATTGCGATTCCTAGTGGGTCGCAAATCTATGTACTCATGAATTTTCATGAGGTAGGCCACAGTTTGCAGCCCATTAGACATTGCATCCATCACAGGGATGGTGGCCTGCTGGGTGTATCAGATGACCATGTCTGTGATTGCTTTCTAATAAAGAATTCTTTTTTTTAAGAGCTTCCTATTTTCCTGTGCCCAACTCCCCATGAGTGACCAACCCCCCACAGAGCTTTACTATACTTAAATATAATGTCACTTAAACCTTGGGTTTATTTAATTAAATTCAGCTTTTTTTAACATAAGATTAAGATAGTATTACCATACCGAACTATAACCTCAGTTTAACATTTGATTTTTTTCGAGTGTATCTCTGGAGTTTGTTGATCATCTTCACAAAACTTCCCTGCTGGCAACAGCTTTGGGACATGTGCAGCAATGGGTTGCCTGCTTTAGCTAAGCTCTGTACCCAACAACAAGCGGGCAGCCAATCCCATGCAGACTCCCACCTACATCTTTCTTACTTTCTTTTTTATTTTTTTCATGGTACTGTGTTAGGCCCATGGTAGTGCCAGACAAACATCACCTATATAGTATCACAAGATGGTGCAAGCTTCACTTACAGAAGCTTGCATGGTCCAGCAGTACCATGGAGGTGCTGCATGTGTGGTAAAAGTCCTGAGATACCCCACTGAAATGTCGCACTGGGTCCCACGGGAGTCCTGTGTTACAGGCAGCCCAATTGTTTTTTGTATTTTGGTCCCCGTGGTGGTCACTTTGGGTCTCACTCACAAGTGCCAAGGACTCAGGGTATCTATACCATTCCCCTTTATGGTATATAAAATTACTTCAAGACGCAGGGACCATAATGGTAGCCGCAGTATTTTTCTTAAAGTTGTGGCCAACTGATCAAATTGCTTGGGATCATGGCACTGGTACCGGTCTCACAGTACCATAACGTCCGATGGGGAAAAAATGCTTTCTCGGCAAATCAGATGCGCTAACTCTTCGTGTCCATCTCATGCACCTCTTTAAACACCAATATTTAAAAAACTGTTGAATGGACTTAGATCAAATAATAAAGAGCATAAAGGTCTGATTCTTTGGTAAATGTGGTGTAATTCAGTTCACCAGTTGTTTTGTATTGCTTCCCAAACTTTCTCATAGGAATTAGCAGTGGAAAACAATGTGTATGTGTGTGTGGTAAAGTATTTAGCATGTAGAGGATTGTGGGAGACTAGAATCATTGTGCATGTCCAGTTTGCCTATGAGGAAGGGGCGAGAGGCCCTGAAATAGTCAGGCAGAAGGAGATGAAGCTCGGGATAACATGCCTGTTTCTTTGTAATTAAATGATTTGGAAAATCATCTGACATGGAGTGCGCTCTCATTTGCAGGGCAATATATGGAAATATATATATATTCACTGAAAAAACCATAGGTTATAGACCATATATAGTTAGGAATTAGCATTTACAAAACCT
Source organism: Lissotriton helveticus (assembly GCF_964261635.1). Classification (NCBI taxonomy): domain Eukaryota; kingdom Metazoa; phylum Chordata; class Amphibia; order Caudata; family Salamandridae; genus Lissotriton; species Lissotriton helveticus. Next base: position 626,888,906 of record NC_136065.1, on the reverse strand, counting down.
TGAAAATTCACTAAAAAAAACATAGGTTATAGACCATATATAGTTAGGAATTAGCATTTAAAAAACCTTATTTTACTCACACAAAACCATTGAAATTCCATATATAGTTAGTTGCACTAACTATATATCGCGCACCTGCAATCCACTGCTGATCATGTCACATATTACATCATTCATGACATGGTCAGTGACATCACTGATGACATCACTGATGACAACTCAAATGACATCACTGATGACATCACTGATGACAACATCCAGTGACTGTATGTTTCTGTAAAGTTAAAATATGTCTTACATATTGAAGAATGAGTGGATGTATAAGTGTCTGGATGAAGGATTTAGTAGGTGCGTGACTGACTGTATGAGTGAGTGATTAAATGTGTCTCACTGAATGCATGGGTTAGTGACTAAACTGTCTTAATTTGTGCATCATTATGTCTGTTGTTCTGTAAACTGCTGCATGTGTTGATCATTAGCTATACGAGAGGCTATATGTGTTATTAATTGGTTGCCCAAGTATTTCTATGGGAGATTGAGTTTGTGTGGGGGTGGCTGGAAGGTGTGTGACTCTATGCATAGATGTGTGAACAGTTTATTCACTAGGTGTATGAGTTCAAGAGTGCATGTGGAAACAGCTACATGGGCAGTTGACTGTGTGCATGAGTGTATTGATGAGTGAATGGATATCTCAATGCTACATGTCATAGTAAGTACATATGTAAAACACAGTACATGTGAGAGTTGGCATATATAAATAACTGTGCATGAGAGCCACCGAATGAGTGAGTGGTTGTATCGATCATTGTGAACTTGTATCAGGGATTGTATAAGAGAGTAAATATGTGTTAGTATATGTTTCAATAAGTAAGGTGTGTTTAACTGTATAGTTGAAGAAATGGAGATGAGATTGTTTCTTTGCATGACTGACTGGGTGTGTGAGTAACTCCATGGATGAGTGGCAGTGTGTGAGTGTCTGTATACACTGAGTGTATCTAAGGTTATATTAGAGTCTGAAGAGGTTTATCGTATTAGCACAAGAATGATGTCAAATGAGATGTCATCAGTGATGTCATCAGTGATGTCATTTGAGATGTCATCAGTGATGTCATCAGTGATGTCACTGACCATTTCATGAATGATGTAATATGTGACATGATCAGCAGTGGATTGCAGGTGCGCGATATATAGTTAGTGCAACTAACTATATATGGAATTTCAATGGTTTTGTGTGAGTAAAATAAGGTTTTTTAAATGCTAATTCCTAACTATATATGGTCTATAACCTATGGTTTTTTCAGTGAATTTTCAAGGTTTTGTAAATGCTAATTCCTAACTATATATGGTCTATAACCTATGGTTTTTTCAGTGAATTTCAATGGTTTTTTAATAGCAAATATCATAAGCTGTCGAATGTCAAGTACGTGGTAAGTGAAAACATTTTCGTGTTTATGCACACTGATCTGCTTTGAATGGTGCCCCCCCCCCTCATTTCTATTAGGAGTACTCTCTCTTTGCAGATAGTGAAAGGTAGTTAACGCAGGTCTTTGCCCCCATTGTAATCCGTCGTGCCTGCTTCTCTCTCCATTTGATTGATTGTTATCCAAGTATTTACTGTTTTAGAATTAGTTCTCTTTGGTTCATTCTCTATTTACAAACAAACACAGAGTCGCAATACTCTGTTTAGTCTTTGCAGATAACGAAAAATCGTGTAAAAAAAAAAGAAAAGGAATCGAGCAAAATCAGTAGGCCACTAATGGGATCTCTTTTTGACCTCGCTAAAATAGAAACATTAGGAACAACCCCTCATGACAAATACAAAACTAGTGAGATGAACTGAACTCCACACAATGATGGCTGCAAAACAGCTCGGCTCCGCCACCCACCCCGCCCAAAATAACGATAAAGAACGGCTGCCATGATTGGTTGCGGAATGACCACGACGGAGCTACGAAATGGTGCTGCTCTCATGCTAACCCCAGCTTCAGTCTGAAACATCCAGAAACACTGTAGACTACCAATTCGATCAGTTCCGGTAGCGCCCCAATGTAACCCGGTAGAGAAGAACTAGCTCTCCCCTCTTTGACTGATGGTTCTTGTTGCCTGTCCCTTCTGTTGTCATTTAACAGAACTATTTAGCCTGCTGAAAGGGGTTGTGTTCCGACCGCTGGTTGGTGGAGACATTTTGACTATATTCTGTACCTGCGTTGTCGCGTAATGCGTCATATGACGCGCCGCGTTAGCGCATCCGGAAGTCATCCGGGGCGCGCAGCGCGTAACGTAAGCATAACAAGTCATGTGACTTGTTAATAAAACTTTTCATTGGTTCATTTTACTTTTCTTATTGTAATGATGAAAGGCTTGGTCATATGACCTAAAAATTACGCTTTTCATTACTTCCGAACATTATTTTTTCTTAAATATATGTTATAATGTTCCAGGCTAATGTACTTTCCCGGAAATTTTACAACTGTCCTGCAAGTAAAATATATTCTTTTTTCGAGAAAAAGAGCGTTTCTTCGTCCCATGACGGAGCCGTTGAGCAAAAGAGGGTCGACCTGCTGTCTTAGTCGCCGATACGCCTGAATATGAGATTCTTATCGATCACTTTATGTTGCAGGAATAGAAAACACAACAGCCCTTGACCATTTATCTTTACTGCGTTCCTTCGTATTATACCTTTTACCCTTCATGTAATTGGTCTGCTTTATTTCACTTGCCTTTTAATGATTCTAAAACAGTCACTATTATTAAAAACTTTACCAATGTATATACTACTACCATGTTTTCTTTTAAAAACCTTTATTGTGAAAATTTCATTATACAAATACGAGCCTATAACCACGTGGGCCTGCCACAGAGCAAACTGTAATCGTATATGATGAATAGACATTTACACTGTAGAGGAACGTAACGGGCGGGCCATTAGGTTGCAAGAACTAAGGTGTCTAACAGTTACGGAATCGGTGGACGTACATTTTATAATTAAAATACGACAGGGCCAGTTACAATAAAATTATCTAGATATACATTTGCAGGCAAGTACCATGGGTGACGTTAATTCGAACTTTCAACAGTACAGTAATCAATAACACATCAGAACTTAATATCAATAGGGATGTCGAAATATTCAATCAATTCTCGTCCCCGCCCGCCATGTGCTTCAAAACTGCATACGTATCTCGTGATTTCAAGGTTCTGCAACCAGTACACAACAAGGAGTTACGAGTCCCATTTATTCCGGCGCCATTTTGGGCGAGGACGGGCAGGTCCAGGATATAGTCAAAATGTCTCTACCAACCATCGACTATGATGATGTTCATATGCTGTATTTATTAGAGTAACACTCATCTGTCCACATGAAATTAATTTGCCACAATCTAAACATGTCATTTTAATCTTTCCAAAGTTCTTCTAAATATTTGGGACTGTTTCCCTTGCCTCTGAAGCTCTCAGTGCCACTTCTTTGATGAATGTACTAGCAGGTCAGGGGTTCTCCTCCAAATCTCTCTTTTATGCAGCACTATAATTAATTGGTGCCACCTCTCCATATGACGATGCATGGTATAGTTACCACAACTATATTTTTTTTCGGTTCCTCTGGAGAGTTCATCGTGGCAGATGAAGCGTGTAACGTACCGGGCATTTACCTTTTTTTGCATGTACAGGAAAGGAAAAAAAAATCGAGCGTCCGAGTTCTAAGGTGTCCCAGGGCCATTTTGGTGGACCAGGCCCAAATCCAAAGAACAGCCATCTCACAGGCTAATGGGGCGACCCACGCCGAGTTTCAGCATTGTAGGATGACCACACAAGTACAGCAACTTGCTAGACATCACCTCGGTGCCATCCGGATCTCGGCGCCCCACTGCAGATGAAGTGCCTCTCAACTATGAAACCACCACGGTGACATCCGGATCTTGGCGCGTTGTGCTGCCTTCGGCCTATTCGCACATCGGTCCGCTACTGACGCCATCTCACAGGCTAATGGGGCGACCCACGCCGAGTTTCAGCATTGTAGGATGACCACACCAGTACAGCAACTTGCTAGACATCACCTCGGTGCCATCCGGATCTCGGCGCCCCACTGCAGATGAAGTGCCTCTCAACTATGAAACCACCACGGTGACATCCGGATCTTGGCGCGTTGTGCTGCCTTCGGCCTATTCGCACATCGGTCCGCTACTGACGCCATCTCACAGGCTAATGGGGCGACCCACGCCGAGTTTCAGCATTGTAGGATGACCACACCAACTTGCTAGACATCACCTCAGTGCCATCCGAATCTTGGCATCTCAACGCCTAGTGGTATCTTCCATACAAAAAATATTGTTACGCTGCCTTTGGCCCCATTCGCACATCAGTCCGCAACTTAGACACCACCTCGGTGCCATCCGGATCTTGGCATCTCAGCGCCTTGTGGTGTCTTCAAATCAGAAAATATTGTTGCGCTGCCTTTGGCCCCATTCGCACATCGGTCCGCTACTGACGCCATCTCACAGGCCAACGGGGCGCCCCACGCCGACTTTCAACATTGTAGGATGGCCACAGAAGTGCGACAACTTACTAGACACCACCTCGGTGCCATCCGGATCTTGGCGCGTTGTGCTGCCTTCGGCCTATTCGCACATCGGTCCGCTACTGACGCAAACTCACAGGCCAACGGGGCGCCCCACGCCGACTTTCAGCATTGTAGGATGGCCACACCAGTGCTGCAACTTGCTGGACACCACCTCGGTGCCATCCGGATCTTGGCGCGTTGTATTGCCTTCGGCCTATTCGCACATCGGTCCGCTACTGACGCCGCCTCACGTGCCAACGTATTTTCTCCGCATTTTATACCCTATGCCGCATAACAGGTCATGTGACTTGTTTATAAAACTTTTCATTGGTTCATTTTACTTTTGGTTTCCGAATGATGGAAGGCTTGATCATATGACCTAAAAACAACACTTTTCATTGGATGAAAACTTTTTTTTTCCCCCAAACGATGAAAGCCCCACCTTGTTTCTGGATGTTTCAGACTAAACTGGCGTCAGCATGAGAGCACCACCATCTCGTAGCTCCGTCGTGGTCATTCCGCGAGCAATCATGGCAGCCGCTCCCCACCAGAAGCCTGCAGGAGTCGGGGCCCCCAAAACTTTTGATGAATTCTCAAGGCGGAGGGGACGCTTTCGAGAATGGGGTCCAAGACCTAGCAGACAAGCGTCCGATTTCCAAGGTGTCCCAGGGCCATTTCAGTGGACCACGCCCAAAAAGGAAAGAGCCTGCCGCCATTTTGAGAGTCCTGTGGCAGCCGCCTATCGCTGCACCGCAAGAGTGGGCGCAACTCAGCTGAATGGCGGATTTTGACACAGTGGACCAAAAGCGGACGGAATGGCAACTGAAACGGTAAAGGGGCGCCCCACTAAAACAGATGAGACTCCACCTGGAGAGGCCCGTTCACGCCGCCTCCCCCGGGGCGCTCCACGCCGTTATTCGGAGCAGCATTGTAGGATACCAAAACCAGTGCGGCAACTTACTGGACATCACCTTGGTGCCATCGTTCTGCTGCCTTGGAACTATTCGCACAACAGTTTGCTACTGATGACCCACCCCCCGCGACGCCCCACGCCGTTATTTGCTGGGTGGCAACTTACTAGACATCACTTTCGTGTCATCTAGATTTCGGCGCGTTCTGCTGCCTTGGAACTATTCGCACAACAGTTTGCTACTGATGACCCACCCCCCGCGACGCCCCACGCCGGAAATCTGGACGTTGTGCTGCGTTGGGACTATTCGCACAGCCGACCGCTACTTCGTTGTTTTTCCCTAAAAATGTTTATATGTTATTACTATTTTTGTTTTCTTGTATATATTTATAAATTATTAAAGTTTTATAATCTTACTACTTTGTCGGAGTGCTATATATTTTTAATGTGACACATAATTGTAAAAACTTTGATGTACAAAGAGTCATCCCTGGAATCTTCCGCTTCACGCTCGGTCCCCTCCCCAATCACAATACAGGATGGTTTTCAGATGATAGCAACGCTTCTGCTGTGACGGATCTCATCGAGTGTGGGCCTTGATCTACTATAACTCCTTTGAAGAGGGGTGATTCTTTACAGCTGTGGCCATAAACTACATCTGCAGGGCTAGCTGATAGCCTAGGACCGGCCTGGACAATCGGACACAGAGGAAAAGGAGTGTCAGAGGGTGCGGTAGTGAATAGGGCGAAAGGGAGGTGTCGGGCGGGCACAGGGTGTGATTCTCAGGGAAGAGCAGCGCAGATGGGGGGAGGTTTATTACCCATGCATAAGACAGAGAGCGGGGGTGACCACTGCCTGGGTGAGATGCTTGCGAGGGTGGGGAGCCATGCTAAGGATCGACAGCGTGCACAGAGTGGGTCTGGCCAAGGCATCTAAAATGGCTGCCGTGCACGACAAAAGTGTGGCATTTGAAAAAAGACAAGATGGCGCACACAATGTTTTTCAACAATTCCTGATTTCCTTCGAATCGAACGTTAACAGACGTTGGGGCATATTACCAAAGTTAAGCGATATTTATCCCTAACGATGCATTGCAAAGATTTTTTTACCGTCAGAAATTATCGCAGATAAACCTTGCTATTATCAAGGTTTATCGCAAATACGATAAAAAACGAGCGCAATGCATTAATATCGCTGAAAACTCCGCGATATTCATGCATTACCGAGCTAATGCTCTTAGCCATGTTATCCACCTCCCATTGGATAACATGGCTAAGAACTGCTCAGGGCAGCTGTTACTTTTTGGAGATATTCGCGCTTATCTCGAATATTTCCAAAAGTTGATAATAAGAGATAGCGATGTGAGCGACTGTTTCCAGTCGCTAACATCTTGGCATGCCCACTTTGCATGTCATTAGTGATAAATATCACTCACATGCAAAGTGGGACCCAAGATGGTCGCTATCTCCTACTAGCTGTCGCTAACTGGTGTTAGCAACAGCTAGGTAATACAGATATAATTTTATCTCCGCGAAGCGGAGCGCTGTTACAGATATATATCTTGTTTTTGAACGTTAATTTCTCAAAATGCACTGAAGCACATATATTGAGACATAGCAAAGGCACATCGGGCTACCAGTCCCTAATATTTTACCAAGTTTCGTGCAAATCCATTCAGCCGTTCGATTATTATTATTATTTTTTTTTTTTGCCCCGCGGGGCCCTTTTAAAACCTCCACATCAAACCTAGGGGGTCAGCGAGGATCTACTATGCCCCCTTATGGTCATTTGCCCCTTCGCTTTGGCCTCCTCTTGTCTCTCGATCCTACCGAGAGACAAGATGGCGGCCGCTACGTACTGTTTGGAATGTTTACAGACACCGGAGAGCCAATCAGCTTCGCTTCGTAAAGCTCCGTAACGCGAAAAGTACGCGAAGCGGTGCGCTGTTACAGATATATATCTTTTTTTGAACGTTAATTTCTCAAAATCCACTGAAGCACATATATTGAGACCTAGCAAAGGCACATCGGGCTACCAGTCCCTACAATTTTGCCAAGTTTCGTGCAAATCCATTCAGCCGTTCGATTATTATTATTATTATTTTTTTTTGCCCCGCGGGGCCCTTTTAAAACCTCCACATCAAACCTAGGGGGTCAGCGAGGATCTACTATGCCCCCTTATAGTTATTTCCCCCTTTGTTTTGACCTCCTCTTGTCTCTCGATCCTACCGAGAGACAAGATGGCGGCCGCTACGGACTGTTTGGAATGTTGACAGACGCCGGAGAACCAATCAGCTTCGCTTCACAAAGCTCCGTTGCGCGAAAAGTCCGCGAACCAGAGCGCTGCCCGGTCCGCTGTTACAGATATATATCTTTTTTTAAACGTTAATTTCTCAAAATCCACTGGAGCACATATATTGAGACCTACAAAAGGCACATCGGGCTACCAGTCCCTACAATTTTGCCAAGTTTCGTGCAAATCCATTCAGCCGTTCGGGCTAAAAGTGAGGCCAACCGCCCTATGGAAAACTCAATGTTAAAAACACGTTTTGGGACCCCCCTTTTTTCTCGGCCCCCACTGGACGAACCCCCCCCCAAATTTTCAAGGGCTGCTCAGAAACAAAATGTGCCATTTTCCTGAAAATTTCAGCCAATTCCGTCCACAAACGCCAAAGTTATTAGACATAGAATTTTCAAAAAACCCATAGAGAAAAAATCCTAACTATATATACCTACTGGCGACCGCCAGTAGGTAATATGTATATTTTTCTTTTCATTGAAAAAACCAAAGGGTACAGGGACATTATAGTTAGGCTGACATTTCACTCATACAAAATCAGAGAAAAAACTCACGGCCCGCAATGCACTGCTTATCACATCACATATTACATCACTCATGATGTGGTCAGGGACATCACAGATGTCACATCTCAAATGACATCACTGATGACATCATCCAGTGACTGTGAGGTTTTTTAAAATGTTTATGAGCGTTAAATATATATACTAAGGTGTATTGATGAATTAGTGGGTGGATGAGTGCTCCATAATTGATTCAGTAGGTGTGCGACTGACTGTATAAGTGAGTGATTAGGTGTCTCAGTGGATGTAAGGGTCACTGACTGGGTTGTCTGAATGTCTGTATAAGTCTGTCAGATGGTATCTAAGTGGCTGTATGGGCTGGTGAGTAGGTACGTGAGTGGGAGTATGGGTGATTAATTGATTGTCTGAGTACCTCTATGGGTGTATGAGTGTCTGCGTGGGTGGAAAAGAGAGTGTGTGAGTGTCTGCATGGATGAGTCAGTGAGTGAGTCAGTGGGTGTATGGGTTAGTGAGTGGGTGAGTCAGTGGGTATAGGGGTTAGTGAGTGTGTAAGAGAAGGGCTGTGTAAGTGACTGTATACGTGACTGAGTGTATTTATGGCTGTGTTGGTAAGTGAATGGAGGTGTCAGTGGTATGTGGGTGAGTAAGTGGATATGTGAAAGGCAGTATAGGTGAGTGTGGTGAGGTTCTGTAATTCTCGAGACTGACTCCATTTTATATTGTGCCACCATTTTGTGTTGCCCGCACGTAGGCCTGTGAAGGTAGCCTGGCGAACAAAGTGGCCTGGCCTTCTTAGTCCATGTATACATTAACTAGGTTTCTTTCTGACTCTGGAATGAACTGTAAGAAACTGACCTCTTCACCTGAAACTGACCTCGCAAAGCCAATTTCCCTGATCGATCTTTGTCTGAGATTGCCAATCAATGTTCAGGACATCGTTAACTTTTAGTTTCCTTGCATATGCCTTATCTTGTTCATCATCTGTTACTGTTTCTTTTTATGTTTCTTCATTACATGGGTTATGCTTTCAATTATAGGTTTGTCCAGCTTTTGGAGATTGAATTTGGGGCATTCCTAATGATTAACTTTTGGGTTGGGATACTGTACATGTAATCATGCCATGCCCTGTAGTGTCATCCAAATCAGATTAACCTTTGTGAACTATGTAATTATAATGTTTTGCCCATATCCGGCTAAAACCCCAAAGGCTACTCACCTGCTGACCCTCCAGATTTTCCATTTGTTTAGGAATGTAATTGGTACAACTCCCTTACATGCCTGGGGCAGGATAAAGAGTATATAAGACGTGAAGTAAGACCATTCTAGCAGACTGCCTCATTCAGTTGCTAAGGCTTCTGTGTGACGTAGTCTCATCTCATTTAAGGGTAATAAAAATGTTCTTTTATATTTCAGCTTCATGCTCAAATTCTTTATTATTGGTTTGAATGGACTAAGTATCAGTGAGACCCCTGAGAAGGAGGTCAGATTTCCTCAAATGGCGCAGCCAACGCGGGTCTCATCAGAGAAGTGGCTATCTGAGGGAGTGATCTTGTCAGAAGACAGAAATCTACTGAGGAGGACAGGACAGGGCTCTACTAAGGAGGTACTCTGTGCACGGAGGTTCTGGGGATTCGTTGTCTCTGCAGCCCAGTATATTTCTGAACTTCCTGATTTTGATCCTCCACATGATGTCACTCCTGACTGAGAACCTTTTTGGCGTGAGTATTTTAAAAAAAAAGACCGTTAGGTCATTTAGAACTTGGCAGTTAGAATTTGGATAACTATTTGTTTGGTATAGCTTTGGAATTTTGGAATTTGTGTTGGCCAACTTTGGATTTGTATAGGTTTGTATATGCGAATTGCAATTCGTGTAGACAGGTAATGAGGAGACTTTTCTCTACTTTGTATAAGATTTGAACGGTGCAACGTACGGAGAGTACCTTAAGCACTATTTTGATTATAATATTTGCATATTCTGCAGTATTTTGGCATACCTGTTTTCAAGCTCACATCAAAGAATGTGTTGCTTTTTGGAAGGTACCATAGTGTGATGTGAAATAAATTAGCCAGCTCCCCTAGAGGGAAAACCTAAAAAGGTTTAGGTATAAAAACATATTTCTTCCTTGGTGATTCTGTATCCCCAGGGAATTAAAATATGGACATAATACATACAAGGATCCTCTGTTCTGTGCAATTTTATGAATGGAGATATGCAGAGCGATTTTTGGTGCTCTGCCAGCCAAAGCTAGTGAATTGAGTGTATCTTGGCTTCTTGGAAATAAAGGTCTGTGGGGCTGTTTTTGTAGTTTTTTGGAACACTGTTGAGAAGCGCGTCTTGTAAATATGACTTACAACTAGTATTTACAAATGGTTTGGTTTAAGTACAGTCTGTGGGCTGTCCTTTGTTTCTGTCTTGAGTATTGATCTGTGGGTTAAATGTGTGTTTAAATGTCTATGTGGTTTTCCCATTAGTGCAACTTCTGTAAGTAAATAGCGATGGCGCTATTTATTAAATAAATGACTAAAAGCGCGCTGTATTGTGTGTCCTGAGTGTTTTACCCCTTTCTGTTTATGTCTGAAATGAGCTCAATGTGTGTTTGTGTTTTTTTCTTGATGTTTTCAGTCTGTTATGCAAAATGTTAGTTATTTAATATTAATCAGAATGAAATAAAAATCCAGAAATGAACCATGTGATATGCAAAAATAGCTATATGTTGCTATTTAATTTATAGAGTAAGCAATTATGCACATGTACAATGCTTTAAAGATAAAATTAAAATTCACATTCACTAGGAATAAAAAAGCCCTCAAAAACGAAATTGTGTGTTTTGCAAAAAATACACTTACAGCATTTTCCTTAGATACATTGTATTAGATATTAACAGGCAAACGCATCATCTGAATACATTGGATTTTGCTGTATTGCACACGCATTTAGAAACTTGAAATGTCTTAGTTTTAGTTTTAAATAGACAGCCACCGTGCCCACGTTTTCAACACTAAGAAACAGCTGTTGCTGCAGCTAAGCCAGCAACACGAAGCAATCAAGAATAGACAGGAATGTTTACTCAGTCAGGACTTTCCCAGTTAAACACAGGTGAACTTTTGCATTTCAGAATAGTGTTTTAAAAAGGTTACAAAAATAAGGTTCATTATTTTGTATTACAGGAAAACATTTCAATTAAGGGTTTCCTTTCTTTAAGCATTTTTTATAAGCACATTTTTGGTTCTAATATTAAAATAACAGCCCTTTTAAATAAAAGTGGTGCAAAAATTTGTCATGTTTCAAGTTAGGCTTATGTGTTTAGGCTTGTGAATGAATGCGTCTGAATATGATAGGCAAGGGATGCAGCTTGCTATTATATGTAATTATTAAAAATGGTTTTATGAAAAGAAAAATTACTAATTATGTAAAAAAAAAAATTTAGACAAGTGCTTTTAAAATCGTTTTTTAATATTTATAAAGCTTAATACTCATACTATGACCTCCTAGCATTAAAATTTAATTTAAGTTGTGTTGAACCGCAAAAATGAGAACATTTGCATATGGAATTTCACTTGGCGCAGGCGTAAAAAACTCATTTTGCTAAGGATTTACATGAGATATGTCTAATGTCCAATCTCTGCAATCTGTAAAGAACATTCTGAGGATGATTAATATGTAGCACAATTATAGGATATTTATTTTTAAGTGCCACAAATATCAAAGTCAAATTTGGGTAAATAGACTATTTAAACAGCATTTTTTTCATTTAGAGTAGCTTTTAAAGTGCCTTAGGCTTCAGTCAATGCATACATTTAGGTATGATACAAATTTGCAGGTTGTTCTCATTTGGGGTTGCTCTTAATGGCTAAGTGAGCCAATGTGCCCGGTGCAGAGGTTTGAGTTTAATATCAGGGTTGAAGGTTTTAACTCTAGCTGGACCTACTGAGACGTTCGTCCATTTAAGGTTGATGAAATGAGTACCATTTCATAGGGTGGTAACAAGCATTTGTTCTAAAGCTGGTCTGTTGTGTTCTGCAAATTATTCATAGTAGATGTTTTTGAGTCTGGGAATAGGAGTGGATTGTGGCACTTAAAGGAAGTATTATATATGGTATGTGGTTTTGGATAGGGTTGGTTATTGCAGGTTAGAAAGAGTTAGGAAGGTTTTTTTTTTCTTTGACAGCTTCAAAGTGAGGAGCCGCGGAGTTTGCGAGGCAGATTTTGACCTTAAGGTCTATCAGGTTGGGGTTAGGAGTAAGTGAAAACAGACGTTCTGCTGAGGTGTTCTTAGCTCTTGGAGGACTGTGCTAGGCTTTCATGTATGTCGACATCTGCAGCCTATTAAAGCAGGGTCTTGTCTCCGAGAAGTGCATTCCTGAGCGGCCTCGCTCAAAGCAGGTCCTAAAAGGGGGTGATACATTTGTATTTCTGTTTTTGAAAAATTATGTCCATGTAAGTTGCTTTCATGTAACAGAACAAGAAATGTTGCCTTAGTTTTAGAAGATGGTTGGTTACAGTTGATATTTTGTGTGTTATGTGAAGTGTCAGCAGTATGTTGAAGCAAGATGTGGTTTTTGTATGACTCCTTTGAAAAGAAACATTTGTGTGTTTTTCACGTTTTTGCATTTTGTCCTTCTATGAATTGTTCCTGTTGGTCCTGTGTGTCAGAAGCGACACAGTAAGTCGTATTTGGCAGCCGATCTCCACTAACTGGTGATCTGCTGTCAAAAGGAGGGTGTGTAAAGTAAAACAAAGTGTAATTTTAATTTTAAGCCTGACAAATTAAGCAGGCCCGAATATTGGGTTTTCGCTGCATGAAGTGCGTGCGTCACCGCTCATTTACATGTGCTATTGTAATTTGTCTATGCTTTTTGTGCTTGGTATACAGCACGTATATCTGATGGCTTGACATGTGTGTTTTTTATTTTATGTATGTTTTTGTTTTATGTTGCTGCTTTTTATACTATTACAAGTTCCCCTGTGTTGTGAAAGGATTTGCATGACGATGCGTATCGCTGCACAACAGTTGGGTGGATTTGCTCTGATACTAAATTTCACAGATGTGATATTTTCATGCTGTGAACAAGACAGACAACACTTCACCAGTGTATGTCAATTTGGCTATAATAGTATTGAAGAAAAATAAAAGAGATATACAGGATCAAAGTGTGTCACCTGCAGTTAGTCACGTTACTGCCCCTTCCCTCAAGGAACAGATAGCCCTAGATTTATGTTTCCTTGATTGGACCTAAGGATGACATCATAGATCTGTGACTCTTGTACAAGGTGACCTAATTTCTTTATTGCATTAGTCTGCGTCCTAAGTAGTGTATGGCTTTGTTCCTCAAAGGAAACCAGATTTCATTTTTCCCTGAAGAAGGAACTGGAACATTAGCTGCGATTACCGTATATGGTGTAGCGGCCAGCGGTAGAGTTAAAATTTGTGTACTATTTTGACTTTCATGTATCACCCATACTCTTGGTGTTGTGTCACAAACTTGACTATCACCTGAGTAATTTCTTGTTCTTCCTATAGATTTTTCTTTTGTCGCTTCTCCCCTTGATCGATGTCGCATTGTGCCTAGTTATTGGGGATTTTAGCTGTGTCCTAGTCCCATTTTCCTTTTCCGTATTCCTTTCACCAGTTAGCCCATTTATTATTATTGGTGTATTGTTCAGGTTCACACTTCCAGACTGCAGTAATGTACCAGGGACCCCCATATTATGTATAATTCCCTTTTGCATGACCAGACTGGTTTTCAAGAATTTTCTTCAGGCCTACTTTGATGTTTTCCAGTCTGACTGTCAGGGTAGTGATGGACTGGTTAACTGACTTGATACTATAGTAAGACAAGTTTTCCACCTCAATAGGAGATACCTTACGTTTATTTTTTGAACATGATAAATTCAATGCCTATTTTAATTTGGTTTTCAGTTCCCTTTTGTTCCTGCTGCTTTAATTTTTGGTGGGATCAGATGTGTTCTAATCATGGAAATACTAGGACTCTCTAGTTTTTGTCTTTTGTTTCCACATTTTGATCATTAGCCTGTATTGCATCATGCACCTAATACACCATTGTTAAAGGGAGGTATCTGTATGCCTCTGATAAGTTGTTTCATACGTTTCCCTTTTTGATATGTTCTAGATAAGAATTGTAGGAGCACATAGATTTAGTATTTCAAGAAATGTTTACCCCATTGTACAATGCTATTGTGTGTGAAGACACACATGCAGATAGAATTCCCCTGTAGCTATCTACCCTTAGATGGCAGAAGATAATAGAAAGTACCCAATTGAAAAAGCCAGAAGCACTGTCTTGGCCTTTGTATCCTATGAAAGTAACAGTGCATTCTAGAGCAATCCCATGGCGTATGGCCACTCCCTCAAAGATTGCAGGCCACCTGCTTGAAGTTACCTTGTTAAATACTAGGAATTGTTTTTTTTTACTTGGAAGAAAACTAACAACTGTGTCACATTTCCTACATCTTCCAGAGTTGAAGAATGATACCCTGCAGAACGGTGATCAAGACGAATCCTAACTCCCATCAATGATAGCTACAGATGAGAAGCGGACGTCTTGGCCCTACAGTCTCAACACCCAGAAAGTAACAAAGCTGGACAGCGATTGCCGGTGCTTCATCAACTGCATCTCCAGAGCATCGTGCTTGCTTCATTAGACGGCGTTGGACTCCAGAGAAGAAGGAGGCTTGTTCAACGCAGAACATGAGTTTCAGTGCAAAAGAGCGAAAGAGAAGGATCCCTGTTGTTTTGAGGCTTCAGTTTTCTACCTGTCATGTGCTTGTAACCTCTGACAGTGTGCAGTCCCTTGAGCCCCTTGCCTTGAGTTTCGGCCCCCCCTTTTCCTTTGCTCCAACGGAATGGCAGTGCACCGGAGGATCTACGGTTGGCAAAAGGCACTACATTTGTGGTACCCATGAAACAGCGGCCCGAGTGTCCTCTGACACTGAATAGTGAGTGTTGGAGCCTGAAAGTGTAGCTGAGCGTGAAAGTTTGTTGCTCTTTCTCGATTTATAGTACTTGGGTCTGCACGATGTGATCTGCACCCATGACCACCGAAGAGCATGGTATCTGTAGTGCCTGCCGCAGAGGAAAGATATTGGTGCACTGCCTTGAGACATTGAGACTTTCGAGTGAGCTGTGGGTGTTTGCCAGGAGGGCACTCCAACTAAGCAGTACTATTTTCATGAAGAGGCCTGAATCGAGAGGCCCAATGCCGAAGTAGACAATGGAAGCAGATTTGATGGACGATAGAAGCCTGCCAGAGAGGCTTTGAACGGACTTTGGGCACAGTTGCACAAGCGATTCCAGTACAATTGTATAAAGTAAATGTTAATTAAGTTCTCATTTGACTGAATTGCCATAGAAGAGGAAGTGGCTCCGCCTCTAGCATCCAAAAATGGTCCACCAGAAGGGAGTCTTTGTGCTACTATGTGTGTTCGGAGACCTGTCCCGAGAGAAGTAGAGAATAATAAGATGATGTTACAGCAACACCTTGACGAACTAATAAATATCGATATAGACCTAGATTCAGATTAACATGAGTCTTAGGTTATTGCCTACGTAATGGCAAAAGGAGGGCCTGAGGTTCTGTAATTCTCGAGACTGACTCCATTTTATATTGTGCCACCATTTTGTGTTGCCCTCACGGAAGCCTGTGAAGGTAGCCTGGCAAACAAAGTGGCCTGGCCTTCTTAGTCCATGTATACATTAACTAGGTTTCTTTCTGACTCTGGAATGAACTGTAAGAAACTGACCTCTTCACCTGAAACTGACCCCGCAAAGCCAATTTCCCTGATCGATCTTTGTCTGAGATTGCCAATCAATGTTCAGGACATCGTTAACTTTTACTTTCCTTGCATATGCCTTATCTTGTTCATCATTTGTTACTGTTTCTTTTTATGTTTCTTCATTACATGGGTTATGCTTTCAATTATAGGTTTGTCCGGTTTTTGGAGATTGAATTTGGGACATTCCTAATAATTAACTTTTGGGTTGGGATACTGTACATGTAATCATGCCATGCCCTGTAGTGTCATCTAAATCAGATTAACCTTTGTGAACTATGTAATTATAATGTTTTGCCCATATCCTGCTAAAACCCCAAAGGCTACTCACCTGCTGACCCTTCAGATTTTCCATTTGTTTAGGAATGTAATTGGTACAACTCCCTTACATGCCTGGGGCAGGATAAAGAGTATATAAGACGTGAAGTAAGACCATTCTAGCAGACTGCCTCATTCAGTTGCTAAGGCTTCTGTGTGACGTAGTCTCACCTCATTTAAGGTTAATAAAAATGTTCTTTATATTTCAGCTTCATACTCAAATTCTTTATTATTGGTTTGAATGGACTAAGTATCAGTGAGACCCCTGAGAAGGAGTTCAGATTTCCTCAGTGGGATTGTGATAGTGGCTGTATGGGTTAGTGAATGCGTATGAGAGGGGCTGTACGGGTGAGTGTTTGAGTATATGAGAGACTGTATGTATGAGTGAGTATGTGTTAGTATCTGTATGACTAAGTGAGTGGGTGTTTATAACTGTATAGGTGAGTAAATGTCTGTCTGATTGACTCGATAGGTGAGTGTATTTGTATTTGTATTTGTATGTGGTTTTATAGAGCGCGATTGCTGCCCGGGGGCGTCCAAGCGCTAAGGAACCAGCAGATGTTTAGGCAGAGGCAGGGTGAGTTGAGCAGGGAGTTACTGTGGGGAGTTAAAAAGAAATGTCTTGAGCTGTTTCCGGAATGAGGAGAGGTTGGAGTTAGCTCTCAGATGAAGAGGAAGGGTGTTCCACAGCTTGGAAGCGTTATGGGCAAAGGTCCTACCGCCTGATCTGGCTCTTTTTATTCTGGGTGCGGTAGCCAAAAAGGTCTGGTTTGAGCGGAGGTTTCTGCTTGGATGGTAGTGGAAGACTAGGTCACGGGTGATCATAGGGCCTGTGTCCCAGAAAGCTTGGTGAGCGATACACAGAGCTTTTAAGTGGATTCTTTGGCGGACTGGCAGCCAGTGAAGACTGGTCAAGCCAGCTCTGACAGATTGCCGGCGTGGGAGCTGGAGCAGTGTTCGGGCTGCACAGTTCTGCACTGTTTGAAGTCTCCGCAGTGTATAGTCTGGTGCAGCGAGGTGCAGGACGTTGTTGAAGTCCAGGCGGGACTGGATCAGACCCTGGATGGCCACCTGTTTAGCCTCCATGGGTAATAGATGAAGAATTTTTTTAAGCATCCTAAGAAGGCCAAAGCAGGTGGCCGAAAGTTTAGTAGCTTGTATATCAAATGACAGGGATCTGTCGAGCCACACCCCAAGACTCCTGATGTTGTCCTTGGGTGCTGGGGGGGTGCCCAGACAGGATGGCCACAGGGAATTGAGGGAGCTTGGGTCTGCGGGGCCCAGGAGCATCAGCTCCGTCTTGTCCCCGTTTAGCTTGAGTGATGAGGAGGACATCCATCTCTTTACCTCCTCAAGGCACTTGCTGAGTCCTCCGCTCATGGGCATGTTGGCCTCCTGTGCCAGTGAGACCAACAGCTGGGTGTCGTCCGCATAGGAAATTATCTTAACTCCATACGGACGAACAACCTCGGCCAGTGGCCTCATATAAATGTTAAAAAGCGCAGGGCTTAAAGAGGAGCCTTGTGGGACCCCGCACCTTAATGGTCTGCTGGTGGACACTGATTCACCATCGAATACCTGAAAGGATCTGTCTTTCAGGAAGGACTCAAACCATAGCCACGCCTTGTGCTTGACACCAACATTAGACAGACGGTTCAGCAGGATGTCATGGCTGACCGTGTCAAAGGCCGCGCTGAGGTCAAGGAGGATCACTGCCACTGATCCTCCTTGGTCCAGGATTTTTCTGGATTCCTCGGTGACCATGAGGAGGGCGGTCTCGGTTCCGTAGCCTGTCTGGGTGGGGTCTAACAGTTGGTTGGATTCTAGGAAGGTGACCAGTTGGCCGTTAATGTATTTCTCCAAGACTTTGCTCAGCCAGGGGAGTAGAGAGATTGGCCGAGTGAGTAGGTGTGTGAGTAGCTCTATGAGTGACTAAAAGTGTGTGAGTGGCTGTATGGCTGTATGAGTGGATATTTTAGTAAGTGAGCTGGTGTATGAGTGGCTGTATGGGAGACTGAGTGAATGTGTGTACACTTATGAATTAGTGAGTGGGTGTGTAAGTACTCTACCGGGTGTTTCAATGATTTTGGGAATGGTAGTGTGGAAGTTGGAGTGGGTGTATGAAAGGTTATATTGGGATGTGAGTGGGTGTGTCAAAGATTCTGTAGATGATGTCATCAGTGATGTCATTTGAGATGTCATCAGTGATGTCACTGACCATGTCATGAGTGATGAAATATGTGAGGTGATAAGCAGTGCATTGCTGGGGCACAAGTTATAGTTAGCTCAGCTAACTATAACTGCAGAATTTCTCATGTTTTGTTTGAGTGAAATGTCAGCCTAACTATAACGTCCATTTAACCTTTAGTTTTTTCATTAAATTTCTAAGGTTTTTGTAATTCTATTTCCTAACTATAACGCCAGTGTAACCTTTGTTTTTTTCAGTGAATTTCTAAGGTTATTTAAAATTCTATTTCTAAATTGTAACGTCCATTTTCTTTAAGTGAGCCTCTAAAATTTTCATATTTTCTTTATATATTAGGATATTGTATATAATATTTATGTTAAATACCACTCATTTTTAGGGCTCGCCTGGCGTTGCAGCGCGAAGCACTGCCGCCAGCGAGCCTTATTGTCGTTATGTTGCCTCCCCAAGTGGTACAGACCGGTGCACGAGCAGACTCCGGTCTGTGAACGCGCTTCTGAGACGCGCTTCCCAGAAACGGGCGAAGACTGCAGGCGCCGCCACTGGCATGACCCACAGGAAATGCCAACGTGCACGCTCACGGCGTCACGCTCCTGCCCTCCCACGTCTCTTCCCAAGGCTGTTCTGCTCCAGGCCGACTTGTTTACCTAAGGGCTCCGGCTCTCGTCTCGAGTGAACTCTGCAGACTGTGCTGGCCCCCAGCCAGTTAAAAGGTGAGTGAAAGGGAGGTGTGTACATGAATGTGTGAGGCTTCAGTGCATGCCTGCTCACGAGAAGCACACGTGTTTGCTCTTGTGGGGTGTGAGTGGGGAGCCTACATTATGATGCAGTGTGGGGTGCACTAGGAGTCGCGCTCCAAAGTGATGTATTTGCAATAGTTATTCATAAAGATATCTTAGCGTATTGCAAAACAAAACGAGTTCGCACCTCCTCCAGTGTGACTAAAGCGCCATTCAAGGAGAGGTTTCCGACCGTGCAGCAAGCATACATTCTAACACAAAAGTCAAGTCCACGCCAAGCGGTGTGTAGGGGCCTCTCTAACAGCGAATAGTAGGTAATCAAACATTTGTTGCATTCTATTTCCACCCAAAGAAGCACAACCCTGAAATCCTGTGCTGGCTCTATCATTTACCCTCAGGCGAGGAAACCCTTTTTAACGTTTAATTGCTTCGTCCGCATGTGCAAGGATTTATAACTTTGAGCAAATTTAGACCGCTGAGATTTTACAGCACTAATTTTCACATTTTCCAGGCCTGTGAACTATGCATTGCACTGAATGGTAATACATTTATTTTTGGACTGTTCTTTTAAACTCATGAGAATTATGTGGGACACAAGGTAGAATTTCAAAGTTATATGTACTCCACAAGGAACTTGTGCAGAAATACTGCCCGCCACATTGATGGAACGTTAATTACAACTCCAACTGTAAAAAATAATAGTAACATTATTGCTACTTCACCTTATTGTTTTCTGGTATGACACATACCTCTTGCATTAAATGTGTACGTGGTGCCTGTGATTTTTCTCAGATACACGCATTTATCACACATAAAAGACTTTGTGACTAAGTATGGGAGGAAGGGTCCAGGATGGAAAAGGGGAGTTGTTACTCCAGATGCCAGATTTCCACCTAGTGGCTGTTCTCCATCTCAAGCCTTTTGGACTTTCGGCCTCTGTGATTGGAGGGATGGTCAGTGGAAGTTTCCAGATTACATATTTCATTCACGTTGTCCACAGCAGTGCACAATTAGATTACATTCTGTCTTGCGGCAAGAGGCGGGGCGCAGAATGTGAAAATGGCACAAGGCATCTATTGTGGATTCCACCCCTAATGCCAGGCAGGCAGATCCGTCAGCCTAAAAGTAATCAGGACATCAGATCTGTGGATATTTGTGATCTCCAGTGCTTTAAATGGACAAGTACTGCCCGGTACCAAGATGCTGCACTTCTTTAATTTGAAAGGGAGAGTTCCCGCACTTATCAGCACTGACAAAACACTTTTAATGGAAGAGTACTAGCACTTCTCAGGAACAGGTAGTCTATGGGGTGAGTTTTGTCTCTGTATGTCTATTTAAAGCACTGCTGATGTCACAAGAAGCGTGGTGTTATGATATGATGGCCAGGGTACGAAGGGGACCTATGGAATTCACCAAAATGTCATGAATACGGGATGCAACGTCATGCTTCCGTCATACCAACTCACTGTTGGCTCCCTGCCCTCCTCTTAGCTCTCCCAAACCCTCCTGCTTGGTGCTGATGAGGTGGGAACTTGTCAAAGTGTGGAAGTTAGAAGGAACAAGTCAAGTTTATTTCAAAATTTGGAACTCCTTCGAAGTCCACGAGATTAATCATAAAACATCACAAATAAATACAGTTTTACACTAATAAATAAAATATAAGTGGCAACAAGGGAATCGTCAAAGTATGGAACAGATAACTGTAAATACGGCTTAACACCTTGCACCGGTGGTCTATCCAGGGTTAGCAGCCGCTACCCCTCGTTAACGTCAATGACTGCTTTATTTATTATACGATTATGCCAAGCTAAATAAACATAATACATTGTGAGTTTTTGCATCATGATAGTCTACACAACAAACGGTTTACTGGCACCTGGCCACCTGGTGAATCGCAATTAAGGAATCCCTTCACATTGATTCCTATGGGCCTAGAGGCCCATAGGAATTAATGGGAAGCCATTCTCATTTTGCGATTCGCAATTAAGGAATCGCAAAATGAGAATGCTATTTCAAAGGTACAGGGGGGTCCAAAGGACCACCCCTGCACCCCTGAAATGTAACTTTAAGAACATTTTTCACACACACATGCCCCAAGGGCATGTGTGTGTGTAAAATTAAACTTTGAAAAATGCACATTTGTGCATTTTTAAAAGTTTTCGCAAATTACCATGAAGGTGAACTAAGGTGAATTTACCTCTCCCTATTTGCGAATTCGCAATTTCTAAAGTGTGATGCATTGCATTTAAGAAATCTCAAAATGCGATTTCTTAAATGCAATTGCAATTTAAGAAATCGCAACATAATTGCGATTCCTTAAATTGCGAAAAAATAAAAAAACATGATGCATCCCAAAAAAGGAAATTGCATTTGCAAACGGCCGAATTTTGCGATTCGCACCAATTGCGAATGCAAGTTACCTTGATGCATGTGCCCCATAGTCCTTGCTTACGAGATGCAAGGCTGGCAATAACTGCGCCTCTATTACTGCCAGCCTTTCTTCTCGTAAGCTAAGACTAAAAGTACAAAGTGCGTGTTTACGCACCTCTTGCAGCTTTTCAAAACACATAAATAAAAGGTGAAAGTCATTTACAATGCCAATAGCTCAAACTCTCTCAAATGCGAGACCTATTGCATTGCAAATGCTTGTATTACAATGTGACTTGAGCAGCTTTAGATTTAGGCCAAACATACTAAATATCATAAGCTGGTAAGGAGCAGCATGGTCCCCGGGTGTGTGCTTATCCACCCCCACATTCCTCTCTTTGGTGCACCCTCTTACTTTCTGTTTGTTTGATTACTGTGGCTTGTTGCCCCTGTTTGGTACCTAGACATGTTTAACCCGTTGCTTGCTTGTTGTTGTTGTAGTTGAAGTAAGTGGCATTGTTTTTATCTTCTGCTTACGTCCTCAACTCCCTGTTCAGACCTCTTTATAGTGTGAAATACTAGATGATATTGGCAGTTGTAGGTACCCTAAAAGTGGCTAAGCAGGGTGATTACCCCCCTTCTCGTAGGGTGAATGAATGAAAAGTTTATTCTGTCAATTAACAAAAACTGTTACAAATGATTGAGTGTGGCTCTGTGTGTGTGTGGCTGTGTGTGTGTGTGGCTCTGAGTGTGTGTGGCTCTGTGTGTGTGTGGCTCTGTGTGTGTGTGGCTCTGTGTGTGTGTGGCTCTGTGTGTGTGGCTCTGTGTGTGTGTGTCTTTGTGTGTGTGTCTCTGTGTGTGTGTCTCTGTGTGTGTGGCTCTGTCTCTGTGTGTGTGGCTCTGTGTGTGTGTGTGTGTGTGTGTGTGTGTAGCTCTGTGTGTGTGTGTGGCTCTGTGTGTGTGTGTGGCTCTGTGTATGTGTGTGGCTCTGTGTGTGTGTGTGTGCAAATGCAATAGGGCTCGCATTTGCCAGAGATTAAGCTATTGGCATTGTAAATGAAAATGCCATTTATTTATCTGTTTTCAAAACCAACACATAAATAAAAATGTTGTCATTTACAATGCCAATAGCTCTAACTTTTGCAAAGGCGAGACCGTTGCATTGTAAATGCTTGTTTGATTTGGTATGTGTTCATTAGAAACTACATGAATGACTGGTTTTATTTTGAAGAATGTTTTGAGTCGGCACAACATTATTGCATTTACTGTGGAGAATCTGTGATTAGTAAATGTATTTCACATTCTGAAAAATACACTGAAACATTTTTTAAATACATGTCTAAGTCTAAATATTTAGTAAGATGTTGTTTTAACTTTTCTTTCTTTGATCAATTTAGGAGAAAACCACCTTTACAAAAAAAAATTAATTTGTGACTACCGATGTCATCGCTGTGCTGTCGGTAGTAACGAGGAGCACGTGGTTTGTACAAAGTGTAAAACATATATATATAGACACATTCTATGACTGCATGCATCACTGTATCACCTTGTTTCTCATTCACTGTATAAGTATTTGAGGGGTTCGGTGAGACAGTGCATCATTCTTTTAATACTTCTGTAACTTAATGCATGACTGCTTCAGTACATCTATGAGTGGGTGCATCAGTGTCACAATGGGACAGTGATTGGTTGTGTAAGTCTCTCACTCAATCTGTAAGTAGGTTCATGAGTGCCTGTGTGCATTTGTAAGTATATGACTATCTGACTGGATCTGTGGGTGGACACATGAGTGTGTAAGTGGGTGTATGAGTGGGTGAGTGAGTGGGTGCATGAGTGTCTGAGTGGGTCTGTGAGTGAGTGCATGAGTCTCTCAGTGGGTCCATGGCTGGCAGCATGTGTGTCTGAGTGGGTCTGCCAGTGTGTGAGTAGGTCTCTGAGTGTGACTGTGAGTGGGTACATGAATCTCTGAGTGTATAACTGACTGGGTGCATACATCTGAGTGGGTCTATGAGTGGCTGTGTGAGTGATTGTATGGGTGTGTGAGTGTCTGAGTGAGTCCAAGAGTGGATGTATGAGTGTCTGAGTGGATCTGTGAGGGGGTGTATGAGTGTCTCAATGGGTTTGTGAGTGAGAGCATAACTCTGGGTGGGTGAGTGAATGTGTGCATTGATGACTGTCTGAGTGGTTCTGGAACTGGGAGGGCGAGTGTCTGGGTGTCCCTGTCAGTGGATGCATAAGCCTTGACTCGGTGAGTGAGTGGGTGCATGTATATCTCAGTGAGTTTCTGAGTGGGTGTCTGAGTTTCTGAGTGTATGAGTGACTGAGTCCATAATCAGTGAGAGGGTCTGTGACTGAATCTGTGAGGGACTGTATGGGTGTGTTAATGGGTGTATGAGTGTATCTGTGAGTGGGTGTATGTGTGTCTCAGTGGGTCAGTGAGGACATATGTAAGTGTATGAGTGGGTCTGAAAGTGGGTGATGGAGTCTTTGAGTAGGTCTGTACATGAGTGCATGACTCTCGAAGTGAGTTTATGAGTGGGTGCATGAGTGCCCAGGTGGGTCTGTGAGTGGGTTTAAGAGTCTCTCAGTGGGTATGAGACTGTACACATGAGTCTATGAGTGGGTCTCTAAATAGATACATGAGTCTCTGAGTTGGTCTCCACATCGGTGCATCACTCCCTGAGTGAGTCTGTAAATGGGTGCATGAATATCTGAATGGGTATTTGAGTGGGTACATGAGTATCTGAGTGGGTATGTGACTGAATGTATGTGTGTGAGTGGGTATGTGAATGGGTGGAAAAGTGTCTGAGTGAGTTTGTGAGTGCATACATAAGTGTGTGTCAGTGACCGGTGAGTGTGTACAAATATATATATCTTTTTTTATATATTTTCACCAATATTTGCGATGACGTTGTGATATTCGCGATGCACCTGTGACTGTACATTGTTCCAGGCTGGCGATCATGGCTATGTAGCAAATATCACGTGCGAAATAAAAAATCAAGTTTGGACACATAACTTGTGTCACTAACACAACCATTTCTCAAACAAGGGGTCAGAGTATCTCCTCCCTGACCCCTTATGTGGGCTTTCACACACATTTTCAGCTCTCGGAACTGTTCCCAGATGATAGAGTGGCAGCCACAACTTTATTTATTATTTATTTATTTCAAGAGTTTTATATAGCGCTGGCTAGACCCGTAGGTATCAGAGCGCTTTACATGAGGTTTCACAAAATGTACACAATTACATTAGTTTCGATTTACAACAGTTACTAGACAAACAGTTACAGGAGCATAGAGAACGAGATAAGTGGGGTGTAGAGGGGAAGGGGGTAAGGGTAAAGGGGAGAGAGGGAGAAAAGGCAGAAAGACGAAGGAAGGTCTGCCCAAAATCCGGCTATCGGTAGCTCCCCCGGGCTTTTGCCAAAAAGCTAGGTCTCAATGGGAAATATTTAAAGAACATGGAGGGCAGAATAATGGAGCGTAGAGGGGAGGGTGAGAATGGAGGAAGGTGGAAGAGACAACAAGGAGAGACGACAAGAATTCTGTCTAAAGGCCGACTGGGTAGGTGACGACCAAGGAGGGAGTCCAAAGCCCATCTCCCCTATAGCTAAACTAGGTAGCTCCATCGGGCATCAGACAAAATAGTTCAGTCTCAAAACATTGAGAGAGGAGAGATATAAATAGAGGGAGAGACGAAAAGAAGTTTGTCTAAAGGCCGACTGGGTAGGTGACGACCAAGGAGGGAGTCCATGGCCCATCTCCCCTATAGCTAAACCAGGTAGCTCCATCGGGCATCAGACAAAATAGTTCAGTGTCAAAACATTGAGAGAGGAGAGAAGGAGATACATAACTGGAGGGAGGATGCGTGAAGAGATGACAGGAGAGATTAAAGGAAGTCTGGCTAAAGACCGACTGGGTAGGTGACGTCCAAGGAGGAAATCCTCGACCTTTCTCCCCTATAGCTAAACCAGGTAGCTCCATCGGGCATCAGACAAGATAGCTAGATCTCAAATGACAAGGGAAAATTCACAGGAAAATATGGTGGGGACTAGGGCCAGGACAAGGTGAGGTCAGAGGTCAGTAGCAGGCAAAGGGAGAGTAGTAGAGCGGGGAGGAAAGAAAGAATTACAGATGTTCTTAAAAGGGTAGGCACAGTCCTAGATAGGTAGAGTAAGTCAAAGTTCAGCAGGGGGGGACGAAGTCATCTTTACAGGCCATGATGGGGTCAGGCATCCTTGGACCCTGTTCCATATAGAAGAGTGTCGAGAGCGGCGGATCTTTGCCGGGTTGGGGGCGTCCATTAGTTGTAAGACAGGCAACAAAGAACATTCCTGGCGTCCCTGGGCACCCTGCCATGTAGGTGTGCTGGGACACAGTGGGGACCGCCATTTTGTCTCGGGTATGGGTGAGGGGAGGAGGGGGTCGCTTGCCTCACTTCTTCAGCAACCAGAGGTTTAGGGCAGAAAAGCTGGCATGTTCACTGAGGCAGTGGGAAGGTAATAACTTAGGACACTGGCAGGGCGTCTGGTCACAGACAGGAGATTGCCAGAGGATAAAATCGCCCCCCAAATTCAAGATGGGGGCTGGCACCGCCATCAACGTCCACCGCGGGTGCCATGTTAGAGTCAGGCAACCGCTGATTTGTAGTTCTTTCACAGGGTAAACTAAGTAGTGCTATCGGGCCGCGGGGGGGTCATAGCCAGCAAGGGAAGCCCTCGGCAGCGCCTCCCGCTGCTACAAGACGTCCGGAATTCACCCCGCCAAGCCTCCGCTCGCCTCACCAGTTACCTCCATGGTGCCAGGAAATGGCGGCTGCCGTGTCCTCTGCCTCCCGACACAGTCATTCCCGCGATTTCCTTGCTCAGAACAAGGCTCAGCGCCGCAACCACAGTGCGGTTCCACCACGCGGCCGAGGAGGCAGCTATCAACTCTGGGGCGGTTCGGACCCTCGAGCCCACATCGCCACAAGGCTCTCAGAAGCGGTGTGTGGGGGGAGGTGGGGTGTTCATCTCGTCTTGCCAAAGGCTCCACGCTGCACCCACGAGAGCTCGAGCACAGCGAAGGACCAGCGAAATACTCCTCCCGCGACAGGACTCGGCATTGGCTCCAGCCCAGACCTGGGACGCCTCGATTCCCTCCCGAGTCAGAGGCAAACTTCCAGGGAGCGTCCCTCTCGCAGCAGCTCTACAGGTAGATAACTCTAGTTAGCGGTGGTGTCAAACGATAGTTGCGTTGATGACGAAAATCTGTATGCAGGGGTGAAAAGTAGAAGGGTGGATGGGGGGCATAGACAGGGATATTCACAATATAGTGATCCCTTGCCCCGGAGCTTCTCTGTAGAGCTCCAGCACGGCGGCCATCTTCATCTTCAACTTTCTGTTCAGGTTGCATTTAGGGAATCAGAGCATTCCTGATGGTTGGCCCTAATTTCTCAGTCCCCACTGCACAGATCACCCCCAAACTTTCCATGACAACAGAACCTACTTTGACACTTTGGGGTCTATTAGGATGGCGGGCGGACTCCAGTCCACCCGCCACCCTAGCGGTGCTGGGACCGGCACCAAGTGATGTGGCGGTCCCGCACTCCAATTAGGATGCCACTGCCACTGTTTCGGTGGCATCCCATATATATTACATTGTGGCAAGCGGTGCTGTAAGCAGCACCCGCCACAGTGCAATATATGCATGTTGTGCATTTTCATGCACAATTTGACAGGCACCACCGGTACTTGTCACCTTGTGCATGCCAATGTTGCTCCCCCCCCCACTCCCCTGGGGGCCTGCAAAGGGCCTCCAAATAAAGCTCTTCATGCCTTTCCATGGCGGAGTCTCAGCCATGGAAAGGCATTGAAAATGCCTCATCATAATATGGATGGTGGTGCCTGCAAGGCACCGCCACCATGTTACGGACCTTTTCCGCCCAGTAGGCAATTCGGACGGCGGAAAAGCGGCAGACAGTCTTTCCGTCAGCCGCGTTACCACCGTCATGCTAATGTGGCGGGGGTAAAAGGCCGTCTGGTGGGGTGATTTGGCGGGCAGATCGCCATCTTAATAGACCCCTGCCTTTGGAAAATGTCATGAAGATTTGTCAAACCACTCAAAAGTTATAGGTAAGTCAAAAATTGTTTTTCCGATGGAAAATTGGTCCTAACTATAACTATCTACTGGCAATTGCCAGATGGTAATATACAAACACACACACTCACACAAGTATATATATATATATATATATATATATATATATATATATATATCCAGTTATATTTATAATACACTAGGGCAGCGCAGTAATGTAATGTTACATCGTAACGTTGATACAATATGGATTTATCCAGATAAAAATTTATTGTATCTAAACAATTAGTTTTGTAAAACAGCTATAATTTATGAAATTAACAATGTGTGTGCAATACACAAGCATTTAAGAAAAAACTATTCTTTTTTTTTATAAATAGCGATTATAGCATGCATTGATGTCAGGCATAGAAGAAATACTATGCACATCATGTCAATGTAGTCTTTCTACACTGCCATTTAACCTTGTGAATGCTATTGTAATGCAACCCAGGTGTGCACTTTTACCACATGTATATAAAGAAAAAAATTGCGCAGTTTAAGCTGAATGTGATCAAGGGCTGCATAGCCCGAAACGCGTCGTCGTGAGGGGTGATAAATAAAGTATTTCTTGCCTGAAAAACTTTGCTGCAGAGGCCTGAGTTTCCTTCTTCGCCAGGGGCTCTTCTGGAAGTGGTTGGAATTGTATTGAATATATATATATATATATATATATATATATATATATATATATATATATATATATATATATATATATTCACTGAAAAAACCATAGGTTTTACACCAGTTATAGTTAGCTGGAAATTTTACTCGCATAAAACCATTGAAATTCCCACGTTATAGTTAGTTGGACTCACTATAATTTGCGCGTGCAATGCACTGCAGATGACGTCACATATTACATCACTCATGACATGGTCAGTGACATCACTCATGACATCACTGATGACACCATCCAGTGAATGTGTGTCTTTCTGAAAAATAAATATTAGTGAGTAATGTTTAAATATTTAAATATATGTATTAATGTTTCACTTTGTGTATAAGTGGCTGCATGGGTTGGTGAGTAGCTACATGGGTAGGTATATGGGTTATTAGATGTTTTTTTTAATATCAATATGAGTGTCTATATGTTTGGTGGGGGGTGTTACTTAGCACATAAATGCATGAATGACTGACTCTCTGTTTGTATGTGTTTTGAATACAGCATATGTGCAGGACTGTATGGGTGGATGAGTGTGTATATGTGTGTGTTAGTGAGTGAATGACTGTCTCACTAGTGTCTTTATCAGTAACTACATATGTTTTAATCTAGTATATGTGAATATTGATGTATATAAGTGAGTATATGTGAGAGTGAGGGATTGTAAGAGTTCCTGTTTAAATTAGTATGTGTTTCTATAAGTGATTGTTTAAGAGAGTAAGTATGTGTAAGTTTCCTTAGAAGTAAAGTGGTAGTGTGTGTATAGCTGTATATGCAAATAAATGGATGTTCAATAGTTTATTTGCATGTGTGAGTAACTTTTGGATGCCTGTCAGTGTGTAACAGGATGTATAGGTGTATCACTACATATGATGAGTGAGTATATGTATGAATGACTATATAGAACTGTTGGTGAATGAGTGGATGTGTATATAGATGGTGGAATTATTGAATTGGTTGTTGTAAGTGGTATGGGTATCTGCATTTTTTTGAAAATTTTAGTTTCTATTTTTGAATATGTGTTTCAAGGGTTACATTACAGTGAAAGGAGGTCTCTCACTCTGTCACAAGGATGGTGTCATCAGTGATGTCATGAGTGATGTCACTGACCATGTCATGAGTGATGTAATATGTGACGTCATCAGCAGTGCATTGCACGCGCAAGTTATAGTGAGTCCAACTAACTATAACGTGGGAATTTCAATGGTTTTATGCGAGTAAAATTTCCAGCTAACTATAACTGGTGTAAAACCTATGGTTTTTTCAGTGAATTTAATAGGTTTTTTAAATGCTAATTCCTAACTATAACTGGTGTGAAACCTATGGTTTTTTCAGTGAATTTCAATAGTTTTTTAATAGCAAATCTTAATAGGTATAAAAAGTGAACCATTTTAAAACGAATTTTATATTGTATAAACATGTAAAAAAAAAAAAAAAAATTTTTTTATTTGTAACCCGGGGGCGCTCCCGGGGCGCGTACCGGTGAACGCACGGGTAAGCGCAATGTTAAGGCGCACTCCGGGGCGCGTACCGGGGAGCGTCCCGTTAGCGCTATTCTCGCGAACGAAAACAACATCGTGACGTTTCGCGTAACCGCGTGATGCGTCATATGACGCACAGCGTAATCGCAACCGAAACCACGCGATCGCATACGATCGCGAAACGTCGTGACGCACTTACGCTACGCACCCATGGGCGCGCCCCGGAGCGTGACTACGGGCGCGCCCCGGTGCGCGTAGCGTAAGCGCGTCGGGTCATGTGACCTGAAAATAACACTTTCTATTGGTGCAGAACAGTTTTGGTTTCCAAATGAGTATAGCCTGGGTCTTGTGACCAGCTTGGGTCTTGTGACCTGAAAATAACACTTTCTATTGGTGCAGAACAGTTTTGGTTTCCAAATGAGTAAAGCCTGGGTCCTGTGACCTGAAAATAACACTTCTGATTGGTTCAGCACAGTTTTTTTTCCAAATGATAAAAAAACCCACCTTTCTTCCTCACTCTGACTTTGTCTTTTGACTGAGGAAGACCTGTTTCATCTACAGAGACAATTCTTTTGTACTTTGAAATGGCTACTGTAGCAGCAGCTGGAGCATTTGCACCACCACCACCACCAAAACCACCAAGAGGACCACCACAACAATACATTGCTGGTGGAGAAGAGGAGGAGGAGGAAGAGGAAGAGGAGAGGGGAGCAGATGGCTGCCGGAAGAAATTACCCCATACAAGCCATATGAACACATTGTATGGGAGTTTTTTTCTCTTCCAGAGGGCAAGAAAAAAGTTAATGCGGCCAAGGTAACGTGTCGAATCTGTGGTGCAGAACTCTCAAGGGGCAATCCAAATAAAAAATATTCATTTGGGAATCATACCATGATTCGGCATATGACCCGGAAGCATCCTGCTAATTATTCTCGTGCAGAGATCAGGGAACTAGCCAGTCACCTCCCCCAGTGTTCAAGGACCAGCTCAAAAAGAAAGCAACCCAGTCAATCGGACCCAGAAACAACGGAAACGATGCCTTGCATTCAGCAACAATTTGGTACTTTTAGAATCACTTGTACTGAATGTGGCAAGATCATTGCCTATGGTGAAAAGAGCGTAAAGCTGATTGTCCTTGCTGGTCAGAATCACATTTGCCCCAAACAAAAGAAGTAATTTTTTTCGCTTTTTGTTTTTTGCTCCAGTTGAACCATTTTCAATTCCCTTTCTCTTTGTTTCTTCCCATAAAAAAATACAAAAAAATATAAAACTGTTTTGAAAAGCCAAAAAAAGTACAAAATGTTCAAAAAACATTAAAAAAAATATAAAACAACAAAAAGAATAAAAAAAAGTTCTTTTCAGAACTACCTTTCATTTATAAAATTAAACCTATATTTTTAAAGGATCTCTGTCAATTTTTTGTCCTTAGGGTACGCGTACCGGGGCGCGCCCCGCAAAAAAATAGATTTTTTTTTTTTAATGAAGCAGTTATCATGAGGGAAGGACACAAAGAGAGTTATGTTAAGAGAAAAAGAGCTACAAGATGACCACAGAGGGATTATTTATTACATAGTAAAAAATAGAGAAGGTGTAATTGGATGAAAGTGAGAAAAGTAAAATGAGTAAAGGAGCGAAAGAAAGGAAGAGAGAGGAAGAACACTAAAGTAGAGATAGTGTGAGACTGTGATTGGCTGTTAAAAGAAAAAAAAGGACAGTAAAAAATGGACAATGAGGGTAGTGGCGGAACCACGATAAATGAAGAACGATGAGGGAAAGTGAGAAAAGACCAGGTAGTATAAGTAAAGAGGGATGAAAGAGGGAGAAAAATTGAATTAGGATAACACATGGGGAGTGACAAAGAGAGCGGACAAAGAGAGTAGAGGAAACAGTACCTGAATGGACTTGAGTAAAACAGTAAAAAAAAGATAAGTAATGCAGTTTGTGTGACTTATAGGGAGTCAGTGGGTGTAGGTCGGAGTGTGGGTGTGTAAGGTGTGTCTGTGGGTGTGGTTGTGTGCAGTGTTTTGGTGTGGGTAGAGGTGAGGGTGTGTGAAATATGTGTGAGAAGTGTATGAGTGTGGGGTGTATATGTGTTCGATGTATGTGTGTGTATGGAATGTGTGTGTGTTTTTGAGGAGTGTGTGTGGGAGGTTTTTTTGTGTGTATAAGGTGTGTGTTTGGTGTGTGTGTGGGGTGTATGTTAGAGGTGTGTGTATGTGTTGGGAGGGGGATGAGGTGTATGTGTAGGAGTAAGGTAAATAATTAAGAAAAAGAGAATGAGTGAAGAAGCAAAGGAAGGGAACAGAGGGTAAGTGAAGTAAAGAATAGGGATCGAATGAAGTTGAATATGAGAGTGTAAATAGGGAAAGGGGAGTAAACATGTAGAATAAGAATAAGTGAGAGAAGCAGAGTAAAGACACAGGAGTGAGGTAGATTGAGAAAATGTTAGTGACCTTAAAGCAAAGGGTGATGACAAACTACATTTTTTAGTCATACTTACCATATAATAAATGTCAGTTTAATAATTTTTTTTACTACAGTTTGTATCTGTGAAAGAGAGAAGAAGAAATAAGTTATAATTAGTAAAATATGTATTTTAAATTAAAAGATACAAATGAAGAGGTTAAAAATCATAACACTCTATTTACAAATAGAGTTAGAGTGAAGGACACAGAAAGGGAAATAAACTAAGGTAGAAGGACAAAAAGAGAGAAAAAGAAATAGAATGAGAGCAAATACTAAGAGTAAGGCATATAGATTCACTGACACAGAGGAAGAGAAGAACAGAGAAATGAACTGAAGGGAAGAAAGATACTAAAACAATGTGAGTTAGCAAAACTAAATCAGGAAACAGTAGTAAGTAAAAAGATAATGACAGACAGAAAACAGTCTAATTAAGGATGCATTTAGAAGAATGAGGAATAGAAGATAACTGAGAGTAAGTGAAGAATAGTCATAGAGTGAAAGGATGAAGGGAGAGAGGATAATATACAACGATTGAGGGAAATGGACTGAGGAAGTTAGAAGGCAGACACACTAAGAGAAAAACTGAGTGAGGTGGA
Organism: Lissotriton helveticus; assembly: GCF_964261635.1. NCBI lineage: Eukaryota > Metazoa > Chordata > Amphibia > Caudata > Salamandridae > Lissotriton > Lissotriton helveticus. The sequence continues at coordinate 626,855,869 of NC_136065.1, read as the reverse complement.
GTACAATGAGTGAGAAAAGTAAATGAGTAAGGGAGCAAAAAAAGGAAAGAGAGGAGAAGACGACTAAAACAGTGGTACTGAGAGAAAATAATTTGGTGATGAAAGTAAAGAGAAGGACATTGAAAGAAAGAAAATCAGGGATAGTAATAGAATCAGAGTAAAAGAAATGGGATGAAGAACGATGAGAGAAGAGCAGTGAAGTTGTTCTAAAAAAATGATAGAAGGTAGATAAACACAAGTGAACATAAGTCAAGGACAGTGAGGCACTGAGGACATAGAAGTAGTGAACGAAAAATAGAGAGAAGAGGTCAAAAGTAAGGATTAAACAAAGATAAGCGAGGAAGAGTGGGTGATTTATAGTGATAGAGTGCGACAATACTGCTGAGTGACTAAAGAGGAATTACTAAAAGAGCAAAGGAGTAACATACGGAAAAGGGAAGTAAAGCAGAGAGACTGAAAGCTGAAAAGTTATGCAAGGGAGAGAGGGGATGCACACAGTTGAAATGAGAATGAGGGGTTGTCAAAGAAGTGGAGTAAAGGAACGGGGGTTACAGACAGTGAGAGAAAGACATTATAAGTGAGTAAAAAGAGCTGAAAGAGGACGGAAAAAGAAAAGTGAGTGTCAGACAATGGGAATACAATTTAATTTACACAATCCAAAGTATACAATAACTTGTACAACATGTTACATAGTTTATTTTTGCTGTTCTCAGAATATATTGAATTTCACTTAAAACAGTGAGTTCAAATTACTCATCATATGACAGCGGGAAAATAACCCACAATCTAAAAGATTGTGTTTTAAAAAAAACCTTAGATACTGACAAATCACAAATGTACACTAATCTTGGATTGACTTACTTTTCCTTGAGGCCAAATAGTATATCATGGAGGTCCTTTTCTCGTTGCAAAGTACTTTGCTGTTCACTTAAAAATCCATTTCATCGACTTTCTATAAGAAAAGCTCCAAGAACATCTGAAATATTTTCATTATTTTCATATACTCCTTTTTTTCAGTCATGACTCTTTACTCATTCCTGCACGTTTCCATTTGGCCAAATAGTGTCAGATGTATGAGTATATATGAGTACTCCTCCAGTCTTCATAGGCCAATTACCTTTACCTAAATTTTGGCTGTAAAAACACTAGGTATGAATTTATAAAGGCAAACGTTGTTTGAAAGTCAAATGAGTGTCGTTACATTGGGTCTAACCTTTAGAAGTTTTTAAATAGCATGTGTAATGCCCTGATGTTGTAGAAGGACCGTCATAAAAAATAATAGCTACAGTTGTAAAGGTTCTTCCTGATATCGATAACTGAGAAGCCACTAAATTTTTAATAGAAGTTGTCAATTTAGTTCCATCAGGTCTACATCGTTGGAACATTAAAATGACATAGTGACCATAATTTTGTAGATATAATGTGGACAGCATTGCAGACTTACATTGGATACACACCATACTGTGATCCGCTGCTTTAACTAGATTATTGAAAGGCACTGATTTGCAGTCTGGTGAAGTCAAATATATAAATCTTTCAGAGTCTATTCTAGTAGTACTTGATGAAGCACAGTTATCACAGTCATGTTGCCATTGATAAGAAAGGTTAAAAAGATTTTTTATATCTACTCCTTCATCTTGCAATACATCAAACATATACATTAAAAATTCCTGACAAACCTGCTGAATATTCTGTGAAAATTGATTTTGACCTGAACATATGTCTAGAAGATTTCTAATTTCTGAAACACTTTCTATTTTTGCTCTATCACTACTACATTTCTCTAACACATAATTCAATAAACAGCACAATGTTTGTTCCCGATTTTCGACAATCTGTTTTTGTAAATTTTGAAGAAAAAAAACAACATTAACTACTACATTAGCATAGCAGTTGACACCAGAACTGTTTTCAAACTGAAATCCAACAACATCCTCAACAGAATCCTTTTTCCTTCTCCTTACAATTAAAGTTTCATCTACTTTTTGTCTTTTTGCTACTACCTCACTGCAATTACTCTCATTTCTTCTTTTTCGGCCTACCACACATTTTTCAATCAGAGGATATTGAGGCAAATGTGGAGCATACTCTCTTCTTAACCTATTGTATTCTTTAACACAATCTAGATCAGCACAAATCTTTGTTTCATCACACTCAATCAAGTACAATCCTGATAAAGTTCTGACTCGTGATAAAGCCACATATGCCATACCCTCTTTAAACACAGAACTTCCAATGTTCACCAAAGCACTATCTACACTTAAACCTTGAGATTTATGAATTGTCACCGCATATGCCAAACAAATAAGAAACTGTTTTCAGCGAACATATAAGTCTTTCACAAGCAAAAATCTAGCTGAACAACGACAAATTTGTTCTATTTCATCAATGCCATCAAATTTAATTTTTAAAATTTCAATTCCATCTCTATTTTTGTAATTCACAAAACCAACAACATGACCCATAGCTCCATTTACCAGACCTCTTTCAACATTTAAATTCCTTCTCAAAATGACACGACAATTCAAACACACATTCAGAGTCTTTTCAAAACCAGCAGTTTTAGATATACTCTTCTCTAATGAATCCAATTTTGATTTCAAATTTTCAGACAAAATAATTGTTGCTCCCATATGCTCTATTTTATCTGTAGCTTCCAGTTTCACTATCTCTTCATTTTCTAACTGTAACATTTTGTTATTGAACATGGAACATTCTTTCAGAGTTGGCATCAAACATATGCCAGATTTCTTCTCGTTAATTTTCTTAAAAATATTCTCTGGAAGAATGTTTTCATTTGGGTACAAATTTGAAATTAATCGTCCATGTAAAGCTTCTTTCTCTTGCTCACTTAGTTTTCCGATTCTTACATCTTGTAAAATATTTGTATAATCTTCATCCTTTGCCTGCCGCATATTTTGAAGCAGTTCTGCATATTTGAAGTTTAACCATATATTAACGTTTCCAATGCTCCCTAAGCACTTCCTGGTATCTTCATGCATGAGCATTTTGAACACAGGTTGTCCTTTCACTGGAGTCAACTGCAGAAGATCTCCAAAAACAATAATATGTTTTCCTCCAAATAAGACATCATAGTCTGTTCTAAGAATTTCTTGCATTCTCAAATGCACAAAAGCAAGCATTATATTGGACACCATGCTTACTTCGTCAATGATAAGAAGTTTCATTTTCTTCAGGACTCTCGAAACTTCGGAACACGCATCTCCAGATAGCTGGTGATACTCCAATTTGTTATCATGCTCCACTGGCAGCATCAGTAAACGATGTAAAGTAATCCCTTTAATGTTATGTGCTGCCAGCCCAGTTGGAGCGGTAACAACACAAGACAGCGATGATTCAGTCCTTTTCTGCAGATAAGTTGCAATTGCTTTAATCAGAAAACTTTTTCCAGTTCCCGCTTCTCCACTCACGTACAGTTGGACAGCCTTAAATGATGTACATGAGCACTCTTTTTTCTCATGACTGAATCCATGTTCAATCTGTTCTGTGACTTCGTCATATATCTGTTTCTGCTCAAGGTTTAGTTGTTTCCCCAAATCTTCTAAGTTAACTTCATCATCTTGAGCTTGTTCCATAGCTCTTTTCACCTCATCCATGGCAGTGGCAGCTTCATTTTGGATAATTGGTCCTCCAAGTGGATCCTGACTCAATGAAGAAGAACTCTGACTGTCTTGAGAACTGTCTCTAGCAATCTCTGCAGCAATTGTGGCTTCTTGCTCTATTTCTTCGTTCAACATTTGCAGATAATTTGGAAAAACAGGACATTCTATGGTATCCTTGGTTGCATTAAAAGAATCTTCGTAACAGAGAAAATCTCCAAGTAGTTCCTCTTCTGTACGCCATGGCTTAAAGAGTTGCAAAAGAGCTAAATAGTAAAATTCCCTTTTCTCTGGATTTTCGCAACTCAATTTTCGATGATTAATCAAATGGCCTTTTTTCTGACTCACTAGACATCCTTCACACCCAATGATAGCATATATTCCATTGTTAATATCTTCTCTGATGGTTCTCTTATAAATATAGTTTTGCAGAACTTCATACAAACAAACGTTCTCAAGATGACTACTTCTATTTGGATAGTATGTATCCAACATGTTGGTCTTCAAAATATCTGTACTTTCTGGTTCTTTCTCCGCCAAATACTCTATTTCTTGTACAGATTTCAAAACTCGATTTCGTGTTGCAGCAAGACCTAGACTCACCCAAATGATGGTTCTAGATTTGGCATATAGACTTGCTGATGACAATCGATCAGAACATTCATATGCTCCAATTTCTCGATGCGACAACATCTTCAGATTGTAACTGTATAATTTCTTGCTTAGACTCTTTTCATGTGAAATGTCCTCCCACATTTCCTTCAGTTCTGTCTTTTCTTTTTTTGTGATGTAAGACGTCACATATCGAGCCTCAGCAATAGAGTTGTCAGCAACGAATTGAATATCCATGTTAGCATTCCACATGGACAAAATCACTGGGTTGTAGTCGTTGATGTACTTGGACTCTTCGTTTCTTTTTAAATTGTATGTATTTTTGGGTAAATTCATCATCACAGTATGTCGCAGAGAAGACATCAAATTATTTACTCTTCCTTTAGAAATCACTGGTCGTGGAAAGGCGAAACGACATTTTGTGTAGAACTTGTCCTTGTTTCTGAATTTTCGACGACAGTACTTTCCACAACGATGGGATTGAAAGCGTAAAACTTGTTGCCTTAAGCTGTTTTCCTCTTCAATGAAACTCATCACTGTTTCATCCGAATCTGTTCCAAATTTGGGTGCATCTTTAATCCACAACAACATATGTATGTGAGGAGCACCTCTCGCTTGATACTCCTTTCTCCAAAAGAAATCCAAAACCTCTCCAAGGGGAGGATTTTTTTTGTTGGTAATAAAAGACATCATAGCTTCAAATCTATGATTGAAATATCTGCATACATTTACTGGATCCAAAGAACACAGTTCTCCAGGTGTTTTGAATTCTATATTTTGTATATTTGCATTTGCCTCTCGTAGAAATTGAAGTAAGTCATCCCATGCATACTCGGCACAGCTAAGAGTGAGGAACCATGTAGGAGCTCCTAAGTTTCTTAGCATACATTTCAATTCCCCATGACGACGGTACTAATACTCGTTTGTACCACGCTGACATGCCATGAGATTGATTAGATGAGATTCCAAAATATTATCTTGCAGATTTACTTTCTCCATAAAGTCCCTCGCCGAAACATTTTGTAGATGTGCTCCACTTTTCAGAATATGGTTTACTGCATAAGAAAGCCCAGACAAGTCACTTTCATACAGTAGATGAAACAAATAGGGAATGCATTGACGAAACCTTGGATCTTCAGCATATAATCTTACAGTTCGATATTCAGATGCAGGAATTTGAAGTGGTCGATCGTCATATCGTCCACCTCGACCTGTTGTAAATAGCTGTGGAAAACAACGAGCTTCCAAACTTTCTTACCATACACTAACGGGACTTCCTTTTGCTGCTTTCATTTTAAACAATTCAATTGCATTCCCCATTACTTCTTTGGAATGCAAAGGATGAACAGTATAATGTTCATATATTTCTTCACTTCTAGAGACATCAACTTTTTCAATTTGGCCGACTGAACAATCACTGTCTTCATCTGCAGCTGTTTCCTCTGCTGCAACACATACATGTTTATAATACTCATTGTTTTTGACTAAATACAACGTTGCCTTTTTGACTTTCCTAACATCCACTAAATCGTGCCAGATTTTTTTACTCTTTGTCGGAACCCCATTAACTAGAATAACTAAAGGTTCCTCTTCTACTTTTTCTATACCAATTGTATCAATATTTTTTTTGAAATCTAGAGGCAAATAAACAACTCTTCCCTTTAATCCTCTCTGCAAATCTGTAGGAGGCAATTTCCCTATCTTAGGCTCCATGCGAACAATTGCCTGAAAAGGGTGGACACATTGAATCAAAATAGACTCATATGTATTTAAATCCATCACTTCAGGGGGAATGTCTACCAACTCCAGATTATTATGAACAGCTCTAGCAGGCATTCTGTTTTGATTTAATTTATCATAACAATATTTACAAATACGCTGATCAGAACGCAAATCAAAACAATTCTCCACCCACAAATAAGTTGCAAAATCCTTCCACTCATAATTATTCATCTTTTCACTTTTTACGTATAAATCAACTAATCTAGTTTGATGCTTATAATGACTTCGTCGACAACACACACAAGTAAAATGTGGCCTTTCACTTGATTTCACCTTAAACCTGGTAATTTCCTGCTCAAACTTTTCTGTACTTGAAATCTGTACATTGTCTTCCACATTACCTTGAATTGCTGTGTCAATTTCTACACTATCCTCTTTTTTATCAAAATAACAAATCTCAATTTCTTCACAAAACTTCTTCACATCTAATTCAGTTCCATGCAAAAGAGCACTGTTTAATTGTTTAAGCTTAAGTGCTGGACTTTTTGCAAAATACAACATTCTCACTAATTTCCTCATTTTGGTATGATGCACTGCTAACATCCTAAAATGATGAAAAACACTCTGACAGACTTTTCTAGAAAGACAAGCCAGTGAATTGCCTTGCAAACCTGTCTTTTCTCTCACTCTGCAAGGATCTAAGTCTTGCAACAACTTCACTTTCTGCTTTAGACTTTTCACTTTTCTTACTATATGTACGTAAGAAATTACAAAACAAATCAATTGATTCCTGTCGCACACTACAAATACGACTACACTTCCAAGTGTACACTGGACCCTTAGTACGTCTCCCTAAAACTTCATCAGTTAACACCTCTTCTGGTTCTCTAGGCACAAGTTTCTCTTTTTCAATCGGACAACCGTCTTTCACTTCATACGCTCGACCACTGGTGTCAACTGCATGCACTAAATCATTCTCCTGGAAGTAACTCTCCTCATTAAAAAATGGCTCACAACTTGAACTGTGCATCCATTCTCCAGAAAAAACTTTACAAAAATTAGTCCGATTAATTACTCTTTTCCATCTACTGTTTGATTTGAAAACATCAATTGTTTTGTTAAGTGTCCTAATTCTATTGATTATTAAAATAAATAACTTTTTCTTAACTTCAAAAGCCTGATCAATAATCTTCTCTACACTTTTTTTTTCTTATAAAAAGCAGCTCTCTGTTTACCTTTCCTAATGTTTTTTAACAAATTTAAAACCACTCTATTGCGAAACATTCATCTACGAGTGTCTCTAAACTGATTCTGCCTTCTATTCCTATACATATTATTCTCTCCTGCTCCAGTTGTAGGATTCTTTGAGGTTCTCTCCTTCCTTTTCAAATTTACTCTCTCATTTTCTTTTTCTACATGCTGTCCATTATTTTTTTTTAAAGTACATATGTTCCGAATAAAACACTTAGTTGTCTTACCAGGAGCTTGTTTCCTGTTTTTTTAAGTATTTGTTGTGGAAGAGTGCTGTAATTGCGTTGCTGTTTTTGATTTTTCTCGGTTACGTTGTTTTCTTGTCCTTTCCCTTGTGGGCATCTTTGCTTACTCTTGAAATCTTGATTTCAATCTGTGTTAAAGAAAAAGATAGCACATTATAGACCACTATTACCAAACAACAAAGCAATGACAAAAAACAAACGATCTATTCAGGGTTACAGATCAGGTGAGGATTCTCCAGGGGTACACAAAAGGTGAGGCCTGTATTGAAGAGTATAGTGGAAGACAGCTCTGTCCACAGGTACAAAGAAGATGAGACCTATGTCTAAGTCCACTGCACTCTTATACACAGGCTTCACCACCTATGCTTCCCGGGAAAGCCCTCTCTCCCACTACAGTCTTGATCATAAACCTCACCTCCTCTGTCCCTCTGGACATGTCTCACCTCATCTGCACAATCTACTTCCTAATCTCAGGTAACACAGATGACATAATTGATCCTCATTCATAAAGCCATGCATCAGTTTTGCGCTACTGAAGCGTCACTTTTTGTGACGCATTGGCATCATAAAACATGTGCCTTGTTGCACCATATTTAAAAAGTGACGCATGTAGGTAGATGCGTCATTTTTAAAACCTTTTCCACCACATTATACCTCTGTCAAGTGTAATGTACAGAGAGGGGTCATTTCTCTGCAAAAAGCCTCGTAATAATGACACAGTGAAATCTATAAAACTTCACTGCGTCACTTTTAGGAAACTGTTATGTCAAAATCTTGCACCTGCCTCACAGCACACATAAGACTGAGGAAAACGCTTTCACATGGAGCTTTCCCCATGTGAAAGGATGCATTGCTGGAGTACAAGCATTCCATTTCAATACTGAAAACTCACTATTTTACAAAATACATTTCCTCTCTCTTGCAAACAAGACTGAGGGAAACGCTTTCACATGGACCTTTCCCCATGTGATACAATTCTCACACCTAAGCAGGAGTGCAGATGAGATGAAGCCTGTCCAGGGGAGCACAAAAGGTGAAGTTTGTGTCCAAGAGTGCAGTGGACAGGACTAAACTGGAGTACTGTGCAAAAAAAAAGAACCTCATTTATGAGGCCCTGCGTCAGTTTTGCACTGCTAATGCGTCACTTTTTGTGACGCATCGGCGGCATAAAACATGTACCTCTTTGCACCATATTTAAAAAGTGACGCATGTAGGTAGATGCGTCACTTTTTAAACCTCTGCGCCACATTATACTCAAAAATGTAAAAACCATTAATTTTCCCCAAAATCGTTTTTGACATCACATTTAGGAAACACAGCTCAGGTCCCATGTACAAGCATTCCATGTCATTGCTGAAACCTCACTATTTTTCAAAATACAATTCCTCTATGCAAACAAACTCAATATGCTTCCTACACTAAGTTAACACAGGTAACATCATAGTAAAGACTCAAATTTACGCCTGTGTCTAAGAGTGCAGTCAGGGATAGGCTTCATGAAGCCTAGTCCACTGCACTCTTAGACACAAGCCTCACCACCTACGCTCCCCAGGAAAGCCCAAACATGTACCTTTTTGCGCCATATTTAAAAAGTGACGCATGTAGGTAGATGCGTCACTTTTTAAACCTCTGCGCCACATTACACTCAAAAATGTAAAACCATTAATTTTCCCCAAAATCGTTTTTGACATCACATTTAGGAAACACAGCACAGGTCCTATGTACAAGCATCTGCCTCACAGCAGGGATAAGACTGAGGCAAACGCTTTCACATGGAGCTTTCCCCATGTGATAGGATTCTGACACCTAAGCAGCAGTGCAGATGAGATGAAGACTGTCCAGGGGATCACAAAAGGTGAAGTTTGTGTCCAAGAGTGCAGTGGACAGGACTAAACTGGAGTACTGTGCAAAAAAAAAAGAACGTCATTTATGAGGTCCTGCGTCAGTTTGCACTGCGGATGCGTCACTTTTTGTGATGCATCGACGGCATAAAACATGTACCTTTTTGCGCCATATTTAAAAAGTGACCCATGTAGGTAGATGCGTCACTTTTTAAACCTCTGCGCCACATTATACTCAGAAATGTAAAAGCCATTCATTTTTGCCAAAATCGTTTTTGACATCACATTTAGGAAACACAGCACAGATCCTATGTACAAGCATTCCATATCATTACTGAAACCTCACTATTTTACAAAATACAATTCCTCTATGCAAACAAACTCAATATGCTTCCTACACTGAGTTAACACAGGTAACATCATTGTAAAGAGTCAAATTGACACCTGTGTCTAAGAGTGCAGTCGGGGATAGGCTTCATGAAGCCTAGTCCACTGCACTCTTAGACACAAGCCTCACCACCTACGCTCCCCAGGAAAGTCCAAACATGTACCTTTTTGCGCCATATTTAAAAAGTGACGCATGTAGGTAGATGCGTCACTTTTTAAAGCTCTGCGCCACATTATACTAAAAAATGTAAAAGCCATTCATTTTGCCCAAAAACGTTTTTGATATCACATTTAGGAAATACAGCACATTTCCTATGTACAAGTATTCCATGTCATTATTGAAACCTTACTATTTTACAAAATACAATTCCTCTATGCAAACAAACTTAATATCCTTCCTTCACTGAGTTAACACAGGTAACATCATTGTAAAGAGTCAAATTTATTTCTTTAAACATGCACACATTCTTTATTCTTTTAAAAAAATGTAAAAGCCATTCATTTTTCCCAAAATCGTTTTTTGACATCACATTTAAAAAACACAGCACAGTCCTATGTACAAGCATTCCATGTCACTACTAAAACTTCACTATTTTACAAAATACAATTCCTCTATGCAGTAAAAACTTTTTACCAAGCATTATCAAAAAGCATGACACAAAGCAACATTAAAAAACTACAATTTACTTCCAAATCTTCTCCATAGAGTATACAAGTCTCTATGTATATTAAATGAATCATAACTCACCTTTACAAATGCTTTAGGAGATTCACAACAGTGTCAGATACACACACCAATATTTATTTAGCAGAGCAAAAGGTATGTTCTCCAGGCACTGCAAACCTTAATGGCACAGAGAACCTCTAATTCTACACACATATTCCTCATGGTAACCAATCAAAACTCTTCCCTCTGTATTTTCAAACCAACACCCTTCCCCCCTCAGCCCTTTCTACCTGTTACCATAGCAACTCCCTCCTCACTGAGCTCTCAGGTTTAAAAGTTTATTCTACAATGTTGCAAATCACCTCAGCAAGGATGTTTGACCTGCGAATACACCAGCTTATCTGGTGCAATGTTTCTTTAAATGACTTTTTTTAAACCATTGAAATTACTTATTACACAGAACACAACCATGCACCCTAACTTTCAGTTTTCAACTATCTCAATCTACCAATCATTGCTTGTGATTCAAGAGCACTGAAAGTCTACCGTTTTTTTTGTGCAAACTCCTATTGTTCCAACTGCCATTTCTTTCCCACACTTCATCTGACTGCACCAGAATCTCCTCTCACCATGTATTCTGTATGGATTATTGGACATAGCTATATCCACTGGGCTCAAAGGTATGCAGCTACCAGAAATGTTCACAACCTTGATTTACAAAATGTGAACATTAAATGGATTGGCCAGAGAGGATTAAAATGTCACCAATTGATTCCATTGGTGAAAACCTTTTTGCATTTGCCACACCCTAACCTCATAATTCTGCACTGTGGTGGAAATGACTTAGGCACTTTGACTAGGGTAGGTCTGGAAATGCTTTTAAAGGACACCTTTGGGCAATTGATGGCACTTTTTCCTCAAACTGCCTTGGTATTTTCCAATATTTGCCAAAGACAGAAATGGAAGTGGTCCAACCAATTGTGTCCACAATTTGAGAAAGCAAGGAAACATGTGAATAAATCTGTTTCTGCTTACATGAGAGACTATGGAATGGGTTCAATATACAACAACTTGCGTTACAACATGCAAGATATCTACAGAGGAGATGGTGTGCACTTCTCAGATGTGGGGAATAGAATATTCCTCCTGAATTTAAGACTGTGCATTGGTACCTACTTGTAGGTACCTAAATCAGCCACAGGACCCAAAAGCTCTTTTCAGAGCTACCCTACCTCTGATCACTCAAAATGATTATCTTCTTCTAACTTTTTTCACTATTTTTCACCAAAGTACGCTCCCCGGTACGCTTCCCGGTTCGCGTACCGGGCGCTCCCCCCGCGAAAATTTAAAAAGATTTTTTTTTTGGTCTATATGGGCCTCCTAACACCCCCTCAGAAAACCTAGGGGGTCAGGGAGTACCTACCGTGCCCCCTTATACCCTTTTCCAACATTGTTTGTCCTCCATTTTCTGACTCAAATGTACCGAAACACAAAATGGAGGACTCCCGTAGCGCTGCTGGTACGCGTACCGGGGCACGCACCGGGAAACGCTCCCAAAAATGTTAAAAGTTAATTTACATAAAAACCACTGGAGACACTTTCTCCAAATATAGAATAGGCCATACTACATACCAGTCCCTACCATTTTCCCAAATTTGGTGGAATTCCATTGAGCCATTTGAGCTGTAGCACTGTCTAAATATCCTGAGGTAAATTACATGACTAAAACACATATGAAAGTGTTAGAATTTGCAACCAATGAAAATGTTACTTTCATTTTGTATTTTTATGTGCTGACATTTCATTGGTTATGAACATGAATATATATGAAAAATGAGAGGGAAACACGGCCATTTTGAGTACTACTACCTGAGGTACATTTATAAACGATTTTCTCTGAAAACATCAACTCCTTTCTGAAAGGTAATTTGTTAATTTTTAAGGGGAACTATGTTCTGCACTTTAAGTTAAATTGGAAAAACGTTTTCTGATAGTTTTTTACTGTCCCTCTGTTATAGTTATAGATTCAAATAGGCTTCTCTGTTATAGTTATGGATTGATTTAGGCTTCTCTAGTATATTTATGAATTTACTTAGGCTTCTTCACATGCACTTTTTTATATTTCTACTTCCTGACTGACACCATACACTGCCCAAAGATAACTTGACTGTTAAAAACTCAAAAGTACCTCTCTGAACTTAAACCCAACAGTGCCCTATCTCTACTGATATATTTATTTTTTATGCAATTTACAGCAACATAATGGAAGGAGATCAAAATAAATGTAAAATTTCATTCGAACTTGATCTTCAGGACAACCCAGAGGAAGAGAATAACGATTCAGATTTTTTGGATCAGTCTCTTGATGAAGAGTTTCTCAAATATGTGGAAGAAATGGAATCATGTAATCCAAATGAGGACATTCCCGACGACATAATGTTGGCAGTCTTATTAAATTTTGAAAAATCAGAGCAATACATTTATATTTAATAATTAAAAATTGTTCCAGACATTATTCTTTTTTATATGTAATCAATGAAATAGTACCAAAATGAATATAATATAATGTGAGACTTATAGTATACTGTGCAATTTTTTTTGTGATACATAGTAAGTTTGCTCATAGTTACTTACTTTCTCCCACTATATTATCTCCAAAGTGTATTTGACATCTGTTTTTCATCTCCTGCCTCCTTTCTCTCACAGTCTGTCTCTAATGCACGATATCACTGCCAATTTTTTATACATTTAGAAGAGATTAAATGTAATACTGGAAAACATCATAAGGGAGCAGGATAGACTACCTCTGATCCCATAGACCTTCTCAGGGTGTGCTTAAAGGATCTGTTTCTACATTCCTGACAGACTATGCTATGGATTCCATATACCACAATAACTTCTGTAACAACATACAAATTATCTACAAAGGAGACGGTCTACATTGAATTTAAAACTCTGCATTGGTACCTACATGTTGGTACTTAAATACGCCACACAACACAACAACTCTATTCGGAGCTACCCTACCTCTAAGCACTTTAAATTATTATTTTACTGTTTCACTGAGTTTTCCCCATGTGTGGAGGGGGGAGGTGTGTGTGGGGGATGTGTGGGGTGTGTCTGTGAGGTGTGTGTGTGTGTCTGGGGGGGTGAGGTGTATAGGTGTGTGTAAGTGTGTGGGGTATGTGGGTGTGGGTGGGGGTGTGGCTGTGTAAGGTGTGGGTTTGTGGGGTGTTTGGGTGTAGGTGGAGGTGTGAGTGTGTGCGGTGTGTGTGGGAGGTGTGTGTGTGTGGGAGGTATGTGTGCAAGATGTGTGTGTATGTGTGGGATGTGTGGGTGTGTCTGTGAGGTATGTGTGTGTCTGTGGAGGGGAGGGAGGTGTGTGTGTGGGATGTGTGGGGTGTGTCTGTGAGGTATCTGTGTGTGCGTGTGTGTGTGTGTTTTGGGGGGGTGAGGTGTGTGTGTGGGTGTGTGGGGTGTGTGGGTGTGGGTGTGGATGTGTAAGGTGTCGGTGTGGGGGTGTGGGGTGTTTGGGTGTGGGTGGAGGTGTGCGTGTGTGAGGTGTCTGTGGGGAGTGTGTGGGTGTGGGGGTGTGGGGTTGTGTGCATGTGGGTGTGTGTGGGACGTACTTGTAGGTACCTAAAACAGCCACAGAACCCAAAAGCTCTTTTCAGAGCTACCCTACCTCTAATCACTCAAAATGATTATTTTTCACTACTATTTACAATATTTTTCACCAAAGTACGCTCCCTGGTACGCTCCCCGGTGCGCGGCGCGTGCGCTCCCCCCGCGAAAATGGAAAAAAAAGTAAACAATTTTGGGACCCGCGGGACCCTTTTATGGCCCCCACATCAAGCCTAGGGGGTCAGGGGGGGTCTACCCTGCCCCCTTTTGGTTATTCCCCCTTTGTTTTTGCCACCTCTTGTGTCTCGATCCTACCGAGACACAAGATGGCAGCCGCTGCGGACTGTTTCGAATGTTTACAGACACCCGAGAGCCAATCAGCTTTCCGTGCGCAAGTCGCGTGGCGCGCTCGGAGCGCTCCACGGTACGCGCACCGGGGCGCGCTTACAGATATATACATGTTTTTTAACCTAAATTACTCAAAATCATCTGGAGCACATATCTTGAGACATAGCAAAGGCACATCGGGCTACCAGTCCCTACAATTTTGCCAAGTTTGGTGAAAATCCATTCAGCCGTTCGAGCTAAAAATGCGACAGACCGCCCTATGGAAATTAACATGGGGAAAACACGTTTTGGGACCCCCCTTTTATCTCAGCCCCCGCTTGACGAATCCCCCCCAAACTTTCAGGGAAGGAGCGGGGCGCCGCGAGGCAAAGTTGCTAAAACATTCAGGCAGATTCCTCAACCGGCGCCAAAGTTATTCCCAATAGAATGTTGCGATTTCCCTATGGAAATCAATCCTAACTATAACTACCTACTGGCGACCGCCAGTAGGTAATATATATATATATATATATGTATATATATATATATATATATATATTCCAATAAATATATATATATATAATTATATACATATTACCTACTGGCGGTCGCCAGTAGGTATATATAGTTAGGATTTTTTCTCTATGGTTTTTTTGAAAATTCTATGTCTAATAACTTTGGCGTTTGTGGACGGAATTGGCTGAAATTTTCAGGAAAATGGCACATTTTGTTTCTGAGCAGCCCCTGAAAATTTTGGGGGGGTTCATCAAGGGGGGGCCGAGAAAAAAGGGGGGTCCCAAAACGTGTTTTTCCTATGTTAATTTCCATAGGGCGGTTGGCCTCACTTTTAGCCCGAACGGCTGAATGGATTTGCACGAAACTTGGCAAAATTGTAGGGACTGGTAGCCCGATGTGCCTTTTGTAGGTCTCAATATATGTGCTTAAGTGGATTTTGAGAAATTAAGGTTCAAAAAAAGATATATATCTGTAACCGCGGACTGGGCAGCGCTCCGCTACGCGTACTTTTCGCGCAACGGAGCTTTGTGAAGCGAAGCTGATTGGTTCTCCGGCGTCTGTCAACATTCCAAACAGTCCGTAGCGGCCGCCATCTTGTCTCTCGGTAGGATCGAGAGACAAGGGGAGGCGAAAGCGAAGGGGCAAATGACCATAAGGGGGAATAGTAGATCCTCGCTGACCCCCTAGGTTTGATGTGGAGGTTTTAAAAGGGCCCCGCGGGGCAAAAAAAAATAATAATAATAATAATTGAACGGCTGAATGGATTTGCACGAAACTTGGCAAAATATTAGGGACTGGTAGCCCCATGTGCCTTTGCTAGGTCTCAATATATGTGCTCCAGTGGATTTTGAGAAATTAACGTTCAAAAAAAGATATATATCTGTAACAGCGCTCCGCTTTGCGTAACGGAGGTTTGCGAAGCTGATTGGTCATTCTGTCACTGGGCTATAGTTGGGCTACATCTGGCTGATATTTGGGCTACATTTGTTTTTTTGTGTGTCTGGCGGCCATCTTTGGGCTACATTGGGCTACATTGGGCTTCATTGGGCTACATTCGGCTAATTAGCAAATAGCTCATCGCAAACTAGGAATGGTAAAGAATCGCTATTTATTCCTTAAAGTTCGCTATTTAGGAAATGCAAATAATTTTGATGATACATATGGCGGTTCATCTCTAACAAGATAAGAAGCATAGGGATACATTTATGATGACTGGCGCATCACCAGGGATGTGTTAGTCATTCTGTGCCGCTGTTCCGTCACCTATGGTGTGCTGCATTTACAATGCGGCGCATCATGGGGCAAAAACAGCACAGATGCGTGATGTATCTGTGCCGTAAAGGTGGCGCATTGCTGGAGTTGTATCGCAAGTGTGATGAAGCTCCAGCAAGGGTCGGGGGTGCCCCTGTCGCAGGGTTTCTGTTCTCACACAGAACTGTGGACAGAGGATTGGAACCTCGGCGAATGCATTGCTGGAGTTGTATCGCAAGTGTGATGAAGCTCCAGCAAGGGTCGGGGGTGCCCCTGTCGCAGGGTTTCTGTTCTCACACAGAACTGTGGACAGAGGATTGGAACCTCGGCGAATTAGGGTGTCCCAAAACTCACGTTAGTAATCAAAAACTATTTAGCAAGCTAGGTACAGTGTCACATTGGATATAACAAGCTCTCAATGTTTAGACAATCCAGAATATGAACTTATAGTACCTCAGGATACGTGGAACTCATGAACAGTCGGTCGTTATAGATTTCTTAGAAACCAGAACATGGAGTTAAGAAGAACAGATGTGTATTTGAAATGTTTATTTACTAATGCCGTCTTCTCAGGCGTAGTACCTTAGATAATAAAAGTACACATATTATCAGTAGCAAAATTACCAGCATAGTTACTAGTACATAAAAAGTGAATGGTGATAGTATGTTAACATGCTGTAAATGAATAAGAGTTAGCAACACTTATAAGCAGCCGCGGGCCGTGGAGGGAGTTACGGTGAGGCAGGGAGGCGGGGAGGGGGAGAAGCAGGGTGGAGAATACAAGTACACATATTATCAGTAGCAAAATTACCAGCATAGTTACTAGTACATAAAAAGCGAATGGTGACAGTATGTTAACATGCTGTAAATGAATAAGAGTTAGCAACACTTATAAGCAGCCGCGGGCCGTGGAGGGAGTTACGGTGGGGCAGGGAGGCGGGGAGGGGGAGGGGCAAGGTAGAGAGGGCTCCACCCTGCTTCTCCCCCTCCCCGCCTTCCTGCCCCATCGTAACTCCCTCCACGGCCCGCGGCTGCTTATATCTCACCCTCCCTAATACACATATTATATTATTTGCTAAGAAGGTCTCTTTGTGTTGGTTTAGGGCGTGCCCATACTTTAGTGTCTTAGATTTGAAGGAATCACATCAGCATACACCAGCTCTCTCTTCATGTGAACCGTATCAACTGTTGTGTATGTGTGTTCGGCAAAGCAATATAAAACCCGCCTCATGCCCAGAATTGGCAGAAGTTGCACTTATGTTATGAGTATGAAGTCGTGGAGATCAGACCTCATAACAATTCTGTATCGTGTTGTTCTTGAAACTTTAGCAGTCGCTGTACAGATATATTTTAACAAGTAAAGCAGATAGTAGACCAATAACATATTATTCTCATGTAAACCACGATGAACTACTAGGTGGAAAGCTAAAGCAACAACTAAGTGTCGTGTGCAGAAGTTGCAAAAAAGGAAAAATGGCGTTTAAACCGGTAATGAGCCCATGCTAACTTAACACGGTGTAAAGATATCCAGGACCTAGATGACACCTCCTCATGATCCGGAAACGAACTGAATAAGATAATAGAAGTGCCATCTCATGAGAGCAGATTGCAAGTTTATATGTGGACGGTCCGCAAGGTAAAGCATTAAAAACTAGGAAAATTTAATGCTAAAGAAAAATAAAACAGCCAAGTACTTTATCGAGTCTTAAGCCAATAGGCAAGGTAAATAATAAAAACTTGACAAATAAGTCAATGAATTGTCAATGAAATGCTAGTACTCAGCATATCAAACATGAAAAAGGTCTATGACATAACTGTGTATGCAAAATAAGCTGCAACAGCCTCCAATAGGAAGTCACCGTCTTCATCCGAAAACAGTTCAGCCATCCAATTTAAAAGCGGAAAAGAACATACGTGCTCTCCCAGCACCGGATCCTCTATCACCATCAGAGGACAGCTCGGTGGGTTTTCAAGAAAGCTCTGTTCCAAGAAAGACTGTGCTGCCGCCAGTAAATTCCAGGGACCAAGTAGTCCATGCATCAATGCCACAGCCATAATCCTTTCGCCAGGACAAACCAACTCGTGAGTAATGATAGGAGTCATCAGCTGATTAAAGTCGACGTCAGGAGAAACCGGTCCGCAGAGACACAAATCAATGGCCCAATCGAAATCACAGGTCAGGCAGTGAAATACAGGCTGGACACAGGTGAAGTAGGAGAACCGAAAAGATAATCCATATGCCGTGCTTAATATCGCCAACGGCATTGTGCCATAATATTCTAGCATGCGATTGCGGAACAGTGTCAGCAGCTGCAGGGTCGGAGGTTGCATAGGAGGGACATCCATATTTAAAAATGTAAAAAAGCACAAGAGCGTCCGCTGGTAATGCAAGTAAAAATGCCAATCCACGAACCAGAGTGCAGAAAATACAATGAAAGGAAGAAGGGATGACTCCAAAGATTTTCTCAAATGAAGTCACGAGACCACTGGTAACAACTTTAAAAAAGTGCACCAGGGACTTTGTGGAGGATGCGTTACAGATAGTCGGAAACATGTTGCTGAAATTGAAAGGCAAATGTTAATTGAAAAAGGTTTTGCACCTCTGTATGGGTGTTCGCTATGTGAAGTACGAAAGTTTCACGGGCCGAACTCAAGGCCACCTCTCTCTGAGACAAAAGAGCTCTTATTCTTGCCATGCCGTTGAAACGTGTCTCAAGGTTGGTATTTGTGGCCAGATTGAAAACTCCCTATGTTCATGTGTGGGAGGAAATAGAACATTTCTGCAGCAAATAACCCGTTCACTTACTGTTACGATAAAAGGAATACTTTTAATTAACTCAGAACAATCTTCATTATTGAGCATCAAATAACTACCATTTTCCAACAACTTGAACGTGGGGATGATAGCAGGAACTGGCGTGCCTTGCAACACGCAAGCCATATTTGGTCGGTGTTTGTTGCATGAACCGTGTAAATGTATGTGCCTACACATTAGTGAATGATCTGGCGTCTCAGTGCATTCCTCTCCATTCAGATAAACTTCTTGATCATCTTTGAAACATCTGTATGTGTATGGAAGCGACCAGACCTCATGAAGAAAAGCACTACCTAAAGGTTCATAACGACCTATTGGTATATATTTCATACAATTTGAAAACTTATATAAAGCAAAAGGCAGCGTTATTAAACCGTGGATAAGGCATGTTGCCAAAAAACCCGCAATCCTCTGCTGATGATGTCACTGAGCATGTCATGAATGATGTAATATGTGACATCATCAGCAGTGGATTACGGGTAATGGTATCTCTAGTTTACTCCCTTATAGCTGTCTTTCTTTTAACATAAGTGTCTGTTTCCTTCCCTTATACTTACTGTTTTTGGGTCGCTTCCGGTTCGCGTACCCGCGAGCGAACTGGGAAGCGAACTAAGAGAAATAGAGGTTGGCACAGTTCCAAATATTGTACCAATTTTTTAATAACGGGGAGGTAGTTCTGAAAATAACTTTTTTTTTTATTTTTCTGAACATTTTTTTACTGTTTTTGAATTTTTCGGAACAGTTTTATATTTTTTTGGGTTTTTCTTGGAGGGGGCAATGAAAACGATTCATTGTAAAGGGCTCAACAGGAGCAACAAAACAAAAAAAAGAAGTATTTATTATTTTGGGCGTTTCGGACAAACTTGCATATGATAGTCAATAGCTCTGTTGAGCAGAGTGATGCTTCTTTCTCCGTGGGAAATGAATCCATCGCAAAATGCGCAGATGTGTTTTACATCACCAAATCTCATTTGTATATTTGGCACCATCTCCCTGCCCTCTGGTCCCGTTACTTCCGGTACAACAGATCTTCTGGCCATAATAGGGAGATTATCTAGGTCGTTCCGAAACTGTGCAGCACTGTAGTTGTTAGGATGCCACCTAGTCATATGGCGATGCATTGTGTAGTTTCCGAAACTGTATTTTTTGTCGGTCCCTCTGGACAGTCTATCTTGACATATAAGGCAAGTTACGTATCTTGCATTTACTTTTTTCTGACCTTTGGGAATTTTAAAAAATTGCCAAATGAAGTTTTCTTTCCGGTGAGACGTCCTGGGCTGCTCAGGCAAAAACTGCCTCTCTTCGTGCTCGTCCTCCTGTTCCTCTTCTTCTTCTTCTTGTTGAATTATAACTTGAGCAGGTGGTCCTCTCTTCCTTGGAGGTGGTGGAGGTGGTGGGGAAGCACCAGCTGAAGCTACTAAAGAAGCCATTGCTCAGTGATCACAAAGGGTCTTTCTCTCACAATGATGAAAGTCACAGTGAGGAAAGAAGGAGGGATTTTCATCATTTGGGAAAAACAAGAGTTCTCAACCAATCAAAAGTGTTCATTTTAGATTATATGACCTAGTCTTACATCATTAGGAAACCAAAAGTGAAATGAACCAATGAAAAGTGTTATTACCAAGTCACATGACTTGCTGTGTTTACGTTAAGCGCTTTGCAGGGCCTCCCGGTTTGCTTCCAGAAACCTGCGCTTTGCGACTCGCTTCGCGTACCAGTTCGCTAACGTAGCACGTCATATGACGTATCACGCGACAACGTGAAACGTCATGCGGACGGGAGGCGTCACGATGTTGTTTTCTAACGCGGCACTTGTGGTAAAGAAACGTTTACCGGCTCGCGGTCTATTTCGCGGCATCAAGGTCAGCTAACGGGAAGCTTCCCGATTCGCGAAGCGGGAACGAAGAAAAAAATATATTTAAAAAAAAAATTATTCATAAACATATAAAATATATTTTTGGATTTAAAGAAGAATACATTTTACAGCTACAGATATTAGCTGTTAAAAAACCAATGAAATTCACTGAAAAAACCATAGGTTATAGACCATATATAGTTAGGAATTAGCATTTACAAAACCTTGAAAATTCACTGAAAAAACCATAGGTTATAGACCATATATAGTTAGGAATTAGCATTTAAAAAACCTTATTTTACTCACACAAAACCATTGAAATTCCATATATAGTTAGTTGCACTAACTATATATCGCGCACCCGCAATCCACTGCTGATGATGTCACATATTACATCATTCATGACATGGTCAGTGACATCACTGATGACATCACTGATGACAACATCCAGTGATTATGTGTTTCTGTAAAGTTTAAATATGTTTTACATATTGAAGAATGAGTGGATGTATAAGTGTCTGAATGAAGGTTTTAGTAGGTGCGTGATTGACTGTATGAGTGAGTGATTAAATGCGTCTTACTGAGTGCACGGGTTAGTGACTAAACTGTCTGAAAGTGTGCATCAGTATGTCTGTTGTTGTGCAAGCTGCTGCATGTGTTGATCAGTAGCTATATAAGTAGCTATATGGGTTATTGATTGGTTGCACAAGTATTTGTATGGGAGACTGAGTGTGTGTATGGCTGGCTGGGAGGTGTGTGACTCTGTGCAGATCAATGTGTACTTGTATCAGTGATTCTATAAGAGAGTAACTATGTGTTAGTATATGTTTCAAAAATGTAAGGTGTTCTGTGTTTAACTGTATAGATGAGAAAATGGAAGTGTGATTGATTCTTTTCAGGACTGACTAGGTGTGTGAGTAACTCCATGGATGAGTGGCAGAGTGTGAGTGTCTGTATAGGTGTATGAGTGCATATGATAGTGTTGTAAAGATGAGTGATTGTATGTATGAATGATTGTATGAAGTGAATGTGTGTGTAGACATAGGAATCAGTGAGTGCGTATGTAGTAACTAGTATTGGTGTGTCAATGGTTTCAAAAATGATACTCTCTATTTAACACTGGGTGTAACGGAGGTTATATTACAGTGTGAGGAGATGCATTGTATTATCACATGAATGATATCATCAGTGATGTGATCATTGATGTCAAGTGAGATGTCATCAGTGATGTCATTTGAGATGTCATCAGTGATGTCATCAGTGATGTCACTGACCATGTCATGAATGATGTAATATGTGACATCATCAGCAGTGGATTGCGGGTGCGCGATATATAGTTAGTGCAACTAACTATATATGGAATTTCAATGGTTTTGTGTGAGTAAAATAAGGTTTTTTAAATGCTAATTCCTAACTATATATGGTCTATAACCTATGGTTTTTTCAGTGAATTTTCAAGGTTTTGTAAATGCTAATTCCTAACTATATATGGTCTATAACCTATGGTTTTTTCAGTGAATATTATATATATATATATATATATATATACAGAAGAACTCGAACCAATACTCCAGAAATCCCCCAATATTCAGGACACCACCAGAGAAGGAAGCGAGAGCCTACCCAACTTGCAGGTGAAAAAATATTTATTGGATTTTTTTCGCCACCAGCATAACGTTTCGGCCTGCCCAGAGGCCTTGATCACACAACGCTAGCAAGGGAGCAGTCGATTTTTCAAGTGCTAAGTGCTCAAAAATATGTTAGGTGATTGGTTCAACAACAAAGTCCGACTTGATAGACATAGAAAACATTTTATCTCTCCCATCGGGTGTAAAAGTATTTAGAATACACAATGAGAACAAAGACCATAGCAAGTATAAATAAATAAATAAATACAATACTTGCGACAAAAAAGCTTACATAATGAATAAAGCCTAATTTCATCAAAATGACATAAAAGAATGCCTGCTGCTCGGTCAGAGAAATCAATTACACCACATTCTCTTGTTATATGGTTGATAAAACCTCCTCGTATAATATAACCCAAGTGGGTTAATTCATGGTTTTAATCCCGACATGAAGGAAGAATTTTTGCATAATCATGCGGTCATCATAATATAAACACTACGTAATATTAGTGCAAGGTGCTGTGCAAAATGTGCGCTGAAGTATAAAAGAGTCAATTCTTTTATAAAAAACTGTCTAAAACCAGATAAAGTAGTATTAAAAAAAGGAACCACTGTACTGTGCTGAGAGAAAAGAGGCCAGAAACTCTAAATTTCCCACAAATTTAATATGAGTATGCAGTAATGGGGAAGTGAGTCATAGAGCCTTCAGGACAAAATTAGGAGTTGTGAGCTGGACAATAACTGGTAACTATAAACAGGTATAAAAATCCTCACTGGCCTTAAGGCCAGAGGGAGTTTTGCTGTTGAGTTCCACATTGTATCTTGTCTCAAGGGCTCGTAAAATAGCCTCACGGTTTCCACCCCTCCTCAATGGTGGAACCACATCTATGACAAAGTACTGCAACAATTGACTTTGATTTTCATGAGGATCTTTAAAATGGCATGCTACTGGGTAAGCGGTGTCCCCGGTGTTAATGGCCTTTATGTGCTTGAGTATCCGTTTGTGAACCTGCAGCTTGGTGCTCCCCACATACCGCAGGCCACATGGAAACTCCAGCACATACACCGCGAACTCAGTTTTGCACGTCAACTGTTTGTGGATAACACGAGGGATATCTGAGAAAGGTGTAATGTATTGAGCCTTATTCACCCCGTGTTTGCAGGCCTTACAGACAAACACATTTTCTGAAGCCCTTACTAGCCTTGAGCCATGAGTTGTTGGTTAACACTTCAGGACTAGATTTCACCAAATCATCACTCATAGAGCGCGCTTTCCTGAACGAAATCTCAGGTTTAGCTGACATGAAATTGCCAATCACTGGATCACTTGAAATCAGATTCCAGTTTTTGGAAACAATTTTCTGGAGAGCTTGGTGTTGCCACTTGTACATAAATACCAGTCTTACCGGTGAAATAGAATTGGCTTGTTCGCTTTTTTAGATTTTTTGTGTAGCAGAACTTCTTTCCTTGAAATGGAGTTAACCTTCTGTATCGCCGCATCTACTGCGCTCTTGGTATAACCCCCTAGCCAAAAAACGTGCCTTGCTCTCCTCCTGAGCTATCCTACACTGGCCCTCCGTGCTGCAAATACGTCTGATTCGCAGCATTTCCCCGTAGGATGTGACTCTTGGCGTGCAACATGGTGTTGCCTGCTGTGGATTTCCTGTATAACACAGTTTCCAGTTTATTGTTTTGAACCACTACCTCCACATCTAGAAAGCAGATTCTCGCCTGACAGATAGTGGAGGGGAAATTGAGATTGAAGGCATTCAGCTTCAAACGGTCAATGAAATCACTCGCCTGTAATTTGATACCCCGCCATATTAAAAAGATATAATCAATATAGCGGTACCAATGTACCACATGCTCAACAACTACATCATGGTTGTTTGCATAACTGGGAGAGAAGCAGGCTCCCATGGCTACACCCCTGACTTGTTGGAAATGTTGATTGTTAAACAAGAAAAAGTTGTTTTGGAGACAAAAGGAGATCATGCTGATTAACATCGTATTATGCTCATATAGATGAATCGCTCTATTACCCAGATAAAACTTTACAGCGCTCAAACTGTCCATGTGTGAAATACTAGTTTAGAGAGCTGAAACATCTAAAGTGATCAACCAACAATCAGAGTCTCAATGTACATTTTCCAATTGTCTAAGGAAATCCCCAGAGTCTTGTACATACGATGGCAAGGTTTTCACAAAATCCTGGAGGAAAAAGTCAATGTACAAGGTCACATTTTCCAACAACCCATTCCTGGCCGAAATAATGGGCCTGCCTAGGGGATTTGTAAGATTCTGGTGAACCTTAGGGATCAAGTAAAAAACAGGCATAACCGGGCGGTCTTTCTTAAAAAACTTGAACTTGTCCAGGCTTAGAAGGCCAGCACTTCTCCAACCTGTCAGAAGTGTGTAATATTCTGCTTGAACTTGTCTGACAGTAGATATGTCACACCGTTTGTAACATAAGGTATCATTTAGTTGGAGGTAAGCCTCTTCCAAATAGAGGGAATGGGGCCACAAAACTACATTTCCGCCTGTGTCGGCCTGGCGAATAATTATGGTATTGTCAGCTTGCAATTTCTTTACCAACCTGTTGTAATTATGATTGTGAGCCCCATGTCGGATTTTTTCTTTCAAAGTTGATACATGAAGTTTCTTGATCTCTGCTGTTATTAAATCATGAAAAATGTCTATGTTGTCATACAACATTAGAGGGGTAAAAGTTGATTTAGGTTTAAAATCTGTATGACCAGCTGTGTCCAACAACAGACATTGCTCCGGAGTTCCTGTGACCGGGGCTTCATTGCGTAATGATAACAAATCCTGGAGTAAACCAGAGTCTTTGGCCGCCAGTCCTGGTGATGGAGATGTTAAAGCTACCACATGTGTTTTGGGTTGATATTTACTGCTCAAGAAATGTTTTTCCAACTTCAATTTGCTCGTGTATTTAAATACATCAATTATTGTGTTGGCATAATTGAAGTTACTCGCAGGACTGTATGTTAAACCAAGTGACAAACTATTGATATCATCGTTGGTGAGAGCAATGGGGGTCAAGTGTATAACAGAAGGATTACCAATGGTTACAGTGCTCATATCTTGGGTTGTAGTTAGTTGTGTTGGTTCCACCTCTTCTTGGGGTAAAACTTCTTTTGGGGTTTTTCTGAGACGGCCCGCTTTTCTTCGTTGCTGCCGCTTTTTGTTGTGTCTTTTTTGCGGCTTGATTGGGTTTGTGTGGTCGTAAGGTTTCTCGCCTGTCCTGGCGCAGGCAGTCGACCTCCTGCGCTAAGGAAAACCTTGTAAACCCCAACCGTGGATCAAATCTCGCTGTATCTGTGTCCGATCCACTATCAGGCACTGAACTCACATCAGAAGCAGAAGCAGAGGATGTTAGACCTGAGGGTGGCACATTACTTGACCCAGTCGAGGACAATATATATATATGTATATATATATTACCTACTGACAGTTGCTAGTAGTTAGTTATAGTTAGGACCTTGTTTATATAGGAAAACCGTTTTTTCATTTGCCAATATCTTTGGCGTTGTTTGATGAATCTTCACGAAATTTTCAAAACTAATAACCACTCACTTCAGTTGCTGTGCTGAAAGTTTCAGGAGTTATTCGTCAAGCGGGGACTGAGAAAATGGGGGTCCCAAAACCTTTTTTCTCCATGTTAATTTCCTTAGGAAACTTTAGACAAGGCTATAGCCCGAACTGCTGAACGGAATTACACCAAATTTTGCAAGAAACGTAGCTCTGGGTTCAGAAAGAACTCTTTTTGTTAAATGGTGTAAATCCATTCAGTAGTTCCTGAGAAATGTAAAGATTTCTCAGGCATAAAAATGTGGCCGTGGTGGATCCGCGAACCCTCCCAATCTCGTTCCTGAGATCTGATTAGTTGTCAAACCAGGAAATGTTGGCAGCCATCTTGTAACTCGGTTGAACAGAGTCACAAGAAAAAAGGTTGAAAAACAAGG
The DNA here is from genome assembly GCF_964261635.1 of Lissotriton helveticus. Lineage (NCBI taxonomy): Eukaryota > Metazoa > Chordata > Amphibia > Caudata > Salamandridae > Lissotriton > Lissotriton helveticus. The sequence goes on along the minus strand of NC_136065.1, from coordinate 626,829,522 downwards.
AAAGGGATGTGTGAATCGAGCTGAAATTGTTTTAAAAAACGAAGCGGGGGCTCCATGCCTCATTATATTTAGACTGCGGGTGGGCCAGGTCCATGGGGCAATAAAAAAAGTGAGGCCACCTCCCTGGGGCTATATGTTAAAAAATGCATGGGGGTGCTCCAGTCCCCCCGCAGCCCCAGGGATCATCACCTCCCCAGAGCTATGTTTACAATTATGCATGGGGGGCTCCTGCTCTCCCATGCAGCCCCAGGGACCAACTTCTCCCTGGGGCTATTTCAAAGATGGGAGGGGGGCTACGCAGCCCCCCTCCTGGAGCCATAAATGGTCCTGGGGACTATCACCCCCCTCCCTGGGCCGGCTCCAGCAATGTCCCGGGGTGCCTACCCCCGGGACATTGCAGTTTAATATGTCTTGGCGGGAACACTGGTGCCTTGAGGCTCCCCCATGGTTCCAAATGTTCTGGCCAAGCCCAGGGGAATGGGGTCCCAGGGGCCAAAAATGTCTCGGGAGGAGGGCCTCCCTTTAAAAACTAATGGCTAGGCCCCAGGTAATGGGGTCCCTGGGCCAAAAAGGGTATAAGGAAAGGGGAACCACACAGCCCCCTTCCTAAAATACCAAGAAAAAGGAAGACAGCAACTCACGGAGGCTCTGCCCCCTTTCTCCACTACTCTGCAAACGCACCTCCTGGTGTGCTCCTGGTTAGTAAATGAAGTGCCCTTCACTTCTGAGGATCCTTAGCAGCCAACAAGCCCACATGTTACCCCGCTGAGAGGTTGTCGGAAGGTACGCCCCTTTTTACAGCACTCTGCAAATGCGCCTCTTGGCTGCTGGAGTGATGAGGTCCCCTTGTGTCCTTAGGACCTCAGGATTGAAGTAGACTTCATCCTCCAAGCAGCAGTGTGCCAGGAGGTGCATTTGCAGAGTGGTGGAGAACGGGGGCATGGCCACTGACCACCTCTCAGCAATCACACTGTGTGGGGCTTACTGGAGGTAATAGGTCATCTAGTTGACCCCTATGGACTCTCGGCAGTGAAGGGAACTTCATCTCCCAACCGAGAGGGCACCAGGAGGTGAGTTTGCAGAGTGGTGGAGAAAGGGGGCGTGGTCTGCTATCAGAACTCCGCAATCCTGCTGCTTGGGACTTACTGGAGGTCATATGAGGAGTAGTTGGCCCTGAAGGACGTCCTTGGGGGCCTACTACTCCTCCTATTACCTCCAGTAGGCCACACACAGCAGGATTGCTGAGAAGCTGACAGAGGCCACCTCCCCTTTTTTCACCACTCTGCAAATGTGCCTCCCGGTGCACTACTAATTGGGGGTAAAGTCTCCTTGGCTCCAGAGGGACCTTGGGGGTCAAGAAGCCCTCCTGGTACCTCCTGTAAGTGCTACTCATTAGATTCCAGAAGAGCTGGTCTGATGCCCTGCCCCTTTCTCAACCACGCTGAAAACGAGACTGCTAGTTAATAAACCTTTGAAAGTCACAAAAAAATACAAAGGATACAGGGACATTCTAGTTAGCAAATAGAATTCAAAAACCTTAAAAATTCACTAAAATAACAACGGTTACAGGGACGGTATAGTTAGCAAACAGAATTTTTTAAAAACCTTCGAAATTCACAAAAAAACCAAAGGTTACAGGGACGGTATAGTTAGCAAATAAAATTTAAAAAAACGTTAAAAATTCACCAAAAAAAACCAAAGGTTACAATGATGTTATAGTTAGCAAATATAATTTAAAAAATCGTAGAAATTCACACAAAAACAAAGGTTACAGGGACGTTATAGTTAGGGTCAGATTTTACTCATACAAAACCGGAGATGTTTAACTATTTTAGTTAGCTGAGTTAACTATAACTCCGCCCCCACAATGCACTGCTTATGACCTCACATATTACATCATCATGACATGGTCAGTGACATCACTGATGTCATCACTGATGACATCTCAAATGACATCAATGATGCCATCAGTGATGACATCATCCACAGCATCTCTGGTGCACCCACTCACACTCCTCAAGAATCTTTTATACACCCAATGCCACTCCTACACATCCGTTCACAAACTCATTCAAAGAGCCATACCTGTATTTACACACCCACTCACTGATTCATTGATCTACACACACATCCATTAGCTCACCCATACTGCCACTCACAGACCAATCACTCACTAATACAGCCATTGACATATCCACTCATACAGGCATTCATACATTGAGTGAGTCACCCATAGAACTACTCACACACCTAGACACTCACCCATATAGTCAATCACACACCCATTTACTCACTCAAACAGTTACACACCCAACCACTTACTTATGCATACAAATAGTAACACATACTCACTCAGCTATACAGTCACTGAAAGAAGCATGCACTCATCCATATAGCCACTCTCACATTCACTCACTCATGCAGACAGTCACCCATATACCCCGTCACTCACGTATGCTGACTTTCACATACCCAGTTACTCACCCATACTGACACATGCACTCAATCACCCACACACGTATACTGACTTTCACATACCCAGATACTTACCCATACTGACACATGCACTCAATCACGGACACAGCCGTACAGACACTCACTCACCCATACAACTTCTCACACATGCACATAGTACCCCCTAAAGCCACTGACTCACCAATTCAGTCATCCATACAGACAGTCACATTCCTCCTCACCTACACACACAGACACTCAGACAACTACAGAGGTAGTCAGACAACCAATCAATCACCCATATAGCCATTCATGTACCCACTAACACACTCATACACCCACTTACACATCAACTGACAGACAGATACACACATTCACACAACCAGTCACTCATTTATACATTCACGGAGGCACCTAATCACTCACTTATACAGTCAGTCACGCACCCATTGAGTCATCCATACAGTTACTCGTACGCCCACTAATTCACCAATAAACATTGGTGTATGTATATTTAACACTCATAAACCTTTTTAAAACACTCACAGTTACTGGATGATGTCATCAGTGATGTTATCAGTGATGTCATCAGTGACGTCATCAGTGGTTTCACTGTCAATGCCATGAGTGATGTAATATGTGAGGTCATAAGCAGTGCATTGGGGGGACACAAGTTATAGTTAACTCAGCTAGCTATAACAGCTGCATTTCTCTGGTTTTGTATGAGTTAAATCTGACCCTAACTATAATGTCCCTGTAACCTTTGGGTTTTTAGTGAATTTCTAAGGGTTTTAAACTTCTATTTGCTAACTATAACGTCAGTGTAATCTTGTTTTTTTTTATTACTAAGGTTTTAAAAATTGTGTTTGCTAACTATTACGTCCCTGTAACCTTTGGTTTTTAGTTAATAAATATATATATATATATATATATATATATATATATATATTACCTACTGGCGGTCGCCAGTAGGTAGTTATAGTTAGGACCTAGTTTCCATAGGAAATCCTCAACATTCTATTTGGATTAACTTTGGCTCTGGTGGATGAATCTTTGCGAATTTCTCAAAGAAGATGGCTCGGTCCGCTGCGCTCCTTCCCGGAAAGTTTGGGGGGGATTGGTGAAGCGGGGGCTGAGATAAAAGGGGGGTCCCAAAACGTGTTTTCTCCATGTTATTTTCCACAGGACGTTTAGACATGGCTACAGGTCGAACGGCTGAATGGGTTTATAAGAAATTTGGCAAAACTGTAGAGTCCGGCTCGCAGATTACGCTTATTTTGGAATGGTGTAAATCCGTTCAGTAGTTGCTGAGAAAATTAAAGTTAAAGTCAATTATATATCTGTAAGCGCGCACGGGTGCGCGCACTCAAGCGGCTGCGCGCGAGCGGAATTGTTTTTTTGCTGCGAGTAAATATATTGTTCATTTGAAAGCGTTGGAACATGGAAAGGGGAGAAGGTAGAGATTGTTTTGCTGCGTAGGTTTTCTCAGGGTGTGCAGTAAGGTCCTTAAAGGCGAAAATATATATATATTTTTTTTGAAAAAAGTTGCGGGGTGCGCGCACTCGGGCGCGCACACTTATTTAGAAGAGTGTGAAAATGGAGATAAATCAGAAGTTTGAGTGCTTTGATATAAGGTGGCTCTGAAAAGAGCCCTTGTGTTAATTGAGTTTTTTCTGCATTTATAAGTAAGTAGCGATGCAGAGCCGGATGTTGCAGAGGAAGATTCTGTTTCTGTCTTCCTTCTTACTTAGTTATGGTTTTTTCACTCTCACTCCAGGCTTTTAGTCTGTGGATGGAAATCCATGAACCTAGACTCACCTATGAAAATCATACTATTGATGCTTGACTGAGGCCAAGGAGATCAGAGTGCATGTATGTGTAAGGTGATGTACCTTTGGGGAGATGATGTTACGTTTAAACGTAGCCTCTGAGTGCTTAGTTCGGTTCTGTTCTCTCACTGTTGTTGATTTAGAGCCCCAAATACAAAGGCTTGTTGTTGCTTGTGAATCCCCAAGTGTATATTTGCTCATACTGATCCATAACGCCCCGGCGTATCCATGTCGTAGGCTGCACGAGTGGGCGAAACTCAGCTGGCCGAGCAAGACTTGGGGAGGGGGCAGGAGTCAAGAGGGAACAAGGAGGGGTTTTCATCATTTGGGACAAAAAATATTTCTAAACCAATGAAAAGTTTTATTAACAAGTCACATGACCTTTTATGCTTACGTTACGCGCTCCGCGCCGCGCCCCGGATTGCTTCCGGGAAGCTGCGTTCGCGCCTCGCGCACCGGAGCACTTCCGGGTGCGCTAACGCAGCGTGTCATATGGCGCATTATGCAACAACAACGCGATAGGTCGTTGGGGCTCCACCGGGACTGATTGTATTGGTAGTCTACAGTGTTTCTGGAAGTTTCAGACTGAAGCTGGCGTCAGCATGAGAGCACCCCGTGGCTACGTCGTGGCCATTCTGCGAGCAATCATGGCAGAAGCTCCCCACCGGAACTCTGCGGGAGTCGGGGGCCCCGGTGACTCTTGTAGAATCTTCAAGGCTGATGGGACGCTTTTGGGAATGGGGCCCATGCCGTAGCAGTCAAGCGTCCGAGTTCCAGGGTTGTCCAGAGCCATCCTTGCAGGCCAGGCCCAAGTCTGTGGAGCCGACCGCCATTTCCTGAGCTCCGTGGCAGCCGCCTGTCGCTGTACCGGAAGAGTGGGTGCAATTCAGCCGGATGGCGGGTGAGACGCTGTAATAGCAAGAGCAGGCGTAATTCAGCTGGCCGAGCGAGGCACTGTGCCGCAGGAGCGGGCGCAACTCAGCTTGCGCTGGGGTGTAGCTGAGAAACCTCCACCTGGGGAGGTGGGGGAGGCTCGTTCGCGCCGCCTCTCCCTTCCAGTGCACCCCACGCTGTCTCCTGGCGCAGGTATATGTGATGGTTGGACCAGGGCACCGCAGGACGTGTCTTCAGGTCAAACGGATTGTGGGACAAGGTCCAGAATGGAAGAGTCACCAAAAGGCTAAAAGTTCCGCCGGACCCTGGGAGCCAGCCGCCTATGTCGAGTGAAGTGCTGGGGTGCAGCTGAGAAACCTCCACCTGGGGAGGTGGGGGAGGCTCGTTCGCGCCGCCTCTCCCTTCCAGTGCACCCCACGCCGTCTCCTGGCGCAGGTATATGTGATGGTTGGACCAGGGCACCGCAGGACGTGTCTTTAGGGGTGTAGCTGAGAAACCTCCACCTGGGGAGGTGGGGGAGGCTCGTTCGCGCCGCCTCTCCCTTTCAGTGCACCCCACGCCGTCTCCTGGCGCAGGTATATGTGATGGTTGGACCAGGGCACCGCAGGACGTGTCTTTAGGTCAAACCTGAACTATGGCACCCAACATCCAGGACTTATGACATTTGTGGAAGGCAGTGACATCGAAGCATCTCAGGGACCAAGCATATGCAGAGTCCTTCCTACAGCCTCTGCGTTCCTTCTTACCTAGTTATGGTTTTTTCACTGCCACTCCAGGCTTTTAGTCTGTGGATGGCAAACTATGAACCTACACTCACCTATGAAAATCTTACTATTGATGCTTGACTGAGGACAAGGAGATCAGTGAAGCGCTGGGGTGTAGCTGAGAAACCTCCACCTGGGGAGGTGGGGGAGGCTCGTTCGCGCCGCCTCTCCCTTCCAGTGCACCCCACGCCGTCTGCTGGCGGAGATGTTGCAGCAGGCTGCCATGTAAATAGTTATTTAATTGAACGTTTTACCCTGTTACTTTGCTGGTGTGTTGTATATATTTATAATATTTGCACAGGGTTTCTCGTTATTTTGGGCGGGGTGGGCGGCGGAGGAATTTCACTGAAAAAACCATGCATTTGGATCGAAGTTGCAGCAGGCTGCCATGTAAATAGTTATTTAATTAAACAATTTACCCTGTTACTTTGTTGGTGTGTTGTATATATTTATAATATTTGCATAGGGTTTCTCGTTATTGTGGGCGGGGTGGGCGGCGGAGCAAATTCACTGAAAAAACCATAGGTTATAGACCATATATCGTTAAATATCTCAAGTCCATCTCTGATTTCGATGGAGATACAGGTCATCGATCAAAAAATGTGGTGGCCACCTCTAATGGTAATAGCGTGGCCAGGGCTTTTGTCAATCCCTCTGCAAATTGCACAGGGTGCTCTTGTTTGACATGCCGCACCATGGTATGTATGGAAAAGGAATATTTTTTTGTTGGATTTCCTCTTGAGAGAAACGAGTCACATATCGTGCAGGTTACTTTTGGTGCATTTACTTTCTTTTGATCTTCAGGATAAGTGAAAAATTGCCAGATGAAAGATTCTTTTTTTTCTTCTTAAAGGTAGTCGATCATTTTGTTCAGATTCGGAAGATGAATGAGATACGGTAGCCATTTCACCAAAGTCTTCCTGAAAAATGTAGGACGTTGTTCTCTCTTGAGAGTAGAAAAGATAGTGAGAGAAGTGGGTGGAGTGCTGCGTGTAAATTCCAGAATAGAAACTAGTAAGAACCAATTGGAAGTGTTGTTTTCATGTTGCAGCAGGCTGCCATGTAAATAGTTATTTAATAAAACGTTTTACCCTGTTACTTTGCTGGTGTGTTGTATTTATTTATAATATTTGTATAGGGTTTGTCGTTATTTTGGGCGGGGTGGGCGGCGGAGCCGAGCTATCTTGCAGCCATCATGGCGTCGAGCTCGGTTTCTCTCACTAGTTTCATATTTCTCATGAGGGGTTGTTCCTAATGTTTCTATTTTAGCGAGGTGAAAAAGAGATCCTATCAGTGGCCTACTGATTTTGCTCGATTCCTTTTGTTTTTTCTAACGATTTTTAAGTTAAAGTTTGCTAGCACGATACAGCGGCTATGCCGCATTTTATATATGTCTTTTTTATTAGGGGTCTCCTCCGGTGGAGTCGGATGATCTACCTCTAATAACCGGTAAGTGTTCCTCTGAAGGAATGCGTCTTGAAAGTGGCTGACTGTAATGTATGATATTTCACTCAGTGACTTTCAGGCCCATGCTGTTTCAAAACTGTGCATGTGCTTGAAGCAGGCATAGGTATTGACGCAGCATTGTGAATATAGTGCATTGGTGAGCCTTTCTGGAGCTGCATCACAGTTGCGATGCAACTCTAGCAATGTATTAGTTTTTGAGCACAGATGTGTTACGCATGTACGGTGTTTTTGTACCATGGTGCGCCACATTTCAAATGTGGCACACCATGGGTAACGGAGCACTACCATACTGTGGTGCACATTAACTGGTGCATATCTGGGAATAAAGTAGTTAACATGAATCTGCCCCATAGGTTACAAATCCGCGTTTAGTAGACTGTTTGGCCTTTGTAGTTTTATGTTTTTTCTGTTATTCTATGTAGGTATGTAATATTGCAAGATTTTTGTCACGAAAAAGAAGCCATGAGTATTGGGTTTGTGAAAGATTGCAAGATTTTTAAAATTAAAAAGGAAAAATCATGGCATTGTTTAATATAGTATTGTAAATACTTATCTTTAACAATGTTAAGAGAGTAAAAAAAGGTTAACCTGATGTTCGAAAGTTATTCACAGGCTTCTTTAGAGGAAGTATTCTATATGATTGTAGCGTGGGTGTTTCACTTTTTTATAGGTAATAGAATGCATTCTGCAAGCATGTAGTACTCCTCCTGCTACAGCATAAATATTCTTCAGTGCTTATTTTCATTTCGTAAGTGGTATTGAGACCGACACAGAACTTCAATGGATCGGAGGGGCTGTTCCTGTGCATCTGGAGGACTGCCAAGCCGTTGCAGCAGTGGGAGTGAGGCCTCTCACGACAGAGAACTTCAATGGATCGGAGGGGCTGTTCCTGTGCATCTGGAGGACTGCCAAGCCGTTGCAGCAGTGGGAGTGAGGCCTCTTACAGGGGCGTAGCGCAGCTCCTTTTGATGTTCACAATTGCAGATAACAGGTTAGAGATGTGAGAGAAGTGGGTGGAGTGCTTCGTGTAAATTGCAGAATAGAAACTACTAAGAACCAATTGGAAGTGTTGTTGTGAAGTCACATGACTTCACATGCGCGTCTCAGGACGTGTACGCGCTGATAGTATCTGGTCACGTACGCCATTTGGAAGTAGCGGTCTAATTCAGCGAAGTTTCAAAACGTGAAAAGGAGTAAATCCAAATATATCCGGATTTAATATATCTTCTGAGCTGGAATCAAGCATAAAATTGTTAAAGTATAAAACCTTTTATATATTTTTTTAAAATACCAAGGTGTGTACATTCGGTCACACACGAAAGTTTAAAAAGACATTCGGCTCCATTTAATGAAAATTTTCATAATAATAAAAAAGAAGCCTAGGTTTACTGTCTTTGACGTAGTATAAGTTCTTTGATGGGTCTATGAAGAAATTTAATAAGTTGCAATCGCGAAGTTTTCCCGAAATATATAGGCGGGTGCGCGCACACGGTCGCGCACGAACGAAAGCCAAAAAAGGGGAGATAAACCCCCTTTATAATATGCTCCTGGAGCTGTTTTTGGTACAATGAGTTAGTTCTGAAAAGAACTTTTTTTTTAATTTTTTTTAAAAACAAGTGTTATGTTGTTTGATTATGGACCAGGGCACCGCAGGAAGTGTCTTTAGGTCAAACCCTCAAGTATGGCACCGAACATCCAGGACTTATGCCATTTGTGGAAGGCAGTGACATCTAAGAATCTCAGGGACCAAGCATATCTAGAGTCCTCCCCGGGGTATTTGCACAACGGTCCTCCACCCCTAGGCCGTCAGCTATGCTACCTTGACCGGAACAGTGTCATGCAGTTTTTGATTTTTTTAACTTGCAACAACATTTTCATGTGTGACACAGGATCAAAATGAAATGAAGAAATTTATCTTTTCTCGGGGCATTTATGACTCTTAATTTTTAGTTTAGTAAGAATGAGGCTCTGCTCTCCGTACAGAAGAATTTCTCCACACTCGTTGCATTTCATGTGCACCTTTGCAAGATATGGTCTCAAGTCCATCACAGCACTCGATGGAGATACAGGTCGTCCACCAGAAGATGTGCTGGTCACCTCTGATGGTAATAGCGTGGCCAGGGCTCTTGTCGATGCCTGTGCAAATTCCACAGGGTGCACTTGTTTGACATGCCGCACCATGGTATGTATGGAAAAGGAATATTTTTTTCTTGGATTTCCTCTTGAGAGAACCGAATTGCATATCGTGCAGGTAACTTTTGGCACATTCACTTTCTTTTGTTCTTCTGGATAAGTGAAAAATTGCCAAATAAAAGATTCCTTTTTTCTTTTTAAAGGTAGTCGCTCATTTCCTTCAGATTCGGAAGATGAATGCGGGGCGGCAGCCATTTCAGCAAAGTCTTCCGAAGGGTGTTGAACGTTGTTCTCTTTTGAGAATAGAAAAGATAGTGAGAGAAGTGGGTGGAATGCTCCGTGTAAATTGCAGAATAGAAACTACTAAGAACCAATTGGAAGTGTTGTTTTCAAGTCACATGACTTCACATGCGCGTCTCAGGACGTGTACGCGGTGATAGTATCTGGTCACGTACGCCATTTGGAAGTAGCGGTCTAATTCAGCGAAGTTTCAAAATGTGAAAAGGAGTAAATCCAAACATATCCGGATTTAATATATCTTCTGAGCTCGATTCAAGCATACAATTGTTAAAGTATAAAACCTTTTATATTTTTTTTTAAAATACCAAGGTGTGTACATTCGGTCACACACGAAAGTTTAAAAAGACATTCGGCTTCATTTCATGAAAATTTTCATAATATTAAAAAAGAAGCCTAGGTTTAGTCTCTTTGACGTATTATAAGTTCTTTGATGGGTCTATGAAGAAATTCAATAAGTTCAGATTGCAAAGTTTTCACGAAATATATAGGCGGGTGCGCGCAGTCGGTCGCGCACGAAAGCCTGGAAATGCGCTATCCATTTTATTGAGAACTGTTGCCGAGAGTGCGCACACCGGGTCGTGCACGAAAGTTTAGAAAGGATATTTTTATTTACAGGCAAATTTTAATGCATTGAAAAAAAGGCAAGGTACAGACTTTCTAATTCTGTATCGCTTTACAAGGAGTCTCTATGCAACTTGAACAGTGAAGAAAACGGCTTGTTTCTGAAAAAAATATTGCCAGAACTTTATTGACAAAAGTATAGGTTGTATACACGAGATATTTCTGAATTAGCATTTTAAAAACCAATGAAATTCACTGAAAAAACCATAGGTTTTACACCCGTTATAGTTAGGAAGTAGCATTTACAAAACCTATGAAATTCACTGAAAAAACCATAGGTTTGACACCAGTTATAGTTAGCTGGACATTTTACTGATATAAAACCAATGAAATTCCACGTTATAGTTAGATGGACTCACTATAACTTGCGCGTGTAATGCACTGCTGATGACGTCACATATTACATCACTCATGCCATCACTGATGACACCATCCAGTGAATGTGTGTCTTTCTGAAAAATAAATATGTGTTATATATGTATATATTATTGAATATCTTAGTGAATACATATATTAGTGAGTTATGCTTAAATATTTAAATATATGTATTAGTGTTTCACTTTGTGTATAAGTGGCTGCATGGGTTGATGAGTAGGTACATGTGTATGTATATAGGTTATTAGATGTTTTTCTTAGTATCAGTATGAGTGTTTGCATGCTTTGGTGGGAGTATTACTTAGTACATAGATGCAAGAATGACTGAGTCTCTGTTTGTATGTGTTTTGAAGACAGCATATGTGCAGGACTGTATGGGTGCATGAGTGTGTATATGTCTGTGTTAGTGAGTGAATGACTGTCTTATTAGTGTCTTTATCAGTAACTACATATGTTTTAATCTAGTATATGTGAATATTGATGTATATAAGTGAGTATATGTGAGAGTGAGGGATTGTAGGAGTTCCTGTTTAAATTAGTATGTGTTTCTATAAGTGATTCTTTAAGAGAGTAAGTATGTGTAAGTTTCCTTAGAAGTAAAGTGGTAGTGTGTGTATAGCTGTTTATGCAAATAAATGGATGTTCAATAGTTTATTTGCATGTGTGAGTATGTGTGTGAATAACTTTTGGATGACTGTCGGTGTGTAACAGGATGTGTAGGTGTATCACTACATATGATTAGTGAATATATGTATGAGTGACTATATAGAACTGTTGGTGAATTAGTGCATGTGTATATAGATGGTGGAATTATTGAATTGGTTGTTGTAACTGGTATGGGTATCTCCATTTTTTTGAAAATTTTAGTTTCTATTTTTGAATATGTGTTTCAAGGGTTAGATTACAGTGAAAGGAGGTCTGTCACTGTGTCAGAAGGATGGTGTCATCAGTGATGTCATGAGTGATGTAATATGTGACGTCATCAGCAGTGCATTACACGCGCAAGTTATAGTGAGTCCAACTAACTATAACGTGGTTTTCATTGGTTTTATATCAGTAAAATTTCCAGCTAACTATAACTGGTGTCAAACCTATGGTTTTTTCAGTGAATATATATACATATACATATATATATAATTTTTTAATTGTCGCAGGAGATTTTAATGTCACCTTTGAGCCCCCTGGTCCTGTATGCTATGATATAGTTGAAGATGAGGATACAACTTGGGGTATCCCCCATCTCGAACTCCTCCCAGTTAAAAGGGGCTTGGAAGTTGACACCCAGCTGTTGGGCTCTCTCTTCAGTTGGGGCTGAGAGCCTGTAATAAAAGAGCCAGTTCAGATAGAAGGGGTGTCCATACATTTAAAATAGATGACCAGAAAAGTATTATTGACTATATATTTTAACCATTACAAATGTGGGCTGCCATGATCGATATGATGGTCGTTGAAAGATACAATAAAGATCATAATGTGCTTAATTTAAAAATCAATAGTATGGGTTTTCAAATTTATCCCCACCCTATTTCCAAAATGAGAGGCCAACTTTGCCGCTTTAATAACAGATGTGCCCTTAAATGGTCTTGTGTGATACAGGACAGTTCACTGACAGAATATCGACCTCAAAAACATAATGAAAGAAAGAATGAGTTAATAATAAAGAATGCAAAACTATCAACTCCCTATACGTAAACAAGTAAGTACAAAAATATTGGGGGGAAGAAATCGATGTAAAAATTATAGTTTTACAAAATTTCGATTTTTAGATGAAGAAAATTCAAACTAATAAATATTAAATACATTAAATAATCAAATTAATAAAAAAAATTGATTTAATATACATTTGTAGAAATATAACAAATAAACCTAATTAGAAAAAAGTTAAACACACACATAGTAATTTATATATATATACATATGCTTTCAACCAGTGAATAAACTATTAATTTAAATTTATTTTATCATTTTAAAATTATATAAAAATTAATTTACACTATATATATATATATATATATATATATATATATATATATATATATATATATATATATTTATCTATCTATCTATCTATCTATCTATCTATCTATCTATCTATCTATATATATATTCACTGAAAAAACCATAGGTTATAGACCATATATAGTTAGGAATTAGCATTTACAAAACCTTGAAAATTCACTGAAAAAACCATAGGTTATAGACCATATATAGGGGCCGATTAGGATGGCGGACGGACTTGCGTCCGTCCGCCACCCCTGAGTAGGAGGGACCGTCCGCATGGGCAGCGGCGGTCCCTCCATGGCAATTAGGATGTGACCGCCAGGGTGGCGGTCACATCCTCTATTATTAACATTGCGGCGGGTGCAGCTTCAAGCTGCACCCGCCGCAATGTTAAAAATGCATGTGTTGCATTTACATGCACAAAGCGGCAGGCACCGCACGGTGCCTGCTGCTTTGTGTACGCAAATGCTGGGGGGTACCATAGGTACCCCCCATGTGCACCCCCCACCCCCCATTCACCCAGGGGGCCCGCAACGGGCCCCCAAAGTGAATGTCCGTATGCTTTTCCATGGCGGAAAAGCCGCCGTGGAAAAGCATATTTACACAAACATCATAATATGGCGGACGGTGTCTCATAGACACCGCCTGCCATGTTATAGCTTTTCCGCCGCGGTCGGAAGCCGACCACGGCGGAAAAGCGGCGGACGGAATTCCAGACCCACCAGCCATCCTAATTTGGCGGTGGGTCTTTGGAGTCTCCGCCGCGGTTTTTCCGCATCCTCCAGGCCGGCGGACACCTCCGCCGGCCCGGAGGATGCGGAAAAACCGCCATCCTAATCGGCCCCATAGTTAGGAATTAGCATTTAAAAAACCTTTTTTTACTGACACAAAACCATTGAAATTCCATATATAGTTAGTTGTACTAACTATATATCGCGCACCCGCAATCCACTGCTGATCATGTCACATATTACATCATTCATGACATGGTCAGTGACATCACTGATGACATCACTGATGACATCTCAAATGACATCACTGATGACATCACTGATGACATCTCAAATGACATCACTGATGACATCTCAAATGACATCACTGATGACATCACTGATGACATCACTGATGACATCTCAAATGACATCACTGATGACATCACTGATGACATCTCAATTGACATCACTGATGACATCACTGATGACATCTCATTTGACATGACTGATCACATCACTGATGACATCATTCATGTGATAATACGATGAACTTCTTCAGACTCTAATATAACCTTATATACACTCAGTGTAAATAGACACTCACAGACTGTCACTCATCCATGGAGTTACTCACACACCTAGTCAGTCATGCAAAGAATCAATCACACCTCCATTTCCTCAACTATGCAGTTATACACACCTTACGTATTCAAACAGATACTAACACATATTTACTCTCTTATACAATCCCTGATACAATTTCATAATGATCCATACAGCCACTCACACATTCACTGCCTCTTATGCACAGTTATTTATATATGTCAACTCTCACATGTACTGGGTTTTACATATGTTTTTACTTTGACATGTAGCACTGAGATATACATTCACTCACCAATACACTCATGCACACAGTCAACCACCCATAGAGCTGTTTCCACATGCACTTTTGAACCCATACATCTAGTGAAGCAACTGCTCACACATCTATGCACAGAGTCATACACCTCTCAACCATCAACACACACACTCAGTCTCCCATACAAATACTTGGGCAACCAATCAATAACCCATATAGTTACTCATATAGCTACTGATCAACACATGCGGCAGTTTACAGAACAACAGACATAATGATGCACAAATTAAGACAGTTTAGTCACTAACCCATGCACTCAGTGAGACATATTTAATCACTCACTCATACAGTCAGTCATGCACCTACTAAATCCTTCATCCAGACACTTATACATCCAATAATTCTTCAATATGTAAGACATATTTAAACTTTACAGAAACATAAAATCACTGGATGTTGTTATCAGTGATGTCATCAGTGATGGCATTTGAGATGTCATCAGTGATGTCATCAGTGATGTCACTGACCATGTCATGAATGATGTAATATGTGACATGATCAGCAGTGGATTGCGGGTGCGCGATATATAGTTAGTACAACTAACTATATATGGAATTTCAATGGTTTTGTGTTAGTAAAAAAAGGTTTTTTAAATGCTAATTCCTAACTATATATGGTCTATAACCTATGGTTTTTTCAGTGAATTTTCAAGGTTTTGTAAAAGCTAATTCCTAACTATATATGGTCTATAACCTATGGTTTTTTCAGTGAATTTCATTGGTTTTTTAAAAGCTAATATCTATAGCTGTAAAATGTATTCTTCTTTAAATCAAAAAATTTATTTTATATGTTTATTATTTTTTTTTTTATTATTATGTTTTGGTTCGCTCCCGGTTCGCGAACCGGGAAGCTTCCCGTTAGCTCAATGTGGTGCCGCGACCCGGTCCCCGAACCAGTAAACGTTCCGTTTGCGCAACTGCCGCGTTAGAAATCAACATCGTGACGCGTCGCGGAAGCGCGACGTATCGCGTTGTCGCGTAATGCGTCTTATGACGCGCCGCGTTAGCGCACCCGGAAGTGCTCCGGTACGTGAACCACGGCGCGAAGCGCAGCTCCCCGGAAGCGATCCGGGGCGCGTCGCGAAAGCGCGACGTATCGCGTTGCGGCGTAATGCGTCTTATGACGCGCCGCGTTAGCGCACCCGGAAGTGCTCCGGAGCGCGAACCGAGGCGCGAAGCGCAGCTCCCCGGAAGCGATCCGGGGCGCGTTCCGCAGCGCGTAACTTAAGCGTAACAGGTCATGTGACTTGGTAATAAAACTTTTCATTGGTTCATTTCACTTTTGGTTTCCTAATGATGTAAGGCTAGGTCATGTGACCTAAAAATAACACTTTTCATTGGTTTAGACCTATTTTTTTTCCAAAATGATGAAAACCCCTCCTTCTTTCTTCACTCTGACTTTCATCTTTGTGAGAGGAAGACCCTTTGTGATCACTGAGCAATGGCTTCATTAGTAGCTTCAGCTGGTGCACCCCCACCACCACCACCACCTCCTCATAGGAAGAGAGGACCACCTCCACAGTTCATTACCAACACAGAGGAGGAAGAGGATGAAGAAGAGGAACAGGAGATACAGGAAACACCATTTTTACAAGAGGAGCCCCGGGTATCTCATCATAAAACTAGTTTCATTTGGCAGTTTTTTTCATTTCCTGAAGGACAGAAAAAAGTTAATGCTCGATATGTGACGTGCCTGATATGTAAAGAGGACTTATCTAGAGGCACAGAAAAGAAGTATAGTTACGGCAACTATACTATGCACCGTCACATGCTGAGGTGGCATCCACTAAACTACAGCCGGGCAGAGATGCGTGACCTTCAGGACAATCCACCAACTCCTGTGGCCAGGACATCGTCACAGGTATCTCTGTCGGGGCCAGAGGCACGGGAAACCGTGCCAAACATTCAGGACAACTTTGTCCATATGAAGATTACCTGTTTATATTGTGGTACATTGCTCTCATGTGCCAATATGAGCATTAACTTAATAAACAGAGCATTTGAAAACCACAAGTGCTCTAAACGCCCCAAAAAGTAATTTTTTTTTTTTGCTCTGTTGAGCCCTTTCCAATGCCTGTTTTTTGTTGTTTCCCCCCCAAAAAACCAAAAAAAACATAAAACTGTTCAAAAAATACAACAACAAAAAAAATGTTCAGAAAAATAAAAAAAATATATAAAACAACAAAAACATTAAAAAAAAAGTTCTTTTCAGAACTACCTCCCCTTTATAAAAAAATTGCTAGAATGTTTAGCACTCTGGCAAGCTCTATTTCTTTTGGTTCGCTTCCCGGTTCGCTCGCCGGTACGCGAACCGGGAGCGAACCAAAAAAAAAAAAAAAAAAAAAAGAAGAGTAAGTATAAGGGAAGTAAACAGAGAGTAATGTTAAAACAAAGACAGCTATAGGGACTAAACCAGAGATACTGTTTAATAGATTTATTTACCGAAGAAAAGATGGAAGAGGGTATAATTGTGAAAAAGAAAATAGATAAGGAAGTGAAAGAAAAAAAGGAGAGTAGAAGAATAACAAAGAAGAGTTTCTTAGAGAATGTGAGTGAATGTTCAAAATAAGATTAAAACATGTGGAATAACATAGAGAAAAAACAGAAAGCAGAAAAGAAGAAGTAACAGAAAAGGAATAATTGAAACAGCAAAGAAATGTAAATAACATAGGGGCATATTATCAACATAGGCAATAAAAGTTTCGCAGCTTTTATTGGCAGAAATGTGTCGCTAAAGCCGCTTTTGCAGCAGAAAACTGCCGCTACAGCCGCTTTTGCAGCAGTTTTCTGCCGATAAAAGCAGCAATAATTTCATTGGCTGTGTTCATAATATGCCCCTTAGTGTGCTTCAACTACACAGAGAAAGCATAATGAACAAGTCGTGAAAGAGTGATCAGTCAGAGACACTAAGAGTAATAGAGACGGAGTGAGTGAACAAGAGTGAGGAACTATGAGGAGAGGGACTGAGAAAAGGAGTGGAAGGAGTAGAGTAAGTAAGTAAGTAATAGAGAAAGGAAAGAGGGAAGTAGCAAAGGCAGGAAAGTTAGGGTTAAAGAAATGAAGCAGTGGAACTAATAGTAGTTAAATGTGATAGAAATGTAACGAAAAGAGAACAAAACATTTACCTTATAATTGTCGTTAACTTAGTCACTTGTTATTTTTATACTTTCAATCTGTGAAAGAGAGAACAAACATTTGAAAAATATTAAAACATGTATTTAAAAATTAGAAAAGACAAGGGAAAAGATTGAAGGACAAACAGTTTTTCAACAACTTTGACACTTACAGAAGCTTCTGCTTCTCCAGGCCCCCTACACAGTCCTAAAGATATACATTTTAAACTAACAGTATCTTGATGCAGATGAACTGAGGCCTATCTTGGAACATGGTGCATCTTTTGCACTGCTGTTGTCTCACAAAAGTGACGCAATCGCAGCGCAAAAGAGGTGCACAATCATCATAAAACTGTTCCTAACATTTTAAATGATTGTTTCAGGATGGCAATAAGGTGTGTCCTATCCAGACGTTTGTTTCAGGTGAGGCCTACTCAGGGTTGCAGATCAAATTTAGCCTTGTTGAAGAGTACAGAGGAGATAATACATGTGCAGGGCAACCAATAAAGTTCAGACTTCCTCTGTTTCCCTGGAGAGGCCTAAACTTCATCTGCACAATTTGATTCGTAATGTTACGAAACACAGGTAATGTATTTGAAAAATATGCAATTTCTTTTGCTCATTTCACAATCACATCACTTGTGTTTCCTTTGGTTAGGTATCTCATTATGCAGATGTAGTCCAGCATATGAAAGAGTATGCACTGAATGCAACAACTTTGACACTTACAGAAGCCTCACCTTCTCCATGCCTCCTACACAGTTCTAAATGTACATCATAAATACAAACAGTACAGAATTAACTATACATGTTAAATGGTTTATTTTTGCTGTTCTCAGAATGTATCAAATTTCACTAAAAACAGTGACTTGAAGGTATTCATCATATAACAGCGGGGAAAAAAAACACAATCAAAATGATTGTGTTTAAAAAACCCATATAACATAACCAATCAGAAATCAAAACTCCTCAAAAGTAACTTACTTTCCATGACGTCGAAGGATGTCCTATGAACAGCTTACACTCGGTTGTGCTGTTTTTTCAGCCCGCCACTTTCTGAAAGAAAAGCTCCATCGTTTTGAAAAATATGTTACATACAATAAATGACTTCTCGCTCTCTACCACACGTTTCCTCAAGGCCAAATCGTGTAAGAGCCATTTATAACTCTTGGAATTCTTGTAAGCAAATCCCGTCATTTTGTATTTCGGCAACTTTCAGAAAGAAAACGTTCAAGATCACTTTCACAATCCTAGACTAGTAATATCTTACCCTTTTTGCTCACTCATGTTCTACATTTCCTATGACACTGATACTGCTTACTATGAAGCAGACTTACACTACCTCTATGACTACTACAATTATTTAATTCTCTACATCACTTTTAATCACAAAGCAATATAAAACAGTAGATAAAATTATATCAACCCCTAGAATCATTATACGCCAGTTACCTACCCTAAATTCTCTTTTCTGAAAACAGACAGTAAGAATATTTTTTAGTAAAAAGGCAACATTGTATCGTAGTCAAATGGCAATAATTTCCGAAACAGCAATTTTTTTTACATTTTCAATAACCTGTGTAATAAGCGGATCTTGTCAAATAACCATCATGCAATATAATAGCTGCAGTTACAAATCTTCTTCCTAAAATCAACGACTGTGTAGCCACAACATTTGTAATTAAAGTTGAAGACTTACTTTCATCAGGTTTATATAATTGGATTTTTAAAATGACATTATAATCAAAAGTTTGGACCAATAATCTAGACAGCATTGCAGACTTACATTCCCTCTACTCCATGTTTTGATTGGCTGCTTGAATTAGCTTATAAAAAGAAAGAGTTTTTCTGAACTCATTCAAAGTGCAGTTATTTTTCCATGACGTCAAGTGTTATGGTAAGAAGACCGTTTGCTTTGGGAAATACTCTGTTGTCCTTCAACTAATCTGTGCCCACCACTTTCTGTAAGAAAATCTTCTTTTTTTCCAGGAACTATTGTCTCTGTACTACACTTATCCTCAAGGCCAAATCGTGTATGAGCCATTAGAACCTCTTGAAATTCCTCAGAGCACATCCCGAGATTCTTTCCCTAAAATTTTGGTTTTAAAAACACCAGGTAAGAATTTTTAAGGTCATACGCCAATTTTTTTTTGAAAGTTAAAACAGAATCGTTGCAGAATGACCAGCCGTTTCTAGACTTTAAATAAGCTGTGTAATGTCCTGATGTTATTGAAGGACCGTCATGATATATAATTGCTGCAGTTACAAAAGTCCTTCCTGATATTGACAACTGCGAAGCTACAAAATTTTTAATTAAAGTTGTCAATTTTGTTCCATCAGCCCTACATCGTTGGAACATTAAAATGACATACTGGCCATATGTTCGTATAAATAATGTTGACATCATTTCAGATTTACATTGGCTACACTCCATGTTGTGATCAGCTGCTTTTACTAGCTTATTAAAGGACACTGATTTACTGTCTGGCAAAGTTAAATATATAAATCTTTCTGAGTCTACACTAGTAGTACTTGATACCCTACAGTTCTCGCAGTCATGCTGCCATTGATAAGAAAGCCCAAACAGGTGATCTACATCTACACCTTCAGCATGCAATACATCAAGCATATACATTAAAAACTCCTGACAATCTTGCTGAATATTTTGAGAGAATTGTGTTTGACCTGAACATCTGTCTAACAGATTTCGAATTTCAGACACACTTTCTATTTTTGTTCTATCAGTGCTACATTTCTCTAACACAGAATTTAACAAACTGCAAAATCTGTGATCCGAATTGACCACAATCTCTTCTTTTACATTTTCTAGAGAAAACAAAACATTAACCACTACATTAGCATAGCAGTTGACACCAGAACTGTTTTCAAATTGAAAACCAACAACATCTTCAACAGAATCCTTTTTCTTTCTGCTTATAATTTCAGGTTCATCAACTTTTCGTCTTTTTGGTACAACCTCCCTAGTATTGGTCACATTTCTTCGTTTCCGGCCTACCACACGTTTCTCAAACAAAGGATATTGAGGCAAATGTGGCGCATACTCTCTTCTTAACCTATTGTATTCCTTAACACAATCTAGATCCGCACAAATGTTTGTGACATCACACTCAATCAAGTACAATCCCGATAAAGTTCTAACTCGTGACAATGCCACATATGCCATACCCTCCTTGAACACAGAACTGCCAATATTCACCAATGCACTGTCTACACTTAAACCTTGTGATTTATGGATTGTCACCGCATATGCCAAGCAAACAGGAAACTGCTTACGGTGAACATATAAGTCTTTTACAAGCAAAAATCTAGCAGAACAACGACCAATTAGCTGTACTTCCTCAATGCCATCAAATTTAATTTTTAAAAATTCAATTCCATCTCTATTTCTGTATTTCACAAAATCAACAACATTACCCATTGATCCATTTACCAGACCTCTTTCAACATGTAAATTCCTTCTTAAAATTATACGGCAATTTAAGCACACATTCAGAGTCTTTTCAAAACCTGCAGTTTTAGATATAGTCTTCTCTAATGAATCCAATTTTGTTTTCAAATTCTCAGACAAAATAATTGTTGATCCCATATGCTCTACTCTGTCAATAGCTTCCAGTTTCACAATCTCTTGGTTTTCTAAATACAACATTTTGTTGTTGAAGATGGCACATTCTGCAAGAGTTGGCATCAAACATATTCCAGATTTCTTCTCAGTAATTTTCTGAAAAATATTCTCAGGCACAACGTCTTGTTCTGGATATAAATTTGACAGTAATCGTGCATGTAAAGCTTGTTTCCCATGCTCGGTCACTTTTCCAATTCTAACATCTTGTAGAATATTCTTGTAAACTTCATCCTTCGCCTGACGCATATTTTCATGCAGTTCAGCATAATTGAAGTTTAACCATATATTGACGTTGCCAATGCTCCCTAGGCACTTCCTGGTATCTTCATGCGTGAGCATTTTGAACACAGGTTGTCCTTTCACTGGTGTCAGCTGCAGAAGATCTCCGAAAACAATGATGTGTTTTCCACCAAATAACACATCATACTCTGTTTTAAGAACTTCTTGCATTCTCAAATGCACAAAGGCAAGCATGACATTGGAAACCATGCTTACTTCGTCAATGATAAGAAGTTTCATTTTCCTCAAGACTCTTGAAACTTCACAACAAGCATCTCCAGATAACTTGTGGTATTGTAATTTGTTATCATGCTCCACTGGCAGCATCAGTAGACGATGCAAAGTAATACCTTTAATGTTATGTGCTGCCAGTCCAGTTGGAGCGGTGACAACACAAGACAGCGATGGCTCAGTCCTTTCCTTCAAATAACATGAAATTGCTTTAATGAGGAAACTCTTTCCAGTTCCCGCTTCTCCACTCACGTACAGTCGGACAGGCTTCAACGATGTACATGAGCACTCTTTCTTCTCATGACTTAATCCATGATCAATTTGCTTGGTAACTTCGTCATATATTTTCCTCTGCTCAACGTTGAGTTGTCTTTCCAAGTCTTCTAAGTTAACCGCATCCTCCTGAGCATGTGCCATGGCTCTTTCCACTTCATTCATGGCAGTGGCAGCTTCATTTTCGATAACAGGTCCTCCTAGTGGATCCTGACTCAATGAAACAGAACTCTGACTGTCCTGAGAACTGTCTCTGGCAATCTCGGCTGCAATCGTTGCTTCCTGCTCGATTTCCGCATTCAACATTTGTACATATTTGGGAAAAGCAGGACATTCTATGGTCTCCTTGGCGGCAGTGAAAGAGTCTTCATAACAGAGGAAATCTCCAAGCAGTTCCTCTTCTGCACGCCACGGCTTGAAAAGTTGCAAAAGTGCTAAATAGAAAAACTCCTTTTTTTCAGGAGATTCGCCACTCAATTTTCGATGGTTTACCAAGTGGCATTTTCTTTGCTTGACCAGACATCCCTCACTTCCAATTACAGCATACACTCCTTTATCAATATCTTCTTTGATGTTCCTCTTGAATATGTAATTTTGTAGAACCTCATACAGACAAACATTCTCGAGGTGACTGCTTCGATTTGGATAATATGTATCCAACATGTTGGTCTTCAAAATGTCGGTACTGTTTGGCTCCTTTTCCGCCAAATACTCAATTTCCCGCACAATTTTCAGAACTCGATTACGCGTTGCAGCAAGACCAAGACTCGCCCAAACGATACTCCTAGATTTGGCATAGAGACTTGCTGAAGACAACCGGTCAGAACATTCGTAAGCTCCGATTTCTCGATGCAACAACATCTTCAGACTGAAACTGTACAACTTCTTACTGAGGCTCTTTTCATGGGAAATGTCCTCCCACATATCCTTCAATTCTGTCTTTTCTTTTTTGGTGATGTAAGATGTCACATACCGAGCCACAGCCATACAGTTATCAGCCACAAACTGTATATCCATGTTAGCATTCCACATGGACAAAATCACTGGGTTGTAGTCGTTGATGTACTTGGACTCTTCGTTCCTCTTCAAATTGTATGTGTTTTTAGGTGATTTCCTTGTAACATTATGTCGCAGCGAAGACATCAAACTGTTCACTCTTCCTTTAGAAATCACCGGTCGTGGAAAGGCGAAACGACATTTGGTGTAGAACTTGTCCTTGTTTCTGAATTTACGACGACAGTACTTTCTGCAACGATGGCTTTGGAAGCGTAGAACTTGTTCTCTTAGGCTTTTGTCCTCCTTTGCGTTTGGAACAGCACATGTAGAATACTGTTCTATGAAACTCATCACTAAGTCTTCTGGATCTGTTCCAAATTTAGGTGCATCCTTGATCCACAGCAGCATATGTATATGAGGAGCACCTCTTGCTTGGTACTCCTTTCTCCAGAAGAAATCCAACACCTCTCCAAGAGGTGGATTCTTCTTATTCATGATGAAAGACATCATAGCTTCAAATCTATGATTGAAGTACCTGCATACATTCACTGGATCCAAAGAGCACAGTTCTCCGGGTGTCTTGAATTCGATGTTTTCGATGTTTCCATTTGCCTCTCGTAGAAATTCAAGTAAGTCTTCCCAGCCATACTCGGCACAGCTCAGAGTGAGGAACCATGTGGGAGTTCCTAAGTTCCTCAGCATACATTTTAAATCACCATGACGACGGTACCAGTACTCATTAGTACCACGCTGACACGCCATGAGATTAATCAGGTGACAATCCAAAATACTGTCTTGGACATTGACTTTATCCATAAAGTCACTTGCCGAGATGTTTTGCATCTGTATACCACTTTTCAAGATGTGGTTCACTGCATATGACAGTCCAGACAGATCGCTTTCAAACAGGAGATGAAACAAATAGGGAATGTATTGTCGAAACCTAGCATCTTCTGCATACAATCGTAAAGTCCGGTATTCAGAAGCAGGAATTTGATGAGGTCGCTCATCATATCTTCCTCCTTGACCTGTTGGAAACACCGAGCTTCCAAACTTTCCTCCCAGACACTAATGGGACTCCCTTTGGCTTGTTTCATTTGAAACAACTCAATAGCATTCCCCATGACTTCCTTGGAATGCAAAGGATGAACACTATAATGTTCATATATTTCTACACTTTTAGAGGGTTCTACTTTCTCAATTTGACCAGCACACAAATCGCTATCCTCTTCCTCACTTACTTCCTCTTCTGCAACATATACATTCTTATAGTACTTATTATTTTTTTTCAAATACAATGTTGCCTTTTTTACTTTCCTAACATCCACTAAATCTTGCCATATTTTTTTATTCTTTGTCAGAACCCCATTAACTAAGATAACCAGAGGTTCCTCTTCCACTTTTTCTACTCCAATTGTGTTAATGTTTTTCTTCAAATCTAGAGGCAAATAAACAACTCTTCCCTTTAATAGTCTCTGTAAATCTGATGGAGGCAATTTCCCTGTCTTTGGCTCCATTCTTACAATAGCCTGAAAGGGATGGATACTTTGAATCAAAATAGATTCATAAGTATTTAAATCCTTCAATTCAGAAGGAATCTCAACCAATTCCAGATTATTATGAACCGCTCTAGCAGGCATCTGGTTTTGATTTAATTTGTTACAACAATAAGTACACACACGTTGATCCGATCCCAAATCAAAACAATTTTCTACCATCAAGTATGTAGCGAAATCCTTCCATTCACTATTATTTTCCCTTTCACTTCTTGCATATAAATCCACTAACTTAGTCTGATTCTTATAATAAGTGCGTCGACAACACACACAAGTGAAATTAGGCCTCTCACTTGATTTCACCTGAAACGTGGCAATTTCCTTCTGAAAATCATCTGTACTGGAAACCTGTACATCATCTTCCACATTACCCTCTTCTTCTGGGTCAATTTCAACATTCTCCTCTTTACTTCCAAAGTAACAAAACTCAATTTCTTCACACATATTCTTCACATCTATTTCAGAACCATGCAAAAGAGCAGCGCATAATTGTTTAAGCATAACTGCTGGACTCTTAGCATAATACAACATTCTAACTAATTTCCTCACTTTATTATGATGCACTGCTAGCATCCTGAAATGATGAAAAACACTCTGGCATACTCTCCTGGAAAGACAGGCCAGTGAATGACCATGCAAACCTGTCACTTCTCTCACTCTGCAAGGATCTAATTCTTGCAACAACTTCATTTTCTGCTTCAAACTTTTCTTATTAAATGTCCATACAAAATCACAAAGCAAATTGATGGAATCCTGTCGCACACTGCAAATACTACTACACTTCCAGGTGTACACAGGTCCCTTAGGACGTCTTCCTAAAACCTCATTACCTAACATCTCTTCTGCCTCTGTTGTCACAAGTTTTTCTTTTTCAACTGGACAACCATCTTTCACCTCATAAGCTCGACCGCTGGTGTCAACTGCATGCACCAAATCATTATCCTGGAAATAACTCTCCTCATTGAAAAATGCCTCACAACTTGAACTATGCATCCATTCTCCGGAAAAAACTTCACAAAAATTACTACGATTAACTATTCTCTTCCATCTACTATTTCTTTTGAAATCATAAATTGCCTTGTTTAGCTTCCTAATTCTATTGATTATCAAAATAAATAACTTTCGTTTAATTTCAAATGCCTGATCAATAACTTTCTCAACTTTTTTTCTCTTATAAAAAACCACTTTCTGTTGACCTTTCTTAATATTTTTTTAACAAATTGCCAATTATCCTGTTGCGGAACATTCGTTTACGAATGTCCCTAAACTGTTGTTTCCTTCTACTATCATGCACAGAGTTATCTCTTGCTCTAGCAGTAACATTTTTGATTGGCCTTTCCTTTCCGTTTAAATTGCTTCTCTTTTTCTGGACAAAAACATTTTCTGTAGTACTACTTTTTTTTCTAGAAATGTTTCTTATGAATGTTTTCGTGGTCTTACCCGGTGCTTTCTTGGTGACTTGACGATTTTTTATTGTAGAGGACTGCTGCTGTAAATGATGGACCTGCTGTCTTTGACGTTTTGTAGCCTTTCTCATTCTCTCTTTAGTTGGCATTCTCAAAATTTGAAATGATCTGCAGTTGAATCTGTGGTAAAATATAATAAAAAATGTTATTAACCACTATTACCAAACAGTAAATCAATAACAGTCATCAAAAACTTAACACACTACTTAACATTTTTACATATAATATTTTTTAGTGCTTTGGCAAATTTAGAATACAGAAATAGCAGAAAAGAAATGGAATTCTTCTTCATTTTACCTGTCTTGTTTTATATGTGAATCTGATCTAATTTTATGAGCATATTTTAATATTTTATTGAAGACACTACACATAACCTGTTTTTGAAGGTGTGTTTAATTTAAAATTAAACAGTTTACATTTTTACTTTTCATTTATTGTAAATTTTAAAAATAAATGTTTATAGTTCCATAGGCTGAAGCAGGTCAGCTTCCCACCCTATGTCATACAATTCTGACAAATCGGCATCCTCATCATATTCTTCATCATCCTCAGGATTTAAATCATCCAAGGGATCTACTTCCACTGACGTTTCAATTACAAGTTCAATGATGAGGTCGAGATCAACTGATTGCTGATTGTCACTCATGTTGATGTTGTCGTTATCTTTAAAGAAAGAGAACAACAATGAGATGTTGCAGAGTAAGAGACAAATCTCAGAGATTATAATAGTAAATTTGTTTAACAAGAGTAACATTTTGCAGCTATTATTTAGCCATGTCCAGCGATGCTGAGGAGGTGAGGCCTATGTCCAAGTTTTCAGTGAACAGGACTCATCTCTTCTTAACCTTGGATAAGCCTCACCGACTCTGTGTCCCCTGCTCATACTTAAATGTACAGGGGCCGATTTATGCTAAGTGGCGCATCCCCATAGATGCACCAGTTAATGTGCACCGCTGCTCTGCCACCCATAGTGTGCCGCATTTACAATGTGGAGCACCATTGAGCAAAAACAGCACAGATGCGTCACGCATCTGTGCCGCAAAAGCAGCACATTGCAGGAATCACGTCATAAGCGCGACATGTCTACTGCAATGCACAGGAGGAAGCCTCACATTGCATGGTGCATCACTTCTTATGCCTGTTTCAAACAGGCGTAAGGATTTGATTCAACAATGCTATAAAGCTGACTCAGTGAAATCTTCTAAATTTCACTGTGTTAGTTTTACAGGGCTTTCATGCAAATTAATGCATACCTTGCAACAAAACACTTATATGAAAACTGACGCAGGTTTCATGTGGCACAGGACTTTACAGCATGACACATCTGCCTAGATGCATCAAGTTGTAAATATGTCGCCACATAGCAAATGTTTTGCACCGCCGCTGCGTCACAAAAGTGACGCACAGTGACGCAAAAGAGACATACACCTATCATAAATCTGTCCCTAACATTTTAAATGATTGATTCAAGATTACGATAAAGTGTGGCCTATCCAGAGGTTTGTTTGAGGTGAGGCCTATTCAGAGTTGCAGATGAAATTTACGCTTGTTGAAGAGTACAGAGGAGATAATACATGTGAAGGCCTACCAATGAAGTAAGTCATATCCACTTCACTCTTGAACAAAGGCCAGACCTTTTCTGTGTCCATGGACAGACCTAAACTTCATCTGCACAATGTCATTCGTAAACTTAGGAAACACAGGTGATGTAATTGAAAAATGTGGAGTTTCTTTTCCTCATTTCACAATCACATCACCTGTGTTTCCTTTGCTTAGGTATCTCATAGTGCAGATGGACTCTAGCATATCAAAGAGTACACATAAGTTGAGCAGTGAATACAACAATTTTGATATTTAGAGACGATTCAGCTTCTTATCTTGTTGGAGATGAAATGAGGCCTGTCTTGCAACATGGTGCATCTTTTGCATCTCTGCTGCATCGGTTTCATGTGGCACGGGACTTTACAGCATGACACATCTGCCTAGATGCATCAATTTTTAAATATGTCGCCACATAGCAAATCTTTTGCACCGCCGCTGCGTCACAAAAGTGACGCACAGTGACGCAAAAGAGTCATACACCTATCATAAATCTGTCCCTAACATGTTAAATGATCGATTCAGGATGACATTAAGGTGTGGCCTATCCAGAGGTTTGTTTAAGGTAAGGCCTACTCAGGGTTGCAGATTAAATTTACGCTTGTTGAAGAGTATAGAGGAGATAATACATGTGAAGACCTACCAATGAAGTAAGTCATGTCCACTTCACTCTTGAACAAAGGCCAGACCTCTTCTGTGTCCGTGGACAGACCTAAACCTCATCTGCACAATGTCATTCGTAAACTTAGGAAACACAGGTGATGTAATTGAAAAATGTGGAGTTTCTTTTCCTCATTTCACAATCACATCACCTGTGTTTCCTTTGCTTAAGTATCTCATACTGCAGATGGACTCTAGCATATCAAAGAGTACACATAAGCTGAGCAGTGTATACAACAATTTTGACATTTACATAAGATTCAGCTTCTTATCTTGTTGGAGATGAAATGAGGCCTGTCTTGCAACATGGTGCATCTTTTCCATCACTGCTGCATCGGTTTCATGTGGCACGGGACTTTACAACATGACACATCTGCCTAGATGCATCAATTTTTAAATATGTCGCCACATAGCAAATCTTTTGCACCGCCGCTGCGTCACAAAAGTGACGCACAGTGACGCAAAAGAGTCATACACCTATCATAAATCTGTCCCTAACATGTTAAATGATTGATTCAGGATGACATTAAGGTGTGGCCTATCCAGAGGTTTGTTTAAGGTAAGGCCTACTCAGGGTTGCAGATTAAATTTACGCTTGTTGAAGAGTATAGAGGATATAATACATGTGAAGACCTACCAATGAAGTAAGTCATGTCCACTTCACTCTTGAACAAAGGCCAGACCTCTTCTGTGTCCGTGGACAGACCTAAACCTCATCTGCACAATGTCATTCATAAACTTAGGAAACACAGGTGATGTAATTGAAAAATGTGGAGTTTCTTTTCCTCATTTCACAATCACATCACCTGTGTTTCCTTTGCTTAGGTATCTCATAGTGCAGATGGACTCTAGCATATCAAAGAGTACACATAAGTTGAGCAGTGAATACAACAATTTTGATATTTAGAGACGATTCAGCTTCTTATCTTGTTGGAGATGAAATGAGGCCTGTCTTGCAACATGGTGCATCTTTTGCATCACTGCTGCATCGGTTTCATGTGGCACGGGACTTTACAGCATGACACATCTGCCTAGATGCATCAAGTTGTAAATATGTCACCACATAGCAAATCTTTTGCACCGCCGCTGCGTCACAAAAGTGACGCACAGTGACGCAAAAGAGGCATACACCTATCATAAATCTGTCCCTAATATTTTAAATGATTGATTCAGGATGACGATAAGGTGTGCCCTATCCAGAGGTTTGTTTGAGGTGAGGCCTACTCAGGGTTGCAGATGAAATTTACGCTTTTTGAAGAGTACAGAGGAGATAATACATGTGAAGCCCTACCAATGAAGTAAGTCATGTCCACTTCACTCTTGAACAAAGGCCAGACCTTTTCTGTGTCCGTGGACAGACCTAAACCTCATCTGCACAATGTCATTCGTAAACTTAGGAAACACATGTGATGTAATTGAAAAATGTGGAGTTTCTTTTCCTCATTTCACAATCACATCACCTGTGTTTCCTTTGCTTAGGTATCTCATAGTGCAGATGGAGTCTAGCATATCAAAGACTACGCAGAAGGTTACAACTGTATGGAACATGGCTATGTAAGTCAAAAAATCAAAATCTAATTTTGCCAAGCACACATGGGGGCGTATTTACAAGGACCTTGCACCACAGGGAAAGGTCTTAAATTAAAATGGGAAAAATAACATCAGAGAGACTCAAAGGCCTTATAAATATGCCCCAAGCAACCTATGAAGCTCTAGCATTACATATCAAGAAACCTAATTGATTTCAAAAATCGTTTTTAAACACATCATCCAAATAAATTATATACCTACATTCATCAGGAAGTGACTTAAAATGCCCTAAGACACATGAAAGCGTTTTTTTTAAGCCCTTGCTCCATTTTTAGATCACTTTTAACATGGCTATGTAAGTCAAATAATCAAGATCTAAATTTGCCAAGCACAGATGGGGGCGTATTTACAAGGACCTTGCACCACAGGGAAAGGTCTTAAATTAAAATGGGAAAAATAACATCAGAGAGACTCAAAGGCCTTATAAATATGCCCCAAGCAACCTATGAACCTCTAGCATTACATTTCAAGAAACCTAATTGATTTCAAAAAACGTTTTTAAACACAACTTGTAAAGCAATTATATTCATACATTCATGGGGAAGTTACTTAAAATACCCTAAGACACATGAAAGCGTTTTTTTAAGCCCTTGCTCCATTTTTAGATCACTTTTAACATGGCTATGTAAGTCAAATAATCAAGATCTAAATTTGCCAAGCACAGATGGGGGCGTATTTACAAGGACCTTGCACCACAGGGAAAGGTCTTAAATTACAATGGGAAAAATAACATCAGAGAGACACAAAGGCCTTATAAATATGCCCCAAGCAACCTATGAAGCTCTAGCAGTACATATCAAGAAACCTAATTGATTTCAAAAATCGTTTTTAAACACATCAACTAAATCAATTAGATACCTACATTCAAGGGGAAATGACTTAAAATGGCCTAAGACACATGAAAGCGTTTTTTTTAAGGCCCTTGCAACATTTTTGGGTCACTTTTAACATGGCTATGTTAGTCAAAGAATGAAAATCTAAATTTGCCAAGCACAGATGGGGGCATATTTACAAGGACCTTGCACCACAGGGAAAGGTCTTAAATTAAAATGGGAAAAATTACATCAAAGGAAGTCAAAAGCCTTGAAAATATGCCCCAAGCAACCTATGAAACTCTAGCAGTACATATCAAGAAACCTAATTGATTTTTAAAAACGTTTTTAAACACATCTTGTAAAACAATTATATTCATACATTCATGGGGAAGTGAGTTAAAATACCCTAAGACACATGAAAGCATTTTTGTAAGACCCTTGCACTTTTTTTGCATCACTTTTAACATGGCTATGTAACACAAAGAAACAAAATCTATTTGTAAAACACTTGACACAAAGCAACATTTTAAATACACAACTTTCTCCATAATTTTCTCCCTAAACCATACTATTCTCTACCTAAATTAAATGAATCTTTTCTCACCTTAGCAAATACTTTATGAGTTTCAAAACAGTCTCAGAAACACACCAAATTGTCTTTAGCAGAGCAAAAGGTATGCACTCCAGAGTCTGCAGCTATGAAAAGCACAGAAATGCTGTAACTCATCACACATATCTCTCATGTCACCCAATCAAAACTCTTCCCTCACTTTTTTCAAATCAACACCCTTCCCCCCTCTGGCCTTTCTGCCTTTTTTGCATAGCAACCACCTCCTGAAAGACCTCTCATGTTTGCAAGTTCACACAACAATGTTTCAATTGAACTCTGAACTCTCAGTGCACCTGCGTATCCAGTGCAATCTTTCATTAAATGATTTTTTCTTGACCATTCAAATTACACCTTTCAAACAACACATCCATGCACCCTAACTTTCTGTTTTCAGCAATCAAAATCCACCAATCACTGCTACTGCTTCCTTAACACAGAAACTCCACAGTTTTTTTCATTTTAAACTCTTATTTTTTCAACTCCCATTTCATTGCCACACTTCATCTGACTGCAGCAGAACCTCCTCTCACTATGTTTTCTGTCTGGATTGTTGGACATAGTTACATCTACTGGGCTCAAAGGTATGCTGAGAACAGAAATTTACCTAACCTCAATTTACAAGATGTGGAAATTAAGTGGTTTGGCCACAGAGGATTAAAATGTCACCAATTGATACCATTGGTGAAAACCTTTATGCATTTGCCTAAACCTGACCTGTTAATTGTGCACTGTGGAGGAAATGACTTGGGCACTTTGACTGGTGTAGGTCTGGAAATGCTTTTAAAGGACACCTTTGAGCAATTGATGGCACTTTTTCCTCAAACTGCCTTGGTATATTCAAATATATGCCAAAGACAGAAATGGAGGTGGTCGAACCAATTTTGTCCACAAATTGAGAAGTCGAGGAAGCATGTAAACAAATCTGTTTCAGCTTACATGAGAGACCATGGAATGGGCTCCATGTACAACAATAACTTGCGTTACTACATGCAAGATATCTACAGAGGAGATGGAGTTCACTTCTCAGATGAGGGCAACAGAGTTTTCATTTTGAATTTAAGACTGTGCATTGGTACCTACTTATAAGTACCTAAATGTACCATAAACCCAAAAGCTCTTCTCAGAGCTACCCTACATCTGATCACTCACAATTATTATTTTACTCTAACTTTTTTCACAAATTTTCAACAAAGTACGCTCCCCGGAGCGCTACCCGGTACGCGAACCGGAAGCTAACCACGCGAAATTTTTAAAAAAAATGTTTTTTTTCCGCACATATGGGCCTCCTCAGCCACCCTCAGAAAACCTAGGGGGTCAAGATACGTCTACCGTGCCCCCTTCTACCCATTCTGAACATTATTTGCCCTCCATCTTGTATCTTAATTCGACCGAAACACAAAATGGTGGACTCCCGTAACGCTGCTGGTTCGCGTACCGGGGCGCTCACCGGGAAGCGCTCCATCAAAAAAAGTGGGAAAGTAATTTACAGAAGAAACCCTGGAGACACTTTCACCAAATATAGATTAGCTCATACTACATACCAATCCCTACCATTTTCACAAATTTGGTTGGAATTCCATTTAGCCATTTAGCCTGTAGACCTCTCTAAATACCCTGAGGTAAATTACTTCACAAAACACATCTGAAGTGTTGGAATTGACAACCAATTAAAATGTTACTTTCATTTTCTATTTTTTTTTACCTGACATTTGATTGGTTATGTACCTGAAAATATATAAAGGAAGAGAAGGAAACACAGCCATTTTGACTACTACTTCCTGGTGTACATTTCAATAGGATTTTCACTAATAACTTCAACTTCTTTTGAAAGGTAAGTTGTTATTTTAAAAACTGAAGTATATTGTGCACTTTAAGTTAATATGGTAAACTTTTTCTGATAGTTATATACTATCCCTCTGTAGTAGTTATAGATTTAGATAGACTTCTCTGTTATAGTTATGGATGGACTTAGGCTTCTCTTGTATAATTATGAATTTACTTACGTTAAATCACATACACTTTTTTATATTCCTACGTCCACTCTGATACTATACACTGCCCAAAGATAAATTCACTGTTAAAAACTGCCTATCTAAAATTAATCCCAACAGTGCCCTATCTCTACTAATATATATTTTTTTTATGCAAATTTCAGACAAAATGGAAGGCGAACAGAAAGTTTCATTTGAAATTGTCCTTGCAGAGACCAACCAAGAAATCATTGATCCAAATGACATTGAATTTATGGATGAAACTTGGGACCAAGAACTACTGCAATGTGTGCAATCAGTAGATGTCCTCCTTGAAAATGAGGACATTTTACACTCAAAAATTACAAGCTATGTTCAATGAAAATAACGACATTTCAGACAGTGAAATGTTAGACATTTTATTAAATTTTGAAACACAATCACAATAATAAATAATTGCTTAAAAAATAAAGAAATAAAAAAAATCAACAAAACAAACAATCAATTAACATACAATATTTGAAAAGTCTATAATTCTTTTTTCCTTATAGTACGCTCCCCAGAGCGCTTCCCGGTGCGCGTACCGGGCGCTCCCCACGCAAAAAAAACAAAAATCTTTTTTTTTTTTTGCCCCGCGGGGCCCTTTTAAAGCCTCCACATCAAACCTAGGGGGTCAGGGAGGATCTACTATGCCCCCTTATGGTCATTTCCCCCTTTGTTTTTGCCTCCTCTTGTCTCTCGATCCTACCAAGAGACAAGATGGCGGCCGCTCCGGACTGTTTAGAATGTTGACAGACACCGGGGAGCCAATCAGCTTCGCTACGCGAAGTTCCATTACGCGTCAGGTACGCGAACCGGAGCGCTGCCCGGAGCGCGCTTACAGATATATATCTTTTTTTGAACGTTAATTTCTCAAAATCCACTGGATCACATATATTGAGACCTAGCAAAGGCACATCGGGCTACCAGTCCCTACAATTTTGCCAAGTTTCATGCAAATCCATTCAGCCGTTCGGGCTAAAAGTGAGGCCAACCGCCCTATGGAAATTAACATGGGAAAAATTTCTCGGCCCCCCCTTGACAAACCCCCCCCAAATTTTCAGTATCTGCTCAGAAACAAAATGTTCCATTTTCCTGAAAATTTCAGCCAATTCCGTCCACAAACGCCAAAGTTATTAGACATAGAATTTTCAAAAATCCCATAGAGAAAAAATCCTAACTATATATACCTACTGGCGAACGCCAGTAGGTAATATATATATATATATATATATATATTCACTGAAAAAACCATAGGTTATACACCATATATAGTTAGGAATTAGCATTTAAAAAACCTTATTTTACTCACACAAAACCAATGAAATTCCATATATAGTTAGTTGTACTAACTATATATCACGCACCCGCAATCCACTGCTGATGATGTCACATATTACATCATTCATGACATGGTCAGTGACATCACTGATGACATCACTGATGACATCTCAAATGACATCACTGATGACATCACTGATGACAAAATCCAGTGACTGTATTTTTCTGTAAAGTTAAAATATGTCTTACATATTTATGAATGAGTCGATGTATAAGTGTCTGGACGAAGGATTTAGTAGGTGCATGACTGAATGTATGAGTGAGTGATTAAATGTGTCTCACTGAGTGCATGGGTTAGTGACTAAACTGTCTTAATTTGTGCATCATTATGTCTGTTGTTCTGTAAACTGCTGCATGTGTTGATCAGTAGCTATATGAGTAACTATATAGGTTATTGATTGGTTGCACAAGCATTTGTATGGGAGACTGAGTGTGTGTGTGGGTGGCTGGGAAGTGTATGACTCTGTGCATAGATGTATGGATTCAAAAGTGCATGTTGGAAACAGCTGTATGGGCGGTTGACTGTGTGCATGACTGTATTGGTGAGTGAATAGATATCTCAGTGCTACATGTCAAATTAAGTACATATGTAAAATACAGTACATGTGAGAGTTGACATATATAAATAACTGTGCATAAGAGCCAGTGAATGTGTGAGTGGCTGTATGGATCATTGTGAACTTGTATCCAGGATTGTATAAGTGAGTAAATATGTTTTAGTATATGTTTGAATAAGTAAGGTGTGTTTAACTGTATAGTTAAGGAAACGGAGGTGTGATTGATTGTTTGCATGACTGTCTAGGTGTGTGTGTAACTTCATGGATGAGTGACAATCTGTGAGTCTGTGTTTACACTGAGTGTATCTAAGGTTATATTAGAGTCTGAAGAGGTTCATCGTATTATCACATGAAGGATTTTATCAGTGATGTCATCAGTAATGTCATTTGAGATGTCATCAGTGATGTCATCAGTGATGTCATTTGAGATGTCATCAGTGATGTCATCAGTGATGTCACTGACCATGTCATGAATGATGTAATATGTGACATCATCAGCAGTGGATTGCGGGTGCGTGATATATAGTTAGTACAACTAACTATATATGGAATTTCATTGGTTTTGTGTGAGTAAAATAAGGTTTTTTAAATGCTAATTCCTAACTATATATGGTGTATAACCTATGGTTTTTTCAGTGAATTTCATTGGTTTTTTAATAGCTAATATCAAAACCTTTACAATGTATTATTCTTTAAAAAGAAAAATATTTTTTACATGTTTTTTATACAATTTTTTTTTTATTTTTTTTTGTTTCGCTCCCAGTACGCGTACCAGTTAGCTTCCCGTTAGCTCAATCCGGAGGCGCG
The DNA here is from genome assembly GCF_964261635.1 of Lissotriton helveticus. Classification (NCBI taxonomy): domain Eukaryota; kingdom Metazoa; phylum Chordata; class Amphibia; order Caudata; family Salamandridae; genus Lissotriton; species Lissotriton helveticus. The sequence goes on along the minus strand of NC_136065.1, from coordinate 626,793,505 downwards.
ACCCGGTACGCGAACTGGTAAACGTTCCTTTTGCGCACCTCTCGCGTTACAAAACAACATCGCGACGCTTCGCGTCAGCATGACGTTTCGCGTTCTCGCGTAATACGTCATATTACGTGCTACGTTCGCGTACCCGGAAGCGCAGCGGTACGCGAACCGGAAGCGATCCGCGGCGCGGCGCCGACCGCATAACGTAAACATAGCAGGTCATGTGACTCGGTAATAACACTTTTCATTGGTTCATTTCACTTTTGGTTTCCTAATGATGTAATACAAGGTCATGTGATCTAAAATGGACACTTTTCATTGGTTTAGAACTTTTGTTTTTCCCAAATGATGAAAACCCCTCCTTCTTTCATCACTCTGACTTTCATCTTGGTGAGAGAAAGACCCTTTATTGATACTTTGTGATGGCTTCATTAGTAGCTTCAGCTGGTGCTAGCCCACCACCTCCACCAAATCCAAGAAAGAGAGGACCACCTGCAGAAGTAATTTTGCAAGAAGAGGAAGAACAGGAAGAGGAGGAAGAGGAGGAAGAGCATGAGTTTTTGCCAGAGGAGCCCAGGAGGTACAATCGGAAGGAGAATTATATCTGGCAATTCTACAGAATTCCTGAGGGGCAAAAGAAAGTCAATGCACGTTACGTGTTTTGCCGCATATGCGGTGATAGATTGTCAAGGGGCACTGATAAAAAATACAGTTATGGCAATCATACTATGCATCGGCATATGAGTAGGTGGCACCCAAATAATTATAGTGCTGCCCAGCTACGTGACGAACAACAAAATCCCCTCCCAATGGCAAGAAGATCGGTGGTTCCAGAGGTGTCGGGACCAGAGGCGAGGGAGATGATCGCAAACATCCAAATGTTGTTTGGGAACGTAAAGCAAGTGTGCGTGGAATGTGGCACTTTCATCTGCTACAGAGAAAGTAGCATCACTTTGATTTTGCGAGCAATTCAAAATCATATTAATGTTTGTACAAGACGCACCAAAAAATAAATTCTTTTTTTTTTTTTTTGCTCCTGTTGAGCCCTTTATAATGGATCGTTTTTGTTTCCCCCCCCCCCAAAAAAACCCAAAAAATTTTAAAAACGTTCAGAAAATACAAAAAAAGTAAAAAAATGTTCAAAAAATACTAAAAAAAATATAAAACAACAAAAACATTAAAAAAAAAGTTCTTTTCAGAACTAACTCCCCATTATAAAAAAATTGGTAGAATATTTGGAACTCTGCCAACCTCTATTTCTCTTAGTTCGCTCCCGGAGCGCTACCCGGTACGCGTACCGGAAGCTAACCAAAAAAAATATTTTTTTAAAAAAAGAACAGTAAGTATAAGGTAAGCAAACAGACAGTTATGTTAAAAGAAAGACAGCTCTAGGGAGTAAACTAAGGATACTGTTACCTACAATCCACTGCTGATGATGTCACATATTACATCATTCATGACATGGTCAGTAACATCAACAGCAGTGGATTGTGGGTAACAGTATCCTTAGTTTACTCCCTATAGCTGTCTTTCTTTTAACATAACTGTCTATTTCCTTCCCTTATAGTTACTGTTCTTTTTTAAAAAACATTTTTTTGATCAGTCATAAACAGTGACATTAATAGAAACAGAGAGAGTGAACAAGAGTGAAGAACTATGGTCCTCCTCAGCCACCCTCAGAAAACCAAGGGGGTCAAGATACATCTACCGTGCCCCCTTCTACCCATTCTGAACATTATTTGCCCTCCATCTTGTATCTTAATTCGACCGAAACACAAAATGGTGGACTGCCATAACGCTGCTGGTTTGCGAACCGGGCAACTTCCCGGGAAGCGGTCCAAAAAAAAAAAAGTTGGGAAAGTAATTCACAGACACTAAGAGTAATAGAGATGGAGTGAGTGAACAAGACTGAGGAACTATGAGAACAGAGGGACTGAGAAAAAGAGTGGAAGGAGTTGAGTAAATAGGTAATAGAGAAAGGAATGAGGAAAGTAGCAAAGGCAGGAAACTGAGGATTAAAGAAGTGAAGCAGTGAATTTACCTAACCTCAATTTACAAGATGTGGAAATTAAGTGGTTTGGCCACAGAGGATTAAAATGTCACCAATTGATACCATTGGTGAAAACCTTTATGCATTTGCCAAAACCTGACCTGTTAATTGTGCACTGTGGAGGTAATGACTTGGGCACTTTGACTGGTGTAGGTCTGGAAATGCTTTTAAAGGACACCTTTGAGCAATTAATGGCACTTTTTCCTCAGACTGCCTTGGTATATTCAAATATATGCCAAAGACAGAAATGGAGGTGGTCAAACCAATTTTGTCCACAAATTGAGAAGTCGAGGAAGCATGTAAACAAATCTGTTTCAGCTTACATGAGAGACCATGGAATGGGCTCCCTGTACAACAATAACTTGCGTTACTACATGCAAGATATCTACAGAGGAGATGGAGTTCACTTCTCAGATGAGGGCAACAGAGTTTTCACTCTGAATTTAAAAATGTGCATTGGTACCTACTTATAAGTACCAAAATGTACCATAAACCCAAAAGCTCTTCTCAGAGCTACCTACATCTAATCACTCACAATTATTATTTTACTCTAACTTTTTTCACTAATTTTCAACAAAGTACACTCCCTGGGGCGCTACCCGGTACGCGTACCGGGAGCTAACCTCGCGAAATTTTTTAAAAAAATGTTTTTTTTTCGCACATATAAACCTCCTCAGCCACCCTCAGAAAACCTAGGGGGTCAAGATAAGTCTACCGTGCCCCCTTCTACCCATTCTGAACATTATTTGCCCTCCATCTTGTATCTTAATTCGACCGAAACACAAAATGGTGGACTCCCGGAACGCTTAAGGTACGCGAACCGGGGCGCTCAACGGTTCGCGTACCGGGTCGCTCCCTGGGAAGCGCACCATCAAAAAAGGTGGGAAAGTAGTTTACAGAAAAGCCACTGGAGACAATTTCACCAAATATAGATTAGCTCATACTACATACCAATCCCTACCATTTTCACAAATTTGATTGGAATTCCATTTAGCCATTTAGCCTGTAGACCTCTCTAAATACCGTGAGGTAAATTACTTCACAAAACACATCTGAAATGTTGGAATTGACAACCAATTAAAATGTTACTTTCATTTTCTACTTTTTTTACCTCACATTTGATTGGTTATGTACCCGAATATATATAAAGGAAGAGAAGGAAACACAGCCATTTTGACTACTACTTCCTGGTGTACATTTCAATAGGATTTTCATTAATAACTTCAACTTCTTTTTAAAGGTAAGTTGTTATTTTTAAAACTGAAGTATATTGTGCACTTTAAGTTAATATGGCAAACTTTTTCTGTTAGTTATATACTATCCCTCTGTAGTACTTATAAATTTAGATACACTTTTTTATATTCCTACTTCCACTCTGATACTATACACTGCCCAAAGATAAATTCTCTGTTAAAAACTGCCTATCTAAAATTAATCCCAACAGTGCCCTACCTCTACTAATATATATTTTTTTTATGCAAATTTCAGGAAAAATGGAAAGTGAACAAAACATTTCATTTGAAATTGTCCTTCCAGAGTCCAACACAGAAATCATTGATCCAAATGAGATTGAATTTATGGATGAAACTTGGGACCAAGAACTACTGCAATGTGTGCAAGCAGTAGATAACCTCCTTGCAAATGAGGACATTTTACAACCTCAGAGACTACAATCTATATTCCATGATTATGAAATTTCTGACAATGAAATGTTAGAAAGTTTAATAAATTATGAAACACAATAAAAAAAGCTTTAAAAAAAAAAAAATAATCAACAAAACCAACAATCAATTAACATACAGCATTTGAAAAGTCTATCATTCATTTTTCATTGTGATACGCTCCCCAGAACGCTTCCCGGTTCGCGTACCGGGCGCTAACCACGAAAAAAAACAAAAATTTTTTTATTTTTTTTTGCTTAGCGGGGCCCCTTTAAAGCCTCCACATCAAACCTAGGGGGTCAGGGAGGATCTACTATGCCCCCTTATGGTCATTTGCCCCTTCGCTTTTGCCTCCTCTTGTCTCTCGATCCTACCGAGAGACAAGATGGCGGCCGCTCCGGACTGTTTAGAATGTTGACAGACACCGGAGAGCCAATCAACTTCGCTACGCGAAGTTCCGTTACGCGTCAAGTACGCGTACCGGGGCGCTGCCTGGTCCGCGCTTACAGATATATATCTTTTTTTGAACGTTATTTTCTCAAAATCCACTGCAGCACATATATTGAGACCTACAAAAGGCACATCGGGCTACCAGTCCCTACAATTTTGCCAAGTTTCGTGCAAATCCATTCAGCCGTTCGGGCTAAAAGTGAGGCTAACCGCCCTATGGAAAACTCAATGTTAAAAACACGTTTTGGGACCCCCCTTTTTTCTCGGCCCCCCCTGGACCAACTCCCCCCAAATTTCCAGGGGCTGCTCAGAAACAAAATGTGCCATTTTCCTGACAATTTCAGCCAATTCCGTCCACAAACGCCAAAGTTATTAGACATAGAATTTTCAAAAAACCCATAGGGAAAAAATCCTAACTATATATACCTACTGGCGACCGCCAGTAGGTAATATATATATATATATATATATATATATATATATATATATATATATATATATATATATATATATATATATATATATATATATGTACATCACTTATTTCGCCACAGTAACTCCACTTCTTTTTTCTTGAAAGGACGAAGGCGGACCCAAGGTTCTTGGCGCAAAAAAAAGTACATTTATTCCATGCTCAGCATCTGCGCCATTACGCGTTTCAGCCCCCACTCGGGACTTGATCACATGACGCGTTGCTTTATACATAACCAGTATTTAAAGTGCTTGTGCAAATTGTAACGTGTGTAAATAAACCAGGTGACCAATTCATAGACATAGTAAAGTATTGTGAGCTTTTACAGCAAAAGGTTCACCTCTTGCAAATACCAGTAACATAAAATCTAATAAGAAAAAAATCCTAGTATAAATTAAAATATTAAACTATAAAAAAATCTTAAAACTTAAATTCCCCACTCCAATGAGTGCAACAGTAGGGAAAGTGTGGCATAGCAGAGGGATACAAAGTACTACTCCCCCTCCAGTGAGAGCAACAGTAGGAAAAGCTTTGGAAAGCAGAGAGTTGCATTCTACTATTCCCACTCCAGTCAGTGCAATAGTAGGGAAAGTGTTGGATAGCAGAGGGGTAGGCATTACTATTCCCACTCCAATTAGTGAAATAGTAGGGAAAGTGTTAGATAGCAGAGGGGTAAAAATAACTATTCCCACTCCAATAAGTGCAAGAGTAGGGAAAGTGTTGGATATCGAAGGGGTAACATTTACTATTCCCACTCCAGAGAGTGCAACAGTAGGGAAAGTGTCGGATAGCAGTGGGGTAAAAATTACTATTCTCACTCCAGCGAGTGTAACAATAGAGAAGTGTTGGATAGCGGAGGGGTAAAAATACCTGTTCCCACTCCAGTGAGTGTAACAGTAGGGAAAGTGCTGGATAGCAGTGAGGTAAAAATTACTATTCGCACTCCAATGAGTGCAACAATAGGGAAAGTGTTGGATAGCGGAGGGGTAAAAATTACTATTCCCACTCCAGTGAGTGCAAAAGTAGGGAAAGGGTGGGATAAAAGTTACTATTCCCAATCCAGTCAGTGCAACAGTAGAGAAAGTGTTGGACAGTGGAGGGGTAAAAATTACTATTCCAACTCCAATGATTGCAAAAGTAGGGAAAGTGTTGGATAGCGTAGGGGTAAAAACTACTATTTCCACTGCAATACATGAAACAGTAGGGAAAGTGTTGGATAGCGAAGGGGTATAAATTACTATTCCCACTCCAGTAAGTGCAACACTAGGGAAAGTGTTGGATTGTGGAGGGTTAACAATTAATATCCCCACTCCAGTCAGTTCAAAAATAAAAACAAACAAATTATTAACCACTTGGGAGCTAGTAAACAAACCTCCCCAGTGCTGCGCTGTCCATTATCCGGTGCTGAACTGGACGTCCAGCGGTCGCACGCAGCACTGGGGAGGTAGTGCCCGTGACGACCGTTGGCCGACGGCAGCACTTAAGGGGTTAATGACAACAAAAAAATATTGAAAAAACTAAATAAATAAAAACATATATAAATATGTTAAACATGTAAATACAAATATATTTAATATTAAACATTTTAAAAAACATATTATTATTATTATTATTAATATTATTAGGGAAATTTGTAGAGCGCCTGGTTACGCGCACCGGCGTGTCCCCGCGCTATGGTAAGTGGGGTAAGCAGTCCAAGCAGCCATCACAGTCGCCCACCTTCCAAATAGGTGAGTCTTGAGTCTTGTAATGGTAAATACGTATGAAAAATGCCTACAATTATTATATTAAATAAACAAAAATAATAATTTTCAAACAAAGAAATATTTTTAATTAGAAAATATTTAGAAACAAAAATATTAATTATTACATAAATTTAGGTTTTTTAATGCATACCCTATAACACCACACAATTCACGATCCACATCTAAATAAAAAATGTGCTTCCATAATTAACATAATTAATTACCAATTACAGAAATATTATTAATCAAAAAACAAATTAGAGCTCATAAAAAGCAATTAACTCTCCACACTTTACCCCTATATACCCCTAAATTAAGCAGTAAAAACATTAATTACACAATTAAAACTTATTTTCAATTAAAAAACTAATAGTATTTAACAACTAATTATAAAGTAAGCAAAATTAATTTACTCCCTACCCTTTACCCCTATGAAAGTGATACCCACAAATAAAAAATAAACAATTACTCTATTTTAATATCAATTAATTCATTAGGTTTAGTGATCAACTAATTACTAGCCTCATCGGTGCTCATGACGAGCCCAGCTCGTCATGAGTCACAATGGAGCTGTGCTCATGACGAGCTGGGCTCGTCATAAGGGCTGCACACCGCCCACGCGTGATTTATTCCCCGCCTGTGCCGGCGAATTAATCAGTGGGCGGGGTCGTGATGAGCCCAGCTCGTCATGAGCACAGCTCCACTGTGACTCATGACGAGCTGGGCTCGTTACGAGCAAAGCGGCTCTGTGCTCACCCCCCTGCCTCCTCCGCACCGTGGTGGATTACCCCCGCCGTGAAGGGGTTAATTAATTAAACATAAATTACTTCCCGCCCTTTACCCCTAGAAATCCCACAACCCGCAACTAAAATAATTACACAATTACCATAAATAATAGTCAATTAATTAATTAATGTTAATTAACAGCTAATTAATAATTAATCAACGCCTATAAACCCCACAACCTGCACCTACAATTTACCCAAAATATTAAAAGCACAATTAACATTATAAAATCTCAAATAAATATGAATAAATTAAAAATATTCATTAATGGATTATAATGAAATTACTTCCCACCCTAGTCCCATATAAACCTGCAACCCACTACGAAACTAAAAAAACACAAAACTTAATTAAGATAAAATTTATAACAGCTAAGAATTTGACACATATTAAAAAAAATATAAACAATACTTATACAACAAATTCATTACATACATTTAAAATATACATTAAAATACATAACACTAATTAAAAAATTGATATTTTAAACAACTATATGTTTGCAATTCAGAGCGCTTTACATAGCACCAGTTTCGTTAAATGAAGACACATTCATTTTTGTTAGGCACAGATTTGTTAGGCAGATTTATATCAATAACTTCTTTATTTTTAAAAGCAATATTACTTACCTCAAATAGATATTCTTGACAACGGTAATCTTGCACTCGATATTTCCATTCCACGATATTTTTAACTCGATATTACAGTAGGTCGAATTTTTTACCCTTGATATTCTGTCTCATTACCATACAGGACAACAGTGTCTGACCAAAACTCTTTGAGTTGGTTTGTAATACCCTTGAGAGAATTCAAAATGATGCCTCCCTTAACTGCCTTGCACTATTTGTAAATAACATCCATGACCAGTTTTATAATGACCTACAGGCATTATTATCGAAAGAGGCAGGTAAGGCAAGCAAGCCGATTACATTCACCAGTGTAGGGCATCCAGGGTACAACTCGACAGGGCACTAAAGTCTGATATTGGAGCGCATTTTTCCACCACTAGGAAGTGTTACAATGATACCTTGTCAGCAGTACAAAGATCTTGGGAAATGGCGGTATGGGAGACTTTAGTTGGGGCATTTAAGGAGGAAGATAACAAGCTCTTTTGGGGCACATTGGCCCATGGTTGCCGACAGATCAACATCCCCACTGACATTCCCCTCCAGCCTCAGGTTTGGGTCCAACACTTTAAAAAAGTCTATGAATCAAGGGTCTAGATGACCGTCAATCCGTAAGAAATATAGTCGTCCCACTAGATTTTTTATTATATCATGGAAGCAATTAAGGCCATGATTTATATTTACTGGAGCCATCTGTCTGGGTGCCTTATTTCCCTGCACTCTTCAAGTCCATTCTGGGAGGGAGCGCAATACCAAGGTCATGGCAGGAAGCGAAAATAGTTCCTATGTTTTAAAAAGGTACGAGAGATAACCCGGGCAACTACAGGCCAATGAGCCCCAGCGACGTCTCACAAAAAGTTTTTTTCCCATCTGGTACTTGGGGAGTTACTAGAGTGGATACAGGCAAATGAATGTGAAGAGGTGTGGCTCACTGGTTAGAGGCGGCAGACCTGTAAGCAGAGAACGGCCCGGGACCAGGGTTCAATTCCCGACGCGGCAGGGTCTTGGACCAGGGTCAACGGACTCGATAACTCTCGCCTCAGTGCCTACTCTAACCAGGGAACACACTCGGTAACTCTGAGCATTAAGCTTGCCTCATCTCTACAACGTCCCCCCACAGACGCCGGGGATGCCTGGTTTCACCCTGGAGATACCCAGAAAGGGACTATCTCACAGGGAAAACCAGGACGGGTTCCCCAGCGGTCTACAGCGCCAGGACACTCGGGTAGAGTAACAGTGCGCTTTACAAGTATCCCACATTTACATTTACATATACTCTCAGATTACCAGGCTGGATTTAGGAAATACATAAGCACAATAGACCAAATCTAAAGTTTGTGTTGCCCTTACTGGAAAACTGTTTTGCTGGACCGGGGTCATCTGTATGTGGTTTTTGTTGACCGTAGGTCAGCATTTGACTCCATCCCTAGGGCTAAATAGTGGGTGGTGATAAAGCAGATGGGCGTACCTGAGAATCTTTTAGTAATTTTAATGAATTTGTACGCTGCAAATACTGCACCTGTTAGATTCGGTAATAAAGGCGAGCTAACTGATCCTGGGGAATGATGCCTCTAAACTGTGCTCCCACAAGATTTCCTCCCTATTATTTGCTGACGATACCCTTCGAATATCAAAAACTCAGTCAGGCTTGCAAGCCATATTGTATAAGTTCCTGCGTTTTTGTAGTGAGAGGGGACTGGAATTGAATGTCAGCAAGACAAAATGTATGGTATTTAACCAATATAGAAAGAGAAGGGTGAATATCATGGTTAAAGAAGCTCCACTCAAGCAAGTTGAGGAGTTTGTCTATTTGGGAGTCTGCATAACAAATAAATTCAGCTGGGAGCACCGATTAATAGGAGTACTCTGAAATTCCAGCAGGAGGCTCTGTGGCCAAGCTGCAGAGAAGGCCCAGCTAGTCCCCTAACACGAGCAATGGAGATTCACAACATAAAAGTTAAAGGTGCTGTCATGTACGGTAACAGCTCAGAACACTGGGGACACACAAGAATCCAACCTCTCGCTAAAGCTGAAAATAAGTTTATTAGGAACCGTTTAAATCTCCAGCAGTGCCCGTCTCCCCCAGCTCCATGACATGGGCATTTCTCCGATCAGCTTGCTATCTAGACCACTGTTTTATTGGCGCAGGCTGTGGCTCAATGAGGAGCTGAAATCTTATAGGAAGATGATTAAGTCGCTCCTCTCCCAAAAGAGGTGGGAGAAGATATCATAGCTCGCTTTCATTAGAATAATGTTGCAGGGGATAGGCCTATCAGATCTGTGGGAGAATCTGGATTTATACAAGCAAGTCTCACGCACAATGAAAAAAAGGAGCGCTGCAGCGACTTTCTCTGGGAGAGAGAGATGAGGAGTATCAAGTCTGGTAGTTTGACGGATTCATTTCTAGACTGTAAGCCTGCCTCTGCATATGAGCTGTTTCTTGATGTTATCCCGAAGGGCCATATATAAAACAACTTTTTCTGAAGTGAAGATATGATGTACTACCGGTTAATAGCTTTACAGTAAAATAGGGGGGGGGGGGTGAACACGTTTATAATGAAAGATGTCCTTCATGCAACTGGGAAAAGGAAATACTATATCATTTTGCCTTATTCTGTAATGCATATTCGCATACTTGGGAGTAATAGCTTAAGCCAGTATGCAAGCTACTGGGCATTAGACAGTATTCCACCGCACTCAGAGCCTTGTGCACAGACACCAGAGAAGTAATTGTGATTGCAGTATACCAAAACCTATATGTAGCATGGCTCATACTGCCCTGAAGGGAACGTCTAAGAGGAGAGCTTGTAGATGTAGGCATGATTCAGTGATGGGAGGCACACATGACAAAGGTTATGGTCATCTGAGCACTATGGAACCCTACCTAAGAAGACATTAATGCATTCCAGTAAGCACTAGCACCTTCTGGTTTGATAAGATGTCAAATGTGATATTTTGAAATGAAATTAAATGAAATAGTGTGTTTAATAAAGCACGCAGCTACTCAAACTAGAGTGTCCTGGCGCGAGTTTTTTTAGTATAGTATCTATGAAGCAATGCTCAAATACTTCCCTTTTAAAATGTGTATTTTACCAGTTTTATCATCTTTGTTTTTTGTGTTTTAATTTTTGTGATTATTTATTACTGAGAAGTATTGCTGTTTTACTGTGGCTTGATGGATCCTTGTGATTAGTTAAATATGACAACTGACATCATGAACAAGGCAGCATGAGTCTGCTGAAACGCGTTGATGTTTAAAACTTTGTCAAGAATAAATTAGACCAAGTGTCAAAAAATCTACCTTAGAGTGCCGGATGGTTATTTCAGGAAATCCTATAACATTTATATATATATATAAATATATATATATATATATATATATATATCTATACTAATATTATAAAGAGAGAGCCCAAACCTTTGAGTCTGGTAAGCTCCGGAACTACGGGGCCAATCAGAAGACCCAATACAGCATTGGAAAGGTGAGTATAAGCAAATGGACATAGGCTATACACCAGCCCAATATATACATTACAAGTGAAAAAGACAGTTTTGGTACAAAGTAGTCCGTTGTGGGCGTGGGCGTTCTGATGTAAAGCAATGCTTGCGAAAAGCGTTCTGTGTGAGAAAAGCGTTTTGTGTGAGAATAGCGTTCTGACACATCTTGAAGTGGGCATGTCGTTTAGCATTGTTGTGGGCGTGTGCATTGCGGAGAGGGGGAATAGCGTCCTTGGAGTTGTGGCGTTTGGCAGTGACGCTATGTGGGGCGTCTAAGTGCACCAAGCAAGTCTTTGGGGAGTCCCTGAACCCACTAAGGCACACGCCCCCAGTGTGCATGCCAGGACTGATCAGGGGCGTCGGCAGGAGCGGACACACACATTTGCATTCTGCGGAAAGGACAACAAACCGCAGAGCACACGCTCACCTTCCGTGCAACAGAAAGAGGGGTTCTGAGCAGCCGCACAGGCAAGTCACATGAAACAATAAATGTACTATGCCATGAACTTTTAAAAAAACTTTGCCTTGCCTATTCTAACCATTTTTTTAAATATTTTTTTTTCTGCAGTGATTATTTCAGCATTACAGCATTAGTTTTCGTTACGTCGTGCAATATAGTCTGTACTGTGCACATAAATCTGAGTATACATAACATTGCAGTTTTCTTTTTCATAACATCCCTAATAATTCTTAAACCCCCCCTCCCGCAACTTCCCTTGCACTTAATCAAGTCGTCCGTGTGTTTCTCCTCGAACACTCCTGTCTTCAGTATTAACTTCCTCCGAGTTTGTCTTAGGTTTTGCATCCGTTATACATCATAACCTATTCTAGCCATTTAAGACATTCTTTTTCGTACCCGGACAACGTCGGGACGGGCTGATAGTATATATATATATATATATATATATATATATATATATATATATATATATATATATATATATATATATATATATATATATATATATATATATATCCAGACACCCTCCAGCAGAACTGTAGGAAGAGGCACACGCGGGGAGTTCAGGAAAAGCCTTTAATTGGACATGCAGGTAAGGCATAATGCATTTCGACAAAAAGTCTTCCTCAGACGCCCCTGCTGCATTAACAAAAACAGTCCAGCGCTTCCACTTAAGATCCACCTGCAAGTCTACTATTGGTGAGACAAAGCACCTCCCCTGCCATGTGATCGCTCACCTGTTGTAGTGCTGTTTGCACTTCAGCACCCAGAATGCAACATCCCTGGGTTGGTGCTGCGCGGGGAAATAGAAATAACGTCCATGTGGCTGTGGTGCACTGCAGAGTGGAGCGCACTGTTGATGATGCACATAAAAGTTCTCGGCCTTCCCTGTGTCCCCGCATTCATCTGTACCCCCACTGCACAAATCCGCTGAGTCCTAGGCTGGATAGATGTCCAAACCTATCCGTGAAGTCACGAAACTACTGTGAGAGAACTCTGCCTGACTCGCGCTTGTAGAGGTGTGCTGCTGCCGTCCGATACCTCGGTTGCAAAAGGAAAACTGCTCACGCAGAAGCCAGTGATACAGCAGTCAACTTGTCAGATGTGGCCTCTTGAAGCGTCTCTGGCTGACGCTATAAATATCCAGACACCCTCCATCAGAACTGTAGGAAGAGGCACACGCGGGGAGTTCAGGAAAAGCCTTTAATTGGACACGCAGGTAAGGCATAATGCATTTGGACAAAAAGTCTTCCTCAGACGCCCCTGCTGCATTAACAAAAATAGTCCAGCGCTTCCACTTAAGATCCACCTGCAAGTCTACTATTGGTGAGACAAAGCACCTCCCCTGCCATGTGATCGCTCACCTGTTGTAGTGCTGTTTGCACTTCAGCACCCAGAATGCAACATCCCTGGGTTGGTGCTGCGCGGGGAAATAGAAATAACGTCCATGTGGCTGTGGTGCACTGCAGAGTGGAGCGCACTGTTGATGATGCACATAAAAGTCCTCGGGCTTCCCTGTGTCCCCGCATTCATCTGTACCCCCACTGCACAAATCCGCTGAGTCCTAGGCTGGATAGATGTCCAAACCTATCCGTGAAGTCACGAAACTACTGTGAGTGAACTCTGCCTGACTGGCGCTTGTAGAGGTGTGCTGCTGCCGTCCGATACCTCGGTTGCAAAAGGAAAACTGCTCACGCAGAAGCCAGTGATACAGCAGTCAACTTGTCAGATGTGGCCTCTTGAAGCTTCTCTGGCTGACGCTATAAATATCCAGACACCCTCCAGCAGAACTGTAGGAAGAGGCACACGCGGGGAGTTCAGGAAAAGCCTTTAATTGGACACGCAGGTAAGGCATAATGCATTTCGACAAAAAGTCTTCCTCAGACGCCCCTGCTGCATTAATAAAAATAGTCCAGCGCTTCCACTTAAGATCCACCTGCAAGTCTACTATTGGTGAGACAAAGCACCTCCCCTGCCATGTGATCGCTCACCTGTTGTAGTCCTGTTTGCACTTCAGCACCCAGAATGCAACATCCCTGGGTTGGTGCTGCGCGGGGAAATAGAAATAACGTCCATGTGGCTGTGGTGCACTGCAGAGTGGAGCGCACTGTTGATGATGCACATAAAAGTCCTCGGGCTTCCCTGTGTCCCCGCATTCATCTGTACCCCCACTGCACAAATCCGCTGAGTCCTAGGCTGGATAGATGTCCAAACCTATCCGTGAAGTCACGAAACTACTGTGAGTGAACTCTGCCTGACTGGCGCTTGTAGAGGTGTGCTGCTGCCGTCCGATACCTCGGTTGCAAAAGGAAAACTGCTCACGCAGAAGCCAGTGATACAGCAGTCAACTTGTCAGATGTGGCCTCTTGAAGCGTCTCTGGCTGACGCTATAAATATCCAGACACCCTCCAGCAGAACTGTAGGAAGAGGCACACGCGGGGAGTTCAGGAAAAGCCTTTAATTGGACACGCAGGTAAGGCATAATGCATTTCGACAAAAAGTCTTCCTCAGACACCCCTGCTGTATTAACAAAAACAGTCCAGCGCTTCCACTTAAGATCCACCTGCAAGTCTACTATTGGTGAGACAAAGCACCTCCCCTGCCATGTGATCGCTCACCTGTTGTAGTGCTGTTTGCACTTCAGCACCCAGAATGCAACATCCCTGGGTTGGTGCTGCGCGGGGAAATAGAAATAACGTCCATGTGGCTGTGGTGCACTGCAGAGTGGAGCGCACTATTGATGATGCACATAAAAGTCCTCGGGCTTCCGTGTCCCCGCATTCATCTGTACCCCCACTGCATATATATATATATTCACTGAAAAAAACATAGGTTTCACACCAGTTATAGTTAGGTGGAAATTTTACTCGCATAAAACCATTGAAATTCCCACGTTATAGTTAGTTGGACTCACTATAACTTGTGCGTGCAATGCACTGCTGATGACATCACATATTACATCACTCATGACATGGTCAGTGACATCACTCATGACATCACTGATGACATCTCAAATGACATCACTGATGACAACATCCTTGTGACAAAGTGGCAGACATCCTATCAGCATAAAATAACCTTTGACACACACATTCAAAAATAGAAACTAACATTTTCTTAAAAAAGGAGAAACCAATACCAATTACAACAACGTATTAGGTAATTCCAACATCTACATACACATCCACTCATTCACCAACAGTTCTATATAGTCACTCATGCATGTACTTACTCATCATATGTACTCATACACCTATACATCCTGTTACACACTAATACTCATCCATATAGTTACTCACACACAAATTCACACATGCAAATAAACTATCAAAAAACCATTTACTTGATTATACTGCTATATACACACCACTACACATACTTCTACAGAAACGGAAACATATTTACTCTCTTAAACAATCAATTATAAAAACACATACTCACTAACCCACCCATACACACAATCATCCACCCATACAGTCTTGCACACATGCTGTCTTCAAAATACATACAAATAGTGAGTCACTCATTCATGCATCTGTGCTCTAAGTAATATCCCCCACCGAACCATACAGACACTGATACTGATACTCAAAAAAACAACTAATAACCCATATACACACTCATGTAGCTACTCACCAACCCATGCAGCCACTTATACACAAAGTGAGACACAGATACAGATATTTAAATATTTAAACATTACTCGCTAATATATGTATTCACTAAGATACATTTAATAAGTCAGTTAACCAACTCGACGCGTTTCAGGAGTTCACCTCCCTTTCTCACGAGTAAAAAATGTTTTTTACTCGTGAGAAAGGGAGGTGAACTCCTGAAACGCGTCGAGTTTTTTTGCTTTGAATCTGCAATAAAACGCCTCTTCAGCAAGAAGTTGTCCGTGTGTTTCCTTACCGAAAAGGGAGTCGGGATTTTGAATTAATACACAGGCTCGCTACCTACACACAGACCGCCCTCGCAAAGAGGCTCGAGGAAAGCGGTGCCTGGCGGCTGCCAGGCAATTTTGAAATTTATATATATATATATTCACTGAAAAAACCATAGGTTATAGACCATATATAGTTAGGAATTAGCATTTACAAAACCTTGAAAATTCACTGAAAAAACCATAGGTTATAGACCATATATAGTTAGGAATTAGCATTTAAAAAACCTTATTTTACTCACACAAAACCATTGAAATTCCATATATAGTTAGTTGCACTAACTATATATCGCGCACCCGCAATCCACTGCTGATCATGTCACATATTACATCATTCATGACATGGTCAGTGACATCACTGATGACATCACTGATGACATCTCAAATGACATCACTGATGACATCACTGATGACATCTCAAATGACATCACTGATGACTACATCCAGTGACTGTATAATTCTGTAAAGTTAAAATATGTCTTACATATTGAAGAATGAGTGGATGTATAAGTGTCTTGATGAAGGATTTAGTAGGGGCATGGCTGACTGTATGAGTGACTGATTAAATGTGTCTCACTGAGTGCATGGGTTAGTGACTAAACTGTCTTAATGTGTGCATCATTATGTCTGTTGGTGTGTAAGCTGCTGCATGTGTTGATCATTAGCTATATGATTAACTGTATGGGTTATTGATTGGTTGCCAAAGCATTTGTATGGGAGACTGAGTGTGTGTGTGGGTGGCTGGGAGGTGTATGACTCTCTGCATAGATGTGTGAGCAGTTGATTGACTAGATGTATGGGTTCAAAAGTGCATGTGGAAACAGCTGTATGGGCGGTTGACTGTGTGCATGAGTGTATTGGTGAGTGAATGGATATCTCAGTGCTACATGTCAAAGTAAGTACATATGTAAAACACAGTACATGTGAAAGTTGACATATATAAATAACTGTGCATAAGAGCCAGTGAATGTGTGAGTGGCTGTATGGATCATTGTGAACTTGTATACAGGATTGTATAAGTGAGTAAATATGTTTTAGTATATGTTTGAATAAGTAAGGTGTGTATAACTGTATAGTTGAGGAAATGGAGGTGTGATTGATTCTTTGCATGACTGACTAAGTGTCTGAGTAACTCCATGGATGAGTGACAGTCTATGAGTGTCTGTTTACACTGAGTGTATCTAAGGTTATATTAGAGTCTGAAGAGGTTCATCGTATTATCACATGAATGATGTCATCAGTGATGTGATCAGTAATGTCAAATGAGATGTCATCAGTGATGTCATCAGTGATGTCATTTGAGATGTCATCAGTGATGTCATTTGAGATGTCATCAGTGATGTCATCAGTGATGTCATTTGAGATGTCATCAGTGATGTCATCAGTGATGTCACTGACCATGTCATGAATGATGTAATATGTGACATGATCAGCAGTGGATTGCGGGTGCGCGATATATAGTTAGTGCAACTAACTATATATGGAATTTCAATGGTTTTGTGTGAGTAAAATAAGGTTTTTTAAATGCTAATTCCTAACTATATATGGTCTATAACCTATGGTTTTTTCAGTGAATTTTCAAGGTTTTGTAAATGCTAATTCCTAACTATATATGGTCTATAACCTATGGTTTTTTCAGTGAATTTCATTGGTTTTTTAAAAGCTAATATCTACAGAAGTAAAATGTATTCTTCTTTAAATCCAAAAATATATTTTATATGTTTCTTAATAATTTTTTTTTAATATTTTTTTTGTTTCGCTCCCGGTCCGCGAACCGGGAAGCTTCCCGTTAGCTCAATTCGATTCCGCGATCCGGTCCGCGAACCGGTAACAAATCAACATAGTGACGGTATCGCGTTGCCGCGTAATGCGTCTTATGACGTACTGCGTTAGCGCACCCGGAAGTGCCCCGGGGCGCGGACCGAGGCGCGAAACGCAACTCCCCGGAAGCGATCCGCGGCGCGAAAGCGCGACGTATCGCGTTGCCGCGAAATGCGTCTTGTGACGTACTGCGTTAGCGCACCCGGAAGTGTCCCCGGGCGCGGACCGAGGCGCGAAGCGCAGCGAACCGGAAGCTAACCGGGGAGCGTTCCGTAGCGCGTAACATGAAAGTTAGAGTCATGTGACTTGTTAATAAAGCTTTTCATTGGTTCATTTCACTTTTAGTTTCATAATTATGGAAGGCTAGGTCAGGTGACCTAAAAATAACACTTTTCATTGGTTGAGAAGTATTGTTTTTTCCAAATGATGAAAACCCCTCCTTCTTTCCTCACTCTGACTTTCATCATTGTGAGAGGAAGACCTTTATTAATACTTGAGAAATGACTTCAGTACTTGCTTCAGCTGGTGCACCCCCACCACCACCTCCACCTCCTCATGGGAAGAGAGGACCACCTCCCCAGGTGATCACCAACACAGAGGAGGAAGAGGAAGAACTAGAGGAAGAGGAGAGAGAAGAACCACAGTTCTTGGAAGAGGTGCCCCGGGTTTCCCATAGGAAAGCCAGTTTCATCTGGCAGTTTTATTCAATCCCTCCAGGGCAAAAGAAAGTGAATGCGAGGTATGTCACCTGCCTCATCTGCAAAGAGAAATTATCAAGAGGGACTGATAAAAAGTATAGCTATGGGAACTATACCATGCATCGGCACATGACCAGGAAGCATCCACTTAATTACAGCCGGGCGGAAATACGGGATATGGAACAAAACCCAACAGCAACTCCTGTGGCCAGGTCAACATCGTCAATATCATTGACACCAGCAGAGGCACGGGAAACTGTGCCAAACATCCAAGAGAATTTTGGGCACATGAAACATACTTGTATGCACTGTGGTGCGTTGATATCATGTGGTAACATGAGTATTAATGCCATCAACCTGGCTTATGACAATCATAATTGCCCTAACCGCCCCCAGTAATTTTTTTTTGCTCCTGTTGAGCCCTTTTCAACGCCTGTTTTTTGTTGTTCCCCCCCCCCCCAAAAAAACCAAAAAAAATATAAAATCGTTCAAAAAATACAAAAAAAACAAAAAATGTTCAAAAAATACAAAAAAAATATAAAACAACAAAAATATTAAAAAAAAAGTTCTTTTCAGAACTACCTTCCCTTTCCAAAAAAATTGCTAGAATGTTTAGCACTCTGGCAAGCTCTATTTCTTTTGGTTCGCTTCCGGTTTAGCTTCCCGGTACGCGTACCGGGAGCTAACCAAAAAAAAAACTTTTTAAAAAAAAAGAGTAAGTATAAGGAAAGTAAACAGAGAGTGATGTTTCAAGAAAGACAGCTATAGGGAGTAAAGAAGAGATACTATTTAATAGATCTATTTACCAAAGAACAGACAGAAGATGGTATAATTGTGAAAAACAAAATAGATAACGAAGTGAAAGAAAAACAAGCATTGGCATAGCCAATAGGTATCGACTTTTGGACCTTCTAAGTC
This sequence comes from Lissotriton helveticus, assembly GCF_964261635.1. NCBI lineage: Eukaryota > Metazoa > Chordata > Amphibia > Caudata > Salamandridae > Lissotriton > Lissotriton helveticus. The sequence continues at coordinate 626,774,389 of NC_136065.1, read as the reverse complement.
TTTAGTTATGCAGCATAATATCCTTGGTGCAGCAACATCAACTGTTGCATGGCTAAACACGTATAAGGTCCCAAAGGCGAGACCTATTGACTATGCCAATGCTTGTTTCTTAAGTAGAATTGCAATACGTATGGCTCTTCCATGTAAAAAAATCTTATCTTGTGCTCTAAAGATTGCTAAAGTCTCGACAGAGAACAGGCTAGATTGTAAGTAGGGTACATTGCGCTTGGTGATCTGTTTGAGGGAGCGTCTGCTTTGCCTGGTGTCTTTGGAGAGCAATTTTGATTGTTATACTGGACAATATAGCCCTAATGTAAATAACATAGGGGCATATTATCAACATAGGCAATAAAAGTTTTGCAGCTTTTATAGGCAGAAATGTGTCGCTAAAGCTGCTTTTGCGGCAGAAAACTGCCGCTAAAGCCGCTTTTGCACCAGTTTTCTGCCAATAAAAAGAGCAATAATTTTATTGGCTGCATTCATAATATGCCCCTTAGTGTGCTTCAACTACACAGAGAAAGCATTATGAACAAATAGTGATACAGTGATCAGTCAAAGACACTAAGAGTAATAGAGACGGAGTGAGTGAACAAGAGTGAGGAACTATGAGAAGAGAGGGACTGAGAAAAAAAGTGGAAGGAGTTGAGTAAGTAGGTAATAGAGAAAGGAATGAGGGAAGTAGCAAAGGCAGGAAACTGAGGATTAAAGAAATGAAGCAGTGGAAGTAATAGTAGTTCAATGTGATAGAAATGTAACGAAAAGAGTACAAAATACTTACCTTATAATTGTCGTTAAATTCCTCACTTTTTATTTTTATACTTTCAATCTGTGAAAGAGAGAACAAACATTTGAAAAATATAAAAACATGTATAGAAAAATTACAAAAGACAAGGGCAAAGATTGAAGGACAAACAGTTTTTCAATAACTTTGACACTTACAGAAGCTACACAGTCCTAAAGATATACATTTTAAACTAACACTATCTTGATGCAGATGAAGTGAGGCCTATCTTAAAACATGGTGCATCTTTTGCATTGCTGTTGTCTCAGAAAAGTGTCGCAAGACACTAAAATTTAAAATAATTGCTTCAGGATGCCAATAAGATGTCTACTATCCAGAGTTTTGTTTCAGGTGAGGCCTACTCAGGGTTGCAGATGAAATTTCGAGTTGTTGAAGAGAATAGAAGACATAATACATGTGAAGGTCTACCAATGAAGTGAGTCATGTCCACTGCAATCTTCAACAAAGTCCAAACCTCCTATGTTTCCCTGGACAGACCTAAACTTGATCTGCACAATGTGATTCGTAATGATAGGAAACACAGGTGATGTAATTGAAATACATGCAATTTATTTTGCTCATTTCACAATCACATCACTTCTGTTTCCTTTGCTTAGGTATCTCATTGTGCAGATGTAGTCTAGCATATCAAAGAATACGCAGAAGTGCAGCACTGCATGCAACAACTTTGACACTTACAGAAGCCTCACCTTCTCCATGCCTTCTACACAGTTCTACATATACATCATAAATGGAAACATTACAGAATTAATTATACATGTTAAATGGTTTATTTTTGCTGTTCTCAGAATGTATCAAAATTCACTAAAAACAGTGACTTGAAGGTATTCATCATGTAACAGCGGGGAAAAAAAAACACAATCAAAATGATTGTGTTTAAAAAACCCATACAAGATCAGAAATCAAAAATCAGAACTCCTTAAAGTTAACTTACTTTCCATGACGTCCAAGGATGTCCTATGAATAGCTTATACTCTTTTGTGCTGTTATTACTTTCAGCCCACCAGTTTCTGAAAGAAAATCTCCATCGTTTTTAAAAACATGTTACATACAATAAATGACTTCTTGCTCTCTACCACAAGATTTCACAAGGCCAAATTTTGTCAGAGCCATGTATAACTCTTGGATTTCTTGTTAGCCAATCCCATCATTTGGCATTCCCGCAACTTTCAGAATTAAAATGTTGAAGATCATTTTCACAATCCTGGAATAGTAATATCTTCCCCTTCTTGCTCAGTCATGTTCTACATTTCGTATGACACTGATACTGCTTAATATGAAGCAGACTTACACTACCTCTATGAGTACTACAATTATTTAATTCTCTACATCACTTTTAATCACAAAGTAATGTAAAACAGTAGACAGCATTGCAGACTTACATTCCCTCTACTCCATGTTTTGATAGGCTGCTTTAATTAGCTTATGAAAAGAAACAGTTTTTCTGAACTCATTTAAACTGCACATACATGTCCATGATGTCCAATCCTATGATTAGAAGTTATGTCTCTGAACTACACTTATCCTCAAGGCCAAATTGTGTAGGAGCCATTAGAACTTCTTGAAATTCCACAGATCATATCCCGAGATTATTTTCCTAAAATTTTGGTTTTAAAAACACCAGGTAAGAGTTTTTAAGGTCATACGGCAATTTTTTTTTGAAAATTACAACAGAATCATTACAGAATGACCAGCCATTTCTAGACTTTAAATAAGCTGTGTAATGTCCTGATGATATTGAAGGGCCGTCATGATATACAATTGCTGTAGTTACAAAAGTCCTTCCTGATATTGACAACTGCGAAGCTACAAAAATTTTTATTAAAGTTGTCAATTTTGTTCCATCAGGCCTACATCGTTGGAACATTAAAATGATGTACTGGCCATATGTTCGTATAAATAATGTGGACATCATTTCAGATTTACATTGGCTACACTCCATGTTGTGATTAGCAGCTTTTACTAGCTTATTAAAGGACACTGATTTACTGTCTGGCAAAGTTAAATATACAAATCTTTCTGAGTCTACACTAGTAGTACTTGATACCATACAGTTCTCGCAGTCATGCTGCCATTGATAAGAAAGCCCAAACAGCTGATCTACATCTACACCTTCAGCATGTAATACATGAAGCATATACATTAAAAACTCCTGACAATCTTGCTGAATATTTTGAGAGAATTGTGTTTGGCCTGAACATCTATCTAACAGATTTCTAATTTCAGACACACTTTCTATGTTTCTTCTATCAGTGGTACATTTCTCTAACACAGAATTTAACAAACTGCAAAATCTTTGATCAGAATTGACCACAATCTCTTCTTTTACATTTTTTAGAGAAAACAAAACATTAATTACTACATTAGCATAGCAGTTGACACCAGAACTGTTTTCAAACTGAAAACCAACAACATCTTCAACAGAATCCTCTTTGTTTCTGCTTGTAATTTTAGGTTCATTCACTTTTTGTCTTTTTGCTACAACCTGCCCAGTATTGTTCTCATTTCTTCGTTTCCGGCCTACCAGACGTTTCTCAAACAAAGGAAACTGAGGCAAATGTGGCACATACTCTCTTCTTAACCTATTGTATTCCTTAACACAATCTAGATCTGCACAAATGTTTCTGACATCACAGTCAATCAAGTACAATCCCGATAAAGTTCTAACTCGTGACAATGCCACATATGCCATACCCTCCTTGAACACAGAACTGCCAATATTCACCAATGCAGTGTCTACACTTAAACCTTGCGATTTATGAATTGTCACCGCATATGCCAAGCAAACAGGGAACTGCTTACGGCGAACATATAAGTCTTTTACAAGCAAAAATCTAGCAGAACAACGAGCAATTAGCTGTACTTCCTCAATGCCATCAAATTTAATTTTTAAAAATTCAATTCCATCTCTATTTCTGTATTTCACAAAATCAACAACATTACCCATTGATCCATTTACCAGACCTCTTTCAACATGTAAATTCCTTCTTAAAATTATACGGCAGTTCAAGCACACATTCAGAGTCTTTTCAAAACCTGCAGTTTTAGATATACTCTTCTCTAATGAATCCAATTTTGTTTTCAGATTCTCAGACAAAATAATTGTTGATCCCATATGCTCTACTCTATCAATAGCTTCCACTTTCACAATCTCTTGCTTTTCTAAATGCAACATTTTGTTGTTAAATTTGGCACATTCTGCAAGAGTTGGCATCAAACATATTCCAGATTTCTTATCAGTAATTTTCTGAAAAATATTCTCAGGCACAACATCTTGTTCTGGATATAAATTTGACAGTAATCGTGCATGTAAAGCTTCTTTCCCATGCTCGGTCACTTTTCCAATTCTAACATCTTGTAGAATAGTCTTGTAAACTTCATCCTTTGCCTGACGCATATTTTCATGCAGTTCAGCATAATTGAAGTTTAACCATATATTGACGTTGCCAATGCTGCCTAGGCACTTCCTGGTATCTTCATGCGTGAGCATTTTGAACACAGGTTGCCCTTTCACTGGTGTCAGCTGCAGAAGATCTCCAAAAACAATGATGTGTTTGCCACCAAATAACACATCATACTCTGTTTTGAGAACTTCTTGCATCCTCAAATGCACAAAGGCAAGCATGACATTGGAAACCATGCTTACTTCGTCAATGATAAGAAGTTTCATTTTCCTCAAGATTCTTGAAACTTCAAAACAAGCATCTCCAGATAGCTTGTGATATTCTAATTTGTTGTCATGCTCCACTGGCAGCATCAGTAAACGATGTAAAGTAATCCCTTTAATATTATGTGCTGCCAGTCCAGTTGGAGCAGTGACAACACAAGACAGTGATGACTCTGTCCTTTCCTGCAAATAGCATGAAATTGCTTTAATGAGGAAACTTTTTCCAGTTCCCGCTTCTCCACTCACGTACAGTCGGACAGGCTTCAACGACGTACATGAGCACTCTTTCTTATCATGACTTAATCCATGATCAATTTGCATGGTAACTTCGTCATATATTTTCCTCTGCTCAACGTTGAGTTGCCTTTCCAACTCTTCTAAGTTAACCGCATCCTCTTGAGCATGTGCCATGGCTCTTTCCACCTCATTCATAGCAGTGGCAGCTTCATTTTCAATAAGAGGTCCTCCTAGTGGATCCTGACTCAATGAAGCAGAACTCTGACTGTCCTGAGAACTGTCTCTGGCAATCTCGGCTGCAATCGTTGCTTCCTGCTCAATTTCCGCATTCAACATTTCTACATATTTGGGAAAAGCAGGACATTCTATGGTCTCCTTGGCGGCATTGAAAGAGTCTTCGTAACAGAGGAAATCTCCAAGCAGTTCCTCTTCTGCACGCCAAGGCTTGAAAAGTTGCAAAAGTGCTAAATAGAAAAACTCCTTTTTTTCAGGAGATTCGCCACTCAATTTTCGATGGTTTATCAAGTGGCATTTTCTTTGCTTGACCAGACATCCCTCACTTCCTATTACAGCATACACTCCTTTCTCAGTATCTTCTTTGATGTTCCTCTTGAACATGTAATTTTGCAGAACCTCATACAGACAAACATTCTCTAGGTGACTGCTTCGATTTGGATAATATGTATCCAACATGTTTGTCTTCAAAATGTCGGTACTGTTTGGCTCCTTTTCCGCCAAATACTCAATTTCCCGCACAGGTTTGAGAACTCGATTACGCGTTGCAGCAAGACCAAGACTCGCCCAAACGATACTCCTGGACTTGGCATAGAGACTTGCTGAAGACAACCGGTCAGAACATTCGTACGCTCCGATTTCTCGATGCGACAACATCTTCAGACTGAAACTGTACAACTTCTTGCTGAGGCTCTTTTCATGGGAAATGTCCTCCCACATATCCTTCAATTCTGTCTTCTCTTTTTTGGTGATGTACGACGTCACATACCGAGCCACAGCCATACAGTTATCAGCCACAAACTGTATATCCATGTTAGCATTCCACATGGACAAAATCACCGGGTTGTAGTCGTTGATATACTTGGACTCTTCGTTCCTCTTCAAATTGTAAGTGTTTTTAGGTGATTTCTTCATCACATTATGTCGCAGCGAAGACATCAAACTGTTTACTCTTCCTTTAGAAATCACCGGTCGTGGGAAGCCGAAACGACATTTGGTGTAGAACTTGTCTTTGTTTCGGAATTTACGACGGCAGTACTTTCCACATCGATGGCTTTGGAAACGCAGAACTTTTTCTCTTAGGCTTTTCTTCTCCTTTGCGTTTGGAACAGCACACGTAGAATACTGTTGGATGAAACTCATCACTGAGTCTTCTGGATCCGTTCCAAATTTAGGTGCATCCTTGATCCACAGCAACATATGTATATGAGGAGCACCTCTTGCTTGGTACTCCTTTCTCCAGAAGAAATCCAACACCTCTCCAAGAGGTGGATTCTTCTTATTCATGATGAAAGACATCATAGCTTCAAATCTATGATTGAAGTACCTACATACATTGACTGGATCCAAAGAGCACAGTTCTCCGGGTGTCTTGAATTCGATGTTTTCTACGTTAGCATTTGCCTCTCGTAGAAATTGAAGTAAGTCTTCCCAGCCATACTCGGCACAACTCAGAGTGAGGAACCATGTGGGAGTACCTAAGTTCCTCAGCATACATTTTAAATCACCATGACGACGGTACCAGTACTCATTAGTACCACGCTGACACGCCATGAGATTAATCAGGTGAGATTCCAAAATACTATCTTGGACATTCACTTTATCCATAAAATCACTTGCCGAGATGTTTTGCATGTGTATACCACTTTTCAAGATGTGGTTCACTGCATATGACAGTCCAGACAGATCGCTTTCAAACAGGAGATGAAACAAATAAGGAATGCATTGTCGAAACCTAGCATCTCCTGCATACAATCGCAAAGTCCGGTATTCAGAAGCAGGAATTTGATGAGGTCGCTCATCATATCTTCCTCCCTGACCTGTTGGAAAAAGCTGTGGGAAACACCGAGCTTCCAAACTTTCCTCCCAAACACTAATGGGACTCCCTTTGGCTTGTTTCATTTGAAACAACTCAATAGCATTCCCCATGACTTCCTTTGAATGCAAAGGATGAACACTATAATGTTCATATATTTCCTCACTAGTAGAGGGTTCTACTTTCTCAATTTGACCAGCACACAAATCGCTATCCTCTTCCTCACTTACTTCCTCTTCTGCAACATATACATTCTTATAGTATTTATTATTTTTTTTCAAATACAATGTTGCCTTTTTAACTTTCCTAACATCTACTAAATCTTGCCATATTTTCTTATTCTTTGTCGGAACCCCATTAACTAAGATAACCAGAGGTTCCTCTTCCACTTTTTCTACTCCAATTGTGTTAATGTTTTTCTTCAAATCTAGAGGCAAATAAACAACTCTTCCCTTTAATCCTCTCTGTAAATCTGATGGAGGCAATTTCCCTGTCTTTGGCTCCATTCTTACAATAGCCTGAAAGGGATGGATACTTTGAATCAAAATAGATTCATAAGTATTTAAATCCTTCAATTCAGAAGGAATCTCAACCAATTCCAGATTATTATGAACTGCTCTAGCAGGCATCTGGTTTTGTTTTAATTTGTTACAACAATAAGTACACACACGTTGATCCAATCCCAAATCAAAACAATTTTCTACCATCAAGTATGTTGCAAAATCCTTCCATTCACTATTATTTTCCCTTTCACTTTTTGCATATAAATCCACTAACTTAGTCTGATTCTTATAATAAGTGCGTCGACAACACACACAAGTGAAATTAGGCCTCTCACTTGATTTCATGTCAAACGTCGCAATTTCCCTCTGGAAATTATCTGTACTGGAAACATGTACAGTATCTTCCAAATGACCCTCTATTTCTTGCTCAATTTCAACATTCTCCTCTTTACTTCCAAAGTAACAAAACTCAATTTCTTCACATATATTCCTCACATCTATTTCAGAACCATGCAAAAGAGCAGCGCATAATTGTTTCAGCATAATTGCTGGACTCTTAGCATAATACAACATTCTAACTAACTTCCTCACTTTGTTATGATGCACTGCTAGCATCCTGAAATGATGAAAAACACTCTGGCATACTCTCCTGGAAAGACAAGCCAGTGAATGACCATGCAAACCTGTCACTTCTCTCACTCTGCAAGGATCTAATTCTTGCAACAACCTTATTTTCTGCTTTAAACTTTTCTTGTTAAATGTCCGTACAAAATCACAAAGCAAATTGATGGAATCCTGTCGCACACTGCAAATACTACTACACTTCCAGGTGTACACAGGACCCTTAGCACGTCTTCCTAAAACCTCATTACCTAACAACTCTTCTGCCTCTGTTGTCACAAGTTTTTCTTTTTCAACTGGACAACCATCTTTCACTTCATAAGCACGACCACTGATGTCAACTGCATGCACCAAATCATTATCCTGGAAATAACTCTCTTCATTAAAAAATGCCTCACAGCTTGAACTATGTATCCATTCTCCAGAAAAAACTTCACAAAAATTACTACGATTAACTATTCTCTTCCATCTACTATTTCTTTTGAAATCAAAAATTTCCTTGTTTAGCTTCCTAATTCTATTGATTATCAAAATAAATAACTTACGTTTAATTTCAAAAGCCTGATCAATAACTTTCTCAACTTTTTTTTTTCTCCTATAAAAAACTAATTTCTGTTGACCTTTCTTAATATTTTTTAACAAATTGCCAATTATCCTGTTGCGGAACATTCGTTTACGAATCTCCCAAAACTGTTGTTTCCTTCTACTATCATGCACAGATTTATCTCTTGCTCTAGCAGTAACATTTTCATTTGTCCTTTTCTTTCCATTTGATTTACTTGTCATATTATGGATTGAAACATTTTCTGTACTAATATTTTTTTTATTAGAAATATTTCTTATGAAATATTTAGAGCTCTTACCCGGTGCTTTCTTCATGGCTTGAGAAATCTTTTTGTTAGAGGACTGCTGCGTTTTTTTTTTCTCCTGCTGTCTTTGACGTTTTGCAGCCTTTATCTCTCTTATTTTTGTAGGCATCTTGAAATGATCTGCAGTTGAATCTGAGGAAAAATATAATAAAAAATGTTATTAAACATTATTATCAAACAGTAAATCAGTAATAGTGATCAAAAACATAACACACTACTTGACATTTTATTTTGAAGATTTTTTAGTCATTGCCATTTTTACAATACAGAAATACCAGAAAAGAAATGACATTTATATTTATGTTACCTATGCTATTTTATATGTGAATCTGATCTAATTTTATGAGCATATTTTAATATTTTATTGAAAACACTACACATAACCTGTTTTTGAAGGTGTTTTTATTTTTAAATTAAACGGTTTACCTTTTTACTTTTTATTGATTATAAATTTTAAAAATAAATGTTTATATTTCCAAAGGCTGAAGCAAGTCAGCTTCCCATCCAATATCATATAATTCAGACAAATCTGCATCCTCATCACGCTCTTCTTCATCCTCAGGATTTAAATCATCCAATGGATCAACATCCACTGATGTTTCAATTACAAGTTCAATGATGAGGTCAAAATCAACTGATTGCAGATTGTCGCTCATGTTGAGGTTGTCTTTATCTTTAAAGAAAGATAACAACAATGAGATGTTGCAGAGTAAGAGACAAATCTCACAGATTATAATAGTAAAATTATTTAACAAGAGTAACATTTTGCAGCTATTATTTAACCATGTCCAGCGATGCTGAGCAGGTGAAGCCTATGTCTAATTTTTCACTGAACAGGACTCATCTGTTCTTAACCTTGGATAAGCCTCAACGACTCTGTGTCCCCTGCACATACTCAAATGTTAAAGTGCAGATTTATATTAAATGGCACATCCCCAGGCATGCACCAGTTAATGTGCACCACTGCTTTACCACCCATGGTGTGCCGCATTTACAATCAGATAGGAGAAAGCTGCTTCAAAACCCTGCGCCTGCTTGAAGCTGGCATAGGTCTTGACGCAGCATTGTATAGATGGGGCACCCCTGAGCCTTGCTGGAGCTGCATCGCACTTACGATACAACTCCAGCAATGCGCCACCTTTACAGCACAGATACGTCACGCATCTGTGCCATTTTTGCCCCATGCTGCGCCGCATTGTAAATGCAGCACACCATGGGTGGCGGAACAGCGGCGCAAAATGACTGGCACATCCACTGCTGCATCAGTTTCATGTGGCACGTTTTTTTTACACCATGACACATCTGCCTAAATGCATCAATTTGTAATTTTCTCGCCTCATAGCAAATCTTTTGCACCGCCACTGCGTCACAAAAGTGACGCACAGTGGCGCAAAAGATGCATACACCTATCATAAATCTGTCCCTAGCATTTTAAATGATTAATTCAGGATGACGATAAGGTGTGGCCTATGCAGAGGTTTGTTTAAGGTGAGGCCTACTCAGGGTTGCAGATCAAAGTTACGCTTGATGAAGAATACAGAGGAGATAATACATGTAAAGGCCTACCAATGAAGTAAGTAATGTCCACTTTATTGCACCAGTCATCATAAATGTATCCCTAAGCTTCTTATCTTGTTACAGATGAACCACCATATGTACATGACATTTTAAGTAATTTCCACATGTGCAGTGTTTTCAAAATATAATTTGAAAATCGTTTTTGGGGAAAAGTAATGGTTTGCAAAATTATGACAAGGACATAATGGTGTATGCTTCTCTATAAAGCATTTCAGTATCTCTAATGTCATTTTTCCCATATTACATTATAAGACCTTTCCCCATGAAGCACATTCCTTGTAAATATGCTCCCACCTGTGCATTGCAAATTTATATTTTCACTGTTTCAGACACATAGCCATGTTGAAAGTGACCCAAAAAAATTGCAAACGTTTCCCCATGAAGCACATTCCTTGTAAATATGCTCCCACCTGTACATTGCAAATTTAGATTTTGACTGTTTCAGACACATAGCCATGTTGAAAGTGACCCAAAAAATTTGCAAACGTTTAAAAAAAAAAAAACATTCATGTGTCTTAATGACATTTTAAGTCATTTCCCCATGGAGAATGTTTTCTAAGTGGCACAAAAGAGGTATACACCTATCATAAATCTATCCCTAGCATTATAAATGATTAAATCAGGATGACAATAATATGTGGCCTATCCAGAGGTTTGTTTAAGGTGAGGCCTACTCAGGATTGCAGATTAAAGTTACGCTTGATGAACAAAACAGAGGAGAAAATTTTATTGTAAATGCCTACCAATGAAGTAAGTGATTTCTACTTCATTGCACCAGTCATCATAAATGTATCCATAACCTTACTTAAATTGTCCTTAAGACACATAAAAGCGTTTTTTGATTGGCTTTCCTGCATGGTAGGGTCACTTTTAACATGGCTATGTAACATAAACATTCAAAATCAAAATTTTCCATGTACAGGTGGGAGCATATTTACAAGCAATTTGCGCCACAAAGAAAGGTCTGACATTAAAATGGCAAAAATAACATCAGGGACAGTCAATTGCCTTATAAAAAACCATACACCATTATGTCCTTCTCATGCATTTAAAAACAATTCCTTTTTCCCAAAAACGATTTTCAAATCATAATTTCAAAAAACTGCACATGAGAAAATGACTTAAAATGTCATTGAAACACATTAAAGCGTTTTTTGATTGGTTTTCCTGCATGGTTGATTCATTTTTATCATGGCTATGTAACACAAACATTGATAATTAAAATTTTCATGCACATGTAAGAGCATATTTACAAGCAATTTGCGCCACAGAGAAAGGTCTTACACTAAAATGAGAAAAATAACATCAGGAACAGTCAATTGCCTTATAAAGAACCATACACCATTATGTCCTTGTCATGATTTTATAAACAATTCCTTTTCCCCAAAAACGATTTTAAAATCATAATTTCTAAACACTGCACATCAGAAAATGACTTAAAATGTCATTAAAACACATGAAAGCGTTTTTTGATTGCCTTCCCAGCATGGTTTGGTCACTTTTAACATAGCTATTTAACACAAACATTCAAAATCTAAATTTTCCATGCACATGTGAGAGCATATTTACAAGCAATTTGCGCCACATAAATCATAATTTTCTCCTTAAAGCACACTATTCTCTATCTAAAGTAAAGAAATATTTTCTCACCTTAGCAAATACTTTGAGTTTGAAAACAGTCTCAGAAACACACCAATTTGTCTTCAGCAGAGCAAAAGGTATGCACTCCAGAGTCTGCAGCTATCAAAAGCACAGAAATGGTGTAATTCTTCACACATATTTCTCATGTCACCCAATCAAAACTCTTCCCTCACTTTTTTTCAAATGAAAACCCTTCCCCCTCTGCCCTTTCTGCCTATTTTCCATAGCAACCACCTCTTGGAGAAACTCTGGTGTTTGCAAATTCACACAACAATGTTGCAATTGAACTCTGAACTCTCAGTGCACCTGCATATCCAGTGCTTTCTTTCATTTAATGATTTTTTATTGACCACTCAAAATACATCTTTCAAAGAACACATCTCTACACCCTAACTTTCTGTTTTCATCAATCAAAATCCACCAATCACTGTTACTACTTCATGAACACAGAAACTCCACAGTTTTTTTCATTTCAAACTCACATTTTTTCAACTGCCATTTCATTGCCACACTTCATCTGACTGCAGGAGAACCTTCTCTCACCATGTTTTCTGTCTGGATTGTTGGTCATAGTTATATTCACTGGGCTCAAAGGTACGTTGAAAGCAGGAATTTACCTAACCTCAATTTACAAGATGTGGAAATTAAGTGGTTTGGCCAGAGAGGATTAAAATGTCACCAATTGATACCATTGGTGAAAACCTTTATGCATTTGCCAAAACCTGACCTGTTAATTGTGCACTGTGGAGGTAATGACTTGGGCACTTTGACTGGTGTAGGTCTGGAAATGCTTTTAAAGGACACCTTTGAGCAATTAATGGCACTTTTTCCTCAGACTGCCTTGGTATATTCAAATATATGCCAAAGACAGAAATGGAGGTGGTCAAACCAATTTTGTCCACAAATTGAGAAGTCGAGGAAGCATGTAAACAAATCTGTTTCAGCTTACATGAGAGACCATGGAATGGGCTCCCTGTACAACAATAACTTGCGTTACTACATGCAAGATATCTACAGAGGAGATGGAGTTCACTTCTCAGATGAGGGCAACAGAGTTTTCACTCTGAATTTAAAAATGTGCATTGGTACCTACTTATAAGTACCTAAATGTACCATAAACCCAAAAGCTCTTCTCAGAGCTACCCTACATCTAATCACTCACAATTATTATTTTACTCTAACTATTTTCACTAATTTTCAACAAAATACGCTCCCTGGTGCGCTACCCGGTACGCGTACCGGGAGCTAACCTCGCGAATTTTTTTAAAAAAAATGTTTTTTTTTCGCACATATAAGCCTCCTCAGCCACCCTCAGAAAACCTAGGGGGTCAAGATAACTCTACCGTGCCCCCTTCTACCCATTCTGAACATTATTTGCCCTCCATCTTGTATCTTAATTCGACCGAAACACAAAATGGTGGACTCCCGGAACGCTTAAGGTACGCGAACCGGGGCGCTCAACGGTTCGCGTACCGGGTCGCTCCCTGGGAAGCGCACCATCAAAAAAGGTGGGAAAGTAGTTCACAGAAAAGCCACTGGAGACAATTTCACCAAATATAGATTAGCTCATACTACATACCAATCCCTACCATTTTCACAAAATTGATTGGAATTCCATTTAGCCATTTAGCCTGTAGACCTCTCTAAATACCCTGAGGTAAATTACTTCACAAAACACATCTGAAATGTTGGAATTGACAACCAATTAAAATGTTACTTTCATTTTCTACTTTTTTTACCTCACATTTGATTGGTTATGTACCCGAATATATATAAAGGAAGAGAAGGAAGCACAGCCATTTTGACTACTACTTCTTGGTGTACATTTTAATAGGATTTTCATTAATAACTTCAACTTCTTTTTAAAGGTAAGTTGTTATTTTTAAAACTGAAGTATATTGAGCACTTTAAGTTAATATGGCAAACTTTTTCTGTTAGTTATATACTATCCCTCTGTAGTACTTATAAATTTAGATACACTTTTTTATATTCCTACTTCCACTCTGATACTATACACTGCCCAAAGATAAATTCTCTGTTAAAAACTGCCTATCTAAAATTAATCCCAACAGTGCCCTACCTCTACTAATATATATTTTTTTTATGCAAATTTCAGGAAAAATGGAAAGTGAACAAAACATTTCATTTGAAATTGTCCTTCCAGAGTCCAACACAGAAATCATTGATCCAAATGAGATTGAATTTATGGATGAATCTTGGGACCAAGAACTACTGCAATGTGTACAAGCAGTAGATAACCTCCTTGCAAATGAGGACATTTTACAACCTCAGAGACTACAATCTATATTCCATGATTATTATGAAATTTCTGACAATGAAATGTTAGAAAGTTTAATAAATTATGAAACACAATAAAAAAAGCTTAAAAAAAATAAATAAAAAATAATCAACAAAACCAACAATCAATTAACATACAGCATTTGAAAAGTCTATCATTCATTTTTCATTGTGATACGCTCCCCAGAACGCTTCCCGGTTCGCGTACCGGGCGCTAACCACGAAAAAAAATAAAAAAAAAATTATTTTTTTTTGCTTAGCGGGGCCCCTTTAAAGCCTCCACATCAAACCTAGGGGGTCAGGGAGGAGCTAGTATGCCCCCTTATGGTTATTTCCCCCTTTGTTTTGGCCTCCTCTTGTCTCTCAATCCTACCGAGACACAAGATGGCGGCCGCTCCGGACTGTTTAGAATGTTGACAGACACCGGAGAGCCAATCAGCTTAGCTACGCGAAGTTCCGGTACGCTTAAGGTCCGCGGACCGGAGCGCTGCCCAGAGCGCGCTTACAGATATATATCTTTTTTTAAACGTTAATTTCTCAAAATCCACTGGAGCACATATATTGAGACCTACAAAAGGCACATCGGGCTACCAGTCCCTACAATTTTGCCAAGTTTCGTGCAAATCCATTCAGCCGTTCGGGCTAAAAGTGAGGCTAACCGCCCTATGGAAAAATCAATGTTAAAAACACGTTTTGGGACCCCCCTTTTTTCTCGGCCCCCCCTGGACGAAACCCCCCAAATTTTTCAGGGGCTGCTCAGAAACAAACTGTTCCATTTTCCTGAAAATTTCAGCCAATTCCGTCCACAAACGCCAAAGTTATTAGACATAGAATTTTCAAAAAACCCATAGGGAAAAAATCCTAACTATATATACCTACTGGCGACCGCCAGTAGGTAATATATATATATATATATATATATATATATATATGCACTCCACTATTGCTGGTGAAAGGGGTCAGGCTGTCATGGGCGGTCCTGCACCAAGCTACCAGCCAGCTTCGTAATTCTCTCCAACAGACTCCAACAGTTTTTGAAGAATACAGGACACTCGTAGTTCAGTTATTTCAGATTTATTCCGCAGATGAAAAAATCACGACGCGTTTCGCCATTACGGCTTGATCACGCTCGTCTCCCTGTAAGCACAGCCATTTTTTATACATACAACACCCTAGTGCATAGTTACAAACTTGGGGAATGTGCAGCCATCTTAGAGTGGTCAATTAACAACAGTGAATATCCAGTATTTGGCCACCCCTCCGGGCTATATTCTTGCGATTCATGCAATCAACATCTAAGCGTATAACACAAATTATGTATACAAATGCGCCCAAAAAAATTTTTTGTCAAAAGAATCACATTTGACCAAATTAAATAATTGACCCAAAAGAATCAGTGTGAAAATCACACAAATGCATAATTGTGACATCATTACACATGAAATTCAGTGATACAATCCTCGGGAGAAAAAACGTGAACATAGACATTTCATTCACTCCCCAGTCATCTCGCACGCCATTGGTTGTGCGTTGCTGTGGCGACACGCTGTCAACTATCGTCTTTGTTCGACCATATGAAACATGCCGACCACAATATTATGGCATGTGTCTGCCCAAGTGGGCTGAAAAACTCCCAAGTATCAAAGTCATGTGAAGTGATCTAGACCCCAGTGGGTAATCCAGTTCAATCAAAAAATAATGCAACAATAGATTCTTCTGATATAGTCCAATATATTCTGCTACCCCAAGTTGTGTGAAATCTAAAAACAATACAAAGATTGTATTAAAATCAAGAAGACTGCAGATATACTCTTAAAGTCAATAGCTACGATCTATTTGTAGACATATTTTCATTCATATAGATGTACAGAAAGTTCTTCACTCATATTAAATCCTTTCGGAGTAAGACATTCGAAATCCACAATGTATTTTGATTCGAGTTTCCTAAGGGACAACTCCCGATTGCCTCCTCGGACCCCCAAATCAACACTGTCAATGACCACTAGCTGCACCAATTTCTCATCTTGCATGTGTTCTGAGAAAAAATGTCGCGCTATAGGGTACTGTTTATTGTTGTTGTGTATTGCACGAAGGTGCTCCAATACTCTCTTTTTGGCCTCATGTTTGGTACTTCCCACATACCATTTGTTACATGGACAGATGAGCACATATACACTATATGGTGTATTGCATGTCAGATGTTTGCGTATTGTGAAAATCTTTTTCGTAGTAGGAACAAGAAGAGTCTGACAATCATAGCTAAATTTACATGCCTTACATCGCCTGCAACATTTAAAACCAACATCCTGATTTGTCGTGCCTGCTGATGTGACATAATTTACGCTCAATTCGTCTCTTAATGATCTCCCTTTCCGGAAAGTTATTTGGGGGTTGTCACTCAAATGTTTTTTGAGATGTATATCAGTGTGTAACACATGCCAATGTCTATTGAATATTTTGCGCACCTCACGTGCCTGACCTGAGAAAGTGGTGATAAATCTCACTTGGTTTACATCATCCAATGTAACTCTAGGATTCAATAATTCCTCTCTGTTTTTCAGTGCTACTCTCTCCTTGGCAGTGTTAATCATGTTAGGACTATATCCCCTGTTCCGGAATCTTAGACACATTCTTTTCTCTTCATCAAGAAATGCACTCTCGGTACTGCAGTTCCGTTTGGCGCGGAGTAACTCGCCGTAAGGAATGCTGTAAACCAAGCTTCGAGGATGGCAACTATTCGCATTTAAAATGCTGTTGCCAGCAGTTTTTTTGCGAAACAACTTGGTGACAAGCTGTTTATTCTCAACCTCCACTAGAACATCAAGAAACTCGAGCCCTACATCACTGATATGTTCAGTGAATGCAAGATTCAAAGTATTGGCATTTAACTTCTGGATAAAAAGTTTCACAGATGTTTCATCCCCATTCCAAATGAAAAAAATGTCATCTATGTATCGCAGCCACAGGGCCACGTTGTTAAATTCTGCCATCTCACTGACAACCTGCTCCTCCCACCAGCCCATGAATAGATTCGCATAGCTGGGGGCGAAGCAGGTTCCCATGGCTGTGCCCTGTGACTGCCGATACAAGATGTTATCAAAGAAAAAAAAATTGTTTCTAAGACAAAAATCAATCATAGATATGATCATTTTTGAATGACGTAGATACGAGACAGAGCGTGTCCTTAAGAAATGTTCAATGGCTTTCAGTCCTTGCTCATGAAAAATGCTCGTATATAAACTTGTCACATCTAGTGTGACAAGAATAAAGTGATCTTCCCAATGAATTCCATTGATGACAGTCAAAAAATGGGTAGTATCTTTGATATAAGATGGGAGAGCGACCACATACGGTCTAAGGTAGTGGTCGATATATTTTGATGTGTGTTCTAACAATGATCCAATCGAGGACACAATTGGACGTCCTGGTGGAACTAGGGGGTCCTTATGTAATTTAGGTAATAGATATAACATGGGGGTTCTAGGGTGGGCACAGTATAAATATTGAAACTCTTCAGGTTCAATTAGTCCCACATCCTTCCACTCCAACAACAAATCCCTGAATGCAAGATTAGATTTCAACAATTCTTCCTGATTTGTTTTACAATAGCAACTCACGTCATTCAATTGTCGTAGCCCCTCATTAATGTACTGGGTTTTGTTGAGCACTACAACGTTCCCACCCTTGTCCCGTGTCTAATGACAATATTACCATCACATTCCAACTCATCAATGGCCAATAACTGACCAGTAGTAAGATTTTTCTTTCTGCCTGGTACTTTCTGATAACGCAATTTCGTCAGATCTTTCAGAACACCTCTTTCAAATACATCGATGGCATCACATTGAATTAGTGGAAGAAATACTGACTTAGGTTTAAATTTAGTTCCAGGATTAAGCCCCAAATCAGTCCCCCATGTGTCCCATTCAGAGGTATTGTGGATATTGTCCGGATCGGAGCTCATTACATGTAATAGTTCCAAATCACTCATGTCAAAATTACTGGCAACTGATGTCATACTCACAGATTCGTGGCTCTTGGGTTTCGTTGCAAACCACTTCTTGAGTTTGAGTTTTCTTGAAAATAGAAATAAATCAATGCGTGTTTCTGCAAAGTTCATATTCAGAGACGGACAAAAAGATAAACCAAAAGCCAAAACTTCTTCTTCATCCTGAGTAAGGACCCTGTTTGATAGATTCACAACTGTCATACTTGATTCTGTTGACGGCTCCTTGTTGCCATTCCCATTGGAGCATTGTTTCCTTTTGCACCTCCTCTTTTTGGCTTGTTTGTTGCGGTGGTTCCTCCTCTGTTTCCCCGTCCTCTGCCCCTTGGAGGGCGTGTGTCTTGAAACATTTCTGTCCGATTTTTGCTTAACATTTGGAATTGTAATAAAAAATTCGGATTCCTGGTACTTTCCACCGTTACATCTTGATTTGCTTCTCCCGTCGGGGTATCCGAGACATTGCCATCAGAGACATCGCTTTCTGTTACATCATGTCTTCCAGCCGATGATAGTTTAATCATAGCAAGTCCTGTGTTTTTATCAAACAGGTGATCATACTTTTTTTGGAACGTAAGGGTTCGTCCCGCTTGGTAATCTTTATAATCCCTGATGAATTTACGTTGTTTTTTAGCAGTAATTTCGCTTTCCAATTTGTCCATTCTCACCAATAATTTCTTGATGAAATCCTCCAATTCATCTTTAGTCATTAATGTACTGATTTCCAGTGTTAATTGCTCTATCTCTAATAAGAGTTTCGCTCTATCTTTGATAGCATACTTGACCAAAATTCGCATCATAATCATTGAACAGGCAGCTGAGTTATCAGACCATTCCTGTAGCATTTCTGCATCTGGATTTTCATAGGTCGGGACTGTAAAAACTCTTAACCCCCGTGGTACTCTTTTTACCTCAATGTATCTTTGTAGGGATTCGGCCTCCCACCATTTAGACAATTCTTGTTTGTACAATCGCTCCAGTTTATTTAGTTTAGATTGCAAGTTCAATTCTGTTCCCATACTCGAAACAGTAGGTATTTCATCCATTGTGTTGACATCATTCGTGAAGAACAGTTTGTCCGCAGTCTTCTTGCGACGAGCATCTAGCTCACCTGCCATAATTGAAAGCACTTCTTTACTGAACTACGTGCAACTTCTGCTGAGTTAAGCAGTTATTTTTTAGTATGCTCCCAACTTTGGAATTCTGGCCGGCACCGCCGGTACTCCGTCAAGCAAACCCGGTAATCCGGAATTCCGAACAGACCTACCAAGGTAAATCGCTCGTACCTTCCATTTCCCAGTGTGTCCGACTCGAACCGGCGGATTCAGCGTTGATGAAGAAATGAAATACGCCCAGAATGCACCTCGTATTGATCCGAGGTCCAATAAAGTTATAATGTATACTTGGCGTGCTAGCTCGATCAGCATCCAATTCCGGCGTTACCAAAAGATTCCAAAGGTCAGCCAACTCCTTTTCAAAATTTGTGCACTCCACTATTGCTGGTGAAAGGGGTCAGGCTGTCATGGGCGGTCCTGCACCAAGCTACCAGCCAGCTTCGTAATTCTCTCCAACAGACTCCAACAGTTTTTGAAGAATACAGGACACTCGTAGTTCAGTTATTTCAGATTTATTCCGCAGATGAAAAAATCATGACGCGTTTCGCCATTACGGCTTGATCACGCTCGTCTCCCTGTAAGCACAGCCATTTTTTATACATACAACACCCTAGTGCATAGTTACAAACTTGGGGAATGTGCAGCCATCTTAGAGTGGTCAATTAACAACAGTGAATATCCAGTATTTGGCCACCCCTCCGGGCTATATTCTTGCGATTCATGCAATCAACATCTAAGCGTATAACACAAATTATGTATACAAATGCGCCCCAAAAAATTTTTTGTCAAAAGAATCACATTTGACCAAATTAAATAATTGACCCAAAAGAATCAGTGTGAAAATCACACAAATGCATAATTGTGACATCATTACACATGAAATTCAGTGATACAATCCTCGGGAGAAAAAACGTGAACATAGGCATTTCATTCACTCCCCAGTCATCTCGCACGCCATTGGTTGTGCGTTGCTGTGGCGACACGCTGTCAACTATCGTCTTTGTTCGACCATATGAAACATGCCGACCACAATATTATGGCATGTGTCTGCCCAAGTGGGCTGAAAAACTCCCAAGTATCACTTCACATGACTTTGATACTTGGGAGTTTTTCAGCCAACTTGGGCAGACACATGCCATAATATTGTGGTCGGCATGTTTCATATGGTTGAACAAAGACGATAGTTGACAGCGTGTCGCCACAGCAACGCACAACCAATGGCGTGCGAGATGACTGGGGAGTGAATGAAATGCCTATGTTCACGTTTTTTCTCCCGAGGATTGTATCACTGAATTTCATGTGTAATGATGTCACAATTATGCATTTGTGTGATTTTCACACTGATTCTTTTGGGTCAATTATTTAATTTGGTCAAATGTGATTCTTTTGCCAAAAATTTTTTTGGGGCGCATTTGTATACATAATTTGTGTTATACGCTTAGATGTTGATTGCATGAATCGCAAGAATATAGCCCGGAGGGGTGGCCAAATACTGGATATTCACTGTTGTTAATTGACCACTCTAAGATGGCTGCACATTCCCCAAGTTTGTAACTATGCACTAGGGTGTTGTATGTATAAAAAATGGCTGTGCTTACAGGGAGACGAGCGTGATCAAGCCGTAATGGCGAAACGCGTCGTGATTTTTGCATCTGCGGAATAAATCTGAAATAACTGAACTACGAGTGTCCTGTATTCTTCAAAAACTGTTGGAGTCTGTTGGAGAGAATTACGAAGCTGGCTGGTAGCTTGGTGCAGGACCGCCCATGACAGCCTGACCCCTTTCACCAGCAATAGTGGAGTGCACAAATTTTGAAAAAGAGTTGGCTGACCTTTGGAATCTTTTGGTAACGCCGGAATTGGATGCTGATCGAGCTAGCACGCCAAGTATACATTATAACTTTATTGGACCTCGGATCAATACGAGGTGCATTCTGGGCGTATTTCATTTCTTCATCAACGCTGAATCCGCCGGTTCGAGTCGGACACACTGGGAAATGGAAGGTACGAGCGATTTACCTTGGTAGGTCTGTTCGGAATTCCGGATTACCGGGTTTGCTTGACGGAGTACCGGCGGTGCCGGCCAGAATTCCAAAGTTGGGAGCATACTAAAAAATAACTGCTTAACTCAGCAGAAGTTGCACGTAGTTCAGTAAAGAAGTGCTTTCAATTATGGCAGGTGAGCTAGATGCTCGTCGCAAGAAGACTGCGGACAAACTGTTCTTCACGAATGATGTCAACACAATGGATGAAATACCTACTGTTTCGAGTATGGGAACAGAATTGAACTTGCAATCTAAACTAAATAAACTGGAGCGATTGTACAAACAAGAATTGTCTAAATGGTGGGAGGCCGAATCCCTACAAAGATACATTGAGGTAAAAAGAGTACCACGGGGGTTAAGAGTTTTTACAGTCCCGACCTATGAAAATCCAGATGCAGAAATGCTACAGGAATGGTCTGATAACTCAGCTGCCTGTTCAATGATTATGATGCGAATTTTGGTCAAGTATGCTATCAAAGATAGAGCGAAACTCTTATTAGAGATAGAGCAATTAACACTGGAAATCAGTACATTAATGACTAAAGATGAATTGGAGGATTTCATCAAGAAATTATTGGTGAGAATGGACAAATTGGAAAGCGAAATTACTGCTAAAAAACAACGTAAATTCATCAGGGATTATAAAGATTACCAAGCGGGACGAACCCTTACGTTCCAAAAAAAGTATGATCACCTGTTTGATAAAAACACAGGACTTGCTATGATTAAACCATCATCGGCTGGAAGACATGATGTAACAGAAAGCGATGTCTCTGATGGCAATGTCTCGGATACCCCGACGGGAGAAGCAAATCAAGATGTAACGGTGGAAAGTACCAGGAATCCGAATTTTTTATTACAATTCCAAATGTTAAGCAAAAATCGGACAGAAATGTTTCAAGACACACGCCCTCCAAGGGGCAGAGGACGGGGAAACAGAGGAGGAACCACCGCAACAAACAAGCCAAAAAGAGGAGGTGCAAAAGGAAACAATGCTCCAATGGGAATGGCAACAAGGAGCCGTCAACAGAATCAAGTATGACAGTTGTGAATCTATCAAACAGGGTCCTTACTCAGGATGAAGAAGAAGTTTTGGCTTTTGGTTTATCTTTTTGTCCGTCTCTGAATATGAACTTTGCAGAAACACGCATTGATTTATTTCTATTTTCAAGAAAACTCAAACTCAAGAAGTGGTTTGCAACGAAACCCAAGAGCCACGAATCTGTGAGTATGACATCAGTTGCCAGTAATTTTGACATGAGTGATTTGGAACTATTACATGTAATGAGCTCCGATCCGGACAATATCCACAATACCTCTGAATGGGACACATGGGGGACTGATTTGGGGCTTAATCCTGGAACTAAATTTAAACCTAAGTCAGTATTTCTTCCACTAATTCAATGTGATGCCATCGATGTATTTGAAAGAGGTGTTCTGAAAGATCTGACGAAATTGCGTTATCAGAAAGTACCAGGCAGAAAGAAAAATCTTACTACTGGTCAGTTATTGGCCATTGATGAGTTGAAATGTGATGGTAATATTGTCATTAGACAAAGTGACAAGGGTGGGAACGTTGTAGTGCTCAACAAAACCCAGTACATTAATGAGGGGCTACGACAATTGAATGACGTGAGTTGCTATTGTAAAACAAATCAGGAAGAATTGTTGAAATCTAATCTTGCATTCAGGGATTTGTTGTTGGAGTGGAAGGATGTGGGACTTTTTGAACCTGAAGAGTTTCAATATTTATACTGTGCCCACCCTAGAACCCCCATGTTATATCTATTACCTAAATTACATAAGGACCCCCTAGTTCCACCAGGACGTCCAATTGTGTCCTCAATTGGATCATTGTTAGAACACACATCAAAATATATCGACCACTACCTTAGACCGTATGTGGTCGCTCTCCCATCTTATATCAAAGATACTACCCATTTTTTGACTGTCATCAATGGAATTCATTGGGAAGATCACTTTATTCTTGTCACACTAGATGTGACAAGTTTATATACGAGCATTTTTCATGAGCAAGGACTGAAAGCCATTGAACATTTCTTAAGGACACGCTCTGTCTCGTATCTACGTCATTCAAAAATGATCATATCTATGATTGATTTTTGTCTTAGAAACAATTTTTTTTTCTTTAATAACATCTTGTATCGGCAGTCACAGGGCACAGCCATGGGAACCTGCTTCGCCCCCAGCTATGCGAATCTATTCATGGGCTGGTGGGAGGAGCAGGTTGTCAGTGAGATGGCAGAATTTAACAACGTGGCCCTGTGGCTGCGATACATAGATGACATTTTTTTCATTTGGAATGGGGATGAAACATCTGTGAAACTTTTTATCCAGAAGTTAAATGCCAATACTTTGAATCTTGCATTCACTGAACATATCAGTGATGTAGGGCTCGAGTTTCTTGATGTTCTGGTGGAGGTTGAGAATAAACAGCTTGTCACCAAGTTGTTTCGCAAAAAAACTGCTGGCAACAGCATTTTAAATGCGAATAGTTGCCATCCTCGAAGCTTGGTTTACAGCATTCCTTACGGCGAGTTACTCCGCGCCAAACGGAACTGCAGTACCGAGAGTGCATTTCTTGATGAAGAGAAAAGAATGTGTCTAAGATTCCGGAACAGGGGATATAGTCCTAACATGATTAACACTGCCAAGGAGAGAGTAGCACTGAAAAACAGAGAGGAATTATTGAATCCTAGAGTTACATCGGATGATGTAAACCAAGTGAGATTTATCACCACTTTCTCAGGTCAGGCACGTGAGGTGCGCAAAATATTCAATAGACATTGGCATGTGTTACACACTGATATACATCTCAAAAAACATTTGAGTGACAACCCCCAAATAACTTTCCGGAAAGGGAGATCATTAAGAGACGAATTGAGCGTAAATTATGTCACATCAGCAGGCACGACAAATCAGGATGTTGGTTTTAAATGTTGCAGGCGATGTAAGGCATGTAAATTTAGCTATGATTGTCAGACTCTTCTTGTTCCTACTACGAAAAAGATTTTCATAATACGCAAACATCTGACATGCAATACACCATATAGTGTATATGTGCTCATCTGTCCATGTAACAAATGGTATGTGGGAAGTACCAAACATGAGGCCAAAAAGAGAGTATTGGAGCACCTTCGTGCAATACACAACAACAATAAACAGTACCCTATAGCGCGACATTTTTTCTCAGAACACATGCAAGATGAGAAATTGGTGCAGCTAGTGGTCATTGACAGTGTTGATTTGGGGGTCCGAGGAGGCAATCGGGAGTTGTCCCTTAGGAAACTCGAATCAAAATACATTGTGGATTTCGAATGTCTTACTCCGAAAGGATTTAATATGAGTGAAGAACTTTCTGTACATCTATATGAATGAAAATATGTCTACAAATAGATCGTAGCTATTGACTTTAAGAGTATATCTGCAGTCTTCTTGATTTTAATACAATCTTTGTATTGTTTTTAGATTTCACACAACTTGGGGTAGCAGAAGATATTGGACTATATCAGAAGAATCTATTGTTGCATTATTTTTTGATTGAACTGGATTACCCACTGGGGTCTAGATCACTTCACATGACTTTGATACTTGGGAGTTTTTCAGCCCACTTGGGCAGACACATGCCATAATATTGTGGTCGGCATGTTTCATATGGTCGAACAAAGACGATAGTTGACAGCGTGTCGCCACAGCAACGCACAACCAATGGCGTGCGAGATGACTGGGGAGTGAATGAAATGCCTATGTTCACGTTTTTTCTCCCGAGGATTGTATCACTGAATTTCATGTGTAATGATGTCACAATTATGCATTTGTGTGATTTTCACACTGATTCTTTTGGGTCAATTATTTAATTTGGTCAAATGTGATTCTTTTGACAAAAAATTTTTTTGGGCGCATTTGTATACATAATTTGTGTTATACGCTTAGATGTTGATTGCATGAATCGCAAGAATATAGCCCGGAGGGGTGGCCAAATACTGGATATTCACTGTTGTTAATTGACCACTCTAAGATGGCTGCACATTCCCCAAGTTTGTAACTATGCGCTAGGGTGTTGTATGTATAAAAAATGGCTGTGCTTACAGGGAGACGAGCGTGATCAAGCCGTAATGGCGAAACGCGTCGTGATTTTTTCATCTGCGGAATAAATCTGAAATAACTGAACTACGAGTGTCCTGTATTCTTCAAAAACTGTTGGAGTCTGTTGGAGAGAAATATATATATATATATATATATAAAATTTCTATGGCAAAATGAAACTCCTCATTTTGTTCCTTTTCAAATTAAATGTATTAAGTGTTACCACTTTATTCCAATCAAGATGACTTCAGGTGTGCCATACGTTTGTCATAAGTAAGACTGTTAGCTTTCTAGTTGTTCTTTAGAACACTCTGGGACATTCTGTCATTGGGCTATAGTTGAGCTACATCTGGCTGATATTTGGGCTACATTTGGGCTCTTTTGTCTCTGGTGGCCATCTTGGGAGACTGCATATCAGAATTTATTTAATGAAATATAAGAGGATTTTGAGAAGTCACTCAAAATGTGCCCTAATTTTTCTTTCTTCAGCACTAATCATAATTTCTATGGCAAAATGAACCCCCTCATTTTGTTCCTTTGCAAATTAAATGTTTTAAGTGTTAACACTTTATTCCAATCAAGATGACTTCAGGTGTGCCATACTTTTGTCATAAGTTAGACTGTTAGCGCTCTAGTTGTTCTTTAGAACACTCTGGGACATTCTGTCATTGGGCTATAGTTGGGCTACATCTGGCTGATATTTGGGCTACATTTGTTTTTTTTGTCTCTGGTGGCCATCTTTGGGCTACATTGGGCTACATTGGGCTACATTTGGGCTCTAACATAGATATATCCCAATGTAGCCCAATATATATTTTTTCAAAGTTAATTTCCGTAAAAACCACTGGAGCATATATCTTGAGACATAGCAAAGGCACATCGGGGTACCAGTCCCTACAATTTTGCCAAGTTTTGTGGAAATCCATTCAGCCATTCGGGCTAAAAGTGAGTCCAACCGCCCTATGGAAATTAACATGGGAAGATTTTATCTCGGCCCCCGCTTGACGGATCCCCCGAAACTTTCAGTGAAGGAGCGAGGCAAAGTTAAGGAAAATTACAGGCAGATCCCTCATTCGGCGCCAAAGTTATTCCCAATAGAATGTTGCGGATTTCCTATGGAAAACGATCCTAACTATAACTACCTACTGGCGACCGCCAGTAGGTAAAATATATGTATTACCTACTGGCGGTTGCCAGTAGGTATATATAGTTAGGACCTCGTTACCATAGGAAATTCCGAACATTCTATTGAGAATAACTTTGGCGCCGATTGAGGTATCTGTTTGTAATTTTCCTTAAATTTGCCTCGCTCCGCTCCGCTCCTTCCCTGAAAGGTTCAGGGGGATTCGTCAAGCGGGGGCCGAGAAAAAAGGGGGTCCCAAAACGTGTTTTCCCCATGTTCATTTCCATAGGGACATTCTGACACGGCTACAGCTCGAACGGCTGAACGGAATTACACCAGATTTGGCAAAATGGTAAGGACTGGTATGCAGCAGTGCCTTTTGTATGTTTGGTGTAAATCCCTCCAGTAGTTTTTGAGAAAATTGAATTTGAAATTTTTAAAATGGCATTTTCTATGGGACCTTTAGACACGGCTACAGCCCGAACGGCTGAACAGAATTACACCAAACTTGGCAAAATGGTAGGGACAGGTATGCAGTAGTGCCTTTTCTATATTTGGTGAAAATCCCTCCAGTTATTGTTGAGAAAATTGAATTTGAGCAAATTATATATCTATATGCGCTCAACATTCTATTGGGAATAACTTTGGCGCCGATTGAGGAATCTGCCTATAATTTTCCAGAATTTTGGCCAGCTCCGCTCCGCTCCTTCCCTGAAAGTTTCGGGGGGATTCGTCAAGCAGGGGCTGAAAGGGGGGTCCCAAAACATGTTTTCCCCATGTTAATTACCATAGGGACCTTTAGACACGGCTACAGCCTGAACGGCTGAACGGAATTACACCAAACTTGGCAAAATGGTAGGGACAGGTATGCAGTAGTGCCTTTTCTATATTTGGTGAAAATCCCTCCAGTAGTTGTTGAGAAAATTGAATTTGAGCAAATTATATATCTATATGCGCTCACCCTACGCGCACCGTACGCGTACGGTACGCGTACTGTACACGTACGTGCGCGTACCTTACGTGCGCTATCGAGTTTCTAATTGGCTGGCAGTCGACTGTCAACATTCTAAACTGTCCAAACCAGGAAGTGTTGGCCACCATCTTGTTTTTCAGGAGAACTGAGGCACAAGAGAGCCCAAAACAAGAGTGGAAAACACGAAAAGGGGGCAGGGTAGAGACCCCCCAACCCTCTAGCCCTTCTCAGGGGGTCCCAAAAGGACCCCCAAGGGCAAAAAAAAAAAATAATTGAAAAAATCGCAGGGTACGTGCACCGTACGCGCACGGTACGCGTACCGTGCGCGTATCCCGCGATTTAAAAAAAATGTTGCACTTGGTGGTCCTTCTGGGACCCCCTGAGAAGGGCTAGGGGGTCAGGGGGTCTCTACCCTGCCCCCTTTTCGCGTTTTCCACTCTTGTTTTGTGCTCTCTTGTGCCTCACTTCTCCTGAGAAACAAGATGGCTGCTCAGGTGGTCCCAGAAGGATAATAACATATATAAACATTATCCGCTAATAGAATTAGCATTTACAAAACCTTTGAAATTTATTGAAAAAAAATATAGGTTTCACGCCTGATATAGTTAGGAATTAGCATTTAAAAAACCTTGCAAATTCACTTAAAAAACCATAGGTTTCAGGCCTTATATAGTTAGGAATTAGCATTTGAAAAAACCTTGCAAATTCACTTAAAAACCATAGATTTCAGGCCTTATAAAGTTAGGAATTAGCATTTTAAAAACCTTGCAAATTCACTTAAAAAACCATAGGTTTCAGGCCTTATATAGTTAGGAATCAGCATTTAAAAAACCATTGAAACTGCTCCTATATAGTTAGTTGTACTAACTATATTTCGCGCACCCGCAATCCACTGCTGATGATGTCACATATTACATCATTTGTGGAAAAGTAAATTTTGCCATGTTCTGTGTCCCTACGTGTCATCCATCATATGTTATGTGTGCATGATTAAATATGCATATGCATTCCCCATGTTCGATTAATGACGCAATTATAGTTGTGTCCATCTCTAATATGCCAGTTTCTAGTCCTCGTGAATACTACGAATATCAGGCCTATGTAAAGTTACGTTGCCACGTTTCTCAGTGTGCACGTTATTTCATTGTAAAGTCCCCGTTTCTAGGCCTCAAAAGGGCCCGGACATCAGATTCAGCTCCTGTCTCCTAAAGCCTCGCTGAGGAGCGATACAGCCCCCACCTGTATCCTCGACCCTTCACTTACTTCCTGCCTCACAGTGCCCGGTTCAGCCTGGCTCTGCCTCTGAGTCTGCCAAAAGTATGTTATAGTTCCAGTTATCAGTTCAGTCCTCCTTCTCTGCATTCCTAAGCTACTGAATCGCATCAATAGTTTCCGTCATTGTCTAGCCTTCACGTCTCCACGTTAGAGAAATACTGTATTAATGTCATTTAATATTCTTCATCACGTACTACATGTAGAATAATGCATGGTCCAGTCTTAGAATCAAGTTAGCCTTTCCCCTCCTAACTTCTAGTTTATATCAACATGTTCTCTAAACATCAGATACTAGATACTGCTTAGGTACATGTCGCCCTGACTCTCCAGACTTCAGTCTCTGCTCCTAGCACAGAGTTCATAGCCCCCAGCTTCTCCTAGTGATACGTCATTGCTAGTTTGCGCACACCATCAGGTTAGAGGTCCCGGCTCCTTAGGTAGCCCCCTCCAATGTTTCCGCCCTATTCATGACATATTCTGTTACGTTTACATCACATGTCTATGTATACGCCCTGTTACACCCACTTCCACCCTTATCTTTTGCGACTGCTACGCGTCACACCCTTTGCTCCACCCACTGCTCCGCCTATCATATGTACTGTAATGCAACTGTTTTACTATATATGCTTGTGTATTGTTATTAAATGCTAGCGCGCTCATCCCAGATCCAGCCCCAGCAGCTGCTGGGCCCTGCCATCCTATTCCTATGCAGGTTGTCCTGTTCCTGTCCTTTATGCTGTAATAAACCTGCGAAACTCCTACTACCTCGAATTTTGACTCTTATTTATTGAGCTATCTGTTATTCATTTATACATTCAAAAATAGGGTATTATTTATTTATTTACCACATAATGGCGCCCGAACAGGGACTTGCCCTTTCCCCACGCGTCGGTGAAGCCACGCCGACCCCCTGACCCTCTGCAGTCGTGACGGAACTCTTCTGCGCACCGGCAGATATTTCTGCTTCAAGTATCCCTCAGGCTCACGGAGGAGACGGAGGAGGCGGTCCAGCATCCAAACGAGACGGTGGAGGAACGCGGCGAGTCCCGACCAGAGCCCAAGCCGAGAGTCCAAGGTCCGAGGTATCCGGAGGCCCACCCGTAACTGAAGTCCGAAGTTCGTCGTCCGTCGTCGTAGCAGTCCAGTCCAGTCCGAGGCCTTCCGTTCTTGCTGCCCGGTGAGTACCGTTACTGGGGTAGTATCTAGACAGGGTCAATCTAATTGACTCTGGTCTGTGGGTTGGTGGTACACAGACCCACAAAACGAAGTGTCCACTTCGGTGGATGCGGGTCCTGACGTGTCTCTTTATGAGACCGGTAAGTTTCGTACTGTTTCAGCAGTGCATCTAGTTCCTGTTCTAGTCAGTTCTGTTCTCGAGAAAATTCATGTATTCTGTGTTCCGTATTCCAGGTAGTATTCTGTCCGAACTGTTATTTTTAAATGTTCTTCATGTATTTTAATGTCGTGGTATGAATGGGGAATAAGTATCGTGTTTATTGTGTATTGTATTGTGTCTAGATTATAGTTCAGTCATGCCGCTCTTTTCGAAATTACGTCAGTTAAAAACCAGAAAGGGTCTGCTGGAAGCAGCAGTTCCAGTTCCGCCTAGGGACAGTCCAGGTCATTTTATGTATCAGAAGCATGGCATAAGCGCCATATTGTATCTAGATTTATGGGTAGAGTATACCAAACAGTTAGAAGAAAAGTATAGATGGCCCGTATCGGGTACATGGGATGCCGAATGCATCATGCGAGTAGAAGAAGCATTATGGAAAAAGAAAGCCAGACAGTCACAGAAAGATGCCATCGAGTTATGGCGCAAAGAAGCTCATAAAAGAACTGAAAAGGAAATCAGAAAGTCAGAATTAAGTAGAGAATCCTTAGAACGAGCACAAGAAAAAGAACTAATCGAGATAGGTGAACAAGTCAAAGCCGAACAGTCAGACAGACAGAGGCATGCCCTTATTAGGGGTATGTATCCTCTCCTTGCCGAGGGCTTGCCAAAAGCGACCCCAGAGGCATCCAGTAATTTCCCGCCACCATTAGTTCCAACCAAACTACGTCACAAACAGACCGCAGCTGATATTTTTATTTCGTCCTATTTGGACGACACAGTCCCAGAATATGCAAATCCTGTTCGCGCTCCGCCAGTCCCTGTAAATCAGGCACTTCCCGCTCCTCCAGACACCGGAGTACCTGTTACGGTACCCCCGGTCCAGCCCGCCATACAAGTCCAGCCTACATTTCCATTTCCCACTCTGCCAGGACGAAGAGCCTCAGTAGACGACTCTAGTTTAGGGGCCGCAGGGGGAGGTACTCCTCAAACCCCGCCGCCACACAAGCGTTTAACGTCAGCCGAATTACATGCACAAGCGTCACAGCGTACGCCCAGACATCAGACTGTAGCAGAAATAAGAAAATCCCTTGCCGAATGCGGCTATGATCCAGTCCCAGGCGAGGATAATATGGTTTTATATTCATTCCGCGTAAGAAAGGTGGCCGAGTATCTAGTCACCTTACCGAATATGAAAGAAGATCTAGACAGAATATATCGTTTCATCCGTACAGGGGATGATCCAGAAAGCATTAGCGAGGCCATGTCTCAAAGGAAAGCCGAGATCCGGCTCATGATATTAAAGTTTCTGATCAATTGTCTAATAAGAGAACAAGATTACCCGTCTAAAGATCCGGCTGAAATGAGAACCCTGACAAGGTGGAGTGATAATATAGCCGAGGGTAAGCACAAGACCGTCGGTGCTATGGAGAATATGTACAAGAAAATCCGTAAAGAAATAATAAAATTACACGAACAGCGTAAAGCAGCACAAGTAAGCGAGAAAGAAAGTAACTCTGATCCTGAAGAGTTAGACGACGAGAATCCTGACAGAATAGCGTATGTAGGAAAATCTAGATTTCCAGATCGCCATTTACGCCTAGAACACAAGTCTATTTTTCATTCTCCAGCACCAGAACAAGGTTCTCTAGAACAAGTATTTCAAGCTACCGATCACATTCTGAAATCACGAATCGGTTACAGTGAGTTAAGTACCATGCATGAACAAGAACTAGCCCGATCAGCAGTCCGATGGATTACTGATTCTACCACTTTTCCAGACGAAATAGTGGCACAAATGTTTCTGAAACTGCCCCCAGCCGAGCAACGACTGGTGGGTATGTATATGATCCAGCACCTCATTACATTGTATGAGGGTCAACACTCTGATCTAGGCCCGTTACATGATGTCCTGAACGAGTTACTCCAGTATAGATGGAAAGGTCTAGGTACCGATTTAATTAGTGTCATTCTAGAACAGCGTCACAAATATAGAACGTTTTTGAACCCGCATTTTGTTCCTGCCTCACCCCCAGAAGGTAAACCATTTTACATGGAGAGACAGAATCCGTTACGAGAAGTCCACCCAGTTAGAGGAACGGGTGGCGAACTAGAACGAGTGTTTGTTTACACTCCGATTACAAAGATGGAACTCCTCGAGATGAAGAAATTAATTCCCTGTCATGACAAAGATCTAGCAGGGTTCCATAGAGAATTAAAAGACATGCTCCGTATGGGAGAATACACGTATCCAGATATAATTAAAATGTTAAAGGTTCTGCTGCCCGCAGGGGTGTATGAAAAGCTCAAGGAAAAAGAATGGGAGGTGGGGGAGAAAAAGATCGATTGGGCAGTTCTAGAAGCTGAAGAAAAGGCACGAGTACCAGGTACCGGTCTTGGAGATAAATGTAAAGAATTACCGGAATTATTAATACAAGTTTTACCCAGATTATTGACAACTAGAAAAGAAGACTGGGATGCAATCTCAGCCTGTAAACAGAAACAAGACGAAGATATTAGTGATTTTTATTCTAGATTTGAAAAATGTTTTAGCATCAACAGTGGCCTCAAGACAAGTAGTGAGTCATACCCTCACCTTTTTGTTACTAAATTAGTCGAGAATTCAAGCCCACAAATTAAAAATCGAGTTTTGAAAGTCGAAAGTACCTGGCAAGCTAATACCCCGTCCCAGATGTTGCAGATGCTTCAATACCACCAGAATAGAATCAGGGAAGAGCAAGAACACGAGAGAAAACGTATGAAAGACACGAAAATGAAAGTACTAGTTGCACAATCTGTTCCTCAAGACAGTCAGAAGAGGGGTCCAAATCAAGCCAGTCATCCTGCAGCTCCCGTTAAAGGGAACTGCAATTATTGTAAACAGCCAGGTCATTTTATAAACGAGTGTGCAGTTCTGAAACACAACATAGCTACTGGTAAGACTAAAGAAAGACCACGTCCGCCTAGACAAGAACAAGTTTCACAGATTCCTCAGCCACAGAATGCACAACAGACAGTTACAGCTCCGCAGCCTATCGCTGCAACACAGCACGTCACACAGCAGATGTACCAGTATGCACAGTCTGAGTATCCAGAGTACCAGCAGTATTCATGAAACAGCCTAGAGAGGGAGGTAGGCTTGCCTCTCATCGAGATACCTGTAGATCAAGAAGGTCCCTATGTTCATAGTCAAGTATTAGGGAAAGACAGAAAGTTTTTGATCGATACAGGGGCAAGTAGGACCACAATTAGTCACGCCGAAGTTCCAGGGGCTCCGCTCTCAGGCTCAAGAAATGTTTCCCTTGGATTTTCAGGAAAACCTATCGTAAATGAAATTTCAAAGCCAGTTACTCTAGAAGTAGGTCCATTGTCCCGTACTACTGATCTGTTACTTACTAAGTCATGTCCAGAAAACCTATTAGGCATTAAAACACTGAAAGAGTTAGGTGCAGTTATATGCTGTTCCCCAGAGGGAATACGATTGTTCCTACGTGACTTTAAGGGTCACTATGTATTACGAGATTTTGATTCAAGACTGTCTAATGTTCCACAGCACTTATGGGCGCAAGGTCCAACTGATGTAGGTTACATGCAAATCACACCCTATCGTGTGACTCTCAAGCCAGGTGTAGTGTTACCACGAATCAGACAGTACAGATTGCCACCTGAGGCTGTAGCAGCCTTATCCAAAATTATTGACGAGCTCATGGCTCAAGGAGTGGTTGTAGAAACTGACTCCAATGTATGTAATTCTCCGATCATTCCAGTCATGAAACGTACTGATCCAAATGCACCCCCGGTATATCGATTAGTGATTGACCTACGAGAGCTTAATAAATGTATTATTCCGCAGTACCCAGTTGTCCCAGACATCTCTTCCCTATTAACGGCCATTGATTCCGAAGCCACGTTCTTCACTGTCATAGACCTCAAGAACGCATTTTTCAGTGTTCCTATTCATCCAGACAGCCAGTTCCTTTTCGGATTTTGTTTAAATGGAAGGAGCTATATGTTCACACGCGCTCCTCAAGGTTTCACAGAAAGTCCTAGTATTTACAGTCAAGCACTCAAGAGACAACTAGACAACATTCACATGCCAACTGACACTGCCCTGCTCCAGTATGTCGATGATCTCCTGATCACAGCCCGTTCTGAACGTGCTTGCGAGCAAGCATCCCTTACAGTCTTGTATTTCCTAGCCGAGATGGGGCACAAGGTGTCCCCTTCTAAGCTTCAATTCTGTGTCCAGCAAGTGGTCTACTTAGGACACTTACTGTCCAAGAGGGGTAGGCAGTTGACACCAGACCGTATCCAGTTAATAGCGAGTCTTCCTCAGCCCAAGACCCAGAAGGCGGTACGTGCTTTTATTGGCCTTACTTCTTATTGCAGACAATGGATTCCTCAGTATGCATTTCTAGCCAAACCACTGATACAGTTAACGACACAGGAGGCAGCCGTATCGACTGTCCTCCCTTGGACATCTGAACATACACTTAGTTTCAATGAGTTAAAGAGAGCCCTATGCCAAGCTCCAGTTCTAGCGACACCGAACTACAGTAAGCCTTTTACACTTTTCGTCACTGAACGCGAAGGTACAGCATTATCTGTTCTCACACAAGATCAAGCAGGACAATACAAGCCCTGTGCTTATTTTTCGAGCACATTAGATCCTGTAGCCCAGGCTCTGCCTGCGTGCCTCAAGTCAGTTGCAGCCGCAGCACTAGCTATCAGACAAAGTGATTCCATAGTCTTAGGACACTCCTTGACAGTACAAGTTCCACATTCCGTGGAAGTTCTTTTAAACCGAACACAAACTCAGCACTTGACAATTGCACGTTTAACAGGTTATGAATTGACATTGTTCCAGCCACACATAGAAATCAGACGCTGCAACATCCTGAACCCTGCTACACTGTTACCATCAGTTACTTCGAATTCTGCCACACATGATTGCGTGGAAGTAGTTAACATTACGACAAAGCCAAGACAAGATCTGACAGATACTCCGTTACCAGACCCCGACCTGACACTTTATGTGGATGGTTCATGTATGAGAACAAGTACAGGAGAACTAGTCGCCGCGTATGCAGTGACTACTGACACTGAAGTTATTGAAACACACCGTATTGATACCCTGTCCGCTCAAGCAGCAGAGCTAGTTGCTCTGACACAAGCCTGCATACACGCCAAGAACTTGAAAGTTAATGTTTACACAGATTCACGCTACGCATTTGGAGTTGTACACGACTTCGGAGTGCTCTGGCAGGAGAGAGGTTTCATGACTTCTCATGGAACCAAGATTCAGCATGGTCTCCTTATTCAAGCTCTGTTAGATGCCATACATTTACCGACATCTATCGCTATCATGAAGTGCAAAGCACATACGAAAGTTACTGACACCATTTCTCAAGGTAACGATCTAGCAGATCGCACAGCCAAGCTCACAGCACAGACTCTAGACATTCCAGTTAACATGACACACACTCCAGATCCGATTACATGCATGACAGTTAAGGACCCTACACAAGATGTCATAGATATCCAGTTACATGCTACTCCCGATGAAATCAAAAAATGGTCCGAACAAGGAGGGGTCCAGACAGATCAAGGATGGTTAACGAAGGGTAGAGCCACATGGTTTCTCCCCGACTCTATGGTTCAAGTCATTATTAATACCGCACATAGTCCAGCACATTTAGGAGAAAAAGCTATGTTAGACAGTATCCAGAACATTTGGTTCAACAAGCATTTACGAGCTGCAGCCAAGCAGAAAGTCCGTACCTGTATGATATGTTGTCAGTTTAATCCAGGTAAAAGTGTCCCGGTGGAACAAGGTGGATTCCAGCCCCCTGACCACCCTTTTGAAGTCCTCCAGATGGATTATATTCAGATGGAGCGATGTCGAGGTTTCAAGTATGTCCTTGTAGTTGTATGCGCTTTGTCCAGGTGGACAGAAGCATATCCAGTCCCAGATTACACAGCCGCGACCACTGCCAAGCAGTTGGTTCGTGAGTTCTTCCCCCGTTATGGACTCCCTAGAGTCGTATATTCTGACAACGGCCAGCCATTCTCATCTGAACTCATGAAGCATGTTTCCCTTTTGTTAGGGTACCAGTGGAAGTTTCATTGTGTACGCCATCCTGAAGCAGCCGGTCTCGTAGAGAGACATAACCAGACTCTGAAAATCCGAATCGCCAAAGTGTGTAAAGAGAAAGGTGTGGACTGGCTAGTAGCTCTGCCAGTCGCTTTATTTCATATGCGCATGGTCGCACATTCCAGATCAGGTCTGTCCCCGTATGAGGTCGTATTCGGCCGCCCCCCAAATATGTGGGGTACTCCTAGACCCCGAAGTATTACCGATGTTTCAAGTAATATGCTGACAGATTACCTAGCTTCCTTGATGTCTGCCCTCAACTCATGTCGTTCACAGGTTGCCGCCGCATTTCCAGACAATACCGAGGTGGCACCGCATGAAATCGTTCCAGGATCCATGGTATTGGTGAGGAATTTCGACAGATCAAGTCCGCTGGAGCCTCGCTGGAAAGAGCCCCGACAGGTCCTCCTCACCACCCGTACAGCCGTGAAGTTGGAAGGTCGCAAAGGCTGGGTGCACCTTTCTCATGTAAAACAATTTAATGGACTGAAACCCGTCTTAAAGAACGTTTCCCAGGATTTGAAGGATTGCCAAAATATTGTTCTCAAGGACTGTCCCGCAAAAGACATTGCTACAAACCCTCCCCTGTTAGAGAAAACTCCGCAACAGGAGTATAAACTCAAGTTAAGGTCTAGTAAAATAAGTCAGTCAGTTTGATTGTCTAAGTCCTCCCCTAGGTGAAACGGTTAGACTGTTTCTGACATGTATAAAATAGACCCCCATAGTGAGAGAGTTAGTCAAAACTCAATCCGATGTATCATTTTTCTATGTTTCATATTATTTCTCAGCATTATGATTTCCTGCACCAGTTATGCATTTTTCTTGTATTTCCCAGTTCTTCATGTAAATATGTCTGCTAATGCTACAGTAGAGCACACGTTTAGTGATCTGCCTCCTCATGAACTCTCTTACCGCCTCGCTATGCGAAATAACTCATTCATCCGCATGTTACATTACTCACACCAGTCCAGCAATGCCACTAATTGTTGGGTGTGTGGTCGACTCCCCCCTTTCCAGACACCGAAGGGAGTTCTGCCACTTTTTCCTTATCCATTCTCACATAATGGTTCGTGTGGAGCATGGTCCACGTTAACGTCATCCTCAACAGATATGTCTTTTCTTAACAGTACATGTTTTCCAGACAAGCAAGGTCTTCCCCACAGAACAGGGTTAGATCTAGAAAATGAAGTGTATAATTTAGGTAATTATTCTTCGAATTTCATGGTCTTGAATGTTCAGTCTGATACTACTCCAGACTTACCTGCTATTTCAGTACTGCCAGTCAGAGGTGAATTATGTGTCCGAAATAATGGTTCCGTACATGTAGGACACAGTGATTGTACTACTATTATCAAGTATAGTGACAGTGGGAAATCTATTTTCAAAGCTTCACGTCATTCTTATTTTATTTGTGGTCAAACTGCATATGTTCGTCTGCCCCTCGATTGGGAGGGAACCTGTTACATTGCCTTCCTACTGCCACCAGTTTTTCTAGCCCCACCTGATTATCATAGAAACACACATCTAGTACACATTAGACATAGAAGGGAGTCCCCAATTGTCGATTATACTGAAACTGCTCTAGAACAGTATACAGATTTCAACAGAGGTTTCTTTTTCTTTATAGGACCTATCCAGAATAGTAAGCTAATCCGTAGGTTAACCAGAACCCTTGAAGCAGTAGTCAATGAGACTGCTTCTGCTCTAGGTAATTTAACTGAAGAGCAATCTGCTATGAGATTTGTCGTTTTACAGAATCGTCTCGTCCTTGACGTCATACTGGCCGATAGGGGCGGGGCCTGTAGAGTCATCGGATCTAGTTGCTGCATTTTCATTCCAAATAACGCGCCGTCTGTTTATTCAGCTATAACCAGACTCCATAAAATTGCCCATCTGATACACCAAGATCCAGGTACCTGGACATGGTCCGGTTGGTTCTGGAATATAATTTCCGCATGGGGATGGAAAATATTGTCCTTCCTAGGTATTGCAGTAGCGATCATATTCAGCTGCTGCCTCTGTATACAATGTGGCCCTGCGATTTGCGGCATTTGTGCTACCTCTTGTATTCCTAATCCCAAGCCCCGTTCTAAATCCCGTTCCAGGATAATTCGAGACGAGCAAATGATACTGTATGAAATGATAGATGGTATCATGAATATTGATGTTTCCTGATGGAAACGTAGTGACAAGGAGGGAATGTGGAAAAGTAAATTTTGCC